>NC_140419.1:10857004-12152004 GCF_965140295.1 Lepidochelys olivacea
GAATGAATACAAGCGCCCTTTAAAAACTCCAGCTGGTCCAAAATATGACAGCAGCATGCTTGCTATACACAACTCCAGATGCTCCGGTCACTGGACTGGCTCCCCGCTAAACACTGGATTAAGGTAACGATCCTAATCTCTACTGGCTGGGATCAAGATACCAAAGACTGCTTCTCCCTCCCAGACCATGACCTACCCCAACTGCACTTCTCAGGAAAACTGAGCCATCAACAACAAGAGCATTACTTGTGAGAGCTTCTAGGCAGAACCGTTAGCACCTGCCACAGTGTGGAACTTCAGACCATTCTCATCTCTTCAGGAAGATTCCTGATCACTTTCATACCCAAATCCATCTCTATTCCCTAGCTCTTCCTCATCAACAATAACCTAATAATGAGGAAAATGTATCCCTCAGTACCCTGAGAAAGGAGAAACAAGTAGACAATGAGCCAACTATTTATTCTGTTGTAAGGAACTCACCTAACACTGGGCACTGCTGTACAGTTGACTTTCTCACCACTTGCATCTTTTAGGGTCAAATCCTTATTCTATTGTATGTGGACCCTTTTTTTCTCCACGGAGACACACCAGCCTGACTGAAAGGGGCAGAACAACTCTGCAGTAGCGCTACGAAAAGGTTCACAAAACTACTAAGGGATTTAGGAAGCTCATGCCCTTCCATCCCAAACAAGACTTCTGCATATGCTGTCCCCATGTCCTTTGCCCCTACTGCATCCCTTGGTGTAGGTGAAACCACACACTGAAAGTTGGAAGGGATGGCAAAATGGCTACAAGCTTTTCTGAACAGGATTAAAACCTTAGATAAAGAAAAAATATAAGCAAGTTCTATGTCGTTTAATACACAATATACTAGGCTGTGAAACAGTAACGGTAGCTGCACATATAACATACCTGACACAAACCCACAGAACAAAGGAATCAAAAGTGTTGTCACCCAACAGCGCGTACCTTCAACTCCTCCATTTTACCACTAACACAACCAATACTAGCATAGACAGTTTTTTGCACTGTGCCTGGGCAATAACAGGTGTAACCCTTCTGCCAGGTGTTGCTGGCAGCAAAAAGGGCCATGTTAAATTTTCTAGGGGTTCCTTTTCAAAACTTAAACACCACCAGCTTGAGCACCCACCCAGAAAGGTGTAAACTATATAGATTACCCTGTGTTCCCTTGATAAGGCAACACTTCCTCACTTGCAAGCATTCAGTCCAGGAGGTTAAAACAAAGAGCACTTAAGGGAGGGCAAGGCAGAGACAACAGCATAAACTTGAGAAAGCCAGAAATTAATAAATTAATATCTATTAGATAAGAATCCCAACCCCTGAGTGTCCTAATAGCAGTCTCAACTTCAATCCTCCTCTTGCAACAATGAGCGGCTAATGAGTTCTAGCCACTTCCCTCCTCTCCAGCTTTGCCACTCACAGGTATTGTCCAGCGTTGGTGGAGTCCAAGAATTCTGGCAAATAACTCTCCAGCCCCAAAGGGAAATGTTGCCTAGGCTGCTCCTGGAACTCTACCATGTGAAATGATTTCAGCTTTGATTGCTGGGACAGGAGGCCCACACCAGAGTCCATCAAGTAAGCTGCTGCTGCTGCTATCTGCAGCTTTAAGCCAAGCCACCTCAGTACAGCCTCATCTCAGATCTGCCCACCTCCTCCAAACCATTCACTGTCTTGAGGTTGAGTCTTAGGAAGGAGATCAGGAGCATACAGAACCCTTAATACAGCCCTAATCATCAAACAGCAGGAGCCCCTTTTCCCTCTCCTTTAGCCTGGTTCACGTTCCTTTACCCAGCTCTGCCTGACTGTGGTCACGGTCAGGCAGACATTTTACCCCCAGCATATTTGGAGCAGTCCTCTTGTCCTTTCATTTCCAAACAGGGCTACTAACATTTTTATTGGCCCTCAAACTGAAAACTTAACTGTATTTTAACCATAACACCCCAAACAATCACATAACTGAAATGTTAATGAGGCCTGGCCCATTCACTCGTTTCCCCTTGTTCACAAGCAGATGCCAGCACAGAGCTTCCTCCCCTTTGGAGTTCTCAAACATCTCTGGGCTACTCTCCTCCCACTTCACCACAAGTTTCAGTAGTGAGCTCCCTAGTCCTTAGGGCTTCAGACCCCAGGGCTTTACACAAAGCAGGACTCAATATTTCTAAACCTAAACCAGGTCTTTGTTAAGCAAGCTATTTACAGAGGTGCTGCAACCACAGCCAACGTTACAGCTATGTGCACATAGATTGACTTCCTGGTGCCTCTCCCAAATGCCTTCCTCCTGCAACACCTGCGCCTTCCTCCAAGTTCCAGACAGGTGGCTACATCTTTCTTTTTAACATTTCCACTTCGGGACTAGCCAAGCACCCCCAGACCCAGCCTGGGGCCTCGGCAATGGGGGAAGAGCCGCAGAGCACTGGGAAGCAGGAGGGTGGAGCATGGGCAGGCCCACACAGGGCTGTGTGGGGAGGCACTACCTCTCCCGGCCTTTGATACCAGCGGCCCATGAGTACACAAGCCTTCATAGGGACATGGACTTTATCCACAGCTTCATGGGTGGCGCGTGAAGCTTCCCCTTGGGGTGGCTGCCCCACCTCTTTCAGCCGAGGCCATGCCCCCACTCGCTGCTCTCAGCCCTCCCGTGGCCCTGGCCAGGGCAGTGGGGGTGCTGAGAGCTCAGTCAGAGCCACGGGGGGGCAAGAGGGGCCTTAGTTAACGGCCGACCCGGGGTGGAGCACTCAGCCTTGGCTGGGAGCATGGTGGAACTCTTAGCCCTGGTTGGAGCTCAGAGCTCGGAGCCCTTCCCCAGTTCTGCCCCTTCCACTTATGGCTCCACTCCTGTTCTGACCCCACTCGCTCCTTCCCACCCACCTGCTGTGGCCCCAAGACTGGAAAAGCTCTGTGCCCCTACTGTGGCTACGGGGCCACAGCAGGGAGTGAGAGCTCCTCTAGCGCCGGGGCCGTGGAGGGGGGAGATTTTTCTGGGGGCCCCAAATCCGCATTGCCCATCCCCTCAGCCTCCATTATGCACTGCCTATGCACAGCTCATTGTGACCTCTTTGGCCTCAGAGTCCTTCAAGTGTGCTGGTCTTCAAACCAGTCTCCCACTTCTTGGCTGTGTTATTGCTGTTGGAGGAGGATTTGCTTCCACTCTGTTGCTGCCTTCATTCTCTTAACGGCATCCTGATGGCCCCCTGTGTTGCTCATATATCTAGTTTCTTCTGACTCTCCTACATCAGGCCAGCTGACTCTCTTTCTAACTCCTCCTGGTCCTGACCTTAGCCCCATCAGTCCAACTGTGATGGCTGTCTGCCACTACTCTGCAGTTGTCTTCAGTTTCATCTCCACTGCTGTCCTGAGTCTGTAGCTACCTCATATAACCTGGGTCCCACTGCAGCTGTGACTGTGGCCTTTTGCCATTGTTTTGTGTGGTTATTTGATGGTTGGACCCAGACCTGCTCACCTATATGTAGTGAGTTTAAGTCTTTAGCTCCTTTCTTGTACCAGGCGGCCTGCTCAGCGTAGTGTTTTCTTAACTACTTCTGTTTTGTCTATCAATCCTCCCCTGGACTGCAGCAAACTATTCCTCATGGGAAGCAGAGTTCCTGGGCTGGGCTACAGATTAGTCCTTAGGATATGTTGCAATGGTCCAACATTGCCAGGCAGGGATCCCTCCTGTCTGTTTTGACTTTGCCATCAGTTTCTTGGATGTCCTTACCTCCAACTCTGCCTTCCCCAGTGAGTACCCAGGGGAAAGTGTATTGTGCTCAAATTCCCATTGCCTGTTATATTGTTTGAATTCTGCTACAGTGTACTGTGGTCCATTTTTTGACCAGCGCATGGCCAGTATGCCATACCTTGCAGAATGCACCTTCAGTTTCCTGATCACAGTTCTTTCCTGAGTGTCCTCCAGATAGTCCATTTCCCATAAACTGGAAAAGTAATTTACTGCAACCATGAAGTTCCTATCACTACAAGTAAGCAGGTCTTGTTCCAACCTTTTCCCAGGGTTGGGTTGGGATTTCAATAGGCTGTAGAGTCTCCTTCTGTTGTCAGCTACTATACTCTCTGCCAACCTTGCGTGTATGTTTTCAATGGGGCATTCATGCCTGGCCATTAGATACACTCCCTGACTTATCTCAGGTGTGCCTGTATCCTCAGATGTGAAGCGTGTATCCATTTCAAGATGTCAATTCTGAAATCTGCTAGGATTATTGCTCACAAGGGAGGAGGGTCCCAGAGACCACACTCCAGCCCAAGCCCAAACATCTAAACTGCAATTTTATAGCCCCACAGACCAGGCTCCAGGAGCCTGAGTCGCTGACATCGGCCAGTCACAGGTGTTTTGTTGCAGTGTAGATGTACCCTAAGTCCCCATCTCCTTGAAGTATGTCTTTATACTCTATTATAATGCTGGAGGTGGCCCGTGTTGACTGCCCTTCTCTCACACTAAGAACATCTGATGTTGTGCTGCAATTAAATACACCGCTTGCACTGCCCTGCTACAGCTGGTACTCCTGTGTGTTGACTACTATAAACACTAAGCAATAACATCTTTTGTTTTGTGGGTTTCTTATCAACAGTCTGCATTTGCCCATTGGCCTCAGAATTCTTTTAATGTACATTACCAGCTCTTGGTTAAATTTCTCCAGTCTAGCATTGCTGCTTAGCAGCATTGCTAGGATTACATTGCAGCTGGCTTTGTATTCCAGCTGGAGTTGAACTGGTCATTTGTCTAATAGCATAGTTTCACATGTGGCAGACGAATGGCTGGGAGCCTTCTTCTGCACTGTGTATGTATTGAGAGTCTTTGTATTTTGCTACAGCATAAATCATGGCTTTTTTCTTCCTGGAGTAGCCACAGCATTGAGACATAAAGTGGTTCTGTTTCTCACACTCTTTGCACCATTGGTCATAGGTTGGTCATTTTTCTTTCTACTTTTTGTGATGCTTTCCACAGTACATACCGTGGACCATGATGCCTGCATTTTTGATCTGTCTGTCTTTGTACAGCCTCCTGGGTTCCTTTAGATTGTGTCTGTGTACTTGTTTTGCACAAGTGGCTGTTAGTGTTCTGATCCTTTCCCTGGACAGCTTAGCTGCCCTTGCTATTTGGAGGCATTTCTCTAGGGTTAGTTCTGTTCTCTCAACATAAACTGGAATCATATGTCCCATAAAAAATCCTATCTTTAATTAGGCCATCTTTAATGTCTCCAAAGTTACATGTAGATGCCATGATTTTCATCTGTGTAACATAAGCATCTATCCCCTCTTTTGTGTCTTGGTTTCAGGTACAACCCCTCCCCCCCGGCACACACACTTCTCCGTACTGTCTCATTCTGTCTGAAGTCACAGTGTTCACCAAACACTTTATCAGCTATTCCAGTGTTTTGGACATTATTCCTGCAACAGTGTTTCACTCACTTTTTGCCCTTTTTTCCTCAATTAGATAGGAAGAAAACTTTACCTTCACTTTCTCATCTTCATCCCCCATGGTCAGCTCTTGTAAACAGACTCAATTTTTGCTTCCATGCTTGTGAAAGTTTTGTTGGTCTGGAAATCCAGCATTTCTGGTGGTCTGAGTCCCACTGTGATACCGTTTTTTCTGTTTTTACGTGTTGTTTTGTTTTGTTTGCCTGTTAATCACATTCTCTTCCAAGCTCTGTGTCTCATTGACCCACAAGGTTTCATATACAATGAGCAAAGTAATAATATAAGAGGACTTCATGTTTCAGACAAGCTTTTCATTAAGACAACACTTTACAGAGGTTCTGTAAATGCAGCTACCACTCTAGCCATGTGTACACAGACTGATTTCCTGGTGCTCATCCAAACTCTTCCCTCCTGCAACCTGTGCTTCTCCTTCCAAGCTGCACATAGACTACAGACCACAATTTTAACTCTGCCTCTCTCTCTTATAGCCTTCCAGAACCTCCTTTACCAAACTATCCCCTCCGCACACCAGACTACCCCAACCTTCCCTTCTGCACACCCCCTTACACATACTACCCCCTGCCAACACTATTGTGGTGTTTGGTATGGTAGATTACTGTTTAGAGGTCCCTTGCCCCCTGTAGCTTTTAGGGGTTGAAACTTGGGAGAAAAGTGGGCAAGGAGAGAGGGAACCTTGTCTATTCTGATTTTTAAGCCTTTTGGATGAAGCCATCCATCAATTTGTGTATCTTCATTTCATCTCAAAATGTAGCCTTAAATTCACTAACAAAAATATGAGTCTCCCCATCTGCGGCTTGGAGGAGGACTTCACTTATCATTACCTAACCCTGAGGAGAGATAGGGAGAGGAGTTGCCTTTTCAACCTTCTCCTAACCCATAGTTACCCCTGTGATGATCCTGCCTCCTCCTTTCTCCTCCCCCTTCCACCCAGTTTTCTGCCCCACTCACACTTTCCTTCCTGGCTAACAATATTGACACTCAAATTGTCATCCTGTCATCTTTAGGGGCAGATACCATAGCAAATCTGAAGCTACAGCATACACAGGACACTGCACCTACCTGTTGGAAAACTGATTTAGGACTCAGTCCTGCAATAATCTACATGAAGGAGGACCTTAAGGATTAAGACCTTAGTTTGAAGAACCATTGCTCACTACAATATATTGTCACTTCAAATAAAGGTCTGATTCTTTCAAATTTCTTTGAAAACACTGGCACAAACTTGTTTTCCTAATTGTTAAGCACATTTCACAATACAATCAGAAAAATGAAGCCATAGGAGTAATCACAGTCAAGATGAAATCTGATATTACATAATACTAATAGCCATGGTATAACAGAAGTCACTGTTATTTTCATAAGCTTTTGTGAGCTACAGCTCTCTTCAAGTGAGCTGTAGCTCATGAAAGCTTATGCTCTAAAAAATTTGTTAGTCTCTAAGGTGCCACAAGTACTCCTCCTTTCTTTGTTGTTCTATCACTGTAGTCCCCATTTCCCTATTGTTTGTCTGTATAATCTCTGTCTGGTTCTGTGATTGTTTCTGTCTGCTGTATAATTAATTTTGCTGGGTGTAAACTAATTAAGGTGGTGGGATATAATTGGTTAAATAACCATGTTACAATATGTTAGGATTGGTTAGTTAAATTTCAGTAAAATGATAGTTAAGGTATAGCTAAGCAGAACTCAAGTTTTACTATATAGTCTGCAGTCAATCAGGAAGTAAGGGCGGGAATGGGAACAGGGAATGGGGGTGGGGAAATTGGAATCATGTTTTGCTAAGGGGGGGAATGGGAACAGGGACACAGGTAAGGCTCTGTAGTGTCAGAGCTGGGAAGGGGGACACTAAGGAAGAAAACTGGAATCATGCTTGCTGGAAGTTCACCCCAATAAACACCGAATTGTTTGCACCTTTTGGACTTTGGGTATTGTTGCTCTCTGTTCATGCGAGAAGGACCGGGGAAGTAAGTGGGTGAAGCACCCTAACGCTATTCATCATAATGTCAGCTAACCATGAAGGTTTTAATTATGATTAACCAACATGATACTGAGCAAGATTTGCCCTCATCTTTTCTGACCAGAAAATCACTGTCAGCTAACTTGTTTTTCCACATGTTCAAAAAGGGTAATATTTTGTAGTGAAGATAAACTTTTTATCACTCTCTTTCTACCTGTGTGTAAATATAGTGCCTCTCTAGACAATACAATATAGGGCCTGATTCCCATTGATGTCAATATCAAAACTTGCCATGACTTCAGTAGTCACACAATAGGGCCAATATATTGTAATTTCTGTAGGTTTAACAGTACATACACCTATTTCCAGAGGCTTGTAATTCTGTTGTAAAAATTCCTAAAGCCTGACCCAGATGGGAGCTTTTACACATATTTGGGCCCTGAATGGGACTATTCAACATGTGTGAAGTTTAAGCACTTGGGTGTTTGTAGAATATGGGTCTCATCTTGAAATTTTTTTTTTTTTTGGGAGGAGGGTAAGGGGGGAAACTTCAGCCTACTTTAGATGAAGGTTTAAACAAATGTATTTGCCTGCCTTCACTAAATATTCTTTTAATAAACAAATATGATTCAAAACCAACTTCTCTTGACATGTAAATTCAGGGCATTAATTTCTAATACAGATTAATTGTTTTATATATTTCTGGAAAGCAATTTTCTTTAAAATAACAAAGACACTTATTTAAAACACGTATTTTTCTCAAAAAATGAGGGAAGGGAGATGGAAAGGAGCAGCCCAGAGAGCACCAAGGGAGAAAGGGTGAGCTTCCTGCTCCCCAACCTCACTAGTCAGGGGCACTGCCTCATCCAGTGCTACCCCTCCTCAGTCTGTACCCTCTCTGACCAGCATTACTGTGACTCCCCTCTGCAGATTGGCTCCTTACCTCCAGCATGAGCCCCCCTAGTGTGTGGCCCCCATCTCTAGCCTACTTCCACAGTCTGTGCCCTCCTTCCCCACCTGTCAACCCCTAGTCTCAGTACCACCCCCATCTCCAGCCTGGCACCACCCAGTCTGTACTCCCTTTCCCCCCCGCCCCTAACTCCAGCCTGGGGGCCCCTGTCTACATTCCTTTGCCCCCACTCGCATCTCCTGCCTGGTGCCCACAAGTCTACGTCCCCTTCCCTCCGACCCTGTCTCCAGCCTGGCACCCCCCAGTCTGTGTCCCCTTCCCCATCTCCAGCCTGGTGCCCTCCAGTCTGTGTCCCCTTCCCCCGCCCCCATCTCCAGCCTGGCACCCCCCAGTCTGCATCCCCTTCCGCTCCCCCCCACGCTCTCCAGCCTGACACCCCCTAGTCTGCACCCCCCAGCTCCAGCCTGGCACGCCCCCTAGTCTGCATCCCCCCCCCATCTTCAGCCTGGTGCCCCACAGTCTGCATCCCCTTCCGCTCCCCCCCGCTCTCCAGCCTGGCGCCCCCTAGTCTGCATCCCCCCCAGTCTGCACCGCCCCATCTCCAGCCTGGCGCCCCCTCATCTGCATCCCCCATCTTCATCTTGGTGCCCCCCAGTCTGCATCCCCTTCCACTCCCCCCCCCAGCTCCAGCCTGGCACGCCCCCTAGGCTGCATTCCCCCCCCCAGCTCCAGCCTGGCACGTCCCCTAGGCTGCATTCCCCCCCCCCATCCAGCTTGGCACGCCCCCCCAGTCTGCATTCCCCCCCCCCAGCTTGGCACGCCCCCCAGTCTGCATTCCCCCCCATCCAGCTTGGCACGTCCCCTAGGCTGCATTCCCCCCCCATCCAGCTTGGCACGTCCCCTAGGCTGCATTCCCCCCCCATCCAGCTTGGCACGTCCCCTAGGCTGCATTCCCCCCCCATCCAGCTTGGCACGTCCCCTAGGCTGCATTCCCCCCCCATCCAGCTTGGCACGTCCCCTAGGCTGCATTCCCCCCCCCATCCAGCTTGGCACGTCCCCTAGGCTGCATCCCCCCCTCCAGCTCCAGCCTGGCATGCCCCCCAACCTTCATTCCCCCCCCAGCTCCAGCCTGGCACGCCCCCCAGTCTGCATTCCCCCCCACCCCCAGCTCCAGCCTGGCACGCCCCCCAGTCTGCATCCCCTTCCCCTCCGGGATCAGTGCCAGGAAGCTCCAGGCTAGGGTGACCAGACAGCAAGTGTGAAAAATCGGGACGAGGGGCCGGGGTAATATAGGAGCCTATATAAGAAAAAGACCCCAAAATCGGGACATCTGGTCACCGTGCTCCAGGCCCCCACCCGCCGGGGAAGACACTCTACGTTTCCTCCCTCCCAGCCACCCTCCTCCGCAGCGCTTTACGACAGAGCTCTGGTGCCGTACGGCGAGTCGGGGACGGCGCGGCCCCGAGCCGTGTCCGGTCCGGCCGCTTCCCGCCCGCAGCAGCGGGGCTCCGCCGGGTCAGTCATGGTGAGGGCGGCTCCGGATCCCTCCGTCCAGGCAGGCGGGGGCGAGCAGGTCCCCGAGGGGACGCGGCCCCGGGCGGGGGAGGCCGGGACGGCCGTTAGTCCCGCTCTGGGGCGGCCTCACCCCCGAAGCGCGGGCGCCCTGGAGGAGTTTGGCCTTGCCCTTACTCCCGCCAGTGGAGTAAACTCTCCAGGTGCGACCGCAGCCGCCCGAAGGGTTGTTGGAAGAGGGTAGCCAGGCTGGTGAAAAGTCACCCCGCCCCCAGCAGCACGGGCATAGCCGTGCCAAATCTGCCTGCCGACCAGGCTGAAAGATGTGCAGGCCTTCTTGGTCTTTAATTGTCCCATTGCCCTCAGGGGCCTTACTTGTCAGTTTAAAATTAAGCAGGGGAGCAAAGCAACGGCATGCTACAAACTTCTTCCAGTACAGCTGGGTCATGTAGGCTTGATTTAGGACAGACCTAGCTGTGCTGGCTGAAAAGCCTGTGCTGTAGATGCAGTTATACCAACAAAACCATGCTTTTGCTGGTGTAGCTTGTTTGGCTCCTGGGTGTGTGTGTGTGTGTGTGGAATAAGCTATTCCAGTAAAAGCACAGCTTGGAGCACTTTGCCAGTGTAATATACTGGTATACCTTATGTACACGGCTGTGCAGATAATACAGTTTGCCAACTGTTACACGATAATCACTTATCCAAAATAGCGTCCGCATATCTGTTGATTTTCAATAATTGACCAACGTAATTATAATTTTGAGCATTCAGACGTATTGGATGTCCTGAATGATGTTTGGATAATTGAAACGAAACTGTAATATTTGATATGGCTGAAGCATTTTTTTAATCTGTGGAACTCAAAGCATTTTATAAATGCCAGTTAAGCCAAAAAATGCACTTGTGATTAGTGGAACATAAGTTTCAGTAAATATATCCATATAGGACTAGTGAAGCTTTTCTATTCCCAAGAGTCACTGTCAACAGGTCCACCTGTAGTTTTGAAATACAGTAAGTAAGGCTTTAAAAGCTGCCAGCCAATGTGTGCAAGTTAACTGTATCTATCAATTATATTACAATTTACTGTTTTCTTGTCATATTTGAAGCCATTTTAGTTTTAATGTATATATGTAATTAACTTGGCTAAAGATTATTTTCATTTTTGTTAATTAATCAGTTACTTTTTCTCCCCCACACCCAGGCTAGTACTCTGATAGCGGTTGGTCTGACAATAGCTGCTGCTGGATTTGCAGGTTTGTATCTGGTGTGAGGAATCTCACACTGGATTCTACTTTTCATTACCGGCTTTAGTAATGGTGCAGTGTAAAATATACTATCAGTTCAGCACAATGCAGTACATTATCTTTTAAGGGACACATACAGAGGAGTGGACTGGCTGGTCTGATTGCAGCCAAAGAAAATATCTAAATTTTTTCTCTCTTCTTAATCAGGTCAAAAACATTTTTTTCCTGCATACTAATATGAAAGAAAATTATTATACTGAATTTCTAAATCATCATGAAATTATGCCTTTAGTTCTGTTAATGTTAGTCATTTTCTTTAAGGTCGTTATGCGTTACAAGCTATGAAGCAAATGGAACCACAAGTAAAACAAGCCCTTCAGAGTCTGCCAAAATCTGTAAGTTTTGTTTTATCCATAGTACTTTTTTCAATTGATGTTAAATATTTTTTTCTGTACATAAATAGCTTCACTCAGTGCCAGGCGAAAGGTTAAAGATGCTCGAATATAAATAGAGACAGACCAAACTGTCATCACAGCAGTAGTGTATTACTGATTGGTGCTATTAAATTCGGACAGAAGATCTCCAGATTGAGTGTATAAAACACTTTCACTCATCTCAACAATTCTGCTGTAGGTCAGTTCCAAATTATAGTGGTTGATTTGGCAACTCCACCAAACAGTTGAGTAAATAATGAAATTCAACTTTGATTGAATTTCATGATAACGGTTCATAAGACGCATCCTTGTACTCTTATAGGAATGCTCTGCAGCTACTAAAGAAGAAATGGTGGTCTCTTCTTCACCTCCAATATTGTTTAATTCATATTATTTTGCCTGTCAGTTTTCTTACTAATGCATCTTCCATTTCAGGCCTTCAGTGGTTATTACAGAGGTGGATTTGATCCCAAAATGACCAAACGAGAAGCAGCTTTAATATTAGGAGTGAGGTAAAAAATCATTTTAATTTAAAAATGTAGGATGCAGGAGAGAATACAGCACTAATGAGTTTAAGATCGGGGTCTGATTTTTTTCAGAGGTACTGAATCCTCAAAGCTCTCATTGACTTCAGCATCTGAAATTCAGTGCCAAGTTAAATTAAAAGGGATTATCATAATGCAGAGACTGCTTTTACTCAGCTCAGTTCGCAAGACTGGCTACCAGGTCTTTCTAAGGTTGCATATATTAGATTGTTGGTTACAGTATGTTGTACAAAGAAACATTACTTTTTAAAAGCCATTTCCACTTGGGGATTCAGTATTCAACCACGGTGTGTTTTTTTTTTTTTTTTTTTGTATTACATTTTTAATTTGCTTTAACACCCAACCTAACTTTTCTGGCAATAAAAAAATGTCACTGTGCCTTTATATCAAAGCATGGACTATGGTCTATTTAGTAGTTCAGTACAAAAAGAATTTTTGTTTTCAGTCACACATACTAATAAAGTTAATGACTGGTGGTTGTCTTCACCAAATTTTGGGAAGACTGACTTTGGTTTTGGCTGCAAAAGTTCCACAAGCTTTCTTAGCTTAGCAACTATGAAGGCACAGCCTTATTCGGAAAATTCTTTCATTTGAAATGTATTTGGATTTTAGGAACCCTTGCCCAGACTTCTGCAAAGCCTTAAGTTGTAGCTATCCTCATTCCTATATTTGGGAAATGGCTACTGTGATGACTTCAGTTGGCAGACTCTGACTGCATTATTAGCTAATGTACTTGGTGGCCCTCTCTTAAGCTGACTGCCATCTATTCTGTAACTGACTGACCATGGAGAGGCTGATAACTGCAATCATCACAGACATTTTAAAACAGTGACCCCCAAATTGTGGGGTGTGCCCCCCTAGGGGGTGTGGAGGAATGTTCGGGGGGGGGGGTGATGGGGCTGGGCCACCCCCCATGGGGGCAGGGAGGGAGACCCACTCAGCCCTGCTCTGCCCCCAGCTCCACCCCTGGCCTTGACCATGACTCCACTCCCAGCCTTGACCCCTGGCTCCTAGCCATGGCCCAGCTCTACTTCGGCTCTGGGCCGTGCCTCTGGGGAAAGGGGGGTGGGCAAATTACACTGGGCGGGGGGGTGACTTAAAAAGTTTGGGAGCCACTGCTTTAAGAAATGCCTCAGTGTGGTGATCAGAACTACTTGTATGAGATAAATTTGAGGTAAGATTTTCAAAAGTGCCAATGTCCCATTTTCAAAAATAACTTGGGCTCGTAAAAGCACAAATCCCATTGACTTTGTGAGATTTAGGTGCCCAAGTCAATGGGAGTTGGACTCCTACATACCTTTGAGAATCTGGACATAAGGTGCTTTTGAAAATTTTGCCCGTAGCCCTTATTCATTCTTTCACTGCTCCAGATTTGCATCTCATTGAGCTTCCCAGTAGCATAAGTCTGTGACATTATGCCTGATAAGAATACCTATTATTTGTATTGTGGTAGTATCTAGAGGCCCCATCAGGCAGTGGGGCTCCATTTGAAAAGACCCTCTCTCCCCCAAATTGCTTAAGTCTAAGTAAAAATACTAAGAATAAAAGTTTTAGTAAAGAAAAATCACACAAGCAGGCAGCCATAACTAACAGGTTAGGGATTCAAATAATTAAATAGTTACGTCTTAAATGGCTTGCTCTCAAGGACTGTACACATACACCCACAAATGTTTACAGGACTTTTTACAGTCCAGGGAGGGTATGTGTTTTCTCTTTCAAATATGACTGAATTTTCAAGAAATAAAAGACCATGAAAAGTAATGTCAAGCTCCTTTTGACAATTCTGCAGTAGAAACTGGT
This sequence comes from Lepidochelys olivacea, assembly GCF_965140295.1. Lineage (NCBI taxonomy): Eukaryota > Metazoa > Chordata > Testudines > Cheloniidae > Lepidochelys > Lepidochelys olivacea. The sequence continues at coordinate 10,870,876 of NC_140419.1, forward strand.
CAACATCTGTCAATGAAGCTGTAAACTACACACTAACTTTGGCATAATGGACTGAAGATGTTGAACAAAGCAGCAACAGAAAAAATATTCAGGGGGGAAAATGTCTTTTCAAATTTAACTTGTTGTGAACAATTTGAGTATGAGACAAATTATGCTTAGTAATTGCTAATTTTTTTCTAATTTTTCAGGTCTTCTAATTGTATAATATTTTTAATTCCTTTAAGTCAGGTTACCTAACTCTCTCTTCTTTTAAACTAGTCCTACAGCCAATAAAGGTAAAATTAGGGAAGCTCACAGACGGATCATGCTTTTGAATCACCCAGATAAAGGTATGTAAAATCAGTAGGGATAAGTCCCATTTGAAATAAATCAATTATTACTGTCAACCCAGTATATTTTTGGCCCAAATTAATGGAACCAAGATCATGAGATGTATAGGGCATATAGGTACATCATTCATACATTAACAAAAGAAAATAAAAAACCTGCCTGGGAGGAAATACATCTTAAGATGCTTGAATCCTTGTATATTCAGAGGTCCCCTGCCCAGACATTTGAACACTATTAAAACTAAGGTTTCAGAGTAGCAGCCGTGTTAGTCTGTATCCGCAAAAAGAAAAGGAGGACTTGTGGCACCTTAGAGGCTAACAGATTTATTTGAGCATAAGCTTTCGTGAGCTACAGCATCCGATGAGATGCATCCAATTAAATGAGCTGTAGCTCGCAAAAGCTTATACTCAAATAAACGTTAGTCTCGAAGATGCCACAAGTTCTCCTTTTTTATTAAAACTAATAGATTCAACAAATTAGCTCCTCTCTCAGTACCCGATACATCATCTCTGCATTGACTTATCATATAAAGATGAAAAAAAAGGTCCTTTTCGGTGAAAGCCTACAGTGTGATCGTACAGCTGCTCCAACGTGTGGAACTCCTGTTTGGTTAGAATTGGGCCGTGAGTCTTCAGAAACAGCAACAAACTCAATATGTAGTATTGCTGCTTATGTGATGCTAATGCTGAGATTCAGTTAAGTACTTCAGCACATGCCTAACTTTAACCATATGAGTACTCCCATCTCTATTCATCATAGCACTTAAACCCCATTGACTTCAATTAATCTAAATCATGTCATTAAAAACGGCCATACTGGGTCAGACCAAAGGTCCATTTCGCCCAGTATCCTGTCTTTCAACAGTGGCCAATGCCGGGTGCCCCAGAGGGAATGCATAGAACAGGTAATCACCAAGTGATCCGTCGCCCATTCCCAGCTTCTGGCAAACAGAGGCAAGGGGCACCATTCCTCTCCAGCCTGGCTAATAGCCATTGATGGACCTATCCTCCATGAACTTATATAGTTCTTTTTTTTGAATCGTTAGACTTGGCCTTCACAACATCCTCTGGCAAGGAGTTCCACAGGTTGTCTGCATTGTGTGAATAAATACTTCCTTTTGTTTGTTTTAAACTTTTGTCTTTTGGTATTTGGCAAATTGGGACCTTTAATCTTGATTTAAAAGGTAAAATGGCCTCCTTGAAGTGACCACGAAACTTCCTATCTACTACTTTGCCTCTTTCCTCCTCCTCAAATAAATGGTCATCAGGACCTGCCTTCTTCAGAAATCTTCCAGCAGAGGCAACATCAAGTGAATTCTTAGGCATATACAGAGTTTACTAACATGGGAGTCTCATAATATTGCCAGTTTTTACCAGGAACTAAAGCAAAGAATACTGATGTTAGGAGACACTGCCCTTTGTACTCTAAAAGGGTCTGTGCATCTTTTGGTAGGTGATCAAATCTAATTTTGGTGCATTTACAGTATATCAGACTGGAGGGATTACTAACATTTAATCTGTTAATCACCTGTATCTTACATTTCACTCAAATTATTCCACTAGTACAGTAGCTTGGGTCAGGCCCTGCTGAATTAGAGACACTGGTTAATCTGTGGACTCATTAGCTTTATATAAAATATGCAGGGAACATCCAAAACACTTGGAAAATAGTTCTGCATACCCCTCTAAATCCTTGGTGACCCTATCATGAAATTCACCAAGTGACACAGGACTAGACTAGAGACCTAATAGAATTTAGGGTTTGTCTGCACATGAAATTATTCCAGAATAGCTGTTCTGGAATCACTATTCCTGAAATCTGAGTGGAGACATATTCCAGAATCAGTTTTCTTCCTGTCAAACTTAATCCACTTTGTTGGACTAGAAGCTATTCCTGAACTCCATGTTTAGACAAATCCTAAATATTCTGCAACTTGTCAGATGTCATTTGTCTATTAACTTATGAAATAGAGGCACTCATGTATTTCTTTGAACAGATGTGCTCACTTTTTCTCCCTACTGGTACCATTAAGCCAGAATTGGGCAATAATGTAATGAAATAGAAAAGATTCTTTTTTTGTGACAAGACTTTTTTTCTTCTAGGTGGTTCTCCCTATGTGGCAGCCAAAATCAATGAAGCTAAAGATTTACTGGAAGGCCAAGCTAAGAAGTGAATGTGGATATTTAGTTGTAAATTAATGGTTTAGTTTATGTATATTAATATCAGTTTTGATAACTGACCCAAGGGAAGTTGATACCAATCTTTTTGACTCGATCAATGATTAAACTAATGCAGGGAACCCTCCCCCCCCCATCTTGGTTGGATCATGTGTATCTTGTTTTGGGGAGTGTGGGGGCTTATAAATAGTGGCTTAGAATAATTTTTGAAGTAGTACTGTTTCTAGTAGTGGTACAGTTTACCTCTAATTCAAAGTATTTTTCCTAGGATGACATGGAAAATATTGTGATTTGGTCTGGCTAATGTATAGTCACACAAACAGCCTGAGTCTTGAGCACTCTGAAAATGCTGAATTTCTGTTTAACCAGGTACATCTGTTTGAAATTCATGCTGCTGTGGCTTAATATCCCAAAGTTAGCAAGATGATACTAATAAGAGAAAAGGCTGGGTTGAAACAACTTAAGGAAAATCATGGGGATTTATTTGCACAATAGGAATAAAGCATTTAGAAATTGTTACATTAATGCAACGTGGAAAATGGAGAAAGTGGAATGTACTGAATTCTCTTGTAAGATAACGTGTATTAACTTTCAAAAACAAGTTGGCCATAGTCAGTGCTATTGATTTGTCTCCATGTATTTACTTATTTCTACACTGATTTTCATTATTTTTACTGATTCCACAGCATTTAAATAAAATGACAAACTTATACTTGTATTAATAAGTAGTAAAATTTCATAATATACTAAAGCCTTACAGCATATGATGATTATCTTAAAAGAATAAGGTGTAAGTACTCTTAGGATAACACTGAAGTTTCTAGTAAGAGATGGAAAGTGGAAATTTTACTTGCATGAGCCTTTAAGATAGAGGCTTAAATTCAAAGTTACAAGGAGGACTTTTTTCTTTGTTTTGAATGAGAAATTGTAAAGGAGTTTTCCCTCCAAACTATCCATTCTCCCTTGATAGAGAACATTGCTTTACAGCATAGAAATTATATTATTTATACATGGACCAGAGTTCACACAACTTTTAGCTTTTCTAAATCTAATATGCTTGTATTGTAACCATACTGAGGTCTCTGCAACCTCTCCCTGGGTCACTCTGATCCCAGTATGCAAAAATGTATGTCTGTGTTTCACTATGTATGAGTGAATCACCACTGAAATTCTGTGCATTAAGAAATGAGCAAGACTAAATCAAAGATGAAAAACCAGAACTACTAAATTGTTTTTAAAGGAGTATAACAAAAAATATAGAAAAGGAGGAGCATGAAGATCTATATAATGATTCTGATTGTCCAGGCATTTCCCAAACTAAAAACACACAGATCTGTAGGTCCAGCTGTGATATATCTCAGGGTATTAAAAAATAAAAATTTTGTTAATGGCTCTCAAATCTACCTCTACACTTAATTCTTCTCCCCTATGTCCAGGATCACATTTTTCCAGGTGTCGTACACCAGACCCTCTCTAGAATGCGGGATCTGGGATCCATGCCAACTACTGCATTATAACGAGGACCGTGTTAAAATGAAATTACTGTATACAGTAAGTGTCACATCCATAAAGTATAGAAAACCTTAGAAAATAAACTACTTGAAGGAAACAAACGAGAAAAAAAGTGTTGCTTTATTAGAGATTTAAAGTACATTACAATAAACTAGTCTAGTTTTTCTTTAAAAAGTTGGTGAGTTGGTTTTGCTTCTTGCTGCTGTGCTGCTTCTGCTTAGCGAACTGCAAAAGACTGTGTAGCTGCATAATTTTTATAGGCTCAACATCTTGCGTCTCAAACCATCTCAAAGCAGTCTCTAAGCTGGCTATGGTCGCAGTTGACGTTGGAACGACATCCACTTCTTCTTCTACGGCGAAGGCCAATTCTTCAGCTTCTGGAATGTTTGGTCATACTGCCTGAAGAATTTGGTCAGCCGTTAGACTTTCAGCAATGGGACAAAATTCTTCTGCTTCATTGTCGCCTCTTATCCAGAACCCCGAGCCTGGACAGTTGCTGGCACAGCTCCTGCATCCACTCCATGTCTGTTCTTTCAACCTCCTCCTCTGTAAATTCCTCAAATTCCTCATCAGACTGCGATCTGCTTTCTTCATTTTCTTCCAGGAGCAGGTGGCCAAACAACTCTCTCAGTCCCATCATCCAACAGCGGTTTATTGTTTCAGTTTGTAATAAATTCCAGGAATCGCAGCCAATGTAAAAAGTCTTTTATAGTCAACTTCTTCAGAAAATCTGTGACAGACAACTTGCTTTCTATCATGTGTCATACCATGTTCCGTCGATTAGTGCTGCTTAAAAATGGCGATAACACCTTGATCAAGTGGCTGGATTTTGGAAGTCGTGTTTTTAGGTAAGTATTCAACTCGTATTTTACCATGATGGGTTCCAAGTCTTTCGGCCGGAGGATGCACTGGACAGTTGTTTAGCAAAAGAACGGCCTTTTTTTCTAAGCGTTTTTTCCGCAAATCCTTTCACACAGAAGGGACAAATTCGGTGAAGAACCACTGTTCAAAAATCTCTCTTGCCATCCAGGAATTTTTGGAGTTCTTGTATGAAAATGGTAAGCAATTCACATTTACGTGATGAAAGCACCGAGGCATGCGAGACTTTCCAATGCACAATGGTTTTAATTTATGCTTGCCTGTTGCATTCACACAAAACAATAAAGTAAGGCAATCTTTTGCCTGTTATATCCTTTTTTCTTATGTTCATCTGTTCTGACAGCCATGGTTTTATCAGGCAACATTTTATAATTCCTGTTTCATCTGCATTGTAAACCTGTTCCTCCGAGTAACCCTCTGCCTGTAAAATTTCCCTCCGATTCGCAGTGTACGGTTGCGCAGCAGCATTGTCAGCAGAGCGTTTTTCTCCCGAAACTGCAATCTGCGAGATTGTGTCTTTTCTGAAATCGCCATAGTCAACCTGAACTCACCTTAAAATTGCTGAATTCGCCATTAAGTTCCCGGTCGAATTTTTCCCCTTGCATGGCTATAAGCAGACCAGAGATTGGAATGTCTTTCTGCTGTTCTTGCACAAACCACATGTACATTGCAGAATCAAGATCGGCATCATTCACTAAACGGGCTCGTTTTCTTTGAAGGCCATGCTCTTCGTCCAGTTTATGAATGTAAGTTCCGAGCTTGTCAGCATTCTTTAGCCATCCAAGAAAGGTGGACTCGTTAACACCCATATTGCGGCTAATCTTTGCCTGGGTTTCGCCATTTCAAAGTCATTCGATAGTGTCCAATTTCTCCTGCACAGAGTAAGCTTTCTTTTTGCCCGATATTTTTGACATCTTTCTAAAGATAAATACTTTAGATAAAGATAAATACCTGTCCATTTTTATTACATTACATTTGTATGGCGTTCTAGGCCTCCAGCAATAGTCTTAGGTCTTGTCTACACTACCATGTGGGGTCGATCTAAGATATGCAGCTTCAGCTACGTGAATAGCTGATGCTCGACTGCGCTTGCGCTCCTCATTCTGGTCGAGTACTAGATTTGACAGGAGAGCGCTCAGCGGTTGATTTATCGCATCTATACTCAAATTGTACTGTACAGTACTTAAATTTGGGATCCATGGCCATGACCACGTTATACCTGAATTTGCGTTATACAGACACACGTTCTAGCGAGGGTCTGGTGTACCACATTCTTAAACACACATCAGATGAGCTCATCTTTTTCTTTTCAATAGTGCCATCGTGACCACCACCACCTTCACAATTACTCCAGTTGTTTACTTTAGAATTATTTTGACTGCATACTTTCTTCCCCAGACAACTATACTGTCATCAAATTCTGACACTTTTTTTCTCTAAAACATACTGAAAACAATCCATCCCTTCAGCTGAAATGCATACCTATGTCTTGGTTATCTCTTGCCTTGACTGCTGCAGCCTCTCCTTGTTTCCCATCTCAGCTCCTCTGGCTATATAAAATGCAGCAGTTAAAATAATGTCACCCACTGCTCAGAGCATGTCATTTCTCAAATCTTTCGCCTGGCTTGCATTCACGGAATCAGGTTTAAGACTGTCTTCTCTTTCAAGGCTTTGCACAACCCCACCCACACCTGCTGTGGTATCTTTCTGCATCCCTCTGGTCCAAATCACAAAATAAGTGACCTTGTTGCTTTGCATTTTCTAGTCCATATCAATATTACTTCCATGCCTGGAATGGCCTCTCCTATTCTTACTGTGCCAGGCTTTCATCCTCTAAGTCCGTCCCTCTTTAAAAGCCTGCAAATGTCAACATGTGTGAATGTGCCACTACCAGTACCCCCATCTATATATAAATTATCACCTCCTCTAAATCCCTTCTAGAGGAGAGGATAAAAAAGGTATTTTTGAAGTGTCTTAACTAATGTTTATAAACTCCTGTGTAGAGAGGTTAAGCTTAATGTGTTATCTAGGTCTTCCCTAGGAGAGAAGCTAGGGTTTATCTCAACCAGTTAATAAGTAAAGAGGTTAGTACTAAATTACAATGTCAGTCTGAAATATCTTGAGTTACTTTAATTAAGTCATCTTTCTGATTAAAGGACACTAAGTAACCAATGGAAGATCAAAGTTTATTTTTTTCTACCAGCATACAAAAACATATTGCACATCAAACAACCAAAATAAAAATACTCTACTAAGGACTAACATATGTAGTTTATACAGAATAAACTTTCTGGAAATTGATCTTTTCAGTAGTTCAGGTTATGTCTTAATGGACATGACTAATTCAGCTTAGTGTTTTAACTAAAGCTATGTTTGATTTTTAAATACTGTACAGTTTAATAAATAAACCAAACAAAGCCTCAAAGTAGAACAGTCACTGCCAATGCCACCCAATATCCCTGCAGATTATGAGAATTTAATAAATGTATTCCAGTGGTCTGCAGTTTTTTTCCTCTACATACAGCATTTAAAAAACATGTATTAAAACAGACCAGTTTCCAGACTAAACTAATGGAGAAATTACAATTCAGTGCAAAATATTTTAGACTGCATTTCTTTCTAGTTTTCCTCAGGTGAAGAAGTGGTTGCATATTATTAAAAATGTAACAAAAGCAGCTAATGCTTTCATAAAGAATATTACATTAGGGATTCCCCCCACATCTTTGCCATATTTTGAAAACAAAATAACATTTCCTATAGCCAGCAAGTTTTTGTTTATTTAAATGTTACATATACTATCTCAAGGCACATCTGATGATATATTTATAACACAGTAGGTGTCATAAGTATGTTTAACATATGATTTCTTCAGGATCCCTCCCCTTTCTGAATTCCAAAATGGAGGAACTGAAAGTGCGCTGTCAAGACTGGCGATCCATATTCTATCTTTGGCAAGCTTATACAAGCACTATTGTAAAATGTAATGTAAAAGAACTGTAAACTAGGAACTTCAGTTTATGAAACACCATTCAGCACTGCTTCTTCCTGATTATTTTCTTCTTCTTGTATAGTACTTGACTTCTCTTCTTCAGGACTATGCTGTGGCTTAGAAGGTTCATCCCCAGAAGCATTAGCAGGGCCATTTATTGCTTTTTCTGAAGGGCCATGTTCTTCAATCACATCTTTTGCCTTTAAAAGAAAAAAGATTTAAAAAAACTTACTAGATACAACATGGGAAAACCCAATCACGAGAGAGGGGGGCATAGTCCAGTTGTTTTAAACATCAGAAGGGGAGCCAAGGTCACTTGAGTTCTAATCTTGGCTCTGACACAAACTCCCTCACAGGAACTGCCATAGGGGATCAGTCCAGTGGTCCATCTGTTCCAGTATCCTGTCACCAACAGCGGCAACACCCTGCTTCAGAGAAAGGTGCAAGAAACCCTGCAGTAGGCAGTTATGGAATAGTCTATCCCCCAAGAAAGTTTCCTCCTAACCCCCCAGTAATGAGAGTCTGATTTAAATCGGATTAGGTTTTATCTTTTTCAAATCTCCCCTACTCATTTTTAGTATTTACTAGTATAATTGGCTGTTCTTGTTATCCAATAAATGAATAATACCTTTTCAAATCCTGCTAAGCTTGTCCTCTCAATAAATGGCAATATTCTGTGTGTGGGTGGAAACGTTTTTGCCCCCTTTAATGTTACTGAATGCTCCCTTGTTCTGATATTACGAGATGGGTAAATAGGTTCCCAGTTTACCACCTCCACACCATTCATTCTAGCCTCTGTAGCCTTATGCAAGTCACTGACTATCTCTGCCTTAGTTTCCCCTATTTGTAAAATATAAAAAATAATACCCATCACACAGGAGTCATGAGGATTAATATTTATAAAGTGCTTTCAAGATTAAAAGCTTTATAGGTGGCAAGTATCTAAGGAATTGGTGTAAGAACTTCTAATTTTAGAGTACTATGTTAGATGCAGTAAATTCAACTGAGAAAGTCTGCATTATAATTCAGCAAGAGATGAACATCAACTGCTGTGTACGCAGTCACTTTCTCTTGTGATGTTACAGTCATCTCAATCAGTTGCCTCTTTCCAAAAGATAAAGTGGTTTTAAAACACCAGAATCTTCAGAAAGGCCACCTGATTTCATAAATATTCTGCAAAATTAACTATTTCATAATTTGGCTTGAAGATGGAAACAAAGTACTTTTGAGACCTATTTCAAATATACATTCACAGGGTAAAAGTATATCTGCCTTGCTAGTTAGCATCAACTATATCATCAATAGGGTTTTTCATTCCCAAACTGTGAAAGACTATGAGCATTCCATCACTAAAGAAGAGAGAAAAAGCAGCATACATTTTTTAAAAATTTAGAGTTTTCTTCCTTTTTTCTTACCATTTCGTTCTTGTTTTTAGCCAATGTTTCCCTTGGGAGGTTTCTTTGTCTACTCTGAGATTCAGCTCGTGATATGTAATCAGCTACTGTGACTGTGTGAGGGAAGAAAAATTAAAGATGCTGAACAGTTACAAAATATTTTTCAGATTTCATGTTTAACAGTGAGCTAATTTGCTATTGTGCCATTGTTTAGGATTTTCTGCACTTTATGCATAAAATATAGATTTTATAGCCAATAAATAAATCTTATTTGTGAGTCACCTAGCAACTCTTTGGGTGATTAAAAATTATAATTAACTCAACATTTAATTTATAATAATTTCATAGTAAAGATCAAATTCTGTCCTTGGATAACCATGCAGGGCTTCCACTGAAAGCAGCACACATCTGCTTCTGCAGGCAGAATTTGGTTGTAAATTAGGGTAAAAAATAATTCTAGTTTGAGGTAGGTGTAGGTTAAGCAATCTGAAAGGAAGGACCATCACTGAGCTCTCATCATGACATAAAACACTTTAGATTAGAAGCACTTTGAGAAAGGGAATTTATTTATACTGGTACATTTTATTGACTGGAAAGTGAAGTGGACAGCTATGGTACCATATAAAAAGTAAGGAAATTTCACTCTAAGGTATCCCATAAATAGATTGAAGGGAGATTAGAAACATGGGAGGAATAGCTGGAATTAGGGGAAAACAAATTTTTAAAGTAAATAGTATTAATATATTTCTTTCTTGAAAAGTTCTTCATGAACTAAGCACACCCTCCTGCTATTTCCTGTCCACTCCTGCAATTCAAAAGGCAACTCTGTACTTCTAGAACACACACCTGTGATATACATTTTGAAGGGATAAACGAAGAGGTGATGAACCGAAAGAAATTACATAGTTTGTCAAATAATCTATTGTATAACAATTGATAATTATATTTAGCATTTGACAAACTCCAGCTAGCTATTTTTCTGGGTTTAATGGTGATAAAATGATAAGACCTATATCAGGGTCCAAAGCAAAATATATTAATTTGGTTTCTTTTCCATTACTATTAGACACTTCATAACTGGGTGCAACTGCTCAAGAGTTATCTAGTTTTGAGAACAATTCAGTTCTCACTATCAGGGAAGGTGCTCATTTAAAATACTACTTTACACCCAGATTCTGTAATGACTTACATACATGCAATAGAACTACTCACATGAATTGTTAGGCATGTGCTTAAGTCTTGTGTGCACAAATATTCATCCAAACTGTGCAACAGTAAGAAACATTACAACTAAATGTCTCAAATGAAAACTAGTTTTGTATATTGATTTTTAAACATTTGATTATTCAGTGAGCTTTTCTCATGTTCTCATATTTAAACTAATGGAATTTAAAAAAATCACATTACAAAAGGAAAAAAAAAAGACTCAGTACCATCACTGCCGTAACAGTATCATTATAATCTCCTTCCATTTATTCCTATTATATATTTATAAAAACATTTAGCAGGAGAGCATTATCCATGAGGACATTATAAAACTACATATCTTTCACTATTACTCTCACAACCTAACATGCTATTGCTCTTTTATTTTATTTACGAATATTTACTAATATAATCAAAGTTTATGCTGAAAAACAGTGGCAACAGAAAAGCACAGCCTTCATTCAACTTCTGAAATATGGGGAGAAACTAAATTGATTGAAAGCAAAATTGAGGGATAGTTTGGGGTTTTTTGGGGGGTGGGGTGGGTGTCTGAGTTTTTAATAAAGCATGTTTCACTTGAAGGGAAATGCTGTCATGGCATTTCAAATGCTGACTAATATCTTATATTTCTCATTTACAATAACCCCTTGTAAGGCTGAAGCTGATTTTCTTACCAATCTATTTCCTTCTTTGTAAGTACACATCTATTTATTATAGGACTGAAGAATGTTCATACGTACCGGACTGTTTGTATTTATTTTTTTTAAAAGAGCACTGAAGTTTCAGGAAAAACCTACACACATGAACGATTACATGTCCCTCAGCAAACAGATGCAAGTAAAACAGTCAAATTTCGAGCATAGCTGGCTGGAAAACATCTCTTTAAATGTACCAAAATGTCTTATGAATTTACAGTCACACATTTTCTAGAACAGGTAACACTTAAAATCAGAGAATTCACCTTTAAGATTTGAAGTGTTAGTACACAAAAGAAATGCCTCAAACCACAGTACCAAAAAACCAGAAACATGCAATTTCATTTAAAATGTCTTTTTTCAATTTATGGATGATTTACTACATCCATAAAAGTGAGGGACTGATAGAACTGGCTTAATAGACGCACAGGGCAGGCAGATGTCATGTAAATGCCCTCACATTGTTCTGTCAGTGCACCTCAGTACTAAGCTATGCCACCACTGCTGTTCCAAGCCATCTTCCTCTCACATGAAAAAAGCCAATAGTGAAAATTTTAAAAATATTTGGTCATGTCACTTTCAGGGGGTTGCACAGGTTTAAGTGCAGAACGTGTCCCAGTATTCTTACAGAGATTGATTCTGAACCACTGAAATCAACGGGAGTTTAGCCATTGACTTCAATGGGAGCACAGCATCAGAAGCATAAACTGTATTTACAAATGAAAAATTAAATTTTAAAGGATAAAAAAAGTTAGTTTCATTAGACAGGTTATGAATTAAATATGTTCTGTTGTGAGAATTGTTTTTTTGTCTTGTACACAGTAGTCTTATTAGTTATTAAGTAATTTTTATTTACAGTAGTGCAGCTATATATATATATTTATAGATATACATAAACAGCAGACACGACATTCCTTCATGCTTGTGATCTGAGGTTACCCACAGTTCCACTCGAGTTACCTGGCTGTCTATCTTCTGCCTGACCCCTGAAGCGACGCCTGCGGCTACGATTGCGTCGCTGGGGTTTTTTGTCACTATCATCTGCAATTGCAAAGTTTACCATGAACTATTCTGACGATAAAGCTGTTTTTCTTCAGTAGTTTAAGGATGGGCACAGATTGCTTTTATTAACATGGAAGACAAAATAAGATACACTGAAAGAAAATGGAATTTTGAATTGGAAACATTCAAAATTGATTAGAAACTTGGATCTTTCACAGTTTGGTCCAGATTCAGTAAAACACTCAAGCACATGCTTCACTTTAAGCATACACTTAAGTTTACTTTGCTGAATCAATGCCTGCATGTGGTTTCTGAACAAATAATAAATCAAATATAAACTTGCTACTAGACTACTAACAAGCTGATCATCAGCCCCACATCACTGGAAAGTTAAGTTTTCCTTACGTTTGCAGTAAGATTTGTCTGACCTCAATGTCACCACAAAACAGATGATTCTTTTCAGTGGGCATCTTTATACTTTTGATATGTGGGAGACAATTATATTCTGGATACTAGCCCCATGTTCCTCAAGGCCCCCAGATCCAGGAAAGCACCCCATTCAGGAAAGCACTTATGCAAATACTGAAGTGAATGGGGCTTATTCAGGGAAAGCACTTAAGCATAGGCTGAATGGGGTCAGACAAACAGGTGTTTAAGTGGTTTCTTAAATTGAGGTTCAAGTTGCCAAGGGTTAAGGAAGTAGAATTCTGGCCCAAGGAGAACCAAAAGTGCCTTGTTTCTCTAATCAGCCTCAGAAAGCACTAACTTAAACAGCAATACTGACAGGAACCAAAGCAGACCCACGAAGGCTCTGTTAGCCAGAAGTATTATGGACATGGTATAGGATAGCAGTAGAGACCAGTAAGAGAAGGAAACCTCATGGTACTTCCATGGATGTGGAAGACTTTTCACCGAAAGAGAAAAAGTTAGATAATACATTAATAATTATTTTTTAATCAAAAATAGATTTTCCACTTTTCAGAACAATCTTTTGTGAGTTCACTCACTCTGTGGTTCTGTTTCCCAATTGATAACATACCTAAGCCATTCTCATTAACAGAAGCAGTGTCAGATTCTGTCATTCCATCCATCAGAACAGCATCTTCATCAGTCCTTCGCCTGCGTGACCGCCTACGACGGTTAGTACTGTGATGAGATTCACTGGCATCAGTGTCCACAGTCTGGTCTGACTCTGTGTTATCAAGTAAGCTGTAAGGGTTGCTGTCCGGATCTTTAAGCACTAAATATCATACGGAAAAGGTCCATCTAAGACAAACTTCAGTTACAAATAGTGGGTCATCCTGACGTCATTATACATTTTAAAATACAAAAATGTATAAAATCATGCAGCACATTGCCATACAAAACAGTTACGGTTTTATGCTAGTTATTTTGGGCTTTTTCACTAGTTCTGATAATCCAACAGGGTGTATTCTAGGGCACCATAGCACAGTAGAACATGTCAGCATATTATCAAGAGACCCTGAATGTAATATTTAAAAAACTTTTAGAACATTAGTTTTTAATCCATTTATTTGCTGAATGGCCCTCTACACCTAGTTAGCAGATACATACATGTGGGGCTTCCAATGTCACAGCCCTGCTCACTCGCTCACCAGACAGGAGAGTGGGAGCCACCAAGGGCAGGAACTGTTCAGCAGTGCCCTGCAGTCGGGGGCTTGTCCTATTTGCAGTCCTAGCAGGGGGTCTCTGCTCTACTGGGCCAGGACTGCAACCTCCCCTACACATTGTGCCCTGGTGTCTTGGGCCCTCTGGCCATGCAGGAAGCCCCCTGCAGGTCTGGTGTCAGTGCTGGGAGCCCCCTGCAGCCACACTGTCAGCACTGACCTTACCCTACCCCTATACCTACCCTCCTTAATTTCTAGCAACTGTAAAAATAAATACATAGTTAAATATAAAAATCAGTAACAGTCAAATTCTTCCACGTCTAATTATCTGTGTGGGTTGGTGAAGGGGTGAGGACTAGGAGTAAAGGTTTAGTGAGAGACGGGATGAAAAGCAAAGCCCTTAAACTTTCCACAACATGGTGCATAAAACAAGCAAATCCTGACATGACTGTACATGACTTACATGATCCAACTGTAAATATGTCAATTTTGATAGTTAGCTTGCAATATACAGCCTGCTATTTTTTTTAAAAGTTGCAATATTTCAAAAAAATATATACATACTTTAAAATAGTGATTTACTTAATTTAAGAAGAGAAAATACAGCCAGTTGTCTGCAATAAAAATTAAACCCAAAATATATTTCAACACACTACCAGAGCTAATGGATGACTTCCCACCACGTGGTCCACCACGTCCACGACCCCCAGAAACACTACGCCCTCTTCCTCCAGGACGTCTTCTGCTGTCCCGCTGATGTCGGCTCTCCCGGTCATCTTCTCCTGCCAGTGACCAATCGCTCAATTCATCTTTTCTCTCAGATTCAGTTTCAGAGGGATTTGACAGCTCAGAGTTTGTACCTTTAACAGTATAAAAAAGAAAAAGAGATAGACATGAAATTTGTGGTCACTTTCTGGCTTCAGATGCACATAGGAATCCCACTGACCACAGGGATCCATGTGTATCTGATATAAAAATAAGTTTCTTAGGTTTTAACTGATATTTAGCTACTCTCTAAAAAACTCTTAGTTTTGTTTTGGAATAACAAGAGAAACGTGCAGTCAGCGATTTATTATGCAATTTTAGTGATTGACAAGTGCAATTCATGCATAACATACATTATTTTGTCTTTCCATACATGGACACAAGCACTGAGAGATTAATTCCATCTATATGTACACATGTGGGCTATAGAATCCAGTTTCTAGGCAACTTCTCTGAAAATTCTCAGAGTTACCACCTTATAGAGTTGCTAAGCAACTACTCAATCATGCAACTACTGTAATGCTGGTTTGAACAACTTTACTACTATGTTAAATTATATCCATAAATCTCAATCTGATACCTCTGGGTAACAAACTCTCCGTAATTTTCTACTGGATTAAAAACACAGCTCCTGCCTTTTTAAGCACTCAGACACTGAAGTAATCAGGGATAAAAATATTTTGGCCACTTGTGATTATCTCATGAAGGTACACCTTGAAAACTGAACTCCCTGAGATAAAAGAGTTTGTTATGTAGTACATCAAGATACTGGCAACTGAACAGCACCCATTCCAGTTTAGTACACAATTCACCAAGAGTACAAAATAGTTTAACCTCTGGCACATGGAAGCAATATTTTTTGGTGTGGACAGTAGGCACAAATCATCAGTGCTTAGCACAGGGAACTCTGGACTTACTGGCATCAGGATTAAACAAAGATCATGCTAATTGCTGGTTCAATATTCCAAAAAGTAGTTGAAAAATTCTAAAATGACAACCTTAATCATAAGATTAAAATCATAGAATTGTAGGACTGGAAGGTTTTCTAATCCAGTCTCTTGCACTCAAGGCAGGACTAAGTATTATCTAGAGCATTCCTGGCAGGTGTTTGTCTAACCTGATTTTAAATATCTCCAATGACACAGATTCCACAACCTCCCGAAGCAATTTGTTCCAGTGCTTAACTACCCTGAGAGGAAGTTTTTCCTAATGTCCAACCTAAATCTCCCTTGCTGCAATTTAAGCCCATTGCTTCTTGGCCTATCCTCAGAGGTTAAGATAACAATTTTTCTCCCTCCTCCTTGTAACAACCTTCTATGTACTTGAAAACTGTTACTATGTCCCCCGTCAGTCTTCCTTCTCAGACTAAACAAACCCAATTTTTTCATTCTTCCCTCATAGGTCATGTTTTGTAGACCTTTAATCATTTTTGTTGGTCTTCTATGGAATCTCTCCAATTCGTCCACATCTTTCCCGAAATGTGGCATCCAGAACTGGACACAATACTCCAGCTGAGGCCTAATCAGCACAGAGTAGAACGGAAAAATTACTTCTCGTGTCTTGCTTACAATACTCCTGCTAATACATCCCAGAATGATGGTTGCTTTTTTTGCAACAGTGTTACACTGTTCACTTATATTTAGCTTGCAATCCACTAAGATCCCCAGACCCCTTTCCACAGTACTCCTTCCTAGGCAGTCATTTCCAATTTTGTATGTGCACAACTGATTGTTCCTTCCTAAGTGGAGTACTTTGAATTTCTCCTCATTGAATTTCATCCTATTTACTTCAGACCATTTCTCCAGTTTGTCCAGATCATTTTGAATTCTAATCCTATCCTCCGAAGTACTTGCAACCCCTCCCGGTTTGGTATTGTCCGCAAACTTTATAAATGTACTGTCTATGCCATTATCTAAATAATTGATGAAGATATTGAACAGAATGGGAGCCAGAATTGATCCCTGAGGGCCCCCATTTGATATGCCCTTCCAACTTGACTGAACCACTGATGAGTTCAGGATCCTGACACAGGGAAGAAAGGTAAGCAGCAGGATACGGACCCTGGACTTCAGGAAAGCAGACTTCGACTCCCTCAGGGAATGGATGGGTAGGATCCCCTGGGGGACTAACATGAAGGGGAAAGGAGTCCAGGAGAGCTGGCTGTATTTCAAGGAATCCCTGGTGAGGTTACAGGGACAAACCATCCCGATGTGTCGAAAGAATAGTAAATATGGCAGGCGACCAGCTTGGCTTAACGGTGAAATCCTAGCGGATCTTAAGCATAAAAAAGAAGCTTACAAGAAGTGGAAGGTTGGACATGTGACCAGGGAAGAGTATAAAAATATTGCTCGGGCATGTAGGAATGAAATTAGGAGGGCCAAATCGCACCTGGAGCTGCAGCTAGCGAGAGATGTTAAGAGTAACAAGAAGGGTTTCTTCAGGTATGTTGGCAACAAGAAGAAAGCCAAGGAAAGTGTGGGCCCCTTAATGAATGAGGGAGGCAACCTAGTGACAGAGGATGTGGAAAAAGCTAATGTACTCAATGCTTTTTTTGCCTCTGTCTTCACTAACAAGATCAGCTCCCAGACTGCTGCGCTGGGCATCACAACATGGGGAATAGATGGCCAGCCCTCTGTGGAGAAAGAGGTGGTTAGGGACTATTTAGAAAAGCTGGACGTGCACAAGTCCATGGGCCGGACGAGTTGCATCCGAGAGTGCTAAAGGAACTGGTGGCTGTGATTGCAGAGCCATTGGCCATTATCTTTGAAAACTTGTGGCGAACGGGGGAAGTCCCGGATGACTGGAAAAAGGCTAATGTAGTGCCAATCTTTAAAAAAGGGAAGAAGGAGGATCCTGGGAACTACAGGCCAGTGAGCCTCACTTCAGTCCCCGGAAAAATCATGGAGCAGGTCCTCAAAGAATAAATCCTGAAGCACTTACATGAGAGGAAAGTGATCAGGAACAGTCAGCATGGATTCACCAAGGGAAGGTCATGCCTGACTAATCTAATCGCCTTCTATGATGAGATTACTGGTTCCGTGGATGAAGGGAAAGCAGTGGATGTATTGTATCTTGACTTTAGCAAAGCTTTTGACATGGTCTCCCACAGTATTCTTGTCAGCAAGTTAAAGAAGTATGGGCTGGATGAATGCACTATAAGGTGGGTAGAAAGTTGGCTAGATTGTCGGGCTCAACGGGTACTGATCAATGGCTCCATGTCTAGTTGGCAGCTGGTGTCAAGTGGAGTGCCCCAGGGGTCGGTCCTGGGGCCGGTTTTGTTCAATATCTTCATAAATGATCTGGAGGATGGTGTGGATTGCACTCTCAGCAAATTTCCGGATGATACTAAACTGGGAGGAGTGGTAGATACGCTGGAGGGCAGGGATAGGATACAGAGGGACCTAGACAAATTGGAGGATTGGGCCAAAAGGAATCTGATGAGGTTCAATAAGGATAAGTGCAGGGTCCTGCACTTAGGACGGAAGAACCCAATGCACAGCTACAGACTAGGGACCGAATGGCTAGGCAGCAGTTCTGCGGAAAAGGACCTAGGGGTGACAGTGGACGAGAAGCTGGATATGAGTCAGCAGTGTGCCCTTGTTGCCAAGAAGGCCAATGGCATTTTGGGATGTATAAGTAGGGGCATAGCGAGCAGATCGAGGACGTGATCGTTCCCCTCTATTCGACATTGGTGAGGCCTCATCTGGAGTACTGTGTCCAGGTTTGGGCCCCACACTACAAGAAGGATGTGGATAAATTGGAGAGAGTCCAGCGAAGGGCAACAAAAATGATTAGGGGACTGGAACACATGACTTATGAGGAGAGGCTGAGGGAACTGGGATTGTTTAGTCTGCGGAAGAGAAGAATGAGGGGGGATTTGATAGCTGCTTTCAACTACCTGAGAGGTAGTTCCAGAGAGGATGGTTCTAGACTATTCTCAGTGGTGGAAGAGGACAGGACAAGGAGTAATGGTCTCAAGTTGCAGTGGGGGAGGTTTAGGTTGGATATTAGGAAAAACTTTTTCACTAGGAGGGTGGTGAAACACTGGAATGCGTTGCCTAGGAAGGTGGTGGAATCTCCTTCCTTAGAAGTTTTTAAGGTCAGGCCTGACAAAGCTCTGGCTGGGATGATTTAATTGGGGATGGGTCCTGCTTTTGAGCAGGGGGCTGGACTAGATGACCTCCTGAGGTCCCTTCCAACCCTGATATTCTATGATTCTATGATTACTCTCTGGGAACGGTTTTCCAACTAGTTTTGCACCCACCTTATAGTAGCTCCATCTAGGTTGTATTTCCCTAGTTTGTTTATGAGAAGGTCATGTGAGATAGTATCAAAAGTCTTACTAAGGTAAAGATATACCACAACTGCCACTTCCCCCCCATCCACAAGGCTTCATTACAAACTCTTTCCCAGTTTAGAAACAGAAAAGAGGCATACCTGAGCCCAATCATAAAATAATTTTTTTAATAATTACAGGCACTCTCTTTCCTGAATGTTATTTTTTTCCATATCACCTAGAATTACTCCACAAATTACTACAGAAACAAACGTGACGTATGTTTATGGTTTTGTAGCGTCTTTTGTTCTGAAGGATCAAAGTGCTCCATAAAACCATGTATATAAGGCATGTCTATCCAGCACTGAAATGCAGCCACTTCTTGGTTGGAAAAGGCAGTAAGTCTCAGTCAGCAGCACTTCACAATAGATTCTGTGTGATTTTTCTTTTTAAGTAAATGAGGGGAATTCAGTAAGATCTCTAATTAAAACTACATGGGAAATCTTAAAGAGCCCTGCTGAGCCAAAAGGAGGCGAGGAGACTTACAGGGAGTTAAAAACCAACCGGTGGTTCTGCACTAGATTTTCAGAGTTCTTAAGAATGCCACCCTGAGTTGGGGGAAACTGGGGAGAAACCTTAAGAGGTAAATCGGGCGTAGAGTAACTCAGTCTCAGAACCTTAAAAAAGAACACAGGAATTTTCTGACTAGTTTTAGTCAGGAAACTCTGAAGAGAGTGCTACCTGTTTATAATTATTTTTAGTCTTTAAAATCAATGCAGTGATATAAAAGAAGCACAGCCAGAGACTCCTCATTTGTTTTGGTTGCAACCGAAAACATGTATGTAAATCTGACACTCAATAGATGGTTTTCTTTGCTTAACTTGCGTCTTGTTCTGAGTTTTTGTACAGTTGCACAGACCATTTCCCTGACACACCTTAATATTATATAACTATACTATTGTCAAAGGGCATGTTCTCACCAAGTTCAGTGACTGGATTTTCATTTCATTTTAATTTTTCTTCAATTTAAAACATCTTTTCAATAGGAATGCAAACAAAAAGGATCTTCATAAGGCCTCATGGTCATTTGAGATGCTATGTTAATAATTAAGGTGCTCTACCTCCTATGTTAGCCAAGCTTTGCAGTCACTCAAGTGTGTTCCACGCTATAAGTAAGGCTACGTTTTAGTCACGGGTATTTTTAGTAAAAATGGACAAGTCATGCACAGTAAACAAAAATTTACGCCCCATGACCTGTTCATGACTTATACTATATACCCTTGACTAAAACTTGGCGGGGGGGGGGGGGGGGAGAAGGCCAGGGGCACTGCATGTGTGTGGGGTGGGAGGCAGAGAGGAAGAGGGCTGCGGGGATGGTGCCTGCAGGCGGAGGCAGCACACAGAGCCGCCTGGCTGAGCCTCCGCGTAGGAGCTGAACATGCCAGTTGCTTCCAAGGAGCTCCCCCTGCAGGTAAGTGCCGCCCAGAGTCCTCACCCTCTCCTGCACCCCAACCCCCTGCCTCAGCCCTGAGCCCTCTCCCACACCCAAACTCCTGCTGCTGAGGGGCACGGGCGCAATGGCCCAAGACTGCCCCAGCAGCAGCCGGTGCAGCTGGCCTGGGGGCCGCCCGAGCTGCTCAGGCAGCCCCTGGCCTAGTCACACTGGCCACTGCAGAAGTCTCGGAAAGTCATGGAATTCATGACTTCCGTGACCTCTGTGACAGACTAATAGCATTAGCTGTAAGTAACTTATCTAAAAATGGAATATATATTTATAAATAAACCGCAGCATCATTTTCCTAGGCAGAAGTTTCCATATCTGTTCTGTAATTTAAAAATACTCACCATAACCAGATGTATAATTGGGGCCTCTGCGACCTCTCCCTCTTCCACTATATGACCTGGACCCTTGTACTGAGGAGAGTGTACTCTCATCAGTAGTGTAGCCCTTTTCCTTTTCAGGACCTCTGGTGGAAGAAGGTCTGAAACCCATACCAATCTGACGCAGTTGTTCATCAATCTGGAGCCTCTCCATCCTTAGCTGTTCTACTTCCTATTTTCACAGAGATAAAATCATAACCAGTTTTATAGCATTATGATATGTTGTTAGAAAGTGAACTCAACCCCAGGTGTCATTTTAGCAGAGTTTGTTTAACAGGTTTTCAGCTCTCCCATTACCAATCAATACAACGTCATCTATTTGATAGCTGTCTGAAGGCCAGAGAAAGCCTTACGTAGCAGTGTATTTACTTTGCTTATGCTTCATTAATGCTTAATTCCTTCTTTATACTTTGTGCTTAGTTAAGCTGGAGTCAGCACATCACATGCAAAAACAGTTGCCTGACCCATAACTGTTGTTGTTCTTCACGACATGTTATGCGTATATATATTCCCCATCAGTACACTGGGCACGCACCACCTAGAGTTAGAGAATGTTAGCTAGAGTTAGCTGTCAGATTGGCACATGTGTGTTGCACTCGCTCAAGCCATGGACTAAAAGTATAAAGGGTGGAGCCACTTTGACCCCTACTCAGTTCTTTCTGACAGGAATCCTGATGTCTTCAGACTCTGATGTAGCAGGCAAGGAATACGGGTTGTGGAATATATATGTTCACAACACATCTTGAAGAAAAACAGTTACTGTCCAGTTGGAGATCATCTGTGCAGAAGCCACCTAACTGATGTTATCACTACTAAGAACACTGTCTTTGCAAACAAGTAAGAAAGGGCTCCAGAGCCTATGAGCCAGGCACCATGGGGAGCTCCAATTAGTAGCCACATGCATTAAGAAGGAACCAAGAAGGGGTGAGGATGACTCTGCTCTTTTATATCCTTTGTCCACAGCACAAGGACAGGGTACGTGTGCTGCTCTGATGAGTAATGCTAGCTTGCAGTCTCCAATTTGAGGGCACTGGGAATGCACACATATATGGAATTATATTCATGCAGAATCACTCAAAGGAGAACCTATGTTAAAATATTAAAATTGAACTGTTAAGTTAGGACATGCAAAAAATGTAGGTTAAAACACATTATCTCTGCTCCCTTGCATGTCTGCAAGACAATATGGTGAATTTTGAGATCACACACTTTTTATCAAATATATATATATTTATCAAAAATGTTCTCCTGCAGCCTTATTTTATTAACCTTATTTGTATTTTAGATAATCTGTGATCACATAATTTAAGGCCAACGTAATGCATATGTGCAAGGGAACAAAGTTGAAGCCATACATACAACCTTAGGGCTAATCTTGAGAGAAACTGAACTTCTACTACTCCCACTGACGTAAAGGTGTTGCTCAAGAATGTAAGTATAAATTGATAATTTCCTCTAATAAGCATTTCCAAAATACAAAGATAAAAACATACCTTCAGGTAGGCAATATGGTATTCTAAAAGAACTTGGACATTTCCAATGTTTTCTTTAGTGCCAACAAATACGAATGGGACCATTCCCTGTAGAAACAAAACTACATAATCATTCTCAAAAAGAGCAACATATTATCAAAATCCCCACAAAAACCAACAACAAATTATCTGCCTAAGTATTGGAAATAAATTACAAACACCACGCATAACAATGTAGCCTGGACCGTGGACTGTATACACTAGATACAGTCGGGGAAGGAGGCAACAGTGACAGACATTTCTGCACTTCTCTGAATCTCAGGCTACTGTAAGTTAGAGAAGCTTCACGATTGTTATAATTTATGCTTGGCTGCCTATGGCCCCAACAGACCATTTCAGCAGCTGCAGACTGCTGGGGCATGGGGACGTTCAGTCCATACCACTTTCCAGCCATGCCCACTTCACTAGTTGCCAGCATAGGAGTAGCTGTGGCGGTTTTATGCCATTCCCAAATTTCCCCAAAAAGGGAGAATCCTTCACTAGCAAGTTAAACCATCTTTTCAGCACAGATGAACCTTAAAGGGATCAAAGTTCTAGCTCTATGTTTTCTAAATAAAAAACAAATAAGTATTGTCATGAATAAAGAGTGTAGCAACTACATGACAGTTGTGCACGGGATCAGGTGAGAGAAATGATACTTCAAATCAAAGAATTTGTTATTGAGAAATATATGTTTATTTAATCAACTTTCCTGAGTTGCTGAAGTTTAAATGTAAATTTATTGTTGGTGAAAGGTGCTGGTTTGACAGCCCTGATGAGTGAAGTCCTCTGTACATCCATGCAATAGGTACAGCACTGGCAGCTGCGGTGTTATCTTCCTCTACTCTGACCCACAAAGGTGCCTCAACCAAAACCTACAAGGATCATCCTTCAGGGTGAAAGGATAATTCAGTCTCCAGAGCCAGTTCTTTGACCTTTCTCCTGGGAATGCCAAGAAGAGTCCCTCCCATCTAGTGTCAATTCTAGTAGTTTTTGTGATATGGATACCAGCCGACCAGCAACTGAATTGAGACCAAAATAATGTCTCATAGGCAACCAAACAGCCATTAGATACTAACAACCTGGGCTATATATGAAATGGAGATCCCAAATTAACCCACTGAGTGATCCAGTACCCCACCCCTTCCCAGACTTGTCAACTTTCTACAAATACTTTGTTAATATTACACAGAAAGTAAACAGTATTGCCTTTGCTCCTTCCAAAACCATTTGTTAATAAATTGCATTAGCGTAATTTTCAAAAGTACAAGTTTAATAGTTGAAGGAAAGATTAAATAACTTACATCTTCTCTGGGCAGTTTGTTTTCATTGTCCCCTTCAATCCTGACCCGGACGACTCCAGACTTGTCTACAATCTCCTGAATCACTTTTCCATTTTTTCCAATAACTTTTCCTTGAGGGGAGGAAAATAGCTATATTTGAATCAATGCTTAAAAGTTTTCTTTAACATAGTTTCCTTGTCATTTCCAAGTTACATGTACTAAAACAGTAATAGTAATAAAATAAAAGTCATGCTTTATGAGCCCAATTATCCACTACCTTGGACTTTCTGTCACATTTTTCATCTATTTTACATAGGTACATATGACAACACAAGGTACAAATGGGAGAATCAATGCAGTGTACAAATCAGATATGTGCCATGGATGGTGGTGGCTGGATCCAGATTAGGTTCAAGTGTGAGGCTGAATCAGGGCTAAGATTCAATGGTACTATAATTTTACAAGCTCTTCTTGCTTTATTTCAATGTATCTGAACAAGAACCAGGAACTATTAGATTCCTATATAATGGAGGTTTCAGAGTAACAGCCGTGTTAGTCTGTATTCTCAAAAAGAAAAGGAGTACTTGTGGCACCTTAGAGACTAACCAATTTATTTGAGCATAAGCTTTCGTGAGCTACAGCGATGAAGTGAGCTGTAGCTAACGAAAGCTTATGCTCAAATAAATTGGTTAGTCTCTAAGGTGCCACAAGTACTCCTTTTCTTTATATAATGGAGCTAACCCAGAATTTTAAAAAGTTCTTCTGAAACAGAGATCTTTCAGACCTACAGTCATACCACCTTGCACAGTGATCTTGTCAAATCTCATGAGATAAACAGTGCTGAGACATACAGTAGTCATTCCTTTATAATTGACTTCCAAACTCAGGGGTGTTTCAGTAGCTGGATGATTCAGTAGATAGCATTCCTCTCCTAGCACCGAACCCATGACAAAGTATGATGTTAGAAGCACTCTGCTTAATGAGATGCCTTCTATCAGAGGATATATAAAACTGAAGTCCAGGAGTACACTGGGACAAGGAGCCTTAGGAAAATGTGTGTTTTATCTTGAAGAGGAAGTGGGAACCAACCTTTATTTTTCAACAGCTTAAGAGACAGGAATTATCCTAATCATAGAATCATAGAAATTTAGGGCTGGATGGGACCTCGAGAAGTCATGAAGCCCAGTCCCCTGCATTAAGGAAGAACCAAGTAAACTTAGACCATCCCTAACAAGTGTTTGTCCAACTTGTTTTTAAAAGCTTCCAAAGATGGGCACTCCATGACCACCCTTGGAAGCCCATTTCAAGGCTTAACTACCCTTACAGTTAAAAAGCTTTTCCTAATATCTAACCTAAATCTCCCTTGCTGCAGATTAAGACCATTACTTCTTGTCCTATCTTCACTGCACATGCAGAACAATTGATCCTCTTTATAACAGCCCTTAACATAGTTGAAGACTATTATCAGGTCCTCCCTAAGTCTTCTTTTCTCAAGACTAAACATGACCAGTTTTTTTAAAGGTCATGGTTTTCAAAACTTTTTCTCATTTTTCTTGCTCTCCTCTGGAATCTTTCCCATTTGTCCACATCTTTCCTAAATTGTGGTGCTCAGAATCTGACACAGTGCTCCAGCGGGGGCCTCACAAGTGCTGAGTAGAGCAGGACAACTACCTCCTGTGTCTTACATACGACATCCTGTTAAAACACCCAGAATATTAGCCTTTTTTGCAGCTGCATTATATTGTTGACTCATATTCAGTCGGTAAACACCCAGATCCCTTTACCACCTCGACAGGTATTCCCCATTTTGCAGTTGTGCATTTGATTTTTCCTTCCTAAGTGAAGTACTTTGCACTTGTCTTTATTTAATTTCATCTTGCTGAATTCAAACCAATTCTCCAATTTGTCAAGGTCATTTTGAATTTTAAACCTGTCCTCCAAAATGCCTTCAAGTCCTTCCAGCTTGGTGTCATCTGAAAAATTTTTAAGCATACTCTCTACTCCATTATCCAAGTCATTAATGAAAATACTGAATGGTACTGGACCCAGGACTGACCCCTGCAGGACCCCACTAGATACGCCCTCCCAATTTGACAGCAAACCACTGATCACTACTCTTGGGCTATGGTCTTTCACCTAGTTATGCATCCATCTTATTGTAATTTCAATCACATTTCCCTAATATGCTTATAAGAATCACGCAGAACTGTGTCAAAAGCCTTACTAAAATCCAGGCATATCATGTCTATTGCTTTCCCCCATCTACTAGGTGAGCAATCCTATCAAAGAAGGAAATTAAATTGTTTGGGTATGATTTGTTCTTGACAAATCCATGCTGGCTATTCCTTATAACTAGGGCCAGCATTTTCCAGCAATGAAAAGAGTAATTTCAGATTTTCAAAGCCGTATATTTTGGAAATTCAGAATATGCATTACATTAATGCAAAAAATATTGTATTATATTGTAATACTGAGGGCTACTGCAAGCTGTGTGCTGAGGGGAGTGGGAAGGAGCCAGCTGTATTCAGGGGAGGTGAATGGGGGAGAGGTGTTGTGGACACTGCTGAGAGCAGGTGCAAGCATCGTCTGTTTTGCAGCATGGTGAAGGAGCCCTGCCTGCCCAGGGGAAGCTCCGCAGCGGTTTTGCTGAGCACAAGCCTGTGTGAAGCAAGGAGAAGTTGGCAGTGAGTCTCAGCAGCAACCAGTCCCCAGCCTCTGCCCCGCACCCTGGGAATGAGTCAGGTGGGTTGCCAGATTTCTATTGCATTAATAGCCCAAAGTCACTTAAAAATTAGCCCAGTCTGTTTACTGAAAGTGGGGGTTGCTCAAGGGGTGTGCCTGTACAAGGAGGAGGTACCGGGGGGGAGGTTTACTGGAGGAAGTATTTGGGGGGGATGCTGGAGGGAATGTTTGGGGGGGGGGGAGAGTGGCTGAAGGGAGTACCTGCGGCCTCACATTTGAAGTTGGGGGCAGTGTCACGATCCCTGTCATGGTGGCAGGGTGGCTGGTGCAGGCCTAGGATGCAGCGCCAGCCCATCAGTCAGTGCCTCCCTGCAAGCCTCTCCCCCCTCCCCAGGGCGGGGAGCCATGGCCTGGCCCTGTCACCCTTCCTGGGCAAAAATCTGGGGAGGGTCGTGAACCTTCGCTCCACCCACTTGTCATCTCTGCTTCAGCCTCTGCCCTGGGGATGAGTCATGTGTCTTCAGGTAGAAATCTGGGGGTGCATGACCTTGTGTGCCTTGCCCATCCTCTGATTGGGGAATCCCGAAAAAAAATGGCAATTTCCGGCCCAGCCCTATTTATAACTTTATCATCATCCAGGTGCTTACAAACTGATAGTTTAATAATTTGCTCCTGTATCTTTCCAAGTATTGAAGTCAGGCTGACTGGTCTATAATTCCCCAGGTCCTCCTTGTTCCCCTTTTTAAAGATAGGTAGTGCTATGTTTGCCCTTCTCCAGTCTTCTGAGACCTTTCCTGTCCTCAAAGATAATTGTGAGCAGCTCAGAGATTGCATAAGGGTATTTAAAGAACCAGCTGAAGCATACATTTTAATTGTTTTAGGAATTTCATCCATAAAAAAAGAAGTATTTCTGCCCCCAGATTGAAAAACTCAACTAAAAGGACACATGATACCTCAAGAATGATTAGCATACATGAAAGGATGTGACTATCATACTGTTGCTTGTGTATACTGCAGCACACTATTCAGAAGGCACAACCAGTCAAATAGGACCAAGCATTGGACAATGGTATCTTAGTTGAATAACCATGCCATTCTTAGGGTTCAAAGGAAATTATTTTCTTTTAAACTTAATTTTGAAAGATCATTTTCAACATTAATTTTTACAGAGGATTTTTTAGGCTCCATTCCTCATTTATCAATTTAAACTTTACACAAGCAGAAAATTTAAAAGCATATGACTGCACAAGTCTGAATCTGTTATGAATCTCAAAGCGCAACCATAATATCTAAGCATTCTATTTAATATTTTTTAAATTAATTACAAGATAGAATTGACAACAAGATGTCCACATGTGCAACACAGATGTTTTCAACACTCCTGTTATACCTATTGTTATTTTAAAAGGTTTTAGTTTCTGAGTGAAGGGAGAAACTGTCAAATACTGGCATCTAAGCCTTCTATGCATAGTCATACTGAACAGGCTTTCTTTCCCCAAATTTTCAAGTGTTTTAAACTTTTAGCAGTATTACATACCAACAAGATTTCTGGGCACCTGAATAAAATCTTCCACAAATTCCAAGTAACTTCTAGCCTTTTTTACTGCATCAGCACTCTAGAAATGAACACAATAGAAGTTTATTTTGAATGCAATATGGTAAAAATAAAGCCCTGTTACAACAGCTGGAAATCCTCCAGACAAGAGCAGGAACGAGATTAAATTCATCTAGTTTTGAACTAAATGTTGAAGCAATAACGGAGTTTTAAAAGCTCAGGAACAAAACAGGGGCAAGAGAGTGGCATAAATAGTGAAAAACAATGTTTTCACGCTACTTAAAACAAAGTTTTTATATTCTGCAATTTACCACAATTAAAACCAACTCTCAAAAATATCCCCTTTATGTTATCTTGCAACAGCTCACTGACTTTTAGAGAGATCATCAACTGGGAAGCCTATATATTCTTTTTTCCCCAAAATGGCGCACGCAATTTCTGAACCGATATGCTTGTACAGAAATATCTATATAACTAACATCACATCACAAAGAAAAAACAGTTTACCTACCCTTCTGTAATTATTGTTCTTTGAGGTGTGTTGCATATGTTCATTTCATCTTGTGCACAATTGTAGTTCAGGAAAGCTTATGCTCAAATACAGTTGTTAGTCTCTAAGGTGCCACAAGTATTCCTCTTCTTTTCCCCCTCAGTGATACCCGTTGGCACGGTTCGAGCACCTTCTGCCACTTCGCGCCACTGTGTGCGGGTAGAGGAGGGCAGAGCCATTCCCAACTCCCCTTAGTTCCATCATACTGAACAGACTCCGATAACGAGGGGAAGGCAGACAGGGGTCATGGAATGGACATATGCAACACAACTCAAAGAACAACAGGTACGGAATGGTAGGTACTGTTTTTTGTTCTTCAGTGCTTGCACATGTCCATTCCATTGTAGATGACTCACAAGGAGACAATCATGGAGGTAACTGTAAGACATCCAGTCTGAAACTGGCATGGTCTCTGGACTGATGGGAAATGGCATAACACAAAGCAAAAGCGTAGGCTGATGACAAAACGTCACCGCTTTACAAACGTCCATTATAGGTACTTTCACCAAGAAAGCCGTGTGCTGCGCCTGTGCTGCAGCAGAATGCACCAGTTTCCTAACTGGTGGGGTTAGATTAGCCAACTGGTAGCATAAATGAAACCATGAAGAGATCCAGGATGAAATCATCTGAGTAGTCACTGGACTGCCATTAGTTCGGTTTGTAACCACAACAAACAACTGAATAGAAGACCTAAAGGACTTAATATGCTCCAGATAGAAAACTAGAGCCCTTCTGGCATCCAACAAATGCACTCTCTCCTCATCTCTATGAGCGTGAAATTTTGGAAAGAAAGCTGGCAGAGAGACTGCCTGGATGACACAAAAATCGAAGACTACCTTAGTGAGAAATATTGGATGAGGGCGAAGATGAACCTTATCCCTAGGGAAAACGGTGTAGGGAAGAGGATGCTAGGGGCCACCCCTCTGGCCAAGAAAGGGGCCACTAGAAATGCTACCTTCATAGAGAGGTGCATCAGAGAGCAAGTTGCAAGGGGTTCAAAAGGTGGGCTCATCAATTCTACTAGGACCTAGACCTTAAGGAAGGATGGGATCTTGCACATGTGGATACAATATGACCAAACACAGGAGGATTTTTCTGAAGCAGGTTGCATGGTATTAAGACAGTTCAGACACGTCATACTGTCTCATTCCCCAGTATTCTGTACTATAAAGTAATGTTGAAAGTATGCAGCTCTGATAAATTTTGAGTTTTGTTTTGGTCTTGTGTTTTAATGATTTCCAGACTGTATTTAAGTTCCTGAAGGTGCTCCTGGCTTTTTGGATCTTGTTCCGGATGTCCTAGTTTGTTCCACTGTCCTAGCTGATGGTGTTGCCCAAGTATGTGAATTTTTCTACACTGGTGAGAACATAATCCTCTACCTGTACTGGTGATGGTGAAGCAATATTAAAGGTCATGATATCTGTCTTATTGCGGTTGATATTCAGTCCAATTTGCTGGCTGAATGAGTTTAGTCGAGTTTTTTTTTCCTTGTATATGGTGTTGGGTATGTGATAGGAGAGCGAGATCATATGCAAAGTCCAGGTCTTCAAGGGATGAGAAGGGTATCATGACCATGCATGGGGAATGAAAAAATCTGTAATTTCCTAACTTTTCAGTACTTGACTTTGCAACCTAAATAACTAACACAGTTTTTTGTATGTAATTTCCTAGGAATTCTTTTGTTTAAAGAGTAAAAACGAATTCTGTTCTGTGCAACTGTAACAACCCCCCATTATGCATTTATCGGCAGGGTTTGAACCCTGAACGTTCAGTGTAAGATGGACACCACTTGAGCTACAGAACTATCTCCATAAACTGGCAGTAAGAATAAAGACGACTCCCAAAGGAGGAAATGATTGGACACAGTCACTACATACTGGGTCCGAGGAGTGGTCGGAGTATGCCTAGTCTGGCTCTCTCCCACCTGGCATTGGGGGGGGCTCATACCTTCCTGGGTGGATGGGCACAGTGGGGCCATGTGGTAGGGGTTATCACAGAAACATAGGGCTAGTAGGAACCTCAAGAGGTCATCTAGTACAGCACCCTGCACTGAGGAAGGACTACATAAACCTAGACCATCCCTGACAAGTGTCTGTCTAGCCTGTTCTTAAAAATCTCCAATGACAGGGATTCCACAACCTTTTTTGGAAGCCTATTCCAATACTTAACTATTCTTATAGTTAGAAAGTTTTTCCTAATATCTAACCTAATCGCCAGTGATGCAGATGAAGATGACTGCTTCTTGTCCTACCTGATTGATTAGTTAGCAATGAATGAGTAGTGATCTGTAAATAACATTATATGTGAACTGTGCTCCAGGCTATTAAAGGAGAACATACTGTGCATACTATATCCTCTTAAATATCAGCTTTACTTCTTTCAGAGTAACAGCCGTGTTAGTCTGTATTCGCAAAAAGAAAAGGAGTACTTGTGGCACCTTAGAGACTAACCAATTTATTAGAGCATAAGCTTTCGTGAGCTACAGCTCACTTCCTCAGATGCATATCATGGAAACTGCAGCAGGCTTTATATATACACAGAGAATATGAAACAATACCTACTCCCACCCCACTGTCCTGCTGGTAATAGCTTATCTAAAGTGATCATCAGGTGGGCCATTTCCAGCACAAATCCAGGTTTTCTCACCCTCCACCCCCCCCACAAATTCACTCTCCTGCTGGTGATAGCCCATCCAAAGTGACAACTCTTTACACAATGTGCATGACAATCAAGTTGGGCTATTTCCTGCACAAATCCAGGTTTTCTCACATCCCCCCACCCCCATACACACACAAACTCACTCTCCTGCTGGTAATAGCTCATCCAAACTGACCACTCTTCAAGTTTAAATCCAAGTTAAACCAGAACTACAGAAAGAGGGATTCTAGGTGGACTCCTCCTGAAGGTCGAAACAGCAGACTGGACTTCTACATAGAGTGCTTCCGCCGACGTGCACGGGCTGAAATTGTGGAAAAGCAGCATCACTTGCCCCATAACCTCAGCCATGCGGAACTCAATGCCATCCACAGCCTCAGAAACAACTCTGACATCATAATCAAAAAGGCTGATAAAGGAGGTGCTGTTGTCATCATGAATAGGTCGGAATATGAACAAGAGGCTGCTCGGCAGCTCTCCAACACGAGTTTCTACAAACCATTACCCTCTGATCCCACTGAGAGTTACCAAAAGCAACTACAGCATTTGCTCAAGAAACTTCCTGAAAAAGCACAAGATCAAATCCGCACAGACACACCCCTGGAACCCCGACCTGGGATATTCTATCTACTACCCAAGATCCATAAACCTGGAAATCCTGGGCGCCCCATCATCTCAGGCATTGGCACCCTGACAGCAGGATTGTCTGGCTATGTAGACTCCCTCCTCAGGCCCTACGCTACCAGCACTCCCAGCTACCTTCGAGACACCACTGACTTCCTGAGGAAACTTCAATCCATCGGTGATCTTCCTGATAACACCATCCTGGCCACTATGGATGTAGAAGCCCTCTACACCAACATTCCACACAAAGATGGACTACAAGCCGTCAAGAACACTATCCCCGATACTGTCACGGCTAACCTGGTAGCTGAACTTTGTGACTTTGTCCTTACCCATAACTACTTCACATTTGGGGACAATGTATACCTTCAGATCAGCGGCACTGCTATGGGTACCCGCATGGCCCCACAGTATGCCAACATTTTTATGGCTGATTTAGAACAACGCTTCCTCAGCTCTCGTCCCCTAAAGCCCCTACTCTACTTGCGCTATATTGATGACATCTTCATCATCTGGACCCATGGAAAAGAAGCCCTTGAGGAATTCCACCATGATTTCAACAATTTCCATCCCACCATCAACCTCAGCATGGTCCAGTCCACACAAGAGATCCACTTCCTGGACACTACAGTGCTAATAAACAATGGTCACATAAACACCACCCTATACCGGAAACCTACTGACCGCTATTCCTACCTGCATGCCTCCAGCTTTCACCCTGACCACACCACACGATCCATCGTCTACAGCCAAGCTCTGCGATACAACCGCATTTGCTCCAACCCCTCAGACAGAGACAAACACCTACAAGATCTCTGTCAAGCTTTCTTACAACTACAATACCCACCTGCAGAAGTAAAGAAACAGATTGATAGAGCCAGAAGAGTTCCCAGAAGTTACCTACTACAGGACAGGCCTAACAAAGAAAATAACAGAACGTCGCTAGCCGTCACCTTCAGCCCCCAAGTAAAACCCCTCCAACGCATTATTAAGGATCTACAACCTATCCTAAAGGATGACCCAACACTCTCACAAATCTTGGGAGACAGGCCAGTCCTTGCCTACACACAGCCCCGCAACCTGAAGCAAATACTCACCAACAACCACATACCACACAACAGAACCACTAACCCAGGAACCTACCCTTGCAACAAAGCCCGTTGCCAATTGTGCCCACATATCTATTCAGGGGACACCATCACAGGGCCTAATAACATCAGCCACACTATCAGAGGCTCGTTCACCTGCACATCCACCAATGTGATATATGCCATCATGTGCCAGCAATGCCCCTCTGCCATATACATTGGTCAAACTGGACAGTCTCTACGTAAAAGAATAAATGGACACAAATCAGATGTCAAGAATTATAACATTCATAAACCAGTCGGAGAACACTTCAATCTCTCTGGTCACGCAATCACAGACATGAAAGTCGCTATCTTAAAACAAAAAAACTTCAAATCCAGACTCCAGCAAGAAACTGCTGAATTGGAATTCATTTGCAAATTGGATACTATTAATTTAGGCTTAAATAGAGACTGGGAGTGGCTAAGTCATTATGCAAGGTAGCCTGTTTCCTCTTGTTTTTTCCTACCCCCCCCCCCCAGATGTTCTGGTTTAACTTGGATTTAAACTTGAAGAGTGGTCAGTTTGGATGAGCTATTACCAGCAGGAGAGTGAGTTTGTGTGTGTATGGGGGTGGGGGGATGTGAGAAAACCTGGATTTGTGCAGGAAATAGCCCAACTTGATTGTCATGCACATTGTGTAAAGAGTTGTCACTTTGGATGGGCTATCACCAGCAGGAGAGTGAATTTGTGTGGGGGGGTGGAGGGTGAGAAAACCTGGATTTGTGCTGGAAATGGCCCACCTGATGATCACTTTAGATAGGCTATTACCAGCAGGACAGTGGGGTGGGAGTAGGTATTGTTTCATATTCTCTGTGTATATATAAAGCCTGCTGCAGTTTCCATGATATGCATCTGAGGAAGTGAGCTGTAGCTCACGAAAGCTTATGCTCTAATAAATTGGTTAGTCTCTAAGGTGCCACAAGTACTCCTTTAGCTTTACTTCTGGAGCTTTCAATCACATTACAAAAACTCCATGGCCGGAATGAAGAAATCTAAACAGAATTACAAATCTCTAACTTGGTTGTCATTCAAGATGCTAGGGAGAGAAACACAGAAGACTGGAGTTGCAGAATGATGGAATAGGCAGTGCCCAAAAAGAAAAAGGAAAACAAGAAAAAGGTGTGTGGGGAGCAGGGGCTTTACTGGTAAAAAACTACATACACTCAAAACAAAAAAAGTAACAGCTAAAGTGACAAACATTTATTACATGATACTATAGTAATTCTCATCTTTAAAATGCTTTACAAATATGAGACAGTTAAATATACCACCTACAACACTCCCCCTGTGAAGTGTGTATTTTTATTCCCACTTCATATCTGAGGAAACACAGATGTTAAGGTGACTGGCCCCACAAACTGTGTCAGAGTTGGAATTAGAACTCAGCAGTCTCTGACTCTTGTTCCTGTGCTCAGATCTCATCTCTGTGCAGTAGTAATAAACACCAGAGTAAACCAACTATTAAATATAACGAACAAAAACATATTTTCCCCTTACCTCTCCATAGATCCTGAAAGTACCAGTATCTTCCTCAAGCTCAATTGCAGTTACTCCTGGAACTTTCCTCGCCTGCTGTATGTTACTACCATGTGTACCTATTGCAAGTCCCATTAAATCTTCTCTTACAACAAATTCCTCATGAAATGCTGCTGCAAGTTGTTTTGTGCACTAGGGAGAGGTGAAAGAATTTGTCCACCATAAGAAGGAACTCAAAACTGAACACAGTTAAATGATTACTTTAAACCAGAGGTGGGCAAACTACACCTGCGGGACCATCCTGCCCTCCCCCACAGCCATGCTACCGCGCGGCCGGCCAGGCTGCAAGCTCCTGCTGCTTGGAGCTGCATGGTAAGGGGGCAGGGAGCAGGGAGGTTGGCTAAGGGGCAGGGGGTTCCGGGGGGCAGTCAGGGGACAGGGAGCGGTTGGATGGGGTGGAGATTCTGGCAGGGGAAGAGGGGGCGGTTGGCTAGGTGTGGGAGTCCCGGAGGGCCTGTCAGGGGGCAGGGGTGTGGATAGGAGTTGGGGTGGTCAGGGGACGGGGGGGGGGGGTGGTGGTGTTTGGATAAGGGGTGGGGTCCCGGGGGGGAAAGGGGCGGTCCCGTGGGAGGGGGCAGTCAGGGGACAAGGAGTGGGTCGGGGGTTCTGACGGGGGCAGTCAGGGGGTGGGAAGTGGGAGAGGGCAGATACGGGGTGGGGGCCTGGCTGTTTGGGGAGGTACAGCTCTCCCTACCCAGCCCTCCATACAGTTTCACACTCCGATGTGGCCCTTGGGCCTAAAAGTTTGCCAGGGGGTGGGAAGTGGGAGAGGGCAGATAGGGGGCGGGGGCCTGGCTGTTTGGGGGGGTGTTTGGATAAGGGGTGGGGTCCCGGGGGGGAAAGGGGCGGTCCCGTGGGAGGGGGCAGTCAGGGGACAAGGAGTGGGTCGGGGGTTCTGACGGGGGCAGTCAGGGGGTGGGAAGTGGGAGAGGGCAGATACGGGGTGGGGGCCTGGCTGTTTGGGGAGGTACAGCTCTCCCTACCCAGCCCTCCATACAGTTTCACACTCCGATGTGGCCCTTGGGCCTAAAAGTTTGCCAGGGGGTGGGAAGTGGGAGAGGGCAGATAGGGGGCGGGGGCCTGGCTGTTTGGGGGGGTGTTTGGATAAGGGGTGGGGTCCCGGGGGGGAAAGGGGCGGTCCCGTGGGAGGGGGCAGTCAGGGGACAAGGAGTGGGTCGGGGGTTCTGACGGGGGCAGTCAGGGGGTGGGAAGTGGGAGAGGGCAGATAGGGGGCGGGGGCCTGGCTGTTTGGGGGGGTGTTTGGATAAGGGGTGGGGTCCCGGGGGCAGTCAGGGGGTGGGAAGTGGGAGAGGGCAGATAGGGGGCGGGGGCCTGGCTGTTTGGGGAGGTACAGCTCTCCCTACCCAGCCCTCCATACAGTTTCACACTCCGATGTGGCCCTCGGGCCTAAAAGTTTGCCCACCCTAGCTTTAAACAATTCCATTCTAAGACAGCTTACTTCTAAGTGTTTTGTAGCTTCTTCATTTCTTGACATGAGCATTAGCTTGGTACGAATGCTGCGCAAATGCATGTCACTCAATATATTTACTCTCTTCACTGTTGATTCACTGGCAGACTACAAAAAGAGAAGAGGTAAGATAAACAATATCCCCTTTTGATAAAGAAAATCCACACTCAGAGGGCAAATTACTGTTTAAATTAAACTGAATTGTAAATATAAACCCAATTTATAAAGTCACTTATTGATATTAGCCTTCCTCAAGGTCTCAAAACAAGACATACCAAGAAAAATTCAGCTTCCAAAACAAAACCCCACAAATCCATTACCATTGGCTCAGTGTGTTTACAGCCACAGTTTTTCTATTGGACCTATACAGCAAATGTTGCACTGAGATAATCCCACTATGGATTTATTATAAATTGCTAGATTATTTTATTTAATCTTTTTACCATATATGTGCAGGTCACCCACTTATTCACTGGAAAATCCAAAAAAGTAAGACGGGAAAACTGACTCTGAACAGGCAAACTTATATGGAAAATTTTGTCCCAAGGAAACAGAACTGCAAAGACGAATTATTGCTGAGGAAAATAGTATTTAACAGGAGCAGACACAGGACTCCCCAGGCCAAACCCAATTTCAGTCTCATTGCATTTGAACAAATTTGTGAGACTTGCCTTTATATTTTTCCTATGATATTTGGTGACTGAGTACTAGCTTTTCCCTGGCTTTGACTGACAGTTAAAAATAGATAAAAGATACGACTAACTACCCTTAACCTATCATTCTGTATATTACAAAATCTCCCTAAGGCTCCCAATTCCCTAAATGGCTATGGTTATGATTATGATCTCCCTTCTACATACAGTAAAGGGAATTTGTGCAAGAGTGCCTTTACCCTCAAAAGAGACTAAGCACGTTACTTCTGCAGAAAGCAGCATCGCAGCAAACATCAATCAGAGAGACCAAAGATCACTCCCAAACTCAGGCTGCCTTTGATGCAGTACTGACACCAATCCAATGAGCCTACTCCAAAATACATATTTTAAAATGATATTAAGAAGACACACATACATTAAACTGCTTGAAATGTGCATAGCCTTACAAATAAATCAGTTCACAGAGATCTGCAGGCAGCACACAACAATCTGTAGTAGGTAATATCCTGAATATTCATGCACTGTCTGCACAAAAAATAAACTGATTTCTTACCAGTATTATTAACTGTGTAGTTTCAGCATGGTAGAAAATTCGACAAGCTCCTACAGCTTTCTTAAAATCCTTATGTGCATTTTCATTAGCGCACCTAGAGAAATGAATGTTGCAAAGGTTACTTCAGCTGAAGAATCATATCAATAAGAACTGTGCAACCCTATTACTCAAAAATGAGAATGTGGCAGTAGTCTATAATAAGGAATGTTTCTCAGCCTGGAAAACGCTAGACTAATTCAAGGAGATGTGCTGGGGATCCACCTGATTTCACACTGCAAATGTGGAGGAGGTAAAGCTGTCTGCAGCTCCTTGAAAGTCTTCTTTTTCTACTTGTTACTCTATACTGCAGCTGGCTACAGTAGCAGCTCAGGTGTACAGGGTTGCAGGCTCAGGAAGCAGCCTGTTTGATCAAAGATTTCTTCTTCCACGGCATTCAGCTCAACCACAAAAGAGTATGTGGTTCAACTACCAGAAAAATCACCAAGCCTTCTGGTGGAGGGAAGAAGGAGGGGGCAGGTACAACTGTCCCAGAGTATGACATGAGGAACATTTCGGGGTGGGAGGTCATCACTCGGTGGTTCCAGCAAGGCTGATTGGAAACCGCATCACTTTCATATTTGATAGAAGTATCACAGTTAATGCCATTTAACTTTAAACTACAACAGGGGTATTCTCTCCAAAAAATAACCTAAGACAAGAATTTAAGATACATATATGAAGAAAGGAATATGCCATGTTGAAATGAATAATAGTGAAGTTACAGTATGTAGAGCTACTCACGCATCTCTCAGATCTTCAGGAACATCCACTGTGCACTTAAAGAACGTGTTCTTTTTGACAGTTTTATTTTGATTCACAGGTCGAAGTCGTTCAAATGTGACTATTTCATTGTACGTGGCATCACAAGCAGCATATTCAATGACATAAAACTAAGGGGGGAAGTTTAAAAAAATCATTAATTAAAAGTAACCATTTCATAAAGATAACAGCTACTATCTCCACCATCAAGGAAATATAAAATATGGGTTTACACATTAAAACATAGTTCTATTTTGACAAAGCTGTGCTCCTGCAATGTTATATGCTTGTGCAGACCTCCTCCCCCAGTGTCCCACTGAAGCCAATGGGTCTCTATATGGGTGGAAGGGTATGCAGATGCACATCGCATTGTACGACTGGAAACTAAGTTTGCTCAGTTTGTAAATCAAATACTGTTTTTTTTCTAACTGCCAATTCAATCCAGAACCTGAAATTTAAACTGTCTTCATTCTGCTTAGTACATTCCGTATACTACTAAAGGTAATGCAACAAGAAATTAGCCAACAATTTTTCCAAAAATGCTTGAGGGAGAACAGAATCCAGCTAATTTTACGCTCATGTATTGGGCTCTGAAGGAACAGCAGTAAAAGTTAAATCCACTGTGTAAATAGGCTGACCAGCAGATAACTATTGGACATAAAGGAGGAGGAGGTATACTTCCGTCTCAGGCTATGGTGCTACTCTGTATTTACATATATTTATTTCAGTTTCAGAAGACAAAAGGTCTGGAAGATGTAAAAGCTGCAACTATTCTGGCCCTACTGCCCAACCCTTCAGTACACAGGAAGGCCCACAAAGCTCAGCTTTGTGCCGGGATACACATTTTTTACATAGCCTTCGCAAATCAAATCCTCTTTTCCATCCCATGGGGCAACTGCGAAAGAGCAGGCAGAATCTTCCCCTGCTCCTACACAAAAACAGATACTTGTTTTTTGTCAACATAAGCAGACTTGACTGAAATACACACAAGGAACAGATATGTTTGGTAAGGCGGTGCCATAATTTCCATAGGGTCTTTTCTGACTATAACCACATTTTAAATTAAATTTGGTTCATGGAACGATTTTTTTATTCACAAATAAATGATTACATACAACTATTTGCCATATGTATTGTCTACATAAACTTTTGTTCTCTTCCAGTTTATCTTTAATAATGTTTAAAATGCATATACCTGCAACTACATTTTGAAGATAAAAAAAGTCCACATGCTCTTAGAGAAGTAATATTTCTTACCACATTTAGAAGCAGTTCAGTTTAGCAACATGCCATATAAACAGATTACCAAAAATAATCATATGGTTGTTCATCATCAGATACATCTTTTGTAAATTTCAGATTAGTCCCTTGTTTAGCAAACTTAAATCTGAGAATACCCAGCCAAAGCATCTATAATGAACTCAGAAGTGAATAAAAGCTCGAAGATTATATAATTTGTAACAGATGTAATTCTATCAGTACTTTGCAAGGACAAGTAAGGATACAGGAGATCAAAGCACGAAAACAACTTCTACTGTCAATAACTCCGAAAGGTTTGGGGAGTCAGAAGGCTAGGTAACTTCTCATTTGTGTATATAATTAAAAACATATTTGTTGAGTTACATTAAAAAAAACCATAGATCGCACACCTATGGATATTTGTACTGTTTCTCACTATTTAAATCCAAGTCCTCTAACCAAAAACTTTAGTTAGCTGGTTGGTAGTAAAATCCCAAGCTGCTGTGACTTACAAAGAGAAATATATTAGGGCTTGTATTTAACTCCACTGCAGGGGAGTTGACAGATGTTCTAATAAGTATCTTTCAATGTCACAAGTTTAATGTGTCTTTTCTTGCCAGCTTGTTAATCCACACAGATCACAATAAGAGAGAAGACACGTAGATAGGTGACTGTCCTTGACAATGGTTTATTTCGAATGATGTGCTTTAAGTAACTCCTTGCCCCAATGGAGTTCAACAGAAGCAGCAGAAGTATTAACAAAAAGCTAAGCAAAGATCAAAGCTCATGAAATACGTAACAAATTTTTTATTCCCAACCTTCTTTCCTGACTGAGTTTCTGGAGACGTACTACTCACTAAAGACAAAAAAATACAGCTTTTCAGTTGGAAAGGGTCACTCCAACTAGTACCCATCATATCAATTCACAATACAGCAATAATATTTTAATGGGACAGCGTCAGATATGTAGCCATGATTCACTAAACCTAAATTAAGTGTCTGAGTGTGCAAATCATTTTTGTGCCTGCAACTGTAATGGCTATCTATATGAATAACACACATGGAAGACTAGTAGAATCAGGCTCCTATTTATTACAGGAGCGCTGCTGAGATAAACATCTTTCAAAAAGCATCTTTGTCCATATTAAAGATTATCACCTTCAATTATTACTGATTTACTGAAAACTTTAGAAATCTAACTTGCTGTTCTAGCTATTCTGGTTATTTCTAGGGCACTCACCACCACAGCCAACTTTCATTTTTTTTGTTGTTTGTATTTTATTCAGTTTCAAAATGAAATAAGACATTGAACAGTTTTACTTTCCAAATCTCTTGGTTGATGCATGATGCTGTTGTATTTGGGTTTCTGATTCAGCAGGGCAATATTTAAATGCAACTCCACGCCCAATCCCCACTCGGAAAAAAACCAACCCCCAAACTTTTAACTGAAATATGTAATTAAATTAATGAAATGTCATCATGTTAGGATTTATAGTTTAAGCCCAAAATTCAGTGTATTTTTAACTATTCATGGAAATATATATTTAAAAAAAAAAAAAAAACCATGTCCTTGCTGCATTTTAATCAAAACATGGTTGCATTTTCCTAGTGCATAGGAAGAGAAAACAGAAGAGCATTGAAAAATGTTTTGAATAGAAACAACAGATTAGTCTCCTTTCACTAAGATGAGTGAAATGTAAAGAGAAAAATATAGTAGCACCTCAAAAGTTACAAACACCTCAGGAATGGAGGCTGTTCGTAACTCTGAAACATTCATAACTCTGAACAAAACATTATGGTTGTTCTTTCAAAAGTTTACAACTGAACATTGACTTAATATAGCTTTGAAACTTTACTACACGGAAGAAAAATGCTGCTCTCTCTTTTTTTTTTTTTTTAGTAGTTTACATTTGAACACAATACTGTACTGTATTTGCTTTTTTGGAGGGAGGTCTCTGCTGCTGCCTGATTGCGTACTTCTGGTTCCAAATGAGGTGTGTGGCTGACTGGTCAGTTTGTAAGTCTGGTGTTCATAACTCTGAGGTTCTATTGTCCATACAAATGATGTGAAGTAACTTAATTATTAGAACTGAATCAAATTTAAAATCTTATCAGGATGTTTTGCTTTACATATTTTTTTAACCTCACCAATTCTGTTTGCAAAATAGATTGATTTGTTTCAATTATGTCAGAAACTAAGCATACAGATATACAAGGTACCACACGTAGTCCAGAAATGGTTCATCCAATATATGGACACATAACTCAGAGTTAGGCATGCAATGTAGTTCTTACAGAACCTAAACAACCAGATCCAAGGTATACTGACTCAAGGTGTGTCGAACACACAAAATGGCAAGTATCCAGGAGCCATCCCCATTTACCGAGCAATTTACAAGAAAAAATATTTATTGTTATTCCCACCTGTGCACAGTCAGCTAGCTACAAGTTACCATCGCCAAGAGCAGCCTTAATTTATGACCTAACCTGCTATCATGGTTTTGTGTTGGTAATACTTAACTTTGAGTTCCTTTTTCTTTTTTCAAGCTATGCTTTGTTTCTGTATTAGCAACAACCCACTCTCACCTGCTCTGTTTTTCATGTCCTTATATCACAGTGTCATTTCTCCATCACAAGATACTGCACACAGATTTAATGAGTCTTGCAATATTTACCTTCCATACTTGCTGCACTTCAAATGGGAGCAGATAGTCCTAAGTTTTAAAGTAACTTACCTCTCCTTTCATCATTCGAACTTTTGCCAGCCACCAGCCACAAGGTTCTTGGTCATTTGCTCTTGAGTAAACCTGAAAGGAAAAAAATACAAGAGGAGCATATTTAAAATATATACAATTAAAAAACCTAACAGATTAAACTAGCAATGAAGCAGAAATTAATCTTTTTCAAGTAACACAGCTAATCACCAAGATAAAAGCCACCAGTAGCATAAGATACTGCAATTTAAAACTATTTTTGTATAAAATTCCAGTTAGCCAGTCATATGTGCATCTCATCATATAAATTTTCATAACATTGCACTACACAGATTAGGTGTGCAGATTCTGTTAATAATGCACAAGGCAGCTTTTTGAGGGGTTTAAAACTAGAGCGTAAAAATTTACTCAATAGCATGTGAAGACACAGGATTCTTGCAATTCCACAATAAATTCAAACACTTTTCTATGAGGCTAAAGTGCACAAGAACCAAGAAATTCACAGTTAAGGATGCCATTTTGTCTATAGTTTACCCAGTGACCTGGACTCAGGTCAGCTCATGATAGTGCCACTATACGTACTCCAGTACCTACTTAACATCAGGCAAGTGATGAATTGGGGGACATTCACAACTTTGAATTGCTCCACATGTTTAGTATACATTAATGTAGTACACTAAAGCCATCAGAAAGAAATTTATAAGTAGCCAGGGCAAAACAGACAAAAATATACCCTGCACTGGCCACACTGACTATGCCAAATAGGTTTTTTTCCTTGATACTACAAATGGAAAAATGTGCACATGCTATGGCAATTCTTAAGACTACATGTCTAAGATCCATCACTCACAATGCTGCTGTCAATACCACCTTCCTTACTGGGTGTTTTAACTTGAAAAAAACCCACCATCTTCCCCTCCACCCCCCAAAGCTTGTCCTGTACATATATGTACCACCCTTTAATAGTAGGAATTTCATGAAGAGATACACTACCCTTCTCCGAGTATCATAATCAATAAGGCAAGTCTAGTCCAGTCACCTCAAGAACATTTATGTTCAAAAAATCTTGATGGAAAATGTAAGAGTCAGCCAGTAAAAACAGAGAACTAAATCACCATCAATAATAAAGGATCAATCAAGATGAAAAAAGGCAGTTTCATACTGGATGGAGTGGTACACATATTATCCCTAAAACACAAATATACTTTTTCAAGTTTTTTTTCCCCCTCACACCACCATTTACAACCAAGCACTCTCTGGAGAAAAAGATCTGCACCTTCCTGGCCCATCTTTCCCTATCTGATCCTACTCTGAGGTCAGAAGGCTGAACTTGTGACATCATATTCATTCCCACGGCAAAACCAGTGCTATAAACAGATTGTGATTTTACTGCAGAATGAAACAGATGGAAAAAGCAGGTTTGTGATAGAGAATGAAAATATTCAAGCCAAAAAAAAAAAAAAAGTAAGTGCAGAGAACAGAGTAAACCACTGACCAAACAACATTGGAGTTTAGCACACATTCTCTTTTTCATG
The DNA here is from genome assembly GCF_965140295.1 of Lepidochelys olivacea. Taxonomy (NCBI): domain Eukaryota; kingdom Metazoa; phylum Chordata; order Testudines; family Cheloniidae; genus Lepidochelys; species Lepidochelys olivacea. Next base: position 10,914,097 of record NC_140419.1, read on the forward strand.
TTTAATTCTTAGCAAAAATCCCTCTTAAAAAAAAAAAACCAAAAACCAAAAACCCAAAACATAACTGTTCCATTCACATTTAGGAGTGAGGTCTAGCCCTCCTTTGCTCAATGGAATGTAAAATGACACCAGGCCCAAGGGAGGAAAAGACCATGGGAAGAGAGATTGCCAAATATTTCTACTCTGATAAACAAAAAGGAAAGCAGCAGCTTAACAGATCTTTTAATATAATGATGGATACTTGGGCACTCAGCAGACACACAAAATATCTATCCAGAAAGGGTCACAGCAGAGCAATGAAAAGCAATCTCTCTTCTCTAAGGATCAGAATATTTCCAGCACAGCCTTCTCAGTGTTTGTTAGTCATTGGAGAAAGGAACCAGGCTTTCGGCTAGAACTCTGATCTAGCACATTTTGTTGACAATAGGTCATCAGGTTGATCTTGCTTTCCATTCTTGATTTACTGCATATTCCCATAGAATTTTATTAGAATGCGGCTAACAGTAACTGCCATAATCAGACATACCACTGTAACTAATAATTCATACTCCAATAGCACCTTTCGTGCAAGGAACTCAGTTCTGTACTCTTAATGTTGCTGGGAAGTAGATAAGAATTTCCATTTTAAAGATGGATAAACTGATGCACTAAGCTAATGGAATTGGTGAAGGTAATACAGTGAGTCAGAAGCTGAACTGGATACAGAATTTGCTTTTCCTCAGACCAGTGTGCTAACTACTAGACTACACTGCTTCTCTGCAAAGCTGTATCTTATAATACATGGGCACAGACCTTTCCTACCCCTAATTTTAGCACCCATTAAAAGAAGTGCGTAACTTATTCAGAGATACATTTGCCTTTTCTAATAGTGACATTGTTACACTAATGCTTACTTTACCATTACCAGTTTATAAAACTTAGTTTGCTTCTTCATTGGTATACCGTGCATTTCTGATAAAGATGTTGAGAGATTCTTGCTGTGTAACTTTGCAGAGCAAATTCCAGGTCACACTGTCTAAGCCTGTGAATGTTCTTCGAACAGTGTTCAGTCAGGATGAAATTTTCCATTGCATTGAGTCTAGATCAATTTACTGTATCAACTCTGCTATGCTATTGCGCTTCCCACATGACATTCTCATAAGCAAGTAGGGAAACGTGGACAAGATTAATTTACTGTAAGGTAGGTGTATATCTGGTTGAAACACCATACTCAACAAGTAGTTATCAATAGCTATCAGTTATCCCATTAGCTGAAGTGGTAGAGATCTGTGATATGGACCTAAATGTCCAAACCCCATTTCTGACCCAAATTGGGGGTTCTTATGCACAGGCACTGGCTTCCTCTGAGCCCTCCCCCACCCCTGCCCCGCCCCCACCCACCTCCTTCCCCCAAGCCTCTCCCACCTCTTCCCACCCCAGGCCTTGCCCCCATCTCTGCCCTGCCTCTTTCCACCCAGTTCCTCCCACTCGCACCCTCCATCCCCGCTCCTCCCCCACACCGTTTCCTGCACACCACGGAATGGCTGATCGCGGTGGGTGTTTTGCTTTATTTTTACTGCTACTACAGCCAACATGGCAAGCAATTTTTAGTTCCATTTATGCACCAGCATAATCTTTTATATTAGCTGTACAGGAGGAGAGAGAGGGATTTCACTCTCTTTTGGTGTATCAGGATAAAAACCTGGCATGTGTTTCATTTTTCTATTAATTTAATTTTTGTGTGAATATATTGCTCTGGAAAAGATGGAACAAGCAGAATAAGCAGCAGCAGTTACACTACCCCAGCAACATGCTTACTCCCTGATCTGAAGTTGCCATCATTGGGAATATGAGGGTAGGTGAGTTTTTATGGTTCAGTCAACCACTAGCCTTCAGCTGAGGCTGTTGCTAAGGGCACCAATTAGTTTTAACAGGTATTTTTATTGATGGTCACTCTTACTCATTATTAAATAAACTCTGAATCTTGCCAAATTCATTTCCCATAGGCCACTGAAGCTTTTAGTCATTCTTGTTTTAAAAGGTTTACTTGAACTGGCAAGTCAGAAATGAACGACTCCATATCTTACTATTACGTGCCCTTTTAATCATTCATCTTGGTTTGGTTTAATACACACTGGCTGTGCTCTTTTAAAAAATAAAGATTAAAGAGAAACAGAATATCACAACTGTCTGAATGTACTGTGCTGAGAACACAGGATATAGCATAACTCAAAATGAAATGCCACACTGTTATACATGACCTCTTCAGTTTCCTACCTACTATATACAAAGACAGTTTTATTTATTTGCAGCAAAACTCACTAGGTAAGCCGCATAATTAGGGGGTCTGTCAACATCTCAGGTTTTCCTGCAAATTAAAACCCAAATAGTATAAATTTATTATGGTTTAAGAACATTTAAAACTATGGTTCCCCAGGTAATTGCAACTTAAATCCAAGTCCTCTCTTGGCACTATACAATCTATTCCAGAATATTAGCAGATAAAATATGACTTCCACTGTAATTTTTGATCTATAGTAGAGTTTATTATGCTGTTACCATATGTTTTTACATGTGTACAAAGAAATGTGATTATCCAACTATTCTACAGTCATATTAAAGGTTTGCTCTACAAGAAGTGCATATTATAGGGCAACTCCTGCCTTCGGTGTGATCCTGTGGCACAACGGATGCACCAGCCTCAGTTTCCCTTTCAGAGTCCCCAGTAACCCCATGAGAGGTTATCTTGCTTAAATAATACTCTTTCTTGGGGCCAGTTATTACCAAAACATAGTTCAAATAATCCCCAATAAAAGTCCCAAACCTAGCCAACTTCTTACACCCAGCATATACAGTGCTTAAAACCCCATTCTTCCTCTCTGCTGAGAGTCCTTCCATAGCATACTCCAGTGTCTTCCACCTAGGCACTTCATCGCTCTTCTCCTGTCCTTTTACCAGGACAACCACCCCAGCCCTTCCAGCTAGAGTGCACCCATGCTCATCCCAGTGGGAACCCATCCCCAGCCTCTCTGCTGGGGGTCTTTCAACCCTCTGGCGCCAGCTCTTGGCCCGTGGAGAAGTCAGAGGGTAAGTCCCTCTGCTGCTTCCCTGCCTTCGGCTTGCTCCAGCTCTTGACTTTCGCTCTCCAGATTGAAAGCCCCCGCATGTTGTTCTCCTGCAGCCCTCTCCAGCCCCGGCTCTTTGGCTTAGGGAGGTCAGATACCAAACCCCTCTTGCTGCTCTCCACCCTTCAGCCTTCCCTCAGGAACCATCTACGGCTTTCTGCTCTCACCTACCCTTTCCTGACTTGCTCAGGCAGAGCTCTTAGGCAGCTGACTCACCAGGTCTCTCTCCCTCTCTAGAGCCCAGGTACCCTCTTTTAAGACCCTGATAGGGTCAACTGATGAATCACAAGTACACAGGCCTCTTCCTTCTTCTTAAAGGACCAATGCCACTCTGTGCTTGCATGCAATACTGATAAAAAATGCATTTCTTTAAATCTTTGAATTACACAATTCCATGCATACAAAAAAATTAGTCACTTGGACTTTCTGCAGGGAAAGTCCAAGAAATCAAGCACTCGCACATCATGAAACTTCAAAAAGTTTGAATGCTCTAGCTCAACCCTTATTGTACATTATTTTATATATAGGCATTAAAATATCTCTGTTACTATAATTTATAACAAAAATGAAAATTTCTTATTCTTAAACACAGCATATAATACCATGCTATATTACTAGGTTACCACTTATCAAAGAACAATACTTTTCATTAACATAGACTCCGCTCCTCCATGTGGAGCTCCAAGATCCATACAGGTACAAGTCTCTGAATACCCACATCTCATTGCAAAATGAAATGGTTACTTACAGCAATTGTGGTTCTTTGAGGGGTCATGCAGACGTGTATTCCACCTAAGTGTGTGCACACCCAGGGCACCAGAGCTGGAGAACTTTGCCTAGCAATACCTGGTACTAGCACCTCAGGCTCACAGCCCCTGCCCTGGCTATATGAGGCTGCACCGCTTTGATCCCCCTCAGTTCCTTTGCACTGAATGCCCAGAGACCAGACTCTGCTGAAAAGGGGATGGAGTGTAGGTCGTTGAATACACATCTGCATCACACCCCGAACAACCACAGTTACAGTAACTGTTTCTTCTTCTTCAAGTAGATGCAGCTGTGTAGTCTACTTAAGATGACTCATGAGCAGTACCCACCCCAGGAGATGGGGCTTGCAGACTGCAGTCCTGCCCTACCAAAACTTGCATCCGCTCTGGATGATGTAGTAATAGCATAATGGTTTGTGAATGTATGTATCAATGACCACGTAGCAGCCTTGACAATGTCCCATATCAAGACGTCACTGAGGAAAGCTACTGATGTTGCTTGCACTCTCATAGAATAAGCTCTCACCCACTGAGGAGGTGTAGCTGAAGCTATTTCATATGCAGTCCTGATACGGGATGTCTTCCAATTAGAGATCATCTGGAAAGAGATAGCTTGCCCCTTCATGTGATTTACATATGACACAAACAGACAAGGCAAAACATGAAACAGTTTACTACTATCCAGGTACAAGGCTAGACATGGCCTGACATCTAATATATGGAGACGCTACTCCTCTGTAGATGAATGTGGTTTTGAAAAGAACACAGGTAAATATACCATCTGGTTCAAATGAAACTGAGAAACCCCCTTTGAAAAAATTTTTGGGTGTGGTTATAAAGTCACTTTGTCCCTTGAGAATGGTGTATAAGGAGACCTCTGCCATCAGAGCCTTCAACTCAGACTCTCCTTGCAGATGTTATTGTTATCAGGAACCCAGTCTCCTGACAAAAGCAGAAAGGGACAAGATGCATGGGACTTGAACAGAGGTCCCATCAAACCACTAGCACCATGTTAAGGTCCCACAGGAGAATCAGCTCCCAGACCAGAGAAGGATGGAGACAAAGAAGCCCTTTTAAGAATCTTGTTCCCATGGCATTGGAGAAGACTGATCCTCCCTGAATGAGAGAGGATGAAATGCTGATATTAACTGCCAGATGCACTCTCAATAAGCTAAGCACAAGGTCCAGCGACTGAAGGTGCAGCAAGTACTCCAAGATGTCCTGGATAGAAACCTGCATAGGCTGAATTCCATGGGCCAATGGGCACATCAAAAACTGCTTCTATTTCACCAAATAAGCCATTCTGGTAGAAGGCTTTCTACTGTTGAGTAGGAACTTCTGAATAGCTGCTGAACACTGCTCCTTCTCCTCATTCAACCATGAAACAGCTATGCCATGAGAGGAAGGAGCAAGGGAGGCTGAACTGACAGTGTGAGAAGGTCAGAGAACCAGCACTGCCTCAGCTATGCTGGGGCAATGAGAACGAGCTTGGCCCAATCCACCTTCAGCTTGAGGATGACTTGTGGGATGATTAAGATCAGAAGAAAAGCATACAGGAGAGCCGAATGCCAGCTGAGGTGAAAAGTGTCAGTTAGGGAGCCCGGAATGAGGCCCCCTCAAAAGCAGAACAGACATTTCCTACTGTCTCTCATAGAAAACAGGTCAATCATCAAAATGCCCCAAGCTGCGAAGGTGACCCGGAGGACACCTGGCTTCAGGGACCACTTGTGACTCAGAAAAACTTTCCTGCTGAGATGGTCTGAAAGATGATTCTGGACCCCGGGCAAGTGGTCGGCTATCAGAGTGATACTCTCCTGAATGCAAAACTGCCACAACCCGATTGTCTCTTGGCAGACTATCCTTGAGAGTGCTCCCCCTTGCCTGTTCACATAATAAATCACAGAGGTATTGTTGGTAAGTATGTGAATCACTGAGCCCATGATATGGTCCAGAAAAGTGACAGGCATTGTAGATGGCAAGAAGCTCCAGCAATTTGATACGCTGTGAGGCTTCCTGCTCTAACCACAGACACTTAACTTTCAGCAACCCCAGATGTGCTCCCCAGCCCATCAGGGAGGCATAAGTGACAACAGACCTGGTTGTTAAGGATTGGATGAAGGGATGACAAACATTCTCCAGAAATGTCCACCACCAATCATCCTACAAGTTATCCTCAAGGAGTCCAGGACCAGTGGAGGGAGATGGACCAATTTGTACAAGGGGTGAAGAGTTAAGAAAGTAAATTGTCCTGAGTCACATTTGAAGGGGGAGAAAACACAATCTTGCAAACTGGACCACCTGCATGCGAACAGACATGTGGTTCAAGAGCCCCAGGTTCATCTGAACTGTCCTGGAAGCTGAGACCGCAGACTGAGGCAAAGGTGGCGAATTGCCTTAAAACGGTTGGTGGGCAAAAATGCTCTTGAACACATAGTCTTTTAGGGCCACAATGAACTTGATTTTCTGAGTGTGAAGTAAAGTTCACTTCCCATTACTTAGGATGAGACCCAGACAGTCAAGCAAAAGAGCCAGGAGAAAGAGGACCTACTTAAGGAATAGTATCTCGTGAGAGGGGGCCCTGAAAAGGGACTGAAATGAACCATGTGGCATAGCCCAATCTGACGGTGCTTAGGACCCAGCTGTCAGTGATGATTGAGCCCCAAGCATTATGAAAGTGAGCCAGCCTGTCCCCAAACAGAGGGGACGGGGGGAAAGGTGCAATGACTAGATCACTGTTCTGGAGTCAAAATGGATGCTAGGGGGGCACCTGGGGAAAGCATGTCTATTGGCCAACCCCAGGCTTGAACGCCTCCTCCTCTGGAACCTATGCCCCTTTCTGGGATAGTCCTGTTATCTCAGGGGAGGGAAAGCTGCCCAAATGTGCACTGCCTATGATACTGCTGTTGATCACCACAGTGGTGGTCTCTGCACTGCCAATGTGTACACCCCCAAGAGCCTAAGATAGTTCTACGGTCCTTGAAGGAGTTAAGAGTTCATCCATCTTGTCCAAAAAAAAGCACTCGGCCATCAAAGTGCAAATCCTCTATAGTCCGCTGCACATCAGGACCAAGCGCCATATTCTGCATCCAGGACACACTTCTCATGGTCACTATCGAGGCCATCACTCTGGCCCAACTATCCATGACGTCCAGTGCAGACTGCAATTAAGTCTTAGCCACCCAGCAGCTTTTGGCGATAGATGCCCAGAATACTTCCCTGGAAGCTTCGGTCAGCTGGTCTGCAAACTTTAGACATAGCCATCCAGTTCACAAAGTCGTATTTCAACAGCAATGCCTACTGGTTAGCAATCCACATATGCAAGGAAGAGGAGGTGTAAATATTCCTATCCATCAGGTCCATCTGTTTAACATGCTTAACCTTGGAAGTGGACTTAAATCTGCCTTGCCAGGCTCTATCATTCACTGTGTTTACAACCAGGGAATTTGGGGCCAGCTGCGTATAAAAACCTCAAATCCCTGCACTGAAACAAAACAGCGTTTCTCCAAACGCTGTGAAGCCGGCATGCTCCAGATAACCGTAGCAGGCTCTAGGAGCACATCATTAATAGGGAGAGCAACTCTCTGAGAGGAACTGGAGTCAACAGTACAGATCTCTGACCTCCCTGTGTGGTACTGGAGAGTGGTTAATGGGACCCACTCCATCCCATACACCAGCATTCACACCGTGGTAGTCTGCGCTCCTTCTGCAGGAGACAGATGAGTCCCCATGCGAACTAGAGAGGCCTCGATCAGTCTTATATAACCTTTTTATCAGTGCGCTCAACAGGGAGCGACTCCTGTGTCTCTTCAGAGAGGTGCTGAATCCAGAGCATGGAATGATAACACTCTTGGAAGCCGAGGGCAACCTCCGATCCGATTTAAATCTCGGTGCTGAAGCAGGCCGCGTGGCGTGTCCAAGTAGGCTGCTTTACACAAAGATCCACCTGAGTCCATTTTGTGAACAATTTGCAAATCAAACACCATTCGTGTGGCTTAGCCTAAGCACAGAAAGCACCACGTGTGAGGATCAATTGCCGGGGATCGCTCCCCCACATAATGGGCAAAGTTTAAACTCTGATGAGGATATCACCAGGGGAATATTTAAATGAAAGTTAACTAACACTAAATCTAATTAACACCATACTAAGAGTACTAATTAATTATATACAACTAGAAAAAAGTCACTAAGGAATATAGAGATTGTGAGGTTAAGAACCACACAGAGCTCCAACTCCAGCTACTGGCAGTAAGAAGGAACTGGAGTGTGGGGAGGGGGAGGAGAGGGAGTCGTCAAGGCAGTGCTGCCTCATTTAGCCAGGGTAGGGGCTATGAGCAGGAGGCACAAGTGTTGCCTCCTACGGGTACTGATAGGCAAAATACTCTGGCTCTGGTGCACTGGGCGCGCGCACACACACACACACACACCCCTCCCTAAGTGGAACACAAGGCTGGATCTACTCAAAGAAGAGAACCTTAGTCAAATATGTTTAATACAAAGACAACTTTAAAAAAGGAACCCTAACTTGGACAAACAAAATCACGTTTCACAGTACATTTTCTCTCGTAAATATTTTACATATTTATTCAAAGAGCAAAATAAAACATTATAAAATTAACTTGAATTTGAAACATTTTCACAACTTTCTAGGATGCACAAAGCTTGTTTACACAGCGAATTACTGTGCAGCAACACAGTGTGTGAATCTACAGCACACAAGCTTGTTGTGCACTAGATCACTGTGTGGAAACTACTACAGCAGAGTGAAAGTCCGGGGGGGGGGGGGGGGACATTTGGGAGAGAGTGTGTGTGTGGTGGGTTTTTTGTCACACCTCACAACACGCAGACTCCATGAACATTTAAAAAAAAAAATCAAACTATAAAACACACAAACAAAAGTCATCAACCAATTTCAAATGTTCTTAACTTTAAATTTACTCAACACGAGCTTCCTTCAAACTTGGCTTTATCCTTGAATCTACCATAAATGAGTTCAGTCATCCAAGTGCAAAATTTCAGATTCAAACTTATGGGAAAACTTTTTTCTTCTCCCATATTTACATAACTCAAGCACAGATGAGCTGGGGTTGTTCAAACTTTCAAAAAACAAAATCACCCCTTGGCTGAGATAAAACATGGAAAAATTCAGCTCCAAAATAATTTATTTGAGGTCATAACCAACTGAAAAAGCAGAATTAGAATGGAAGCTGGAATTCAATTTTTAACTATGTGAGCTAATCAAGCACAATATAGTCATATAAAGCACTAATATACAGTTTCAGATTTTCAAAACACACACATTAACCTCAATACTACCTAAGTGAACTAGTAAACAGTACGCACTTTTTACAGGTGAGGAAACAGAGGGTTAAGGACCTGATCCTATACCACTGAATTCAATTGGAATTTTGTTATCAACCTCAATAGGCACAGGTTCAAACCTAAGGGCAAGTCAGAGGTGCAGTCAGGATCAGAAATCAAGTTCCTAACACAGCTGGTTCTTTTTGACCAAAAATGGCTTTTTAATTAAATGGAAATTTTCAGTAGGAAATTTCTGTTTTATTGAATTTTTATGGGGATTGTGGGGTCATCATTTTTGATTGTCAGCAGTCTTTGAGAAAACGTGAAAAGCTCCATTAAAATTTTTAATGAAAAAGGTTTATTTCCTATAATTATTTTCAGTTTAAAAAAATCTTTTCAACCAATTTCTTCTATATTGTAACTTCTAGTTCGTAATAACCATATTCCATCTACTCAACCATTCTATCTTTCAAAAAGTACAACCATTACTAGTGACAGACACTACGTATATTAGATGTTCACTTTTAAAGCTTAACTCTACTTTTTCTTGTGACTATAATCAGTATTAACATTATCCTGTCTGAACAGTCACTTCCACAGGAGGGCAAGCTAGGAAGGAAACATGACAAATCAACTCACCTCCACTTCATCTCCTTCTCCTATTTCTTTCTTGATATCAGGTGGAGGTGGTAATCTGACTTCGTTAAAAGGAACCTGGCGCTCTGGTTGCCAACTGAAAGTTGAACAGATATTCCATTGATTATTTCAAGAACTAATTCTGGTCTGGCAAGCCTTAAAAATATTCATTGACACAATTCATTCTTAAAATATGTTCACTGTTTAAAATTCAGTTCTGTATTTCTTATTAATTGGCAGTGCCTACAAGCCCTCACCATGAACCAGGATTCCACTGTGGTAGGCAGTATATAAACACAGAACAAAAGATTATAAACTCTTTGGAGCAGGAACAATCAACGAAAGTTTAATTTCTAAGAATTTTAGAAATAAAATTACTATCTGAATTGACAACCTACTTGGAAAAAAATAGTTCTGTATGAAACTTTTATATGTAACTATAGTAAATACAACACAGGAGGAATTAGAGAAAAATATTTCTTCATTTTTTTTCTGTTTACTTTTGTGCATTTTATATCACTTTGCATATAATCACTCTTCCCACATGTAGTCAAGTCAGTTTTTCCCTTGCTGAAAAACTTCTTACAAACATCAGAGGAGCAGAAAAAGCCTTATGATTTTTTAAAATTCAGGATATTATATTTAAAAGGCTGTTACATCAAAAGCTGATGCTGCTCAAACAGTTCCAGGAACCGGTACTTTCCGGGTAAAATGCCTGATGTCCAATGTGTGTAAGATGGTCTCTGCTGGAGTCTCATGAGGCTTGGGATAGAACACAAGAAGATGGATTGGCTGGTTCATATGAAAGGATGATGTTACCTTCAGTAGAAATTTTGGGTGCAAGCACAGCGTGACCTTATCTTTGAAGAATACTGTGGAAGGAGGATCGGCCATGAGTGCCCCGCTCTCATTCACCTGTATGGCGGAAGTAATGGTGACCAGAAAGGCCACTTTCACGGATAAATGCAGCAGGGAACAGGTGGCTAAGGGTTCAAACGGCAGTCTGGTGAGGCATTTTAACACCAGATTGGGGTCCCAGGCCGGGGTAGGCAAGCGAACTTCTGAGTAAATGTTCTGGAGTCCTGTGAGGAAGCATTTAGTAATTGGGAGCGCGAAGATCAAATTCCCATCAATCTCATGATGGAATGCAGTAATGGCCGCAAGATGGACTTTGATTAAGCATTTCAGCTCCAGTAGGTATTCCAACATGAATGGTAGCAGTGCTGTGGAGGCTGTTGAGTATTTTTCTTGACACCAGGAGGAGAATAGTTTCCATTTTTGAAGGTAAGTGTTGTGTGTGGCCACTTTCCTGCTGTTTAGTAACACCTGTTTAACTTCTTCCAAGCAGGCTAGTTTGCCATGATGGAACCATGTAGGAGCCACGCTTGTAGGTGGAGTTTCTCCGGATTCGGGTGAAGAGTGTGACCGTTGTTCTGAGACAGCATGTCCAGACAACCATGGAGAGCTTGAGAAGTGCATATCGCCATGCTCATCAGGTAAGGTTGTACCATGCTTGTCTGGGCCATATTGGGACTATGAGGAAAACCTTGGCCTTGTCTGTTCATATCTTGCGTATCACGCGCGATATCACTGGAATCGGTGGGAAAGCATACATGAGGTGTGCATATCATGTGATGAGAAAGGCATCCCCCATTGACCAGTGTCCCATCCCCACTCTCAAGCAGAACATTGAGCATTTGCTCTTCACTGGGGATGTGAACAAGTCAATGAGGGGAGTGCCCCACTGGTGGAAAATGGAGAGCAAAACTCTCCTATTCATTTCCCATTCATGGTCTTGAGAAAAGTACCTACTTAGCGTGTCTGCCGTTGCATTCTGACAGCTGGGAAGGTAGGAGGCTGAAATGTTTATTTTGTGGTGTATGTACCGGTTCCACAGTTTCATGACTTCGGTGCACAGCAAGTGAGATTGAGAGCCCCTTGTCAATTGACCTGCGGCAAAACACGCAGGCAAAGTTGTCAGTCATGATGCAAATGGATTCGTTCTTTATGTGCAGTAGGCACTGTGCAGTATACAGGCACTGTGGACTAGGCGCAATTCTAGTAGATTGATATGTAACAGTCTCCACAGGAGATCATTTGCCTTGAACTGTGCGCAGGTGCATATGAGCAAGGCGTCATGATTACTATTGAAGGGGGCTCCTGTTGGAACGGGATGCTCATGTATACATTTTCTGGTCTTGTCCACCAGTGCAGATAGTCCAGGACACTGGGTGGTATTGGAAGTCGTTTGTGCAGGCTGTGCTTGAGTATGTATACCGAGCTCAGCCAGCCCTGAATGCAGCGCATATGTAATCTTGCATGTCGTACCACAAATGTTGTGACTGCCATGTGTCCTAGCAGTTGCAGGACAGTACGAGCCAGTATTTGGGGACTGAATCTCACCTCTGAGATAAGGTTTGTCAGAGTTGTGAATCTGTTCAGGGGCAGGGATGCCTTGGCTTCTGTAGTATCAAGATGTGCCCCAATGAAGTCCAGTTGTTGGACAGAGACTAGAATGGATTTTCGTTTGTTCATCTGTAGTCCAAGATCCCTGAATAGTGTGATCATCATCTGGACTGAGTCCAGTGCTTCTTGTTGAGCTGGGCCTTCGAGAAGGTAATCTTCCAGGTAAGGGAAAATCGTTATTCCCTGTTTGCGCAGATGTGCCACTAATACACCTAGGGTTTTGGAGAAAACTCTTGGTGTGGTGGATAGGCCGAAAGTTAGTACTCTGTTCTGGAAATGAGTGTCCTACTGTGAAACGCAGGAATTTCCTGTGAGCAGGGTGTATAACAACATGAAAATAAGCATCTTGGAGGTCAAGGGCTGAAAACCAGTCCCCCTTTTGCAGCGCTGGAAGTATCATGCCCAGTGTCACAATTTTGAACTTTTGAGCGTGTACGAATTTGTTGAGTTTCTGGAGATTCGAGATAGGTCTCCATTCCCCATTCTTCTTCTGGCTCAAGTAGTAGAACCCTTCCCCATGTATTGCAAAAATACTCATTCCATGGCACCTAGTTGTAGAAGATGATCAACTTCTTGTCATAACAAATGCTAATGAGAAGGGTCCCTGCAGAGGGATAGAGGCAGGGTAGGTGGTTGGGAGGTAAAGGGGAGGGTACATCCCTATTGTACAATCTCTAACACCCATTGGTCCATTATTATTGGCACCCAGATGCGGTAGAATGGGCAAAGACCATGCCCAAAGGATGAGGACGGATCGGGTGAAAGCACTGCCTGATGAGGGAGGTCATCCAGACCCTCAACAAAAACTTCAAAATCGTGGCTTGGGCAGAGCCGATTGAGAAGTCAATGGTTGAGCTTGAGGTGCTCTCCGTCGCTGTGACCGTTGGTGATGCCTTTGGTTCTCGTACTGTCACTGTTATTGCTTTTGGTTGGAAGAGGAATCCCTGTTCCTTTGCAGATGGAGTGTAGTTCCCCAAAGTGTGAAGGGTGGCTTGAGAATCCTTCATTGCGTGGAGCACTTCAGCTTTCTTCTTCTAAAAGAGCTTCTCTTGGTCGAAAGGTAGATCCTTGAACTTGGTTTGGAGCTCTCTAGGTATGCCACAGGATTGTAACCAGGATGTCTGTCACATAACCACGGCCATAGCCATGGTTCTGGTTGCCATGTCCACGACGTGCAAAGAAGCTTGGAGAGCTGCTTTAGCTGTGAGTTGACTCTTGTTTACAATGACCTGGAATTGTGATTGTTTCTCCTTGGGGAGCTCTGCTGTGAACGAGCTGAGTTTCCCATAATTATCATATTTAGCCAGCGAGGCTGAATAGTTTGCAACTCGGAATTGTAATGTTGCAGAGGAGTAAATTTTTCATCCAAAAAGAGGTCGAGCCTCTTGTGTTCTTTATCTTGTGGGGTTGATCTAAACTGTTGCTGTTCACTGATTAGTGGCATCAATCACCAAGGAGTTAGAGGGCGGGTGCAAGAAGAGGAAGTCCACCCCTTTGGTGGGGACATATTACTTTCTATCCGCCCTTTTGCTCATCAGCGGAATTGAGCCCAGCCTCTGACTGACTGTCTCTGCTCGTTCTAAGATCACATCATTGATGGGCAGAGCGATTCTGGAAGTAGATGCAAGTTGTAAAATTTGTACCAGCTTGTGTTGGTTTGTCTGCACTTCCTCCAACGGGATGTCCTGGCTTTGAGCAATCCGCTTAAACTGTTCCTGAAACTGTTTGAAGTCATCCACTGAGGAAGGTGGCGGTGGCATGATTGCCTCATCTGGGGAGAAGAAAGAATTGTGAGCAGGAGATGTTGCTTCCTGATCAGTGGCTGTTTCTGTGTTGTCCCCAACATTCTGAGCCTCCGTTGGCTGCAGGGTGGGAGACGTGAGATTAGACCTCAGCTCACCTCTATGAGCCGTGGGTGGCCTGGATTGGAGGTCCCGGAAAGTTGTCCAGGGTTCCCAACGTGCCCATTGCTTTGGGAAGGCCATGGGTAGATACATCCATGGTGGCCCGTAAAAAAGCTGGTTATGAGGGTATTTAGGACCCATTTGGCTTCAGGTTGGTCGTGGGTCTTTTGGTGATGAGTGGTGCGGCAAGAAAGTGCATGGTTCCTGCACATTATCGTCATTACTGGATCAGTGTACCATGCCATGAGAAGTATGGGGATCTCTTCCATAACTTACAGGAGAGCCCTCAGTACTGAGCAGTGGGGACTGCAGTGCCGATGATACAGCCAAGTCTCTTTGTTGCAGTAAATTCTGTGGCAGTTCTGATGTTGGTGCCATCAGTGCCAATTGGGGCGCTCTCGTCGGTGCCCTCAGATGTAGTGTTGATTTAGCTGGCGCGGTCAGTGCCAACTTGGTTTTTTCAGCCAGTGCTGACTGCAATGTCAGAGCCAGGAGTGGAGGCATGGTGCCTGAGGAGACACTTGGCACCAGGTCCATTACGGGTGAATTTGGTGCGATGGAGGAGGCATGTTGCTGTCTGTGCCTCAACCCAGTCTCCTTTGCTGGGGACTCAGCGGTGCTGGAGGTCATCCAAGCATGTGTTGGCATTGGGGCTACCGACTTGGCAGGAGACCACAGAGAGCAACGCGGAAAAATAGCCGGAGATGTCTGTGCCCTCTTCCTTCATCTTTTAGAGAAAGGCATGTCTCCTATCCCTGCAGAGAGGAGGTCTGTTGATCTGGCTCTGGTTGGAGAGATTTCTCCATCAGTATCATTTTTAAGGGGACATCTCGGTCATGCCGAGCTCTCACTTTCAGATTACTGCAGCAGCCGAATTTTTGCGGGACATGCATCTCCCCAAGACATTGGGCACACAAAGAGTATCCATCTGAAATGGGTACTGGTACGTGACAAGGACCGCATCACTTAAAGCCTGGGGAGCCAGGCATCTCTGATAGTTAACCGACCCCCGTGCGGGGAGGTAAGTTGGGAAAGTAAACTTTTTTTTTCTCTTAAATCTATCACTAAGACTAACTAACACTAACTATAACTTACAAAAGACTAACTAACCATATAAACTGCTATCTTCTAAAAGGTTTGGCAAGAGTAACAAACACTGCCCCTGAGCTCCGTCTTCAGCCGAGGACGGTTGAGAAGGACCTGGAGCGCTCGGGTCGTGCGCGCACTAGATGCAACACCAATGGCATCGCAAGACACCTCCTGCGCACACACGACACGCGCAGCCACTGCTACCATAAATCGCCGATTGATGGTTCCAGGACGCATTGACACCTGAAGTTGAGCACCCACAAGGACAGCACTCGAAGAAGAAAGGAAGACACCTTGTAACATGTCAGGACTTCATACTCTGCAAATGACACTCTGCAATTCACTATATGTAACTATATGTAAGGAAGAAAAGAGAAAACGCTTTCCTCTCCAAGAAATCAAGCCTTTTGAAATCCTTATCCTTGAGAGTCACTCTCACTGGGCTCAGTTACCTAGCTTTCTCTCAGGCTGCAGAGACTACTAGTATCCCTGGTATTCGAAGACTATAAAATTGTTAGAAGCCTCTTTATGGCACCTTGTATTGTTTTTGCTCCTCCATTTTCTGTAAGGGCAATGGTAGCAGTGGCCTACCATAGAACTGTAGCTGGCTCTAGGAGGCCCTCATTTATGGGCAATGCTATGCTGCCAAGAGAAAGGAGTACAAAATATTGAATATCTAACAGGCCTCTTCTCTGATTACTGATGCCTCAGTTTCTTACATACTAGCCGAGAGTAATTCCTGAAAGGCCTGAAGGTCATCAGGTGCTGGAATTGGCACGGAGATCTTCTCATCGGGGACATAGATGACTGGTCTTTGGGAGAGGCTGCAGAACATTGGTTCAGTTGTTCCAGACCTATTTTTTCCTCTTGTTCTTCTTTGTCTCCATCCAGGATGGCAGCAGGTATGGCTTGTATAAATGGTCTTGAAGTCAGTGTTGCAGAAAAACAAAGTCTGTGTTTATGTGAGACATCTGGTCCAAAGATTCTAGACAGAAGCCCTAGTATGCCCAACACAACCAAGGTAGTACATAGTTGATTAGGCTTACAATGGGCAAGTCAGCACGCTGAAATTAATGTCTCTGGTTTGGAGGGATGAACCATCTTCAGATCCAGGGGAGAGAGGAGGTGAAGGTTTCCAGCTGGAAGGTGCAGAAATGGTATGCTTGGAAGAGGAAGAAAACATCTCCTCAATTGGTGCTGATCTTTGGGAAGATGTTAGAACTAGGAATGCTGTTGATGCAGAGGTAGATTTTGGAAGCAGAGGCTCTTGCCAATCCCTTACTGGTACCAATCTTGGATGTCATTTCCCTGGTGAAAGGAGCACTGATAGACTGGGTGGGTCTTTGTGGACAGTCCTGTCCTGGAGCTCTAACTTTGATCTTCAGGATCTGAGGTGCTCTTCAATGATAGCTCTAGAAGATTTCAGACAGATACCCCTAGATTTTCTTATCCTTTTGGAAAACAATCACCAGACTGAGCAACAACCAAGTACAAGGCAGGACAGACAGCAGCTGTGGCCATCTGTGAGGGGAATCACACAGTCAGAAGATGGGCAGAGCTTAAAGCCTGATGACTTTGGATCTGTCATTACAGGCAGCAGTGGAAAGAGGCACTAAACAGAATTCATAAAGAAACAGATTTTTGGAAATAAAACAACAAGAGGAGAAAAATTTAGTACGGAATCAATTCTGACTGACTTAAGCTAAACTAAGGAAATTCTACAAGGAAGTGAGAGACATAAGAACATAAGAATGGCCACAATGGGTCAGACAAATGGTTCATCTAGCCTAGTATCCTGTCTTGTGACATGATCAATGTCAAATGCTTCCAAGGGAATTAAAAGAACAGGGTAATTATCAAGTGATCGATCCTTTTGTCCAGTCCCAGCATCTGGCAGTCAGAGGCTTAGGGACACCCAGAGCACGGGGTTGTATTCCTGACCATCGTAGCGAATACCCATTGATGGACCTATCCCCCCTGAACTTATCTATTTCTTTTTTGAACACTGTTGTACTTTTAGCCTTCACAACATCCCCGGGCAACGAGGTCCACAGATTGACTGCGTATTGTTTGAAGAACTACTTCCTTATGTTGGTTTTAAATCTGTTGTCCATCAATGAAACTATAAGTGACCCCTGGTCCTTGTGTAATGCAAAGAGGATAACAACATTTCCTTATTCACTTTCTCCACACTAGTCATGATTTTATAAACTTCTATCGTACCTTCCCCCACCTCATCATCTCTTTTCCAAGCTGAACAGTCCCTGTATTTTTAATATCTCATCATATTGAAGCTGTTATATACTCCTAATCATTTTTGTTGCCCTTCTCTGTACCTTTTCCAAATCTAATAAATATTTTTTGAGATGAGGCAACCAGAACTGCACACAACATTCAAGGTATGGGCATACTATGGCTTTATATAATGTCATTATGATATTTTCTGTCTTATTATCTAATCCTTTCCTAATGGTTCCTAACATTCTGTTAGCTTTTTTGACTGATGCTACATACTGAGCAGATGTTTTCAGGAAACTATCCACAATGACTCCAAGATCTCTTTCTTGACTGGTAACAGCTAATTCACACCCCATCATTTTGAATGTGTACTTGGGATTATGTTTTCCAATGTGCATTACTTTGCATTGATCAACATAATTTCATATTCCATTTTGTTGCCCACCCAATTTTGTGAGATCCCGTTGTAATTCTTTGCAGTCTCCTTTGGATTTTCACTATCTTCAGTAATTTTGTACCATCTGCAAATTTTGCCACCTCACTATTTACCACTTTTTCCAGACTATTTTAAATAAGTTGAACAGCATCGGTCCAGTACAGATCCCTGGGGACCCTGCTATTTACCTCTCTTCACTGGGAAAACGGACTGTGTATTCCTACCCTTTGTTAGAAGTATTTTAACCAGTTGCTGATCCATGAGATGACCTTTCCTCTTATCCCATCACTGGCTCTGTCCTACTTTCACAGATGGTAAGAGGAAACTGAGGGATGGTTGTGCCCTTAGGTGGCACGAGGAAGGAACAAGGCTATGCAAGGCACAGGCATGGTCCCAACAGACACTGCTGTAAAAAGATTCCAATTCTGCATGCAAGAGGCACAGATGCACCTGAAGCAGGGATCAACCCAGGCAAATACTCGAAGCAGTAATATATAAAATCCTTTCAAAATTTACAATATGAACGTACAATATGGTACTAATACACTTCAAAAATCTCCAATCTGTACATGGAAACTGTAGTTGAACCAGCTGAAAGATGAACACATGGGTTCTGGGTGACAAAAATACTGCTAAAATGTCAGGGAGTAGCTAAGTCATATAGGGAAAATGAAGCCTTCCTAAAGATAACCCCGGTAAGAGTCCCAAGAAAGTAAAAGTTAATTATCAGAATGAACTTGGTATACTAAATCTTCTAGTGTTGGGAAGGCAGTTAAACTAAGGGGAAAATCTGAGACTACGCTAATAACTGTGGAAGGAGCCTTAAATATCAGATATTCTAGAAATTGATCTTTCCAGTATAAGCCAATTACTCACAATCTCAATGGTGAAGGGAAGAATAAAATCAATACAGTTTTTTAAACCATGGGGTTGTTTTCCTACAGAATACTTACTTGTTTTCAAATACAACTGTGAGTGAATCCTCATGGACATCTTTGATAAATCCCTGCAATAAGAAGAAAGCAGTAGATGTGATATCTTTATTTTAGTTTGGCTTTTGACACAGTTCTACACAACATTCTCATAAGCAAACTAGAGAAATGTGGTCCTGATGAAACTACTATAAGGTGGGTGCATAACTGGTTGAACTACCGCATTCAAAGAGTAGTTAATGGTTCACTATCAAACTGGAAGGGCATATTTAGTGGGATCCCGAAGGAGTCTGTCCTGGGTCTGGTACAATTCAATATTTTCATTAATAACTTAAATAATGGATTGGAGAGTATGCTTATAAAATTTGCAGATGACACCAAGCACTTTGGAAGGGAGGATCAGAATTCAAAGAACACCAACAAACTAGAGAATTGGTCTGAATTCAACAAGATGAAATTCAACGAAGACAAGTGAAAAGTACTTCACTTAGGAAGGAAAAATCAAATGCACAACTGTAAAATGGGAGAAAACTGTGTAGGGGGTAGTACTGCTGAAAAGGTTCTGGGAGTTACAGTGGATCACAAACTGGATATGAGTCAACAATACGATGCAGCTGCAAAAAAAGATTAATATCATTCTGCGGTGTATTAACAGGAGTATTGTATGTAAGACATAGGCTCTAGTTGTCCTGCCGTATTCAGCACTGGTGAGGCCTCAGCTGGAGGACTGTGTCCAGTTCTGGGCACCACACTTTAGGAAAGATGTGAACAAATTTGAAAGAGTCCAGAGGAGAGCAACAATCTGACCTACAAGGACAGGTTTAAAAAAACAAAATTATATATATGTTTAGTCTAGAGAAAAGGCGACTATGGGGGAACCTGACAACAATCTTCAAATATGTTAAGGGCTGTTATAAAAAGGATGGCGATCAATCGTTTCCCACATCCACTGAAGGTAGGACAAGAAGTAAAGGGCTTAACCTGCAGTAACACAGATTCAGGTTAGATACTAGGAAAAACTAACTATAAGTATAGTTAAGCTATTCCAAGAGAGTTTGTGGAATCCCCATCACTGGAGGTTTTTAAGAAGTGGATGGACAAACACGTGTCAGGGATGGTCTAGGTTAACTTAGTCCTGCCATAGTACAGGGGGCTGGACTTCGTGATCTCTCAGTGTCCCTTCCAGTCCTATATTTCTATGATTCTAAGTGTTTTAAAAGAGGTTGCTGGATCATTAATGTAGATTTTCAATAAGTCTTGGTACACAGGGGACGTTCCAGAAGACACGAAGAAAGCTAAAATTGTGCCAATGTTTAAAATTGGTAAACAGTATGCAGGAGTCAGGGCAGAGGGCTGGGGGCATGTGAGGGGGGTGTATGAGTCAGGGTATCGGGTGTGCAGGGTGCTGGAGTCAGGGCTGGGGTCATGTGGGGGGTCAGGGCAGAGGGCTGGGAGTGTGTGGGGGGGTGCGGGGGGTCACGGCAGGGGGCTGAGGGGTGTGGGGGTCAAGGCTGAGGGCTGGGGGTGTGGGCTAGGATGTGGGGGTGTGGGCGAGAGGGGTGCAGGGGCCTGGAGGGGCTGTGGGGGGGATGCAGGGGTCAGGGCAGAGGGCTGGGGGTGTGGGCTAGGGTCATGGGGGTGCTTCCAGCCCCCTGCCCAGAGCAGCTCATGGCACGGAGCTGGAGGGGATATGCCCTGATTCCACCCCCCTTCCCCAAGGCCCCGTCCCCACGGCTTCTCCGCCTCCTCCCCAGAGCAGCAAGTGTGCTGCGGCTCTGCTTCTCCCCCCCCCGCAAAAGGGCCATCAGCTGATCGGCGGCAGGGATGGAGAGGCGGAGAGGCAGGAACCCAGCACGCTGGGGGAAGAGGCGGGGTTGGGGGGAGCTTGCCTGCCCTGCAGCAGCCACCGGCAGGACCAAGCTTCTTCACCCTGCCCCCGCAGGCAGAGAAGAGTGAGCTGGGGCGGGCAGGATTTTTAATGGCACGCTGCTGCCAGCCTGGGTTTGGCAGCGAGCTGAGCGGGGCTGGAGGCTAGGACCGGGCAGGCAGCAGCGTGCCATTAAAAATCGGCAAGCATGCCGTCCTTGGCACGCATGCCATAGGTTGCTGACCACTCGAGTGCACCATGACATGGGGATTGCTGACTACAGGCTGATTTGGCTGGAGTGAAGTGACCTGCAATGGCATCACGTTTTGCACACTCTGCAACGTCTAACCAGTTATTTAAGACGTTGTGATCTAGTGAAAATTCTAGTGGTGAGTCACTCAGTCAGAACGATCTATGCCTTATTCCAGGTGTACACCTCATCCAATCTATGAGACCAGATTTGGTCATCAGAGACTTGTGTCCAGGAGCTGTTACAGTTTGCTCTGCTTTGGCAGAGCATCTGAATTGCTATAGTGACAATATAAAAACTATTAATAAGTATTCGAAAAACGTGTGCTGTAAGGCATAGAAACACGACAAGCTCTGACACCTCACTGCTTTTCAGAGATGAGTTTCCACCCTCCCATTCAGGACAAAGAACCAGTATGCAGTACTGGCAAAAGGAGGCGAAGAGCAGACCCCAATGGCTGAGGACGAGCTACCACCTGCTCCCAAGGCCACTGTACACAAGAAACAGCGGCTCAGTGGTCAGGGCCATTCTGTAACCACTTGAATCTTATACTGCCAAGAGCCATCATGGTATGTGCAATATTGGGGTATTGGTCAAAGAGGATAGAGGGAAAGTGCTCTGGGCAACCTCCCCCACCCCCATGCCCTTTTTGTGCTTTAACATGTCGTAACATGGGGTGACAGTGAATGGGCTGTAAACAGAGGGAAATGGTTTGTACATTTCAGCAACTCCGGGGTTGGCAGAGTAAAGGTATGCATATTAATGGGGTTTATTGAGGCACTGCTGCATTTCCTGATTTTCACAAGTATGAATAAGCTTGGCTCAATTCAACATTCTGTAAGGAGACAACACATCACCAAGCAACCTTAACTCTGTATGAATGTAGGTTTCTCCCCTACCCCCATTGCATGTACTTTGATTTATGTAAGGTGTTTGACTTGGTACCACATGACATGACATCTTAATTAAAAAAACAAAACAAACGACAATATAAACTTAACATGGCACACATGAAATGGATTAAAAGCTGGCTAACCAACGGGTCTCAAAATGTAACTATAAACAGGAAGTGAGCACTGAGCAGGTGCAGCTCCACAAGGATCATTTTTAGCAATAACTTAGAGGAGAACATAAAATCACCACTGATAAAGTTTGCAAATGACACAAAAAATAGGGGAGTAGTAGACAATGAACAGGAAAGGCTGACAGAGCTATCTGGATCACCTGGTAAGCTAGGTGCAAGCACACAATATGTGTTTTAATACAGTTAAATGTGAACATCTAGGAACAAAGAAAGTAGGCCATACTTTTAGGATGGGGGACTCCTTTGTGAAGCAGTGACTCTGAAAAGATTTGGAGGTCATGGTTAATCGCTGCACAAGAGCGCCGAGTGTGACGTTGTGGCCAAAAGGGCTCATGTGATCCCTAGATGCATAAACAGGGGAATCCTGAGTAAGAGTACAGGATATATTTCACCTCTGTATTCGGCACTGTGTGATCACGGCTGGAATACTACATCCAGTGCTGGTGTCCACAATTAAAACAGGATATTGATAAATTGGAAAGGGTTCAGATAAGAGCCATGAGAATGAATAAATGATTAGAAAACCTGTCTTATAGCGATAGATGCAAGGAGCTCCATCTACTTAGCTTAACAAAGAGAAGGTTAAGGGATTATTTGATTACAGTTTATAAATATCTACATGGGGAGCAAATATTTGATAATAGGCTCTTCAGTCTAACAAAGAAAGGTATAACATGATCCAATGGCTGAAAGTTGAAGATAAAGAAATTCAGACCAGTTTTTGACCAGTCCTGAGAGTTTTCTAAGTGCTCTGATTCAAACCATCTTGAAAGCAACCAGTCTTTATATTACTGATAAAGACAGATGATTATAGGGGGCTGCGAGCAACCAGAAGAAACAGAGATTACATTGAGGGCCCATTTGTCAGGTTAAATCTATTCGTTACACAGACTTGAAATCCATGTGTATCTTCTGAACTTGGCAAAAAGGCTAGGGCCTTTTCTTTAGAATATCAATACTTCCATAGTTATCCATGGATGTGTCACCTTAAATTGGAACACTGCATTGTAATCTACATATATCTATGCCTTAAGACCACAGGGAAACTGCAGATAGTTAAACTGCAAAGTTAAGAGGGACTTCTCATACAGCTATGCTCCAAAATCTGATTCTAGATGAAATATAAGACTCATTTTGACCCATTAAGTCCTAATTTGTACCTTACCTATCTTTGACACCACCTATTTCCTTGTGTGAATCTGCAGCAAACGCAATTGTCTGAAGCACCTAAAGTAGCAGTCTTCTGATTTAAATGAAGTTAGCAGCAAGACATTCTCACTGAGGAATCCTCAGCTCCACAACTCCCTTTTATCATTTATTATTTGTATTGTGGTAACATCTAGGAGCCACAGACATAGACCAAGGTTCCATTGTGCTAGGCACTAGACACAAACATAACAAAAAGTCAGTCACTGCCCTAAAGAGCTCCTTGGTCTGCAAGAGCATTAATTTTTCAACCTTCACAGAACACTGCAAGACACATCTGTTCCTCAATAAGTAACATTTTTAGAGCAGATGGAAAGTTTTTTGGTGGCACTGAGGCAATATGTAATTTTTAAAATATAATTTACAGATTTGTCCAAGTGCTGAGGTAATATTAGTACTAACACATTTCATAAATCTAACAAATAAAGAGAACAGTAGTCTACATCATATTTGTTTAGTTAAACATGAGATATTAATTCCTGTAATGTGTTGTAACCTTAGTTTGAAAAATGCAAGGAAGTGGAGAATCAGGTCTTAAACCTTGATTTCAGAGGAATTCTACACCAGTGTAGTAATGTATGCTTTAATAAATGAGAATGATTAAAGGACTGGAAATACACCTTTAAGGAGAATTTGTGAACTTGATTACAATCTATAAATACCTACATGGGAAACAAATATTTGACAATGTGATCTTCAGTCTAGCAGATAAAGTTATAACAAGGTCCAATGGTTAGACACTGAAGCCAGACTAATTCACAGTGGAGATCAGGTACACAATTTTAACAGTAAGTAAAAGAACAACACTGGAACAACTTACCAAGGGTTGTGATGGATTCTGCAGCACTGGCAATTTTAAAATCAGAACTGGATGGTTTTCTAGAAACTATGCTCTAGTTCAAACAGGAATTATTTCAGGGAAGTTCTATGGTCTGTGCTATACAGGAGATCAGACTACATGATCACAGTGATCCTTGCTGGCCTTGGAATATATGAATAGATTTGTTTTGTTACTATGAGCCATCGCTTTGCGTTTACAGTAGCCACTTTGGATGTTTTGACAGAAAGTGAGAGTTTTCCCTAAATTAATAGGTAATGAAAAAAATTAACATGTTTTTTCTCAGAGTAACTGGGAAAAGTACTCTGTCACAATGACTTTTATTTAACCATTGGTGACTGTGAAGATAATTATGCCAAACCACCACTTTGGAAATAAACAAAAGAAACTGTCACAGAAAAAGGGAGCAATAGGACGGAGCAAATAAAACAATATGGTGAAAAAGGCGAACAGGTGAGCTTTAAATAAGTGAATGGTGATAATTAAGTAACTTCAGCAAGAGGACTATCCAATATAGGGCAAACCCAGAGGTATCTTATACACTCACAACATATCAGGGGGGACAGGGACGGACAGAGAGGAGATGCTTGTGCGCAAGCAAGGTTTCTTCTGTGCTAGACTGGGAACCAGAGTCTCAAAATAAAGGTTTCAGAGTAGCAGCCACATTAGTCTGTATCCACAAAAAGAACAGGAGTACTTGTGGCACCTTAGAGACTAACAAATTTATTTGAGCATAAGCCCACGGAAGCTCATACTCAAATAGATTGGTTAGTCTCTAAGGTGCCACAAGTACTCCTGTTCCTTTTTCAAAATAAAGGGTCTGCGCACACCATGGAGATCTCTGTATCAAACCCCACAAAAGAGCTACTGATGTATTGGGGGAAATCAAGGGGTGCAGGAAAAGGCTCTACTACAGCTCAGGTGTGGCCACAAACTCACATGGTGAGGAGTGCAAGGAGTGTATATCTGTCAATCTTCCCTACATCCGAGAGCAGGTTTGATTCAGCCCGGTTGCGCAGAGCCCCATAGGTGATACTTCCAAACTGATGTTAAGTGTTCCCAAAAAACAGAAGTTCCCTTACCTGAGGCTTTGCTTATGGGTTTAGGATTAGGCCCACCTGAAGCGAATCATGAGTAATTTATGACATCAGTCTTCTGATACAGAATGGCAGTTCTACAGCTTTTAAAAATGTAAGTGAATTTAGTGGTGGGGACAGATGCCAGCCTCCTATGATTCCAGGGTAGGAAGGGGAGCCTTTATCCACAAAAGAGGCACAGCAGACAGTAGTGCAAGTTTCCTCCCAGATGTATCTCAACCACAAGTAGGAGGAACAAACTCTAGAAATGAGTTCAGTCTCATTCAGTCATTTGTCTGTTTGCTGATATTGCTAACAAGGAACGGTGGCAATTTCTGTGTCATGAAAACCTGGCACATTACAAACTTGACTACGTGCACCTTATTCATTGAAAGAACCTCACATCATAAAGGTTTCGATAACTAGTGTTGTGGGCTGTGTCTGAAGCTCTGATGTTGAGGTCAAAAGATCTGAATACTATTACCAAATCCTTAAGCCTTTTAATGCCTAAGCACTGTATTTTTATAACGATCACATATGTGAATTATTTCATTTAATACATAAATAAAAAAACCCTCCTCAAGGTGGATAAAAATGGATGATTTTTTTTAATATAAAAATCAGATTTTTTTATTTAAATCAGACTTTTATTGTTATTTAAATTCTAAGTTTTTCCCTTCAATAATAAACCTGTTTAAATTGAAATCCAAACTTAATACAAAATATGTTAAGGCCTAACCTTATTATAATATCTTAAAACATTTAAATAAAAAAAATTATAATGCTGAATCTATGAGCCTCTATCAAACACTCTGAATTGAAAGCTGCTTTTCTATATAAACAAAGTAATGAGAAAAACTTTTGAGGTCAAGCTTTATAAATATGGCACAATAGATCATGTACTGTTTTAAGGCCTTGTTTTGTTTAATAAAAATACATTTTATGTGCTGTAATGTCTCAAATTAAATTCCAGCTACCATCCTAATGCAGCTTGACACAAATCATGAGCAAAAAGTTAATCATTCACCATTTTCTAACATATTAAAAGTGTACAATTAATAAGAATCTGAAAATATTAAGCTACATCATTGCTTAAACAAATGTATATAGTTATAGTGTACCCTCCTATGTAGAAAAAAGATGTACCAAACCTAGCGTACACATTCTAATTAATTGTAAAATCAGCATGTTTTAATGGTTATATCAACCAATGTGAATAAATCTCTCTTTAGAGAAGAACTGAAGCACAAATGGAAAAGTTGATTAAAACTGGATATTTAAATCAAGGCTTTTACTTGGTATTTAAATCAACCTACCCTGGCCCCACTTGGTAGTTTACTATTAATGGTCACTTCTTAAGACAGAATTTCTGGGGAATCAGAATGACATCTGGTACATACACAACTTTCCTATGATTACCTGAAGCATTAGTCAATACTGGCTCAAATTTAGCCTGGGCATAAGTGTATATTATTTCCACTGGTAACAAACAGGGAGTTGCACCTGCTTATGCTAGGGATATTTTTGGTTCATTGTGTGTTATTTTTCAGCATGAAAGTCTAGTTATTACAAATGTGTGCTGGATAAAAATAATCCTTCAAAAATATGTTAACTTTATTTTACCAACAAAATGTACTTTGACCCTACGGTTAAATAATAACTGAGAATACAAATGCACATAAATCAGGAAATTCAAAGGTATAGTGTCTGCAGTTACTACAATGTGGCGCCCTAGTACGTAAGTAGTATTCTGCATTGCTGTATATGCCATAAATGCACACAAGCAATATAGCAATATACAATTGCAACAGTATTGTACCACTTAGTTTCTTTATTTTTGACCACACTATTAAAACCTGGGTTTTTTTTAAGATGCTCATCTGAAGGATCCTGCAAAGATTAATTTACCTGGTGTTCAACTTATCTGCCTTGGCCTCATCATACCTTAGGCCCCAATCCTACAAGTTGTTCCATGCAGGCAGATCTCAGTCCACATGAAACAACTTGAGGGACGAGGGCTTTAATTTGTGAACCTTCTAAGAGGAGTAAGATGAGAAGAGTACTCTCTGTCCATTGGATAAAGTAAAAATGTTTAACAGAAGCTTGTCAGATAATGTTTATTTAAAAAAATATTTAAAATTGGTTTGGAGGTTAATGGTTTAGAGCAGTGGTTTTCAAACTAGGGCCGCCGCTTGTTCAGGGAAAGCCCCTGGCGGGCCTGGCCGGTTTGGTTACCTGCCATGTCCGCAAGTTCGGCCGATCGCGGCTCCCACTGGCAGCGGTTCGCCGCTCCAGTCCAATGGGGCCTGCAGGAAGGGCGGCCAGCACATCCCTCGGCCCGCGCCGCTTCCCACAGCCCCCATTGCCCTAGAGCAGCGAACTACAGCCAGTGGGAGCAGCGATCGGCCGACCTGCGGCTGCGGCACATAAACAAACCAGCCCGGCCCGCCAGGGGCTTTCCCTGAACTAGCAGCAGCCCTCATTTGAAAATCACTGGTTTAGAGTTAAATCAGATTATATTACAAGAGCTAACCATCAAGAAATCCCTCTTGTAGCATACACCATAACCAGTTACGCTTTTAATTAAATTGATTTATATTGTGGAAAAATAGATTTTGATCTTTTCTATTTTTAGAAAAGTACATTAACCATTTTCCTTACTAAATTGTGTCATTTATAATACACACATAAAAAACTCTATAATTCTAGCAAATGAAGTGCAATTAGTGAGGGACAAGAGAAGCTATTATTGATGCCATGTTCATAGTTCTAAAGAACTAAATACAGTAAAACATATGGCAACTTTGAATTAATATTAAAGATTTTTGTAAGCACATGATTATAGCTTAGCTGCAGTTAAGTCATTTATACAAGAATTATTTTACACAATTAGCAGCTTGGCTTTGTATCTGTTGGCATGGTGGGTAAGTTTCACATCTCATGACATGATTGAGGTATACCGCAATAGAGAGTCTGAATTCAGGACAGAGCGCAGCCCTCAGGTTTCATCCTGTCATGCTAATATGTTTTTTTTCCCCTTCAGAAGAACAAGGTAATGCCTTCCATACACTGACCTGAGAATACACAAATCTTACCTGAGATAGTGATCCCCTTGTAAGTCTTGCTATTCTATCACTACCCAGGGATGCTGAAAGCATCAATCTGATTCCTCCCTCCCTCCCACCCAAACCCTAGACAGAAAAATTAAGCAATTTAGATCCTAGACACACATGCAACCTTTATTTGTTTAACATGCAACAGCTTTTTAGGTCAACCAGACCTGACCATCAGTAGATGTTATTTCACCGTATTTATCTACCAAAACAAAACAGGATCTTCTGAAAGGGTGTGTGGGTATGGATCACAAGGCGACCAAAAGTCTTAACTCAATACATTTCAACCCCAGAAAGAAATTGGAATACAAACCTAACTCTTAATAACTGGACTACTTCAGTATTAAATGTCATTCTTACTCCAGACCTCAGTTAATAGAGCTGACCGCCAAACTAGTCATTTCTAAGTAAAACCCACTTAGGGTCATCTCCCTATGGCCCATTACTTCCATTAACCACCCTTTATAGTGCTAAATACACAATAGTACAGATCCAGCCCTTCCAATTCTCACTTACTTGGAGGGACACTTCATCATTCCAGATTATAAAGCAGGCTTTTTATGATGATAATTTTGAATGTACACATATCCTTTCATCCAAAGAGTCTAAAGTACTTCATAACACTCTTGTAAACCCTTGTATTCTTCAACAGATGAGGAAACTGTAGCATAGTTAAGTAAATTGTCCAAGGTCACAAAGCAAGGCAATGGCAGAGCCAGGAATAGTATCTAGATAAAATTCCTGACTACTCTAACCAGCAGAAAAGACTCCCTTCTCTTTTTTAAAAGCATCTTTCTCTTACGATGAAGGATTTTAATGTGTGTTCTGATGAGACTTTCAAAATCTCAATAAGACTTTTAAAATTTCTTTGTCAAAGTCAAACATCACTCTTGATCTGAATAAAAAATGCAACACTACATATTAAGAGTGGAAATACAATTTTCCCTAGTAAGTTCTTTCCATCAGAGTCCTTCTTAATAGTTTATCAACCAGCTACCTATTAAAAGTCAAAAACTTGTAAAATCAGCTGGTTATGATCCTTAAAACACCAACTGAGTTTACATACTATAAAAATTACCATATGATATCCAATGTAAATCCACAGACATAACCAACAGGAAACTCATGCAAAGGGCAAATAAATCACTGTCTGACATAGTGGGCTATTACAAATCTATGATTAGATGTAAGTGATTAAGAGAGTCCTGAAATTAAGTGCACAGGGAGCAGAGCATAAAGTGAGTGCTCACAATGATGGCTGCAATCAGCCCTCCTGTGAAGGAACACAGAGGGCTCTCTCTATAAAAAGAGCTGGGATTCTCAAACATCTCAGGCCTGGCTTAGGGAAAAAGACTGACAGGCAACAGCTGAGAGTATTTTGTATTGATTCTGTAACATCCTGGCATACCAGGGAGGGTGGTGGTGAAGGAAGCTTTCTGATGACATAAATAAACTCCAGGTCCCTAAGCATTATATTATATGGGCTTTTATTTTCAGCAATTTAATCCACCCCCCCCCCCCACGCTCCTACAAAACGCTTCTAGTCTTCAAATAATAATCCAAACCCTCACCCCCAAAAAGGAAGAAATCTTTCTCCATTTGTCAGCTGACAACCTGCCTCAGACCCAATGAAAGCAGACTCCCCCTTCCACTTTACATGGGACTAGCCCCATCAATTGAGACTAAACCTCATCTAGGCGCCCCCAAACTCCTGCTCAAACCCTACCACGCACGCAGATGTCTCCTCCCAGCCCAGCCACCTTCCCCAGGCAGCCCCTCCCCCAGCCCACCCCACAACCCAACCCCCTTCTCCCAGCGCCCCCAAGCACTCGCACTCCCTCCAGCCCACCCTTCCCCACCACACCCAGGCAAACCTCCCCCCCGCCCGCGAACACCCTTGCCCCGTAGGCCCCGCCTCGCTATCACCTGCCCGCCCCGGGCCCGAAACTACCCTAACGGTTTCTTTGGGTGAGAGGGACAGGCCGAGCCCGGGACACGGAAACCGTTACCCGCCCCGCTCCCGCTGCTCGCCGCGGGCCGATACCTTGTAGAAGGCCCCGTTGGAGCCGCGCACTTCCACGGTCAGCTCCTCCATGTTGAGACCGCAAAGGACGCCGGGACAGGCTTCTAGAAACTGTCACCACTGGGGGGGAGGGGGCGCTCTCCGGGCTCCCTCTCCGAGTCCTCACACGCCGCGGGGCGGCGCTGGCTCGCCTCCCTCTCCCCTCGCATGGGAGGGGCGGGGGTGTTCCCGCTCGGCTCCCCGGCCCCTCCCCACACACTGCAGCGGCTAATTCCCTCTCACGCCGGGCGGGGCGTCTGTCCCCTCCCCGAGCTCCCTCTTCCTGCTCGGGTCGCCTCCGGCCTTCCCCTCGTCCCGCTCGCGCCCTGGGCCCCTCTCGCCCGCCCCGGGGCGGAGCAGAACCGGCTCCCCCAGGGCGCGGGCTGGCTCCGAACGCGCAAAAGGGCGGGCTGCCGCCTGTCCCCAGCGCTCCCTCACAGAGCGCGGCGCTGGCTAGTGCCCAGCAGCGGCCTCCTTACCCCGCCAACCCAGGCCTAACGCTAGCCCCCGCCTAGCCCATTCCCCGGGCGAACTCCCTCAGGGCGCCAGACGCGGGAGCGGGGTGGCTAGTCCCCAGGAGAAGGGTCTCTTCCTTCCCACACGCTCACACAGCCTGGGCGGGAGCTGGCTCATCCCAGGGGATGTTTCAGAGTAGCAGCGGTGTTTGTCTGTATCCGCAAAAAGAAAAGGAGGACTTGTGGCACTATGGGGGGCTCACTCCCCTCCTCCGTTTACAGCTGCTAAGCCTCCCAGGACTGAGTGTCTGGTGACTACACCTTACCCCTGGGAGGGGCTCTTCACCATCAGACCCAGGAAACCTGTTTCCTTTCCCCACCCTGGAGAGGGGGCCTTCCATAGGCACAGGACAGCAGGCTACATTGTTCATCCCTTCCTTACCACCTCCCACACTAGGGTGACCAGACAGCAAGTGTGAAAAATCGGGAGGGGGGTGGGAGGTAATAAGCCTCTATACAAGAAAAAGCCCCAAATATCAGGACTGTCCCTGTAAAATCAGAACATCTGGTCACTCTATTCCACACACAGTTCTTCCACCACTCCCACAACCCTGTATTGTTTACTCACTGATTGTTTGTGCCCTGCCAAAGAGTTGGATCAAATGTTTTTTGTCCAGTTTTGGGCCCCACACTACAAGAAGGATGTGGATAAATTGGAGAGAGTCCAGCGAAGGGCAACAAAAATGATTAGGGGTCTGGAACACATGAGTTATGAGGAGAGGCTGAGGGAGCTGGGATTGTTTAGTCTGTAGAAGAGAAGAATGAGGGGGGATTTGATAGCTGCTTTCAACTACCTGAGAGGTGGTTCCAGAGAGGATGGTTCTAGACTATTCTCAGTGGTAGAAGAGGACAGGACAAGGAGTAATGGTCTCAAGTTGCAGTGGGGGAGGTTTAGGTTGGATATTAGGAAAAATATTTTCACTAGGAGGGTGGTGAAACACTGGAATGCGTTACCTAGGGAGGTGGTAGAATCTCCTTCCTTAGAAGTTTTTAAGGTCAGGCTTGACAAAGCCCTGGCTGGGATGATTTAATTGGGGATTGGTCCTGCTTTGAGCAGGGGGTTGGACTAGATGACCTCCTGAGGTCCCTTCCAACCCTGATATTCTATGATTCTGTGTTGTGAAGGGGGAGGCATAACACTGGAAGCGGAGTTGTGGGTGGCTGGAAGGGAAAGAGGAGGGTGGTGAATGATGGAGGAAAGATGTACGGAGCCGAATCCAGTATGTTTAAATCACTCGAAGTTTGATAAGCCTTACGCCTGTTATCAGCCAATTCACTGTGTATGTTATATTCCCTTCTTTCTCAACCATTTGTCTGTCTTTGTCCTTTTGGATTACATGTACTTTGGGGTAAGGGCTGTGTCTTCAGTGTTCGGAAAGCACCTAGCACGTTGTGGACACTAATATAAACAAGAATCCGCAGGAGAGGGAGAATCTCTAAACACACAGGAGGGCCTGACTCCCCAAGAAAAAAGGCTTGCCTGTATATACACAGACACAGGGGGCAGGACTTTCCCACACATACAATGGGGCCCTGGCCTCTGCAAACTGCCACGGACTTTTCCCAAATAGTCACATAAGGGGCTGAAGGGGTGGCTCTCCAAATTCGCACAGAAAATCCTTAGTCTGGGAAATAATGCATATGACTCTGTATACTACACAATATGGAATCAGGGCCTAAATGCGTACTTCTCCCAACCTCTAAAACAAAACAAACTCCTTGCAATTATAAAATGTCAAATGAATGGGAAAGGTTTGATGTTATTCTTTCTTTTTTAAATGTGTAAACATATTCTGTGAGATGAAAGGTTAAAATTTTAGAAACTGCCTGCTAATCTGACAACTATCTAAACTCCTAGTTAAACATATAAAAATTAGTTTTTCATAGCCACTGATGGTTACAACACTTCATATTAATCATGTTCTCTCATTCATATATTAGGAAACTAATTGGAATATACACAATCTCTGTAGGCAATTTATTCCAGTGCTTGACTACCCTGACAGGAAGGTTTTCCTAATGACCAACCTAAACTGCCATTGTTGCAATTTAAGCCCATTGCTTCTTGCCCTATATTCAGAGGTTAAAGAGAACAATTTTCTCCCTCCTCCTTGTAACAACCTTTTATGTACTTAAAAACTGTTATCATGTTCCCTCTCAGTATTCTCTTCTCCAGACTAAACAAACCCAATTTTTTCAAATTTCCCTCATTGATCATGTTTTCTAGACCTTTAATCATTTTTGTTGCTCTTCTCTGAACTTTCTCCAATTTGTCCACATTTCCTGAAATATGGTGCCCAGAGCTGAACACAACACTCCAAAGGGCTTCTTTGTTCTATTTGCAACTTTGAATAAGACACAATTATTGCCCCCAACATCTGGCGTTTTGCTGACCAGGCATATTTTAGCAAAAGCAAGGTTATTTTTGGTTATTCTGCTTTCTCTTAGCTATTGCTAGGCCTCTGACCTCTTGATCAAACTCTGGACTTTGGGCCTGTACACAAATCCATATACCAGGTTATTACATCAGCAATGGATTTTTAACCCTTCACCATGGAAATCATCGATAAAGATTTTGAACAGAACCAGACCCAGAACTGATCCCTCTGGGATCCCACTTGATATCCCTTCCAGCTTCACTGTGAACTACTGATAACTACTCTCTGCGAACAGTTTTCCAACCAGTTATGCACCCACCTAATAGTAGCTCCATCTAGGTGGTATTTCCCAAAATTTATTTATGAGGTCATGCAAGACAGTATCAAAAGCCTTACTAAAGGCAAGATATACCACATCTATAGCTTCCCCCATCCACAAGGCTTGTTACTCTGTTAAAGAACGCTATTATGTTGGTTTGACATGATTTGTTCTTGACAAATCCATGCTGTTACTTATCACCTTATTATCTTCTAGGTGTTTGCAAATTGATTGCTTAATTATTTACTCCATTATCTTTCTGAGTACTGAAGTTAAACTGACTGGTCTGTAATTCCCTGGATTGTCTTTATTTCCCTTTTTATAGATTGGCACTCTATTTGCCCTTTTCCAGTCCTCTGGAATCTCTCCTGTCTTCCATGTCTTTAATGGCTCAGATATCTCTTCAGTCAGCTCCTTGAGTATTCTAGGATGTATTTCATCAGGGCCTGGTGACTTGAGGACATCTAACTAGTCTAAGTAATTTTTAACTTGTTCTTTCCCTATTTTAGCCTCTGATCCTACCTCATTTTCACTGGCTTTCACTATGATAGACGTCCAATCGCTACTAACCTTTTTGGTGAAAACTGAAACAAAAAATCATTTAGCACTTCTGCCATTGCCACATATTCTGTTATTGTTCCCCCCCCGCACCCCATTAAGTAATTGGCCTATCCTGTCCTAGGTCTTCCTCTTGCTTGTAATGTATTTGTAGAAAGTTTTATTGCTACCCTTTATGTCTCTACCTAATTTAATCTCCTTTTGTGCCTTGGCCTTTCTAATTTTGTCCCCACATACTTGTGTTCATAGAATCATAGAATATCAGGGTTGGAAGGGACCTCAGGAGGTCATCTAGTCCAACCCCCTGCTCAAAAGCGGGACCCATCCCCAATTAAATCATCCCAGCCAGGGCTTTTTCAAGCCTGACCTTAAAAACTTCTAAGGAAGGAGATTCCACCACCTCCCTAGGCAACGCATTCCAGTGTTTCACCACCCTCCTAGTGAAAAAGTTTTTCCTAATATCCAACCTAAACCTCCCCCACTGCAACTTGAGACCATTACTCCTTGTCCTGTCCTCTTCCACCACTGAGAATAGTCTAGAACCATCCTCTCTGGAACCACCTCTCAGGTAGTTGAAAGCAGCTATCAAATCCCCCCTCATTCTTCTCTTCCGCAGACTAAACAATCCCAGTTCCCTCAGCCTCTCCTCATAAGTCATGTGTTCCAGACCCCTAATCATTTTTTTTGCCCTTCGCTGGACTCTCTCCAATTTATCCACATCCTTCTTGTAGTGTGGGGCCCAAAACTGGACACAGTACTCCAGATGAGGCCTCACCAATGTCGAATAGAGGGGGACGATCACATACCTCAATCTGCTCGCTATGCCCCTACTTATACATCCCAAAATGCCATTGGCCTTCTTGGCAACAAGGGCACACTGCTGACTCATATCCAGCTTCTCGTCCACTGTCACCCCTAGGTCCTTTTCCGCAGAACTGCTGCCTAGCCATTCGGTCCCTAGTCTGTAGCTGTACATTGGGTTCTTCCATCCTAAGTGCAGGACCCTGCACTTATCCTTAATGAACCTCATCAGATTTCTGTTATTTGTTATTTGTTTATATTCATCCTTTGTAATTTGACCTAGTTTCCACTTTTTGTAGGACTGTTTTTTGAGGGTCAGATCATTGAAGATCTTCTGGTTAAGCCAGCGTGGTCTTTTGCCATACTTCCTATCTTTCCTACACTGTGGGATAGTTTGCTCTTTTGCCCTTAATAATGTTTCTTTGAAAAACTGCCAACTCTCTTGAGCTGTTTTTTCCCTTAGACTTGCTTACCTACCAACTCCCCAAGTTTGCTAAAGTCTGTCTTCTTGAAATCCATTATCTTTATTGTGCTATTTTCCCACCTACCATTCCTTAGAGTCATGAACTCTACCATTTCATGATCACTTTCACCCAAGCTGACTTCCATTTTCAAATTCTCAATCAGTTCTTCCCTATTTGTCATTTTCACTGGCGTTCACAACATAACAGTTCTTCAGCACTATGGTGGATGGGTTGGGAGTAAGGCTGGAGCACTGCCAACTGTGGTGCTGCCAGAAGTAGCCAGCAGCCAGTGTCCTCCCTGTGACAGAGCCACATCCTCTTACCTGGCATGACAACAGTCTTCTCCAGCTAGATAGCTAGCTAGCTTCCTCAGCCTTGGATATCTCCATATGAATACTCTCAATGAATTCCTCATGGGCACGGATGCGCCCCAGCCTAGGTACCTCTCCCTGCAGCTCTCCCACCTGCTTTCTGAGAAATTCCACCAGCAGACACCTTTTACACTTTTTCTTTCCCTATTTTAGCCTATGAGCCTAGATAATTTTCACTGGCATTCACTATGTTTGACGTCCAATCACTACTAACCATTTTGGTGAAAACTAAAAAAAGTCAGTTAGCACTTCTGCCATTTCCACATTTTCTGTTATTGTTCCCCCCCCCCCGCCCTCACTGAGTAACGTGTCTACCTTGTCCTTGGTCTTCCTGGTGCTTCTAATGTATTTGTAGATTGTTTTCTTGTTACCCTTGATGTATCTAGCTATCATGTGAGCATCATTTTTTTTCAGCAGGTTAGAAAAAAGTTTTCTTTTTTTTCTCCCACTCAGATATTTCACATTTTTGTTTGGGGATCTGGTAGTACTAGGGATACAATGGCTGTTTGATTTGCATCCTCCTTAGTCCTCTCACATGCATAAATATTTTCTCTTTACTGAGTTACATTAATTTCATTTCAACCTTTAACTACAACAAATATTGGATACATCTTTATAGGACAAATCTCAGCTGGTTGTTAAATGATTTTGTGTCATAAAAAGAGGCAATAAGGGCCCAGTTATGCACGGTGCTGAGTGCCCTTCATTCCCATTAGTTGAGAGCACTCAGCACCTTGGAGGATCAAGCTATGAGAGGTTCAAAAGGAATATTATGTAACAAACAGTTATGCAACCAAAAAGCCAATGACAAAAAATTGAATTGCTTAAAGACTTTCTGTGGTAAGTCTAAAAATATTTCTGAAGCTATTCATTGTTTCAGTGTTAAATATTTGGAAAAAACTGTGTCATGGGTTAAAAATTAAACCTTAAATATTAGGTATCATCCTCAGCAGTAAAAATTGCAAACAAAATTCCATTGTGTAATAAAAAAGGTATGTAATAGATATCAAATGAAGTTATTTTAGAACTGTAAGAAGCACCCCATGACCATATTTGGATTATTGTGCACAGTTCTGGTCAATAATGATAACAAGAATTGGGTTGAGCAAATGTAATCTGCATGTGACTTTGATTAAAATAGTTTTGCTGAAAATATGCACTTGATGGTGTTTAAAAGGACAAGCTTGTTTACAGACTATTCGTGCGGCAGGTTGCTGCAGCTGGGTAAAAATGGGGCACAGGGCAGCTGTTTTCAGGAGGTTGGACAGCCATTCGGAAGCAATCAGACTGAGGAAGATGACTGCACCAAATTCCGCTTTTATTTAGATTACTGTAAATCAGGAGTGACTACTGGAGCTGAGGGGTTCAGAGTATGGGAGGGGCTCTGGGCTGAGGCAGGGGGTTGTGGTGTGGGAGGCAGTACAGGCTCTGGGGTGGGGGTGCGGGTTCTGGGATGGGGCCAGAAATGAGGGGTTCAGGGTGCAGGAGGGGGCTCTGGGTTGGGCAAGGGATTGGGTGTGGGGGATGGTGGCTCTGGGCTAGGGTTGAGGGGTTCAGAGTGCGGGAGGGGGCTCTGGACTGGGGCAGCAGGTTGGGGTTGGGGGTGTGAGGGCTCTGGCTGGGGGTGCAGACTCTGGGGTGGGGCTGTGGATGAGGAGTTTGGGGTGTAGGAGGGTGCTCCAGACTGGGATTGAGGGGCTTGGAGAGTGGGAGGGATACCAGGGCAAGGGGTTGGGATGCGGGGGGAGAGTCAGGGGCGCAGGCTCCGGGAGGCAGTTACCTCAAGCAGCTCCAGGAAGCAGCGGTATGTACCCCCACTCCGGCTCCTATGCAGAGGCACAGCCAGGTGGCTCTGTGCGCTGCCCTGTCCGCAGGCACCGCCCCACAGCTTCCATGGATTCCCGGCCACTGGGAGCTGCGGGGGTGGCGCTTGGGGCGGGGGCAGTGTGCAGAGATCCCTGGCTGCCCCTTTGCATAGGAGCCAGAGGAGGGACATGCCGGCTGCTTCCCGGGAGCCATGTGGTGCGGAGGCTAGCAGGGAGCCTGCCAGCCCTACTGTGTGGCGCTGCCAACTGGATAGTCAATGGCCCAGTCAACAGCACTGACCGGAGCCGCCAGGATCCCTTTTCAACCGGCTGTTCCAGTCAAAAACTGGACACCTGGTCACCCTACTTATTCTGCTGCTTTGGCAGACTGCTGATATCCCTAGACTCTCAATTCCAGATCCTTCCATCCACAGCAGGAGCTTGGGCAACTGCAGCAAGTAGAATCTGATTCTGTAACATGCTGAACATACTCAGCTCCCAGTTTAATCAGTGTGAACAGCTGAGGATGTTTTGGATTTCTCAGGAAAAGGCCACTTAAGCTGCTAGTAGATGGCAATAGTACGTTACTTCACCATTTTCTACCAATGGCCTCACAGAGTTTGCTATGGAAAGATAATACAATCCTGGGTGTATGAAACTGGAGACAAGCCTGTTGAAAGTCTTTGGGTTAAATTTAGAGGTGAGAGCAACAAGGGTGATGTCTTGGTGGGTGTCTGCTATAGACCACCAGACCAGGAGGATGAGGTAGACGAGGCTTTCTTCGGACAACTAACAGAAGTTTCCAGATCACAAGCCCTGGTTCTTATGGGGGACTTCAATCACCTTGACATCTGCTGGGAAAGCAATACAGCAATGCACAGACGATCCAGGAAGTTTTTGGAGTGTGTTTGGGACAACTTCCTGGTGCAAGTGCTGGAGGAACCAACTAGGGGCCATGCTCCTTTTGACCTGCTGCTCACAAACAGGGAAGAATTGGTAGGGGAAGTAGAAGTGGGTGGCAACCTGGGCAGCAGTGACCATGAGATGGTCGAGTTCAGGATCCTGACAAAAGGAAGAAAGGAGAGCAGCAGAATATGGACCCTGGACTTCAGAAAAGCAGACTTTGACACCCTCAGGGAACTAATGGGCAGGATGCCCCAGGAGACTAATATAAGGGGGAAAGGAGTCCAGGAGAGCTGGCTGTATTTTAAAGAAGCCTTATTGAGGGTGCAGGAACAAACCATCCCGATGTGCAGAAAGAATAGCAAATATGGCAGGCGACCAGCTTGGCTTAACAGAGAAATCTTCTACAAGCTTAAACACAAAAAGGAAGCTTACAAGAAGTGGAAACTTGGACAGATGACTAGGGAGGAGTATAAAAATATTGCTTGAGCATGCAGGGGTGTAATCAGGAAGGCCAAAGTACAATTGGAGTTGCAGCTAGCAAGGGATGTGAAAGGTAAACTTGTGGCAATCGGGGGAGGTCCCAGACAATTGGAAAAAGGCAAATATAGTGCCCATCTTTAAAAAAGGGAAGAAGGAAAATCCAGGAACTACAGGCCAGTCAGCCTCACCTCAGTCCCTGGAAAAATCATGGAGCAGGTCCTCAAGGAATCCATTTTGAAGCACTTGGAGGAAAGGAAGGTGATCAGGAACAGTCACCATGGATTCACCAAGGGCAAGTCATGCCTGACCAACCTGATTGCCTTCTATGATGAGATAACTAGCTCTGTGGATATGGGGAAAGTGGTGGACGTGATATATCTTGACTTTAGCAAAGCTTTTGATACACTCTTCCACAGTATTCTTGCCAGCAAGTTAAAAAAGTATGGATTGGATGAATGGACTATAAGGTGGATAGAAAGCTGGCTAGATTGTCAGGCTCAACAGGTAGTGATCAACAGCTCGATGTCTAGTTGGCAGCCTGTATCAAGCGGAGTGACCCAGGGGTCAGTCCTGGGGCCGGTTTTGTTCAACATCTTCATTAATGATCTGGATGATGGGATGGATTGCACCCTCAGCAAGTTTGCGGATGACACTAAGCTGCAGGGAGAGGTAGATACACTGGAGGGTAGGGATAGGGTCCAGAGGGACCTAAACAAATTGGAGGATTGGGCCAAAAGAAATCTGATGAGGTTCAACAAGGACAAGTGCAGAGTCTGCACTTAGG
This sequence comes from Lepidochelys olivacea, assembly GCF_965140295.1. Lineage (NCBI taxonomy): Eukaryota > Metazoa > Chordata > Testudines > Cheloniidae > Lepidochelys > Lepidochelys olivacea. The sequence goes on from NC_140419.1 coordinate 10,953,841, forward strand.
ACGGAAGAATCCCATGCACTGCTACAGGCTGGGGATGGACTGGCTAAGTGGCAGTTCTGCAGAAAAAGACCTGGGGATTACAGTGGACGAAAAGCTGGATATGAGTCAACAGTGTGCCCTTCTTGCCAAGAAGGCTAACAGCATATTGGGCTGCATTAGTAGGAGCACTGCCAGCAGATTGAGGGAAGTGATTATTCCCCTCTATTCGGCACTGTTGAGGCCACATCTGGAGTATTGTGTCCAGTTTTGGGCCCCCCACTACAGAAAGGATGTGGACAAATAGGAGAGAGTCCAGTGGAGGGCAATGAAAATGATGAGGAGGCTGGGGCACGTGACTTATGAGGAGAGGCTGAGGGAACTGGGCTTATTTAGTCTGCAGAAGAGAAGCGTGAGGGGGGATTTGATAGCAGCCTTCAAATACCTGAAGGGAGGTTCCAAAGAGGATGGAGCTAGGCTGTTCTCAGTGGTGGCAGATGACAGAACAAGGAGCAATGGTCTCAAGTTGCAGTGGGGGAGGTCTAGGTTAGATATTAGGGAAAACTATTTCACTAGGAGGGTGGAGAAGCACTGGAATGCTTTACCTAGGGAGGTGGTGGAATCGCCATCCTTAGAGGTTTTTAAGACCTGGCTTGACAAAGCCCTGGCTGGGATGATTTAGTTGGGGTTGGTCCTGCTTTGAGCAGGGGGTTGGACTACATGACCTCCTGACGTCTCTTCCAACCCTAATCTTCTATGATTACCTTTATACATCCCCTGCATGGTGAGTTCTGGAGGCAGCTGTCAGCAGTGGGAGTCCCATCAAAGCAGTTCCATTAGAACTGTGCTGTCAGGATGATCACTGAGGCACAAAACTAGTGTGGAAGTACAAAGTCTCTATATGGATGGTTCAGGCCTCACACTGATTCCTACAGGATCTGTAGAGTTTGGGGGAAGGCCTTGTGGCCTGTCCTGCAGAGGGCAAGCCCTGTTCCCTAACAGAAAAAATTAGGAGAAAACTCCAGGAGGAAAGCCTTGTGGAGGTTTGCTCCCATTTTATCCTCACCTACGGTTTTGCACTATTTATCCTGATTATGAGCTAATAAGAAAATATTTACAGCCAAATTTTGAGCAGCCATCCACAAATGCACTCTACATTAGCAAGTGAATAAGCTTCTGTCTGTAGATGGGATAAACAAAAGATTTGTATTCACTGGAGCTTTAGATGTAATTTTCTCCTCGGGCTGGCATACCTGTGCTAGCTCTGATCAGACTAGTGCATTAATCACAGCAGGGTAGATATGGCAGCTTGAGCTGTGGGATGGGCTAGCCACCCCAAGTACAATCACATCTGAAACTTTAAGTTCATACTCAGGGCGGCTAGCCTGTTCCGCCATGCTAGCTCAATCAGAGCTAACACCAGTATGTCTACCCAAGCTGGAAATTGCAGCTGCAGTGCAGACATATATTGAGTATGCAAACCTCAAATACAATTGCAGATATTGTGAACAAAGTTTTACAGACAGAGGGCCATATTTGAAAAAGTGCACAAAAAGGTCCACATGCAATTTCAAAAAGAAAAGGAGGACTTGTGGCACCTTAGAGACTAACAAATTTATTTGAGCATAAGCTTTCGTGAGCTACAGCTCTGATCAAGTGAGCTGTAGCTCACGAAAGCTTATGTTCAAATAAATTTGTTAGTCTCTAAGGTGCCACAAGTACTCCTTTTCTTTTTGCAGCTACAGACTAACATGGCTGCTACTCTGAAACATGCAATTTCAAAGATCACTTTTGAAATCAGGGTTCACAAAGGGTGCTGTTAAGCTATTTAATGGATGTATTTCTAAACAATTTTTATGGAATGCAGTTTCAAACCATTTTGTTTACTAATGCACTGAAGAAAAAGTACTTGTCTGCTACTGAAATGAGTGAAGGAAGTAATAATAATTGCCAAGCCATTATCCTTTGCATCTGTCTTGGGATGGACAATATAAAAATTGAGATTGTAATGCTAAGTTATTTTGTGTGTATTAATAGGGATATTGTGACGGGATCCCCCCGGGGTGCAGCCTGGGACTGTGGGACCACTGTGTCCCCTTAACTCTCTCCAGTCTGGGTTGTCTCTCACAATGCCTTGCTAGTGACCAGCAGCAAGCCCCTCCAGATGCTGTCATCACTCAGAACACCAGCATGTGGAGCCCCACTCCCAGCTAGATTGCATGAATGCTCCCAGAGCCACTCATGAATCACACCGAGAAAGGCACCAGAGCCAAATCCCCCCAGCTCCCAGCACTGTACCTCAGGAATATACCATCTTGCACTGCTCAAGATGGGTAGTGCAGATTTATTAATCGGTTCACCACTTCAGCAATGGAAAGTGGATGTATACTAGCCTTTGTGAAACCTGAGCAGATTTGCAACACACTTCATACAAACTCACTGGTAAAGATAAACAGTTAAACAAATTTATTGATGATAAAAGATAGATTTTAAGTGATATTAAGTGATAGGCAAAAAATCAGAGTTAGTTATCAAAAGAAATAAAATATAAGCATGCAGTCTAAACTCTCAACCCTATTAGACTGGACAACATCTGGATTAAGCAGTTTTTCTCACCCCACTGGATATTGCAGTCCTTAATATACAGGTTTGTTTCTTAAACCTGGGCCAATCTCCTCTGTTAGAGTCTTGTCTTCTTCTCAAAACTTGTCTACACTGGCAAGTTTCTGTGCAGGCAAGCAGCCTTTTGCACTCAAACTGCAGATGTGTACACACTGCCAAGCCTCTTGGTGCACAGAAACTCCTCAGTTGCAGCGCTGCAATAAAACCATCTTGACGAGTGTCATAAGGCTATTTGCGCAGAGGCTCCAGCACTCTATTGCCAGTGTAGACACTTGATTGCTTTCTGCACTGTAATTGGTCTCCAGAGCTGTCCCATAATGCCTCAAGTGATGGCTCCACTCATTATTTTGAACTCGGCTGCCCTGGAGACATGCAGCCCTCCCCTTTCAAAGCACCGTTTCTGACAGCTGTTGTGTGCTGTGCTGATCTGCTCTGGGACACAAAGCAAACCATTAATGTGGAATGCTCGTGCTGCTGAACACAGAGGCAGCTATCTGTGTGTGTGTGAGAGAGAGAAAGAGAGATTGCTGTGCAGAGAGCCCAGGGAGGGAGGGAGGGACGGGCTGATGGGGTTTCCCCCTCCCCGTGCCTCAGGACTGGTTGCTTCCTGTTGCTGTCTGAACTTACAAGACAGAATGCTGACACACTCTCTGTCCCACAAAACACACTGTCTCTCTCCCCCCCTCCATACGCACACAAACTCCCTTCACACACTCTTCCCCCCCCCCTCACTTCAGTTGAAAAGTAGCTGGCAATGTATTAGGATACCCATGGAACAATGGGATTGGAAAACTTGCATCATGTGACGCTGTGCCTGCCCCATGAGGCATTGCAAACCCTTCTTAAAGCACCCTGTGGCCAGTTGCACAGTGGGATGGCTACCACAGTGCGCTGCTGTCTTTGCCGTTGCAAGAGCTGCTAATGTGGATGCGCTCCAGTATCACAAGGAGCACAGTGTGGACACGCAACAGTGGTTTAATTCCAGTGTTTTAATAAAAGTGGTATAACTTGTGGCACAGAAACTTCCCAGTGTAGACATACCCTCAGTGACTTAGTTTCTTGCAGCATAGGTGGAGGCAGGAGAAGGGCCCAGTATGTGTCCACTCTATTTTATACCCTCAGTCCATGTACTTGGAAAACACAAGTCCAGGCATGTCTGGAGGCATTGCTAAGTTTCCAGCAAGGTTGAACAATTCTCCTGGTGTGGTCTCATGCAGGTGAATCACTGCAGTGTAGCTCCCTTGCTGGACAATGGCTATTGATGGGTGGATTGATACCCCACCTGGCTGTTGGTTACTTTCCTTGGTGTTGCCTCTGGCTGATTCCCCAACTTACAGCATGGTTTAGTGACAACCATACCACACAATTCTCATAACTTCATATGCTATAATGCTATATGTATATGGATAGAGAAATGACTTTCAGCAAATCATAACCTTTTCCGTGTTATCTTACAAGGCATGCTTTATATATAAGATTACAATTATATAAAAATGAGGAATATGAGGGTTCCAGGATGCTCCCCCAAGGTATAGAATGTCAGAGATATTATAAGGCATTTATTTTCCTAGTGTCTGGACACACATAAATTCACCCACATTAAATATTTCACAGATATAGGGTTCAAATTCACTCTATTTAGAAAATGAAGAGGGTATGAATAACTCACAAAATACAATAGGTGGCATATTATTAGATGCTGGCTGCTGTTGCTGGAATCTAAAAAGAGAAAGTGATTGAGTCAATTCATCGTCAACCATGTAATGAAGGCCTGAAGTACCAACATTAAAAGAAAATATTTCTTGACTGTGCTCCACATCTACACTGAAATAGCTCAGATGTGTAAGAATTTCAAGAGTTTCAACTTTTCACCCATTTGCTCAGGAGCCACTCAGCGACATGCGTGCTCACCAAAATAAAAGACTTATTCCAGGCAACAAAGTACTCGGTGTTGTGTGAAAAGTAGTTTTAATGATCAGTGAAACAAACTTCTGGCCTGCTTTTGCCACATGGGTGAGCTTCAGCTTTGCCACTGTGTAGCTGGACCTCATATGCTGTGAAAACAGAAATGGCAGCTGTCATTCAAAAAGCAACCATCATATGAAAGCTGCTCTTGGCCATGGTGACAAGAATCCTGGTACGAGAAACTCATACTATACCAGATAACAAAGTCAGGAAACAACACTAATCTTTAAACCCTTATCCTATTTATGAAAGCTTCAAGAAGCTATTGTTATTGGGTGAAATTAACCCAGTATAGAGGGGCTGTAAAATGCCTCCATTGCCACTTAAATCCAGCTTTATTTTAAATGGTATAGATAGCCTTTTGTAGGCCCTGTGCACTGGAGTGAATTTCACCCATTCGCAGAAGCTGTCTTGCATACAGTTGGCAAGGAACTTTGTTGTTTTGGAAATTTCCATTCCCAGGGTAGTGCTGGGACCTCTGTACATCCCTAGGGATCTAACTCATCATAAATACAAAAGCTCTGCCCCCCTTTGTACCAACATATGAAGATGACTTGGGATATTGAGGAGTAGGCTGATAGCGAAGGAACGCTGAAGTTTGCTCAATCCCCCAGCTTCCCATAGTTCTGCAGCATCCCCCAATACAAGGCACTGCCTAAAATTTTATCCCTTTATATTTGTTCTTTCTTGGTTTATTTCTTTCTTTAACCTAAAAGAAAAACACATAGACTAAAAAAAAAAAAGTGTTTTGCTTTTTGTGCATGGAAAATATGACACCTATAGAACATCACTGACTCTTAAATTAAAATATCAGGTCTGCACTAGACTTTTAGGTTACAACCCTGCAGCCCTTTCTTATGTAGATAATCCTCATTAATGTTTCCTTACCTATGTTTCCTTGAGCAGTGTGGAGCACCTAGTTGAACTGCCAGTGGGAGGTCTGGGTGCTCATCCCCACTAAAGATAAAGTCCTTAATGAATTAGGAATAAATAAAAATACACAGGAATGTGCATATGTTGTAATTTGAATGTGGGCAAGCCTCTTTTTAATCTTTGTATACTTTTGGTTCTGTCCACATGGAGCTTTAAGCAGAGTTTAGGAATCATATTTAAATCCAGATTAAATACAATTCTGGCTAAACCAGTTTCTAACAAGTTTAGCCAGTAAATGTGATGGGACAAATCATGTTAGAACTACGCTTGAAAATATACTGTAGATTAGACATGTCTTTTTAAATATGACTGCAGTGTGTCCCTATCCATAATGATCCCCAAGATGTGTTAGGAACTGGATTAGCTAGAATCACCTTTAAACAGAGTTTAATCACAGTTCCTTAAGTCATTTCCCAGCCTGTGAGCAGGGCCTTGATGGAGTGGTAGCAGTAATGTCTTGAGGCATAGCTTAGAGGTGGATGCTAACTAAACAGAGAACTTCCTAGTTTTTCTGAATTTGTTTGTCACTCTTAACAAGGCTTTCCTTAAGAGAGAGAGAGAGAGAGAGAGAGAGAGAGTTGGGGGGGGGGCCGGGAATTTAACCTTTTACGGTTAAAAATAAGATAGCAATAATTATATTAAATTATGCTAGGGATGAATGTAATTTATTCCTTTTGTGCCCCACAGGCTTTCCCCACCCTTCTGTCGAAAAGATCTTTAGAAAGCAACGTAACATAATTTCGAATCTAACATAGTGAGCATGCTGATGCAGGCTCCAACTATTCTGTTAATCCTTTAGGCTGGCTTTCTTGAAATTTCTATCTATTAGAACATGCAACATGTATATTACATTTTAACATTTATATTATTACAATATATTGTTCTATTCTTAAGCCTTTTGAAGCTATGTGTATCAGTGAACGGGAATAGCTCTGATTCCATTTCCAATACTATGTTATTTTAAAGTAAAATAATAAAGATCATAATTATTAATAACTAAAGTATACAAGCATTGAAATCTAATTAGAACCAGCCTCAGGGATACTGCAATAATAATTGCTAACAAGTGTGTACAACACCATTCTTCTTTTTTTAACTTCCTCTTTGTGTCACAATCTTCAGTTGAAAATCTTCTGCAGAAGGCAGGCCCTTGGTGTATTGTGTAGTAAGTATGGCCCCAAAGTTGTAACTTTTTATTATTTAAGAATTGCCCAGGCATCAAGGCCTTTTAGAAAAGACAGAATAGAGGGCTGACAGAATAAAAACCCACGATCTAATGGCTAGATTTCTTCAACAGTCTGAAGAAATTCACAGTTGCTGCAGTCTTTTGCAAGAAGGTACCGCTGGTGCAGCTAGAAGAGACTTCTCCTTTTTCCCCTGTCTGTGAATGAATGAATTTAAAAAATCAAACATTAAGATATACTATGATGTGCTAGATACAGTAGTGAAAACAGGGGACTTGATGGAATCTAATATTGCAATTAAATAAAGTTATAAGTATAAAATGGGTGTCAACTATTTGTGATACAGCTTAGGGCAAAATATTGTAAACTTTAATGACAAGGTTTAACTCATAAGCAATCCTGTTTGGGAAAGAAAGGGGTTGTGTTCATATTGATTTATTTAGTTTAAGTAATAAAGTGAAGAAGTAAGGCTAATATTCGCAATCAAGCATGCTTATGCTATCAAGTTAATGAAATGTACCTGTGATGAAAGAAGCAGTAAATAAAAAGAACTGAAATCAAATATTGTGTTTATAAGGGCACCTGGTCTCAGAGTGAAAGAATCAGAAATGTAACTGTTTGGTTAATAATTCACAGATTCAACTCAGCCATTCATACCAAGGTCCCACCAATGTTATTAAAACAAAGAGAACAGAAATGGAAGATTTATACAGCTTTCTAATCTGCTGGAGAACAAGAGTGCTTGAAGTGTCTTTGCATTGTATAATGGACTATTAAACAAGTTTAAAGACCATCAAAGAATATAGAGAGATATTGTATGAAATTTAAACTGGACATTTCAGCAACTGGCGAAGGTTGATGGAGAAACTGAAACTTGAACAAGCATAATTGCAAAGTTAGCCATGGGATGCACCACAAAAGGGTGGAAAGTGACTTGCAGAAGTAATGATCAGGTTTCAGAGTAGCAGCCGTGTTAGTCTGTATCCGCAAAAAGAAAAGGAGTACTTGTGGCACCTTAGAGACTAACCAATTTATTTGAGCATAAGCTTTCGTGAGCTACAGCTCACTTCATCCGATGCAGAAGTAAGTTCCTGACTGGAGCAAACCAGCCAGTGTTCAAAGTATGTCCCAAGATGGCTCTACCAACATTTACATCCTAATTTGTCTTACACAGGCTGGTGTGACAAAATGTGTTGTGTAAAGAAACAGGAAAATTCCAGTGCAAGTTGCAAGAACTGGAAAGCTGATGTCTTGTTCCCTGATTGGATGGTGAAAGAGGACAACTCTAATTTTGGTTGGACATTTCAAATCTTCGATAGAAGTATGGGTCATGTTGTACAGATATTGATTTTAAAGACATAAACAGTTAAGGATGTTTATAATTTTTTAATTGTTTAATATTAAATAGATAGGTTTGAGGTTAATTTTAAATAGAGCTTTTGCTTTTATTTGGTGAATACTTAAAAGCATTTATTTAAATTAAAAGTTTATTGGTTAAACATAAGAAAGAACAATTAAGATGAGCATTTATACTGAAATTGTGGTTGAGTGATTATGCAAAACAAACAGTTCAATTTTATTTTTTTAAGTTAAAATATTAGTGTTTATTTTTAGAGCAACTTTTCTGATGAAAAACGGTTACTTTTACTTTTAGTTTTGATGTTAAATGCATTTACTTATTCTGTTTGTAACGAACAGACACAAGGTGGAGGAGAGTCAGAATAGAAAAGATGGATGAAATATGGCTTTTGTTGATGTTTTTGGAACACTGGATAGTTATGAGTAGATGCTTTGGCTGGCAAGTCAATCACAAAACCTCCTGATTGGACTTTGGGTAGTTGTGACTTGGTTAGGGCAGTTATTTTGTTGGATTTTTTTAAGACAAGGCAGGTTTGGATGGATGCAGTATGATTAATTTCAGGATCTCATGAAACGTCAAGAGAATGAGATAGGAATAGTATAGGAAGAAAGAAAGAAATTGTGGGGCAGAAAATAACACATGAGAAGGGAATGCCATATACAATATAGGATTTTATGTGCCTTTGTAGTGCTGCCAGTTAAATATCTTCACTTGTGGGCTGAGGCCTGGATGTCATGATAATGTGAGAATTTTTAGCACTCACCAGTGAAAACAGTTTCTTAAACAAGAACAAGGCCAGCTGGTCTTCCTCTCAGAAAGAAAGCCCTTTAGATGAATCAGTCAGGGAATGAACTAGGATGGAGGAGATGAAGATGTGGTAAGACAAGCTGGGATGGAAGGTGCTGGGATGGTGATGAGACAGAGAGCTGAACTAATAATGTGTTTTTGGAAAAAGGTTTGAATTTTTTGTTTTTAAGAAACCAAGAGAGCGAAAAAGTAGGCAGCAAAGTATATTCTCCTCATTATTTTTATTTACTAATTAGGCTGTTACACTAATTTTAGTCTATTAACTTTTAGTTCTACATTTTTTGTTTTTATTAAGCATAATTTTAATAGTCCTTGGATTATAGTAACATAGCTTTTGGGGTTTAATTTAGCTTTTTTGTTTGCACTTTTTACAATGTAGTAAACAACTTGACTTATTTCTCCTGGTTATTGAAACATTTTATGAACTTTTACATACTTTTAACATCTTAGCTTACAATAGGGGTCACATTTTGTAGGCCCAACAGTCACAACAGTCACAATCTGATTGGTCCATGTCACCACCTCCAAGAAGAGGAACCATGTTGGACCACCCAGCAGAAATTGGATAAAAGGGCTGTGTCTCCTTCATCACATTGCTTCCCAAAAGCTGACACCACTTGGAAGAGAGAAGACTGAGGTCTTGGGCCAGCCACCTGGGAGTACTCCTGGTGATATCAAGTGTCCACCTCTGATAAGCACCTTTAACTGTATCTATTTTCCAACTATTCAGGTTGCCTGCTAGCATGCCAGGTGACAGTCATGTGAGTGCTTCACTCCACCTGTGTTTGCAATGTCAACTCCTGCTTTGAATAGTAACTGATAGCTGAGCAAAAATCTGATGATAAGCAACACACTGGCTTCCCCTTGGGTGACTACCCAAATCAGTCAGTTGACCAATGCCTGAAACTGAGTACCTAATGAGTAAGAACGTGTACGTTGTTATATATGTGCTTTAAAGATTGACACAGGGTTACAGTGTGGGTCCTTGTTTTGTAACAAGCTCCAATCAAGATTGTTGTAAAGTAGCTTTGAAACTGAACAAGTTACTGTTGTTAACTAAGATTGTAGAACATTGTATGTGTGTCTACCACATGTACCAATGGTTTCATAGTGCCGTTCAAGTTCTAGGTTCATACGGCACTAAACCAAACCAACTGTACAAGCCTCTTGAACTGCACTGAGTATATACCAGGGGTTCTCAAACAGGGGGTCATGAGGTTATTACATGGGGGGTCATGAACTGTCAGCCTCCACCCCCAAGCCCTGCATCGCTTCCAGCATTTATAATAGTATTAAATAGTAAAAAATGTGTTTTTAATTTATGAGGGGGTCGCGCTCAGAGGCTTGCTGTGTGAAAGGGGTCACTAATACAAAAGTTTGAGAACCACTGGTATATACAGTCTGTCAAATGTAGGAGTTTCTTAGATAGTGTCAGATCCTGGGGCTAATATATTTTGAGGAGAATTAGCTTAAAAATGGTTGACTACTTTAGATCCATTGGGAAGGAGATCTTGGTGAATTGGCATAGAAGTAATTGACCAACTTGTCTTGTGATCTAAGTCGGACTGGTTTTCCTTTCTTGCATTAGCAACACCAGAATTGATAACCAACGGGCACAAGTGAAGCCCTGTGCTGAGGGACCCTTAATCACCAATCTAAATAGTCAACTTCCCAAGCTTGTGATTGAGTACGTGTTATTTTCTGTTGTAGTTGTGTGATTTAATTCTGAAAACTTGAACAGTTATATTGACCAATTTTCTAGTTTGTTAAGCAAATCATAGTCCAATACTGTTTTTGCCTTCTTATATCCTATACTATTAGTTGCTTTTTTAAAGATAGTTATTAAAACTAAAATCAACCTCTTCTTTAGGTAAGCAATCAAAATTAAGAGAACCCAAAAAAGGTGGTATGGGTAATCAGTTAAGCAGTTGCTTAACTAAGGTTTGTTTTATAACCTATCTTTCCTACAATTATTATGGTAAAGGAATGTTTTCAATACTGTGCCTCCAATTCAGCAGAATAAGTTCTTCTCTCTCATCTATCTTCTCCATCTCTAGGGCCTAGATTCAAGCAAAGCACTTAACTCATGTTAAACTTGAACTTGGTGGGTCTTGTTTGTCTTTAAGCATTTTCTCAGCAAACATCAAAGTGTGGAGTTTTTGTTCATCTTTATGAGCATGTGGCTTTGGAAAGACGACTGATAAATATACTGATTGTGGAAAAGGAAATCAGATATTACTCTGGAAAGAAAATTAGGGTGTAGCTTAAGCTGTACCTTCTCCTTTTAAAAAAACAGCGTGTGGAGGATCTGTAACCAGGGCCTACACCTCCCCTACTCTCCTTGCTGAGGTGACGGCTATTAGAAAGTCCACCTTCACTGAGAGATGTAACAATGAACAGTAGGCTAATGGTTTGAAAGGGTGACCCATGAGAGTTGATAACACTAAGTTCAAGTCCCACAGTGGAATAGGGTGTCTGATGGGGGAAACAAGCTTTCTAGGCCTATTAAAAACCTAGTGCCATAGGGTTAAAGAACAGTCCTACCCATAATGTGGGGGTTTGTCAGAGAAAAGACCTATTTGGGGTGCTCCCTAGGGCAAGCTACAGTACAACATGCACTCTGCCTCAGTTTCCCCTATCAGATAACCAACTAACTTCACTTCAGGCACTTCTCTCTCAATAATATCTCTCCTTAGGGCTGATTTACTATTATAATCTCATGCAAAATAGTTCATAATAAAAGTCTCAACATAACATCCATTCATCACCCTCACGTAAATAGCCATTAAGATCACCTAATGTAGTGTAGCTCATCCCACAAGACCCCACATACCACATTCTGATGCCTTCGACCGTGCCCAGACTCTCAGTCCTCTTTTGTCGTGCTGGACAGCCACCCCAGCCCTTCTAACTGGAGTGAAACCGTGCTCTTCCCAACAGGAACCCCCACAGCCTCCCTTCTGGGAGCATCGTTGCCAAGGGAGCATCCCTCACTCCCCCTGGCTCTCAGAATTCCTCTGGCTCCAGCTCCCTGGCCCTGGAGATGTCAGTGGATAAGCTCCTCCACTGTTCCCCTGCCTTTAGCCCTCTCCAGCCCTTGGCTCCAACTCCCTCTGCTGCACCCTGTCCTTCAGCCCTTTCTCATCCTGGTTCTTTGCCTTGTGGTTGCCAGGCAGCAACCCCTCTCCTGCCTTGAGCCTTCTCTCAGGAACCACAGTCAGTCTCCTTGCTTTGGCAGCTCTCATGTCTGGCCATGCTCCTGAATGACCCAGGCCATAACTTACCAGGTCTCTCTTCTCTTAAGGCCCAGGTGCCCTGTTTTAAGTGTAATTAAATGGCCAATTTGGAATGTACTGATAAGGCACAGGTGCATTGACCCTGCTCACTCTTAAAGGGCCAGGGTCACCCTGTGTCAGGGCGAAATGCTGAAATTGCCACCAGGTGCACTTTGATGGAGCTGACCACCAACCTGACTTTTTTAAGTTTAACAAATAATCCAAAGTTTTTTGAATCATAGATTGTGTAGAAGATACACCATAGCTAGCCTCCCAGAAATGCTTCCACTTACTAAGGTAAGTAGCCCTTGTAGATGGTTTGCTACTATTAAGTAGGACTGCTTCTGAAAAGTCCTATTCTGGGTTTAAGCCACTGAGGAACCAGGTCATGAGGCATAGCAACTCAAAGTCTGGCTGCAACACCTGCCCGTGAATCCGGGATATCAAGTCCTTGACTAAACGAAGGAGTAAGGGTTTCCTGACGGACAACTTGTGCAGATCCCAGAAACATGGCTGCCTTGCCCCAGCTGGTGCAGCAAGTATCATTTTGCCTTGCTCTTGCTTCAGCTTCAAAATGATCTTGGGAATCAGTAGCACATCTGAGATGCACCCAGGGCTGTGACTTGCCGTGGAACAGAAAAGGGAACACTTCCTATTCTGATGAGCTGCAAATAAGTCCATGTGGCTTGTCTTGCACTATCGATGCAGGAGGCCTGTCCGAAGCACGTAACAAGTGGTGCTGATCCTCAGTGCTCTGCAGAAGCTTGATACTAACATTGAGCAAGTCGATCAGTGCCATGTAAAGAAACTTCCTCCCATCAGGGATATGTTTCCCTAATGTAGTGGTTGCCCGGTACTGACTTCAGACAGGCTTTTGGTACCAAGAAGCGGGACTTCCCTTCTTCAGGAGCAGTTTCTGTAGGGCAGTGGAGATGAGGATCGAGATGCTGGAGACACTGCCTATAGCCTCCAGTCCAGTGATGGGCAGGTACGATACCAAAGACCAATTTTGTCTAGATCAGGCACTGCATTCTCTCAATCTGCTCTTGTAAGGGTGACTCCTATGGGAATGGGGACAATCCTTGGAGGAAGTCCTGGAGTCCCTCAAGTGGGAGATGTAGGAACCCTCTTCAGGCTCTCAGGAGGAGTGTGAATACTCCAGAGGCCGGGATGAAGAGGAACCGGGGCATTGTTGCTGGAGAGTGTTATCATTATCTATGACAGGTCTGTATCGGCAACAACTTTGGGGGCTTCCTGGCTGCCAGTACATGTGCTGAGGCAGTGGTCTCAGAGCTGGCATCGAGATTGCTGTAAGTGGACCAGACCTGAAGTCACAGACACCATAGCAGATCCCAGCATGGAAGCCAATGTGTGCACTATGTGTGACGGATCTGAGAACTCAGCAGATTCTTTGCAGCTGCACAGGTTTCCAAAGTGGTTAGTACCAAAAGGGCCTTTACCCCTCTGTGAGTAGAGGCTGGGCTGAGGAAGCAACCAGCCACAATGGTCCCAGAACAGGAACCAGAATCAACTCTGGCCTGGTTGAGCCACCAGGATGTGGTACCAGGGAGCGGTGGGCCAAAGGGTGCACTCTACCTTTGGTACAAGAGTGACTAGCCTCTATGGTTGAGGAGTCCCACACAGAGAACTCTGACTATGTGGAAGTCATCCTTTTCTTTGGTTTCAGAGGCCAAGAGTGCCCCAAGAGCTTGTGCCTCTTTGAGGACTGCTGCAGTGAAGGGGATCTCCTCCTGTCTCTATCCATAGCTAAGGCCAGGAGGGCCCTCAGGGATGGAAAGGAATTCCCTTTAGCTGACCGAGGTGGTACTGATGCCAGGCAAAGAGTGGCTTTCACAAGGATGTACCTGAGGTGTTCTCTCTGCATCCTACTTCTTGTCTTGAAGCATCAGCAAATCACACACCTACTCCTGACACAACGCTTATTCAAGCACTTCAGACAGCAAGAGTGAGGGCTGCTCATGGGTGTTGATTTGTGACACCCAGAGCAGGGCTTGAAGCTAGAGGACCCTGGCACACGCTTTCCTGGTACCAGGCAGAGCCCACAGTCCAGTAACTACTAACAGTGGAGAATATGTTAAATGAGAGGGTGGGGGAAGAAAGAAGGTCCAAGGACTCAAAATAAGTGCCACTAACTAACAAGAAGAATTAACTATAAAGGCTTGTTTGCAGAACGAATGAGCTAACAGCACACACTGACCACCAATGGTAAGAAGAAACTGAAGGTTTGGCAGGGCGGCTCTGCCCTTATGCCTTTGGCTCAAAGCATGGGGGATACCAGATCACAGGTGTAGTCACCACTATGAGTACTACTAGGGAAAACTCTCTGGCACTGGTGCACAAGACACACACAGACATAGTCCTAATGTAATGGACATATGCAATCATTCAAAGAAGAATTTCAGTATCAGTTGTTCTGCCAATATTAGCCTTATTTAATTCCCATTAAAGTCAGGAGGACTCTTTTCATTACTTCAATGGATGTTGGATTGGCGCTATTTGATGTTACCTTTGCCTGCTGAACTTTTTCAGTGATATCTGGGGGAGAAGAGTTACCATTAATAGTCAAAGGCTACAGATAACACTTTTATATTCAAGGTGTTTCAAAAATACAATAGGCAATTGCCTTGACACGGATATACACTGCAACTCACCCAGTACCACTGCTAGATACAAAAGTGCATAGTATACATAATCCTTCAGTGAAATTAGCAGTCAAGAGGTTAAAATACGGCTTCAGTGGCTTTAGTATTTGCTGTCTTAGCTTAGACAATCTTGTTCTGAATAATCATTTGGGTGCATGAATTGCAGAGGTATCAGATTAACTGTAATCAAGCTGAAGATGATGAGGTAGAATCTGACCACTTTCTTGTCTTTTCTCTGTCTTCCTCATCATATTGTAAGATTAGCAGAATGGTGTTTTCTGCTGTGTATCTATTGGATAAGATTAAAAAGAGGATTAATGAAGCAAGCTACTTCAGTTATAAGAAGGCAATTCTGATGAAAACTGCAAAATTGACCTAATTTTTTTGCTTGGTCTCTTGCTTCCCTTTACATTATTACACAAGTACTAATAACCTTATGTCTTCAGAATACAACCACTCCTTTTATTACTACTTTTTTGTACTGGTACCAACTGCTCTAGGTCATCAGTCTGGCATGTTAAAAACTGTATTTTCTGATTCCACAAGCACCTCATTGCTCCAAGACACATTATTTTAGCCCTAAAAATTGCTGGTGCTCTAAACTAAAATTTGCACTATGGTCCATAATTTTCCATACCTACTGGTTCTAGCCTATCTTAATGGAATAATACCTCTAGCACTGGGATTTCCCCTGCTGTGCTGAATGGGTACTTCTGAAAGGAGCTCCTGTGCTCAGCATGTGAAACGTTAGTTAAAACAGTGAGGGAGAAAAGTCTAGTGTCAGAGACCGAATACATTAAGATACTATCAAAAAGTGAGACTAGAAGGGATTAGTGGGAAGAGCTGAAACATGGGAGAAGAGAAATGGAAAGGCAGAGAGGAGGTAGCAGATGAAAGGGGGCAAAGATGAGAACAAAGAGAGGATGGGGAACAGCAGATGAAAATAGAAGTGGAAAGGGAAGAAACAGAATAGCAGAGAAAGGAATGGAAACTTTGATGAGGAAAGAAGGGAATATGTGAGTGGGAAAGAATGAGAAAGGGGGAAAGACAGGAAGATAAAAAAGATAGATGGCAGGTAGGGAAAGAAGACACAGATAAGTAATGTATGGTGAATGGAGGGAAAGCAAGTGATGGGACCAGAGTAAAAAGGACAGGGAAAATGGAGGTGATAAGGGGACGTGAGAGACTGCTAATGGGACAAAGAGAGAAGCTTCTAGGAATAGATGGGTATTTGTGTGGATGGCCATGACCTAGCGACATTTTTGTTCTGTCATTGTCTATTGCAGGGCCTGCTCCTGGAAACACTTAGGGTATGTCTACACAGCGTATTGGAGCCCACAGGGGTGAGCCTCCCAGCCTGGGTCAACAGAGTTGGATAGTGGGGCTAGTACTAGTGCTCTGAAAATACTTTGTACACAGCGCTCAGAAGTTGGGGCACATGCTGAAGCATGGGCTCTGAAGCCTAGGAACGGTAGTGGGTACAGTAAAGAATTAAACACTAAGATAAAGTCTCAAACCTTCAAAGAAACTCAGGCCCCTTCTTTGTTGCCTTGGTAAGGTCCCTATCACCAGGCCTCAAGCAGCAGCTCCTATGGTGCTCCTTCTCCGGAGCTCTGAGAGTAGGTCAGTTTATCTCCACTGCCTGCCTGCCACTGAGCTACTTTTTTAAGCTCCTCCTCCAACCTGTGCAAGCTTTGCAGGTGCAGTGGGATGGGAATGCCTGGGTCCAGAGTATCTCTTTAACCCCTTCCCTTCCAGTGCATGGTTTGTAGACCCCATCACCGGACATAAGGGTGTGCCTGCATGAATCAGATTGCAAGGATCTGGGCCTTTAAAAGGATGTGCACATGCCCATTTGATGGTACCATTTAAACTGTATACCAAATATTTTGAAAATTATTAGTAGTAGTATTACTGTAGTGCCTAGGAGCCCTAGTCATGGCCCAGGACTGCACTGCGTTAGGCACTGTACAAACATAGAACAAAAGATGGTCCCTGCCCCTAGAACCTTACAGTCTTAAGTAAGACAAAAGACAAGAAATAAGCAGTTTTATCATTAAATGTTCTTTTATTTCCAGTTAAAATAAGGACATTGCTGAAAAAAATTTATCCAGTTTCATAATGATGAAGTCTGTAATTTTAGCTACCTATAAGAATTCCTCAGGGTCAAAAAGCCCTAAAGCCCCCCAAACCCCTACACAGAAGCAATTTAGGTCTCTGCAGATATAACAATTTGAATTAAAAGTGCAATAAGGGCTGCATCCTGCTGTAAATGAAACATTTCCCAAGTCCATCTCTGCTTTTCAATCTCTGTAATTTTTTTGTTAGATCAAGAGTTACTCATTTTTGTTGGCAGTAAAGAAATTCCAATTTGAACTGCCTTGTGTCTTCAATAGGAATTTTCCCAAAGTGCAGAAATAAAAATGTAAAACTTTGCTGTGTTTCATTACTTTTATTCTTTTGAACATTGCTTCTCTGAAAGCTCTGTGTGAAATTATTAGAAGACAGGTTTTGAAATGCTTGTGAAAGTAGATGCATATATGGGGTTCAAAGGGCCTTATTTAAAAAAGAAATTTGTCAGTTACCCAGATCTCTGGTTGGTTATGCCCATTCAAGGATACAGAATCCATCATTTGTATGATTATTTTTACATCTGAACTTTTTTTTATACTAGATAGACTTGAAACTTTCAGGGTCATTTGCCCAGCATGTAGTGGAATGTCCTGTGCTATAGATTCCAATTAGCAAGACCATGTTCAATGGTCTTGTACCACCAATGCTGTCTAACTGCTTTCCACTTGGCTTTATATGTTTCTTCTTTGTTGCAGCTGCAACCAGGTCTATCCACTCTTTGATGGAAAAATTTCAATTACCCCAGGGAGAAGCTTTTAGCTTTATTAAGCATTGAAGTCTATACATTTGTTCTTTAGTTGAAGAGCAGTTCAAAGGAAGAGTTTCTGAGGAAGTAATCTGATAAATTAGGATAAATCTTGTGGACTTTCACGGCTAATGTTTTTCTGTAATCTGAGCCTAAGAATCTGCCAACTCAATATACTGTTAAGCATTTCTTTAACACTTTTAGCCCCGGAGAGATGTTTTTTACACTTCTTTACAAGTAAATGGCTCTTTAGTGGTTGTGAGACTGCTGTGCTCTTGGCATAAAACTGATGTCACAGAAAACTGGATAGCTCAGGCACTATGTGACAGGATACAGAGCAGTTCATTAATTATGATCTAGCTTAAGTGGACACTGAGAGAAAATTGTCTCTATTGTTGGCCATGTGAATAAACGGGTGGTTTCAGTTCTTCGCTGACATGTGTCCATGTCACTGCAACTAATTTTGGTAATCTCAGAAGAGAAACAAAGGATTGGATACACATGGTGGCTGAACTACCTTCACATTGCGGAGGTGGGCCTGCTAGGACAGTGTGGTGGCAAAGTGACATGGAGGAAAGCTTGTACTACTGCTATGTAAACTATATCTCTTCTACAGAGACAAAGAGAGCTTCCCTTTCTAATGCTGTCAATCTTGTACCTTCCCTCATCAGTGGGTTCATTTATATAAATAAATGAGGCTGTCACTTACATTTTTTAGTGTTTGAAAATTCCACAAAAGTTGCACGTCAGTGATTTGAAATGGAATCCTTCATTATTGCCTCTATCTTGCAAATTAATTTATTACTGCATTTGAAGTCCTAAATGCCTCTTGAGAAAGCTGAACATATGCTCTAACAATCTACCCATAAAGAGCAAACATGAGAGTCAGAAATTTAAAGAAGATAATCTTTTAGTTGTACGAAAATCCTGTCATTCTTGCTTTACTGTTTTTAAGCTTCACATAATGCTGTCTTTCCCACCCCCGCTTACTTCCGTAGAGCTTCAGTTCTTCCTAACTCATCCTGTTCTGAGTGATGAGGGAAAACAGACTCATTCTGATGTGCTGAGTAAAGGGCACAAGAACTAAGTTTATTGTTAACATCATCAAATTAATCAGAACAATGTGTTCTTTAATGGAACATATTCTGGAAGGGGTTCTCAGGAAAGAGTACGGAGGAGAGACATATATAGCAGAGGAAAGAATTTTCAAAACTTGGCATCCCTCGTGTGTGGATTTCTGAAGCACTCGTTTTTGTATATAGAGGTGATAACAGCTACCAATTTCAAGCACAGGTGATAGAATTTACACAACCAAATACCATTTTGCCAGAAACAATACCCTTTTTAATTGGTCTGGTAACACACAGTGCTATATCCTAGATCATTACCCAGACTGTCCCAAGACTACTAGCACAAAAAAAAAAGGACTTTGGTGAAGTTCTCTGCTGTGCAGTGATCCAGCACAAGGCCTAATACCACTTAAGAGATATGTAGGCCCTTGCGCTGTCGCTCTGATAGGTAAGAATTTCACCCTTTATTAGTAATTAACCCCCCTCCAAAACAATAAATAAATGTACAGTAAGAAAAGAAACCTAGAAGCTGTTTGATCTCTTTATCATCTACTTACAAATAAAGAAAAGGAGGACTTGTGGCACCTTAGAGACTAACCAATTTATTTGAGCATGAGCTTTCGTGAGCTACAGCTCACTTCATCGGATGCATACCATGGAAACTGCAGCAGACTTTATATACACACAGAGATCATAAAACAATACCTCCTCCCACCCCACTGTCCTGCTGGTAATAGCTTATCTAAAGTGATCATCAAGTTGGGCCATTTCCAGCACAAATCCAGGTTTTCTTACCCTCCACCCCCCCACACACACAAACTCACTCTCCTGCTGGTAACAGCCCATCCAAAGTGACAACTCTCTACACAATGTGCATGATAATCAAGGTGGGCCATTTCCTGCACAAATCCAGGTTCTCTCACCCCCTCACCCCCCTCCAAAAAACACACACACAAACTCACTATCCTGCTGGTAATAGCTCATCCAAAGTGACCACTCTCCCTACAATGTGCATGGTAATCAAGGTGGGCCATGTCCAGCACAAATCCAGGCTTTCTCACCCCACCCCCACCCCTTTTTTTTTTTCCCGGGGACACACACACACACACGAACTCACTCTCCTGCTGGCAATAGCTCATCCAAACTGACCACTCTCCAAGTTTAAATCCAAGTTTAACCAGAACGTCTGGGGGGGGGGTAGGAAAAAACAAGGGGAAATAGGCTACCTTGCATAATGACTTAGCCACTCCCAGTCTCTATTTAAGCCTAAATTAATAGTATCCAATTTGCAAATAGAAAAGGAGTACTTGTGGCACCTTAGAGACTAACCAATTTATTAGAGCATAAGCTTTCGTGAGCTACACAGCTCACTTCCTCAGATGCATATCGTGGCAATTTGCAAATGAATTCCAATTCAGCAGTTTCTCGCTGGAGTCTGGATTTGAAGTTTTTTTGTTTTAAGATAGCGACCTTCATGTCTGTGATTGCGTGACCAGAGAGATTGCAGGAAATGGCCCAGCTTGATTATCATGCACATTGTGTAGAGAGTTGTCACTTTGGATGGGCTATTACCAGCAGGAGAGTGAGTTTGTGTGTGGGGGGGTGGAGGGTGAGAAAACTGGATTTGTGCTGGAAATGGCCCAACTTGATGATCACTTTAGATAAGCTATTACCAGCAGGACAGTGGGGTGGGAGGAGGTATTGTTTCATATTCTCTGTGTGTATATAAAGTCTGCTGCAGTTTCCACGGTATGCATCTGATGAAGTGAACTGTAGCTCACGAAAGCTCATGCTCAAATAAATTGGTTAGTCTCTAAGGTGCCACAAGTACTCCTTTTCTTTTTGCGAATACAGACTAACACGGCTGTTACTCTGAAACCTGTAACTTACAAATAAACTAATTCATGAAACCTAAAACAGAGGAGAAAGAATTAACAATATACAAATTATTTCTACATCTAAGTCCCTCCAAGGATGCCTAGTGGTATCAAAGCTTTGCCTTCTCTTTAACAAACTGAAAGTCACCTGACATGAACTATTAAAGAATGATTCTGCTCTGCACAGTGATCTGTAAAACCTGGCACTATGGCTCCATTTTTATTGTCTCAATGCTTTCTATACAAAATCTGATTGGTTGACAGGTACAAAGATTTCTTTTTCTAACTGATGGCTGTGCAAACTCAAGGGATCTGCAACTCCTTCTTTCCTTCAGATGTCCTTCTGATGCAGCATCACCAGCAACAGAGGTTCTGCATGTCATTTTAGGCCCACAGTTCCATTTGTGCAACACCCATTCAAATATCACTTTCAGGACTACATAAGCAATGGCCTTTCCCCTCAGTGCATTTGGGCAGGAGTAACTGACTGAAAAACAGTAGTGAAAAATTCTGATGATGAGGCAAAAAAAGGCATAGACTCCAACTCATTCCCTCTGAGTTGTATTGGCCCCTGCAAGGCTAACTGGTGG
This sequence comes from Lepidochelys olivacea, assembly GCF_965140295.1. Classification (NCBI taxonomy): domain Eukaryota; kingdom Metazoa; phylum Chordata; order Testudines; family Cheloniidae; genus Lepidochelys; species Lepidochelys olivacea. Next base: position 10,975,041 of record NC_140419.1, read on the forward strand.
AAAAAGCAGTAAAAACATACTTTTGTCAGAAAAGTCAGCAGGTAAGACTCTGAACACACAGAGAGCGGCATAGGTGCTCAAACTAGGCGTGCTGGGGGTGCTTCAGCACTCCCTGGCTTGAAGAAGTAATAACAACCCAAATATGTAGTTTCTGCCTACAGGACCCCCCACTATAAAAATTGTTCCAGCACCAGTGGAGCGCAGAGCTGTTGAGGAAGAAGGTGCTGTTTTTCCCTTTTCAGAACAAGTCTGCATTTTAAGGTCTATGCTAAGAATTATTTTATTATTCTGCATTGTTTTAAAAATATCCTTTTAGAAACTTAAAAATAAAATTCTTTTGCCAATTTTGTTTAACTGTGATATTTTCTCTAGGGTTTCCTATGAACACAAGACACTGAGGATGAGCGTCATTTTCTTTTTTATATATCAGCACCATCAGTGATGGCAACCCAACTCTAGGAATAAGATTTATTAGCTAGCTTGTGCCCCCTCTGATGGCTGAACAGCTGATGCTGCAACAACAAAGCATAAAGGTTTTAAGGTGCTTCAAAAATAATGTCTATTTTGGTTTGGTTTCAGAGTGGTAGTCTGTATCAGCAAAACCAATGAGGAGTCCTTGTGGCACCTTAGGGACTAACAAATTTATTTGGGCATAAGCTTTCGTGGGCTAAAACCTACTTCATCAGATGCATGGAGTGAAAAATACAGAATGCATCTGATGAAGTGGGTTTTAGCCCACAAAAGCTTATGCCCAAATAAATCTGTTAGTCTCTAAGGTGCCACAAGGACTCCTCGTTGTTTTTATTTTGGTTTGGTTTGAGTTTACAAGCAACAAATTGGTAGATAAAAATATAATTCAAATTTAGAATTATTAGAAAAGTCCCATCCCCACTGGATTTATAACAATATTAAACTACCATGAATAACAATTTTGGAAAGAACTACCTGATAATATCCCTTCTGTAACAGGGTGGCTGACCCTAAGAATATGCGTAGGAATGTACAGTTCTTTTGTTGAGTCACACTAGGCTCAGATGCTAAAACCCTGTGTTATGGTACAAGGTAATTACTGCTGAATCATGCTGGTAGATGCAGTTTTGGGAGCTTGGACAGAGGAGATACTGTGGAGAATCCTAAAAGAGACAAGCCTGGGGAGGAAGCTTATGCTAAGGTTTATGCTGTGTTGCTTTTTGAATGTTTGAGGATGGGTTACGAATGCAGCCTATTAACAAGTCAAAGATAAAAGTTGCCCTCAGTACAAGACATAGAAAACGTTGATTTGTTTCTTTTTCTAACTTGGGCATCTAAAGTTAGGCAGCTCAGTTCACAGTGCTCAATGCAGCCTCCTAAATAAACAACCTAATTTTTGAAGGGGCCCTTCACCTGCAGCACCGATTGAAATTAGCAGAAATCTGAAAAAATTGACCATGGTCCCTGCAATCTAAATAGACAGCACAAATCAGACATGAAAAGCATTGGATGGGTTACTCTTAGAGGGGCTATGTTTTGTGTGCGATAATGGAGAAGTGACAGCATTTTTCTGACACAGCTTAGCATTTGTATGTTTCACAGAATTTGAAAGAAGAGGACTTTGGGATGGAGAGGATGTTCCAGTCATAGGAAGCAGGGTGGAAGAAGGCATGAGAATGAAAGGAGATGAAGGGAGAGGTAAGAGTAATTGGCAATGTGGGAAGCGGTAGGAAATAGGATCAGCGATGCAGTGTGCAGAGCCTTGCAGAAGAGGGGCTCTCTCCTTCACAAAAACTAAAGCCACAAGACTTATCTTGGGGGAGGCAAGTGTCTAGGGAGTATCCACAGGTAAATTAAATACTCAGCTTAAAATTAAGCTAAGTAAGGTGTGCACTAAATTCCATGAGACTGATTATAGCTGAGTCTATAAGCTGCCCTGTGGGTAAAACAAGGACTCCAGAAAGATCACCTTCTTAGGTCAGAAAGATCACTGTCGCAGACATGATGCCCCAGGTCACGGTGGTAGTAGCCCTTGCCTCGGTGCCTGCCCCTGAATGCTATAGGAGCTCTGCAGCTGGAAAAGGCATTTATCTTCACTCCCTTGAGAGGCTGCATTACACTTAGTTTTTAAATTACATGATCACAGGCGCCATCAGATTAAGATGTCAAGCTGGCAGAGATATTAACCTTCACTAGAGCAAATCTTTACTCTGATGGAGCATAGATGCTATACCAGAAATTTTGCTCTAGCATAGTGTGACGTTGCACTCCAGATGTTTTATGGAAATATGCTTATGAGCGTGAATACGATGTAACTGGAATATGCTTTATGCAAAAGGTCTCTTGTAAGGTATCATAACAAAGGTTATAACCTACTGAATATATTCCTATTAGTATGCATGTACCATTCTTGTATCTGAAGCTAGAAATATGAAGTATAACTCTGAGGTCCTATTGTAATTATGCAAAGTGTGGGCCATTAATGGTGGTTTAGAATCTTGATGACTCCCATTGACTAGGGCAATTGGTTGTAAATGGTTTATACACCTGCAAGCCTTCCTGTGTATGTGTGGGCCAACCCAGGAAGAATGGAGACTAGGGGTCTTACAGTGACATATGACCATGTCACCTGATAATGAAATCCATCTTAAATCTGGTACTTTTCCATTTAGAAGGAAGGGTGGGGACCCAGGGAGACAAAAGAGTCCCTCCTTGTGTCAAAGCTATAAAAGGGGGAGGATCAGGATAAAAAGGGTGGCCAGCCATGAGAAAACCTCTGCTTACCACCTGAGATGTCTGCTGGAACTAACAAGGACTGTACCAGGGGAAAGGATTGGGCCCAGACTAAGAAGGAGTCTAGTCTGTGAAAGAAGCTTATTGGAACATCGTTGAGGGTGAGATATTACTTGTAATCAGTTTCTTAATGCTTTTACATGGGTATCTGCTCCTGTCAAAGTGACTTCACTTGCTCGTAGTGATGGTTTTGGGGCCAGTCAATGACCAACTTCACAGAGGAGGACTTCAAGGAGCTGATGAACTGCCTTCTTCAGGGGCTAGTCTGGCAACCTGGTATGGGGGTTGCCGGAAGGACAGACTATGAATGGGAGTGCCCAATGCTGTGGGAGGCTACAGGAGAGATCTGAAAGTCTTTAAAAAAAAAAAAGCAGAAGGCACTGCAAAGACGTCAAGAGGGTGGCACCAACTAGGCAGCGGCAGGAAAGAGGAGTTTTGGTCAGAGCTGGGAGAGGGGACACATTTCCTGTTGCACTATGAGTATTGTGGTTCTCTAGTCTACCCTATGGAAGGCAATCCATTTCATTAGAAAGATGAACACGACTCTCCTGAGCTTGCAGACCTCAAGGGTGTGCGCAAGAAATGTTCGTGTCTTAACGCATATTTATAACCCAGGCAAAATGTAAACTGCGTAACTTCTTCCCACTGCTTTTCCTCCTGCACCCCACCTCCCCACACTGTATTTCCTCTTTCCAGATCATGTCTTGAGTTCTGCCCCCATGGAGCTATACATGAGCTCACCAGAATCCAAATTCACTGGAATGTGAGGGAAGACAGTCAGATAATGAGCACTGTTAGTGATACTCTTGCAGCATACAGCTACTGTTCATCGGAGTAGTTAGATGGTTTGGGAGAATAAAACCTTTAACAAGAGGACCACCAAGCCAGCAGCAGTCCCTCAAGGTAGCATTGGCTGGCACCAGCTAATATCTCTAGTGGCAAGAGCTGCCAAGCCCCGGAGGGGATGTATTCGAGGCAGAGAAGGAGGAGGGATATGATACCTGGGTGAAGGATGCGACAACACTGCCCTCATTTTGTTCCTTCATCACTCCGCAACAAGGGCGGTTGATAAGGGCACCAGGGCCCTCCCTCTCCACTGGGCTCTGGCTCAGGACCCTGTGAGAGGTAGTGATATCAAACATCCTGGAGTGCTTCAACTCTGCCCTCCTGGGCCATTTCCTACCATTCACTTCCCCACATAGCCTTAAAGTCCTTCATGTTGAAGTCCAACAGAAGATAGTCCAAAACAACTGAATCTTCAGCCCAGCTGGTAGCCCTTTTCCTTGCAGGCTAGAACCATCTTCAAATTGGCCCAAGTTCCTGGATTTCACTCCCACTGCCTGGGGGCTGTCACACATTCCCTCCACCCAGGACTTTAGGCAGGCAGCAGTCCTTGATAAGCCCCTCTCTCCAGCCAGGCTCCCATTGCAGCGCTCAGCCTTCAGGCTTCTCTCAGTCCTCAGACCAAGGGAGGAAGATCCCAGTTACCTCTCACTTGGGTCGCCTCCCTAATCCCTCCTCTAGGGGCTGGGATAGCTGATAGCTGTCACTTACAGACTTCTCTTCTGCAGTAAGGACTTCTGCTGTGCCATTACTCAGGAGCTCCCACAATAGCTCTGTCTTGCTATCCTGTTTGCTCCACTTCTGAGCTGCCTGCCTCCCTTTTGAGCTTCTCCTCCAGCTGGACCAGCTCTGCAGGTGTGGTAGGGCAGTGTCATCTGATCCTAGAACTGCTCTTTAACTCCTTCTGTCCCAGTGTGGGGTTTTTACACCCCATCACAGGAACCTGGGTGGGTATTAGGGTGGGGGGGGTCGCCTTCCTCTGCAGCACAGGTCACTGACAGGTTTAAACTAGTGTAAATGGTGGATTCTCTATGACGTGAAGTCTTTAAATCATGATTTGAGGGCTTCAGTAACACAGCCAGAGGTTATGGGTCTATTACAGGAGTGGGTGGTGAAGTTCTGTGGCCTGCGATATGCAGGAGATCAGACTAGATAATTATGATGGTCCCTTCTGACCTTACAGTCTATGAGTCTAAAATCTGGAACAGCGCCCCTCATTAGGCTGATTTTCACAAAGAACATAGACTCAGACAGTCAGCTGCTCAGTCAGCACACAAATTTCCATGGTGGCAAGGCACCTCCAAGAGTCCTGTGAGTCCACCATGTGTACCAGTGGTGGCAGGGCACCCCCAATATAGCAGGCCCCACTGATCTGTCATTTCACAAGAATTGCTCTTACCGCCAGCAGTACTGCGCCACCCACTCATCTCCACAAGGTAGTGAAACATGTAAGTATTCAGCTGCTGAGGGCCACAGGCCAAGTAACTGAGGAAGAGAATGGGGGCACATCCCATCCCCTTCATGTCTGTGTTCCATCTTGATAGTCAACCCCATCTTTTTTTTTTCCCCATACCAAGGAGAACCTGGGCATGCCCTGGACAAGCCTAACTCTTTAGTGCCTACATTTGGCTTTGCCTCATGTGAAAATCCTTGTTGGATGCCTAACAATAAAGCAAAAATATTGAGTACACATCCCCAACAGTACGCACAGCCGGCTTGCATACACTTAAATCACTGTTGATTGGGACTGTGTGCAGACAGTGAAATTCCCTACATGGGACACTGTGCCCTTAGCTGGCAGGAAGTGCTGTCTATACTTACTGGAAGGGTGTGTTCTGAAAATGCCAACCCTATGTCCTCCAATCAGTACATATCCTCTAACATTATAGGGAAACCACGTGAGCTGACATCACTTGACCTTTATCTCCAACTCTCAAATTCAGAGCTCAGCAGCCTTGTCACTGAGGTGGCAGCTGGAATGATTTTTATACATAATTTTTTTTTTAATTATTTTAAATCTAAAGCTAATATCTTCTCTTCATTGACCCGGGACTATTCAGTCCAGAAAAAAAGAGCACGAGAGCCCTTACTGGATGGGAAACATGCAATAATTTTTAAATACATTATTTTCACAAATCAGTACATACTCTAATTACTCTTATTTCCGTCACTTGTACAACCTCAATTTATCTTTGAGACAGGGAGCAGCATGGCCCACAATGGGTAGGGCACAATTACGGGTGTCTAGGATACAGCTCTCCTGTTCCCAGCTGTAGGGCATTTATATTCTCCATGCCTCGGTTTCCCTATCAATAAAACATGGATAATACTTAATCATCTTCGTCCAGTGCTTTCAGATATTCTGATGACGAGCAGCCCTGTAAGCGTTAAGATTTATCTGAAGTGACTTGCCTCTAATTTTACATTGGTATTTAACAATTCAATCTCTTTTGCCTACTGTTTTATTGGCAGTTGAAGATTTTGAAAAGTGAGTTGATGCATAAAATCCTCAGGTTTACCGTAAATATCCATTGTTTACAAGGGGCCAGGTTACGACTGGTCCTTTCATGGGTGTTTTTGACAGTAGGAGCAAAAAGCTTCCAACCTCTTTGTTGATCTTATACAAGAACCAGTCAAAACTGCAGTCTCTTCACTCAGAAGAACACAGGCACTGCTCCTTCTGTGCCACGCACGTGGCATTTCAAAAGGAAAGAGAAGGAGGCAGAGTCTCTCCCCCACCATGGCAGTCCACACATCAGGTTGAATGCACTGGGATGGGGCAAGTGCACCATGCTGTGTACACGGGAAGCTTGGGGTGGGCACAATCCCCGCCCCAAGCTTCAGCTAGGACAAAGCAGCTTTGCTCCCCTTCTTGGGATTGTGCCTTAAAAGGACAAGCTAGCCAATTCTGTGCATCTTCAGCATTAAGTATGTGAAAAATAAACTAACAGCCAAGACCACCTTTTCCTTTACATTTCCAGGAGGGCCTGATCCAATGCCCACTGATGTCAATGTGAGTCTTGCCATTGAAAGCAAAGGGCTTTGGATCAGCCCCCAAATGAATATCTCACTCTTATCCATCTGATGGATCTAGATCCTGAGCTATAAATCTTTGGGGAGGGGGAAAGCAGGAAGAGTTTACAATGGGAAAACAATGACCAATTCCTAACAATACCAATGCTAATGGACATTAGGATTTCCATCATTATAGCAAATGAATGATATGATGCACCAAACTCCACTGTTCACTCAGTATCAGCAAATATGAACCATGCAAATATTGTTTGTTTAGTAATTCTGCCTTTACATTTCTGCAATTCTTCTCTATAATTTAAACTTGCTGAAAATGTGAATACAGCACGAGCACGGATGAAGAAATATCATCATGAGTTGTTCTATATATTGTTCCACTGCTGCCATCTAGAGTATAAAAGTAGTACAGTACCAAGAAACTGTCAAATACATTTAATTAATGCCTGTTTGTATTAAACAGTGAACACATATAATAATATTCATTACTTTTTAAATATTTTATTCCACTGCTGCCACCTAGAGATATAGAAGTCGTACAGTATTCATCCAACTATACATATTTAATTAACGGTTATTTGTATGAACTGTGGGTGATAGCTTACCTTTCTAATGTTTTTACCTGTGGCACTGTTTCTTTGTCCTCAGTAGCAGTTTTACCTGAGTAAGAAGAGCAGAATTTGACTTTAAAAGAATGTAACAAATCAGTTAAGTCAAATATTTAATTTGCCTTTTTTATTTAAAAAATAAGACTAGACTTATAGAAAAACATGACTTTGCAAAATGCTTTTATGGCACACACAATTGTATGTATGTCTAAGGGACTGTAAAGAGATTAATGAATACAATTAGAACAAGAAAAGAAGTACATCAGTATTAAATGAGAGTGATAATTAAAAGAATCTTCAACAACTAATGTATGTGACTTACTGCTGTATTTGAAAGTGTAAAGGAGTTCTCCTTTGATGCCTTGAGGATAGCTGGGTGACCATAAGAAGTAATTTTAGCTATCCTTGTTCTTTTGGCATATTTGATTTCTAAGAAACTTTGAATGACTGAGCTAGAAGGCCTCAAATATCAAAGAGCAGCCACCAGTTTACTACCTGCATTGTTCCTTCCTCCTTTGGAGCCAGTGCCTTTTGCTGACTTAATCACTATAATAATCACTTTTCTTGTGACCCTCTGCAACTTTACTGCGATTCCTCATCTTGTCATGTCCACTGTGAAGGTTAGCACATTCCATACCCTTGCCTGACAATTCTGTTGCAATGCCTCACATCTCAGGAATTTCATGCAAGGATCTTCTTGATTCCTTCCTCTAATGGTAGGTTTGATTGAAAAAACAAACAAACCCAATCCTTTACCTGAATTTTGACCACAGGATGTTCTCAAGGAGACTATCACTGGCTTCTGGAAATCAACAAGAATCCACCCACAGGTCTCTGTTGTTCATATCACATAATCTGATGTACCTACCCACCGCCTTCCTATAAAATAAGACTGACATATCTGCAAAGTAATGTTATTTTCAAAACTCCTCTCCAGCTTCTCCATACTCAGACATAGCTGTTATCACAATGGCCTTGGATGAATAACATTAATTGGACAATAAAATGCGTCTTCCTATCGTTTCCAAATACTTCACAGTAGGAAGACTATTGTGGGCAGCATTTAGTATAAGGAAGATAATGATTTTGTTCTAAGAGACTATATGGAAAAACCCACTCCTGTTTGATTTAGAAGTCTATAAACAACCATGGTAATAAAGGTTTGACACACAGAAATTTTAGTAACAGATTGTTGCTCAAATTCCAGTCCCTGTCACACATGGATAGGGCTAAAAAAGTTGTACCCCACTCACTTGAAAGGGGTTAATATCCACTTACTTGAAGACTTACTGTAACATCTTCCCTTGTACTGTCAGTAGCATCTTGGATATCTTTGTAAGTTTTATTTATGTGTCATCTGTCCTTCCTGTACAACCGTTGAATGACTTTGGTGAAGACAGAATAGCTTTTTTTTTTTTAAACTAACCTTTTTGACTATGAGACTAAGGGCTTGTTATGCCATGCTTGAATTGATATTTCAAAGAGAATTAAAAAAATGAGGCAGTTGTGACTGGTGAGCCATTATTGGAATCTGATCTGGAATCTCTCACCATGGGCAAACTGTGATTCGATAACAGTTCAGGTTTTAAACACGCACTACTCAATAATACTGGACAAAATTTTTGTGATGAAAAAGATGTTTTTCATCAAAAATAAGGGTTATTGAAAAAGAAGGATTTTGCATAAAATCATTTTTGGTGAAATTTTGTTTTCTATAATATTTTCAAAACAAAATGTAAGGGGGAAAATGCTCAATTGATTCACATTTTTCATTTCGAAATTGCGCATGTTGTCTCTGCTTAGCCTGTTTTCCAACTATTAAAAGTTAGAATACCATGAGGAAAAACCCACTATCCCTGACCTTTACAGTTGGAAAACAGGAACAAAGTGTAGAGTGTTAGTTCTCAGAGTGAGAACAACACTGCCACTTATAAATGAAATCTCTCTCTCTCTCTCTCTCTCTCTCTCTCTCTCTCTCTCTCTCATAAGAACAGGTATACTGGGTCAAACTAATGGTCCATCTAGCCCAGTATCCTGTCTTCTGACAGTGGCCAATGCCAGGTGAATCAGAGGGAATGAACGGAATAGGAAATCAATAATCAAGTGATCCATCCCTTGTCATCCACTTCCAGCTTTGGAAGAAAGAGGCTAGGGCCACCCAGAGAATGAGGTTACATCACTGACCATCTTGGCTAATATCCATTGATGGACCTATCCTCCATTAACTTCCATGATTCTTTTTTTGAATCCCATTATAGTTTTGACCTTCACAACATCCCCTGGCAACAAATTCCAAAGGTTGATGAGTGTTGTGTGAAGAAGTACTTCCTTTTGTTTGTTTTAAATCTGCTGCCTATCAATTTTATTGGTGACCCCTTGTTCTTGTGCTATGAGAAAGAGTAAATAACACTTCCTCATTCACTGTCTCCATGCCATTCATGATTTTGCAGACCTCTATCATATCCTCTCTTAGTCGTCTCTTTCCCAAGCTGAAAAGTCCTAGTCTTTTTAGTCTCTCTTCATATGCAAGCTGTTCCAGACCCCTAATCATTTTTGTTGCCCTTCTCTGTACCTTTTCCAATTCTAGTCTCTCTCTCTCTCTCCTCTCTCTCTCTCTCTCTCTCACACTCACACACACACACACACACACACTCTTTCTTACTGTTTCCCAATGTTTTCCAGTTTGCGAAATAGTAACAAATTGTGAAAAGACAGGAAGAAAGCCACATTCCCACACTTAACATTTCCCAAAGGAACATTTCCTAATAGGAAAATTTCTAAAGTAGATTTTTCTTATAGAATTTTTGTCTAAAAAGAAATCTATGTTTTCCAGACAAGTTCGATCAGTAATCCAATGACAAGGGGTAAGTAATCTGTCAGGTTATTTAAATATATTTGCATCAATCCTGGACCTAGCTCAATCATGAATCTTAGTTGGTTTCAGTGGTTCTTTTACATTGTTTTCTGATTTTAATGATTTAACACTTAGATACCTTCCGCCCCACCCCTCTCCAAATGGCAACGTAAGGGCTGGCCAGAATAGAACATCTGGGGCTCTCTTCTTACAGTTTTCATTACTCATATGTATGCTGTGTATTACGCTTAGTATCTCTGACTCAAGCTGTGTTCTATTCTGACAATGTTGTTTGCACAGAATCCCATCATATGTAACAATCTTATCCCTGGAGTCAACATAAGTTTTATGATTTGAGATACCTGGGTTTTTTTTATGCGGATCATCTATCAAGAATTACTCTCTCAAGACATTTCTGGAGAGGTTGGGTCATTTAGTATCTGAATTTGTCAAATTTTGTCTCAGAAATGGATAGTATTTGAATCTTATTTACTTCATGTCCTTCTTTCTCCAGCTCTTTCCTTTCAGAATGTATAGGTACGCTACAAGGTATATCTGCTATAAAATGTTCCTTACCAGTTCTGTTTTTTCACAAGTAATGAGTACTTTTAAAGTTTCATGATTTTTTTAAATTTGATGTAGTGCCTTGCACAATTGTTTCTGTACCAACCGTTCCATGGGTTTATGTATTCCTGTCCATAAATACAATAAAACTGATCACAAACACACCAACAGGAAGCATTTCTGTTTCAATCTCAGCATAGTTCTGTTGTGTTTTAGTCGGTGCTTTGGAAGCATATGCCACTGGGTGATCATCTAGCCAAAAACAAAAAGAATGAGGAGTACAAAAAATAAATGTGTTAGTCTCCAAGGTGCCACAAGGACTCCTCGTTCTTTTTGCTGTTACAGACTAACACAGCTACCACTCTGAAACCTGTAGCCAAAAACAGTATGCATCCCACACGAGCTTGCATCATCTGTTATTTTGTTCTTTATTAATCTCAAAATATTTCAGGGGAGATGTTTCTGTCTCAATTTTTTCTTCAATTTCTAAAAATTACTATTTTGCCAGCCTTCCCAGTGTCATGCCATACTGTCATCAAGCTGTATTCTGAGTGGAACATTTAAGTGTGACAAATTAGGGATGAATTTGCTTAAATATGTTAACATGCCCATGTATTTCTCTAAGGCTTACCTGTTACAGGGTCTCTTCATTTTGTACAATTGTCTTCACCTTTTTGGGTGGAACTGAACTTCTTTGTCACTGAATATATATCCTGTCCTGTATAACTAGCCTCATTTGGCCTGATCTGGTGTTTGGTTCCTGTTAAGTTTAAAGTTCTGTTTCTTTGCATGCTACAAAACATTACTCAATCTCTTAATGCATCACCAATCATTTTCATTACAAATCAGCAACAATTACTTATACCTCTTCCAGAATCTCAAAGATTGAACCTGATGCTTTCATGCAACTTAGTTACTGAGTCAGTTCTGAAGAGAAAACTTTTAAAGGGTACTTGCCAACTGCAAAGGAGGATGGTACAGAGTTTTTCACTTCCTTTATCAAGTTGGACCTACCAGAACTCCTGGCTTGCACGCAAAATGGAAATCCTTGTGCATTTCCAAGTTCAGACATGATCTCTTCCACTATTTTTTGGATCTATAACTTGCAGCCTTATCTTACTTGGTTTTGTTACAGTGACCTTGCTGTTAATTCAGTACATGTCAGAACTCACTCAATAAACATTAATTTAACCATTGAGGCAAGTCGAACTGTAATTCTCTATTGGTGCTAATGGAACTTTGTATGGTTCATGTATTGTGTCAGCACACTAGGATCTATATTAATTTAATACATTATCCTTAAAGCATACTATTCTGTTAAACATTCCATTAAATTCCTGAAGAGTATCTTTTGCATCTTGTTCAGTTAACAAGTTATATACTCAGTTGATCATCTGCATTTGCAAACTGCTCTTCACCCAAACCACATGTTCCTGTTGTACTGTTTCAAACTCTACTGAGTGGTATCTTTTCTTGACAGACATGCCAGAGTGGCTCATTTTGTGCCTGCTATATTAAACAAGCATAGTTTTTGCTTTTTAACATTAGATGATCATTCATCTTTTTGTATATACTTACAGTAATTAAGTTGCACTCAGTGCCAATATCAATTTTGAGATTCACTTTCTGTTTATTTCCAATATCATAAACCAATTGTAAAATCTTGCCTTTTAAATTTATCAAGAGGCTCCGAAAGAACACTGCTTTTGTATCATCAGAGCTTTGTCCTTAAGCTGTATATTTATAAATGTTTTGCTTTTGTATTTCTTTGCAATTTTTCCTGAGAGTGTCTCACTTTTTGCAAAATATTTGCTTTTATTGCATACATCCCCTTCCCCCCACATCCCACACACACACACTTTGTGTGCGGATAATTTTGAATCATGTTGCATTTGCCTCCACACTTATATAAAACAAATCTGGCTTCTGCCATTTGTTTACTTTTTATTCAGCCTTTATGCCATAGTATGGATTTTCAATTAGATGTGATTCAGGTATTTCACTGCTTGCTAACACTTTCATTTGGGAAGAACAGTTTTTCACTAGCTCTGCAAATATCCAATGTCATTTACATTTTCTTTGACAACCAGGCCAATGCAAGGTTATCAGTTATACCACAGATAATTCAGCCTCACTGTTGAAGTTCACATGATTTAGCTTTATTAGGTAGATCTGTAACATAATGGTGAGGGGTCTCATCTGGCAGTCAATTTCTTGTAAAGAAAATGTGACTTTTCTAAGTGACATTCATATGTGGATTATTGTGAATGACTTGTATAGCATCTTGCGGTCCTTTTTATGCTCGCACTGAAATATACTGTAGATCTTCCAGTGCCTCTGGATCTGGCATGGGTAGCAAGGTATGGAGGATTTCACTTTCCAGTTTTTCTACAGTATCACTTTCTGCCAAGAAAACATGGAAGTGCTGCAACCACCTTCTCTAGTTCTCTGGTAGATTTCCTTCCAGCCTGAAGGAGTCATGTCACTTCATGTGCTCCATTTTCCCACAGTTTACTTTACTTCTGACACAGTTAATAGAGGTGCAACACAGTCAGAGGACATGGGTCAAGGTTTCAAGAAGCTGCACCCCTCTCACAAGACAGGGGCCAACACAACCACTAACTCCAGTGGCTCTCACTGCTCTAACATAGTAGACGCTTTCAAGACACAACTGCGCCTCTTCCTATAGTTTGGCTTTTTTGGTAACTTAAATAACAGCAAACACAAATTTCAGCCTAAGCTTTCTCCCCAGATTTGGCTGTTCCTACCACAGGGACTTTCCCAAGGACCCTTCTATCCCAGCCCCTTCTACACCACAGAGGCATTTCAATCCCCTTTATATCCTGAAGCTAACATGCTACACCTGCTAGCATGAGTCAGCAGTAAGTACTCTGTATCTTTATGCAAAGTTCTTGCTCTTAAGCTTAGGGTGACTTTACAGAGTCCCATATATCAGTGCAGGGATCTAGAAACTGTCTGCCAGCCTTGTCACAGAGCCTTATTTTCCCCAAACGGATATCCACAATTTACTTTAATCGCTTCTTTGTCATCCTCAATTTTTTCAGACAGCACTTTTCTCTTCTTAGTTGGAATGACCTTATCTCAGAAGGGTTCTCCCAGATGTAGCCCATCCCTCTGTGTCACAGATCACAAAATACGTCTGCTAGAACTATCACATTGTCCTGGTTAGCATCCCACTTCATTCTGCTTCTCAAATTTGGGTTTATGTTTTCACAGTGCAGTCCTTGGCTCCTTGTATACAGCTCTAGAGAGCCACATTCTTTCAATAATAAATTGGTTAGTCTCTAAGGTGCCACAAGTCCTCCTTTCCTCTGTCAGAGTTGCCTGTGTAACCTAAGTGCTGTTTTCAACTGCTCACACAATTAATACCCAACCTCTTTTGTAATTTCCAGTTCAAAAAACACTGGACCAAATTCAGAGCTGGCAAAAGCAAGTGTAGCTCTGATTGAAGTCCTTTAGAATTGTGGTTGTCTATATCACAACTGAAATCTGACCCACTGCACCTATTCCATTGCATTTGTCTATGCCTGTATCATTTCTGTATCTGACGTTAGGAATATTGACTACTTTGGGTGATGCCCACCGCTAACACTTCAGGTACAACAATGGAAAAGCCAGACAGGATTGATGACCCAACAGTGAGGAAAATGGACTGTGAAAAGGCTTGGCCTTCCTGAGGATGCTCCATACTGTCACTGACTCATGGACACTGTGATACTACAGAGTCAGGTGGTCTTGTCACCTAATAGTAAACATTATCTGGGACTTCTTGTAACTTTCCACTGGACGGGAAGAGCGGGGTCTAGTTTGGGAAACAAAGGATTCCTGCCTCATGTAAATCCTATTTAAAGGTGGTGAGGAAGGCAAATGGGACTTCTCCTGTCCATGGCCAGTCTGCCCAAGAAGAAAGACTGCTAAAGCTACCTGAAGGGAAGACAGAGGGTGAGTCCAGGCTGAGATGGGTGCAGTCTGAAAAGAAATATAACTGGAACTCTGAACCACAGAAACTTTGCAACCTGCCTAAAATAACATTTAGGGTAAGAAATTACATTTTGTAACCTGTTTCTTAAGTATATTGAGCTTAGCTTGCGTATTTTTCCTTATTTGGTCAGTAATCTGCTTTATTCTGCCTGTTATCTCTTATTTTCACTTAAACTCACCTTTTGTAGTTAATAAACTTATTGCTTATTTACAATATAACCCAATTTATGTAATTTCTAAAGGGGGGGCAAGAAGTTGTGCATATCTCCCTCCACATTGAGGGAGGGGGTGAATTTCATAAAACATTTGGGTTTGTACCCCTTAAAGGGAATGGGCACCAGAGTGTTGGGGCAAGCCCCTAAGGCTGAATCTTTCCAGAGTGGATGTCTGTCTCTGTACAGCTGGGTGTGGCCCTGCCTGTGAGCTTGGCTGGAAGAGGTTTGTGAGCCTAACCCAGCAAGGCCAGGTAAAGAGGACCCAGGCTGGAAGAATAGGCTGACTCAGTGGCACCCTAGCACATCCAGGGGATTCAGGGGGCCTGGGGTCTTCAGAGGCGGGGGTCCTTCTGCTCCGGTTCTTCGGGGCACTTTGCCGAAGACATGGAGCAGAAGGACCCCACACCGCCGAATTGCCACTGAAGACCAGGAGCGGAAGAAGCGGCAATGGGTCCTTCACTCTGGGTGTATTCGGCGGCACTGAAGGACTCCCTGCCACCGAAGTGCCGCCAAAAACTCTCGTGGGGGCCCCTGAAAACTCTCGTGGAGGTCCCTGTGGGGCCCAGGGCCTGGGGCAAATTGCCCCACTTGCCCCCCCTTTGGACAGCCCTGAGCACATCAGGTGATACCCCAAAGGGCCCAAACCCATCACAGTGGCAACCACATCTGCACGCAGTATCCAAGATGTGGGCGTACTATGGATTTATATACAGGCAATACGATATTTTCAAACAACTGCAAACCCCTCTATGGCCACTCTTAGGGTATGTCTGCACTGGAGCTAGAAGTGTAATTGACTGAAAGAGTGTAATACAAAGAGTAGCTGTGGCGGCGTAAGCATTGATACAGGCTAGCCACTCAAGTGCATACGTAGAGTCTTGGACGGGATCGTAGTCAGGGTAGCTAGCCGCTCATGCCATTGGCACTTCTTCGCCAACACGTCCGTTTTTGATCAGAGTTAGTATGGGTATGTCTGCGCAAGCTGGAAATTATTCCTTCTAGCTCCAGTTGAGGTCCCCGAGCTTAGCAAGGGATGTGTTTTGGTGTCTCCCCTGATGGGACAAGGCAAAAGGACAGCACAGGCTAGGTCCCATGAGATTTTTCAGCCCCCACAGGGTAGGCTTGCTCTGAGGGCTACTTCCTGCTTTCTGGTTTCCAGCAGGCAACCTCTTCCCTCTTCTACCTGCCCAGGTGGGCCACAGCAGGGCAGTCTTCCTAAGCTCTGCCTTCTGCTGCTGCTGCAAGCTGGCCAGCAGCTGTGCAATCCATACCAGGATGGCTTAACTTCAGAGCAATTCACTTCCATGGTGCCCCAGGTGGAGCTGCTCAGGGGCCAGGTTTTGGCCTAAGACAGGAGCTGCCTCCCTTCCCCCATTGGCTATGCAGGACTTGGGGTGCTATGGTGGTGGAGGTTAGGAATCCCCAATGAGGCCAGGCCTGAGCCCCATGGTCCAGGTAGAGCGTTAGCAGGGAATCCTGGCTGCCTCAGGATGTGGGCCATGCCCATGAGGAATTGCTTGCCCTGTGGGACTTGAATTGGTAGCAGTAGTAGCTATTGGATGTGCACTTAGCTGGCTTCACCCCAGCCAAATGCTCCTCCAGGAGTGCACCCAGTCTGCTTCCCTGCCTGCAGGGCAGAATTTCCCTGGTAAGTCTGCCTTGCTGTGGTAATCTAGTTGGTCCTTACCCTGGGCCCATCACTACTCCAGCAGGGCAATATAGTGGCTCGGTTGATCTCCGTGATCTGGGACGAGGTCTGATGCTCCCTAGAGTGGTTCTTATTCCTGGTACAGATACCCTTTCTATTGGAGCATTCCCCTATGCTTGTGGTCTCTCCTTAGTTGCCTGTGGAGCACTAGCCATGCCTGCAGCCTAACCCTAGAAACAACTGTCATGGGATGCTCTACTCGCTCCTGGATGGCACCTCCTTCTGGCAATTCTGGGGATTAGCACTCCTTTCTTCTATTCCACTGTTGTAGCACTCTTCCCACTCACTGAGTCTCACTACAGCTGCTTCATAACTCAGCCCTCCAGCCAGGTCACACTGATTTCTCATCCAGAAGATGGCAGCAGCCCTATGGAATCTTCGTTGCTAAAGGCAGTATCTGTGGCCAAGGGAGCACTTGCACCCCACACCTTTTTATCTTACACTACACTGTTTGAGGAGTTTCAGGGGGGCTGAAGGACTATGCAGGGCCTGGCATATAACAGAACTCCAACTTTGGCAGTTCTTGGTCTTGCTATAGCTATCTGGTTATATGGAGTGGCCTTTTACTTCTAGTCTGAGGGTTAGCCCGATCTCTATTGGGTATTCATGATCCACATGCATCCACCCTGGCTGCCAGGACGTGGAGCAGTGTCAGGAAGCCACTGACCTTACAGGTCCTTAGGTAAGTAGTTGAGGTTCTTCCTGGGGGTCTACCATTTGGGTGGGTGGGTGGGGCGATATTCTTCAAGGCAGCCGTTCTGTTGGATTTCTTTGGGGTCTTGCGGGTCAGTGAGTTGTTCTCTTCAGCCAAGGAAGACTCTTTGGGGCAGGCTTTCAAACTACAGGACATGCAGTAGGAAGGTGATTCTCTCCAGCTCAATATCAAAAACCACTCAAACTGGAGTTGGCATGGCTGTTGCTCTGCATCTCTCTGGTGAGGGGGGACCTGTGTCCTGTACTGGGCACTGCAGACATATGTGGCTCAATGGCCACCCGGTGAGGGTCCCCTGTTCCTGTATGCAACAAATTCTAGTTTTTGGGCATGTTTAGGAAGGGACTGTCATTCTTGGGCTTGCCACCAACAGAGCAAGGCTCCCACTCATTCCACATAGGGGCTGTAACAGCGGCTAACCAGTTGGGTCTGAGGGTGTCAGAGGTCCAAGATGTAGGGCATGAATGATCGAAGGCCTCTAAGTTCTACGTGCAGCTGCCTGAGGGGAGGCCAACACAGGTGGTGAACAGTAAGCACCACCGGTTTTAACCATGCCTGCTTCCTTCCCCATGTCTATTATCTAGAATGCATTGGAGTATGCCTATGGCTGGGGATATGGATTTATGGGCACAGCACTGTGCACTGGGCTTACAAGAGAATGTGTAATTCATCTTGAGGCTCACAGCTGGTTCTTGGGCCAGATGCAATTTTGTCTTGACACGGCAGATGGGGCATGTGCTTGGACCAGCTCATGCATCTTTAGCATGGGCTGGTGACTCACAAGGAGAAACCAGACATCACTGTTGTTCACTTTGGGGATAATGACCTGGGAATGTGCTCTCGACTCCAACTACTTTAGAAGGCTAAGTGGGATACTGGACTGCTGGTAAACATGTTTCCTGGCATGAGATAGCATGATGCGAGCCTGCAGGGTTTGGCAAATTGCAGTCCACCCATGAAAAAGGTGGAGCAAGCCCAGTGGAAAGCATTGACATGGCTGGAGTCCCGAGGTGGCTCGGTTATCAGGCCAGAGTGTGACTGAGTTTTATTAAGAGGATGGAGTGCATCTCTCTGCTATAGGTGCTGACTTGTTCCTGAATGATCTTGGTATTGGGTTGGCCAAACTTCTAGGTAGCCCATGCAGTGTGTGTGGCGGGGAGGAGGGGGGAGGCAGCCAAGTTGATGCTGGTGCCTCCTTGTGGCAAGTGCCTGGTATAGGCACTTGCTGACTTAGGCTCCACATCCAAAAAGATAACATAGTGAGCATCTCCTTCCAAGATGGGGGCATCCTGTCTAACCCCTGGGGAGCAAATGCAAACCAGGGACCAGAGCACTACCCCAGGGAGATCACCCCCCAATGCACTTGACAGTGGTGATGGTTGGGGATCGAGGTCTCCTCTTGTTTCAACCCCTGAAAGAGGGAGGGATGCTAGCGGGTGAGTGGAGGCACCCAGAGACTCTTCTGGTATGATGACAGGCTCTCCATATGGTGCAAGTGACTGCACTAGGCTGTTCCCCAGTAGGAACCTTGGATGTAATATGGCTAATGAAGTGGCAGCCTGGTTAAAACCCATACCATGTGTCCTTACCTTTTTCCACACAGTGAGCACACCAATAGACATACCCTTACATTTATTTAAACTTGACTTATAGCAGTTTAGCCTGACCTAGAATTTACAGATTCTTTATAAATAACTGATATAAATCAGGTTTAAACTGAAATAAACATTTCCATGATTAAGGGCTTGTCTTTACTAAACATTACCACTTTTGGCAACTCGAGGTACTTAATGCATTTGTAAAGGCTAATGTGGACTCTCCCCACACATTTAATCAAGGCTACAAATCTTTGTTTTCTACCCTAGGAATCAGGTCAGTGAAAAGGACAAACCTTTATACAGTGGAAGACCTGACATGAATATCTCCATGAGCCTCCTCCGTTAAGCACCTCAAGTTAATTGCCAGTCAATTAACTTGAGGTAAAAAATGTCTAGTGTAGATATACCCAAGTCCCATAGGTTTAACGGCAAACTTTTAACTTGTTTTCATTGCAGAGCTAACTCAAATGTTCCCTTTAACTCAAGTCCTGTCCACACAGAAGACCTCTTAGGCTCAAATACAATGATGCTTTTAAACTGAACTGGCTGGCCCATCAGGGAGTATAGGCTCCAGCTCCAGTTAGGAAAACTCATTAGCTGCTAACACACAATCTTTTTAGCTCAAATGTTAAAAGTGTGGCTGTGATCACTGGAGCTAGGTTAACTCAAGAGGAGTTAACTGAAGTGTAGATAATTTTAGTTAACTCTGCAGTGAAGTTTCACCCTTAGTGAAACGAAACTGATGCAACTTTTGCATAGACCAAGCCTTAAATCTGGTTTATATCAATTAAGATAATCTCCAAGGAATTGATTTATCTACACATCCAGAATAAAAATTATTTTATGATGGAATAAGTACTCTACTTCCAAAACAGAGTAATTATTCCAGAATATAGTCACTTTTATTTTGGAATACAGTGTCCATATGAGGAATTATTCCAGAATAGCTACAGGAGAACACTTATTCTGGAATAGGTATGCTGGTTAATTTCCCTGTGTAGACAAGCCATGAATCAACAGAACATGTCCAAGACACAGGATCTCAGATTGAAGGATTGGGACACAGCTTGCTTAAAGACAAGTACGTTGCTGGGTCCACCAGAGCACAGAAAAAGCACAAAACACAGAAAGTATTATACAGTGCCAGCAAAAATCCCCCAAGTATGGATGTTCTAAGATATTCAAAGGCCATTTGCTGCGTCTGCAATATCACAGTGAAGGAGCAAATTAAGAACCTTTATTTACTTTTACTATATTATGGTAACATCCAGAGGACTAAATCAGGCATTATGTTAGGTGCTGTTCAAACAGATATAAAGGGAAATTCTACCCCCAAACAGTTTACAATCTAACTAGCAAAACTAACACACAATAGTAGATTATGAGCATAATGGCAAAGGTTTGTGTTTTGTGAGTGACTCCACTCAAGTCAGTGAAGTTACTCCAGGTTTGAGGCCTGAATCTGGCACTGAAGTTGGTACTTTATCCTTAAACAAGGTCTTCTCCCTATAGTCCACCTCTGCTTTCTGTCTGATCTTACTCTGAAGGCATAAAGTTGAATTTGCACATCACAGTGTTTCCCATGGAAACAGATTGTGATGTTATGATGACTACTACAGGAGCAAACAAAACAACACCACCACCTGAACTGTTGGAGGGAAAAAACCCTACTAAACACAAATATACATATGTCACATTATTAATTAATATACGTATTTCTAATACCTCCAATACCACCTTCTACCTGAAAGCATGACTCTGCTGTACAAAATTAAGGATTGTAAATTAAAGGGCTGAACCAGCATACATTAGAGTCAATGGAAAGACTCTCATTGGCACCAATGAGAATAAGATCAGGCCCTAGAGCATCACAACACCCTGTGAGATAAGTAAGTATTATTATCCTCCTTAGGCAGAGGGAGGAAATGAGGCAGTGTGACTGACTGGTCATGTGACTCACCCAAGGTCACCTAGTAAGTCTATGAAAGAGCCAGGAGGAGAAAGAATTCTAATTACTGAACTCCAGTCCTGTCCCTTAATAATAAAGGTGTTCTTTCCCTGTATTGGAGGCCTAGGTGGGTTATACCTATATGTTAGTAACAATCCAGCAGACTTAAAATTCCACCTGCCCTGCAGGTTTGTTCTGACCCAACGGCAGCAGCACTGAGAACCTGTTGCCAAAAAAAAAGACAATCCCTTTCTGCAGGACAAGAAAGGACTGATCATAAAATACAGAGGGAAATGCAAAAATGCAAAGTGGGTAAATATGAATATTTTAAGACACTGTTTGCAAACTGTATAAAAATACTAAACTATAGAGCCCAGTTTTGCTCCCACTGAAACCATTACCAGTTTTGTATCCAGCCCAACAGGCCCATTGTTAGGTTTGTGTTTTTTAAAATACTTTTTATTATAAAGAAATATATTTAAAAGAGCCCCTGCGATAAATGGCAGCGGCAGAATGGAATGTCTGAATAAGCCCTTTGAAGCTTGCAGCTTTATGAGCTCAGTGCCTTCTGAAGTAGTTAGAGACAAATGGAGACAGCTAAGGCTTTGCACACTTACTTCAAACATAAGTGAGTGACTATCAGAAAATTGGCGTGGCCATTAAAACTTCAAAGGAGAAGTGTGACCTGAATTTTACTTGCCATAGTCCATAATTTGTTACTGGAAGATCTCATCAACTTTTTCTAATTATATTGTCTCAGTCTGATTTTGAGGTCATGACTCACGTAAACATTTCTGTCCCAGGTGGAATTTTATTGTTAATATGTTATTGCTCACATCATCCAAGGCAGCAGTTCATAAACTGTGGCCACAGACTACTGCTGGTCTAAAGAGCACTTGCTGGCAGTATGTAGGGAGCTGGCTGGTCACATGGTGTTGGCTGCTCGTCCTTGTTTCTAATAGCTAAATCACATTAATAGAAGCTAAAAAGACATCAAATAATTTCCTAATGGTGATTCTCCAAATAGGCCATTACTGTAGTTACCACAGGGATGTTATGTGACTGCGAATCAGAGGTGAGGTGGTCTACTTAGTCATGGAGGAGAGAGAAGGTGGCTTATGTATTCATGAATGGGAGGGAAGGGGTACATGAGACAATCTCTCTATGAATCTCTCTACACTATGTAAAAAATTTGAAAACTGCTGCTCTAAGGCTAACTTGGAATGTCATCTTGTCCTCATCTAAGAGGTTCTGCACACACTTCTGCTTACACCTCTTCTCATATCTCCCCCCACCCTACCATTCTGCTAATTCCGCTTCCCTTCATATCTCATTTTATCTTTTTCTTGCAAGCACCTTTTGTGCCTTCTTCCATTATGTCCCCTCTGCCTAAAAAGCTTTCATTTATCCTGCGTAACATACAATCTCCCTCTCCTCCTGCATATCACTCCTCAAAACCCAGTTCTTTCCATAGTCTTTCTAACAATAACAATCACCCCATGTACAAATGTTAATATATATAAATAATATCTTTATGCTACATTCTGTTGAAACATAATCAGAGAAACCAATAGAATTTGGGATGACCGCCCTTAAGATATTTAGTTTAAGAATCCAGTCGTACGGGTCTATAATGGTCTGTTTCCATTTCTGTTAGGTCTCACAAATAAATTTAACCTGTCAGGGCTTGCCTACATGGTGTGTTACTCTGCACCAGTGGGGTGTAAATTCTAGTCGATACTAGCATATCATGCACTAAAAGGTCCCCAGGGCATGTTAACATAGTACTGTTTGAAATGGGACTACGTTAATGTGTGCTGGGGAACCATTACTGCACACCAGCAAGGTCCACATAGGCCAGTTAGTGTGTGATATACGGGTGTGGACTAGAATTTCACTACATTGGTACAAACTAACACACCAGGTACACAAGCCCTCAGTCACATAACTGTGGACAAAATCATGACCTAGATCCTGCATTTGCAGGGTTTGGGACCATTGCCAGGGAAGTCAATGAGACAAGTCATATGAATAAGGACTAGAGCTGTGTAAATATGGTTCAATGACTGAAAAAGTTTCATCTGAAAAATGTCAACCAGCTCTAATAAAGATTACTCCAGTTCAGGAAGTTGCATGATTGAGCCCAAAAGGTATAGTTACTTCACTTACAGAGGGACAGGCAAATATGGCAATGCTTGATACTTATCACTTAAAAAGTTATTATACATCTGAGATCCCTGCCTGGACATCTCCCATCTTCTAAAAAATGGCTCAGTGAGAATTAAATAGAAAAAGATGTCAATCCACCCCCTTGTTGCCCCAAAAATTAGTTAGATTTGCACTCCACAGAAAAATAACTATTCAGCAGCACAACAGCCAAAATAAATGAAGTTAATGTAACCAACCAGTAATTTAAAGCAGCAAGATATATGCTGCCTTCAGGTTTCCCTTAGAGGCCCTCACAGATAGACGATGGTCTTTGCAAAGTACCTTTACAGTCAACAATTTCAGGCTACTTCAGACAAAGGATTTTGGTTCCATTATATCAGTCATATAAGTTTCAAATCACTGTACAGAAGGCCCTATATATTCCGTGATCCTGCAGCCACAGTATTTGTATGGAATTTGCCCCTCTCCACAGAATTATGCTCCAAACTCTCCTCCTTCACTTTAATATATATTTGCAGATTATAATAGCTATAGTTGTGTGTAATTTTGTAGGGAAGGGTGGTGTGGAGCATGGGAATGAAGGGTATTTCACGGGGCATAAATTAATATTGCAACAAAATTTAGGAGGTTTTGCAGCAGAATTTAGTGATTGTTGCAGCAGAATTTAAGGAATTTGGTTCCGTTGTGCCTCAGCATATATGGGGCCCTGATTATATATGTAAGGGGCCTGTTGCCCCCTTACTAACATTCAGTGGGGGTGTTTTAGTTGCTAGCTCCCAGTACTAAAAAGGGGGAAGGGTCGATGGAGAATCAGGACCCTGAGACTGACAGCCCCCCAGGAACAATGGGGAGAGGCCAGTGCTCCAGGTCAGCCTGAATGACAGGGTGGGCAGGCTAATCAGGGAGTCAGGAGGCCAGGGCGGTCCCGTCCTCCGTGTGAGCTGGATTTGCCTGGGTCAGACAGAGTGGGGCTGAGCTAAGGAGAAAGCAGGGGCCCAAGCTAAGCTGGGGAGCAGAGCTGTGCCAGATCCAGAGGGACCGGACCAGACCCTGTCCTGGGAGCAGAGCTGCAGCCCCAAAGCCAGAGGCACAGCCCAAAGAGAGCAGACTTGGCCTGGGAGGAGAGCTGCAGCAACCAGAGCCAGAGGGGCCAGAAAAGCAGCTGAGGAATCAGGTCAGTGCTGGGAGCAGGGTCACAGAAGCAGCCTGCAGAGCAGACCTGTTCTGGGAGCAGAGCTGTAGCAACCAGAGCCAGAGGGGCCAAAGAAGCAGCCCAGGGAGCTGGAGGCACAGCAGCAGCAGTGCTGAGACAGAGTGGTGGAGCTGGGGCTGGAGCAGCTCAGGAGACCGAGGGGGACCCTGGGCAGCAGGCCCAGCACAGGGAGACGCCTCAGCCAAGAGGCTTTGCAGACCAGGCTTGGACTGTAACCCCGACAGGGCGGGGGCAACACTGGGAAGAAGGGTCCTACCACTTAGAGCCTGAGAGCTTGTGGCCACCACCAGAGCAAGTGTCCAACTCACAGCATCCCTGCAGCACAGCCAGAGCCTGAGAAGAAGGCCTGGGACTTACAAGGAATAGACTTTGAACTGCCTGGACATTCCAGAGACACTGTTTGTGATGTTCCCTCCCACAGAGCGGGTTGATGTGTTTCCTTTAACCTTTCCCATTTTTCCTTATTCTTTTTAAATTTAATTGTTGATTAAATAACTTGCATTTGCTTTAACTTGTATGTAATGGTCAGTGGGTCAGAGAAGTGCCCAGTGCAGACAGAGTACCCCGGAGTGGGGACACCCTAGCCTCTGTCGTAGGTGACCACAGCAGGGTTGGGGGTCGAGCCCCCCAGGAATCCTGGGCCCAGCCTTGTTGGGATTATGAGGACTCTGCCAGACAGGAGAGTGGAAGGGGAGTCCTCAAGGGCAGGGAGGCCACTGTGTAAAGGAAGTGGGAGTGAGGATTCAGATCCTTTCGCTAGCCCACTTCACCAGGGTAGTGCAGAAGCCAGAAAAGTTCCCCACAAGAGCGGGACTATTCCCCCGCTTACATATAGCAGTCAATTAAAGAAAGTTCTGACATTGGTAGTTTTAGGTTTTAGAAAATGTAAACACTATATGTATGGTAAACTATAATTCTACTTTCCCCAAATGAATACTTACCTTTTCTATTGGTTCATAAGAGACACTTCAGATTGCCAAAGTAACTGCAGGAGCTTCAGCTTCCCAGCTGAGGGTGACGTATCTCTTAGCTACAGGCAGTGACAAATGGATACATTTCTTCTTTTATTTATTGGCAGACAAGTCCCCCTATTACTAGGAGAACACAAAATTCTGGAAATCAAGGGAGCCTGAGGTGAGTCACTGCAAATGAGAAACCCCAAAGTAAATTATTGAAGATGATGGGGATTTGGCATGTAGCAGGAACTGACTGAAATTTTTCAAATGACAATTTCTTTGAGCGTGAAAATGCCCTTTTTCAAAACGAAAAATGTTGACAATCATTTTGGGTTATTCTGTAGCATTCCCACAAACCCTGTGTATGGGATGGCATGCTGGGAGCAGCACATGATGTTTCAGGAGGAAGTAATGTGCTATGGGCGTATGCCAGCAGCAGATTACTCCCCTCTCTGCTTCGGCTCAGGAGCACTGGGGCTGGGAGGCAGACCCCATTCCTCATACACCTGCTTGTGGGGAGGGGAGTAGTAGGCACACCATGCCTGTTTTCTCTTAATTACCCGTACCCAAGATCCGGGTATTTGGAATCCAATGGGACTGCTCATGGTAGTAAACTCTATGCCCACTAGTAGTATGTGTTTGCAGGGTTGGACCCTTTGCTTTGTAAGTTCTTCTAGGTAAAGACCTTGTCTGTCTCCTTGTCTGCAACCTTCCTGGCATATTTTTAGTGCTATGTATATAAATAAGGGTCAGATGCCTTCACACAGCTTCTCCCCAACTATTCTATTGCGGATAGGAGTTGGGGGAAAGGGAGTATCCCAACCTTGCAGAATGAGCCGCTGGCCCATTCCCAAACTCTAGGGATCTGTGTGGATGCTGGGGTATCAGAATAATCTGTGAGGAGGCTCTCTGTCTCTACACTGCTCCCCTCCACCTCACTTCCTGGCATCATGGCTCCATTGGAGATGTGCTACTAGAGGCCCGCCGGCCGCATCTGTCCCAGAGAATCTCTTTGAAGAGGTCTCATGGAACAGGCAACCAATCAGTATTATCTTGTCTGGGGAATCGCCACAGAATCAGCGTGAGGGATGCCATGTGTCCCCAGGGCCATCATGGGGCTATTCACTTCATGTGTAATCCCCACCTCCTTCCCCACGTGGCTCCTGACTCCATGGGATCCTAAGAATGCGGGGAGATGGTACCACAAAGGTGGTAGCAGGAGGACTGAGAGCCACAGAACTTGGGAGTATGGGCATAGTTTGGGGGGAGCATTGCCCCCAAAACTGCAAGCCTTGGGCAGCCATGGAATTTGCCCCCACGCAGGGCTCCATTGGCCTGACTGGAGCTGTCCCTCCCCCCTCCCCCCCAAATATACAAATCAAACTACACCTATGCTTGGGAGCACAATCTGGCCTTAGGTTAACAAATTCCTGGATACTGTGGAACCAGATGTCAGTTGCAAGCCTCTAGGAACAGTTGCTGTTATAACAACTGTGGGTAGGAACTTATTTTTTAAAAATCCAATAAATAACTTAGCCACCTCCTTTCAAGCATTCACCTCTCAGCTGCGACTATGAATTTCCTCCTGCTCATGTCTGGAGAGCAACTTCCTCTAAGTTTGCTCAATAAAAGGAGTTTATTGTGGAGACGTGTCCTTTTCCAGACACACAAAGATGCACCTTAGTTGTGCACTTTTCTCTAAAGAAGTGAAATTTATTCATTTAACAAAAAAAAGAAAAGAAAAAAAAGAGGAGATTGGTCTTGGTGCTCACTAGGACCATGTCACAGTAGCTTGTGTTACTGCATAATGAAGCACCACTAGACAGAACAGTCACTTGTGGCAGGTAGCAAAGAAATTTCAATAAAGTAAACTCTCAGTATTATCAAAATTATACATTTGGGGCTGTTAGCGTGGCCTAGAAAAAGATGAGGACAGGCTCATCTCATTAAATGAGAAGAAATAGTGGAATTAGCTTGAATCTAATTACAAGCCACACTATCTAATGTAAAAACATGACTGTTTTTTCACTCCCATTCATTTTGGCTAGTAATTAGTTTTGGCCTCTAAAATGCCACCCTTTAATCATCCAAACACAGATGTGATTTGCCGTGCAATTTAATCTTGCTTTAATGAAGAACTAATGGACGCATCGCAAATTACTTTCCCTGTTGGAGAAAAATTCTATTTCCTGCTTTTCAAAAGATCAAGAGTATCTTGTGATAATAGCCCAAGCGGCCCTGGCAGCCTCATCGCACAGAGCAAACAAGCTCTTTTACTCAACTCCCAATTCAATGGAGAAAAAGAGGCTACAATTAGCAACAAAGCAGGGGAAACGCAGCATTATAGCCGAATCACTTTCTGCAGCTCAACCCCCAGCAACCACTGCCTTGTTAGAGCCAGGTCTAAAGTGTCAGGAGCGAACAATGTGCTGTGATAAATTACTCTCTTCAAACAGCTGCACTGCTAATTTTCAATTATACACACAAATGGCTCTCAGATTGGAAGAAAATGGAGTGTGCAGGGAGAACAGTGGTAGATTTCTATGTTTGTTTGGTGGTGAGTGTGGAGGCGGGAGAGTGACATCCTGAAAAAAAAGCTGTAGCGTGTGGAGTCCGTGTTTCAACACCAGATGATGAGCCCTCCCAAATCTTACAGAACCTGGTGGTTTCCTTTCCAAAGCTCAACTCTGCTGGGGGGAGGAGGGGAGAAGCCAAATTAGTTAGACCCATTTTTAGATCTAAAAGGCTTTGACTCAGACCAAAGCATCAGATGCGAAATACCTGAACTCTTTGGAGATACAGTTTCAAATCCTAGCCCAGCTGAGTTACCCGCTCATCCTACCAAGGGAGATACATTGCATTCCATACAATTCATTCTGTGGGGTTTCATTTGGTTGAAGCATTCAAACCTGAGGTTCAGTGGGGACACTGAAGATCCCATTGCACTTTTTGTAACAGCAGGGATTTGGCCCACTACCTTGGTTAACATTCTCCATAATCCAAGCTGCTGTTGCACAATGGCCTGCTGCCTTCCCATCCCATAACTCATATAAAGCCAAATCCTGAAACCATGACTTGGGAAAAACTGTCACTGATATCAGTAGGAGTTTTGCTTGAGTTATGACCCCTAATTTGTAAAGCATTTTGAGATGAAAAGGGCTATGCAGAGGTAAAATGGTATACTGACCACATTATCCTGACTGTAAAGAGGCTGTGGCTGAGCTAAAATGATTTACAAAGGGTTGATCACTGGGTCAAATTCTTCTTGCCTTACTCAGCCTTATAGTCCCATTGATGTCAACTGGAGCACTTGCATGAAAGACCAAATTGGATTTGGCCCAGTACAATAAGGTTTAAATAAACACAGCCATCATTTGTTTTCTAAAGAATGGGAATAAAGATCAGTGTTCTGCAAAAGCAACCAAGTTGCATCAATGTAGAATAATCGCTTTATCATCAGTTTTGCGAAAATGGGAACATTCGTTTTGCCTCAGTTAGTTTTGTCTCAGTTAGTTTTGTTAGTCATCCCTTTTCAAAAGTGACAGCTCATTTTGGGTGCATAATTTTTTGTCTGCTCAACTTGAGACATCTTAAAGGGGCCTGATTTTCAAAGAGCAGGTGCTCAGCACTTCCTTAATATTAGGTTTCTTTGACTTTCTCAAGTTGAGCACCAAAAATCACTGGTTGCTTTTGAAAAATTTAGGCCAAGCTTCTGTTTTTTCATGAAAGAGAAGACAGTTCTAGCTAGTGAAAGCTGTGGAACTGCTCTTTGAAAATAGTAGCGTCTTGCATGGGTCAGTGGCCAGCTTGGTAAAATTATTTGGTTGCTGTAGGACAGAATTTCACCATTTGCCAAAAATGGCTACTCCTGCACAGCTCTCATAAAAACATAAGGAGAAAACACACAAGGCAAGATACTCAGCTGATGTAAATCAGCAGAGCTCCATTAACTTCAGTATTAAAATCAATGGAACTATGCCAATTTACACCATGTTAGGATCTGGTCCATAACCTCTCCACCATGCGCATAGGCACTCATACTAACCCTAAAAGTTCAGAGTAAGTTTTGGAATAAATTTTAGGGTAATCACAATTACACAGTATCCTCGAAATGGTCAAATGTGACATACCTAATTAAAATGTTTATGGAAGGGGCTGGCAAACTCATCAGAGTTGTTTTATAAATAGCTATCATTCTGAAAGAAATGGAAAAAAAATCCAGTTGATTTTAATACTTCTCAGGCTAGCTTTTTCCCCCTTTCAATAAATGCTAACATTGTATCTCCTAATTATGAAGCACATTACCATACAAAAAGGATTACTTTTAAATTTAAAAATGACAGTCACAATTTAAAATGACTTTTCTCAAATATGGCTCCTTGGACAAGTTAGAGAGAGCGGTTGCAGTATTGAATTGTAACAAGACACTTTTTTTTTTTTTTTTTTTTTTTTTTGCTGAAGTGGGATTTTACTCCCTCTAGTTTATAATCGTTACAGAAATTTAAACCTCAAACCATTTCAGTCCAAGCTTATACTAAGCTTGTTAGTGGTTTCTGATGCTGCATATGATAGTGCTAAAGCATTACCATAAATCAGCAGAATTAACTATGATCTTCAGAAGCATGCCTGAAAGTGGGTGACAGAAGTCTGCAATTTGGTGCTCTGAATATTATGATAACATTCTATATTAAATGTTTATAATCTACTTAGAGTTGAGCTTCAAGTATATTTTATATTTGTGCTTTACCCAATATAAGAAATCATGGGCTATTATGCCCATCTGTGGCAACATTATTTGCAAATCCAAAATTAAAGAAAATATAAAAACATAAGGTGAGCAAGTGTTTGTTTTCTTCTTGATATTGTATTATTAAATTAAGGAAATTAGAGTTTAGTTGCTGGTTTGCAAATGTAAATACTGTCTAGAAATAAACATACTTCCTCTTTTCTATGTATATACAATAATATAGTATATACAATAATCTGTAGCAAACTGACCTGATTTTAGAAACTCCAGACTAATACAATGTACAAACTCTCTTGGCTTTAGAGATACAAGGTCAATTTCAGCACAGATCTTTGAAAATGACTTATCTAAATTATTCATCTAGTCATAAATAAGAATTAGGAGTTACGGATAATAAAATCGTACACTGTATTCTTGATATTCAGTACCAAAAACATTGTTACAACATTTTACAAATGAAGGCTGTGATCCTGAGGAAGTGAGATCCATAAGTTAAAAAACAGACCACCTGCCCTATATACTGGGTGCCACATCCTCCCCACTCTTGTTTCCGCCTTCCCACTGTGGGAATCCCACATCAACACTTTTATGATGATAAAAAATGGATGTAATTGGTATTTTCCCGCTTAGAAAGTACCAATACTAGTGCATATTTGAATCTCTTATTCAATTACATCATTTAACAATAGCCCCCACATCCTCTCAAAGGCTAATGGGTAGCTCCAGATGTGGATGTTTCACCAGAATGCAGCTGGACCAATACAACAGTCCTGCTCATGTAAATGGCCTTCAGAGATCATGAGCCAGAGCCTCACCAACTCCTGGGGGAATGCTGTGCTACTGCATGTGCATAATTAATAAGCCACACATATTTTTAATTTTTTTGCACAGGAAAAAGCTTCTGCTGGAAAGTTGCTGCAGTTCTGCCTTTTTTCCCACCAGAAGACACTGTGGCAATAGAACAGAGCAGCAGCTCACGGCCAGCTAGGGAGGAGAAAGAGCCTGACTTCTTCACAGTGCCAGTCTGGCCAGGTCAGAAGACCAGGGATATGGGGAGAAAGACATTGTGGGGCTGCTGGGGGGGGGGTCGTCAGACAGGGGCTCATAAGGGCTAGTGGGGGAGGACAGACTGGGGAAGGGACTGAATGGGAGTGGAGGTGCAGGACCACAGGACGGAGGGAGGTGCAGGGCCACATAAGGACAGGGGGTGGCTAAGTGGGGCACAGAGTCACATGGGGACAGAGGGAGGAGGTGCATGGACACATGGGGATGGGGAGAGTGGGTGTCTGAATGGGGGTGGAGGGACACATGGGGACGGGGCAGATGTGCCTGACTGAATGGGAGAGGCTAGGGACCATCCAGGGTCTGAAGAGGGGAAGCTCCCTAACAATCCCTCACCACCCCGCCAAAAAACCTGTTCCATACTTTTCCCACCCATACCCAACAACCCTCCAAGTTCACACTCAGGCTCCTTCTCAGCAATTACTTCCCTCTCCCACAGCTCCTCCATTACCCCTGACTCCCTCAAGCCTTTGAACTGCTTCTGAGGGGTGCAAGAAATATGGTTCTGTATTGTAGTTTAAATGAATTATTACTCAGAGTTCTGTATTAATATGCCTAGTAAGGAATCTATTTGTCAAAAAAACATTTCCTGAATCTTTTTTGTTGTCTGTATTGTTGTAGACATACTTGTTGACAGGTATTTTGAAATAAATGACCAAAATAATTGAAACCGGTGTGATTATATTGTTATAATGACAAATAAAATATGTAGAATTTTGAAGAATTTGAAAATGTTGTGCACAGAATTTTTAATTTTTGTTGCAGAATTTTAAATTTTTTGGCACAGGATTCCCACAGGAATAGCCTCACCTAATGAAAATCAATGTAGATCCATAGACTTCAAGAGAGCTAGGCCAAATTTGCACAAGTTGAGGATATGGCCCAATGACTTTTCAGGTAATTTGAGCCAAATGTTAGAAAATAATGGCCTTTCTATTGCTGGTAAATTGTCATTACCAAACAGCTGGCCTTGACAAAAAGATATCGAGTCTGCAAATGAAATACCAGCCAGGTGGGTAATCCCACGGGTTTCCCTTTTAGAGGAAACTTTTAAGGAAACAGCACGAATTGTAGTAGATTGGTGCTTGTGATGTTGCCATTGCCAGTCCTCAAATTGGTGAGCTGAGAATAGGGTATCTTGTAGAACCTTACTGTATACCAAGCTGAAGCTACATCAATCTCAGTTCCAGCAAAAACAGCACGCTGATGGAGAAGAGAAATGAATGCTATTAAATTAATTATGGCTATTGAGCCAACTTGAGCCTTGACCGAGCACAACTCATTTGATTTCATTGGGAGGTGTTCTTGTTTACACCAGGTCTGTTGGATTTTTTGTAGGGCTCTTTTTCATCTCAGAAACAAGATCCTGTTCAACCTTAAATTACTGCTGAAAGGATACAAGGACACCCAAACATTAACATAGAACGGTAGTATCTTTGTAAACAGCAAAATCAATATATCTGTTGAAGGGGAAAAAAGAAGTTACTCACCTTGTGCAGGACCGATGGTTCTTCAAGATGTGTGTCCCTATGGGTGCTCCACTGTAGGTGTGTCTGCATCCCTGCGCTGCTGATTGGAGAACTTTGGTGGCAGTGTCCGTTGGGTCCACACATACGCCGTCACTCCTCACACTGTGCCAAGAGGCTAGCCAGTGCGCGCGGGTTAACTGTCCTCAGTTCCTTCTCTACCAGAGAGTCATAAGCAAGAACTCTGAAGTAGAGGGGAGGAAGGCAGTATTGGAGCACCCACGGGGACACACATCTCGAAGAACCATTGTTACCACACGAGATGAGTAACTTCTTTTTCTTCTTCAGGTAGTATCCCTGTGGATACTCCACTGTAAGTGGCTCCTGAGCAGTTCCCCTGTTAGAGGGCAAGGACTTCGGAGTCAGTGCAGTCACAGATGACTGTACTGTGGAGCCAAAGATGGTATCAGAGGCAGAGTCCCCAGTGACCTGCGTTGGTGTTCTGCGAAGGTGTGGACTGATGCCCACATTGCCACTGTGAAGATCTCTGAGATAGGGACATCCTTAAAGAAGGTGACAGATGAGAAGAACGATTTTGTGGAATGTGTTCAGATTGAGTCTGGAGAGGTCATGTTACGAATTTGGTAGTGCTGTTTGATGCAATTTGAGATCCACTTAGAGAGTCTTTAGGCTGATATTGCTGAGCACTTAGATCTTTCCGCCATAGAGAAGAACAGTCTAGGGGGACTTCCTAAAGGCTATTGTTCTATCAAGATAGAATGCTACGGATCTCCTAGCATCTAAGTTATATAGTATGACCTCCTTATTGTCTCAGTGATGCCTAAGATAGAAGATGGGAAGGTGCACTGACTGATTCATTTGAAAAGAGGAGGTTACTTTATGGATGAACTTTGGGTGTGGCCGCAGTGTTACCTTATCTGGGAAGAATGCTAGGCAGAGTGGCCTCCCTCTGACACAGACAGAGAGGAACCACTCCCTGTGTCCTGGTGGGTGGAGCCAGGCCAGGCCTGCCCCTTGTGCTGCAAGCAGAGGGGCAGAACAGGAAGTATAAGAGGCGGGGACTCCAGCTCAGCTGAGGGAGAGCCAGGGAAGGAGTCAGACGCTGCTGCCTTGCTGCTGGTCCCTGAACCAGGGACTGAGCTATATCAACCCTGTCTCTGGAGGAACATGTGGAGGAGCTGCCGACTGGCAAATATCCAGAGGAGATGCCCCAGAGCAAATACCCTGAAGAGCTGCTGGACCTGCCAGCTGCTGAGGACCCCAAGGACCTGGGAGCAACAAAGCCCTACAACCAGCTAGAGGTAGGAAGTAGCCCAGGGAAACCAGACATTAGTCCAGTTGTGTTTGCTGAAGCCATGGTCAGCGTGTTTCAGCAGGATTCCCACTGACCCAGTGGCAGGATTCCCCACCACTGTTAGAGCCTTAGGCTGGGACCTGGTCGAGTAGGGTGGGCCTGGGTCCCCCCTACCCCACGCTGCCAACCCCTGGGCTGGATGGCCTGCGTTTGTTTGCAGTCTGCTCCAGCCAGGGAGCTGGACCATAGACCACTTTGCTCTGCCCCAACCAGGGAGCTGGGCCACTAACTTTTGGCTCTGCCCCGCCCAGGGAGCTGGGCCACAGATGTTTTTGCTCTGCCCTGCCCGGGGGTGGGGGGGAAGCCATATTGTGCTAATTCCCTGTTGATTGGCTTTCAGCTGCTAGGTGGCATAACGAAGCGAAGTAGCATCCCTCTGATGCAGACAGGGAGGGACCCCTCCAACGCACTACAGGGGGGATGCGCCATCAGAGCTACTGTCTCCCCTATCCTTCTAGCTGTGGTAACTGCTATCAGAAAAGCCATTTTAATCTATAGGTATGTTAGTGAACAGGTAGCCAATAGGCTTGAAGGGGGGCCTGATCAGTGGAGCCCTGCATGGATATAGATGCAGATATCTGCTGGGCTCTCCCGGGAATCGCAGCAGCAAAAGGAGCAGAACTTGGGGCTGCTGCTCCCAGGAGCCAGAGCTCTGCGCTGGCAGCTCCTCCGGCGTGGCTTGTACCGCCCCCAGCCCTGTTCCCGTCCTTTCCACGCAGCTGTCTGTGTCTCCTGTCTGGGGGCATGCATGCCACTTGAACAGAAGAGCGTGACCGGGAACAGCTACAGGTGAGTCTGGTGCTTGTCTCTCGGAGCCAATGAAAGTCCGAAGGGGAGGACTCTGTATTGGTAATGTTCGTGTCCCAGAGTAAACCTGAGAAATCATCTGTGAGCCTGTAGTATTGAAATATGAAAGTAGGAGTCCTGTAAGTCAAGAGCCAAAAACCAGTCTCCCTGTTCCAATGACGGAATGATCGTCAATAAAATGACCATCTTGAACTTCTGAGCTTTGACTAACTTGTTGAGAGCTCTAAGATCCAGAATGGGTCTTCACCCTCCCTTCCTTTTAGGCATTAGGAAGTAACAAAAGTAGAACCTCTTGCCTCCTAGATGCTGAGATACTGGGTCTATAGCTCCTAACTTCAGGAGTCAATCTATCTCCTGACGTAATAGACTCTCATGAGAAGGGTCCTTGAAGAGAGATGGGAAGGGTGTCGTGGAGGGGGTAGGAAGGTGAAGTGGAAGGAATAACCAGGTCACAATCTCTAAAATCTATCTGTCCGAGGTTATGCACT
The DNA here is from genome assembly GCF_965140295.1 of Lepidochelys olivacea. Classification (NCBI taxonomy): domain Eukaryota; kingdom Metazoa; phylum Chordata; order Testudines; family Cheloniidae; genus Lepidochelys; species Lepidochelys olivacea. The sequence goes on from NC_140419.1 coordinate 11,010,169, forward strand.
CCCAGGTACTGCGGAACGCTGCCAGATGGTGGCAATATGGGTCCATGGGCTCCGATAGCAGTGGGGAGTGGTCATGTAACCTCTCGACCTGCCCATCAAAACTGGTGCTTAGAGGCAGGGGTTTGGGTCAAAGATTGAGAACCAGAAGGTTTCCGTTTAATGAATGTTTTGTTTTTCCTTTAGGGCTCACAGTGACGTTGTGATGGAAACTGAGACAAAATAAGGCTTGTGCTGGGACTGGGGACTAAAATGTTTCTATTGCCCTGGTGTGTAGATTCCCAGTGACCTGAGAGTGGACCTGAAATCCTTCAAGGAGTGGAGAGAGGCATTAGTCTTCTCAGCGAAGAGCTTCACACCCTCGAAGGGGAGGTCCTCCATTATGGTCTGCACCTCCTTCGGGAATCCCAAGAGGTGGAGCCATGATGCCAGTCTCATCACCAAAGCCACAGAGATGGATCTGGCAGCCATGTTGTTTTTGCCACTAGTTGCCCCTCCTGAATGATGGCCTTGAAGGAATCTCAAGAACTCTCTGGTAGCTTGTCATTTAACTTATTATAATTTGTGTAATCATATTTTGCCAAGAGCACCTGGTAGTTGGCAATACAAAATTGTAAGGTGGTCAAAGAATATGCCTTCCTACTAAAGAGATCAAGGTGCTTCCAGTCTGTGTCACAGGGTGATGCCCTGGAATGGTGTTGTCAGCCACAAGAGTTTACAGAGTCCACTACAATGGAGTCGGGTGGTGAGTGAGTGAAAAGGAACTCTGATTCCTTTGTGGGGACATAATATTTCTTGTCTGCCCTCTCGCATGTCGGGATTACCAATGCCAGGGTTTGCCACACCATCTTAGCCAGGTTTAGGATAGACTTATTGATTGGGAGGGCGATTTTTGAGGAAGACGAGGAGTGGAAAATGTTGATGGAAAATGTTGGTTGAGTTCAGGATCCTGACGCAGGGAAGAAAGGTAAGCAGCAGGATACGGACCCTGGACTTCAGGAAAGCAGACTTCGACTCCTTCAGGGAACGGATGGCCAGGATCCCCTGGGAGACTAACTTGAAGGGGAAAGGAGTCCAGGACAGCTGGCTGTATTTCAAGGAATCCCTGTTGAGGTTACAGGGACAAACCATCCCGATGAGTCGAAAGAATAGTAAATATGGCAGGCGACCAGCTTGGCTTAATGGTGAAATCCTAGCGGATCTTAAACATAAAAAAGAAGCTTACAAGAAGTGGAAGGTTGGACATATGACCAGGGAAGAGTATAAAAATATTGCTCGGGCATGTAGGAATGTTATCAGGAGGGCCAAATCGCACCTGGAGCTGCAGCTAGCCAGAGATGTCAAGAGTAACAAGAAGGGTTTCTTCAGGTATGTTGGCAACAAGAAGAAAGCCAAGGAATGTGTGGGCCCCTTACTGAATGAGGGAGGCAACCTAGTGACAGAGGATGTGGAAAAAGCTAATGTACTCAATGCTTTTTTTGCCTCTGTTTTCACTAACAAGGTCAGCTCCCAGACTGCTGCGCTGGGCATCACAAAATGCGGAACAGATGGCCAGCCCTCTGTGGAGATAGAGGCGGTTAGGGACTATTTAGAAAAGCTGGACGTGCAGAAGTCCATGGGGCCGGACGAGTTGCATCCGAGAGTGCTGAAGGAATTGGCGGCTGTGATTGCAGAGCCACTGGCCATTATCTTTGAAAACTCGTGGCGAACCGGGGAAGTCCCGGATGACTGGAAAAAGGCTAATGTAGTGCCAATCTTTAAAAAAGGGAAGAAGGAAGATCCGGGGAACTACAGGCCAGTCAGCCTCACCTCAGTCCCTGGAAAAATCATGGAGCAGGTCCTCAAAGAATCAATCCTGAAGCACTTGCATGAGAGGAAAGTGATCAGGAACAGCCAGCATGGATTCACCAAGGGAAGGTCATGCCTGACTAATCTAATCGCCTTTTATGATGAGATTACTGGTTCTGTGGATGAAGGGAAAGCAGTGGATGTATTGTTTCTTGACTTTAGCAAAGCTTTTGACACGGTCTCCCATAGTATTCTTGTCAGCAAGTTAAGGAAGTATGGGCTGGATGAATGCACTATAAGGTGGGTAGAAAGCTGGCTAAATTGTCGGGCTCAACGGGTAGTGATCAATGGCTCCATGTCTAGTTGGCAGCCGGTATCAAGTGGAGTGCCCCAAGGGTCGGTCCTGGGGCCGGTTTTATTCAATATCTTCATAAATGATCTGGAGGATGGTGTGGATTGCACTCTCAGCAAATTTGCGGATGATACTAAACTGGGAGGAGTGGTAGATACGCTGGAGGGAAGGGATAGGATACAGAAGGACCTAGACCAATTGGAAGATTGGGCCAAAAGGAATCTGATGAGGTTCAATAAGGATAAGTGCAGGGTCCTGCACTTAGGACGGAAGAACCCAATGCACAGCTACAGACTAGGGACCGAATGGCTAGGCAGCAGTTCTGCGGAAAAGGACCTAGGGGTGACAGTGGACGAGAAGCTGGATAGGAGTCAGCAGTGTGCCCTTGTTGCCAAGAAGGCCAATGGCATTTTGGGATGTATAAGTAGGGGCATAGCGAGCAGATCGAGGGACGTGATCGTTCCCCTCTCTTCGACATTGGTGAGGCCTCATCTGGAGTACTGTGTCCAGTTTTGGGCCCCACACTTCAAGAAGGATGTGGATAAATTGGAGAGAGTCCAGCGAAGGGCAACAAAAATGATTAGGGGACTGGAACACATGAGTTATGAGGAGAGGCTGAGGGAGCTGGGATTGTTTAGCCTGCAGAAGAGAAGAATGAGGGGGGATTTGATAGCTGCTTTCAACTACCTGAAAGGGGGTTCCAAAGAGGATGGCTCTAGACTGTTCTCAATGGTAGCAGATGACAGAACGAGGAGTAATGGTCTCAAGTTGCAGTGGGGGAGGTTTAGATTGGATATTAGGAAAAACTTTTTCACTAAGAGGGTGGTGAAACACTGGAATGCGTTACCTAGGGAGGTGGTAGAATCTCCTTCCTTAGAGGTTTTTAAGGTCAGGCTTGACAAAGCCCTGGCTGGGATGATTTAACTGGGAATTGGTCCTGCTTTGAGCAGGGGGTTGGACTAGATGACCTCCTGGGGTCCCTTCCAACCCTGATATTCTATGATTCTATGATTCTATGAGCTGGTGGTGCATGTCTTTGACCTCCTCCAGTGGTATGTGGAGGGTGGTCTGCTACTCTTTTTGCCAGTTCCTGAAACAGGCAGAAGTCATCTGCCATCGACAGTGGTGACAGAATGACCACTTTGTATGGAGATGAGGAGGATATGGCCTTAGGTGTTACCTCCTCCTCCATGTCCTCTCCTTGCTCCTCCATTTCTTAAGGCTCTGAGGCCCTCAATGCTGTGGCCGAGGTATCGTGCCTGGAGGGTTGTTGGACAATGCTTGAAGCCCGGGAGGCAGGCTGTTGGTGTGCCACCCAAAGGTCCCAGTATGGCCGCTGTGGTGGCATAGGGCCTGGCGGAGGTGCCCCACGGGTGGTCATACCAAGATGTTGGTGGTGCCATCTGCTGGTACATTCCTGCTTACTATCTGACCCCTCACTTGATAATGGAGGGGCATGGCATGATAGCAGGGAGATATCCCATTGCCAGCAATGGCTCGGTGCCATGATCTCAGTATCAAGGGGTGAAGAGTCGAGTACCTCCGTCATGCCTATGTCATCGGTCTGATGGAATTCCGCCAGTACCAAGTGTCCTGGTGTCAGTGATACAAAGTGAGATGGTGATTGCTTTTGGTTATCCCTGGGCTTGCTGAGGGGACTTCCCGCTCTTTTTTAACTTGTGAGAGGAGTCCCCAGTTTGTTTCTTTGATCCACTGTCCTTTCAAGTCGAAGACTGAGGGGAAGACTCACGTCCACCGGAAGGTTGGGGTCAGAGAGACGCTTCCATAAAGATGATTTTTTGGCAAAGTTTTCTGTCCTTGCAGGATCTTGGCTGGAGTTGCTGGCAGAGGGAGCACTTCTGCTGGATGGGGCCCTCGGAGAGGCAGTAGATGCACTGAGAGTGCTTGTCCGCAATTGGCATTGCCTTGCTGCAAGTGCAGCACTTCTTGAAGCCCAAAGAGCCAGCATAAACTTGTCCAGTGGGGGTCCCCTCTCCTCCACTGGGTGTTGACAAAAGAACAAAGTCCTTCCTTTGTCTTCTTTCTTCTTCCTTCTTTTTTTTAAAGGCATGGCCAAATAAACAGAAGAAAAGAAACAAAAGAGGCTTCAAAGGGAGCTGAAATTTAGTAAATTGACCCCACAACGTAGATGCCTGAGGATTCCTCCTCCATGATCTCTCTGCTTCTGGGCCCCACATATAGAAAAAACATGGTGATTCTGCTGTGGTTTGAGCCCTCTATGGCCACCAAAGTACCTGGAGGATTCAGCCGTGTGCTAAGGTGAGATTAACCAAATAAACCAGGAAGTAATGATCATCAAAATATAGAATGCAGGTAAAAAAGCAAGTAGCAGTAACCTGCTCTTTTACTGCTAGTTCTCACACTAGGATACTTCAAGGACTCTACTTCTCCTTACATAATTTTTATTCAAAAGTCTAGAGAAACACTCCTGAAAGCCAGTTGCCTGTAAGTTTTTATGAGCATTTTTGAGTTTCTTTAAACTATAGCATGTTCCTAAATGAAGTGTGGGAGCAGGAATTTGCCCTTATGCATTTTTGTGCTACTATGAAGACTATGAATTAATGTTTTGTGATGTTCCTGAAATTAGAAGCTCCATGAACCTATCATTTTATGATATTTATGATTTGCTTCAAAATTCATTCTCCACAGACGAATCAAAAGTCCAAATGCAATTGCTGTTGTGGGATAATAAGGCATGAAGTGGTGTGTTTGGAGTTAAATTTACATGAGAAGAAAGATGTTGGAAAAGTTTATGATGATCAGAACAACTTATGAAGATGCCAGACTGCTAGTTTCCCAGAAACTACTGAATAAAATACTGTCTCACTAGTGTGAATAATTAAAGGCGTATCAGAAGATTTGATGGTTTTACAAAAGGGGGAGTTTTTCATAAAATGTTAACATTTTTCTGACTTTATGATCAGAGGTTTCAAGTCAATAGGGCTCAATGGGGGACCATCGGGTCTAAAGAGCTATGCCCCCTCTGTGGCGCTCATGACATCTAGCGGTAAGAATCCCCAAGGCCATTCTTTCTCATTCAGGGCAGCAACGCCTAGCAACAAGTGTCCCCAGGGCCACCCTTCCTCTCAGGGCAGCGGCAAGAGGTCACATGCTCTCTCAGGGCCCCATTGCCCAGAGTCAACAGTCCAAGGCACTAGCACCTAGTACCAACAGTCCCAGGCAGTAGCACCTAGTAGGGGAACCTGGGCCCACCCTACTCCACCAGGTTCCATCCCAGGGCCCTACGAAACCAATCACCACTGCAAAAGGGTTCAGGTCCCTTGACCCGTCCCCTGGGTCACTTCCTACCCAATGGCCCATATCAGGCATCTCCCCAGCTGGCAGAGACTCAGTGTCCCCTTCTTTCAAGTGGTTCTCCGTGGCATAATCAGGGTCCCCAGCCTCAGCAGTCTACAGTCTTGGTGGCTCTTCCATAGGAGCCTGCAGCTCAAGCCCGCTCTCCTCCTCAGACAGCCCACCCTGAGCTGAACTGCTCCCTTTCATATGCTCCCTCCACTGGGATCATGCCAGCAAGGGTGGGGGGTGTGGCCTCTTGGGGCCAAAGTAATTGGTTAACACCTGCCTGACCAGTGCAGGATTGGTACATACTGTCACACTCCCCCAAATGGCCCCAAGGTATTGTGGAGCTAACTGTTTTTTCTTGCTGCCCTCATTGAGATGTGTTTTGTAGTTAGTCTAAGTTCTGTCTTGAACTCAAAGAGGCAGAATCCCTCCTAGAGCTCACTGAAATACAGGGGGTGCGCACCCACAGGTGTACCCATTCAGAAAGCGCCACATACCTCCCTGCTCACCCAGACACAACTCCAATAGCCAATGAGTAGTGGCAACAGTGCTATGGCCCTGCCTCCTCCCTCTCTCTTTGGAGTGTCTGGGAGGCAGATGGAGAGAGATATCCTTGTTCTCTGTGGAGTGCAGTTGCTGTGATTGTACCATGCTAATACACAGGAGTTTCTGCCCTGCCCCTGCAAGCCCCCATAGAGCAGCAGGGAACAAAGTAGTAACATACTTAACACTTAATATTTGCAAACTACTTCACAGAAAGTAATTATTTAAAACAAGTTAATATACATACACACACCATGAAGAAGGTACTATGTTATGCTCATTTTACAGCTGGCAAAAACGGAAGTACAGTGAAGTTAAAACCAAATTTTTCAAAAGTGGTCTCTGATTTTGGGTACCTCAGTTCTGGGTACCCAACTTGAGATGCATTAAAGGGGCCTGATTTTCAGAGGTACCAAGTATCTACAGCTTTATCTTGGAGTTGCAAGTGTTCCGCACCTCTGAATACCAGGCCCCATCGAAGATACAGCAATTTGAGCATCCAAAAACTGGAGGCCATTTTAAAATGTAGGGGCCAAAGTACCTTGCCTGTGGTCACATGGTATGTCAGCGGCAGAGGCAGGATTGGAATTCTGGAGTTCTTGGCTCCCCATAGGGTGCTTAGTCTATGAAACCACCATGCCATCTAGAAAGCTCTTCACTACCTAATCTTATCTAGTACTTGTAAACTGCAGTTTCCACTCATGACCACTGAAAGCTTCGGTTTGTCTTTTCATTTGTCTTCCTGTGTCAGATGACTGGAATTGGAAGCATCCAACAACCACAACATGCAATATAATGTTATCAGAATAGTCCATTTTGATGCTTTTACTCCTTTCATTTGAAGCATATGATGCTTATCATCAATGGAGAGTGGATACCAGACGTAATAGACCATTGTTGTGATCCAGTATATCTATTCTTAAATTCCTATATTCCAAATATGAGAACTGACATTTGTGAGTCAGCTAACAAGGGTGGCCATCTTGGCAAAAAGTGATTTCACTTGTGAGATGGCAGCTTTTAAAGGAACAGAAGTGCAACACCATGATTTTCAGCATGACCAGACTGTCATCCAGGAAGCAAACGGTTCAGAGCAGTCAGTGCCATCAAAGATCATCTGTGGAACAATCTCCCAGAGGGTAGAATTCATCCCTATATAGGGGGCCAACGCAAGTCCAATGCTTCATTCAAGCCCCATAAGGCCTGTATTTTGAAGATATAGGCCTTGTGAATTTCATCCTGAATGAATGTTGTCATCGGTGATGATCTAATGCGGGGTGGCCAACCTGTGGCCCCGGAGCCACATGCGGCTCTTCAGAAGTTAACACGCGGCTCCTTGTACAGGCACCGACTCCAGGGCTGGAGCTACAGGCGCCAACTTCCTAATGTGCCTGGGGGGTGCTCACTGCTCAACCCCCGGCTCTGCCACAGGCCCTGCCCCCATGCCACCCCTCAGTTTGCCGTGCCCTCGCTCCTCCCCCCAACTCCCCGAGCCTCCTGCATGCCACGAAACAGCTGATCAGGAGGTGGGGGAGGGAGAGGGAGGCGCTGATCAGCAGGGCTGCTGGCGGGTGGGAGGCGCTGGGAGCGGGGCGGGGGGGAACTGATGGGGAGCTGCTGACGTATTACTGTGGCTCTTTGGCAATGTACATTAGTAAATTCTGGCTGCTTCTCAGGCTCAGGTTGGCCACCCCAGATCTAATGAGTGGTCTCATTACGTGGAAGGTGCAAGGAAACTTTATTCATGTATTACTACAGTGACGGATGCTTATAAATACTTCGTTCAGATTAAATAGGAAAGGGTGCTCATAGGCTGTTAGCTGATGCCACCAAAGACTGAGCAGAGGGCAAAATCCCACTTTTCAAAGTTTTTTACCCAATGCCTGAGTAAAATAGAATCTAAAGAAATAGAGAAATGTTTATACCTTATTCATCAGTGCTTCACCAAGTTTCAGAAAACTCTGAAGTTAGAAAACATCTTAAGTGTGTGTTTCCTAAACAGATTAAAAACCAGAACTCTAGTTAGCTTTTGTCTAGCTCTTTTGCTAAGGGTGTTCTTCTAAGAACTTGCAGGAAATAAATGATCAACATTGAAAACCTTGACACTTCCTTAAAAGCCTTATTTTCATTGTTTAAAAATATGACAGCAAGAATTAATACTGGTTCTTCTGTTTCAATAATGGCTGTGATGTTGAAACGACAACAAACATCATTACATTTATATGCACATTTATGTAGACAAAAATTGTCATTACTTATTTTGGTGGAACATTTTATCATCTGCCCTATAAACAAATAAAATCAGCATAAGCTGTTTTTAGCCATCGGCACTGTGTCAACATGAGTAACTTATAGCTAGACGTGCCAGCCCTTACTGGAAAATATCCTATTCCATTTTTTAAAATGCTTAAGATTTTTTAAAAAGTATTTATTTTTGAGTTTTACAGAATCTAGTGAAACTACTTAACTTGATTGTTCACAGCAAATAAATAGAGAGCAGAAGGTAGAGTGCCCTCAGACACTGTACATTTAAATGAAAATATGGGAGAAATCATGATTTCTCTTGATGTGTCTATTTGCCTGTTTTGTCTTTAATATTTACAACTATGAAATAAAGTATGACCAGAAAATAAAAAGCAAACTTAGGAAAAAAGTGCCACTATTTTTTTTTATTCCATTTGCAAACTTCTCAGAGTTATGTGTGTCTCTGGCCTTCCTATTATCTATTTTCTCAATTCTTGCTTATCACATCTGCCCATGTTCCTATTTTTAAGAAAGGTAAAAAAAAGTGATTCAGGTAACTACAGACCTGTTAGTTTGACATCTGTAGTATGCAAGGTCTTGGAAAAAATTTTGAAGGAGAAAGTAGTTAAGGACATTGAGGTCAATGGTAATTGGGACAAAATACAACATGGCTTTACAAAAGGTAGATCGTGTCAAACCAACCTGATCTCCTTCTTTGAGAAGGTAACAGATTTTTTAGACAAAGGGAACACAGTGGATCTAATTTACCGCAATTTCAGTAAGGCATTTGATACGGTTCCACATGGAGAATTATTAGCTAAATTGGAAAAGATGGGGGTCAATATGAAAATTGAAAGGTGGATAAAGAACTGGTTAAAGGGAAGACTACAGCGGGTCACACTGAAAGGTGAGCTGTCGGACTGGAAGGAGGTTACTAGTGGAGTTCCTCAGGGATCGGTTTTGGGACCAATCTTATTTAATCTTTTTGTTACTGACCTTGACACAAAAAGCGGGAATGTGCTAATAAAGTTTGCAGATGACACAAAGTTGGGAGCTACTGCCAATACAGAGAAGGACCGGGATATCATACAGGAAGATCTGGATGACCTTGTAAACTGGAGTAATAGTTATAGGATGAAACTTAATAGTGAAAAATGCAAGGTCATGCATTTAGGGATTAATAACAAGAATTTCTGTTATAAACTGGGGACGCATTACTTGGAAGTAACAGAGGAGGAAAAGAACCTCGGAGTATTGGTTGATCACAGGATGACTATGAGTCGCCAATGTGATATGGCCTTGAAAAAGCTAATGCGGTCTTGGGATGCATCAGGCGAGGTATTTCCAGTTGAGATAAGGAGGTGTTCGTACTGTTATACGAGGCACTGGTGAGACATCATCTGGAATATTGTGTGCAGTTCTGGTTTCCCATGTTTAAGAAGGTTGAATTCAAACTGGAACAGGTACAGAGAAGGGCTACTAGGATGATCCGAGGAATGGAAAACCTGTCTTATGAAAGGAGACTCAATGAGCTTGGCTTGTTTAGCCTAACTAAAAGAAGGCTGAGAGGAGATATGATTTCTCTCTATAAATATATCAGAGGGATAAATACCATGGAGGGAGAAAAATTATTTAAGCTCAGTACCAATGTGGACACAAGAACAAATGGATATAAACTGGCCATCAGGAAGTTTAGACTTGAAATTAGATGCAGATTTTTAACTATCAGAGGAGTGAAGTTCTGGAACAGCCTTCCAAGGGAAGCAGTGGGGGCAAAAGACATATCTGGCTTCAAGACTAAGCTTGAGAAGTTTATGGAGGAGATGATATGAGGGGATAACCTAATTTTGGCAATTAACTGACCTTTGACTATTAGCGGTAAATATGTCCAATGGCCTGTGATGGGATATTAGATGGGGTGGGAGCTGAGTTACTACAGAGAATTCTTTCCTGGGTGTCTGGCTGGTGAATCTTGCCCACATGCTCAGGGTTTAGCTGATTGCCATGTTTGGGGTCGGGAAGGAAATTTCCCCCAGGGCAGACTGGCAGAGGCCCTGGGGGTTTTTCACCTTCCTCTGTAGCGTGGGGCACGGGTCCCTTGCTGAAGGATTCTCTGCACCTTGAAGTCTTTAAACCGTGATTTGAGGACTTCAATAGCTCAGACATAAGTTTGGGGTTTGTTACAGGAGTTGGTGGGTGAGATTCCGTGGCCTGCGTTGTGCAGGAGGTCAGACCAAACGATCACAATGGTCCCTTCTGACCTTAAAGTGTCTTGCCACTAACTGCAGTTATGATTAATCTAGGTATACTGTAGCTCCCTCCATAGCACCCTCCATGTCACGGACACTGTATATGCTTATTTGTTAATGCATCAACGTCACCACTATTTTGCAATGAGGTTGTGGAGGTTCTCATATGGAAAGAAGCACAGGGATTCAATTCTAGCACTTCAGTGAGAGTTTACTTCAATGAGAGTTATTTGGCTTTGAATGAAATCCACTGCTCCAGAATAAAGCCTGAATATTCAGGATCTATCTGGGTGGAGTATGGAGCAGTTGGAGAGGGCCAATGAACAAGTCTGCTATCCAGCTCTCCCATAACTACTATTACAGACTATAGCTGTGCCAACCTGAGTGTCCTTGAGCAACAACTGGCAAGTAACATGGAACTGGAAGAAGTGAGAATGAACACAGCCATTCAGCACCAGTCTTTCAGTGGATGGACAAACTGCTCATGGGAATGGCTGCATTCTTGAGTCCCTGCTGTCATTCCCAGTGTGTGTGCATAGCTATGGATGTTGGACTGGTCCACTCAGCAGCCATCTTGCTCTGAAACAGTTGGGGCAGTGCTCTTATGCACATGAGTGGAGGGTGTATCTGTGAATGGATGCAGTGATTAACAACTTCACTGGCCCCTCCTTGCTGAAACCTGCAACTGAGGGCAGGTCTACACTACAGGGTTAAAGTCAACCTAAGTAGCTGGAGTAGATGTACCATAGGTCGACTTATTGCAGTCTCTTCCGTTGACTTGTCTTATGCTTCTCGTTCCGCTGGAGTACCAGAGTTGACAGGAGAGCGATCGGCAGTTGATTTAGCAGGTCTTCACTAGACCCGCTAAATCAACCCCTGGTGGATCAATCGCCACAGCATGGATCCATGGTAAATGTAGACAAGCCCAGAGAGTTGGGTCTGCATATTGCCTGCTACTCCAGATTAGTGCTTAGAGTACATGGTAAGGGCAAGGTCACTTGATACAGAGGTAGAGAATGGGAAGTAATGAGTCTGGAGCCAGCACGTGTTCCCTTTCCTTAAATAGCTGAGAGCAGTTCCTTTTACAGAGAAGGTTTGGATGTACCACTGTGCTAAATATGAAGTATTATTTACTTCACTCAACAGAAACCATGCCTTGAAGCAGCATGCACAAACACAACCTCAGCGGATGCATAGGCTAAGGGTCTGTCGATCTCTGTACTGAACTGGGCATTCAGAATTTTTATACTTCTTCAGACATTTCTCTTTCCTTAGCATTAAAAAATAAATCAGAATAAAACACTTTATGACCCTTTTGTGTCTGGCTGCACTAGGAGAATGGCACAAATCACAGATGATAACATGGGAGACCTTCCCTTGTATAAATTAATCTCACAAGTTGCATGAATAATGATCTAGACTCATGAGAAACCAAGTTTCTGACCACTTGTGGGCATTAAAAATCCCATGGCACTTTCTGTATGAGTTGAGGTATTAGCCCCAGGGAGAGGAGGGCTAGTCATTAAGCACTCAGATAAAATGGTGATGGGTGCAGTATATGAAGTCAGATAAATCTATAATCACATTCCAGTAATTGCATTCTCCCTACCTATTATAAATTCCCTCTCCACTCTCAGTTGGCTATGTCATACTTCTTCACTTTCTTTTCTAAGCTGCCATGCAATGTTGCTGTGCAGTTTTGAAGAGTTTGCCGAGTTTCATACAAGAGGTGGGTTTATTTTAGTGCTGGGTGAAATGATCCACTAGAGAGTGAGTTTGTCAAATAAAGTTTGTAAAGCTCTTTGACATCCTCTGGTTGAAAATTTTCACATAAATACAAATCATTATCATTACCACTTAATACACTAGCTGAATCCACATCAGGATATATAGGGCCAAATTCTGCTCTCATTTACATTGCACTAAATCTGGAGAAAATCCATTGACTTCAGTGGACGTACTCTGCATTTATCCCAAGCTCACTGAGAGCAGAATTTGGCCACCATGCCTTACTTACTGTTCATTGTGTTCACTTTAACCCCAAGTGTGTCCTGAGTATCAATCACATTCAGAGCAGAATTTGGTCCAGTTACAGCATTGTAAATTTGGATTAGCTTCACTAAAGTCAATGGAGCTATTCTAGATTTACCCCATAACTGAAAGCAGGGTTTTAGTTCCACATTTCTTAGGAGGATATTTGCGGTAAGGAGAGGTCTGTAAGACTACTGAATGTGGACGGTAAGAATACTGAATGAATTCTGTTATTGCAGCAAACCAAGAGAGAGCTACTTTAATAAAAGTTGACACACATGAGAGACTGAAGAAACAAATAGCTGAATAGAACCACCTGACATGGGTCAGGGTCATAAAGGACTAATATCCCTGCCACATGACAAATGTCAATACCACTCCAGTGGCTACAATTACATCTGCTTTTTTTTGGTAATAATTCAAATGCAGACAAAAGATATTCCCAGCTAGAAAGACAAGAACAAACTAATACAACCAGTTAAAGGGCCAGTAACCTCTATCTCCTATAGCTATTGTTACTGCTCCTGGAATAAAGAAACACTGGACGTTTCACCTTGCCACAAACTACCTTGATGGTCCCATGATTTCATTTTAAAAAAATGATTTGTATTATATTCTCTCTCTTCCTTTGCTTGCCTCAGGGATAAATGTTGTGTGACATGTTATTTTTGTTAAACAAGATATAACAGCAAAAGAAAGGCCTCAGGTATACGGGTTTTTTTTAAAAAAAAAACAACTTACAAATATGATGGCATAGGGAAAAGGAGATATAAATTTGGCTAATTTTAAAAGTTGCAATATTTTTGTTGCCATGTTTAAAAGTATCTTTGATGACAGTGTGAATTGACCAGAAATGTGTGTGTGTGTCGGTGGATAATGAAAAGAAAGCAACTAGAGTTTTGCTACTCGTCCCTGATTTACATTAGAATAACATCTGTAATATAGTTGTTTAGAGTTCAGATTTAGCACTGTATAAGCTGTTTTCTTAATACAGATTATCCTCTGTCTAGATGATAAAGATGAAATAAGGCAGAGGTAAAAGGTTTAGTAACAGCAGGTGAAATAAAGCGAGGAAAAATTTGTACACAATCTGTTTTAAATGTTCGGGAGGGCCAAGGGGAAACAAAAATAAAACATTCTTATCAAGAAAAAAAATCAGACAAAAACTTATCATAAATGAAAACAATTTACTCATGCCGGTATCCTTAAGTGGCACAAACTCTTCTGCTGCTGCTGCTACATTCTCTAATGATATTACTGCATATGGCACATCTCATCTAATCTGTTAGTAAAATCCTAAAGTCACTTATGTCAGTCTCTAATGCAAGCCAAATGAGTCTTCCCAGTAATAAGAAGCTTCGCAGAATTAGTTTTCGTTTTGCAGAAAATTGCCATTGGGGATGGCACTTTTATCTAAAAATTTCACTCGTGCATAAGCAAAAAACTCATATTATTTGGTTACATTCCATCAGTATGAGAAATAACATTGTGAAAATTCTATGCATGCTAATGATATATAGAAATCCACCTGCTTTCAGATAAAATGAGTTTAATTTTCTGTTGCCCACTGCCTGGTTGGCCTTTCATAAATTACTTATGCACAGCTATTATTAAAATAGAGGGAAAGCAAATTAGAAAGTCCTCATATCTCTCCACTGGATTTAACCAAGGCAGGGCTATGACAGCTAGAGTCAGCATTTTTGAAAAAATTCTGCTCTCTTGAAAAATTTTGCATCTCTATACAATTCTATGCCACTGTTGTAAACGTTCTGACCTGCCTTCTTACCAAATTAACCTAAATCCTTTCTATTTTTCAACATTAATGGAATCCTCTAGAGTCCTGCTGATATATATTAAAATATATTTATTGGTTAATTTGAATTCTAGCATTTTGTACCTCATTTCCCAGTACTTCTGTTATATCTGAACAGCTTGGAGCTTTAGCATTAGAAACTTACAAATTAAGATAAATACATCTGACAATTATCAGATCAAAACAACTTAACTTTCATTGGAATGTATGATTGCAAATTTCCCTTCCTGATGAAAGAAAAAAATGAGGACTGTCTGCTTGAAACAGTTAATTGGATTTGAAAGTACTGTACATTTCAAGCAGTTGGTGCAGCTTTTGGTTGGTCAATGACTACTTGACCTCCTGGTTTTACAACAGACAATTCGTTTTCGTTTCTTGAGGATCTTTCAAGTCCATAGTTCATGGTGACTAAGTTTAATTTCTGTTAATGACATTATTTTGCTCTTTTAGGATAAAACTTTCTAGTGATGTGTTGAGCAGCAGTGACAATCCCATTATGGTGAGAGGAGAAATGCCTTCTCAAATTGCACTCTTTAAATACTGTATGTAACATTATTTTATTTTAAAGCAACTTCTTTGGCATTTTAGGCTGATATGCACAAGAGTAATAATACCCACAGCTATTGTGAGAAATGCTTGTTAAATAAATAAACAAATAAATAAATCCTATTAATCTTGCAGTCTCTGCCCAGGCAAATATTCCTGCTAAGCCCAGGGGCCCAATTCTGATCCCACTTACACCAGGTACTAGTATAACTCCTTTCACTTTAGCAGAATTACTTCTGATTTACACTGGTGTAAGTGATATCAGAGTATGGGCCAGAGGCTGCATGGCTGGGACCCTCCTTTGTACAAGAAGTACAATTGTGTAGCCATCACCCATATTTGTAAGTACTTCCTCACACAGCTAGTCATGTGAGTAAGTGCTAACCTGAGTGAGTAAGGGCCACACAGTTGGGCTCTTAGGATCTTGGCTAGAAACCCTTATCATTGTCACTGAAGAACAACAGAAATGTTTAATTCCCAAGAATGCTTCTTAATGCTCAGTGGAAGTTGCTAAGTAGTCAGTTATTCATAGCATAATAAAGTAGAGCTTGATTCTATTGAATATTTCACTTTACTACGTAAGTAGCTCCTTTGAATTTAAACAGGACTACTTGTGTCATAAGGTACTCCTCTACGGGTCAAATCCTCAGCTCAGATCTGTGCAACACTACTGCAGTCAGCGGAAGTACACTGATTGATACCTAATGTGGATCTGGCCTAATGTGAACATGGATGGCACAATCGGGCTCTAAATTATTAAAATTAATGAACCATAACATTTGCTGTTTAAAGAGAATGGTGAAGCATAACGTATATGTTTCCTTTGGACCGCTGTACAGAGCATTTGGGGTCAAAATCTCAGCTGGTATAAACTGCTGTAGTTCCATTGACTTCAGCTGAATGACACCAATTTACTCCAACTGAGAACCTGGCCCTCCATAACTTGTAAAAAGGAGGAATGTGGTATAATAGTCAGAGCAAGGAGTTAAAAGTTACAACTTCTAGTTTCATTCCTGGTTTTGCCATTTTCTTGTCATGAGACATTGGGCAAGCATCTCTGTATGCGCCTCCTTGTGCCTCAACTTCTCCATCTCTGGAAAATGTGAATAAATAATATCCAGCCTCAAAGACATGTTGTAAATCTTAATGAATTATTGTTTGTAAAGTGCTTTCAGATTCATGGATAGAAAATGCAATGGCAATGTAAGATACAGTATTTTACAGCACTCATTTTTTTAATTGCCATTTCCTACTGGAAAAAGCATTTGTAGAATAGTTTCTCAAATAGTTTTACTGTAAAATAATGTGCATATACAGTTCTAATAAGGTGGTGTGTTATTAAAGTTTCATGAGTTTTGGGAAATCCTTATAACACAGGGATGACTTTATCTCTGTGAGTAATACAGACTTCTCAAACTCATGCCAATAAAAGCTTTACAACACACCACATTATATTTACTATCTCATACTCTCAGGTTTCAGTTACCCAATCAGAGTGCAGAAAGAGTACCATGTGACTTAGCAGACCCGTGACACAAAAGCTATATTGCCATCCTCAAACATTCAAAAATCTTGTCAAGCAAAATTATGAGATTGGCTTAAAATAGTGAGTTTTTAAAAAATAAACACTACATTTGGGGTTCTTTTTATTTGCTTTTTAACATTAGTCAGCACTCAAGTTTATGTTCTCCAGCTTTACTCCACATCCACCTGGTCTAAAATTTATTTATTTTTTAAAATGAAAGATGAGATTCTCCCATATTCATATGAATCCAAGAGCTGGGATGGGCTTTAATAAAAACACCACATCTCACAAGACTTGAAATAAAATCAAAAGAGTTGACAACAATGGAAGAGATTGAAATTCATCCCATGCAGAGGATCAGCAATGTCTTTTTCTCAGCAAAGTACATCAAGTTTATATAAATAAAAAGTAATTTGGTAAAAATCATAGAGCACAGTAACAGGAGCCTGTTGTCTGCAGTTCTCTGCTCACTTCGTGCAGTCCACAGACCCTCCTGTCACGTTAGGTCTCTGCAGGCACACCCCACAGTCTTACACAACAACATCTACTACAGACACAAATAAGCTGTATTTTGAGGCCGCACATGGGACATAAAGGCTTTGTGCTGGTCCTCTATACAGCGATGAATTTCCTCAGTAAAATGAAAATGTCAAATTTCATCTGTTTGTATTACAGTAGCACGTAGGAGTCCCAATCATGGACCAGAATCCCACTGTACTAGGCATTGGCTGAAATACATTCCACAATCCACAGGCTGAAATACATGCTCATAAAACATTGGTCAAATAATTCTGAACAATAAATCAATTAATAAAAATCTAACTCTGATTGCTGATTATTTGTGAACAGAAAAAAGGGTTAAATAAATAATTCTCTTTATATAGCTCACCCAGCTGTAGCAATCAGCAGTGAGATCCTAAAGTCTGGAAAGCATGACATAAATGTAAAAAGTACCTTAAATTCAAAGTAAAAACCTATGATTTTTTCCCACACTCTCTGAAGTACAGTATGTCCTATGCACCCAGTAGAGGACACCTTCGAGTATTAGACTGTTGAAATGTTATAATCAAAGGTCTGTCAAAGTTTCCATTAAATCCCTGATTTTCAGGGTTTAATTAATAACAACAGTTAAAATTAATGTGAAAGGAATTAGAGCCACTGTCATATTCTTATTGCACATTTATTCCTGATTTCAAGTCTGTACAATATATGGGATTGATCCTGCTCTCTTTACTCACACAAAATTTCCTACTGAAGGGGAAACTCTTTGAAGATAAAACTCCACATTGAAGACAGTGGGATCTCTGCCGAATAAAGACTATGGTATCCGCCCCTAAAACAGTCCCAGGTTTGCAAAAAATTAGGCATTAATTAGATGGACGTTTATTCAAAATTTCAAAGCCAGAAGGGACCACTGTAACCATATAGTCTGCCGTCCTGTATAAAACAAGCCATAGAATTTCCTCAAAATAATTCCTAGAGCAGATCTTTCAGAAAAACATGCAATCTTGATTTTAAAATTGTCAATAATGGAGGAGCTACCATGACCGTGGTAAATTGTTCCAGTGGTGAATTATTTTCACTGTTAAACAGTTTTGCTTTATTTCCAATCTGAACTTGTCTAGCTTCAACTTCCAGCCATTGGATCATGTTATAACTTTCTCTACTAGACTGAAGAGCCCATTATTAAATATTTGGTCCCCATGTAGATGCTAATATGTAATCAAGTCACCCTTCAACCTTCTCTTTGTTAAGCTAATTTGAGGAAGTAGATTATTGCAGAATAAATTAAATACGGTTGTAGAATAGAAATTCAAGCCACAATAATTTGCTTTATGATAATTTTGAAATATATCAAATGTGTCACCTTTCAGTAGAATTCAAGATCCTTTTCCTACAAGCTTCCACACACACAACTCCCCAGCTAGGGCCAATTCTGCTTCATTGAAGTCAATGGGAATCTATCCATTTATTTTAATAGGAGCAGTATCAGACTCATTGTTATTGGGAATTTTATCTGAGTCAGAACTACAGGATTGGGCCCCATGTTTAAAAAAAAAAAGACTCTGTAAATACTGAAGACTATATTTTCCTCTGGAGGCATAAGAGAGAATTAAATGCTATGTTACTGTAACAACGGCTGCTGGAGTCACTGGAGACTGACTGAACCACCCTGTCATGTGACAAGGGTATGGACTTTTTGTAACATGGGACTATGTCATATGACTAACGCCAGGAGATAAAGACCGATCTCTTACCCTATCTGACAAGTAAGCTAAATATATGGAGGGAAATGGAGCCTGAATCCCTCAGCCTAGAAGTGAACTGGGCAGAAAACTGATGGAGATGGTGGCTGCGTTGCTCAGTTTTCCTAGAAGCAAGTAATATTACAGAGAAATCCAAGAGAGTAAAATCCTTTAACATACTGCTACTGCAGCAGGCACAGAGATATTGGAGATATGCAATATATTTCAGTAGAAGCACGAAAAGAACTGCAAATTGTATTCAAAAGTCATTCAAAAATGTCCAATACTTTGATATACATAAGAATGTCACTTAGGAAAAGCACATATTCTTGACAAGACAGAAGCTAAGAGCTGAGAGCATTAACCATTATGTTAGAGACTTAAATAATAAAACTAAATCATGAGAATTTGAATAGTTAACAGAAGAATTAATCAGACACCAAATTATTTGTTGTTAAAAATTGATAACCAGGTCAAAACAAGGTAATGTGAAACTGATTTCACGTTACAAAAAAACAGTGGATATTTTTAGAAAGCTATGCTGCCCCAAGTGAAAGTGTTAGCAAGAACTGAAGTCCATCTAATTAAAAATCCATACAAAGGCACAGAAACAATACAATGGCAAGCAAACAGCAGAGAACCGATTTGTTTGCAATAAATGTGGATGCGATTACAATGTAAGAGTATCCAACATAAAGAATTTGATGTAATGCTGCATGCAATTAAACAACCATTTTGCAAAAGTATGCTGCTCTTATTAGTACTGTGTATTACAGTACTATTGAGATTGGGTCCCCATTCTGCTAGACACTATACAATTCATAGTAAGAGACAGTCCTTCACCTGAACAGTTTACAGTCTAACTACACAACAGAGACAAAGGGAAGTATCTCAGTTTTACAGATGGGGAACTAAGGTGAACAGGAGTTAAGTGACTTGCCCATGGCCACACATTAAGTCTATAGCAGAGTCCAGAATTGAACCCAGGTTGCCCGAGTCTCAGTCAGACTGCTTCAAATCTTTTCAGTACAAATTGCAAAGAAGTATAAAAGCAAAATGCATTTGTGCACAAAGACCTGGAGGAATTCCATGTGTCCCACGAGGAGAAGATCAGTTTATAAAATCAGATGGTTAAGGTGTATATCTTGTCTTCTGAAGAATATGAGGAGGTATTTAGTAGACTGGATGCAGTAAAGATATAAAACACCACACTGATATAGATTCCAACATCCTGCCACAAATAAACATATCATTTAAATTCCCATTAGCACTGAGAAATAAAGAAACAGTTTGACCAATTGCAGAATTATAGAAAGTTGGGAAAAGACCTCTTCAAGCAACCAGCACTGGAAGGAGCTAAATTTAATTAACATCAATACTAAAAAAACCAAAACAAAACTAGGACACCAAACCTGCAAAAACTTAAGACAAAGCGTGATGCTCACTATCATTATTAATGCCAGTGACTGCTAACAGCTGTAAGGCTCCTGATGGAGGCAATGTGCTCGGAGAAGGAGACATCAGTAGAGCTCCATGTCTTTACTGAAGAACTAAATCCCATCTCCCCTCCCGTAACCCAGCCTTGTTCCTAGGATCTTTCAGGGTTTAAGAAACAAAGAAAAAGAGGATATAGGACCTTATTCTTCTCTAATCTATACCAGGATAAATCAGGAGCAAGTCAACCAAAGTCAATAGTTACACAGGTGAAGTAAGTAAATAGTTATTTGTAGGCATTTAGAGTTTACTTTGTGAACAATTCTGATTAATTTAATCTTACCATCACTCAGTTCACATCTGGCTTCAATAGCTCTGTCAGTGGGAGCACTTACCTGGGGCTCATGATATGCTCTGTGCGGATTCCTGAGCAGAGTGGGCAAACTGACACAAATTCACAAACAACTTTGAATGATGCATTGCAGCATGGGACAGCGTTCTGCTCTCTAGTGATCAGCGCACTGCAGCTTGAATTAACAAGACTGTCACCAAACAAAAACAGAAATAAATGAGAATTTTACAAAGCAAAGTAGTTTGTACATAACATACTAAAAACATCACTGGGTCCTGTTTGCATAAAAGTGTAGCTCACATTCAGCGTAAGGCCAGAAAAAAGACAACATCTTTCTCTTATGACTTCCTGAAAAGCTCACTATTCTATATTTGTTTGATAATGGATTTGAATCTATTGTCGTGTACTTCACTCTTCATCAACAGGAGTACCTCGGTGCAGAGAAATATGATTCTATCACACTGGAACAAAGGTGAGACAAGGAAAAATAACAGATGTAATACTATTTGCCTCTGTGAACAATATATGCTATTTTATTATGAGCTAAAGTAAACAGACGCATCTAAATGCATCATAGACATAGAATCAAAATTGTTTGCTGGATTCAAAGTTCCTAACCTTCATTAATCTTCCTGCTCATATATCCATTTGGTTGGTTTTTTTTTTAATTTCATTTATTTAGACAATGTAGACCATGCATCTGAAGGAAAGATAACAGTGGGTATGATACAGGACTGTGTCTTTTTTATCTATTGTGATCAAATGATCAGCTTCTGGGTGTATGTGTGTCCAAATTCAAAAGAGGGGAGGGAATGAGAAAGAAACCAAAGGGTGCCTCCTGAATGAAGAATACTGATTCGTGTATACAGCATAACAAAAGGAGATGGTAAAAAGAGAGACGATATGGGCACTCATTTACCACAAAATCAAGATATTGATCAAGAAATTAATCAAAAAACCTAAAGACGTGAAGAGAAGAAATTCTTTAACTGCCTATACACCAATTGTAGGCGCCTGGGTAACAAACAAGAATTGCAATTGCTCATTTATGAGAATAAATTCTATTTAGCTGGTATTACTGAAAACTAGTGGACTGATTTGCATAATTGAAATGTTAAAATCAATGGTTATAATTTTTTAGAAATGATCAAGTGCACAAAAGGGAAGAGGAAGTGGTATTTTATGTCAAAAATGGCATTACCTGTTTCTGAGTCACTTGTAACTCAGAAGAAAATGATCTTGAATGCTCATGGATCAATGTCCTAACTAACAGATAAAGCACAAGTTAGAGTATTAGTTGGTATCTGCTTCAGACAACCAAATCACACTAGGGAACAGAACGACTGGCTCCTTATGCACCTATCTTTAATGTGTAGGGAAAAAAGCTGCATGATCCATGGGGCACTTCAATCTGGGTGACATACGCTGGAGGTCTCATGCTGCCAGTACAAAAACATTCCTGGAATTTCTAAATATTACAGATGACCATTTCCTAACTCAAAAATTGTTGCAACCAACACGGGGGAATTCTGTATTAGACCTCATTCTAACAGATAAAAAGGAACTGATCACAGAACTCAAAATTAGCGGTATCTTAGCTTTAGGTACAAATGATCACATTTATAATGTAGAAACAGAATAAAATCCAAACAAAATATATATACATATATATATATACACATACACACACACATATATACATACATACTTGGTGCTTTAAAAGGGCCAATTTCACAAAGATGAAAACAGTTAGGAGCCAAATCAGCTGGGAGGAAAAATTTAATTCAAAAAAGTGAATGATAATTGGGAACTGTTTCAAAATACTTCACTAGATGACCAAAAAGCCATAATTGAGGAAGAAGGCTACAGTGCTTAAAAAACTGACCTTCTTTAGAGGGAAAGTGAAGGCAGATAAATAGATAGATATTTTATATAAAACAAATAGAAGAAAGGGGTTGTTGATAGTAATGAATATAAATCAGAAGCTATGAATTGTAAAAAACTGATAAGGAAAGCACAGGGACAAAAGGACAAATCTATGACCCGCACAGTTAGGGACAATAAGAAGTTGTTCCAGTACATTCAGAATAAATATAATCCTAACAGTGGTATAGAAATGGTATAATTATCAATAATAATGCAGAACAGGCAGAAGTGTTCAACAAATATTTCTTTTCTGCATGGGAGGCGGGGAACAGACGACACAATCTCATCATATGATGATGGTAATACTCCTTCCCTTCCACTAGTATCTCAGGAGGATGCTAAACAGCAGCTACTTGCATCTAAAAGTTTTAAAAGAGCTAGCTGAGGAGTTTGCTGGACCATAAATGTTGATTTTCAATATATCCTGGAACAGTGGGGAAGTTCTAGAAGACTGGGGAAAAGTTCATGTTGTGCCAATATGTAAAAAAACGTAAGCAGATGACCTGGATAATTATAGGTCTGTCAGTATGACATTGAACTCAGGCAAGATAATGGAGCAGCTGATACAGGAATCAATTAATAAATAATTAAAGGAGGGTAATATCATTAATGCCAATCAACATGGATATATGAAAAATAGATCCTGCCAAACAAACTTGATATCATTTTATGATGAGATTACGAATTTGGTTGACAAAGGTAATAGAGTTGATGTGATATACTTAGACTTCTGTAAGGTATTTGACTTGCTACCACATGACATATTGATTAAAAAACAGAACTATATAAAATTAACATAGCACACATTAAATGGATTAAAAACTGGCTAATTGGTAAATTTTAAAATATAATTGTAAATAGGGAATCATCATCAAACAGGTGTTTCCAGTGGGGTCTTGCAGAGATTGGTTCTTGGCCATATACCACTTAACTTTTCTACTTAATCACAATAAAGTTTGCAGATAAACATTGGGGGAGTGGTAAATAATGAAGAGGCCAGGTCACTGATATAGAGCAATCTGGATTGCTTGGTGAACTGGGTACGCACAAACACTTTGCATTTTAATATACATCTAGGAACTAAGAATATAGGCCACACTTAGATGATGTGGGACAATATCCTGGGAAGCAGTGACTCTGAAAAAGATGAGGATTGTGGTGGATAGTCATCTGAAAATGAGCTCCCAGTGTGATGTTGTGGCCAAAAGGCCTCATGCGATCCTTAGGGCTGGTCTTCGCTATGAGGAGATCGACACTGCTACAATTGATGCAGCAGGGGTCCTTTTAGATGGTAGAGTGCTCTCTGGTCGAGCCCGGTATTCCAGCTCTCTGAGAAGAGTAAGGGAAGTGAACCGGAGAGCATCTCCTGTTGACGCAGCGCAGTGAAGACACCAGGGTAACTCGACCTAAGCTACGTTGACTCCAGCTACATTATTCATATAGCTGGAGTGGCGTAACTTAGGTCGACTTACCCCAGTAGTGAAGACAATCCCTTGGATGCATAACCTGGGGAATCTGGAGTAGGAGCAGAGAAGTTATTTTATCTCTGTATTTGGCACTGGTGTGACCGCTGCTGGAATAGTATGTCCAGTTCTGGTATCCACAACGGGTATCCACGGAGCTCCAAATTAAGCTGCTACTTCCATAGTAGGAAACTTGATGGAGGTGGGTGGCAATGGTCACACTGCTACTTGCCATCTAGTTAAATCTCCCTGAGGCTCAAGAGGCATCCTATAACTTGCACAGTGAGGAATAACGTACACTTCTCTACCTCCCTTGCACCCGCTCTCGTGAATCTGTACCCATGTTTGTAAAACGTTTTGAAAGGATACCTTCTGAGTACTATTTACTAGAATACCTATATCTGCCAGCCAAATGGCTGCTTAGAAGGAAGTAGGTACTGTAACTGGCTGCAGGCTCTCAAAGTACCATAGTCCTGCATGTTGACTAAAGTTATAACCAGTCATACATTAAGGGCCATTTTTTCATGGCTTCATACAAGCCTTTACCAGAAATGTACAACTGCAGTGCATTTGTGGAGCCACCCACCAGCGTGGAATGTAAATGGAAGAAATCATGGGCACTGTTCATGAACTGCAAAGTTGCCTAATCGGCCTGGTATTGCTCTCATTAACATCAATTTGACACTGGAATAACTGCAATGACTTCAGTGAAGTTACTCCTGATTTACACTGGGGTCTAGAGAAAAATCAGGCCTACACAAGCTGACGAAAACTGACTTCCTCATCTTACCAAGCAAATTACACAAGTAGCCCATGGAAACAGCCCAGAGAACTTCCTCTGAATGAGGCTGTAACTCATTTAAGTCACTTAATGAGACAGGATAATAGCCATTATTTTTCACTTGGCCAGTTCATATTGTGACACTTAGAGGGAGTGAGTCTGTCAAGTTTTTGTCTGCTTTATTTGATTTTTCACCATACTGCCCCTGGCCTCTCTCCATTGTGCTGGGAGTGCATTATGCATTGGAGGAGCAGTGAGGCTCAACCAGTGTAGGGAGAGGCTGGAGATGGGGAATGGAATTACAGTCAGACAGCAGATTCTTTCTCCTAACAGAACCAAGTCTATTTGAAAGGTTTTGCTGTTTTCCTCTATGTCTTACATATATCTATATACCACATTACATGGAGGAATAGGATTTCTGATATTTCTGCTGAGATGTTGGGAAGAGATTGTTTAATGCATCTGTCCATGTTGAAACACACTTCCAAGATCTTAATTTTTAAGAGATTTTATATCTTTTAATCTGGACTCCTTCTAGACTCAAAACCTCCAACAAATGTCCGATACCTCCAATGAAATATATTTCAAAAGGCCTGCTTCACTATAACCCTCCAGTTTATATAGTCTTTTGCACCAATACAAAATGGGTGTAAATCATTACCACTGTAACTGGGTAGCATTTTATACACACTTTGCATTGGCATCAATAACTCCACAAATGCAGGACAATATTAAGTTGGGCCCAAAGTCTCTGTAAGCACCCCACTCTGTGGCAGTTCTTTCAGGATTAAAGTTTTATTGATCTTTTAGGTTTTCACAGGTCTGGGACTAAATAGAAGACTCCCAACAAAATGAAAGGAGAAAGAGGAGAGGGAAAAATTAGACTGTCTAACCTGAACTGAAAGCACTTTGTGAAGGACCATCTACACGATGCTGCTATATGAATAAAATGTTAATAAACAAAGACGTTATTAAAATAATAGCCCCAGGGGTACTGGAGGAGGATAGGGAAGAAATAACAGTCATGTAACATTGAACAATAATATGTGATATGCTGTATGGTACTTCTATACGTATAATATTAAGGTGGCAAATATGGGAAGGCAGGCATTTACAAATGTCAAAAACCTATTAGTTTATGCCAGCCAAGAAGACTGTAATGGAGGATCTTAGTAAGAGTGCAGAACTGCCAGCCAACACCTACAATCACAGTTCTCGTGATCTTTTGACCTCACTGTGTATAAGACTGGATGTATTAATAAACTTTAGATACTGTCACTTGATTTCTAATGAGAGAATTATGGTTTATCACATCACTATGAGAACATCCATTTACTGCTCCAATTATAATAAAATGGCATATTTTTTTCTAGGTATGGGCTGAGCAGCCAGGAGGGATTCCAGAAATATTGCAAGTCTTTTTTGAAAATGTAGAAAGACTCCCAGGATCTACTGCCTTTGTGTGCTGTTGCGGGCACTTTTGCAGGATTGTGTGCATGTGCCATTTCTATTAGATGGCTAAACAGAGAACTTGGATTTCTAGTGGTCTTGATCTGGCAAGAGCCAGAAAAGCAGTTTTTCTACACCAAACTCACCTGTTCTTCAGCTGGTATAAATTAGCATAGCACAACTGACTTCAATGGAGCTATGTTGATTTATACCAGCTGAGAATCTGGCCCTTTTTTTTTTTTTTAAAGTTTGGCCAGCATGAGAAACAAATTGTGTAACTGAGGAGAAGTTAACTGAACAACATAAAAACTGAGATTCAGATAACAAAGATCAACAGGAATTATTCTTTTGGAGCTGTGGATAACAATAGAACTGCCAAACTGAAAGAATACCGAATGAACAGAACTATCTGAGAAAAATGATTTAAAAGCATTTGATTTATGGAGGCATTTCCTTACTGGTATGTGATACCTTTACACAGCATAGCAAGTTTATTGAAGCAAAGACACAATTGTGCCATGTATCTGCATATACTTTAGATGGTGTTTTGTAGCATTTATACTCCAACACACTAAACAAATCTTTGAGCGGTCTCTGCCATTTCTAACTGATAAATAGGTACTGGTTGCATTGAGCAGACTAGGTCACATGCTCATACGACATTGGACAAGACTTGGTCCTGTGGAGGATGTTCTTGTTTCTTTTTCTCCTGCTGCTGCCCAAGCAAATGCTGTTGCCTTGACAATGCAGGGCATTCTTGGGCTCCGCATGTGCCAGTAGGAAGAAAGCTAAGTCCCTTCCACAAGAAGAAGAACTGCTGAGAAACAAACAACTAACTACTGTCCAAGGACCTTCAATCATTTAATGGGGAACCTGCCAAAACAAGCATCGAGAATCCTATTAAAGACATGTGATTTCAAAAAAGAGAAACGGGGCCTCGCCAATCAGTCAGATGTTGTGCAGGCCAAGACTATAACAGGATTCAAAAAAGAACTAGATAAATTCCTGGAGGATAGGTCCATCAGTGGCTATTAATGGCTATTAGCCAAGATGGGCAGGGATGGTGTCCTTAGCCTCTGTTTGCCAGAAGCTGGGAACGGGCAATGGGGGATAGATCACTTGATTACCTGTTCTGTTCGTTCCCTCTGGGGCACCTGGTGTTGGCCACTGCTGGAAGACAGGATACTGGGCTAGATGGGCCATTGGTCTGATCCATTATGGTCATTCTTATGTTCTTAACCAGGGGGACGCAAACATAGAAGGCTCAGCTAGATCTGAGAGGTTGTAGTCACTTGAGGATTCAGTTACATTTGCGGTGGCTCTGTCATTACATTATGGGCCCAATTCTCCTCTTACATCAATTTCACATATGCATAACTCCACTGGCTTCAACTGAGGTATTCCTGTTTTACACCAGGGTATGGCCACTCAGGTTACCCTTAACCTTGCCATTTTCTTAGAAGGTCTGTTGTCTCTGCAGTAAGACACCTAAACCCAATAAGCTGGTAAAAGGTAGAAAAAGCTTGAAACTACTGTGCAATTGCTCCAGGAATTTGCTGACTATCCCACAAGACAAGTCACCAGTGTACCATGTCCAGCTGATCACTGGGAGGGCAACACCTTTCATTCCAAGGTAAGATTCAGGAGGATTGAAAGCAGAAACAGTCTTTAAAACTGACTCTCCCAGCTACTCGGTGTATAAAGAGAGGAGATATGATACTGAATGGAAAAAGGTATCATTTTGTAATTAAAACCTGCTTTGACATTTATCCTGAGAGATAGGATAAGAATGATCTTCTTTATATTGTGTTTTGCATCTCATTTTTATTCTTCTCTAAATATCATGGATTACAACTCTTCTGCCAATGAAGACTGAATTAAAAGAGGAGAGAGAAGGAAACACTTCCCTAGAGAGAATGGTGAACAGAGACATTAGTCATACTATCAGGGACAGTTTAGGGGCAGGGGACCAGCCGGTGTGCTGGGCTTGAGCAGCACCAGGCTTACGGTGCTGTTTTTTGTTGTTAGTGACAAAAGGGAAAATAGAATGTTTTAAGTAAAACGTTTCAAGTATTCCGTATGTAGTTTCATTTCTCACAACTTCCTAGAATGTTCTGGAGCTTTGTAGAATCTCATGGAATCTTCCAGACTTTCTGAGAACTACATTTTCCTTGAACCTCCTAGAATGTAGTCAGCCATGCCCTCGCAGGTATATAAGGGGCGGGGCATTGCCAGTCAAATCAATGAGAACTGTTTATTTTATTCTCATTCAAATTGTTCGTAAAGCTTCAGGACTGCTACGGCCAAGTCTATGACAATGGTGAGGACATGGAGGAAAGAAACAGTGGTGTCCAGGCAAGGATCCTTGCGCTGAATCCAAGAGCTTTCTTCTGGACTTGTGGCTGCCATTCCCACAACCTGGTTGTGTCTGATGCAGAGTCATCATCTTTAGATTCATTATCTCTCTCCAGAGCACTGCAAAGGATATACGTTCTGTTTTCAGTCTCAACTATCAGGTGGAAGATCCTCATGGATTATATTACAAATCTGACTGTGAAGCAGCTAAGTCACACTTGCTGGGAGAGCCTCATTGATAGCATAAGACCAGTGAGGTACCAAGTGACTGAAGTTTGCGGCACCCTGATGGAACTGGTGTGAGCAGGGGGTTGGACTAGATGACCTCCTGAGGTCCTTTCCAACCCTGATATTCTATGATTCTATGAACTGGCACAGTCAAGTAAGGCCAAGGCCAGAAACTGACACAATGTGCAAAGTCTGGCAAACCAGATCACTGACTTCAAATTTCTGGTCTCAATTGTGGTTTTGCATGATAGCTTGTTCCAAGTAAACACTGTAAGCAAGGCATTACAAACTCCATCAATGAACATCGTGACCACTGCTACTTTGATGAGAAGCTGCCTTGATATCATTGTGGCCTATAGAGACAATGGGTTTGAAGATGCCATCAAACTGCCAAAGAAATAGTGGAAAACTTAGGAGATGAGCCTGTCTTCAGGGACACTCGTATTCACCAGAAGAAGACACAGTCTGGTTATGAGGGCAGAAATGAGGTGATGGGAAGCTCGCAAGAAAAATTCAAGAGGGAGTTTTTTTGCTCGCCCACTAACACCGCTCAAGTGCCCATCGAAAAAAGGTTTGGACAAATGAAGCACCACAAAAAGACCTGTGGGTGGGGTGGGGGGGGGGGGGTTGTATGACCTTAATAAGCTGCTGGCGGAAAACATTTTTGAACAATTGTATGAACCTTCACTGGAGGGTGACACATGGGGAATGTTTGGACATCAATGATAAAAACTTCTGTGTTGAATTGGGCAACATCCTTCACATTTTGCAACATGAAAAGTGCTCTGCGCTCCAAGTTCTCCAATTCATTCATAATGCAGAGCTGAAAGATACTTTTCCTAAGGTGAGGATAGCTTTGAGGTTTCTGCTCACGCTGCTGGTCACAGTCATGAGTGGTGAACACAGCTTTTCAAAGCTCAGGCTCACTAAAACATATATTCGATCGACAATGGCCAACAAGAGACTGACATCGCTTGCTATTTTATCGCTTGAAAATCTCTCTGACGCTATGCTTCAGTTCGCAAGGGCAAAGGCGAGAAAAGCAATTTTTTGACCTACAGGACTAGGGTTAACATTCTAAGGCTGTCACCTACTGTAACACTATTTACTACTGTCCAATGCTGGTGCACAGTTCAATTTCTTGATGTTAGTACATTTCAGTTATCCTTAAAATTAAAAAGTTTCTATAAGCTTAGAAGAAATGAATTTTTTTTATTTGCTTATATATGGTATGAATAAATACAGATTTACATATCCTAGCATGAAAATATATCATCTTATATGATAGGGATAAATCATGCATGCAAATCATGCATCAAAGTTGTGAAATAGGCTACAAATACAATAAAAATAAGATATTCAAAAGTTTAGCAAATGGGATGGGGGGGAATGCTGAAGATGCTCCTCGTTTGGGGCACCATTTGATCTAGGGCCAGCCCTGCATAGTATACAGAGGAAACCATGAACACATTATAAATTTACTGCCTTATAGCTGCAGAGTTTTTGCTGCATCCTATGCTTGGTTTGGGAGGTTCTTGGCCATGGAGTGGTCAGCTGTGTGGTCCTTCTAGCCCACAAATCTCACCAGACACAGGAAAAACCCATATTTGTTGAAAGCCAGTGTTCCTCTACGGAGATCCCAGAAACTCTGTAGTAATCTTCAGACTCCTCATTCCTCATGGCACCATGACTTTTTCAGCCTCCCTGTCCTGGGCTGGCCCATCCTGCACCTCCTTAAAGGGTGATTTAAAAGAAGGAGTTTTTGTAAATTAATTAATATTGGTTAGAGGCCTGATTTTCAGAGTCAGTGGGAGCTGCGGGTGCTTAGTACCTCTGAAACACTAGCCCTATTTGCAAGGTCCCAACAGTGAACTTGATACCTTGCAGAGGTAAGAATGAATGGCACATGCCCTGAAGTGTTTACAATCTAAATGGACAATAGACAGGCATAGAATGAGTATTTTGTGCAAATAAAGGAGTAGAAGTCAGATCAATGATCATACATCTCATTTGTTTGATTCAGGGTTTAATTTCATTTTATTTAGGGAGGATAGGCATAATCTAACCTAAATGTAATACAATGGCTCAGAACATATGATCAGGGCTCCTTCTGTGGGATGCTACCATGGGACAGTCTGATATTTGCTAACCATCAAATGCTCCTTTAGTGCAAGTGATATGGGTGTGCGCTTTAGGTGATGGAAGTCCCTACTGACAACCATAGTGTCTGTGTGCAGCCACTGTTTGTTACAGAAACATTAATTAACTAGGGAAAATCCCTATGGCTTTTACTGCAAAAAATGTCTTGGTGGTTCTCCCTCAGCATCCAGCCACACATCCAACTTCAGTTCACAGCGATATGGAGAAAGATAGTTGAGGGTGAGGGACTTGATAATACACTGCCTCCTTTTGTCAGATTTTAGCCTAAAGGAATCAATTTTGCACCCCTTTCATCACTATTCCCTGGAAATATGGGAGGGGATATGACCCTTATTTGGACTAAGGTTGTAGAGTATGATACAGGGTTATCATGATTATAGAAAGCTGTAGCCTCCCAGCTCAATCACATCCAAATGAGTAAAACCATTTGAATTGGGGTTGATGGTACTACAAGATTTGCCACGCTAGATCAGATTATTTGTCCATTCAGTCTGGCATCCTGCCTCTGACAGGAGACAACCCTTGATGATGCACAGGAAGGCAACCCCCACTTGCTTGGCTGTGCAATGTTATATATGGGGGTAAAATGCATTCATGACTTAAATACATGTATGATTGTCATTGTCTCCTAGTGTGGTCTCTCAACGGGTCTCAACTTCTCCTGACTGACCCTCCTTAGTTTGCTCTCAGTCAGGTCGGTTCCTGGACCTTCACCTCCAATTAAATCCGTCAAGCCTTCACTCTGTCCCTTCAGCACTTCACTCAGCCCTGTGAGCACTTCACTCACCTGGCTGTTTCTTGGAGGTAGCATGGGGCAGGGTTGTCACCCCTTTTCAGTCCCAGGTCTTTCTGCCTCCCTTTCCTTCTCTTTACTCTCCCCTGGCCTTGTTTCCTCTATTGGTTGAAGCTCTGGTGCCTCTCTCCATGATTGGCAGCTCTGGCAACTGCGTGGGGTTGTGATCAAGCTGCTTGCTTGTAAACAGAAGAGACTCTCCTCCCTCTTCAGCCTATGCTCAGTATGAGGTTTGTAGAACCCATTACAATGATCAGTATTCTATATGGGATGGACATACGATGTTATCGAATAACTGAGTACCAGCTACATCGTAAACACAACAGCAATTACTTTTACATATAGGGCACAATTTGTTTCCCAAAGTAAATAGCAAGTAATAATTCTTGTCTCCTAGTCTGCACATAAGGGGAGGAAGGCAAACTTGTGCTGGGAAGCAGGTGATTGGCAGTGGCTAAATAATACTCTCTGGAAATTTACCCTGGTATTAGGTGGAGTGTTGCAGCTCAGAGGACAAAACCCACCCACCTCTCTGCAGCGTTGCCTTCAATTCCTTTAATGTTAACAGCAAGAGAGCCAAGAAGGGCAAACGAAATCTTCCTGGGCCACATGCAAGGGATGCACATTTGCTACGTTAGTCTGGCAGAGTTCAGAATCCAGCTTCATAATAGCACAGGCTTTATTCTCCACACAAAATTACAGTATGCACTGTTCAACTGTGACAAGCTATCATACAGCATGCTTCCTTACTGCCTTACTCCATATTTCCCCTTCATTAACTTTCAGTATATCCATTTGCAATAATTCAGTATTAAAGTTGTATATCTTGTAGGTGTAGGTTTGTTGTTCAAAATGACTAAAATACCTAGCTCTTCCCCCTCTGGTAGCTGGTTATCTTACCCAGGATTTGTGCATTTTATAAAAGAAGCCTTCTCCCTCTTAACCTATTCATTTTCTTTTGTAGGATGTTTTTGTGGTTAAGGAACTGCACCAGGACTCAGGAGACAGGGTGAATTTCCTGATCTGCCACAGACTTCCAGCGTGATCTTGGGCAAGTCACTTAAGTTCTCTTTTCCCAATCTATAATATGAGGGTAATAATACTCCCTTTTCCCTTACCCGTTGTATGTCTTGTCTATTTACACAGTAAGCTCATTGGAGTAGGGACTGTCCTGCTATTTGTATGTACCCACAATGGGGCTAAGGATGTCTAGATATTACTGTAATACAAATAAATAGGAATAGTATGCTGCTTCTTTGGCTATTTTGAAATGCAGGATACTGTTCGGCCAAGCAGAAAGGCTGCTGTAGCTGCACTAATTTAGGTAAAGAGCAGAATGTATATAGCTAAATCCCAAAAGATCTTTGTAACACAGGTCCCAGAAGAACTCACCAGAGCGGCCTGGGTACAGAAATGAATTTCTGTCAGACACATCCCCAGTCTGGAGAAGGAGTCTCTCATTCTGTTGGACAAACAGAAAAAGTAATGGTTACGTTTCTAATCACAAGCTGAAATACTGGAACTAAAACGAGAAGCAGCAGACTCGAGCGGTTAAAGCATATGACTTAGAAGCAGGAAACCTGGCTCTACTCCTGCATCCAACAGCTGCTGTGTAGCCTATGGTGAGTCATTAGATTCACTTTTAGGGTAGCCTTATCAGGTATGATACCTACAAAAACATTGTATAGCTTAACCAATTAATGATTACGAAGTGCTTTAAGATTCTTTATTGGAAGATGCCACATTAGTGCTAATGAACCTCAAAAAACTCTACAAATCTGTCTAGACTATGAATAAAGGTGTTTGAATGGATGGAATTAGTGAACATGAACACCAGTGCTACTCTGGATAAACATGATGCATCAGTCTTTATCTCAACCAGGGCCTATTTCTTCACTGACTGTACCTTGCATTGCCATTTATACCAGTGCAAAGTAGGTGTCAAATGCAACCCAATCAGAGATCACCATTGTATTACTCCAGTTTTATACCTGTTTATAGAGGAGTAACTAAATTAATGCTGTGGTGATTCAGGCCCACTTTGTGTACACCTGTACAACAACACATTGGGCAAACCAGTGGAGAATCAAGTGCTCTGTCTCTTCCCCAAAATTGCTAAAAGTAATTCTGGGGTAAGATAGTCTCCTCTGCATAAATAACTAGCTATTTTTCTATGCTTTATGGTTCTTTAATACAGAAATCCCTCACTGTTAAAAGTGATCTATCAGAAATATTGTTATGGCTAACCATTTTCATGATGCCGTCACCAGCAAGGGTTAGGTGCTTGAGTGGGTAAATTCTAACACTTGGCTTTTTTAGTGCAAGGAGTAAGTTTCCCCTCACTGCTCTAGGAATGTGCTTTAACCTTGACCTTGAGGAAGAATTTGGAGAGGTAAGAGAGCAGTTCAGTCTCCTACAGTCAGTCTTTGGCTTCCCTCCTAAAACTCCTGACAAGGCTGCTAATCATTATCAAGTGTGAGGATGGTTTTTAATAAGTTTAGTGCTTGAGAGTCTATGGTATTTGTTAACCTAAACCAGATCAGTCCTAACTCCTCTGCATTTGCCTGCTGCCACTCAATTTAACCAGGTCTATAGTTACCTT
Source organism: Lepidochelys olivacea (assembly GCF_965140295.1). Lineage (NCBI taxonomy): Eukaryota > Metazoa > Chordata > Testudines > Cheloniidae > Lepidochelys > Lepidochelys olivacea. The sequence continues at coordinate 11,044,370 of NC_140419.1, forward strand.
TCAGTTGACTAGTGTCAATGATAATAATGATGATACATTTTTATTTTTAGAGCACTCAAACATGGCCTCTAAGCTCTGTGCACGCACACACACATATAACTAATAACTGAACATTTCCAAAGGGCAACAAGTTCTTTTAGAATAGTAATGAATACAAAAATCATTTTGTGCACTGCATGGGAGAGGTGCATTTCAAGATTTTCCTAAATAGCTTCTATGAAAATTGGCCCCTAAGCAAGGGTGTGAGTCATTGATGAATACAGCTCTAAGGCTTCAAACTGTGCAGCAAGAGCTGTAAAAGACATTAGAGGAACACAGGGGCGGGGGAGGAGAGAGCGGGGGGTTAGAAGGTTATTAAATAAAACCTAGCAATGGGTTGACGTGAACACTTTCTGAATAACGTTTTGAAAATGTACCACCTGATCACTGGGCATAGATCTGACTGCAGTCTTGGTGCCCTCAACTGGCTGATGCTAACAGATGCTATAAAGACTGCTCTCCACCTTCCTAGCCATAACTAAGGTCATGTCTGAACTACGAGCCCCTCACTGCTGAAAGTAAATCAATATACTATATTGGGAAAGCGCTGCTACTATAGACACTCGTATACTGGCAAAGCTGGAGCCTACACCAGTATTAGGGGGTAGCCATGTTAGTCTCTATCCACAAAAACACAAGGAGTCCAGACTAACAGATTTATGTGAGCATAAGCTTTTGTGGGTAAAAAACAACTTCTGGCACCTTAAAAACTATGCATCTGAAGAAGTGGTTTTTTAACCCACGAAAGCTTATGCCCAAATAAATCTGTTAGTTTTTAAGGTGCCACCGGACTCCTTGTTGTTTTTACACCAGTATTGTTATTCCACCATCCCTAAATAAAACAAGCTATACTGGTAAAAGTGCAGTTATGCTGATTCAACTGTGTCTACATTAGGGCTTTTGGCCACATAGCCATGTTAGTAAAATATACATCACACTCCTAACCACCACAGATATGCCAGAAAAACTTTTAAGGATAGACCAGCCCTCAGAGATTCTACTGGAGACCATCATAGTGTCGGGGACACTGGGGCATGGCCACTAGGTAACTCGAGGGGATGGAAGACCACGAGTGTCGATGAAGCCCCCTCGCACTAGGCCCAAGTGTCCTTGGCCCTCCCGCCTGGAGGCGCACACAGCAGTTATGCTGAGAATCTGCAACAATATGCTGCAGAGTCAGACTGCCTGAAACTAAGCAAGGCCAAACAGGGCAGATATGGAAGAACAATGCTGAATAAAGCAGCTTTATGTATGGTTTAAGAAATGATACAGAGAACAAGGGAACTAGCTGGGAATTGGATTGGCTGGCTATATGGATACTTAGGGCAGCTTGCTATTGGATAAGTATGCTGGGAAAAAGGATGTATAAAAGCCTGTGTAACTTCCTGCTCTGTGTGCAGGATTTGAGATTTTATTCTCCCTGTACCTTTTTACAGCTTCAAATAAACTTTTCTGCTTCTCCACCCCGTTGTGATTATTGGGTGTAGCACACCGGGTAGCGAACCAACTTCAGCTGTTGTTTAGCCTCTCGGCACTGGGTGCTGGCAATAATACAGTAGAGATGGATTGGATCACAAAGTTCAGATACACATGTAGACTTCCACAGTGTTCAAGAGTGTTTGATTTTGGTCCAGATTCTCTTTATTATGAAGAAATAAAAGCTGGTACCAATCTGATTTCATTCATTGACTAGCAATTAATGGACGTTCTACAATTGATACCACAACGATTCTGGATATTGAGTACATCACTTTATGGTGCAATCGGTTTCTACCTACCCAAGGTGGGAGTTACAGGGTCCAATAAAGAAATAATGTTTTTAGTTAATACGAGCAGAAATTACCATGACTTCTTCTTGATTCCTTGTATTTACTTATATTCATCTCAAATCAGATAACAATGCAAGAACCTTTGCAGTGTCAGCCCTGCATCTCTACTCTCATATCTTCCAATTCTTCTTTTCCTCATTCCTGCTATCCCCATAATCTTTTTTTCCCATTCTTGGCTTCTTTCATTTTTCTACCAACTCAGTTTACTCATCTGTAAAGCAGGTCTAAAAATATTTCCCTCCCTGAGTGCTGTGAAGCATTTTGAGGTCACCAGATGAAAGGAGCCATATGTAAAATATATAATCTTTTGGTTTATTTTTATTAACTTGCAATCCTGTAGCTTCGGTTTTAAAATGCCCTAGGCAACAGCCTTTTAAATAAGATATTGTTTTTCCTGATGACCTATACAGACTGCAGACATTTTTCAAGAAATGTCTACACATTTGTTTTTTCTCTCTGTTTACAGGTAACAAATTTACCTCCATAGTCATTATCAGAAGCCAAACCATCATGAAAAGCTTTATTTTCATGCATATGTGCTATTTAATGCACTGAGCATAATCAAAATTAGTAAGTCTAAAACTGGATTTTTATTAGATACAATAAAAACTTTGAAACCTGCAAAACCACAGTTATTCGGCTTTGTAAAGATTCCGAGTAACAGCCGTGTTAATCTGTATCCGCAAAAAGAAAAGGAGTACTTGTGGCACCTTAGAGACTAACCAATTTATTTGAGCATGAGCTTTCGAAGTGAGCTGTAGCTCACGAAAGCTCATGCTCAAATAAATTGGTTAGTCTCTAAGGTGCCACAAGTACTCCTTTTCTTTTTGTGGTTTTGCAGTTATATATTTTGAAAAATGAACATAGTGGTCTGTGTAACCAAAGAGTCCATAATTTCAGTGGGAGAATATGCTGGGGAAATTGTTTGTCAAGTTATAGTCTTATTTTGTTCAAAATTACTTCTCTTTCCTTCCATAAAGCTCTAATACAGCACCCATAGATTCTACCAGCAAGGAAGCATTTTCTGTTTGTTTTTTGCTAGAAATCACACTCTCCATTTTAAACAGAGGAGCTTGACAACTGAGTTCTTGTTAAAAAAAACAAACACTGAAATATATAGACATGCAGCACCATCTACTGGATTAGTATATTGTGTATAAATGCATGACTGACATGTACAGAATATATTTCCACAAGGCAAAGGTAGAAAACAGTCATACACTCCAAAGCTTATTATAGTGATGTATTTAGTCAGCATCAGGGCTCCGATAAATCCATAGATATGGAATTTCCATGGATATCATGAAATAATACTTAACACTGATTTAGCATTTTATATTTTCAAGGCACTATATAAATAGTACACACAAAAAACTATGTCAAAAGAACATTACTAAGGTTGCAATGTCAAGCAAATTAGGACGTTCAAGAATTAAAATTTCCTGTGCAACCTTAATTCAGCTTCCTTGTGTATATGTACTTTAATTACATGATCAGATATTATTTTTTTCCCTGGGGGCCCTGTCTAATTCAATGCAGAGGACGAATGGTGCTCAGTCCATGAGCAGCTACTTAATAGTTTGTTTTCTTTTCATTGTTCAGTGTGTGCCCCCCCTATTTACTGCACACTATTCAAACGCTGCTCTGAAGACAGAATTATAAACTTCCTCATAATATCTGAGTGTTTCACAAAAATTAATTAATTTTCACAACACCTTTGTGAAATGAGGGGGTGGTATTATCCCTATTTTATAGACAGTGAATTGAGGGCCAGAGAGATAAAAGTTAAAAATGTCCATTAATTTTAGATGAACAATTTGAGATGCCTTAGCATTACAGAACAATGTAAGGTTTCAGAGTAGCAGCCGGGTTAGTCTGTATCCGCAAAAAGAAAAGGAGGACTTGTGGCACCTTAGAGACTAACCAATTTATTTGAGCATAAGCTTTCCGATGAAGTGAGCTGTAGCTCACAAAAGCTTATGCTCAAATAGAACAATTTAAGTGTTCAAAGCATAGCTCACATTGACTTCAGTTGCAGCTATGAGCACTCGGCACTTCTGCAAATCAGTCCCCAGTGTATTAAGTTGGGCACCCAAAAATGAGGAACACACATTTAGTGACTATCTGTGAAAAGTTAGGTTTATGTGATTTGCCTAGCATCACATAGGAACTCTCTGGCAGAGGCAGGGACAGAACGCAGTTTTCCAGGGGAGCATTCAATTGCCTTCACCTTGAGACTATCCTTTCTCTTCCTGCAGTCCCCTGCCTCCTTCACTTCACAGCTTTCAACTTCTGCAACAAATAGAGCAAACATCCTACAAACAACAGCCTCCTTCAATAAACAATCCTGACTGATTCCCAGAGCAGGTCTAACCTGTGCAGAATGAGGCAGGCTCCCCTGGAAAAAATAGAATACGATCATGTACTTAAAGACCGTATCACAATTAAAGCTGTATGAAAACTGGCACATCCGTCCTTTAAAAAATGTCACATTTCTGAAAAAAAAAAGTTCCAAATTGGAACAAAAAGTCAGATATGTGAAATTTCCTGTGGAAGAATCAAAACAGAGTTTTGTTTTGTTTTTAAAATCTCCAGTCCCATCTCCCTGGGGTTCCAGACTCCCCAGTTCTACATCTGCCTGTCAGGTCGGCAAAATCTGCAGAGCCCCAACTCTGTGACAGCTTCCTCCTCCATGCTGCCTAGGCCCCGCAGGGGGATCACTGAGAACACAGGAGAGAGAGAGAGTCTCCCTGCTCCCAGTTTGGGCACCTGCAGCCAGATCTGGCACAGCCCACAGCAGCCTAGACCTCCAATGAATTTTTGGAGATTTAGCTGCCAAAATCTAAGGAACATCTCCTAAACATGTGCAAACTGCAATTTTTCAGAGGCTTATAACTTGACCAAATTTGGCTAGATTTTCATGGAATGGCAAAAGGCAAATCCCTGACAATTTTCAAGTCCCTGCTCCCACAGGTGCTGATTTTCCAAAGTGCAGTGGGGTGTTCGACCCCCGGCTCTGACGCAGGCCCTGCCCCCACTCCACCCCTTCCCCCAAAGCCCCATCCCCAGCCTCTTCCCACCCAGTTCCGCTCCTCCCCCAAGCGCGCCACATCTTCACTCCTCCCCCTACCTCCCAGCTTCCTGCCCGCTGCAAAACAGCTATTCGAGGGAGGGAGGGAGGGAGGCAGGCAGGAGGTGTGGGGGGGGTGGGGGTGGTCACTGATCTGTGGGGCCGGCCAGTGGGTGGGAAGCACTGGGGGGGAGGGAGGGACTGCTAGAGGGACTGCCAGTGGGTGCTCAGCACCCACCATTTTTTCCCCGCAGGTACTCCAGCCCTGGAGCACCCATGGAGTCAGCACCTATGCCTGCTCCAAAGCATGAGGGTTCTAAAGCTTTTCAAAGAAATGGCCACTAAAATTTTTTTAATGGGTGTATCATATTTTACCCCCAGCCTTGTTCTTGGAAACAAGTGAACCATTCGGGCTGAAATTTTCCAAAAAGTAATCAGTCTGAGGCAGACACACAGCATGGAAGGTTCAAGCCCAAACAGTTAAAGTTCAGCAAAGTTATAAGCAACTGAAAACAGGGTCTTATTATGAGAAGTGTCAAGAAACCTTAACAGTAAATGGCTACCAGCTCCCCCACTAATTATCTAACTAATTCTCATAACAACTCACGGGAAGGGTGTGTTCTCATTTAATTAAAAGATCTCTATAGCAATCAGCCATCTCTTCCATGTTTTCTGCCATGTTGCCAACTCTCGATATCATGAGTCAAGGGATTTTGGCTAAAGCTGGAGCCAGTCTAGGGTTGAGGCCAGAAGCTCCAGCCCCATAGTGAATTTCAGCTCTGTCTAAGAAAATCCCCCCTGTTTGGCTGCCCTACCCACTTGCTTGCCTCCTCAAAAAGAGCAGCCAATTAGGGCTGCTGAAGGAAACAGGTTGAGCTCTCCTTACCTCCTCTCAGGAGCGGACACTATTCTCACAGGAAGGGAGGCGGGAAGGAGGGAGCAGAAAGAGTCTAGCAGCATAACAGCTCCGCTTTCCCAGAATAATGCGATGGCTCCTCTGCTCCTCCACCTCCCTGCAACACCAGGCCTGAGAAGCTGGAGAAGATGACTCTACTGCAGCCCCTGCCCTAGTGTGGGAGAGGGGTGAAGAACACCAGGAGCTGCAGGGGGAGGAGAAGTGAGGCTGGTGGGGTAGAACTGATGTAGGATCCTGGAACAAAATTAACTGCTAGGTAGTTGTAGTATGAACTGACACCAAATTAATTATTTAGAATGTTACGGTTTAGCTGGAAGCTCCTCATCATCAGGCAGCCAATAAGGCACCATCAGTTGGGGGGAGGGGGCGGCAATGTCACTTTACTTGATAAATTTGGGAGATTTGGGAACACTAATGCCAGGCCTACACTCAGAGTGCTTTACTGATAAATGCCTGAGGGAACACACCTCTGATAGACATCACTGTATTGGCAAAAGCCCCGAGTGTAGACCTAGGAGTGCTTAGCCTATATAGTATACTAGTATACCTATGTCAGCAAAGGGTTCTAGTGTAGACATGGCCTAATTGTCCCATACACACTACGGGTGAGCAGGGAGAATTCAAAAATTAAAGGACAGACTAAGAGACTCACCCGAGACACACAGCATTTCAGCACTTCCATTTCAGCTTCCCCACAAGGTTCTTCAGCCTACTCCTGTCATAGAGGTGACTTGCCCTCAAAGGAAAGTTCTACACCTTCCAGGGCAAAAGAGTCCTTATAAGGACAACAAAAACACAAAACAAAGGAATCCTCAGCCTAGCCAGACTCAGCATCCAGCCCTTCTTTATAGACAAGCCTCACCTGTCTCCACACTTACTAATAAGTACCTGGGCAGTTAGTCCATTCAACAATCCAGTTTAAGCCCACCCTGACAACAGACTCTAATTAGCCACAGTCCTCACAGAGCTCCTGGCTCTCAGCCAGGCTTCCTACCCCCAGATAGGAACAGTCAATCTGTTTTCTTCCCAATTAGCCTTTACCTGCTAATTCTGTTTTCTTTCCAGTCAGCCTTTACCTACTAATTCTGTTGTCAAAACTAATGTATCATTTAATAGATCACTGCTGCTCAGCACTGAAATGCTGGGCATTCTTCCTTTATGTTTCATGTCCTATACATGTGTAGCATAGCAAGGCTAACTGAACAGAGCAGACTGATCCAAGGCCTACTGGCCCTTAATAGGGCAGGCTGCCTGTTACAGAGACCAAAAAACACAGTATCTTTTAGAAAAAAAACCTCATGATTTTGGGGCCAATCTCATGATTTGCGGGGGTCTGGGTCATGATTTTTGAACTTTTGGGGTTGGCGATAATGAAATTGCTAATTGCATGGTTTTGCTCATGTCTACTGCTCTGGGTGGCATATTTTTGTTCTCTGTGTTTACTGCCACTTCAGGGACTTCATGGGTTCAATTATGACTTCCAGAGCCAGAATGGCATAAAGGGCAGGTGGTGCAGCTAGGTGTGGTGGAATTATTCATGTGAGGCCAAAAGCTTGCTCCCTGTAGCCTTGCTACACATTTGGAAAATGTAAACTTTCACGTCTGCTGGTTCATTGCTCCTGACAAAATGTGGAGCACAAGTAAGGAAAACAGGACCCTGATATGCCCCTTTACACTGAATAATGGCAGACTTAACATGTTTCTCTGCTTCTCCCACCGTCTTTTCCATGCTTTCTTCCATGCCCAGATGCATGGCATACCATCCCAAGCTGGTCTGCAAAGCCTCTATCCTCTCCTTTTAAATTCCTCCTGAAGACCCACGTCTTTCATGATTCCTACAAGTTGGCCATTAGTCTTCTTATTCACTGTGTTCGTATATCTCATGAAAAGAACGCTCTGTGCTTTATTATGCTGTGCACTAACCTCTCTGAGTAAGTATGTAATCTTACTGTTGCCCCATCCTCCCTCCCTCGCCTGCTCTAGGGTCACACTATTTCTCTCATTGCATCATTTTCCAAAAGTAATCTGTAAGATGCTTGGGGCCAGGCGCTTTTAATTTAATTCTGTTTTCTTCTTTCTGCCAAGGGAGGCACCTAACAAACTTTTGGGCACATTTATGATAATACAATATAAGCCTTTGCCATTTGAGAACAAGAAGAATTGCTGTTACCTGTTCCATCAGTGGGATTTATAGCATCTTTGCTGGCCAGTCAGTTGCGTGGAAGACTCTCATATACATATACGTGTAGATTCACATATAGCTGTGATATTCCAGCTAGCAGAAGGCAGTGATACAACTTCTGACAGTCTAATCTCCAAAACTGAAAACCACCTGTGTGCAGGATACCAAGCTCTTGCTGGCCCTGGTGGGCAAAGAGTTGTGGGGCTGAACCTGGATTGCTCACGTAGGGATTGAGCTGGGGACCTCTACAGCTTAGTGCAGGGATGGGCAAACTTTTTGGCCCGAGGGCCACATCTGGGTATGGAAATTGTATGGTGGGCCATGAACGCTCACGAAATTGGGGTTGGGGTACAGAAGGGGGTGAAGGCTCTGGCTGGGGGGTGCAGGCTCCGGGGTGGGGCCAGAAATGAGGAGTTCAGGGTGCAGGAGAGGGATCAGGGCTGGGGCACAGGAGGAGGCCAGGGGTGCAGGCTCTGGGTGGCACTTACCTCAAGCAACTCCTGGAAGCAGCAGCATGCTGCTTCCGGGAGCAACTTTTGACCTGGCTCCCCAGCTGGAGTGTGGGAGCAGGGCAAGCCCCAGACCCTGCTTCCAGCAGAAGCTCAAAAGCCGGATTAAACCGTCTGGAGGGCCAGATGTGGCCCGTGGGCCATAGTTTGCCCACCCCTGGCTTAGTGCATGAGCCTCTACTGCCTGAGCTAACAGCCAGCTGGACCCTAGCTAAGGATGTAGAGCAGACTCATTAATCTCTAAATGGTCCTGGGGCCGCGAGAGGAGACAGAACACAACACTCAGGAGGTGCGTGGGGGGCATGAACCCCTCAGATGCCCCAGCACCAAACCCGTCTCACTATGGGGCGGGGAGGCATGCCTCCCCCAACTTTCCAGCATGAAATCCGCAGTGTGTGTGGGGGGGGGAGTGGGGGACACAACCCCTCCCCTACCTTTCGGGGCGGGGGGGGGTCCACAGCAACCTTCCCGGCCCCACGCTGAGGTAACAAATCCCTACCGCCTCAGCCCGGGGGACACGGAACTCCCTGCGACGGGGGGACAAGGCAGCGCCCGGGAGAAGAGGGTGGGGTGAATTGAGACACGTGTCGTGGGCATGGGGGCTGGGGTGATCGGGGGGATGTGGACGCGTGCGAGGGGGGGCGGGGGGGGGAAATGTGTGACCGGAAGTCGGGTTCCCTCCCGCGCCTGACTTCCTGTTTGGTCCGTAACCAAGGGCTTCCTGTTGCTAAGGGAGCTGGCGGCGGAGCCTGTGCCAGGGAGCCGGAGCCGAGGGGGCTGCAGGGACCCCAACGCCCCAACATGAGCAGTGGCGACGCCGACAGCGGCTCCTCCGCCTCGGTCCTGGCCGAGCTGGACTGGGACGATGGGTTCGCCATCCCCGTGGCCAACGCGGAGAACAAGGCGCTGGAAGAGGAAGTGAGTGGGAAGGCTGCAGCCCGACAGGGGGACACGAACACCCCCCCCCCTCGGCTCACCAGGAACGGGGCATGAACCCGACCCCCCGCCGGAGGACTGACGCCTCCCCGACTCGCCAGCGAGGGAGGGACACGGATCCCCCTCCCCTCCAGCGGGAGGGAGACATGAATGGACCCGGCCCCGGCCCCTAACGGCGGGCGGGGCGGAATACGAACCCTTCCCCCCCCCCCAGGGAAGTGGGGGGACATGAAGCATCCCCTTGCCTGCTCACTGGGGTTCGAACCCCTCCACGGGTCCTAGGCTAGGGCCCCCATTAGGACTAGATGGGAAACACCCCCCAAAACACCCCACCTGGGGTTCCCTAGGGAAGAATCTATCCCAGGCCAGGGCCCTCCCCCGCGGGGGCTCATGCAGCTAATGCTACTCTTCAGTTTATGCACTGACCCAATGGCCCAGCAGCATGGTGCTGTGCTACTGGGGGCACCTGTTGACAGCTGACTTATAAATCCCAAGGGCTACCCACACATAAAGCTCCCATGGCATTTTTCACAAGAGGAGTAGGGTTAAAGTATGTCCGAGACAAACTCTTCATCCTTCCCTCTCCTTCTAGGCTGGTCCTGAGTTTGTCATCTTCAGCTATTCTTTACTGAGGTCCTGATCCATGCAGGGACATTCTTATAACCTCAATGTCCTATTAGTCTTCCTGCACAGATCTCGTGATCTCTCAGGACATGGGCTTGATTCACCATTACCCTACACTTCATACAGTTATTTACACCAGTGCACAACAGAAGTAATGTGCTACAGAATTAGAAAAATAACAGTTTCACACCCACTTTGCACTAGTTAAAATGACTGTGCCAGGTGCAAGAGAAGGATGATGAGGCTCTTTAATTTGTAAAATTAATATACACCTGTTATATACAATGACTGAACAACAGCATATGTAACTATATTCTGGCCCCTGGTAATTTCAGTTGGATGCGGTATTCTTCGGTTCCTGCCGTAAACTGCATAATATTGTTATGCACTTACTGTTAAACACTGGAAGATCCACTTGCAAGAACAGAGCTATACTTCATATAATCAGTTACTTAGGATGCATTTGGATAAAAGATGCTATATAAATAAATGATAAACATAATTCCATGTCACATTGGGTTATCTTTTAAGGCATAAGTAACATTACTTTTTTAACATTTTTATTATCTAGACCAACTATATTTATTTTTCTCTTCCTTCATTTTTAAAGAAATGAAGTCTATTGTCTATATTTGTGTGGTTTACATTATACAGTTTATATATTGTAAACAGGCAAGTATTGCTTGTTAAATAGTATATATTGCTTTCTGAAGATATATTCAATAAACTAGTAGATTTTGTTTGTTTACAGCTGCAAAAGTTGCAGAAAGAAAAAGCAAACCTAAAAAATCAGTTGACTGATTTTGAAGAGCGTATTGAGGCAATGACATCACATTTGAAAAACGTCAGACAGGAGTTCAACTTTACACAGGTAAATTGTTGTAACTAGTAGATCCTCCTTATCCAGTTTAGAATTCTGCCTGATATTTTTCTCTAATTTGTACACACATCTACTTGTCTGAATACATTTTACTACTGATGAGAGACCTCAGAGCCTTCCAGTACTTGCCTAGGAAATAAATGAAGGCATGTCTCAAAAATATTATTAAATTAATGAAAAATGAATAAATAATTATTGTGCATGGAATGAAGGCACAGATTTTAGGATAGTTTGGCAATGGGTACTTACAGAAGTAATAGATAGATAAGTCTGACCCAGGGGGAAAAAAAAACTGTTTCAATCTGGAAAAAAAAAATTGTAAAAGGAGAATGTTTTTATTGATCAGAAGATGGTTAATTGCCAAATGCTAATGGGGACTTAATTCTTGAAAAGTGAAACAAGACTATAAGGGGAGAGAGAACTCTGCTTTACACTCTGAGAGACATATGACTAGGACATATGGGCCCAAATTTTCAGATAAATGCATTAGATAAATACATCTAATCTAGGGATCTCAGCTGTTGTGACTGCACATGTTAGCAAATGAGGCTGTCTCTGAGTATCTAGAACCCAAACCCTATAGGATTTTATAGATCAGTATTAACAGCTTGAATTGCACTCGGACCAAATTGGGATCCAGCGTAGACCTTGGTATGAGATACCATTAATGATATAAAAAAGTTGTTTTTCTAAAAAGGTGCATAAATGAATTCTGTAACTTTCTATTGTTTATAGCATGGAACTGGGACTCAGGAGACCTGAGGCCTGCCTCTCACCTTACTTAAACCACTATAAATTAGGAACTACTCCACTCAGATCAATGGAGTTACTGGTTTCACACCAGTATGAGGGTATGTCTACTCTGCAATGTCTACCCACGGCTGGCCCTGTCAGCCGAGTTGGGCTCAGGCTGCAGAGCTGTAAAATTGCAGTGTAAATGTTCCAGCATGAGTTCTGGGACCCGTCCCACTCACAGAATCCCAAAGCTCTTAACTCCAGCCTGAGCCTAAGTGTCTGTACTGCAATTTTCCAGACCCACAGCCCAACAAGCCCAGCTCAGCTGACATGAGCCAGACACAGATGTGTAATTCTAGCGTAAACATACCTTGACGGTTCAAAATCAGATTTCTGGACTTTGTTCCCTAATCTGGCACCAATTTGCTATGTGATCTGTAGAAAGACATTACCCTTCAGTGCCTCCATTTCCCCATCTGTGAAAATGAGTACTATTTAACCACTTTCTTAAAGCATTTGAAGAACATCTGTTGAAAGTTACCAAATGCAGACTATATTTTACTGGGACCTCCTGATAGGCTTTTAGCAGCTTCATAACTTTATTTTGACTATATCAGTTCTTTAGAGTTTCATCTGATAAAAAATATGACTTACCTCATGGAGTCTCCACAGAGATTTCACTTTGTCATCCACTGTGAAGATTACTTCTCATTCAGGAAGCAAAAAATTATTTTCTATTCCCTACTGCTGGAAAATCCTCCGGAGTTGCAGAGAGCCTGATTTGTTTGGGTTAGTGTGCAGGTGTGAGGTGGTGTTGGTGGCCTGTGATATACTAGACTAGATGAGTTGGTGGTCCCTTCAGGCCTTAAACTCTGTGATTAGTTATGTGGCTAAGAGTTAAGGCTCAAATTTTCAAATGATTAGTGGTTTAGGGTGCCTCTGTTTTTGGATACCCAACTTCACATACTTTAAAGGAGCCCAATTTACACAGGTGGGTGCTCAGAACTTTCTGAAAATGAACCCCTTTAAGGAGTCTCAGGCTGGACCCCCCCAAATCACTAAATCACAGCCTATGATTTCAAATGGATGTCTGAGAAGAAACTCGGATAATGAATCTACTGATACAACCCATGTAAAAGGGCACTGAGAGACTGATAGATGGCTTCCTTGCAGCTGAACAGCCTCTTAGTTTTAATGTGCTAGATGCAAGTTTTAATTAGCAATTGAGATGAAGAACACCATGTGCTCCTTCTTCTGTAAGAGAAGGACTTCCAGTAGGTAAAAGATTGGGTATTGTATAGGGGAAAATATATTAAAGCAATTTTGCGAGACAAAAAGAGGCACCCAGCTGGCATGTGGTAATATCTATGTCAGCTAATCCATCCCAGCTCAAAACAATAGAATACTCTTTGCTGCTTTGCCTCCTGATTCAGACAGAAAGCTACATAATGATGGAGAGACTAGTTTGAATATGATTATCTGTACTGTTGTTTGGTTCTGAACTATAGAACAGTGAAATAATGGATTCTGAATCTTGCATGAAATATTTTTGAATCACTTAGCTAGATAGGGAAGGCTAATCTGAGAACATTTGATAAAGGTCATTGATTTTTTAATATGAATTCCATATCTAAAAGTCCAAACACCGGTATATGGAGTTGCTCTGAATTTACACCAATGCAAATCAGACTCTGAATTTCAAAAGCCTCCATACGCATTTTTATTTTAGTTCTGTAAAATCCCTAGATGTAAATTTCATAGTTTTATATCAGTGTTACCTTTATTAGAGTTCTGATTCTGGTGAAATAATAAAAATGGTATTGCGTGTTAAATGCCTGTTAACGATTCCATGCAAAATAATGAACTATATTATTCTATAGTCTCTTTACAGAGCCAGAGAGAATGAAATTGAAACCGAAGAGCACTTTAAAGCCCTTGCTGAGAGAGAGCTTGGACGTCTCAAAAAAGAGATTCAACGGCTGGAAAATCAGATGGTTTCCTTAAGGGAAAAAAAAAATAGTCAAGAAGTAAGATTCAAAAATATTGTAAAATGTAACCTGTTCTGTTTATCACTATTCTTCTTGCAATGAGTAGTGTTTTTTCCTTAGACAAATGAGGTCATAAGACAACAATTTTAACAATAGTACTTGTTGATGGAGCACGAATGCCTGAGACGTCCCACAAATATTTATGACCCAGTCCTTCAGCCCTTGCTCAGGAACATGTTAAGAGTTTTGTGTTAGTAAGAACTGGAGAACAATCACTTACCATGTCTTTTCTTCTTTTCAAACCATGAGGCTAACTTTTATTCCTTCAGGTTGGCTGTCTTCCTTTTTGTTGACTCTCTTTGGTGCTCAAAATGGCCAGATCCTCCTCCTGGCTGTACAAGGCCGGATTCTGCCATTCCCTCTCACATTGGGAAGTCCCCTCTCAGTCACTTGGCACCACTCTTGGAGTAAGAGTATCTGAATTTGGCTCTTTGGTTGGGGTGGGGGTGAGGGGGCGTAAACTGCATTAAATGATGAGTTGGATCAATTTCTCACCAAGCGTGTATTAACTCCAGATAATAGAATAGGCATCTTGTGCCAAAGGTTCACTCACCTCAGGTTAAGACAATTTTTTTCTTTTTTAGGTTTATGGAAACTTAATTGCCTTGGTTCTTTTTAATGCCAGGACCATATACTGGCATTATTCAAACTGAAGACATTTGCCATAGAAAAAGACTCATCCACTTAACAGTTTGGTCTTCAGACACCACTAAATTCCCAAGACTAGTCCGTATCCACTTACATTGTCTGTTTTGATTTTGTGCTTAGAAAGATAATACATAACTTAAAATTTAATTTCTCTCAAACTTTTCCAGAATAATATATTCAAAGCCACGCAGAAGCTGGAAGCCTTAAGATGCCAGATGAACTGGGATCAGCAAGCTCTGGAGGCCTGGTTAGAGGAATCAGCTCATAAAGACAATGATGCAGTCACAATCCAGAAGTATGCTCAAGAGGATGATGGGAAATTAAGAGTATGTAGATATACCATTTAAAAAAAAATATTATAATATGTATATTTTCAACAGGAACATAAGGCTAATTTTAGCATCTAAGGATTTGTCATGTCATCAGGTTAGGCAGACAGACAGAGAGAGAGGCAAGACATTTTGTTCAACAGCACTTTTAATCTGTGATGGTTTTCCATTTAGTACATCAATGAAATTTCATTTAAATTCTTTTTTAAAGGTTATATAGGTGACTGTTTTTATAAAGGGCTAAAATGCACAATTTAATACTTATTAGAATTTGTTTGTTCTGCTAGATAAGGCTGACGTTTACCCTGAAAGTACATAAATATTTAATTATGGCCAGTAGTCACCGTGGATAAAATTTTAAACAGAACTTCATGCTGAATCCAATAGGAAGGTTATCCTAGATCTAGGACATATGACCCTCTGAAAAAACAAGTGCAAGTAATTTAGATGTTCCTGTTTAAACTAGAACTGAACTGCTTAATATCAATGAGGATAAAATAAGGCTATTTGAATAAAATTGACCAGAGAAATGAAAGACTGATATTAAATATAAAGTAGACGCATCAAGCAACTAGTTCAAAATTCATAGATGGTTCTCAAGTAGCTTATCACTTAGGAAAAGAGTATTTTTGTTGATAAATGTAAGTGTTCTTTGCACACAGTTCAAATTAAAGCTAACTTTATTGTCATGTTTATTGAATGAACAGACAATTCAGATACCATAGCTTACCCAAATAGTCCCATTGATGTTAAAGGGACTATTTCTATGAGTTAGGGCTGCTTGCATGAGCAAAGGTTTACAAGATCGGACCCTTAGCTTTTTATGCATTTCAAACGCATGACATAGATGTCGTCTCATTAACTCCCAACTTAACTGTAGCAGAGCTTTGTATTTATTTATAATTAATTAACTATGTTAGTCCTTAAATAATTTCATTTCAGGTGCTGACCCAACAGATAGAAAAGATGACTATGGAAGCTAATCAGAAACACAAAATTCTTGACAATGAGCTTACAGAAACCATAAGTGCTCAGGTTTGTGTATGAAGCAAATGAAGATTATTTTCTGTATTTGAAGTACTTCTTAAAATTAGAAACCATTGCTAATAGGGCTTCACTTCTTTACAGATGGAGCTGGATAAGGCAGCTGAAGATTTTCGCAGAGTTCACCATGAAAGGCAAGAGCTGATCAGACAGTGGGAAAGTACAATAGAGCAGATGCAGAAAAGAGATCAAGAAATAGATCACTGTGCTTTGGTAAACCATGTATTCAGAGTTTGCTTTATATAAATAGTGGGCCTAACCTTGCACCAATAATGAAAATGGTGCTATTGTCTCAAATAGAAGAACATTAAAAACATAATGGGCCGTATCCTATTCCTTTCTGCATTGGTCTTCTTTACATTTCACTCAGCTGTTTCAAATTTAAGATATATTACAGAAGATTACCTACACAGTTGCATTGCATTGCATCATTTTGATAAATATTCTTAGTCTTAAAGGGGTGTCTGTAAAGCTAAGTAAAGTCCCTCTCAACTTAAGCGATACTCTTCTGCACTACCATACAGGAGTCTCAGGTTTAATTTTCAGTTCCAGTCTGACGTTCCCTGTTCCATCAGGAGCTAGAGTGCCTTGCAACTTCTGATAATGTTCCCTCTGTCTTGTCTTATCAGCACTAAGAGCAAGTAGACTTCTACCCATTCCTCTTAGAAAAGGATAGTGGGCTGCAAAAGAGGGGGGAGGGGGAAATTACAGGTCTGGGACATGACTCAAAGGGAAAATAGGGGAATTAATTTTTAGATTTCTGACAGATATGATTTCTGCCGTCATGTGCATGTGTGGCCCCTATAAAGGTCAGTTGGAGTTAGTGCTTTCTAAGGTCAGAATTTAGCCCTAAGAGCTTGCTACAAACATGAATCAACATTAGCACTTTTTAAAAAGCCTTTCAAAAAGTGTTGTTTTGATTACATTTTACAAGTTAATGCTTGCTTCTATTATTTGTCACCTTTCTCATTCTCTTAGAGCCTCGAGATTTATGTTTCTGTCCTAGAAAAAAAAGCTATAATGAAAGGGGGTTAAATAACGCACATTCTCTTTTGTTTTATGTGTATTGAATTTGAAATGTGTGTAGAAATAAACATGGGTATCAAAGTGGAATTTTTATAAAGTTTCAGAAGCCTCATATGATAGCTTCAGATTTTGGAAAAGGTGTCATATGTCTGAAAGAAGATTCTGCACTAAATCTCAGCTGTGGCTAGTATGAAATTGCCCTGAAAAACAGGGGAACTTCAGCTTTGCATGTTGTTCACATTTGGGTTAGGAAGCTCTGTGGGAAAAAGTGTTTTGAATTATTATTATTATACAACAGTAAACAATATAATAAAGAGAAAAAAATCAGGAGGAATAATTTAGAATGTGAGTTAATGTAGAAACTTAGCTGGAATAACTTGAGCTCTTTAGTACTATAGGCCATATAATTGCTAGTGGCCAGATTCTGCTACCTTTTCTCACATACTCTGCAATTAGTCCTGTTGATTTATTTTTTGATTAAAATAAGCAGTTATGATTCTTAATATAGGGACCGGATCAGCTAAGAGAGATGGTGCCATTTTTTTGCCGTCACTTTTCAAAGAACATGAAATTAATTGTTGTACACTATTGTTTCACCAATATCTAAGTTCTTGCTGAGCCATTTTACTTATTCTTTAAGAACAACAAAATCCACCATTTCCTAAAATCTGCTGTGCTAAAACCCTCACGCACACCTTGGTCATCATTTGTCATGGCTATGAATTATTACTATTATTGTAACCTCCTCTATGCCCTCTCCCCTGTTCTGGTCTATTAAAATGCTGTTTATGCCTATAACCTCTTCCTTTCCTGTCACTTTGAGCGTGTCACTGTTCTATGTAAGTTTACAGTGATTTTTAATACTGAGAGAGAGAACTGGAATAGAAGTTGCCTATCCAAAATATTTTCAGTATTTTATGTTGCTAAATATGAGTTCAATGAGTCATATATCAAAGGAAATTATTTCATGGTGCTGCAATACCTAGGTTACCACATACTATTGCATTAAAGTATATTTTGATTTGTTTCTTTTTACTATTAATCATTTTTGAGGTAAAGCAATAGCCAAAAACAAAGAGTAACAGTCTTACGGCAATGCTTGTTGCATTATTTAAAACACTTGAAATGTTTTTTATTCTGCTAGTTATTAGCCCAGGTAAGACAGGAGATCCGAAAGAAAGAAGATGTGATTAAAGAGAAGATTCGTTTTTTGGCAAACGAGACTGGGAATAACGTGGAGTATGAAAAGAGAATTTCTGTTGCTGACCGGCAAGCTGCCAAACTCCGATTAGATTACCAAAACCAAGATGCTTATAGAGTTCAACTCCAGGATGAGGTAATAGCGACTAAATGCTTCAGGGAAAAGTAAAAAAAAAAAAAAAAAAAAAACATAACTTTTAATTAATGAAACGAATGCGACAGCAAAAATGCAGAAATATATGGTGACCTCTCTCATTTTCTGATACAGCCCTTATGTTGTAACAAAATGTCTGCAATTGCCAATGCAGTGCGGGGTATTGGAGTTTGAATCCTGAGCTTGGTCTTTGGCTGGTAATGCTGCAGAGGAGGAAGCATGTAGCCATTGAGAAAGGAAGTGCCTTGTATTACTGCATTGCCTTCCAATGGCTGGTTCAAATGTTTCCCTTAAATAGTATCCAGCCTGTGACAGTGACTACTAGATGCTTCAGAGTATAATGCCCCATCTTTACCACACATATCATGCATCTAATTTTGTAGTACTGTAACATGGTGAAAAAAAAAATGTCTTCACTTCTCCAGATGATCACCATTTTATGCTCTGAAGAATGAGGGCTGACAGCCCTTGTAATTTTGTCCTAATTAAAATAACTGTAGAGGCTTTTCATTTTCATAAAGCTACCCAATAAAGAGGCAATATGGGGTAGTGGGTTGCTACATCTGTAAAAATGGGAACAATACCTGCATCCCTCCTTCAAAGGTGTATTTTGAAGATTAAACAGCTAACGTTTGTAAAGACGTTGGAATGTATAAAATGCTAAGTATTGTTCTCTTGCTGAACTATTTACTTCAATTATATCTTGCTGAAAAAAGTTCCACACGTTAATTTTGTGTGGCATAAAAATATTTCCCTTTATAGAATCATAGACTTTGAGGTCAGAAGGTACCATTATGATCATAAAACTTATTGTTTAATTTTTATGAATAGTCTGTGTGTCCTCGTACCTCAGAATCCTCCCTTAGTTTAACCAAAGTAATGTTGTGCAATCAGCAGAGTTTGGGCCAGCACTAATTGTTGGATTCACACCATCGCTAGTGCCCATATGGAGCCTCATTGAAGTCATTGGAACGCCACATAAGCACAAGGGTTTACTCACACAGATGCAGTTGCAGTATCTGGTCCCATTCTTTCTTCTTGATAATTAATTAATTAAAAATATATAGGGTCAGATTCTCACCTGCTGTAAATCAGTCTGATTTCATGGGTTTTGCCAATTTACACAAGTTGAGAATCTGGACCCTTTTTTTTTTTTTCCATTTAGAGAAAACACTTTAAAACTATCTAGAATAATCTTCGCTTTGTAGAAATACAGGTTTGTTAGCAACACTAGCAAATGTTTTGACATTTTTGATGGGGCACCGAAGGCGGATTGTTAATATTTATATACTTATAAAAGAAAGTATTATCCCGTTTCAGTGTTGGTAATGCTTAACAGTAAGTGAGCTTTCTGAAAATTAATTGTTTATAAATGTACTAAAATGTTCCACACTACAAAATAGAGTAAATGATCCTTTTTACTTTATTTATTTATTAGCTGGATACTTTAAAAGCCACTGTGGACAGAACTGCTTCTGATTTAGAATCTCTGAGAACAGAAATGGCCAATCTGAAGAAAGAAATCCAGGAAAAACACATCAGGTAAGAAAGATAAACTCTTAGAAAAAGTTTATAACATTCTGTAACAATCAGATCTTTGATCAAGTTATTCATACCAAGGAACCTTAAACAATGTTGGACACTTAAGTAGTCAACTAGCAGGATATTTTGTGACACAGCTAGACTGTCCTAGTTACTCTTTGGACTAAATAGCCTTGAAATACTCTGTGAGTCTCATCTCAGTTGAGGGTGGGGGGGTGAAATCTGTGTGGGCCCTGGCTGTCATCTTATTTTTTGTTTAGTTTATAAAATTGTGGTAATAGTGTCCATAACAGTTGTCTGAGACAGACCTAAGCACTCTACACACTTACATGCCTTTCGATGAATATAATGAATTGCTTTATTAGATTCACTTCTCAAGCAACTGTTCTGTTCTAAACATTTTTAGACATTCTTAAATGTCAAGCAACTGTTCTAAACATTTTAGTGTTTTGTGTGTACCCTTCATTTTAACTCATTGTGCCTTATAATTTTGTTCAGGCTAAGCCATGTTAAAGATCAGAATGTGCATCTTTCAAATAAACTGAAGTTTGTGACTGAGAAGACATTGAGTTTAGAAGAAAAAGCTTTCAGGATGGAAGAAATACTAAAAGAAGAGGAGAAAATTGTTAAAGTAAAACCTTTTAGACAATATCTGCCACTTAGGATTAATGTGGACTTTACAGGTTGTGTTTCGGACAAGAATTTATGTATGGATTAAAATTGAATTTATTTATTAATTAATATGGCCTGCAGCCATTCCCCCTCAAACGTTAAAGTACGCAATATTCAGTTGGGTCAGGACTTGGATAGGAGATCCCTAGGGAAAGCCTTGGTGTTGTGCAAAGTGGTATGTGGATTTGATAGGTGGCATTCTTCCCTCCGAATTGGTACTGAATCAAGGCATGGTATTGAGGGGGCACTGTGAAGTGGAACTGCCATCTTTCAGATCAGATGAAACCTAGATCTTGATCACTTGTGGTTATTAAACATCCAGTAGAATTTCTAGACAAAGGTCATTTAATCCCAGATTTGTGGCTAAATTTTAAGGAGCTATCACTAGAAATGGGCAGAGAATATTAATTCCATTTCATGGAGGATTTTAAGATTTTGAAATTTGATTTGGTTCAGCGTCAGAATGAAAACCAAAAAATTCACATTTCTACACAAAATGGAATTACCATTCTCTATCCACCTCTACTGGGAGCCATGGACTCAGGAAGCTCTGTGAGCTTGGGCTGCTTAGGAACTGTGAGTCTGGATGCTCTGGGAGTTTAGGATTTTCAGGTCCTTGGCTCCCTATCAGCCTGACAGATGAGCTTTCCTATACTTTATTTAAAAAATAAATAAAAAAACCACCAAACTCCCTGTTTCCCAATTTGTTAATAATTCTTTATAAATATGTTTAGCCTCTGACATATCTGATATAAACCTTTGACATTTTGCTTGATGATAGGGTATTGGATGCTCTAAAGTTGTCAGATGACCTCATTACACAAGTGGCAGAACAGGTGTTCTCAAACAAGTGACAAGAAAAACTACAGTCATGCACACCATCTCATATTTTGTTTCTGCCACTTCGTTTTCCCAAACCCTGTCTTATTTTTCAAGCAATAGCTGTGTGAAATGCTGCTCTCATGATAGCATTTGGGACTTATTTCATGAACTTTGCTCTTGTGTTATAAAGTTACTATGTACATTAAATTGCACTTTGAATATTAATACACAGTTTAGAGAAAATGAACCTTAGCTATATACATAGATTAAAAAAATAGGGTTTGCTATTAAAAAAGATTAAATACTGCAGAAAATCTGAAAACTAGCTGGAATTATATAACATTTCTGTAAATTGAAAACTGCATTTGCTTCCTCGTAAATCTGCTCCTAGGGTGGCTAAGCCATTAGCAGGGTTTCTTTACTTACATATGTGGCAGATAACCCAAGCTGACACTGAGCTTGGCAGCTCTACAGCCTTGGGGTAATATTTTAAATAAGATGAACTGTTCTTGAACAATGTCTGTAATTTATTAGTCAGAAGCATGCTTTCCATCAACATTAGGCATGCATGTCTATTTCCCGCATCTATTAATTTACTTTGAAAAGATATTTACTGAGAACAATACAGACAAAATCCCATTCGTCACTTGTGCTTGAGTTTCCTGACGTCTCCTGGACTCTGTAGCAAAGCAGTGTTGTAGGGACTGATTCTTATCTAATGCCCATATCTATTTTGGGGGGACCTCTTTTTAAAAGGAAGAAAAATTTTTTTTAAATACATTTAAAAATACAAAAACTGCTTAAGACCTTAATGACTAAGGACCAAATTCTGATCCTATTTGAGATGATAGTTTTGCCTTTTTTTTCTTTCATTAGTTCAAAAAAATTGGCCCTAACTGGACACACAGGTGGTCATAGAAATTAAAAATAAATATGTTTTAAAAACAAATCTTAAAAAAATCATTTCCTCAGTTAGGGCCTGATCCAAAAGCCATTTCCCATTCACTTCAGTAGGCTTTGGATCAAGTCCATACTTGCCCCCAAGTTACTGAGTTCAGGGTTCAATAATTTTCCTTCAACACTTATTCCAAAAATAAAACTCTCTTTCAACCCTCCTGCCTTCAAGTCATCTCTCAATGTTATTAAAGATGGTGAGAGAAACGCAAAACTTTGAATTCAGGTCTTGGCAAGTAGAAATCCTTTGGTGGTTTGTTTTTGTTTGTTTGTTTGTTTAACAGTTAAGCATATTATTTTGTAAATGATTGAAAAATCTTAGCATTTTGGTTCATATATGTTTCTAATACATTTCAGGTCACATTAATGTTTTTTACCTCTCACAATCAGAGTTCAAGATTCTATCCCACTACAGTTGATGACATCTCTAACACCTAAAACAGAGCAAGGAACTGAATTTCCTACTTTGCTTCAGGTGTTAATGATATCAACTGCAGCATAGAAACCTCATCTTAGGTCCTGGCAGGTATGAAAAGAATGAAGTGATTTTAAAATGTCTGAATATATTTTAAAACAAAACTATATTATATATACATATTCTGTTATACATTTTGATTGTTAAACAATCTTGAAAAAACATATTGTAAGTCATCTGTAAGAAATCAGTACAAAAAAAGCAACCCTATTTTACAGGTGTATATTGGAAGGCAGTGAGGGGTAAGACTGGAAAGAGGCAAGAATTTATAGTTTGCTGAAATGGAGTACAGACTAAAAGGGACAAAAGTCTCTCAAAAGTGCACTCCAGTACTTTTGCAAGGACAAAATTTTAAGAACACATTTTTATCCTCCAAAGTCAAAGACTTTTCAAACCAGCACACAGTTTCTAAAACTTCTGATACTAAAATTTCATGCTTCCAATACCTCATATGTAGAATATTTTATATGTATCGTTTTTTTTTTCTATGAATGATAAAGACAAATGTGTGTCCCTGCAGGGCATTACCCAAAACTGACTTTTTGTGTTTAATGAGTAATTTGTCATCAGGAAAAAGAAACACAAATGAACAAGTTGAAAGAACTCCATTTCAAGAAAACTCAGGAGTTACAGATACAGGGGGAGAAGGAGAAATCTATTATTGCAGAAATCGAGGGAACCCGAGTATCACTTAAAAACCTTAACAGTCGTTTACGTATACTTGATGCAGACACCTTAAAGCAACAGGAAATCATGTATAATCAGGTAAAAGTGTTAACAAGCCCTCAGTTTCATTTGTGATTGTTCTTTGGGGCTAACATATTTGGGGTTTTTCTGTCTTTAACTGCTTAGAAAATGCAGTTTCTGAAATGATCAGTGCTTGTGATGAGTTCTACAGTTCCATCTCCCCAGGTGCATGAATGAAATTTTGTGTGTGTATTATTTTTTGTATCTTCTGTTCTCCACTTTAATTTCCCAAATCAATTCTTCACTTTGATTCCTCTGAACTACTGATGCTTCAGGATAAATTTTCGAAGCGATACAAGAGAGGTACATGCCCAAATTCTGTTATTTGCTAATGGGATTTATGTGTATATCTCCTATGCACTACTTTGAAAATTTGCCCCTTTATATCAATTTCCACTGGTACGGCAAGATTGCAACACTGCTGTAAGCCTCCCTATAGCTGACTCCCTATCTGTGCAGTGTGTGCTTTGTTACACTTTTAGGAGATTACTTATGATCCATCATCACACACCAATCATTTAAGAGCATTTTGTTAATGTTTCACATTAAAATGAGAAGGCTATAGGCCGCATATTATTGTAAAATAACAATAGCTTAATTAGGCAACTGTCCTAAAGCCAAAATTTAGTTCCAAAGTTTATATGCAATGATTTAGCATTATAGAAAGAGCTACAATTCTTTATCTCAGTCTCTCAATTTTATTTTTTACATATAATTTTAACAGGATTTTTATATTCAGCAAGTGGAACGACGACTGTCACGGTTAAAAGGGGATGTTAATACAGATGAAAGGCAAGTTCTGGAAGCAAAAGTTGCCGAACTTACAAAGACCTTAGAAGAAAAGAAAGAGGCATATAATCTTTTACATGCCCAGCACAAGAAACTTCAGGTAACTTACTTACAATATCATCTTTGCTGATATAAATTCTGGAAATCCTAACAAATTAGTTTAGGGAGATTTTTTCTTTATTCATTAATCTGGTACTAGGATGTGTGAACTTCATGTAAGTTACACAGGTAACCTCACACCGCACTCCTCTGATGTACCTTGTGGGAAATGTATAGCTACTGGACGACTGAAGATTCTTGGCATATACTGGGCTAGATGGACCTTTTGGTCTGACCCAGAATGGCCAGTCTTATGTTCTTATGGCATGAAGGAGGATTTTGGGTTGTGTTGAGCACAAACTTAACTTACTTTACATCTACTTGATCTTCAAGCAATCAGAGCTAAAAATGAAACTTTTCAGATTTGTCTTCACAATAAGGCATCAGTAAGAGACCATTATTCTATGATAATATTGTGCTCCATTGACACTAGCTCTTATGTATTACAATATAATTGCATTGTTTTTGTCCAATTAGGATTTTAGTTTTAAGTTAAAGTTTAAGTCCTTTGTTTAAAGGAAAAAATGTTCACGTTCACAAGCCCAAAGCTGACCCAGTACTTGTACAAACAACTTTTTTCTGTTTTTAAAATGTTGCTCTAGGAGATCTTGTATATCACAAGTCACCCAATATGCATATGCAAGTTACTTTACTTGCAAGCACAGTTACAGTGAAATGTATAAATGCACCTAACTTGTTTCTACATCAGCCCGTCATGAGTTTGACACACCAATATTTTTGTTTTGTGTGTATATACATATAACTTCTCCTCTCACCCTCAGGTTATCCCCCAAATTTGCGCCTTTATTTTGTTTCTTTTTAAACAATTTTCAAACTATGAACACTTGCTCCTTTAAGTAAAAAAAGTCTAATTTTAAATGAAGCATTGGAGCATATCATGAGTAGTTTATCGACGAGACGCTTAAGAGATAACTTGATCATGGTCTATAATTACCTACATAGGGAGAAGATATTTGATGCTAGAGCAGTGGTTCTCAAACTAGGGCCGCCACTTGTGCAGGGAAAGCCCCTGGCAGGCTGGGCCAGTTTGTTTACCTGCCGCGTCTGCAGGTTCGGCTGATCGCGGCTCCCACCGGCCGTGGTTCGCTGCTCCAGACCAATGGGGCTGCAGGAAGGGAGGCCAGCACATCCCTCGGCCTGTGCCACTTCCCGCAGCCCCCAGAAACAAACCGGCCCGGCCCAGCAGGGGCTTTCCCTGAAGAAGTGGCGGCCCTAGTTTGAGAACCGCTGTGCTAGAGGGCTCTTTAGTCTAATAGACAAAGACACAATAAGATCTAATGGCCAGAAGTTGAAGTCATCGAAGTTCAAACTGGAAATAAGATGCACATTCTGAACTAGTGTAATTAAACATTGAAATAGACATCCAAGGGATGTGGTAAATTCTCCATCACTTGGGAGTCTTACCCAGAATTGGATGTCTTTATATGCTCTATAAAGTTCAACCATAAATGCTGGGGTAGATGCAGTGAAATTGTATGGCCTGTGTTATGTAGGAGGAAAGACTAGATGATCATAATGGTCCCTTCTGGCCTTAAAATCTATGACTGCATGAATATGAAGGTTGTGTATTGGTGTCATAAAAGGGTTGCTTGCACCCCGCCTAAAATATTTCAGTAGCACCATGGACCAGAACCCATTGTGTTAGGCACTGTACAGACAGTACAAAAATATAACAGAGAGCCCCTGTCCTAAAGAGTTTATAATCTGTAATTTTTAATTAATTGCTAGTAATTGGTGTAATCTGTTTCCGGGGTCATGAACTAAAAGCCATTTATTTTCTAACAGAGCGATGTCCATTTTATCAAGAGAGCAATGGATAAGACAGGAGAAGAAATGACTGGTCTGATGATCAGAATAGATGAACTAAACCTTTTCAATGACAAATCGGATAAAGAGTTAAAAAAAGCCAAAGCTCTTAAGCAGGTATGATGATAATTTGTGGCTTTTTACTAATGGAAAGTATGAGGTTTTTTATTTTGTTCTGTTTTTTAAGAATAAACCATCTAAACACTCTTAATTAATAGATTGGGGGTTCTTTTCTACTTTCTTTTGTGCAGGGTCATCTCCTTCCAGAGGGAAACCCTCTGGAGTTTCTTGGTCTTTCAGCCTCCCTGTAATACCCAGATCTTCAAAGGAAGGACAGTTTCATGGCTATTGTCCCATTAGCTGGTAGTGTCTGGGGAGGGTATAGAGCAGGGGCCGCCACTTCCCGCAGCGAACGGCGAACCACAGCCACTGGGAGCTGCGAGTGGTAAACAAAGTGTCTTGAGGTCCGCCAGTGGCTTACCATGAACAAGCCGTGAACCAAGTTTGGGAACCCCTGGTGCAGAGGAACTGTAGCCTCTTACCACCTCAAGTTGTAGGGCTCCATTGGGAATTCAGTTATTACTGACTAAGTCCCTTGCATTTATGAAGCAATATCCATTTGGAGGGTGCTTTGTTGCCAGAGGCGTATTACTAACGTTTCTTTGAGAAATCATTAATTTGAAATTAATGCTACTTTCGGATTAAAGTTTTCTCAAAGAAACATCAGTAATACAATAGAATATGGATAGAATATCCATGGAGCTGGCAAGGGATAATGTTGTGGAGAGCAGATGAACCCCAATTGTTCCTTCTACCCAGTCTCCAAAGCCTTGTGGAGCCACAGCTCCAAGATGACCGTACAGAGGGGCTTACATGGACAGGGAAAAGAAGGAGCTAATACTGTTTGGCTAGCATGCCCCAAACCCAGATGTTCACCCTCCAACTTTGAGACTGATGGGATGTTCTGGCTCACTAATTTAAATATCATATAACAAATAGGATGCACCAACTACATATAATAACTGGTTTCCCTTCCACTGTCATCCTTTCTGCAAAAATCTTTTGTTTTTCTTATGGTCTAAAGTCTGAAACTAAGACTTTTTTTGTGTTTGTTTTTTCTTCCTCCCAGCAAGGCTCATCAGCACAACCTTGGGAGTATGAGTTTGGTAATGTAGGTTCTGTATAAATCACAGCTATCCTTTTGTTTTATTTTGACTTCTTAATTAGAACAGCTTTTTGTAAAAGTCCTATTCCTCCTTTTGCTGTGAGACACAAGGAAGAGGTGCAAAAGCCCCTGAAGCACTTGAAAAGGTGCAGCAGGAGCTCTGAAACTAGTGCTTCCCTCACCTTTTCCCTGTCCCCAAGAGAACTCTGGGTGGTCGAGGCTCAGCTGAGACTACAGCGTAAGACAATAACCTAAGGCTCAGTGCTGGTTTTTGTGGTATAGAAATACTGTTTAAAGAGTGCTTTACAGGAAACTGGAATTTCTAAAAATGTGTCGGTTTAAAAATAAATCAAGTTGAAAAGCATACCTACCTTTTAATTTTGTATTATTTCTCTCTTTTTTTTTTTTTGGCATTTGATAGGATTTGATGATTGAAGATAATCTCTTAAAATTGGAATTGAAACGTCTTCGAGATACGCTATACAACAAAGCAGAGCAAGTTCTCTCACTGGAAAAACAAAAGCTACAGTTAAATACAGCTATGGAAGAAAGAACTGAAGAAATTAAGGTTCACAAGGCAATGATTGAATCACAGATAAGATTTGTGGAGCAGGAACGGCAAAGTGTAAGGTAGTTACCATTTATTTTCAAAACATTACCTTCAATGTTCTTAACAGTAAATGGAAAATAGAAACACAATACATTAAGATATTATTCAAAATATCTGGGTGAACTGTGTGGTCTGTTTACAATTTTCCTCTCTTAAACATTTCAAAAATCAGCTAGTAGATTCCCTGTCTTTGAGTACAGCATTAATAAATTAATTTCTCAGCGATCATTTTTTAAATCACTTTTATATAGTGTCTTTCATGTGGGATCTAAAAATGTTTACAAAGGGAGGTAAATATTATCCTTATTTCCCAAACAAAAAGATTGAGGATAGTAAGTGACTTGCCCAAAGTCACACAGCTAGTCAGCAGAAGGGTTGGGAATAGAACCTAAGTTTCTTGATGCCAGTCTCCTGCTTTAACCACTAGGCAAATCTCTCTTTACTCTCTGCTATCCCCCATCCTATCCTGAACAAGAAATCATCATTTGTCCAATGTGGAAATATGTCATCTGGTATTGTAAGGAATCTGTAATTGCATACCTACTGCCATACAGAATCTCTTTAAGCTCAAGCAATAGAGGTCTGGGTTTTGAAGGCAAAGTTCCTACGTCTGACCCTCCACTGCTGCATTTGTTCAGGATAGCTGGTGACTATATTGTCTGTATATTTAGAGCTAGTTACAATAGCTAGTTATAACAGCCAAGTTATTTTTTTATGAGAGGACCTACTCATCAGGAATAAAATACTGGAGAAAACTGGTCTTCATTGGTGACCCAGTAAGTGAACAGTTCTTACAAGCATTCGGAGAATCTCCATTAACAGTCCTGTGTAGTAGAGCTTTTAATCTCCTGTGGATCAGAAATGGTACACATATACCACTTAGTTGATTATACTGTGGTAAAGTGATATTAGAAAGTTACAAGAAAGCACAGACTTCTTTGTTGCCTTCATAATAAGAGAATTAATTCAAAATATTTACTATAATCTTTAGTTCTGACCACCTAATATCTGTCTTGTAGTAAGTAGTTAAATCTAACTAGGAAGCTAGCAAACACTCAATAGCTGAGCTGGCAGGCTTTTATTCACCCCTCTGCTAACCACACCCCACGCAATAGGAAATTAGAGTGATTTAGTGTGACTAAAGCTTAACTCCTCACCCAGAGTGCAGACTGTATGTTTTTCCTTTGACAGTTACACAGCTAATTAGTACTTGCATGTAATTTGATTTGGGGTTGTTGCCTGCTGTTGCTTATTCTCATTTACCAGTAGCAATATTAAGAAATGATCAGCAGGGGGCATCTTGTGCAGCTGTAGGACTTAAATACCAAAGCTTTAAAGATTGGGGGAGGTGTATCACAGAGCTCTCTGTGATGTGAGGGATCTGAAATTTGTCCACTTTAAGCAGTAGTGTGAGAGAAGTTGTGGGGGTGGGAAGAGGACCAGATGTCTGCAGTTGGGGAGGACTGGGAATAAATAAACCTACCTAACAGCAGTAGCAGTAATGCTTTCATGGCTGGCTCCCTGTGCATGTTCAGACTACTGGGGTAGTAGCAAGTGCTGCTGTAATACAAGAAATAGCCTATAAAACGGTACAAGACAGAAACGTATATTTTCTTAAACATCTCAATCAATGTGTGTTCACTTTCTTCCATCAATCAGTGCTGAATTTCAAGACCGTCTAAGTAAAATTGAAAAACTAAGATGCAGATATGAAATTCTTACTATCGTCATGATGCCTCCTGAAGGAGAAGAGGAGAAAACTCAGACCTACTATGTCATTAAGGTAGTTGAGTTACTTTACTGTTGGAATGCTTTTAATCGACTAAAAACTCTTCCATCATAAGTGTTGATTTAAACTATAGCTTCCCCTATTCTACTCTGGTTTCAACTCCCGTACCTCTAAGACAACCACCTTGACCTCCCACCAGTTGCCTCTCTTGGAGAAAGGTCCTAGCTGCATTCCTTCCTGCTGTCTTGGGAACATGGCTCTTTACCCCTATTCCCAGAGTGCAGTACCCCTATTCTAACTAGTCTGCTCTTCTGAATGGCATGTGGCATATTGGGACCTCGGCCCAAAATGCCTTGCAGGACATCCTGCAGTTTACTCTTGTGCTCCTTCAGCTATACTCAATTTGGAATAGGATTTAAAAAAAAAAAATAACTGAAGTAGTATTCAGTACCACAGAGTACTGTGAAGTAGAAATTTGTACCACAGAGCTAGATTTCAGAAAAACTCTAGTTTAGGCCCCAATCCTGCAAGTTGCTCTATGTGGATGCAATCAGGTGCTCACACAGTGCACCGCTGACTTAATTTTTATTTGCTTCAAAAATCTGAAATGAACTAACTTGTCTGGTCCATCTGTTTTATAGGTCACAGAAGATGTTATAGCCACTCTATTGAAATCCATGTACAAAAGGAAAGGCTTAATCATAGAGTTCTCTTTTAGTCTTAAATTTGTATAATCCAAGAACAGCCTTATAGTTAGGGAGTGCTTTGGACAACTTATCTCACCATGTGGTTTTCAAACCTAGAAAAAGCAGAACTTTCTGGCTGCTTAGTAGCTAAGACTTCTACTGTGAGCACACATGTGAACCCCTGTGCCCACATAAAACTCCAGGGAAATCAGCTCTGCATAGATGCTCATGACAAGATCAGGCTCTAAGATTAATTTCTTGTAAGAGTATAGAAAAAGGTTTTCTTCTTAACTACTTAACATCAAGTATTCTTCTGTTATTGCCATGATATTATTAGTGTGTTTCAGTTAGACCCATGCAGCCCAGAGACAGCCATCACAATATGTCTGTTGGATTCTTTCTTTCTCTCTCTCAGATCTGTTTTTATTTTTAGGCTGCCCAGGAAAAGGAGGACCTTCAACGTGAAGGTGATGACTTGGATGCAAAGATCCGCAAAGCTGAAAAAGAAGTCATAGCCTTGCAAAATACCATGCACGTTCTTAATAACTGCAACAGCAATTACCGGAACTCTTTTAAAACAGTGACAGAGACAAGTATGTAAAATGAACATTGTTATTACTTGTGTGAGTTAGAGATGAAAGCATAAACTAGGGACACCGGAACAAAACAATGATACTAAAGGGCTGTACTTACTGAATAAATTAGCTACAGAACACACTGATAGTAGCAGAAGAGAGAATAATTTTGAATGTTGCTGTCAGTTCACCAGGGCAGAGTAGATACAGGAAAAAGAAGCTATTAAAGTTCAAGTTTTGCCTTATTTTTATGCAAATTCTTAAGCTTAAGTAAGGGTTGTGAAAACTCTCAAGTACAGCAAAACCACAGTAGGGAGGCATAAAGTGTTGTAGAGAGACTGCACAAAGTGTCTCCACTGAAAGCCCATTCATCAGTGATAGGAGGAATGGCCAGTAGGTCTGCAAGTACTTGAATCCAGTGGCAGGACAGCAAGGCATAGTGGTTGTGAGGCACTGGTGAAGGCAGGTCCCTTATCGACAGTATTGTTTGTTTCCTGTTTTCGTTATAGGACAGTGCTGTTATCTGGTAAAAAGGTGAGCTGAGGATTGTGCCACTGTTCGTGTACTGCATAGACAACTTTAAACAAGTTGAATCCCCACAGTACAGTTTGTGGAATCCTGTGGGATTTTATGTTTGCCTTTTGTTGAAAGCTCATTGCAAATTTACAGCTTTCACAAGTTGCTTTTACAATTAGTCTTCTCTGTTTAGTCTTGTTTATGCAACACTGTTATCAATGATATCAATAAGTGTGTGAAGATAGGGCTTGTTGTTTAACTTTTGCGCCTCTGCTGGCTTTATAACAATGGATCTTAAATCCTTATCCTTGATAAACCAGTCACTTTTTTCTTTGTTTTTAGGTGACTAGTTTGTGGAGTATTTATATTTTAAAAAAAAATATTTTTTTTTTTTTAGGATGTTCCCTGTAATTTTATAATCAATTAAAAGCAGGTACTGTGGGCGCTTTAGGACACAGACTTCCTATAAAGATGTCCTTTTTGGTTGTTCTTTTAATATTTCATGTATACATCTTATAGTACATCAAATATAGTACAGTATTTATTTTTTAGTTACATAGTTGAGTAACAAAATTGTAAGTTTCCTAAAATACCTGTGGTAATAATTCCACAGGAAAGTCCTAGAGGCTTCTCAGAAGCACTGTAGATAACACTGGAATGTTTAAGGCTCCCCCTTGCCCTGGTAGATGCTTTAATCAAAGTGTTTCATAGGGTGCTTCAACCTTTTATCACCAACTATACTTCCTTTTTTGATCTACAAATACATCTGTTCAGCAATTGATCATTGCAAGACCAGACACGTGAGTTGCTAAATATACTGCCCAGTTTAGTATAGCACAGTTGCAGATCCTCAAGGCTGTCTGGCAGAAGACTTCCGTTACCCTAGATATGGCCAAAAATGATGTCTCAATGTATTGTACTTGAAAACATTTTGGTGCACTTACTTTAAAATGCAGCAATAGTCTGTTTTTGGAATGAAAATCTAATGTCCTAAACATGTGCACACCTTGTACGATGTTTAAACTCTAGCTCAGAGTGTTTGATATTGTAGGTGAGGAGTACAAAGAAAAGCTGCAATTAGAAGAAGAGAAAAGAGCTGCTGATGAAAAATACAGATACAAGCGAAGACAGATCAAGGAGCTTCAAGACGACCTTCAGGTAATGGGCACATGAGATTGCCTAGGCTAAGGAAAACTATGTTTTCGCCTATACAAATGGCAATTTTTTCCCCCTCATGGATTAAGAAGCATTCTGGGAATTTTTTCCTCTCTCTCCTTTGTGAATTTTCTGCACCCCCTTTCCTACTGCTCATGGACAATAGGTAAAATTTTCAAAAGTGTCAAACTCAGAGGAGCCCAAGTCCCATTTTCAAAATAACATAGGCACTTACAAACTTAAGTGTCATTGATTTTTTTCAACACGACTTAAGCTCTCAGGTCACTTAGGCACATCTGAAATTTTACCCAGGATTTGTCATTCTTACTACATATGAAATCTACATATACGTAAACTACAGATAGTGATTTATATAGTTATTCATCCATTGGCCGGCCACCCTGGAAGAAAGACAGGTAGTAATTGGTATGCTTTAATTAGGCTGCAACTTTATTCACTTAAAATATCTGGGAGTACCTGGCAGTAGATTGTATAATGAAGATCAACCTTTCCTTAGTCATTTCCATGTAATTCCCAACCTAGTCCCAGCCATCCTGTTGCTGGGACCCCACAACCCTTCCCTTATGTGAAGTTAAAAGGGGGGGGGGGCTCCCTGCTGTATGCGATGTAGGCACTCCAAACTCCAATTCCTCAGATGCTTTCTTTCAAATCCTCTTCCAATCCATTTTATCTGATAACCATATTCCTTCCATAATCAGTACCTGCACTGGACATCTCCCATGAGTTATTTGTACTAAGTTACGATATTATAACCTATCTCCCCTGCCCTACCCCACCAGTTCCCAGACCTGCTGCGGGGAAGGCGAATGCCTTCTGCACAGGACATCTGCCACAAAGAGGTGCCAGCAATTTAGTTTGGCTGCTTCCCATTTCCCAGTGCATTCTCACATATTTACAGAGTCCTTCATTAATATTGGACAAAAATATGTCCTCACCGCCCCCCACACCTTACATCTTCCCAAATTGTTTACCAGCATGAACAGTAATTGCACATGGTGCCTACTCCCAGCCATCAGCTGGTCCCACAGCACACTCCACCTTCTATACTGGTGCAAGATTGCCTCAGAATCTAGGCACAGCTGTGAACCTCCAGATGACTGGAAAGCCTGCTTATGTTCCCAGTATACAATGCTGTAACCAGATACACAGCATTAGTCACTTGGCCCATTTGCTTGGTTCTAAAATTGGAAACACAGGAAAATTAGCTCTGATTCCCTACATGGGGTCTTATGTATATCTTGTATGCATTTGAGTGCCACTGCCTAATTGCCTGAATTGCTGTGACCTCCTAGCACTAGTTAGGCCGCAGCTGTTGTGATTCCGATCCAGAATGAGTGGGAACACACTTCATGTTCCAGTAGCTCCCACTTTGTAAGTCCCATTCTGAAAACTGTAATAAATTGGTATGTTGTGAGGGGCCTATCATCCCCATGAATGAGTCCTTATTGCCCCTGCTGGGCAAATCCCAATCTTACCACCCTCCTATAGCATTATGGACTCCCTTTTCCCCCAGTCTCAGGGTGAAGAGGACAGATCACTCCTCCATGCCAAAGCTCTTCCCAAAGTATCCCTCACTGACCAGTCACTAGTTCACTGACCCTAAAAACTCCACACTAAAAAGTGACCAGGAATGCTGCCTTGAATAAGGCTGCCTCCTATTTGCTTCTGCATAGTTGGTTGAGAATGTGCCACAAATCCGTAAGAGTCTGAACAGTAACGGGGATTCTCAAAAGGACCTTTCTTAAGACTACCCAACTAAAAACTTTTGGACAAAGACCCTGCTGCAAGGATCCATGTAACCTCGCAACCTGCTGGCAAACATAAGACAAGAAAGGCAACTAGTGGACAAATATGACGCTGGCCCATGGGTTGCCACCAACACCATGTACTGCAATATTTGGGCCTCTGGAATTGGCCATATCATAGATAGGGCCAGCGTCCTATGAAATTGCTCAAAATTGTTAAATCTGTGCTCTTAAACCCTAAATGTTTGCAGCACTGCTGATATTTGTACCACCTCGTGAGTAGGGATGTAAAAGGTTAACTGGTAAGAATTAGGCTTACAGTTAACCAGACCTTAACCATTTATCGCAGTGGCTGGCCAGCGATGTCAGGCCAGAGCCATGTCGGGCCGGTGAGCCAGAAGGATCCCAGGCTGCGGCGGGCCAGGCAGAGCAGCCCCGGCGGGCCCTCGGGACCACAGGCCAGCAGACTTGGCGGGACCCCAGCCCCAGCCGGGCCAGCAGGACTCCAGCCCTGGCCGTCCTGCCTGAACGAGCTCGGTTAACTGATATAATTTTAATTGTTTAACCAGTTAACCTTTTTAACTGATATTTACATCCCGACTCGAAAGCCCTTATGTGCCAAGGTTCCAGACTAGCTGCCCTGCTGTACTGTCCCCCACTCCTAATCACAAGTGCTCCCACGTTGTGGGGCATGAAAGTACAACCAACACCCACTGACTACTATGCAGTACGGAGAAGCCCAAGTAACCTCCCCCTCCATCCCCCCCCATTCCTACAAGGGGTCAACCACTCACTATGGCATAGTGTAGGAAGCAGTCAACCCTGCCCTTTTCCTACAAGGAGCCATTTCTTTCTCCTCTTCTGGCTCAGGCTGTTGCTGCTTGTGGGGGGTTATCCCTCCCTCCACACCCATTCCCACATATGAATGGGAGGGAGAGACTTCGGCTAGGTCCCTTAGAGGGTCATTAACTCACCCTCCGACAAGGGGGAAACAGCCACATGGCTTTGGGTTGCTGCTGCTGCTGCCCCTTCTGACTCATCCTCACAGGGTCCCATTGGTCACGGAAGCTCCTGGAGACCTCCAGTGTCACATGGTGGGGCCCAGCAGTCCTATGTAAGTAGGAGGCAGAGAAGTTTGCTGCAGTTACAGTAGCTGCTGCTGGGTGATTGATGAGAGCCTGGTGTCCCCTCCTTATTGCCCAAGGGTGTTTCCTCCTTTCTCCCCTGCCTCTGCACCCCCTCTACCACACTGCTGGGAGCATGCTATCCCTGCACTCTTTCCCATGTGATTTGGGGCATCTTTGCTTCCAAGCCATGTCGACTGAAGGTCTCATCTGATGCTGCAGCCTACTTACTTTTGCTGCTGTGAGCCTCACCCGTGTAAAAAAGCATCTCTGAGGCTACATGGGCTATAAATACCCCACTCCCCACCTCTTCCAGTCAGCAGGAAGAGCAATACCTCCCATACCCACACATGATCCAACTGCTTCCTGCTCGTCCCTGTAAGCTTTCTCCCCACTTATCCCTCTGCCCCGTTATAGGGGAGCCCTTAAAAAGAGACAGTAACCTCCTTTCTTCTAACCAGCTGGCCAAGGACTCCATCCCTTTGAGCTTGTGTTAAGCATGTTATGTACAGTTGATTAATGGATCATACAAGACAGACAACAGATGGTAGGGGTTGTCTGATCATAGTTCTAACACACTTTAAGGATGGAGGCTCTAGTTAGAGGTTCAGATTTTTAAAATTGACAGTGGATGGGATTTTGGCTCCTAAATCAGGTATCATAACACAGAGGTGAAACCCTTAAACACCTTCAAAAGTTGGGGCCAAAAGCAACAAGAGTAAAAAACTAAATTGTGATCAAGAGCCTAATACAAAATGTTAAGTGCAGTAAACTATTTAAAAGGTATTAATCACCGTATTTGCTGTTTAACATTCACATAATTTTTAAACTAATAACATTCTTCTTTGATGTTCAGGTTTGATCTGTACTATTTGATCCTGCTTTGAGCAGGGGGTTGGACTAGATGACCTCCTGAGGTCCCTTCCAACCCTGATATTCTATGATTCTATTCTTGCAGAGTATGGAAAACACTTTAGACATCATGATAAAAGAGGAGG
This sequence comes from Lepidochelys olivacea, assembly GCF_965140295.1. Lineage (NCBI taxonomy): Eukaryota > Metazoa > Chordata > Testudines > Cheloniidae > Lepidochelys > Lepidochelys olivacea. The sequence continues at coordinate 11,080,790 of NC_140419.1, forward strand.
CTGTCTACCAAGAAAAAACAAATGAGAAGCAAGCTCATATTTTGCAGCTGAACAAAGAAATAGATCAACAGAAGCCAAAGTTAGAAAGAGTCATGGCACAGGTTGGTTTCATAAATAAGTGACAACTCTTATTTTATTGGTTTGAGTTATAGTTGGGGTATAGTAAAAATACAGCATAAACTTAAATTTTAAGTGTGTTACTAACAATGTTTGGCCATTTAAATTGGTATTTAAATTGTTTTCATAATATAACTTTGTTAAATTGCATTTACCTGTTATTTTATGCCAAAAGTGTTCCAGACTGTCCAAAGAAGTTCGATCTTTAAAGAAAAGTAAAACTAAAACACAGGAGGAAGAAGACATTGACCTCCGTGAGCTGAAAGACTACAGCAGAACCATTGACAAATTGTTGGTTGATGTATTAGAAGCAAACCCTGATTTAACGCTACCCTTTCAAACATACTTTCAACAGGTAGCATCTCTAGTTGACTTGAACTGTTATTGAAAATGCTGACACAGTTATAGATAGTAAAGAACAATTAATGGATTTATTTCAGTGATTCAAAGGCATTGTGCCTCAATTTCATAAAATACAATATGGCCATTGTAAAACACAGGGGTCATGCTGTTAGCACTGAAAATAAGGGAATATACTGAAAGTAGCTTATCACACATGGTATCATAGAAAATCAGTAGTGTATGTGTCATATCTCCCACTTGCAAAGACCAATAGTAGATCTCTCTTCTCTTCTAGTCCTGTTTAGAACTTCCTACAGCTGCTTCCATAGGTAGTTATTACAGTTCTAGATCTTCTTCACAAAGCTCAGTGGCCTCTGTCAGGTGAGTGTTAAAGTTAATACTGTACATGGTAATTCCTTGTACTCCCACGCCCTGATTTCTCATTTTGTCCCTTCTTGTTCATGTCTGTTGGCTAGTAAAAGCTTCACTATAGATTCTCCTCAAGTCTTCTGTTAGGTGGGTTTGCTAGAAGAATCTATGTCACTTTAGATGTGTGGACAAGTCCTGTGCCTCTGTCTAGCCTAGTCCATTTCACTTCAAATCAGGACAATAATTTCAGACTTTCTTGGTAGCAGTGCTCTGAAATTGCTTATTAATTTTTCCCATTCCTACTTTGCTCTTTCACTGGAGCACAGTTCACTTTTAGATGATTTTCAAATTGATTGAGGACCCAGCTCTTCTCCTTACAGCTGCAATTTTTGCACTTGCAGTCTTCTGGACTATTAGTCTTAAACTCAGTTCCCTTTCCCATTACATATAAAGATCTTTTTTATTTTAAAAAAGCTTGTTCTGGTGGCTGATTAACAAACCAAAGTACCTTCTCTTCTGTTACAAAGGACATGTACTCTACCTTCAGTGTTACAAATATTGTGGCTTGAGTGAAGTCTTCAGCTATGACCAGACACATTTCTTGTAGGTGTCTTCAGACAGTAGTACAAGAGCCTAGATGAGGATTTCTAGAGTATCAGGGGCAAACATTAAACATCTTGCCCACATAATTTGAAGCTAGTTCCTTCCTTGCTCAGTTTCTCCCTCCCCCCAATCACTGTTACTGGAGAGCAGAATCCAAACTTTTAAGATCATCAATGCATATGCTACTAACACACTAAGATGAGGTGCATTGGTCTTACAAAGTGCTCAGGTGATCACTTGTACTATCAACTACACTTTTTTCCCTTATTAATCAAGAGGGTTTTGTCTACATTCTAACTTTACAATAACTTTGTTTTGCCTTTTAGATCAACTAGGAGCACCGTGGGTTCAACTTCTGGCCAAGCATCCTCACTTAAAATTATAGATCTGAGTTTATCATTCAGTTCGCCGGCAGCAACAGGAAGTGCTGGTTCACGGCCTTCCAGTGCAGGTAGCAGCTCTAGTAGTCTTCATAGCAGAAAGAGCTTGAAATAATATTTCAAACTCCACTACAGCTGACTCACATCACACTAGTACTTCTGAATTGGTAAAATTGATTTAATGCATATTTCCTTATTTAGAAATATCTTATTAGAAATGTTTACTAGACTGAAGTCCATATTTTAGTGGCTGGGAAAATGTATGTTGTACCCAATGCATTAAATGATCAATTTGGCAGAGACTGTTTAACAAATAAAACTTTAAATTAAATTGTGTCTGTGTTCATTCCTGCTGTTATGACTAAATGACTTTTGGGAAATCCTCAATGTCAGTGATTCAAATTCTTAGTTGGCACAAGGTCAGTATATATTTCTAAAAAGAAAAGGAGTACTTGTGGCACCTTAGAGACTAACAAATTTATTTGAGCATAAGCTTTCATGAGCTACAGCTCACTTCAGTGGAATACAGACTAACACAGCTGCTACTCTGAAACCTACATATTTCTAGGGACACAACTAGTCTTCCTACTTTCCCCTCTAACACATCACTGATTACATTGAGTGTAAACACTCTCTGCAATGTTGATTTATGATCATCTCATGGTCAAAGAAAAGTCTGCAAGGAAGCATTATATCTTAGTTAGATAATGACAAGCAGACTACATTTCTTCTTCTTGCAAAATTTGGAAGGAAGGGGGGAAGAATGAGTTTGTAAATAAAGCCAACTTTCAAAGCTTCCATTTCCACTATTTCATTAAATATAATCTGTCACACAAATAAGAGGGTTATATTTGAAACTGTTAACTCTGGAATAAGTTTACCATTTTTCTTCCCCCAAATGACACTATAATCATGACAAACAAGGTGGGTGAGATCTTTTACTGGATCAGTTTCTGTGGGCGACAGACACAAGCTTTTGAGCTTACACAGGGTGACCAGAAGTAGAGTTCTGTGGAAGCTCAAAAGCTTGTGTCTCTCACCAAGAGAAGTTGGTCCAATAAAAGACAAGGTGGGTGAGGTAATGTCTAATGGCCTGGGAACAACATGGCTACAACACTGCATATGATAATCATAAGACTATTAGCATGTTGCAGCCCTCAGCTAAGAATATCAATTCTTTATAGCCCAGTGCCTAACTTTAGCTTCTCATGTTTTCCCAAAATGATTGGCACATTCTGTTCACTACCTTTTATCTATAGAACCATTTCCAAGGTTTCAGAGCTTTTCAAATTATGTCCAGCTACAGCAAGATTTATACTAGATGTTAACATTTTAAAGCAGTGTTGGAGGTGAGCTTTTAAAAACAGAATGGCCAGGAAAAAAGCCTGAAGTTAAGCATGTGCCTTCAGCCTTTTAACAATGAATTCTTTTGTGCTCATGTCCTTGAGCTTGATTACCTTTACAGACTCCTAGCTACCACATTTTGTGCAGGTATAGGGGTGAGACTTTTCACTGACAAAGCTGGAGCAGGCAGGTGTGGTAGGACTTCCAAAGCCAAGATAGAGTAGCTATTTACTTTAAGAGCACCATTTCTACCTCAGTCACTCCTTTTCCACTCTGCCATGCCTATTAAATGCTGTACCATTGAAATTAGAGTTGCTATGGGAGGAAAGGTACTGAACTTCTTTGTTGTTATAACTGAAGTGAGTATGCCTAATGACATTTCTATAGCAGAGTATAGCCCAAGATTACATGTTGATCAGGTTTGCCTAGCCCAGTGATTCTCAACTCTGGTCCACTGCTTGTTCAGGGAAAGTCCCTGGAACACCAGGCCAGTTTACCTGCTGCATCTGCAGGTTTGGCCGATCACGACTCCCACTGGCCACGGTTCATTGCTTCAGGCCAATGGGGGCTGTGGGAAGGGCAGCCAGTACATCCCTTGGCCCATGCCACTTTCTGCAGCCCCCACTGGTCTGGAGCAGTGAACCACAGCCAGTGGAGGCTGTGATTGGCCAAACCTGTGGATGTGGCAGGTAAACAAACCAGCCCAGCTCTCCAGGGGCTTTCCCTGAACAAGCAGAGGACCAGAGTTGAGAACCACTGGCCGAGCCTGTGACATTCCATTTTGGAAGAACTATCCCACTTACAGAAAAGCAACCAAAAAAGATACTAGTACTTCCCAACTAAATATTGCTTCTGTGGACCTGCCTACTAATCTCAAGAATTTCCATGGACAGGAGGTGAGAGCAGAATGGCAAGGGGCAATTCCCAGCTTGACTGGATTATGGACAGAGGCTGCTGAGCTGAAAGATGATAAACCTTCCCTATTCACCCTCTTCTACATTTCTAATATCAGCAAAACAAGTTTGACAGGATAATCATTTACACTTTCATGCACTGAACCAGACTATCTGCAGCATATTTTTTGAATGCAAAGATTTACAAATGAGTTTCAATATTCATGGTAAGAGTAACTTATGCTCCCATCAAGATAGCACCATAACTACCACATTCTTTATAAATTCCATTAAACATCCCACTCAAGTGTTTTAAAGTTGTATTCAGTTAAGTATCCATAGAGGGCAAGCCCAGCCTTCAGGGTGGAGATTCTCATTTTTAATATAAACCAGTATTACTTATGTAACAAGACATCTCTGCTTTTCCCTAGATAATCTTTGCTGCCCACTTCCATAACAAGTCATGTTTTTAAGTGCCACGTACTCCTCTGGCTCCATATAAATAATGCTGGGGGAGGTAATAGTAATTAAGGTGTTGGTAGCAGAGTTCTGACTGATTTACTTGAAGAAAGCTATACTGTAGATATAAATTCATCATTTTTAGGTGTAAACCATTTTTTGAAGTTTTATTAAGTAAGTTTCCTATTGTTTGTTTGTGTAAGAGCTACATCTACACTACAAGAATCCCCATCTCCTAAAGAGTATTTTTTAAATATAAGGTTTTAAGACATTTCAGGGAACAGTTTTAATAGCCAGACAACATTTGTACGCTTGGTTTCCAAGAACAGTTTGAAACAGATTCTCAAGTTTTTATATTGCAGATCACATCTGAGTAGAAAGACTGTCCTGTGTGCCACCTCTTTTTCTATTCATAATCATCCACCCTCTTTCCCACACAGGACCACACTATACCCATATGGTAACTACAGCAAATATTTTAAAATACATGTAGTTGACTTGTTCCTGGACACAAGGAGAGCTAGAATCATGTGATCAAGTGTTCTGCCAACTACAGACTGAGAATTTGTGATGTTAGTTGGATGTTATACCTCATCCACCACAAGGCAGTAGTAGCCCAACACCACCATTTTCCTGAAACTATTCTCAAAAAACACCTTTGAAGACAATTTTAGGATACAAGCACCAGAGTAAGGCATGCACCTCTGCCTCACTTTCCTCATCTGTAAAATGGATATAATCCCTTGCGTCCCAGGGCGACTTCATTCATTCATGGCTGTAAGGCACCATGAGATCTATGGATGGGATGTACTATCATGTACACAAAACCAAAGAGACCAGAAATTCAAAGTCAGACAAAAAGTGGCATTAAACAAAACAAGCAAATTTTAATAAAATTTAATGATTAAATCATTAAACAAAAGTTATATACATTGCTGGCACATTGCATCATTCAGTCAAATAATCCCTTTCAACAGCTAAAAATTAGGTTTAATGATACTATTGTGTTACCATTTTTGTACCTTAGAAAAGATACCGGTGTGTTTAAAGTGCAAACTTGATGCCAGTAAGCTATATTTTAAGGGTAGCAAAAAATAAAGTTTTCATCCAATGACACAATTATAAACAACGTTAATTATATAGGAGTATCCTAATTTTTTTTTTAAATCTCAGATCCTATGCTCTTAAAAGTTCTGATATATAACATGATACTCTTGCATATACCTGTCTTTCAAAAGGATCTCCTATAACTTGACTAATACCAACCTTTAAACAAACACTTTGCAAGACACAAAAACAGACTCTGTTCTGACCATTTTTCATACAGATTTTAAGGGCACAAGCTCAATAGCAATTAAAGATTAAAGAAAATCCTTTAACTGTATCCAGCATAATCACATTATTTTCTTAGGTACTTCACTGGTTTTTCTGCTTACTTCCTTTTTGTCTCTCAAATTCAGCAATTTGATTGAATATGTTGAGTAAATTCTGGGGCAGGCTCTTTTTAACACCACTTTCTGATTGCCCTTTACCATTGAGTGTAGTTTCCTCATCTAGCTCCTTTGCTTTAGTAGTTTCCCCAGGACTACTTTCCCTATTTTTATAGTCTCTCCTTTCATTTGTACTCTGCGTTAACTCACGTCTGCCACCATCATCATTTCCACTGTACTCATATAACCAAGTGCTGCTGTACTGTTTATTCTTTTCTACTGATTTGCCTGAGAAATCTGACCCTGCTGGAGAAGTGGAATACATGCTCTGACTTGAACCACACTTTCTAAACTGTTCTTTTCTCCCCTCTACTTCCTTTTCTAACTTTCTAGAATCATGTGTCTTGGTTTTATCATCTGACTTCCAGTGATATGAACTTGAGGAACCCCTCCTATTAGAGGAGGATCTGTCTGCTTTACCCTGTTTTTCATTTTTGCTGCTGGTTGACTGAGTCTTGGAGCTACAATAAGAATCCCTTGAATCTTCAGACCTACCTCCAAAAGTGTCTTCATCATCAGCAGAAGTCCTTGATAGAGAACACTGTCTGTCTCTCTCTCTCACCTCTGTCTTTTGATACACTAATCTGTCCTGCCGCTCCAGTAGTTTTTCCATTTCATATTTTTGGTTAAGGAAGGAAGCAGAGGTATCAGCTGGGGGCGAGTACCATTCATCTTTCCTACTCTGATCTCGCTGATGTGAAGAAACGCGAGATGAATGTTTTTTGGAGCTGCGAGAGGACACTGACCGATTTCTACTCCTTTTCTTGTGCCTTTTGTGATCAGAAGAGGAGGAGGAAGAGGATGAAACTGATACATCAGATGAGGAATCACTTGAGGAGGAGGAAGAGGAAGAAGTTGATCTTTTCCTTTTCTTCTTCAGCCTAAAAATGTAATTAACCTATGAGGCATCACCATCACCAGAATCATCCATAGACTGCAAGTTTCTGGCAAAGCTCTGTCCTTTTCAAGGTCCCTGGAACACAGCCTTTAACTCAGAACAGCTCCAAGACCAAAATATTTAATAAAAGCCTCATTGGAACATGGAGAGAATCTTTTAGCCACACAGTACTTTAAAAAAATATTTATTTTCTTGTGTACATTTCAGCTACTTGAAGTGCAGCGGATCAGCTGGGAAGGACACAGGATTGTAGAGAGTCCTATGTGGATCATACTCTTGAAGTAGCTTATTTAGCAAGCTTCAGATATGCTATTGCAACAAAAAAAACTTTGAACTTTGAAACAACCTAAAGTAATATTTAAACAACCAATGTGACTCAAAAGAGGGCGATCTTTAGATGAGTTTAGGTGAGATCCTGGACTGCGGTCAGATCTGAGTAATATTCACAAACCACTAGTGACAAGAAGGTATACTAGGCCCAATCTGGCAAGCCTTGCACATGTAGAATTGCCATGATTTCAAGTGACATTCCTGCGTAGGGAGGACTTTAACAAACAGGCTCTTTGGGGCCTTGGTATTACAAGAAGGGTTCTTCTCGTTGGGTATCCCATCATACTTCCTAAATACCCATTTAGGCAGATAAGTATTATTTCCATACATTCCCCCTGCAAAAATCCAGGTGTAGTAGTAAAGAACACCTCATAGGAAAGTTTGGGGGAAACAACTTGTTAGTTCTACCTAACTAAAATTTTCTTTTTTAACTAATGAAATCTGTAGGAAAATGGATTCTTCACGGGCTTATCTGTTCATTCGCTCTTTTAGGCATAATCCTGCTTTAATAACCTCACTATTTGTTGCTGTGGAAGCAATTACAATGTCACAAACAGATGGGATTACAACTTTATATGGGGACTTTATATTATATTCTGAGCAGCGGGAGCTAGTGAACTACTGAAATCAGAGGTTATTTTATGCCGTTAACCCAGCTAACAGGGTGGGAAAGAAAACAGCATATAGAAGATTATCCATGAGGTATCAGTGGCTGTTTAGTGGCTTTATTTAAAAAAACAAACACATTGCTTTATTCACTATTGCCTGACCTCTGTCACCTGTTAAGAAAATGGGGTTTAAGTATGAATCACTAATGTAAAAAGGAAGCTTAGCAATAACAGGAACAGAAATATCACCCATTTCAGTGACTGGATGCTAACTGCTGTTTACTTACTTATGTTTTATATTAGTGATGCTAATGCTCTGGTTCTAATCAGCAGTAGATTCTTTAAGATGTAGTATATTGAATATAATAGGGTTACCTTTTTTCTTCTTTTAAGAGCTTACGCAGTTTTTGTGCACTTGTTTCTATTTTCTTTTCCTTCTGTCTCTCTTCTTTTGCAGCTTGCTTCTCCCTCATTTCCAAAGATTTCTTTTTTGAACCCAGACATCAAAAAATCATATTAAAAGTAACAGTATGGTAACCCAATATTTCCCCAAATCCCACCCCCCACCACCACAAGATATATAAACACACACACCAACGAATACAATACCAAGATTCCCAGATGAAGATGTTATGTTAATCAAATAAAAGTTGATTGTGCAGAAGTTTGGCATTAATCGTTGAGATGATCAGTATGGTATTAAGGACCATATTGCAGTAAATATCAAATTAAAAAAAGACATGACCAGCCATTGCATTGGTACCCATGACCCAGGCCAAAAGAGGCAGGAAAAATACAGCAAAGTTAGTTACGTGAATAAAGATTGAAACAGGGAGATACGTATTGGGGAAGGTGGTATTACAGTTTGTATATAAAACGTGATGACAAATCCAATTTTAAAATGTTGTTGGAAGTGGCCATGTTCGGATACAAACCATTTTGTAATCGTACCACAGCCCAGTTTGATGCATGTTTACATAAGAAATCATATTCCAGTGGGTTGTTGTTGATGAGCAGCACCAGATGTCAGACACAGCAGCAACGGTCCAGTTCAGAAGAAAATGCATTGAAAAAAACACATATCATCAGTATTACAGGAAAAGAGTATTTCACGTTTGAACTGTAAATTGTATCATTCTAGTAGGGCAGCTAAAAACAGAGAGACATGTAAACCAAGGTTTACTTAGAGGTAACGGAGCCTTCAGTTACTAAACAATCAATCATTAAAGGCATGCTAACTAAGCCCATTAGCTGGACAGGCTCCTGTACCCCACAGCTCTCTAAGGGCTTGTCTACATTGTGCAACAATATGCACTATGGCGGGGAGGCAATTTCTAAAAACGCTAACGTGCTAAGTGGTCCATGTAGACCCTGCTGGTGTGCACTAAAAGCTCCCTGATGTGCTTTAACGTGGTACCGTTTGAAATGGTTTGAAACAGTTGAATTCGTATCCAGGGTGAGCAGCAAGTCTCTGGATACCAATTCTCAAGGCTTGGCAATGGTCATATAAGAAATACTGCCTTAGGATATAAGGGAAACCCTTAATTTATCGTGGGCAAACTTACACAAACTGCTGAACAACAGCGAGCCTTATGTTCCTCAGCTGCATCAATGACCATCACCATCAGTATAACTTGGAATGAGAGTAAAACCATTTCTTTGACTTGTTTCATCACTTTTATTTGTGACTTAGGTTGTAAGACTCCTTGTTACAGCAACAATACTTTTTCTCAGGATAATGCCAAATATGTTGGCAGTGCTCACATACTGCAAGTGGAGATTTCTGCAGTATAATTTAGCTTTAATAAAGGTTACCATAAATCTCCTCTTCCCCATCCTTCAACAAAACCTTTTCACATTATGGCTTCCCTGACCTGCTAAAGCAGTGTCAATCAAGCCCTACATAAAGAAACCAGCCTGCACACTTCTACCCCAGTCTATTTACTTCCTTCAGCACAGCAGCATTGAGTACAGCAACCCAGTGCCCCAGTTCTCTAACTTTAATTCACTCTTTTTGATCCTATCTGGAAAACAAAGTAAGTAAAGGAGACCAATGAAAAAGCCAAAGAGAAGGCCACAGACAAAGGAGCTTGACATGGAGACCCATAGGGGCTCACTAAGGAAACATGTTGTGGGCGGCAGAGAAAAGAAAAAAAGGGACCCTGGAACTTGCTTCCCCCATTATTTCCTCCAAAGTTTGCACCCTGGTTTAATTGTTATTTTTTTCTCCGTTTTAAATAACTGACTTGTTAATTTGCACCTCACAAATTTGGCAGAATTCTGGATTATCAGCTGACCATAACAGTGACACGGTGTCCTCAGCTCTCTCCAGGCCTTTAATTAAGATCCTTTTTGTGCCACATGAAGATACACAAAGTCTTCCTTTTGAGCTAGCCCTGATTAGTCTTACCCTGCTCCTCTTTGAATATTCCCAATTACAACCCTCTGGCATATGTCTAAAACTGACCTGTCTGTTTCGGGATTTCACCCTACACAAAGTCTTAATTCTGTATCAGCAGTCCCACTCATGTGAACAGGTTGTTCTCTCCTCCCCTTCACCAGAAACAGTTACTGAGTTCTGGTCTTTCCCTGCATCCGACTGCTGTGCTGTTGCTTCCCCTGCCCATCTGAAATGATCAAGCCATCCACAGGCACCTTGCTTTTTGTAGATACAGCCATAATACTTACTGTGACAGATGTGTTGTAAAGAGGGGAAAGAGGAGAATAAGACACAGTAACCAGTAAATCATTTCCCCCTTCCCAATGTTTTTAATAAGAGTTTTGATTGTAGCAGATAAAGTTAAGAGAAAATAAAGAATCACCTGCATATGTTTACGGAGTTTCAGTAAGGCATCCTCCGCTTCTTTAAAAGTCTCATCCAAAATTAAAGCTTTCTTATAATAATTCTGAGCATTTAATAGGTTATCTTCCTCTTCCAACCTAACATTCATATGACAAATGTTTACAACAAACAGAATTTGTTTTTGATTATAATGCTTACTGTCTTAATTCTCAGACCGATACGTATTAAAAAGCTCACTAAAATGCAGATGTTTACATCCCTGACATGTCATTACTTTCTGAACATCAGTAGTACTGTACTTTCAAACTCCGATTCCAGTTTTTGATGAATAAAATGTCCTGTTACTTCTGAATGAGTCTCCAGTTTACTCAGATTGATAAACCTTTTTTTCCTGAATATTAATTCTGGAATTCTTACTGTTTTTCTGAGTAGAGTATTTATATGCAATTAATTCAGAAGTTTAATAAAACAAAACACAAGTCATGGTATAAAAAAATGTGTAAAAATTTTAAATGTTGTAAAAATGCCTTGTTAAATATTCATCACAAAATTTCATTGAATGTTATACAGGTTTAATATTCCATCAGCTAAACTGTATTAAGAAAAAACAGTGAGGAGGAGAGATTTAAACTGATGTGTGGTAGGGTGGGGCAACATGGGAGAATATAAACAGATTATACACCCTGAACTGCTTTCACAGCAGACTTCTTATTGTTGGCACACAGGCAGGAAAGAGATAAAACACTCCCTTTTTTATATACTTAGTTAGCCCAATATAAAAAAAGAATGAAAAAACTGAATTGCCCATAACTGCATAAAGAATAGAATTCAACACTTACTGGCCTCCTCTTTCCACAAGTGTCTGACAGAGATATTTCCTTGCATTTCTATGGGTTGGACAGTTTTTTAACGCAACTTCAAAATCATCTATGGCTTTGTTTAAGCTTCCTTTTGTTGCATAACTATAAAAATGGAAAAGCGATACAGGAATTGTAAATAAACATCACAATTGATCTTTAAATAGATTATTGGAATCCATCTTTAACAACGAAGGGGAAAAATAAAGAAAAGACTTACAGTGCCCCACGAGCTACCAAGGCTTCAACATTTTGTGCATCTATTTCCAAGGCCTTGTTGTATTCATTCATAGCCTCCACATGGCGACCAACCTTAAAATAATCAACCCCTATCTTCACACTAGAACAAATAGTAAAAAAAAAGAAGCATTACAGAGTCATCAAGCTAAACAAATATACTTAAAATCAGTTTGAGAAGCCGTGCAACTTGTAGTACATCATCCTGCCATAAGAGTAACAGAATTGGAGCATTTTAGCAAGATACAGTTTCAAGAATTGCTCTTTAGATTATTGCCATATTTACATCACACCAAAGTGTAAATTCTTTTATCTGAAAGTTTAGAAAGCACACATACATGCTACACTGTATTCTCCATTTACAAATGGTAGGCTTACAGTACTTTAGTGTTTTTCTAAGACTTGTCATATTACCCCCTAATGGGGGGAGAGTTTTAGGCCATGTCTATGCTTACAAGCTTAAAGCAGCACAGATGTACTGATACAGCTGTGCTGGTGTAAGATCGTGTAGCCGTGTAATATGGATGGGAGAGCGACATAATAAAACCAGCTCAACAAGCAGTAGTAGCTCTCCCGCTGACATGGTGCGGTGCACACAAGCACTTATGCAAGCAAAATTTATGTCATCCAGGGGTGTATTTTTTTCACACCACTGAGCGACAAAAGTTTTGCCGACATAAGTGCTAGTGTAGACATGGCTTTATAATGTACAGGGACAGATTCAACGCTATAGTAAGGGGGCACAATGACACTGAAGTCAATTTTGCCCCATGTAAGATGCTTTAAGACTTCTATTTCATATCTTACAAACTGAAGCTTCTCTCACACATTTGTCTAAAGATAAATTATCTTCCAATGAGTTAACAGTTGGGGCTCCGAATTTCATATCAGATTTATCATGAGACTTCACTACAGCAATCAAGATTCATGATTTAATACAGCAATATATGGCCACAGATTATAGAAAATGGTTGTACTTAATCTCCACTGAATAAGACCTTATTGAATTGCGGGATGATTGTCAAATAATTGCAGCTGAGTTGCAGACAACACGTGGAAAATTGCAGAAAAGTAATAATGGACCTTTATTATTTGCAGTAATTTGGAAAAGCTTAGAGCGGGGGCCCTGGGGGCGGCCGGCCAAGGCTCCCACTGTTGAAATTGCAGTGGAGGCCTAATATTGCAGGATTCACAATATGGTAAATTAAGCAGGGTTTAACTAATGAAATAAATGATGTACTATATTAAAATTAAAGACAGTTTCCAAGACTGGCATTATCTCTACCACCACTAATTCCATCTCATTCCCCTTCCAGCTGTATCATTTTTATGTCTGGGACTACTTCCCAACTAAATATTGCTTCTGTGGACCTGCCTACTCATCTCAAGAATTTCCATGGACAGGAGGTGAGACCAGAATGGCAAGGGGCAATTCCCAGCTTGACTGGGTTATGGGCAGAGGCTGCTGAGCTGAAAGATGATAAACCTTCCCCTATTCACCCTCTTCTCCACGCTGGACTAAGGGAGATTGGTAAACCACTTTGTCTATTCCCTTTCCAACTCTGTGCTTTTCCTGGTAGAGCTGGGAAGGAACTTTGTTTCCCACCCTGAAAGAATTTTGAGATTTCAAAAAAAGTTTTCCCATCCTGAATAGCGACAAAAAGTCAAAGTCTTAATAGTTTCTGCACACTTCCAATCCATAAAAAAATTTAGTTTGGGTCTACCAAAACGTTTTGTTTAGATTTTGACCTTTTTACATTTAAAAGCATAAACTAACTACAATTTTAAAACAAAAAGTCATTTCAAAGCAAAAAATGAAGTTGCTTCAGCAATGTTGAAACAAGAGGTTTTGACAATTTTGAACATTTCTAATTAAAAAGAAAAAGAAAAATCAGGATATTCGTCAAAACCAACTCTTTCCTGTGAACACTCTGTGAAACAGCATTTTCCAGTGAAAAAGCCATCTCGTTGGAAAATTCCTGACAAGCCCCATCTCCTGGGTGCCTGCTGGGCTATGGAAGAGCAGAATGCACTCTGCAGCTTCATCCCAGGCACAGCCGAAAAGAAACGGCAGCTGTGTGAGTTCAGTGTTGATACACAGTGACTGACGCCAGCTCAGGCCACAAGGGAATTGCTCACAAGTCCAGGTTTGGGCTCAGGTGTCAAGACAAGGGAACTCAAGGTCATCTGATTGCTATTTATAAAAGGCTGAGCTGGGTACTAGGGCTAGGGTCCTTTGGGAAAGCTGAGGAGACAAGACAGAGCAGTGCTCAGGTCTAATTTCAGGAGCCAGCACAAGTTATAAGTGACCTTAACCTTTGGGAACTAAACTAAAGGCTTTTCCTTAAAATTTGATTTTTTTTTTTTCACTTTACAAACAGAGAGCATTCCCCCACTCCCATAACCTATCAACTGACCACAGCCACTCAGTAAGTTGCTCCCTGGTGATATTCAGGAGGTTATTCATTGTGAACACTGGTCCAAAGAAATATGATGAACTATGATCATTGATTCTAAAGTAGATGCCACCTAAATTGCTTGACAAGAAAATTAAATACGCTGTACCATTTCAAGGCCCAAGATGCAGATTGCTTTTTCCTCAATGCAAAGGCAAAGTCTTCTTCATTGAAGTTTTTGCTGTTTAAAAACAAAAAAGAAAAAACAAAACAAAAAAACAATCAAGGGAATAAAATTATTAACTACCCAAGTTTCCTTCTGAGTCTACATTATCAAAAATTTATACCAAGGTTTAAATAAAATTTCAGCATGGCTGAAACAATATTATATTACTCTCCCCTCAATCAGCAATAGCATTTCCGATTTCCAAAGTCATAGCCTCCCTAAATGTATTTGTCTATTGCAGTTAAGTATACTGTCCCATGCCAGTTGCATTAATATAGATTAAATTTTGAGCTACACATCAAATGGGAAATAATCTACATGTTAATTTTCTGTACTTGAGAAAGAAAATTTTCTGAAACTGTACTGCTCAGAAGATCAGGTCCATTAGTAAAGCAAGCTATTACTAAGAAGTGTTGGGGATAAATATTATTAGGATGTAAAGTAACCTGTGATTTTAATCTAATGTTCCCACCAATATACAATGAACAGTTTACCCAGTTAAACAGTATCAAGCAGAGTACTAGTGGATGAAGTGGCTTAGAATTCTGTCACTTTTTTAAAAAAGTGGCAGAATTTTAAGAGTAATTTTGTTGTTCTGGAGTGTCTTTTATATTTAATTGCTGAGCTCACGCAAGAGAGGATCAACCCAAGGTTGAAGTAACAGTTGTCACAGAAATTTTTACATAGAAACTACAAATAAAGAGACATTTCAGATAGTGGCATTTTCTCTAGAAAGCAATGGAGACGGTGCAATGTCACTGTACCTTTGCAGGCCTCTCATTAACGATGGTGGGCTGGATTCACTTAGTCCTAGTTTTCCTAATAAAAATTCAACTACTGCTGGATTAGCAAATCCCAAGGAATGATGCAAGACTTTTTCATATGTCTCCGAAGTACTGGCTACTTCAACACTTCTCCTTAAAGAAAATATGAACATACACAAATATGACCACTCATTTCTTTAGTAATGTTGACATATGTAAAGTCAACATACATTGATACTTTTACCCACACTGGTTCACAAGCAAATTACATAGCTTCCCTTCCCTCAAGTGGAAATACAACACAACTCCTTGGCCTTTGCTGCTGTTCCTCCTCATCCACTAGCTGCAGAATTCTGTGGTCAGTTTTCCTGCCCTTCCTCCTCCTGTTTTATCCCACCCTTTGCCCTCCTGACTAATGAGAGGCAGTACTTGAAAACCTCATTTTGGCTCTCTTCTCTTGCAGTACCATAGCTCCTTCTGGGCCTTGAGACAAGCCCTACAAGCACTCCTGTACTTCTTGCTGAAGACAGATTTTAAGAGTTTCATATCTCAGCCCTTTAAGTCATTAGTTTATTAATCCTGTATTCTCCCACGTAATGATCATTTCCTGCAATATATATTTTAAGTCTCTCTCTCGGCTAAGTTTACTTCATTCTTCATCTTTTTGTGAAAAATTCTGAAACGAACTACATCCATATATGAACAGTGATGCTTTTATTTAGGAAAACAAGTCAATAGTATAAAATTGAAGAATATATGTCGATCAGCAGAGTACAAGAGAATGCAAGGTCTTACCTATAATGTAAAGGCAAGTCTTCAGAACTAATTACCCCCAGTTTAGTACTAGATAGACTGGGTGGAAGAGCAGAGCTGTGCAGTGATATCGTGAGCTTTTCATGGTAACGATCAATGTCCTTGATTGCAGCTATAAAAAAACCAACAAAAAACCCCACTAAACAACATCTTAAAGTTGAGAACAAAGTCAACAAAACTGGAAAGAAACAGCTTCCAGAACAGTTTTAATATGCATTCACCTTGTATAAGGTCTCCAGTTTGATAATATGATAAAGGATCACCATGGCTGCTATGAGAAGGCACATCTCTCAACGGACAAAGAGCCTGCAATGGAAGAGACCAAAAATGTGACCAGGAACTCTTATCTTAATAAAGCAAATGATAATAAAATGTGTTGCATTAGAAGACAACTTCCCTCAGCCCAGAAGTATCAGCTTGCACAATGAAGATTTGTCCCATGAGCAAATATTAAATTATGTTTCAAAAAAATCTAGGTTTTAATTACAATGGCAGTTATCCTGCTGAAGAGAACTCATTTGTGATACTGTGATATTGAAGACTAATGTGAGTAATCCAGTTTCCACCCAGCTTTAACCCTTAAACAAATGTTGAAAAATGAACTTATCTGTAATCAAAAAAGTCCATTTTGTGTATATTAAACTAGATGGAAACTAGTCTTAGGTTATGTCTACACTACGGACCTCACAGCGGCACAGCTATATCGCTGCAGCTGCACCGCTGTAAGATCGCCTATGTAGCCGCTCTATGCCGACAGGAGAACATCTCCTGCCGACATAGCGCTGTCCACATTGTCGCTTTTGTCAGTAAATCTTATATCGGTCCAGGGGGTGTTTTTTTCACACCCCTGACCGACAAAAGTTTTGCCAATGAAAGTGCTAGTGTAGACAAAGCCTAAATCTGTCCAAAATTGAGCATTAAAGCAGAGTGATATTAGTATGATTCAATTCAGATCGAGGTCAATGCATCAAAATATACACTAACTTTTCAACCTACAGCTAAAATATTTGAGTGGTAAAGAAAGAAAATATCTTGCTAAGAAAGCAAGGCGGCTTCCACCTTAATCAAAGCCAGAATGCATTAAGGCTTTGAACTATTAACCATCCCAGAACTCAGATTTACCCCTCATAATTCAGGTCCCTAGCACAAGATGGAGCCAACACATTAGAAAGCCAGGACTGCCCTGCATCAGTTTACTTGTTACTGATCATATTCAAGTCTTACAGTGATTTCTAACTGTGAGATCTCTCTGATGACACCACTGCCCAGACAGATTAACACCATGAAAAAGCCAAATTCACGAATAGAACTAATTCTTCCGATCACAACATCGCCACGCTCAATGTCTCGGAAAAACAGCTCCCTCCTGTCCTCACTTGGCACCTCCATGAACTGCTCCAGGGGTGGCATAACAGCATAACAATCTGCAATTAATGGGGAGAAAAAGTTATGAAATAACTGCTCTGCCTTCTGAAATCTAATTACAGTTCACTATAGTATCAGAAAATCAATGTGATTTTTAATAAAGCACTTTATATTCCTTTATTAGGCATTATGTATAGGCAACACATCCCAACATACACAACGTTGCAATAGGAACTCTTGTTCCTTCTTGACCTGAGGAAACTAAGAGCACTCTTTCCTTTCTCACTCCTGCCCTGGCCAACAAGGTCCTCCATGCCCATGTCCAAGTCCCCAGAGATCTCATTCCCTCCTCCCCATATCTGTACTTTAATTTTCTGCTCAAAAAGGATTGGGTAACATTTGCTTTTTAGAGTCTGTCAATATCATTTCTTTAGTCAGCCAGAAACAGTAATTTTTGATCAACACAAGGTCAACACTTGCTTCATATATCCACTACAAACTCTGCGGCACCCAGCATCTGCTAGCCGCCAGTTCACATCTATTGCATTTTGAGTTATTGGCAGAGAGAAGCAAGATCCTGGATCCAACCTGACTTCTCTCTTGTCTAACAGCTTCAGCTAGCTCTGTAATTTTCTACAGATCAAAGAACTGGTTTGCTATTGCATCTATTGGCAGCTATTAACAACTTTCAGCATAGGAATACCCCTATCTAAGCTCTGCCCATTCTCCCAATAGAGTTTAATACGTTGACACCTTAACTCAAAGACAGAAAGAAATGGTGGGGTGATTGGGGGCACACAGGGACTGGCACGGGTGGATGTACAAAATCCCTGAAATTGAAGGGGACGGAAAGGTGGCACACAGAGAGCTTGTAGGAGGAAAGCAGGGGAAACACAGGAAGCCAAGAAGGCCTGCTGTAAGCAATGATCTTGTCCTACAGAAGTTATGAAGTGTGCATTTTCACATCACAATTTTGCTTCCAGCAAAAAATCTCCTAGGAGCTTTCCTCTCTCTACCCAATTTATCTTCAGCCAGCTAGAGGGGCCCACTTTCAAAGGACCTATTGTTTCTGCAGAGCCTGTTTGCTGAGACAAACTTCACCCATTCTGTTCCAATGGAGAATTCATACCATCACAACTCTTCCAGCCTCAGTTTCCACAGCTACATTCTCAGTTACTTCGGACAGCCACATAAGATTCTATTCCCAGATACCTTTTCAGATGGTCCTTAAACCTGAAAACCCATTTGCACTTAAAAAGTTGGATTGAACACAGCATTTGGCCTACTCGAACAACAAAGTGTATAACCCTCTAGTTAATACGGTGGAGTGACAGCAACTTTAGTACTAGACTTCACATAACAATGAGTACTTTTTACTGACTGTTTAATTTGAATATTTTTCCAAAATGCTAAACACAGATATCCATTAAGTAACCATGGGTGGCATGGTGGCCCCACCTGTGCTCTGCCTCTTCCCTTCTCTGCTCTGCCCTTTCCCCAAGGAGGAAAGCATGAGTGGCAGGGGCATCGGAGAGGAGGGATGTGGCAGGGGCCTCGCGGGGGGAGCGAGGAGAGGAGGGACACAGCAAAGGTACCGGGTCTGGGGCAGAGTGGGGGTGGAGCTGTGGGCGGAAGAGGTAGGACAGGGAGCTAGCTTCCCACAGGGGAAGCTTCACCTGACGCCCATGTAAGTAACCAAAACGCCCACATATTTTGCTTCTTTTACAATGTGTCACCACATTTTTCCAACAACAATTGTTTTTTAAACAGCAGGAAACTTTCAACCTTAACAGAGCTGCTGTTCTAACAAAATAGTTTGCCGACAAGAAAAAAGGCACCTTGGAACATCCCCAGCAAGTCTGTACAACAGAATGGTAGAATTCCCATTTCTTTTGCATGAAGGATCAGTGTTAGTAATAACGCCTCCCTGCATTTACTTGGTGAGCATCAGAGGAGTTTAGAATGTTTTACATATAAGTACACCCTAACAAACCTGTGTAGCAGGTAATCTAGTAATCTGTGTAGCAGGTAGTAATCTAGTTGTATAAATAGGGATATTGAGGCACAGAAAGACCAAAGTCAAAGTATGGGATAGAACCCATGTCTTCAAAATCCCAGACTCATAATACAACACCGTAATAGCTGCATTCCCCTCAGATGCTTAGCAATGTGCGCTTACTTTTACACTTTGTTCCTGAAGATAATGTTGGAATATTGATGGATCCTTTGGACAGTAAATATTTAACAGAAATTCTCTGAAAGAAGGCTCTTCATACAAAATATTGTATGAACGTATTTCTTGCAATAATTTATCAATTAACACTTAATGCTTGAATTTTAGTGTTAATAAGATTAAATATTCTCCTCAATTCCTAAGCTAACACTTTGGGTTTGTTCACACAAGAAAATTTATCCAGAATAGGGTTGGGTATAAATTTAAAGCAGATTAAAGCAGTTATTTCTGAGTAACTCATTGTGTATTCCAGAATAAGGGCACACTATTCTGAATTAGTTTAATCTGCTTCCAGAATAAGAGCATCCACACATGAAGTTAATCAGGAATAACTTCCTGTTTAATCAAGCCCTTAAGAAGCGTGCTGTGACCTTCTGAACAGCAGTCACGTTCCTCCCAAAAGACTGTTACGTTTCAGCAAAGCAAGTTTGTGTCCACCTTGGTGTGTAATTAAAATTGGGGTCTTCCAGGAACACAGGTGCAACAGACCCTCGCTAGAGCACGTGTTGCTATAGTGCGGATTCACATATAGCACGGTCACGGCGATGGATCCCAAATTTAAATAGGGATCCATGGTAATGTGGCCCCTGCTATAATACGGTCCCCGCATTAACGCGGTACCGCGCATGGATCCTGAACCCTGGGTTCTAGCGAGGGTCCAGTGTATTACATAAATCAGTCTTGTAAAATTATGCTCATCCATTCACTTAATACAAATAATTTTCTCACCAGCTCAGTAAAGAGTATGGAAGTGTGAGAAATAATTTTACAAGGCTGACATGATTTAGTCTGATCTATGACTAATGACATCAGCGCTTTAGATAATGGCATAGAATACACTTAAAAAGTTTGCGGATGATACCAAACTGGGAGGGGTTGCACGTGCTTTGGAGGATAAGATTAAAATTCAAAATGATCTGCACAAACTGGAGAAGTGGTCTGAAGTAAATAGGATGAAATTCAATAAGGACGAATTCAAAGTACTCCACTTAGGAAAGAACAATCAGTTGCACACATACAAAATGGGAAATGACTGCCTAGGAAGGAAAACTGTGGAAAGGGATCTGGGATTAAGAGTGGATCACAAGCTAAAAAAAAAAAAGCACAACCATAATTCTGGGATGTATTAGCAGGAGTGTTGTAACCAAGACACAAGAAGTAATTCTTCCGCTCTACTCTGTGCTGATTATGCCTCAACTGGAGTATTGTGTCTAGTTCTGGCACCACATTTTAGGAAATATGTGGACAAATTGGAAAATGCCAGAGAAGAGCAACAAAAATGATTAAAGGATTTTTAAGAACAGGTTAGACAAACACTTGTCAGGAATGATCTAGATAATACTAGTGCTGTCATGAGTGCAGGGGACTGGACTAGATGACCTCTCAAGGTCCCTTACACAAGTCATATTTGAGGTGGTCAGAACCCCAGTCCAAGACTGATTTAGGTCTCAGTTCTGCAAATATGCACCTGGGTAACTTTATTCATGCAAATAGTTCCACTAATTTATGGGACTACTCATATGCCTAAGTGTGTGAGGAATCCATGGCCTTTTTTTTTGTACATCTGTTTTTTAAAAAGCGGAAGCTGTTTTGAGAACTGGAAGATCAAGGATGCCTTCTGCTTCCACGACTCCATTTTCACATCAGTACTACAGTGTTCAGAGTGTCACTCAAGGTGTTTACATTTTCATATTAGATAAACTGAAAACATACTTATTTAAGCCAAAAATGCAAACATGTTACCTTTCCCCACCACATTCCACAGTATAGGCCTTAATCATGGTTGACTAAAATGATAATTATTTTTCAAATCTGACAGATGTATTCAGAGTGTGAAGATTATTTAAATGATTTATCTACTCCATGCATTTCTAAACTTCAAAAAACTTGAAATAAAATAACGCTCTTTTTATAAATACCATTTATTTTTAAAATGTATTGTATACACAAGACTTTTACTGAATTCCTCACAGCTAATTTGTCTTAGAGAATCACTTTTCACCTGTGATTACAGGATTTACCTTCATTCTCTTCATTTGATTCTGAATCTGTTGATGCACTTGGTTTCCATGAAAGAGCAAAAAGTAAATCAGCTTTCTTTGCAATGAAGTGTTGTATCTCAATGTTATCAATTCTCTTCTCTTTCCTAAGAAAAATAAAGAAAAATCTAGTCCTCCCGGCTTTGTTCACATAGCATGCTACACCTGCTACATAAAAATAAATAAATAAATAAATAAATCACTGTCCAGGGCTTTGCATAAGCATTTAATTAAATGTGCCCCAATTTATACTACTGATGACATGTTTAGTACAAAATGCGTTGCCCAAGTTTTTCTATATCTAATGTAGAGCATGGTGGTAGAGACAACATTTGTGTACAGCACCAAGAACATGAATGGTGCTGAATAGCGAAGCTTCCAGAACAATGGCGTTTGGATTTTCTCTGTCAAACTAAGCCTAGCAGATTTCACAGTATGCTGCCAGGTGCCTTTGCATCAGCTTTTGAATTGAGTGTACAGATACTACTAGGAAGTAGGACACAAAAAGCTCCTCCTGCCATTTCCCTTTCAGCCACAAGAAAGAAATCCATCCTCAATACCCTGAAGCCTTTCAACTCCAGCGATGAAAAACACTATTCAGGAAGAGGGTATTAGTGCAATGCGGCCCTGTTCCTGGAGTCCAGTGAAAAACGTCAGCTTTCATTTAAAAAGAATGAGATTCTAGCCCTCACGGTTCCAGAGGAAAGCTTGGAAACAGGACGCAGGAACCAAAAGGCAAAGAACCAAACATTCACTTTTTAACCACCTCTGATTTTTAAGCCAGTCATCGGTGGGATTTTTGTTTTTATGGGGCGGGGGGCGCTGACTCATTTGTAAATGCCTGTGGCTACCACTACCAGGGAGCTGCTCAGGGGCGAGGGAACTGGTGTCAGCGCCCAGGCTGGGGGAGACTCTGCCCGAGGCTTAGAGGGACGAAGTCCAGGGCAGCGGATCCCCGGTTGTGGGGGGAGGGGAGTGCGGGTCCCTCTGACCCCGGGGGTCACCGACCGAGCAAACCCTCGGCGGGGGCTGTGGAGCCGCATTAAAGCCGAGACAGGGGCGGAGGGGGGCGGGCTCCCCAGACCCGGCTGGGGCGTATCAGCAGCTCCCCGGTCCGGCTCCTTACCTGGCGGGCGGCTGATGCTGGGCTTCCCGGGGCGGCTCCAGGCTGGGCCCGGCCGGGGGCAGGAGGCCCCGGAAGTCGGGGTTATCGTGCTGCTCGGTGCGGAGCAGGGAGAGCAGCGTGGGGCCATGGAAACTCAGCGCCTGGCGGAGCAGGTCCCGCTCCATCCCCACCGCGGCGACTCCCCCCTCCCACCGCGCAGCCACCGGAAGCTTCAGAGGAGCAACCCGGAAGTAGAACCCGCCCTCGTCTTCCCCCTCCCCGGAAGGGGAAAAGGGCGGGGTTACAGGGGGAGCCCGCAAAAAACACCGGCCCCGCTCTCGCGCATGCGTACGGCGGGAGGGCGGGAGCTGTGAGGGGGCGGGGCGAGAGAGGCCGAGGGACGGGACGGAACAAGAAAAGCTCCGTCCCTGTGCCCCCCTCCCTTTGCTCAGCCCGGCGCGAGGGGCCGCTGGCAAGACGGGGTACGGGCTCCCTCAGCCCGCCCGTCTCCGGTAGCTGGGCCCCGCCCAGAGCGGGGGCGCGGGGGCGGGGTTAAGGACGCACGTCTCGTGCGGGCCAGCCCCGGCGGGGGGGGTATCGCCAGCCCCTCGTGACACGAGCTGCAGCGTCGCACCAGCGCGCGCGCGGGGGGGCGCCTGCGGGAGCTCGGGCGGGAGCGGGGGTCACGCTCCCAGCTGTTCTCCGCCGGGGCCGGGCGCTGCAGGGCTGGCGTTGCCGGGCAAGCAAAGGGGGCAAGAGCTGAGCCCGTTGTGAGGCTTCGGCCCGCCTGCCTGCCTGCGCTGCCGCTCGCTGGCCGCGCTGGAAGCGGGAGTCTGGCCGGAGATGACATTTCCCGCTCCAGCAGCCCTGCTCGGTGGGCGCCCGTAGTCGCTGGGATTAGTGCAGTGGAAGCCCCATGACTTTATTCTGTGTTTTACACCCTGATCAACTAGATACGTGACTTATTGTTGCTTGTGGTGAGATTCGTCGGACCCGATGAGGGGCCGTGTGCATATAAGTAGGGCCCTAAGCTCCATTTTGGTTAATTTCACGGTTTTAGGACTTTTAGAATAGTAAATTTCATGATTTTAGTCAGGGGCGGATTTACCATGAAACAGTGCACTGGCTGGGGGGGCCCCCAGCAACCCTTTTTTGTGTCAGGACCCTCAGTTTGAGAAATGCTGGTCCCCCCCCCCCCCAAGAAATCTGTATACTATAGGGTAAAAGTACCCAAAAGACCAGCTTTCACAGTCCATCACACGGTTTTTGCAGCCATGAATTTGGTAGGGCCCTACACATGAAACAAAGTTGGTCACAGTCTCAGACCCAGAGCAGGCAGAAATTCACACACACATGCTTATCTTTAATTACATGCATATGGACAGTTTCAGGGCCTAAATATATGAGATAACAGGTTTGTCCAAGTTCCAACAGATGAGGAGCGGAAGGCAACAGTTAACTATTAGCATAATAAATAGCTGTTACAGCACATCAGTGGTCTAACAGATCTTACCTATAAAGATAGATAAGCAAAATCTTTACAAATGGACACTTTTGTTTTACTTTGTGTGGAGGTTATGCTATCTTAGCTTTAAACTGACCTAATTTATAATATTTATGTCATTTACATACTAGTTCATACTCTAGTGAACACCATGAGAATTGCTTTCAAAATATTGTCGTATCTCCAAAAATGAAAATGTCTTGCCTATAATAAAAGCAAATATACATTAAGCAATTATTACTATTTTAATATATTAAGTGCTCTTAGGAGAGCAGACTTAAAAAGCTAAAATATCCTAAAATACAGTTAATATAGGTCATCTATCTGCAATGTGTAACTGTGAGATAAACAATTATTTGAGTTATTGAAGGCAACAAATTTCCCAGCACCTTTGATGCATGCTTTATCACACAGTAACGTGCCTTGTCATTAGCACATCATACTCCCACATTACTTTACGAAATGATCATGCTTTTATTTGTGTTATGTATTTCAAAACCACTGGCCTAACAGTCTGGGTTCTCTCTTGCTCATCACTTGCTATTAGCACTTTTTATCAAGACAATTTGGTATCCCTCTTCCCTACCTCCCTTGCTTTCTAGCCCATCATATCATCTTTCCTCCTAACAGAATGGCATTAAATTTCCTTGAAAAGGAAGTTGCTGAGGATAGTTCACTAGAGGATGCTATAAGACCACAGTGACTAGTCTTTCCCCTTTAAAGAAGTGTGTACAAAAAACCCTGTGTTTTTGAAATTTATCCTCCCAGAATTACATGACTCACATGTAGAATCTGTTTTTTTTAGTGAGGTGCTGCTTCTGCATCCACTTTTCCCATAAAACTAGCTAACTCAGATCCGAGGACATCAATGACTTGCTAAGGTTACAAACAATGAATTGGTGACTTCACGGATTAGAACTAAGATGCCAATCCTGCAAACTGCTCCAGGCAAGCAGATCTCTGCCCTTGGACAGTCTTATTGACTTTAATGGGCCCTGCATGGGCAGAATATCTTGCAGGATCAGGGCACTGCGTTTCCTTTCCTCTGCTCTAACTACATGAACAGGATAAAATAGTCCAAGGTAGAGCATGGCCCCTAATAATGAAAATTGGATTCTGACAAGGAGTGTGAGTACAATCTAGTGTTTCAAAGAGGAGGCTGAGAGTCAGAAGTCCTGGGATCCCTTCCTAATTCACTTGCTGAGTTACTTTAGTCAAATTACTTATCCTCTCCATCCCTTGGTTTACCCATTCATAAACTAGATCTAATTATACTTATGGCTGAGATTTAAGTCAGTGTAGAGAATATGAATGCACAATTCTCATTAATTTTCCTTTGGAATTGGGCATCCAAACCTCAAAAGCATCTTGTCTACTCACAAAGGTTGCATATACCTCAGCAGCAATGACCTGCAAGAACCTTTCTGCCCACCAGGGATTGCTAGAGCATATTGTGTCCCACCCATGCTCCTCCCACCCAGGCCCCTCCCCCACCAAGTTGGGGGGCTAGAACAAGCCTAGCATAGAGCCATCTAAACCAACCTTATGTCATTTGGGGCTTCTCCTGCACCAGAAAGATCTCCAGTACTGCAAGGGGGCTGTATCAGGACTCGATTGAGCTGTACATGTTTTTTAAAAAGGGAAATCCATTGTTTGCTTGATAACTTACTGAGAACCGAGACTGTGTAGTACCTAAACTTAATGCAAAATACCATTACTTTTTTTTCCAAATGCTGATAAGTAGGGCCCTACCAAATTCACAGCCATGAAAAACATTTCATGGACCGTGAAATCTGGTCTCCCCCGTGAAATCTGGTCTTTTGTGTGCTTTTACCCTATACTGTACAGATTTCATGGAGGAGACCAGTGTTTCTCAACTTGGTGGTCCTGACACAAAAGGGAGTTGCAGGGGGATCACAAGGTTTTTTTAGGGGGGTTGCAGTATTGCCACCTTTACTTCTACACTGACTTCAGAGCTGGGCAGCCAGAGCAGCAGCAGCTATTGGCCGGGTGCCCAGCTATGAAGGCAGCGCCCCGCCAGCATCAGCACAGAAGTAAGGGTAACAATACCATCCCATCCCATCCCATCCTTATTTCTGTACTGGTGCTGGCGGTGGCTCTGCCTTCAGAGCTGGGCTCCCAGCCAGCAGCTGCCACTCTCGGACTGCCAGCTCTGAAGGCCGCACTGCCGTCAGCAGCAGTGCAGAAATATGGGTAGTAGTACCGCAACCCACCCTAAAATAACCTTGTGATCCCCGCCAACTCTTTTCTGAGTCAGGACCCCTACAATTACAACACCCTGAAATTTCACATTTAAATAGCTGAAATCATGAAATTGACGATTTTTAAAATCCTATGCCCATGAAATTGACCAAAATGGACCATGAAATTTGGTAGGGCCCTACTGATAATGGAAGCATATTTGCTATTAGGAGTTATAAAAAATGACTTATTGCACTGCAGAAGCACTCCACTTCCAGAAGTCAAAACATACCTTGATTTGTTCTCATACAGTCAGTTCCTATGCTAATAATGTTTATGAGTTGAAATGTGGTGAGGTAAATAGTTGACAGAATATTACAAAATCCACAGCCTGAGCTTAGCTGGAACAATTTTTTGGATTTTTTCCCCTTCATATTGAAACTGAATACTTGCAAGGCCTTATAATTTAAGGGGTTCCCCCCCACCCCCAGACACCTCATCATAAATTTAGAAAACTGAAAACAAGGAATTAAGCTAGTAGGAAAAACTAAGGTGGGATTTTCAAAAACCATGTGAGTTAGGCACCCAACTTCTAACTCACTTTACTATTGATGCCCTTTAAAATTTATAAACAATGTTTTCATCCCTAAAGTTGTGATAAATGATCATCACTGACCATCTGAATCAATATATTATGCAAATAAAACAGTTTTACTAAGGAAAAGTATCTAATCAGTTTAAGAAAAGAAAATCCAGTGTTTACATTTGAAAAGTTTAAACAAGTAAAATACAGGTAGCGCGCTCGCTCTCTCTCTCTCTCTCTATAGAAACACATAGTTGCCCAACCCTGAAATCCCTATTAATTTGTCTCTGGAGTGATATAAAAAATTACCATCATGAACACCATAACGTCACACCCAACCTGAACACAAACAAAGAATAGAAAAAAACCAAGAATGCTGATACTCAGAAGGTCAGTCCCAAGTACCTTTCCGGAAGTGGCGTCACTAATAGGGTAAGGATAGACTTAAAGGTAAAGACGATGCTGGGGGGTTGGATGGTTTCAAAAGGTCAGACCAAAGAGATCCCCTTCAGGCAATGGCATCACTGCTGCGATAGGGGTCAGGGAGGGCTGGGAAGGGAAAATTTGCATTTTAATGTGTGTCTCCCTTTGTTTTAGTATTATGAGAAAGGGTAAACAGAAGACAAATCAGTAAAGCTTAGAATTATTTTAGAATTATTTATCACATTATTGTCTCATTGCTTTGAGTCAGGAGCTTCCAATAACCAGGAACATAGGACTTAGTCTTCTGTTTTCCCATGGTGACACACTTAAACCCTGACATGTAATTAGGAATAATGAATTCAGAAAAGAAACGTGGACTTGAAAAACAGGGGAAATTTCCAGACAGTAAGATTAGTTAGGCCCCAATCCACATCAGCAGACTCCATGCACCTTTACAAATCCAGATATAGGATTGAAGCTTTTGTCTATTGAACTGTTTTCCCAAGGAAATGTTGTGAATATTTTTGCACTTTACTGGATGATGACAGTTTTATTTGGAGGGGAAGTATTGGAGGAAGTATGAGTTTGTGGGTTTAGCAAATAAAACAAGACAGTAAAAAGTTGTTTGAAGTACAAACTCTTTGCTTATGTAAGCAATTTTCCAATCCAATACACAGCTACACATAGAAAAAAATAAAAAAGTACAGTGAGTGGCTAAAAATAAATGATCTTATGTTTCAGTTCAGAGGAGACATGATGATTAGTATATTAATTATGTTATGGCCTCCAGATTGTCATATCAGCAGAAATACATCTGTAAAGCAAACCTACCTACAGAATAATTATGGTCTTTTCAAGTTTTATAAAAGGAAAAATTTTTGTGAATAGAAATGAAGGCCACTTCTGAGAAGAATGTTAACAAATATGTTTAGATCATATTATCAGATATGGTACTTTAGAAAGGAGGTTAGTTACCTCTGAACATCACAGCTGAGCTGAGAGTAAGTGATGGTTTCTCTTTGGAGTGCCTCCTTGGACAGAGACATCTGCTGATCTTTTATGTCAGGGAGAGAAAGAGGGCTGAGACATTGGAAGCATAGGGAAAAAACTGAAGCCCTCCTTAAGAGACAAGGAAATGGCCAAATTCAAACCTAGTTTTCTCCAGACTGTACCTAGTTCCATCAGGTTTGAATTCTGACATTACCTTAATCAAACATCACCAAATGATCCAGCCTTGGGAGATCCGTTTACTGTTTACCCAAGAAGGTTATAATTTCATTCTTATACTAATTTTTCATGTCTCTGGATATATTAGTAAATTAATCTGTTTAAGATGGCAATCCTGCAAACAGTTACACATATATGCTTAAATTTAAGCACATAACTAGTCCCGTTTTACTTCTGTGGGAGTATGCCATTTTGAATGGCATCTGCTGTAAAATTCCTTTACCAGCAACACTGATTGTAAAACATTTGAAAAAGTTCTGAATCGTTCAGTGACCTATCTGAAAGGCTTAAAAGAAATTTCTAAACGACTTCAGATTTGTTGCAGTTCTCTCATCTCTGGTGAAACAACCTGTTTCTTTTCATGTATGAATCAGTAATTCTAACCCACCACTTGTGCAATGTGCACAATAAATAGTTACTGAAGAGCAAATAGAACAAAGTAACCATTGAACACTCAATGAAGCAGAAGTGTACCCATTGCCCCAAAGTAATTAGCAACCTCTTCACTTGTTTTGTTAAGTTGTGTTGCTACTTAAAATTATCTTAAAGTAACACTTAGGAGCACAATTTAAAAAACAAGACTTGTCTCAATAATATTCTCTAGATAAAGATTAAGGTTAATTAGCCAAAGAACACTTGGCAACTGTTAACTACTGATTAGTGGTCCCCATAGTATTTGCCCCTAGAAAGCATTTTTTTAAATGGGCCATGTTGTGTGTATTTTTTAAGATTTTAATGGACCACATTCAGCCGTGGCATAAATGGGTGAAATTCCCATTGAAGTCAATGGGCTGAACTGACTTACATGGCGCCAAATTACTTTATAAAAAGAAAAGGAGTCCTTGTGGCACCTTGTGGCACCTGTAGCTCACGAAAGCTCATGCTCTAATAAATTGGTTAGTCTCTAAGGTGCCACAAGTCCTCCTTTTCTTTTCGGGAATACGGACTAACACGGCTGTTACTCTGAAACCTGTCAAGTTACTGTATAATAACTATTAGAGCTAGCTGGAAAATACAGTGACACAAAACTATTTTTGTAAATAAAAGTGGCAAGCTCATGTCACTGTTACTTGTGGGTATAAGAGCAGCCGCTGGAGTTAGTGAACCCCTGGCATGTAATTGGGGTATTACCTTTGGTAACACATTCCCATGTTCTGTGACTGGGGCTAGTAAATAAAAATTAGTCTTTCTTCCCAGCATTTCTGTTTGTCACGCTGTTACCACAAAGGAATCATATTAATAGTAATTTGTGAACTCAGACAGCAGCTACATATTTGTGAAAAGGTCTTTGAATCCCAGAAGTTGCATGAATAATAATTCATCTCAAATGTAAACCACAAATGCATTATTAATTCACTGATATTTATTATTTGTTACTTAAACTATCTTGTGAACGCTTCTGAATAAGAAATCAATTCCAGGAAAGCAGGGTTGGTTCACAAGTAAACTAGAAGGCAGGAAAAGAGCTAAATTGGCAATGAATATATTCAGAATGTGTAATATGTCTTTCTGTTAACTTAAAGGAGCTTCAGGGATAAAAGTGGGCCGGTACGGCGCACCGGTAAAAAGTGGCCCCCGGTACCGGCCCGTAGCAGCTGACGTTAAAGCGCTGCTGCGGCATCACTTTAAGCAGGGTCCTTTGCCACAGCAGCACTTTAAGGCAGTGCTTTAACCTTGCTGCCCCTTTTGCGCCTCCCGACGGCGGCCCTGCTGGGTCCCTACTGGCAGGGCCGCTGACGGGGGGCGGGGGCTTAAGTGCTGCTGCAGCAAAGGACCCTGCTTAAAGTGCTGCAATGGCAGCGGTTAAACATCGTTGCCCCTTTTGTCCCCATCAGGCCGCAAACAGAGGGGCAAAAGGAGCAGCTGCCCCGGGGCCAGCGATTTTAACGAGCTTGCGGCTTCGGCCGCCACTGCCGCTACCACAGCAGTGGTGGCCGGAGCCCTGGGCCCTTTAAATCACTGCTGGAGCCCCAGGCGGTGCAGGCCAGGCAGCGAGCATGGACTGGCTGGGGGATGCTGATCCCCAGCCTCGCCCCTTCCACCCACGGCCCCGCGCCTTCCAGGGCCCAGAGCTGGCCCCCATGCCGGTAGGTGTTGAGTGTTACTTTCACCCCGAGTAGATTTGGACATTGCTCAGAGATTTTCATTGTGTATAATTTGACTTTTTTTTAACTCCCGGTAACCCTTGAGAGTCAGTATCTTGCCTTCTATTCTTGGCTCTGCCTCTGGCTTAATGAGTAAATCAGTGAAGATTCAGATTAATATCTGTAAAGTGTTTGGATGGCTCTGTTAAAATGTAAGTGTACTCATTCCCCCACCCCTGATCTTTCTGTGGGATTGTGTGCACATGCCAACCACTGAAATCAATCAGAATCAGCCATTTATCTGAGCATGAGATTTGGGCCAGATCTTTAACAACCATTATTTTTGTACTCCCAATCAAATAGAGGTGCAAAATTGCAGGTGAAAATTATAGTCTGTTCATCTACTATCGATCTGTCTATTACTCTATTGTATTTCCTATGTGACCATTACCATTTTCTATAGGTCCAGATTTTCAAAGATATTTAGGCACCTAAATGTGCAGACAAGTGCCTAGTGAGATTTTCAGAATCACCAAAACATGTTAGGCCTCTAACTACCTTTGAAAATCTGGCCCTAAGCAATGACTGTAGTTTCTGGCATCAGCAGACTCCTCTTGCTGCCTGACATCTGCCATACCATGTGTATTCTACTTCAGAAATCGCAAGGCGTACAGCTGGCAAACTTGACAGTCATTCTGTCTGTAGCAGCTGTACTAGAACTCATGCTGTTACAAAGAGCTGGGAGCAGAAGTGGTTTTTAGATGATATAATTCACAAGTCTTTTCATGGAGAAAAATAGTATTTCAAAAAGTGACCCCAAAGAAAAATTGTAGGATAAAATAAGAATTATTATAGGGATGTACCATTGGTCTTTGGTGATGGAGGAACAATGCAGACATACTTAATAGAGTAAGTACAATGGAAATTTCGCTGGAAAAAGGAAAGCCTGCATAGGAACCAATTGTGGCTTTCTTAACTGAAAATAGTGTACAATATAAACAGTTTACGTTTTCTTTGGGGAGCAGCATGACACATCTTAGTGATTAAATGCCAGCTCCCTGGCAAAACCCAAGAACAACATGAATGCATTTTTTAGTGGAGAAAGCCACAATTAGCACATCTTGTGCAGCGGCTTTCCTAGCAGAAAAGAGACAGCAGCAGGATGGTAGGAATTAAACTCTATTGGCAGGTGTATTTTTGTGTGTGTGTTGAGTACACCACTTCTTTTTCTTTCTCTCTGCTGCTCAGAAAAAAGAAATCCAATATTTTAAAATTTGTTTGTTTTTACACTATAATCATAACTCACAAAAAGATTAGAGCATTGGTAAGTGCTGTACCAGTATAAAGTTGCATCATGACTGAGATACCCTGCATATTTATCTTTCTCAAAGTTGGCACCCAAATGAAACTAACAAAAATTATAGGAGGCAAAGTCTGGGCAGCAAAAAGGAAAAATAAAACAAGCTCCTAAGGCTACAAATTAGATCTTCTCAATCTACCCAATCAAACCCCTCTTCCATTCCAGCAGAGAGGCCTAGCACAGTGTTTCTCAACCTTTCTGATACCAGGGGCCAGCCTCCTGCCTTCCTAAACTGTGTCAGGGTGATCTCAGGGTCCTCTGCAGGTCCACAGACCAGTCATTGAGAAACACTGCACTGAGCATGGGAGAAGGATCCAGGGACTCCTAATTTCTATCAATGCACTAACACTGACTCACTGCATGGAGAAACAATTTCTAAAGCTTGATGGAGAATGGGTATGTGTGTGTTTCAGTGAAAGATTATGACAACTTATTACAAAACTTTAGGCATGGATTTCATTCTTGGTCTCCATTTGCTTTATGATGTAAACTACTGGTTGATTTACATTAAGAAGTATTAAGTTCATTGGATCAAATTCTGCCCAAGATGTGCATGAAGAACTCCTATCAAAATCAGTGGGAACCTCATATATGCATTTGAGGGCAGAATCTGGCCCATTAGTAATAGAATTACTTCACCAGACCTATAGCTCTCTAAAGATCTACACAAGAAGTAGGTCAGGAAGAATAGGTGTGCGAGGGTTATTCTTAGCACAGTTGTCTGTTGACATGAAATTCTCTGTCTCTACTCCAGACAGACCAGATAAGATCAGGCAGAGTTTCAGAAGCACAAACACCTGCATCTTTCTAGTTTAATATTAAATACTCTTTTTTTGAGATGACAAATGAGGTGTCCTGTAGCTCTGAGCCCAAGACTGTGCGGTTTTGCACCTGCTAACAATGTCTAGTTATTGCTACTTAAATGGAGCTCAGATTCTTTTCTTTTGTCTCAGCGGTACATTTCCTCAAGGTCAGCATAGCTCAAGGCCATGGAACAGAACAGAATTCCCCCATGTGCATCTCCATTGATTTCAATGTACCCCTTTGTGATTTGGTTCCTTGATAGAGAACAAGCTATGCTAGCAATTTTAGTTCAAACTACTATTTGTTTGTGTGAAGTCTTAGACAAAGGGATTCTGTGCTATGCCTCTAAGAGGAGCACAAAACTCTAGGCCCAAGGAGAGGGGGGGGGCCTATGGTGGCTTGAAGGCTTTTGAGGAAACCAAGTAGCTATGGGATAAGAGGGAAGGTCCTTTCATAGATCAGTAATTGGTTGAAAGATAGGAAACAAAGAGTGGGAATAAATAGGCTATTTTCACAATGGAGAGAACTGAACAGCGGGGTCCCCCAAGGATCTGTTACTGGGACCTGTGCTGTTCAACATATTCATTAATGATCTAGAAAAGATGGTGAACAGTGAAGTTGCCAATTTGCAGACAATACAAAATTATTCAAAGGAGTTAAATCCAAACTGGACTGTAAGGTGTTACAGAGGCATCTCACAAAACTGGTGAATGGGAAACAAAATAGCAGATGAAATTCAACATTGATAAGTGCAAAGTTATGCAACACCGGAAAAGATAATCCCAACTATACATGTACAATGTTAGATTCTAAATCAGCCATTACCACTTGAGAAAGAGATCTGGGAGCCACCGTGGATAATTCTCTGAAAACTTCCACTCAGTGTGCAGCGGTGGTCAAAAAAGCTAATAGTATGTTAAGAACTATTCAAAAAGGGATAGAAGATTAGACAGAAAATATCATTATGCCACCATATAAACCCATTGAGCACCCACACCTTCAATATTGTGTCTAGTTCTGGTCACCCCATCTCAAAAGGGATATAATGGAACTGGAAAAGGTTCAGAGAAGGGCAACAAAGATGATTGCGGGATAGAATGGCTTCCATACAAAGAGAAACTAAAAGTATTGTGGGTGTTCAGCTCAGAAAAGAGACAACTAAGGGGGAAAAGACAGAGGTCTATAAAACCATGAATAGTGTGGGAAAAGTGATGAATGGTATGGAAAAAGTGACTAGAGAAGGGTTATTTATTCTCACACAATACAAAAACCAGAGGTCTCCCAATGAAATTAATAGGCAGCAGGTTTAACACAAACCAGAGGAAGTACTTTTTCACACAATGCACACCTAACTTGTGGAACTCAGTGCCATGGGATGCTATGATGGCCAAAAATATAACTGAATTTGAAAAAGAACTAGATAAATTCATGGAGGATAGGTCCATCAATGCCTATTAGGCAAGATGGTTAGGGATGCAACTCCATGCTTAGGGCAACCCTAAACCTCTGACTACCAGAAGCTGGATGGATTGCTCCATAATTATCCGGTTCTGTACACTCACCCTGAAGTTCTGTTATGGGCCAGTGTTGGAGACAGGATCCTGGGCAAGATGGACCATGGTCGTATGGCAGCTCTTGTGTTCTAAGAATGGCTTTGGCTCCTCTTAAGTGTAATCAAGCTGAGCAAGTCTTTGATGAGGCCTCCAGTATTGCTACATCAGGGAGGAATTTTTTCACAAGAGAAAGTTGTTATATGACTTTGAGCAGAATTATGTTACTTGACCTATTCTGTATGATAATGCTGGATCCCCAGGGGGAGCAGGATACATCACACCCCAGAAAGGAGCATGGGAACCTAAGATTTTTATGGAAGAAAGATTTTTTTAAACAATTTTATTCAATTAAAGTTATGTCTGAATTACTCCAAT
Source organism: Lepidochelys olivacea (assembly GCF_965140295.1). NCBI lineage: Eukaryota > Metazoa > Chordata > Testudines > Cheloniidae > Lepidochelys > Lepidochelys olivacea. Next base: position 11,115,576 of record NC_140419.1, read on the forward strand.
TTCACAGTATTCTTCCTTTAGCAAGGGCAAGATACCAGCCAGCTACTGATAAAAATGTAGTGCTATTAATGGCTGCATGTTCAGAATTTCAGGTCAGTCTGCTATACGCAACATGCCCACAAGAAAGCCCACCCTCAAAAGGGTGAAAGATAACGAGGGAAAATAAACAGGAAGTTGGTGCCAATGACTCTCCTGGTTCCCAGCTCTGCAGGTTCAGCTGATGGATCAACTAAATCTAAGTGAGAAAGGAGAGCTTATACCACTACTTTTACTGCTGCTGTTCCTCCATGCAGTGTCACTAGGGCACTATTCATCTAAAGAACAATCTTGTTAATGCTGACTCCCAATCTGTGAAAAGCAAGCAAAGCATTCCAGATCACCTCTCCCTTCCTCCTGAGCAAACTCTTAACAGAGGTGTTCATCTCTGTTGGTCTAATTATAGCCAAAGATCTGCAACCCATTTGTGGTGAATCTTATCTGACTCAGAACTGGAACATGACCAGATTAGTGGCTGATAGCAACACGTTCTCCTGGGCCGTTTTCATGTGCATTCTTCTTCAGCAGATTACACCTCTAGTTTGTTAGTAATGTTTCCTGGGGTGTTTGCATATATATATATATATATATATATATATATCTTTTTCATTTTGAACAAGGTTTTAACATCATAGAAACAGGCTTCCCACAAAAGCAAGGGATACTCGTGTGGTCTAGTAGTTGAGACACTAGACTGGAAGTCAGAGAATTTGGGGTGAAATCGTGGTCTCAATGAAGTCAAGGAAGTTTTGCTATTGACTTCAACAGGGCGTGGATTTCACCCCTGGGTCCTAGCCCCAGGTTGGCCATGGACCTGCTGTATGACCTCCCTGTGCTTCTGTTTCCTGTCCCACACTTTGTCTATCTTGTCTATTTAGACTATTAGATCTTCATGGCAGGGACTGTCTTTTACTCGGTATATGTACAGTGACCGGTACAATGGGGCTCTGTTCTCAGCTGGGACCTCTATGCATTACTGCAGTACAAATAATACTAATAGGTGTACAAGCTGAGGCCAGGAGGACTTGACAAGGTTATGAGTTCTAAAGTACTCTTGAAATTTTCAAGAAGTCTTAATATCCTCTGTGCCCCAAGACTGTTATCAAAGGGAAACAAAATAGTTGCTAAAAATGCATGTCTATACCCAGTACTTTCTTTCTACTTCATTCAAGTCTGTTCCTATCACTCATCTAAAATGCTTGATCTGTTGTTCATATCATTGCATTTTACATGACAAATACTTATCATACCAGTAACAATTAGGGGTGCATGTGGAGTTCTTGTATTGGTGTTTCTTTGCGTGTACATTTTTCACATTTTTTAATGTTTTGGGGAGCTGATTACGTGCCAAAAAATGCAAAAGGTGGCCTTCTCTCACCATTTCAGTTCCTCCATGGTAAACATCAGGAGAAGATCAGATCTAGTGTGATTTCAATTCCACTGAAGGGCTTGGAGAGCAAAAGAACCCCAGTGACAAACACACTCAATTACTGACATATTCAGGTTTATTCACACTCCATGTTATTCAGGTTTATTCAAGTTCTTGCAGAACCCAAATGCCCACCCCAAAAACAGTGACAGAGTCACACTACTTTGTTATTATTTATATTATAGTAGCATCTTTAACTAAGATCGGGGCCCTACTGCGCTGGTCAATGTACATACACCTAATAAGAAGCAGTTGGTCCTGAAGACCTTAAGTTGTAATCCTTTTTTATCATATGTTGTCCTTAGGTTCTTTTTAAAATCTTACGTATTCAGAATGTTGGCCTTTCTCTTGTTAATTCCATCTCAACTTCCTATAGTTTTTCAATAACAGCTGTCTGAAGTGATCAAAGTTGATCAAAATAAAGGATGGAAGATATATTATTTTTAATACATTTCTGTGGTTCTGATCAAAGTACACGGAGGATCAAATGATCCAATGATAGGATATAGTGGAAAGCAACTATAGTCAAGTGACAAACAGAAAATAATCTCTTCAAGCCTACTGGGTACATAATTGTGTGTTTAGCCTCTGTCATAAATATAAAGGGAAGGGTAAACCCCTTTAAAATCCCTCCTGGCCAGAGGAAAAATCCTCTCACCTGTAAAGGGTTAAGAAGCTAAAGGTAACCTCGCTGGCACCTGACCAAAATGACCAATGAGGAGACAAGATACTTTCAAAAGCTGGGAGGAGGGAGAGAAACAAAGGGTCTGTGTCTGTCTATATGCTGCTTTTGCTGGGGATAGAACAGGAATGGAGTCTTAGAACTTTTAGTAAGTAATCTAGCTAGGTATGTGTTAGATTATGATTTCTTTAAATGGCTGAGAAAAGAATTGTGCTGAATAGAATGACTATTTCTGTCTGTGTGTCTTTTTTGTAACTTAAAGTTTTGCCTAGAGGGATTCTCTATGTTTTGAATCTAATTACCCTGTAAGGTATCTACCATCCTGATTTTACAGAGGTGATTCCTTTACCTCTATTTACTTCTATTTCTATTAAAAGTCTTCTTGTAAGAAAACTGAATGCTTTTTCATTGTTCTCAGATCCAAGGGTTTGGGTCTGTGGTCACCTATGCAAATTGGTGAGGATTTTTACCAAACCTTTCCTAGGAAGTGGGGTGCAAGGGTTGGGAGGATTTGGGGGGAAAGACATGTCCAAACTACGTTTCCCAGTGAACCCAGTTAGAGTTTGGTGGTGGCAGTGGATATTCCAAGGACAAAGGATAAAATTAATTTGTACCTTGGGGAAGTTTTAACCTAAGCTGGTAAAAGGAGGTTTTCATGCAGGTCCCCACATCTGTACACTAGAGTTCAGAGTGGGGGAGGAACCTTGACAGCCTCTTTGTGCCCCTCATCTTCATCTTACTTACAAACTTTTCAGTTACATATGTGCAACTCCACCGCTTTCAAATGTACCTGAGAGCAGAATCTGGCCCCTAAGATTGTTATGACCACTATTGTTTTGGATGTTCCTTCACCATTACATTCTGAGGGCCATATTCTGTCATTGACTGTGCACTTCAGTGACTATAACAGCCTGCTACTTGCTTGCAGCTAAAGCTCCTTTAGCAAGTAGTAGAGGCTTAAAGTTTTGGTGCTGGTGGTCCTGGCTTCTATCTTTTGTGCATATCCCCATGACTCCGAAGACCGAATATAGTGCACAGTTACATCTCATCTTGCTCAGGAATGAGTCCAGAATTGCCACTATTGTTAAAAATCATATATGAAAATGAGCCTGAAATGAAAAAGGACAGACAGCCTATTTAGTGGGTCCTCATACTCACTAAGCACAATTAACCCCAGCTGCAGCCTACCGAAAATCAACTGTTTGCACGGGCTTACTGTGAAGTCCACCAGGTAAATGGGAAAAAAAAATTCTTCCTTTAAGAAAGGATTATTTTCCAGTGCAGAAGGTTTGGAATAAGACTGTGAAACAGTTATCTCCTTAGGAGTCTTTATAAATCTTTGGAGCACTCAGAGTTTTCTATCGTTACATCAGTATGACTTGAATCAGCTTTTAAACCAACATAGTTAAATTAGTGCAAAAAGAGTGTGTGCATACTCTTATTTCAGTATAAGAGTGGCTTAATTTCAGTTTAGCTTAGACTTGTGCCCAATCATTTTAACCGAACTCAATATAAGCCACTCTGGGTGAAATGAGTGTCCACACAGACTTTTGCTCCACTTTAGAAAATGTGAAGTTAGACCTATATGATTAATTTTTTTTATATGAGGAAAAGGATAATTACAATGAAATAAAACACAGAGTTAAGGCAAGTAATCTAGGAACAGATTTAAAAAGTTGAGGGAGTTGGGCACTTCATTCCGTTAGGCCTCTTTGAAAATCCCAGACCTGATCTATTTCTCATCTGACAGGGAAAACATAAAAACTGGAAAGTCCATGACACTTTTGTAAGAATTGAAGTCAGAGGATCACATTATTAGTTAGAAAAAGACTTAGGTCATCTAGTCTGAAATGTTAGCTTCTCTGTCATGGCCAAATTATATTTCTGCTTGCCTAAATCCCCTTATGTTGTTTTAGTTGGATAAGCTGTATTTCTTTACTTCCTGTCCTAAATTCTTGTGTATAGTGCTGTTTGTGCCAGTCCAAATGGCTGCATTTCAGTGGTGAATGAGGTGATTCCTGCTTATTTATAAAGAGTCAGATTCTGCTGTCACTTACCCTTGTGTAAATTGCGAGTCACTTCATAGAAGTCACATTGGTGGTTAAACAGATGGGAAGAGAGATCAAATTCAACCTCAAGGTTGGTAAGGTGCTTTGGGATAAGAGTAGTTATGTAAATATGAGATTGTTTTATCATTAAAAGGAATGTTTCTTAATTTGCTTTTTAAGGCCCTGATTCTGCATCATTCAAGTCAACGATAGCTTTATAATCGACTTCAACAAGCCTAGAATCAAGCCTTAGGAAGGGTGCATCTCAAAACTGTTTAACTAACTATGCAGCTAGCACTAGATTGTTGGCAGATGGGGAGAGCTGGCATTAATGCTAGTGAGATGTAAGAAGAAAACACTCCACTTACTGAAGAGCTCTAAAGAGACTTGTATCTTAGGGTATGTCTACATAACAAAGAAAAACCTGTGGCCGGCCAGTGACAGCCGACTTGGGCTGCAGGGCTGTTTCACTGCTGTGTAGACTTCCAGGTTCGGTCTGGAGCCCAGGCTCTAGGGCCCTGCGAGGTGGGAGGGTCCCAGAGCCCAGGCTGAAGCCTGCACAGCAATTAAACAGCCCTGTAGCCCAAGTCCTGTGAACCCAAGTTGGCTGGAATGGGCTAGCTGTGGGTTTTTCTTTGCTTTGTAGACACACCCTTAAAGCTTAGAGGCTAGATTCTGCTTTTAGGTTCACCAATGCAAATCATGAGTAATTCCACTTAAATCACTGGTCTTACCGGATGTAAAAGCCAAGTAAACAAGAGAAGTAGGCTCCAGGTGTTCTTCAAAAAGTCAATTTGTTAAGGTAACTGAGAGTCAGTGTTCTCATGTTAGCACTTCGGGACTGTTGAATTTAATCGGGCTGCAGCTGGTCCTGGCTGCCTATCTTTTGTTTCTACCACACACTTTCTTTCTGCAGTTAGGGGCAGAGTCTGAGCTCCAGTGTGCTACTATAAATCAGGAGCAGCCCCACTGAAGCCAATGGCCTAGTACAGAAATATTTAAAAAGAGAAATGGCAAAAAAATTGGGCCAATGAAAAAAAGAGAGAATTTTGCCCTAGTATTGAGGCTAATGACAGGGCCTGGATAGGAAAAATGAAGTGTTTTGTTTAGAGTTCTAATGGGAGTACACAATACAGTACTAATTGTGGTTAAAACAATCTTTTTTGAATAAACAAAGAAGTGCATGCTGTATGGTAGAAGAAACAACTGGTCACCTTTTCTGGGTAAGTAATGGCTTTGATAAAGAAAGGGGAAAGCTTTTTGAGGAATTTAAATGGTTTAAGGTAACAAAAGTTACATTATGTTGTTTAGTAAAAATATTGGGGAAAGGGGGTAGTATTAGAAAGGCATTGTTACATTACCCAATGGCCACAAGGCAGAACAAGAGAATATAAATCACTAGGTATTTAGGAAAAAGAAAAGGAGTACTTGTTACACCTTAGAGACTAACCAATTTATTTGAGCATAAGCTTTCATGAGCTATTTTAATTGGTGGCAGCTATCGACTATTCAAGTCTGCTTTGCTCTCAGGGGTAAAATAAAGAAAAGAAAAGGAAGCCAATGGAATTGTTCCTGATTTATACTAAGGTAACCGTTAGCAGAATCAGGCCTTTACAAAGGAGTAGGTGGGGCTCTGGAAGTACCAGACCGTTACCTTTCAAATACCTGGAACTACATTTTACTGTACAAGGGCACGAGGAGGGCCGCCTGCTCCGCAGCAGGTAACCCGGGGCAGGAGGGGCAGCGCACAGGGGAACCGCTCCCCGGCCCAGCTCACCTCCGCCTCCCTGGGCCTGAGCGCGAAGTCACCACCTGCTTCTCAGCCCTCCCTGGCTTCCTGCGCAAACAGTGGATTCGCAGGAAGCCGAGGGAGGGGGCGGAGAAGCAGAGCGGGGCGGCACGTTCAGGGGAGGAGGCGGAGCGGAGGTGAGGTGAGCTGGGGCCGGGCGCAGGGCAGGGAGCTTCCAGTGGGGGCTCTGCACCCACCAAATTTTCCCCATGGGTGCTCCAACCCTGGATCACCCACAGAGTCGGCGCCTAAGGCGCCACTTTTGATGTGATCAGTCCGGGGAGCGGCCGCTCCCCCTGCTCCTCCCCTAGCTACGCTCCCCTGCCCCTACGAGCCAGAGGGACCTGCTGGATGCTTCCTGGGAGCTGCCCCAGGTAAGCACCGCCAGGACTCCCCCACCTCGCCCCCTGGCAGGTCTCTCTGGTTCTTAGGGGCGGGGTGGGCACCTGCTGCGGTGGCCCACAAGACCCTCCTGCCCAGTTCTTGAGGCAGTCAGGGAACAGGGGAGGGGGGTGGATGGGGCAGGAGTCCAGGGGGGGCGTCAAGGAACACGGGGGGTTGGATGGGGTAGGAGTCCCTAGGGGCCGTGGTGGGCCACAACCTCCACGTGGGGTGAGGAGGGAACTGGTTGTTAAGATTTTGGCAGCTCATCACTGACAGCAACATGATTAAAGAATAGAAGCCCAGCTCATGGATCCTGGTAAGAGACAGATAGAGAGGGGATGAAAGGGCGGGGAAAAGCTCAGTGAGGTTCCTCTCAGTACGTTTTTTATTCTGTAGGCTGGGAGGAGAAGAGTTCATACCAGGTGAGTCTCTTGGGGAGTACGTGGAGGAGACACCCCACGTCTGAGGATAGCAATGAAGGAAAGAGTATAAGTGTTAAAAATACTGGAAGCTTTGATGGATAGGAATGGGCCAGATTCTCTGCCGCACTCAGTTCACACTTGGTACAAGTGAAAGAAGCTGTGTCAATTCTGCTCCCACGGGGGATTCCAACCCACCAAGGGGATCCCCAGTAGGGATTAAAGCCAGATTCTGTACCTTTTATACCACAGGAGTTTTGCAAAGGGGACAGAGCAGGCCAATGACACTGACCCAAGTATGTTCTTGAGCAAGGCCCTAAATATCTTCCAGCTGTTCTTTTGTCCTGATACTTTTGCTAGGGTACCTGCTGAAATAGATAATTACTCCTCATTATCCATTTTCCCTCTATGAAAAAGTAAGAGCTACATAATACAAGCCTGCTGTTTTTCTTTATGGAGGATGTTCTTGATAGAAAACTATTCTGGATATAAAGTATCCCAGATCACATGATAATAACTTCTAGCTTTTTGTCAGCAGATCTTAAAGCGCTTAATGTATTTAGCCCCACAATATCCCATGTGAGATAGGCATTATGATCCCTGTTATTACAGATGGGGACACTGAGGCACAAGGAAGCTAACTGAGTTGCCCAAGGTCAAACAGGAAGCCTAGAGTGGAGTAGGAAATTGAACCCAGATCTCTCAAGTCATAGGCTAGTGCTCTATTCACTGGATCATCCTCCCTTTCTACATCAAGCACCTGTCTTATTTTTATAATAAATTAGATCAAAGCCATCAAACTTCATTAACTAAATAGAGATTTTCAGTTGAAATGTTTTTCAAAACTTATTTGGGTTAAATCAGGAACAAAAATGTGACTGTAACAGTTGTCAAAATTAAAGCTCTCATTTTCTCTGTATTCACCCCCAATACTTCCTTTTTTAAAAAATGTCTCTTCCTTGAGAGGTTTTATTTGTGACAACAAAGTGGTGGAATAACTCGATTCCATACATAATTTATTGACATTTTTGAACTATTCATTCCTGGAGACATTTTTATGCATAATTGAGTTAACTTTTATTTGGCTTATTCTGCATTAGGAAAGCTCACATTAGATCCTTTGGCCCTATTCATAAATGCTTTAGGGGCTCAGCAAGGAGCCAATCCAGGGTTCTCATTCATTTTAAAATGTGCCTAATTCTTAAAAAAAAGAAAGAAAGAAATGGAATAATCAGTTTTTTTTCTCTAAATCTAAAAGCAGATTTTTGACATTGAGTATTTTCTCACAGTTCTTTAATTTGCAAAGTTCCTCTGATAGCCTTCCTGGCTGCCTATTGCCTGATTTAGGAGATTGTGTGCGTGTGTGTATCTATTTGATCAAGGACGACACTGGAAAAATAGCAAATCATTTAGGAAGAAAAAAAGCTCTGGATGGTTTTTGATGATCTGAAAGGCATCCAGATCACTGTGGTGTAATTTGCAAAGTTACTTGTTTTCCGGGAGATTTTATAGTTTATTATTTGTATTATGGTACTGCCTTTGATCCTAAGTATGGGTACATCTAGACTGCAATCAAGGCAGGGGTGTATGATTGCAGCACCTGTAGACATCCCTCTGCTAGCTTTAATCTTTCTAGCTCATGTACCAATATCAGCAAAGCAACAGTAACTTCAGCATGAGCCAGCTGCCCATGTAATTACCCAGGGTCCCAGCATACAGCCCTCACTGAAGCCCACGTGTCATTGGTATCATTATGCGAGCTAGCTCAATTAAAGCAGGCATGGGTACATCTACAGGTGCTGCAATCACACATGCCTACTACAGTGTGGACAGACCTTAAGATCGAAGCCACTTTGCGGTAGGTACTGAACAAACAAATACCCTTACCCTGAAGAGCTTATTTTGTAAAATCCCTTTATGTAGGAAACTACTGATATAAGCCATGTATTGTATTTGTGGGGCAAAAACCTGGCTCGATTGAAATCAGTGACAAAGCTCCCACTGATTTCAATGTAGATAAGATTTGTCCCATCTCAATGTCTTGGGATTCCCTCCAGAATTCCACAAGTCTTTCCTGTGTGGCTTTCTGAAGGATAAAGGACAGACTGCATCATCTAAAAGAGTGGTGGTGTATCTGTGTTCCCCATAGACTGAGGTGGCATAGGTACCTTGTATTCATCATGCCCTGCACCTTGTGTAGCAAAATAAGACACAGAAATGCTGCTGTAATGAGATGTCCTGTGTGCATTTTACACTAATTTAGTACTCACTTTGTACTGGTGGAGGTGATTACACACTCTGCAGAGCAAGAGTGAAGTGGGCCCACTGTACCTCCCATGGTGGTGGTACAGCTCTGTATCGCCCAAAATGGATCTTCAAGGCAAAAACAGCAAAGAGTCCTGTGACACCTTATAGACTAACAGACGTATTGGAGCACAAGCTTTCGTGGGTGAATACCCACTTCGTCGGATGCATGGATACATCTCTTGGGCCTGATTCTGCATTTGCCTGTACTATGTACAGTCATTTACAGTGGTGCAAAGTGAGTGCAAATCCTACTTGATCATAGTAGTAGCATTTTATATTTACTGCGCTTTGTAACTGACAGCACATGGCAACTAAGAATTGGGCACTCTGGGTTTAAATAAAAGCGGAGGCTTTGCTGAGCAAATCCAAGTAGGTGCTTTGTGATTCTATAATGCACAACACTATACATTTTGGTGGCAGCTTCCTGGCTAGCCTTGCAGAGGCTGCTGGTTCAGAACAGGTATATCCTGCATTGCCTCATTCTGTGCAGAATGATGGAAGACAAAGAAAGAAGGGGGGGGGAAAGCTGATCTAAGGAAGATCCAAATGCTATGGGGGGATTCACCTTCCCACTCTCAATTGTCACCAGCCCCCACTGTAGCCTTGTAAAATAATCAGAACTGCACACCATCTTTCCTATTTAAATTTTAAAGACCAGATAAAGTGGGAGGTTACGTTTCAGTCAGCTTCAATCAGAAAGTACTTCAGAACCTGAGAGGAGCTCAGCCATCGAGTGTTATCACTTTAATTACTATTTGTCTACTGTTTTCATCCTCCCGGTTCTTCTGATTCTAAATTTTTGGTCAGGCAGATAGTCTAACACAGGCTTTCAGTGAGTAAGCAGAAGGAGAGGGAACCCCACAAAAGATTCCCCCACAAAATGTATGTGTCAGCAAAATATTTCCAAAAAAATATGCTAATCAAATAGTGTGATCTTGAACTTTATACCTTCACAGAGCGACTACGAGAAAAACAAACATTAATATGAGGATGGCGGTTGGGACCTTCATTATAGTTACAACTGCATCAGCATTTCTAGGGGACGTCTCATCTTTCCTCTTCTCTTTATCACTTGACCTTAAACACTGCCTATGTTCTGAGACTTTGCATGTGAGGGCTGAGCCCAGGGGATGTTTTTCTTTGCACAAAGTGTGGAAGACAAATCAACTTCTGAATATAAAAACTGTAGGTATCAATACATTTTGAAGTGCAGTCTTGCTCTTATAAGTGATTGTGCAAAAATGTCACCTTCTTGCTCAGAGCTGCTCTCTGTCATGGCTATCACTTTAATGCTGGAAAATAAGTTTTTACTGTTTTTCATCCTCTTAGCCCTTCAGGAGCCAACACAGTTAACAGAGCTCAATTCTATTCCTACTCATGCATCAACAGAAGTATTTACTAAGTTTCAGTTGCTTATACCTATGCAGCCTCCATAAGGCACTGGAGCTGTACAGGTGTCATTGGTGACTGGGGCTCCTAGGTCTTACCATAATAAATAATTGAGGGTGTGATGGGTTGGACCAGTTGGCAGCCCCAAGGGGGTTTCTGTGATGTGCCAAGACTACTTCTGCCCCTGCTTTCCCTGCCCTCCCAGCTTGGGACTTCACTGCCCTGTGTGGTTTGTTCCAGACCCGCTCGCCTGCTGCAAACCCAGACCCAGGTCTGAACCATGTCCCCTAGCAGCTGTAGACTTAATTGAAAGCATCTTAAGAAGTGTTCCTGTCTTTTAACACTCAGATGCTCAACTCCCAATGGGATCCAAACCCCAAATAAATCCATTTTATCCTGTATAAAGCTTATACAGGGTAAACTCATAAATTGTTCGCCATCTGTAACACTGATAGAGAGAAAGAAAAGGAGTACTTGTGGCACCTTAGAGACTAACCAATTTATTTGAGCATAAGCTTTCGTGAGCTACAGCTCACTTCATCGGATGCATACTGTGGAAAGTGTAGAAGATCTCTTTATATACACACAAAGCATGAAAAAATACCTCCTCCCACCCCACTCTCCTGCTGGTAATAGCTTATCTAAAGTGATCACTCTCCTTACAATGTGTATGATAATCAAGGTGGGCCATTTCCAGCACAAATCCAGGGTTTAACAAGAACGTCTGAGGAGGGGAGGGGGTAGGAAAAATCAAGGGGAAATAGGTTACCTTGCATAATGATTTAGCCACTCCCAGTCTCTATTCAAGCCTAAGTTAATTGTATCCAATTTGCAAATGAATTCCAATTCAACAGTTTCTCGCTGGAGTCTGGATTTGAAGTTTTTTTTGTTGTAATATAGCAACTTTCATGTCTTTAATCGTGTGACCAGAGAGATTGAAGTGTTCTCCGACTGGTTTATGAATGTTATAATTCTTGACATCTGATTTGTGTCCATTTATTCTTTTACATAGAGACTGTCCAGTTTGACCAATGTACATGGCAGAGGGGCATTGCTGGCACATGATGGCATATATCACATTGGTGGATGTGCAGGTGAACGAGCCTCTGATAGTGTGGCTGATGTTATTAGGCCCTGTGATGGTGTCCCCTGAATAGATATGTGGGCACAGTTGGCAACGGGCTTTGTTGCAAGGATAGGTTCCTGGGTCAGTGGTTCTGTTGTGTGGTATGTGGTTGCTGGTGAGTATTTGCTTCAGGTTGGGGGGCTGTCTGTAGGCAAGGACTGGCCTGTCTCCCAAGATTTGTGAGAGTGTTGGGTCATCCTTCAGGATAGGTTGTAGATCCTTAATAATGCGTTGGAGGGGTTTTACTTGGGGGCTGAAGGTGACGGCTAGTGGCGTTCTGTTATTTTCTTTGTTAGGCCTGTCCTGTAGTAGGTGACTTCTGGGAACTCTCCTGGCTCTATCAATCTGTTTCTTCACTTCCGCAGGTGGGTATTGTAGTTGTAAGAATGCTTGATAGAGATCTTGTAGGTGTTTGTCTCTGTCTGAGGGGTTGGAGCAAATGCGGTTGTATCGCAGAGCTTGGCTGTAGACGATGGATCGTGTGGTGTGGTCAGGGTGAAAGCTGGAGGCATGCAGGTAGGAATAGCGGTCAGTAGGTTTCCGGTATAGGGTGGTGTTTATGTGACCATCGTTTATTAGCACTGTAGTGTCCAGGAAGTGGATCTCTTGTGTGGACTGGACCATGCTGAGGTTGATGGTGGGATGGAAATTGTTGAAATCATGGTGGAATTCCTCAAGGGCTTCTTTTCCATGGGTCCAGATGATGAAGATGTCATCAATATAGCGTAAGTAGAGTAGGGGCGTTAAGGGACGAGAGCTGAGGAAGCGTTGTTCTAAGTCAGCCATAAAAATGTTGGCGTACTGTGGGGCCATGTGGGTACCCATAGCAGTGCTGCTGATCTGAAGGTATACATTGTCCCCAAATGTAAAATAGTTATGGGTAAGCACAAAGTCACAAAGTTCAGCCACCAGGTTAGCCGTGACATTATCGGGGATAGTGTTCTTGACAGCTTGTAGTCCATCTTTGTGTGGAATGTTGGTGTAGAAGGCTTCTACATCCATAGTAGCCAGGATGGTGTTATCAGGAAGATCACCGATGGATTGTAGTTTCCTCAGGAAGTCAGTGGTGTCTCGAAGGTAGCTGGGAGTGCTGGTAGCGTAGGGCCTGAGGAGGGAGTCTACATAACCAGACAATCCTGCTGTCAGGGTGCCAATGCCTGAGATGATGGGGCGCCCAGGATTTCCAGGTTTATGGATCTTGGGTAGTAGATAGAATATCCCAGATCGGGGTTCCAGGGGTGTGTCTGTGCGGATTTGATCTTGTGCTTTTTCAGGGAGTTTCTTGAGCAAATGCTGTAGTTTCTTTTGGTAATTCTCAGTGTGATCAGAGAGTAATGGCTTGTAGAAAGTGGTGTTGGAGAGCTGCCGAGCAGCCTCTTGTTCATATTCTGACCTATTCATGATGACAACAGCACCTCCTTTGTCAGCCTTTTTGATTATGATGTCAGAGTTGTTTCTGAGGCTGTGGATGGCATTGTGTTCCGCACGGCTGAGGTTATGGGGCAAGTGATGCTGCTTTTCCACAATTTCAGCCCGTGCACGTCGACGGAAGCACTCTATGTAGAAGTCCAGTCTGCTGTTTCGACCTTCAGGAGGAGTCCACCTAGAATCCTTCTTTTTGTAGTGTTGGTAGGGAGGTCTCTGTGGATTAGTATGTTGTTCAGAGGTATGTTGGAAATATTCCTTAAATCGGAGACGTCGAAAATAGGATTCTAGGTCACCACAGAACTGTATCATGTTCGTGGGGGTGGAGGGGCAGAAGGAGAGGCCCCAAGATAGGACAGCTGCTTCTGCTGGGCTGAGAGTATAGTTGGATAGGTTAACAATATTGCTGGGTGGGTTGAGGGAACCATTGCTGTGGCCCCTTGTGGCATGTAGTAGTTTAGAAAGTTTAGTGTCCTTTTTCTTTTGTAGAGAAGCAAAGTGTGTGTTGTAAATGGCCTGTCTAGTTTTAGTAAAGTCCAGCCATGAGGAAGTTTGTGTGGAAGGTTGGTTTTTTATGAGAGTATCCATTTTTGAGAGCTCATTCTTAATCTTTCCCTGTTCTAGAGGATGTTGATCAGGTGATTCCGCAGTTTCTTTGAGAGCGTGTGGCACAAGCTATCAACATAGTCTGTGTGGTATGTAGATTGTAATGGATTTTTTACCGTCAGTCCTTTTGGTACGATGTCCATCTGTTTGCATTTGGAAAGGAAGATGATGTCTGTCTGTATCTGTACAAGTTTTTTCATGCAGTTGATAGATTTCCACTCCATATGGCTAAATGCAGTGCCTTGCATAATGACAGGTTTCAGAGTAACAGCCGTGTTAGTCTGTATTCGCAAAAAGAAAAGGAGTACTTGTGGCACCTTAGAAACCAACCAATTTATTTGAGCATAAGCTTTCGTGAGCTACAGCTCACTTCATCGGATGCATACTGTGGAAAGTGTAGAAGATCTTTTTATATACACACAAAGCATGAAAAAATACCTCCTCCCACCCCACTCTCCTGCTGGTAATAGCTTATCTAAAGTGAGATATGCACAGCTGTTTCCCCCCCACCCCAGGTATTAATACATACTCTGGGTTAATTAATAAGTAAAAAGTGATTTGATTAAGTACAGAAAGTAGGATTTAAGTGGTTCCAAGTAGTAACAGACAGAACAAAGTGAATTACCAAGCAAAATAAAATAAAACACACAAGTCTAATAAAGTAACAGTAATAAAACTGAATACAGATAAAATCTCACCCTCCTAGATGTTTCAATAAGTTTCTTTCACAGACTGGACACCTTCCTAGTCTAGGCACAATCCTTTCCCCTGGTACAGCCCTTGTTCGAGCTCAGGTGGTAGCTAGGGGATTTCTCATGATGGCCACCCACCTTTGTTGTGTTCCACCCACTTATATATCTTTTGCACAAGGTGGGAATCCTTTGTCCCTCTGGGTTCCCACCCCTCCTTCTCAATGGAAAAGCTCCAAGTTAAAGATGGATTCCAGTTCAGGTGACATGATCATATGTCACTGTAAGACTTCATTACCCACTTGCCAGCCTACAGGTATACAGGAAGACTTACATTGGTCAAACTGGACAGTCTCTACGTAAAAGAATAAATGGACACAAATCAAACGTCAAGAATTATAACATTCAAAAACCAGTCGGAGAACACTTCAATCTCTCTGGTCACTCAATTACAGACCTAAAGTGGCAATACTTCAACAAAAAAACTTCAAAAACAGACTCCAACGAGAGACTGCTGAATTAGAATTAATTTGGAAACTGGATACAATTAATTTAGGCTTGAATAGAGACTGGGAGTGGATGGGTCATTACACAAAGTAAAACTATTTCCCCATGTTTATCCCCCCCCCAACCCCCACTGTTCCTCAGACATTCTTGTCAACTGCTGGAAATGGCCCACCTTGATTATCACTACAAAAGGTATTCCACGCCACCCCCCCGGCTCTCCTGCTGGTAATAGCTCACCTTAAGTGATCACTCTGGTTACAGTGTGTATGGTAACACCCATTGTTTCATGTTCTCTATGTATATAAATCTCCCCACTGTATTTTCCACTGAATGCATCCGATGAAGTGAGCTATAGCTCACGAAAGCTTATGCTCAAATAAATTTGTTAGTTTCTAAGGTGCCACAAGTACTCCTTTTCTTTTTGCGAATACACACTAACACAGCTGCTACTCTGAAACAAGTAAAACAGAGCCATCTACAGGTAATTGTTCTGGTTAATGGGAGCCATTAAGATTCCAAATCACCATTAATGGCCCACACTTAGCATAACTACAATCAGACCTCAATTATATTTCATATTTCTAGTTTCAGATACAAGAGTGATACATTTATACAAATAGGATGACCACACTCAGTAGATTATAAGCTTTGTAATGATACCTTACAAGAGACCTTTATCATGAAGGATATTCCAGTTACATTATATTCACACTCATTAGCATATTTTTATAAAATCATATAGAGTGCAATGTCACAGAGGGCATAACTTTATTACAGTGGGGTTACACAGGGCATAATTTGACCTACAGCATCTTTATTACTGGTGATGATGCATGACAAGGAAATAACCCAGTTTAACACTCTGAAACCGCGGTGAGTTTGAAGGCCTGACAGAAAAAAACAACTTGTAAATGGAGCACGTTTGATATAGAAATCAGAGAGACAAAATAAATCTGAAACCCCATGATGCTATTTGTACTATGTGCTTGCAAAACAAAACTGCACCTTAAAGATTTTATTTTGGCAGTGGAATAATTTTTTAAAAATGGTTCTTTTGAACTTTAGGAAGTTAGTCCTTCAGTCTGATTTCACTGCTTTTTCATTTTGCAGATAAAAAAATTTTTAAACACTCAGAAAGATGCATGCCACAGTGATAGTAACTATATTACATCTAGAATTTTTAGACTAGTTCAGAATGCTCAAAAAAGTGCATTTTTAAAAATCTGTCCGTAAATGTCACAATGGGAGTTGCTGGGTGTTGAGCATTTGAAATTTGGGCGCTGAACTTGTTGGGTCAAATTTACAAAGGTATTTAAACACCTAAGGCTGCAGATAGGCATCTAGTGGGATTTACGGAAATGCCTAAACAGGTTAGGCACCTAGTCCTATTGACTTTCAATGGGAGCGAGGCACCTCTCTGCACCTTTAGGCACCTAAATACCTTTGTAAATCTGGCCCTTTGGCCCTAGTTGTTCTCCCTATGATCTGAATCCAGATCCGCATTCTGCAAATGGCTCCTATCTTTGATGAGCCAAAGTAAACCTGCCTCTGAGCAGCCCTGAACTCAGTCCTTAAATGTACATGTCCAAGAGCACAAGTCTGACCCTTAGATTGCCCCTGCTGTATTTACAGATGCAAAATTCCCATTCAGGTCAATGGGTGTTTTAACTGCTTAAGAACTATAGTGTCACGTCTACAGACTAACTCAAAAACTCCTGCATGTCACAGCTCAGTTATTTAGCAAGATAAATAATAAATCTAACATGTTCAAGATGCTCTGGGAGTTTTCAGAAAATCATTGTTCAAAAGGTGGCTTTAGCATCACCTGGCTAGATATGCAGGCGATATCATTTATCTATAATGGACCACATCCCATAATGGGCCATGGGGAAGGAGAAAGTGGTACAATGCCACATTTCTGTTTTGCTAATCCTGGGGTCAATTGGGTATCTGATTTGGTCTCTGGCATAACTTAGACTGAAGGTTACTCTATTTACACCAGCAAGAATAGTCCTATAGGGATCACCTGAGGACAGCCAGAATGCAAGGCAATCTGCCCATGCCCCTGCCCTGTATTCCATGAGGCAGAAGTGGGGGCCATAAATCTGGCTCCATTTGCTTTATACCTACACCGGTTAGTAGAGCTTTGGCGACATTTTTAGCTGATTTTTTAATTATTTTGCCAAAAAATGTATATTGAGGTCTGCTGAAACATTTTGTTAGTTTGTGTTGAATTTGCCAAATTGTTTTTGGTTGAAAAATAATTTTTAAAAAATCAAAACATATGGTTTTGACATTTTCATAATGAAACATTTTGGGTTTTTTTAATTTGAAATGGCCCTTGTTTCAAAATTTGGCTCAATTTCATTCAAAATAAAACTTTTGAAACCCTCAAATGAAACAAAATGTTTCATTCAACCCAAAACATTTTTGTTTCTCTATGCACAAAAATACTGTTGTGATGCTTATCTGTGTCCGTACTTCAGGGATTTAGAACATCTTTTTAAGACGATCCTTTGCTGTTTGTCTCTTTCTGATATTCTAAAATAGTGGGGGCAAATTTTACCTACTGATTTTTGTCTGGGGGAAAATTAATATATTTTGAAGTAACAAGTGTATTTTGTGCCTGAGCTGACAAATTCTTATGATGATTTCGCAAGATTGTTATGAGGTATTCTGATTAAGGGCTTGATACAGCTCCCGCTAAAATCAATATAAAGACTCCCACTGACTTTAGTGGGAGTTGGCCTAGGCCCTAATTGCCTGGGCAATTCCCAAAACCATTCATCAGCGGACTGTGATACACTTTATAATATCAGGAAAGCACAGACAAGGGAGCCCTTATGTATTTCTAGAGCCATATTTTGGCACTCTTCAGTTAATACCCCACCAGCCCCAGTCTACAAACATAAATGCTGCATTTTACAAATGAGGAAACTGGGTCACAGAGAGGGGAAGCGATTTGCCAGAAATCATGCTATGGCTAATGTCAGAGCTGGAGGAGAATCTGTATTGCCCCTTTCTCAGCAATCTGCTTATCTACTAAGCTACATTCTCTTTCATACAGCCTGGCTGGTGTTAACAACTACAGGGGAAATTTAGGTAAGTAAAACAGCAAGATAAGGTAACAGCAAGCCCTTGCTCCACCCCCATCAAACCTTGTGTGCTCCCACTGAAAAATGAGCAAACACGGGAAGCATGACCACCTCAAATTTCTCCATTTTTGGCATTTGCCCTCTCTAATGTGGCAAGGGTAAAGACGAAAGGAATCCGTGCAGACTTTGTGTGATCTCTGTAGGCAATCAGTTCATTTTATCATCCCTATATCACTGTATTATGCGATGTTATGGTCAATTCATATATAATGAATGTGTGCTAAACAGTTTCAAGTCATAGGATTATAGAAGTATAGGACTGATAAGTAATTAGGAGTGATGAGTGTGTATTCGGTATATAAGTAAAGAATGGCTGGAACGCAAGGCTTACAGGCTGAGACCTGTAAGATGCTAGTTTAGCCATAGTAGGCCATAGGCTTAAGAATGCTTGACATGAGTGGGTGACCTAGGATTAACCCTATGCAGTAATTTTGTGACCTTGCTGGCATAAGATGTGCCAGTAGGTGAAGTTATAGAAAAATGGATTGCAATAGACTGCAGTGTATTGTCCAAGACCGCAAGACACCTGATTGTAACATCTTTGAATGTCTGTCTTGACTGCAGGGTACATGTTCTGCATAGATGATAATGAGAATAAGATAAACTAAGAACAACCTATGAAAAATGGGGCACCCCAATATTCATGGGGTGTGGACATTCAGAGAAGGAAAAGAGGGAAAACCATATGCATAAGGTGTTAGCTGTAGTCAGAATTACAATATAAAAGAGGGTTCCCTGGTTGGGTAAAAGTGAGAAGACCCAAGGGATGATCCAACAGGAAACCCCAGCAGGAACCATCCCTCTAGCAATGATAGTCTATTGAGAGGTCCATTGGACCCTAGAATACCTTTGAGGATGTGAGTATGACTAGTTATAATTATTGCATAGGTTTTTGTAGGATTTCTATATGCATGGGTAATTGTAACTTTGCTCATTGCTTTATTAAAACGTATAATATGGACAAGACTTTGTACTTGTGATTGTGTCTATGGTCACTATCCTTGGACTTTGTATGTTCCTAGCATCTCCAAATTTGAGAAAAGCACCAGAGGCAATTTTCACTCTGTGGTGCTTGAAACTGTACCAACGGGAACCAAACCCATGGTGGTGTAATACAACATCACTAAATTCACTTTAAATAAAATAAAAGGCTACAGCTCTTTGCCTTTCCGACTGCATGCAGCATAAAGCAGCTAAGGGACAAGCACAGAATTTCTCTTTGGTACTGTCAGATATTAGGCAGAAATTTAGTACAGACTATCTTATGTCCATTCTGGGATGACTAAACTGGAAGCCCATGGAGCCATTCCAGACTGTGTGTGAAGAGGATCCACAGGTATTCTTAGAACAATTCCACTGCAATTCCACTCTGCTGAGAGACACTTTGTATTAAGCATAAGGAAAAGTTAAGCTGGGCAGATCTGTTAGTAGCCTGTCCCTGGGTTTAAGAACCAGAATAAAAGTTTTGTAATTTAAAACACAACCTACCAAATCTACAAACCCTACCCAAAACAAAACACAGCACTATGCTGCAAATGCAATTTCCCACCTGGAAAAGATGAGAGATGTTGCACTGCTTAAGGAGCTACCAGAAGGCACTCAGATATTACAGTGAGGACGGCAAAATAAGAACCTAGAGAGAACAAAATAGAATAGAAAGAAATTCACCTTTAAATTACTGAAATATTTCAGTTTACAAAGCAGATCCCTACCTGGATTAGACAGGCGCCGAACACACCCAAGTTGTAAGCAAATGTGAAATTTTGAGCCCAATGCAGAGGGGGGGTCAAAAAGAATGTAAATTATACCGTGAGGGGCATACAAGATGGTGGAAGTTGCACCAGCTTAAACACCCTTGGACTCACTCACCTCTGAATTTGTTTCTAAATCTCAATGAAACTATAACTACTAGTGGGCATTCAGTGAACTGTGTCAAGAGATAGAAAGGGGAAGCCAAAAGGTAAGCGGAAAAACATTAGAAACCATTCTAAAATCTTGTTATAGGGCCAGGTCCCACACCCACTGAAGTATATTGCAAAAGTCCCATTTAATAAAAAATGCTTTATGTCGCTCAAGGTGGTTTCAGAGAGGAATAAGGATGCAAATACTGAAGCATCAGGAACCTCTAGAAACGGCAAAAATAAAAAGCATCATCATTAAACAGAACTCACTGATTAAAAACTAAAAGCACGCATAAGAACATACAAGGTCAGACAAACACTG
The DNA here is from genome assembly GCF_965140295.1 of Lepidochelys olivacea. NCBI lineage: Eukaryota > Metazoa > Chordata > Testudines > Cheloniidae > Lepidochelys > Lepidochelys olivacea. The sequence goes on from NC_140419.1 coordinate 11,135,790, forward strand.
AGGTTCCCACATTCTACAAAAGCCTGGTTAAAAAAGGAGCAAGACACCATCTGCCAAGCCATCTGTTCATCCTAGTCCTGTTTCTTGTTTATGATCACTGGGATAGGAGTTTCCAAAGGAAAAAACGCTTAACATCATCAAAATCCCCAAATAAATATTTAATATCCTCTAATACCACTCTTGGCTTCGCCACAGTGGTGGCGCTAGGTCAGAGTTTTAGCTGGGGCCCCTGGTTTGACTTAGCTGCTTGTGCACTTGTGAACTAAGGGCATTTTTCATAGAACCCCTCGAGTACTTTGCTGGGCTGAGCAAAGGGGTTCTGTTGCTGCTGCTTTACAGCTCCCTACTGGCATGAGTGAACGACGCCTCTGCAGAGAGCCAGCACAAGGACTTCTCACTACTTAAGCCCCACTTAAGTATTGCAACTTTGGCTATCTGCACAGGCAGTGCATTTCACCCAGAATGAGACCCTGGAACAGCAACTCCACATCGATTTTCTTTACCCTTGCCTTGTTGCCTATACCTAGGTGTTTATAGATAGGAACAATCTCTATGGAGGCAGGGTGAGAGTGGGAATAAAACTTTCTGTAGCTGTTCTTCTTCGAGGTATGTTGCACATGTCCATTGCATGGTAGGTGTGCAAGTGACCTGTGCACAATTGTCAGAGAACATTTTCCCTCAGCAGTACCCACTGGGGCAGACCGAGCACCCTCTGCCATCATGTGCCACTGCATGCAGGTATAAGAGGGTGGAGCTGCCCCCAACTCCCTAAATTCCTTCTTACCAGATAGACTTTGATAGAGAGGGGAAGGAGGGTGGGTCGTGGATCTCCTGCTGAAGGACAGTTTCATGAGAGTGCTTCCTGAAGAGGGACAGGGACGAGGGAGATATCCCACATTCACCATGCTTAAGACCCACTGGTCTGATGTTATGCGGAACCCAGCATTTAGGAAGTGAGAGAAGCAACTGGTAAACAAAGGTGTAGAAACAGGTGGAACTGGTAAACTGTCCTTGAACAACTCATCAAAATGCGTGTTTGGATGAAGTGGCTGGAAAAGATGAACCTGCTGATGCAGAAGAGGAGGGTGGTCCTGTAAACTCTGCCGTTGTTTCTTGGTTGGTCCTGGGAGAGTGGAACAAAGCCCTGATGTCTGTAGGACTGCTGCGGCTGAAACTGCTCTCTTTTTGTCCCTAGTGTATAGATTCCAACTGACTTTAGTTCTCCCTGGGATATTTTAGGCTATGAGGCCTGTCGTCTGTCTTGTCTGGAAATAGGTAAGGACCTTTAAATGGGAGGTCTTGGCTGGTCTGTTGAACCTCTGCAGGGAGACCAGAGAAGTGCAGCCACAGAACACCTTCTCATAATTATGGCAGATGCAGTGGTTCAAGCTGCTGTGTCTGCTGTATCCAAGCTATCCTGGACAGCTGTTATGGCTATCAGCTTGCCTTCCTCCACCACTGAATTCCTGTTTGCAGTCATCTGGTAACCTGCCCTTAAACTTCATCATGTTTTTCCAGAGAGTGAAGTCATAGTGACTTAAGTGTGCTTCCTGGTTTGCAACTCTGAGCTGCAGACTTCCCGTAGAATAAAGTTTACAGCCAAACAAGTCTTGCCTCTTTTATTCTCTTAGGTCTCAATGCCTGATGTCCCTTCCTCTCCTTCTCATTAGCTGCTGCCACTACGAAGGAGCCCAGGAGGATGAGAATACAGATGATCAAACCATTTAGAAGGGACCTATCACCTCCTCTCCACCTGTTTTGCTGTGGGAGGGAGGGAAAAGGGGGTCTGCCACAGTGCCGTAACGAGAATGGCTACATTAATCAGCAGAATCACTCTGAAAGGCACTGCCGAGGCCAGAAAGTCCACCAACTTGTAAGATTTTTTGCAGACTCAGCTTACTATACAACCAGCAGGGTTTAAACCCCAGAGAGAGAGAGAGGCAGGGCTCTAGTACCAGTCCTGGTACTGAAATCTGAATTTGGTCAAAGAAGACCTTGAAACTTAATACTAACTCTTATCTATAATACACTTTACCTGACTAACTTCCACAGAAAAAACAAGGTATATGGCAAGGAGTGAGAGAAGAACTGGCTATAACAAGACTGAAGCACTCCAACAACCATCACCGGTGGCACGAAGGAACTGAGGAGAGACGGGGACAGCTTCACCCTCTTATACCTGCATGCAGTGGTGCGCAATGGCAGAGGGTCACTAAAGCCAACCCAGTGGGTGCACATTGTACTGTAGGTCCATGCACAGGTGTAAGGGAGAGAGTTCTCTGACACCTGTGCACGGACCTACAGTAGAATGTGCACAGATCTACGGCAGACATGTGCAATCACTTAAATAGGGTATTATCCCTGTAAATAGTTTGAGTCTCTAGTGGTGCTCACACTATTCTGTTTTATATGTTATATGTTCATGGAGGATAGGTCCATCAATGACTATTAGTCAGGATGGGCAGGGATGGTGCCCCTAGCCTCCATTTGCCAGAACCTGGGAATGGGCGACAGTGGATGGATCACTTGATGATTACTTGTTCTCTTCATTCACTGTGGGGCACCTGGCCTTGGCCAATACTGGAAGACAGGATACTGAGCTAGATGGACCTTTGGTCTGACCCAGTATGGCCATTCTTATGTTCATAACTCCCAGTCTGTCATCCCCAGAATCCTCAGAAGCAGCAATTGCTACTGGGATGAGAGTTTAGTGGGGGTGAGTATGAGCAGTTATAAGAAATCTCATCTCAAGAACTGAGCATAGGAAAGAATTAACTGACAGCAGATTAGTCTCATCCCTATATTTTAATATTGCAAGATAGCTCACTTGTCAAAATACTCCCACCCCCACACACACTGGCAAACAGGCAAAACAGTGGGGTAGAAGAGCTGGGCAAATTGTTTGTGCAAAGCCTTTTTTTCCCTAAAATGCAGATTCAGGTCAATCAAAGCAATTCGTGAATTTGGGTTGATTTTGGTGGCTTGTTTCAGTCAAAAAGAATTTTGTTTTCTCCAGAAATGTTGAAATGGTTCAACTTTTGTTCTGGAAAGAAATTTTGGAATGTCCCTAAATTTTATTTAAGAACATTTAAAGTGTTTAAAAAACCCAGAAAGCGAAACAAAAGATTTTGTTTCAGATAGAAGAAAATGTTTCATTCAACCCCAAAACAATTTTTTTCAACTTTTGCAGTTCAGCCAGCAAACAGAAAAATGAGGTATTCGCACAGCTCTAGTGGGTAGCTCACTCCTGATTCAGCTGCAGAACATTCTGTGCAGGCCAGGAAGCATTGCAGGGTGGAGGGAATCCATTAGAGAGAAGAGTCTAGAGCATAATTAAGAAAAAAAAATTCCTCTCGCTGTCCAAATTATGCTTTCTTCACTCACAGTTTTCATTTAGCTTAACTAAATTCATCCTGACTTCAAACACTTGCTGAGATTAGAAAACCTCATTCTTTTTTTTTTTTTTTTTTTTTTTTTAAATTCTCTTCTCTTTGGCTAAAATGTTCGGACTCTCCCTCTTTGAATTATAGCATTGAAATGGACTCTCCAGACAAGGACTAACTGCAACAGCCTATCAGCTCAGTAACCATTTTTTCCCCAATCAAAGTTAGCTCATTCTTATAAATAGGGTTGAAAAGAAAAACTCACCAGAAAGGAATTGTAAATTCTTACACTTGGCTTTTGTATGGCCATGATTCTGACTGATCAGTGTAGCTCAGGGAGAAGGAAAGGGGCTGTACACCGCCTTGTGGACCCTAAATTCTGGATCCTGCTGATACTGGTATGGTTCCCAGGAGTAATTTAGAGCATTCTAAATGCTGCTGTAATTCATGACAGGCTGGCCACAGCCCCTAAGGGTTATTCTTGTAGCAGGAAATAACCGAAGCAGAGAGGTGCTTCAGCAGTGCCCCCACTCCCAAACCAGGCCCCCTATATCACATGCTGGGAAGAGCTGGCAATGTGATACCGCTCTGGCTTTATGCCATCCAGATATTCCCATTACTAAAGGGAACTCACACGAATTCCTACACCAACTTTTTAGTAAATTTTGGCTGCCAGAGTGGCACAAAGAAGCCAGGAAAAAGGGTTCATAGTCTAGACCAATGGGGCAGATTCTCCACTGATTTTCACTTCAGGTCCCCATCTCTACCTGTGCAAAGCAGATGTAACATGTTCAGAAGCATTGTACAATCACGTTGTACAGGAGTAAATGAAGACGTAAGGTGCAAAGAACTGGAGCATCAGACCCAATAGTTCTTCAATTCAGTATGAGAATAAGCCCTCCTTCCGTACAAGAGGGATCACCTGCATGTTTAGCTTAGATATTACTTATAAATATAATTGTTTATAAATATCAATCCCAATGAGTGAATAACCAGGATAGCACCAATGCTGAACAACTCTCAGAATGGATGTTTACTAGAAGGAACATTGAGAGCTACAGTGAGTGAAACGTTCCACTTAGCTAGGGAGCTCAGCCCAGTGTGCTCATTTGAAACAGGGAGTAGAGTACTAATTATCTCCCATAGCCCAAACATGCTGCTCATTTTCATAGCAAGATGATTTAGTGCTTCCATTAGAATTTAGACAAAAACCTGCTCAAGCTTGAAAACAAGGTTAGGAAAACTGGCATGAAGCTATGAGCCAAGGCAGCAAATGTAAAGCTCTGTTTTGTGTCTGGGATCCTGCAGAGCTAATGATAAGCAATAACAGGCAGGTTTAGCACAAGATCTCACTGCCTCATTGGTACTGTTCTGGAGCATGGCTTTATTTTTATTTTTTGCGGGAAGGTCTTAAGGACAATGCAGCTAGGCTTGAGAAAGATACATCTAGACCTAACCTTTTTTGAAGATGCAGTTTTGCAGCACCAAAATATTCTAGCTCAATATTCAGTCCTGTACCAGTGACTAGTGTCAGGTCTGCTCTGCTGTGACTCCTCAGGATCAAGGCATGAGCTTTACTGGAAAGGGTAAATTCACAGCTTTCCAATGGGACACACAGCATGAGCCTTAATATTGCAACATCAATCCTCAGGCCCACCAATGCGGGGGACAAAAGGGGCAGTTGCCCAGGGGCCCGGGCAATTTAAAAAAGCCTTGCGGCCAGGAGCCCAGGGCCCTTTCAAATCGCCCAGGCAGGCCGCAGGGCTCCTAGGCGCACGGGGAGTAGTTCTGGCAGCGGCAAAGGCAGTCAGGAAGGCATGTGGAAGCCCTGACCATGCCGGAAGCAGCTCACTGCCAGGAGTAGCTGGCTGGGCACCAGCCAGCATAGGCACAGCACCGCCCAAATGTCAGGTGGACCTTTCTAGAGGGCCCTGGCCGGGCAGAGCTGTCCCTAGGGTATGATGAATCAGGACGACTGCTGCGGGCACCGTGCTTTGGGGGGCCCCCGTGGGCCAGTGCGATTGGTCCGTGCGGTCGGTCTCAGAAGTGATGGGTCGGTCCTGGAAGTGATGGAGTCCTCACTTCCGCCCTGGGCCCCGCACTCCGCTAGGGACGGCCCTGGCCCTGGGGCCCGGAATTGCTGTCGGCAGGCCTGTCAGTCCTATATTATTTGTATTGCAGTAGTACTTAGAGGCTCCATTGAGACTGGGTCCCCCCTCTGCCAGGTGTTGTGCAAATACATAGTAGAGCTCATAATCTGAAGCTGTGTCCACACTAGCACTTTTGTCAGTAAAACTTTTGTTAGTCGGGGGTGTGAAAAAACACCCCTCTGACTGACATAACCTTCACCAACAAAAGTGCCCGTGTGGACAGTGCTACATTGTCAGGAGATGCTCTCCTGCCAACATAATGAACAGCATTCGTTGAGGGTGGTTTAATTATGCTAGCAGGAGAGCTCTCTCCCGCCGGCACAGAGTGGCTACACGGGAGACCTCAGAGTGGCACAGCTGTAACAGTACAGCTATGCTGCTGTAAGGTCTCTAGTGTAGACAGAGCCTAAGTGACTTGCCCACAGTCACACGGGAAGTTTGTGGCAAAGTTGGGACTAGAATTCAGCTCTTCTTAACCCTAGTCCTGTGCCTTAACCACAAGACCTTGCTTCTTCTCTGTGCAGTAGGAGAGGTATGAAAAATAGTCCCAACACAAACACAACTCCAGGCCACGGTGCGCCAGGCGGCAGCGCTCCCAGCCCTGGTGCGCCGGGCAGCAGTGGTCCCGGCCCTGGGCGGCGCAGCCAGCCCCCGTGCTTTGGGTGGCGCAGCCCCAGCACCAGCCGCCCTGACTCCCTGCAGGAGGCAGGCCAGCCAGCCCAGGCCAGCCAAGGCAGAGCACTCAGGGAACGCAGGAGGGGGCCTGGCCTGCGGGAGGAGCATGAGCAGGGCCACACTAGGCTGTTTGGGAAGGCACAGCCTACCCTTGCCTATGATATCCGCCGCCCATGCAGGCACATATAACAATATACCCCCTGGATCATGCACACTTACATTCTTAGGCTGGCATAAGATAAACCAATCCCCCAATGTTGACATACTTACAACCTTATGGAGACTGGTAACAGCAAAGATAGAAGAAAAAGTAAGTAGAGAGCACCACACAAGGGTTTGTTCATATGCAGGCTTCTGCCATTTGGTAATTCCTGATATCCCATCAAAGGATGGATTTGACAGCCTTTTATACCCCTTTTTGCATTCCACCCACATCCAGGACCATATCTGATCAAGTCTCAGCTCCTAATTCATATTTGGTATTCCAGGAGCCCATTTGAGGTTTCTGGATGTCCATATGTGGTATTCCAGTTGACTGTAATTACATTTTCAACAGATAGACCAATCATCTGCGTGAGTCCCTTTCCTTTTTGATACATCAGTGCAATTAGCTCTTACTGAAAAAAGCTCCTAAGATATTGCCATCTGTTCATTTGTGGTTTGCCTATTTATCACAAGATGCATATTGCTAACTTCTAGGCCTTATTCTAACCCTTAACTCTTAATGCTTAAGATAGGGTGACCAGATGTCCTGTTTTTTAAAGGGACGGTCCGTATTTAAGCTCTCCTGCAGGTGTTCTGACTTTTTCTTAAAAACGGGCAAATTGTCCTGTATTTTCTGTCTCCCACCTCATCAGTACTGGTGGGTCCTGCTGCTGGCTGGATCCCTGCTTGCCAGCTGCCTACCTACCTACGGTGAGTGGGGGAGTTCAGTGGCCGATGATGGTAGTGGGTATGCAAGGCTGGTGGCGGAGCAAAGATGCAGCGTGCAGGAACGGGCCGCTCACCCTGCTGGTCCATCAGTGCAACCCCTGCTGCGTGCCAGTTCTCGGTCAGTAGGGCCCTATCCCCCGGCCTGTTTCCAGCAGGCGCTGGGTGCGCACTTCGAGCTGTGGTGGCTGGTGAGTGTGGGCAGGCACCAGGCAGCAGCCGGTTACATGTCACCTCTGCAGTCCACCCATCAGCTCTTTACGTGCTCCCCCTCTCGCTGTCCTGTCCCTGCTTTGCCCCTTCACCCCCCCCCCGCCAGCCCCGCTGCTCCTCCATACCCCCCCGCCCCGGTGGGGCACGTCTCGCTCCCAGCGCTGTGCAGAGAACCCGCCCCTGGTTGGAGCGCTCAGTTCACCAACCTGAGGTGCTGGCCAGGAGGAGCTGCGCCCTGCGTGTACCAAAGCCCCGCACAGTGCCGCCACAGATAAACCTCTCCGCACAGATAGGGGTTTTACAGATATCTCTGGCGTTTTATTAAATATGTCTTTTATTAGTTTCTACTTATACTCTTCAAGTCTTAAAACACAAATACACTTTCACAATTACACAATAAAACTAGGTTCACACTATCGCAGCTGGGCTCTCACTTCACTTCAGTTTTTTCTTATATCTCACTGACTGACTGGCGAAGCCCCACCGCTTATATACCTGCTTGGGCATGGCTGACTACATTCTGGGAGGTTCAAGGAAAATGTAGTTCTCAGAAAGTCTGGAAGGTTCCATGAGATTCTACAAAGGTCCAGAACATTCTATGAAGTTAGTGAAAAATGAATCCACATACAGAATACCTCAAACATGTTACTTCAAACATTCTATTTTTCCCTTTTATCGCTTACAACAAAAACAGCATCCTGAACCCGGCGCCCCCCAAAGCTGGCACCCCCGGCAGTTGCCTGGGTTGCCGGTCCCTAAATCCGGCCCTGCATTTACCCATCTCACAGGGATATGGTGAAGCTTAATTGATCGGTGCTCACAGGGTGCCTTGCGAGATGAAACAAGCTAAATAGATTACATACGCATACACGCATGCAAGTGAATTAAATACTGAGGGCTCTGTGCTGCTTTATGTTGAATTTTTTCATCATTTAAACATTAAGCATGTTACTCCTTACTTTAAATTATGCAAACTCAATATTCTCTGTAGTGTTCCTTGCATTAAATAAGAGACAGGACTATTATAATGAATGTAAAAGGGAATTTTTTATTCAGGCCACACAGATGGAATCTCTAGTTTATGTTTGGCTCTCCAGCTCCCAGACTAACTAAACACACAGTCTGTGCTGCCTGGTGTCCTGCTGAGGGGACTCAACAAGGGTCTCACTAAGCCCTGGTCTGGCCTAAGCAGTTTGGGAAGGCACTCTACATTCTTTAGGCCAGATGACTGCATGCATCTCAGTTTGTGTGTTACTTTCACAGGAATAAGAAAAGGAGTACTTGTGGCACCTTAGAGACTAACCAATTTATTTGAGCATGAGCAAATAAATTGGTTAGTCTCTAAGGTGCCACAAGTACTCCTTTTCTTTTTGCAAAGGCAGACTAACACAGCTGTTACTCTGAAACCTTTCACAGGAATGAGGATGGTGTGCTGAAGAGAAGAAACAGAGCCACAAAGTGGAGAGAATGTGGTGAACAACTCTAATGTCATCTATTCTAAAACCTGATCATTTGGCAAAATATTCTGCAGAGCATGGTCTGTGCACCTTTTCTCTATAGTAGCATTACATCTCATTCTTGCACATCTTTCCAAAGAAGCACTAATAGTCCCATAGGCCACTTACCTTTTCACCAATTCATCATTACTAGTTTGACATGTCACTTAACAGTTTCACATTCAAACCTCTACAAAAGTATATTTAAGTGCGGTTTTACTCTAAAAGCTAATTATGTAAAAATGTCACCTTCTCACTCAACAGATCTGTTTCTGTTGGGTATTCAGAGTCACTTATTTCAGTGACAAAAATTATTCTTTTATTACAGAGCCAACACAGTTAAGAGAGTGAACTGGATTCTATTCCACCTTGCCCATTATCAACAGAGTTGTATGCTAACTTTCAACCAGCTATACCTCATTGAAATTATGGAAGCTTCACAGGTGTCACTGAGGGCATAGTCTGGTCCACACATCCTTTATCACTGATGATGGTGCATGAGATGGCGAGAACACAGATTCACTCCCAGGTTACATCTACACAGGATTTTAGGAAAGTCTCCCTCCTTTGTACTAGAACTGGGCCAGCAACACCAGTTCTACCTATGGTTGGCCCTCGAGTGTAGAGTGTGCCACAGTTTTCACCACAACATCATCTAGACCTCCTCTGAGCTCTAGTTGCACTGGTACCAGAATAGTGATATCCTTAAAATCATCATTCTAGGCAAGGGTGCAGAGCCTGAGATGAATATACAGAGCTGGGATGAAGTTGGCACCATTTACAATCTTTGCAGAAGAGGCTCAGAGGCAAATGAATAGGAAGATGCAAATACTTTCTCGTCCCCTTACAGAGTAGTTTCATTTGCGCCAACTGAATGCATTGTAATGTATTTAGATGAAGCTCAAATTATATCCCCTTTGCAAAGAAATTGAAGATTTAAGCTTGTATCTATAAAGCTGCATGGACCCACTAGGAATATTATAAATCATTCTTTATCTTTTAACCAATCCCATTTCAGAACAGGCTTCCCTATGGGGATCCTTTATATTGATAAGTTGGGTCCCTTGTGAAAATTAAAGCAAACATTTCCAACTAAATCATCAGGAAATAATTTCAATGTAATTTTCCTATTTACTCAGCTGCCAGCATCATTGATCATCTTAGTCTTAAAGATTTTAAATCTTGATGGAATTAAGGTCTGTAGAACATACAGCCCTTCCCCGTGAGTCAAAGCAATCAAGCCAACAATCGTCATTTTCCCCATCATTAACAAAACAAAACAAAACAAAAAATCACACGGCTTCCTAGTCAGTAAAACAATTTAACAAAATTCAGAACATCCAAAAATAGTTAACTGCAAAAGACTTTCCCATATAACTGATATTGCAAACCTGCTGAAGTCCTGAACTACGGACTCGGTAAAACCTTTTTTAGTTCCTTATATAACAGAGGCAGCTTGTTATGATTATCAAAGATAACTGTGCAGGGGGCGTGGACTGGATGATCCAGTAAATCCTTTCCATCCCTATGCTATGATCCTAGTTAGCAAGTGCCTCATAACAGAAACATAAATGCAGCTGACACCTGCAGTTTCAAAAAAACAAACTCACAACCACTCAATGTAAAGAAAAGAAAAATCACCTATTATTTAAGTGTAAGTCCCCAGTTTCTTAATTTGATTTTTCAGGACTACATTTCAAGAACCAGAGAGACACGTCAGTGCAATGTACTTTTCAAAGTGCGGTTTGATTTTCAGCTCTATGGCTATGTGAATGCCCACAAGAACCCCAATGAATGAATGACTACCTTCTGTTGCGATCATTCTGGTTCTAACCTGACTCAGTATATCCATCCCTACCCTTCAGTACTGGGAGAGAAACCAGAGCTTGCTCTCCTCAAGTGGAAACAGAGTCGGAATATGGCTTGTTGATCTCGAGGTATGATTCTTGCTTTGGGTACAATCTCTCTCATGTTCATATCCCTACGATGTGGAAACAACACCTCAGAAATATCTTCAGAGATCTCATTTTATGAGATTGCAAAGAAAAACCATCTTGCAAAGAGGATTCACAGTCTAAGTGTGAAGGTTTCTGCAAGTATAACATTCAACAAAAGCTGCTTTACTCAGGCTTTGAGTTACTCACTCCTCTGGGCTCAAACTCCTCTGCCTCTGTGGGTGGATGAAGGGGGGAACCTATGTATACATGTCTGAGATTCCACAGTATGCTACCCTCTTCCCACAATCTCATGGAAATACCTTTATGAAAGCTCTATGGGGTCAACCAGTCTCTGACAGACTCTGCTCTATTAATCAAGGTAAACACTGAGTTGCATCCGATGAAGTAAGTTGTAGCTCACGAAAGCTTATGCTCAAATAAATTGGTTAGTTTCTAAGGTGCCACAAGTACTCCTTTTCTTTTATTGATACTGCACTCAGTCATAGGCAACTACAGTGACCCTTTCCCTCTGGGTACTGAGTTATTACTGTTTTTTATTACATGCCTTATGGTAGTGCTTAGAGCCCCAGCTGAGATCAGGGTCCCATGGTGCTAAGCACTCTATAAATGTATAGTAAGAGACAGTTCCTGCCCTGAAGAGCTTGCAATCTATATAGACAAGACAAAAGGTGGAAGGGAAAACAGAGAAACAGAGATGGGAGGTGACTTACCCAAAATCAGACTAGTCATAGAATCATAGAAGATTAGGATTGGAAGAGACCTCAGGAGTCAGTGGCAGAGCTACAAATAGAAGCAAGGGCTCCTGAATTCCAACCCTACCTTGGATAATAAATTTGCTGCTCTCACAGTTTGACATGACTAGCATTCTCTGTTTAATACATGTCTAGGAATACTTCATAGTGTCTGGTTCTAACTAGCACTAGTCTCCTTTAACAGCCTGGTCACTAAATCTGCAAAAAAAATTATTTACACAGAAAGAGAAGGAGGAGAAGGGAAGGAAGGCAGGAGACTGTTTTGCACAGTTCCAGGAAATTAGAATGAACATATATGAAATATTCCCATAGACATGTAATAAACCACAGAATTTGCCTTCAGCTCTTTTGTGCTGAATAACTGCAATGAAGAAAATGCTTTGTCTTTTAAATAATTCATTTTCAGAGAGGCCGATCTCCTCCATATTTTCTCCCTCCCCAGTGATTCTTTCGATTAACAGCTTTTAAATGTTCTTTTCCCACTGAGATTTTTTTTCTCTTTTCTTGCACTATTTATGTGATGTTAGTAGATATTACAAGGGAAACCTGTAACCATGAGCACCAAATCTCCCGTCCTATAGCCTCTTCATACCACTTTGGCAGGAGAAAGGGGCCATAAAGAATGTGCAACCAGCCCCAGGTGTCACAGCACAGGGAGTCTCCTCTCTTGATGTAGGGAGCGTGGCAACATGGAGAGAAAATATGTTGGCAAAAAGAGGGGGAAAGGCAAAGCACACAGAGCTCTGGCTATTCTTTGCTTCCCACAGCACGCAGAGAGCTATGGGAAGCAGAGTATAAATTAGAGCACCTCTAAGACAGATCTAATTTACACCAAGGGGCAGGCAGGACCCCAAAAGGCCTGAAAGGATCCTTTGCCCCTCTTAGCACAGGGATGGAGGAGGAGGAACTCATAACTAGGGCCACAGGACCTTACTCTTCTCTCACAACAGTTTCACAGCTGTGTCACTCTGCTGACTTGAGTGAATTTACTCCTGATTTAAGAGGAGAATCAGGCCCAAGATCCAGGATTTGACAGTTTTCTTTGAAATGTTCTCTATTTGGCCCCAATGCTTCATTCCCTGTGCAAAATTTTGAAAAAAGGTTTTGATTTTTGGAACAAAGTTTAATTTTTTTATTTCAAAATGTACTTAATTCTTCTATATAGAAGTTTTTTAAAAATTAAAAAAGAGTCAAAGTTGAAATAAAATGTTTTAAATGTATCCAAAAAATTTCAATGACCTGCAACAAATTTTTAAATTTCATTTTGCAAAATATTTCAGCTTTTTGTTCTGATATGGGACATTTTTCCCACCAAAATTTGGATTTTTTTGTGGAACAGAAAATTCATTGTTTGACCAGCTCTATGTATAATTCTTTATAAAGTCCTGAAGTCCTTACTGACAGCAAAATGTTATCCCATAGAGCCACACACAGAGGTGGCCTGGATCAGGCCCCAGTTGTGTCAGGGAAGCCATCACTTGCACTACACCATCCCTGAACATACATATGGGTAGTGGATGAGCCTGGGGTAGGAGGGTATAAGGTGCGCACGCATTGAGTCCACTGCTAATCTTCAGGGATATAAATATGACCTAATTGGAGCCTTTTTAAAAGGAGTGCAGTAGTGGGTGCCTCAGGTAGTCTTGTCACTATAGCTTGTAAATGAACCACACTGTCAGGGCAAAACTCACAGGGAGTACCAGAGCCTGTGAAGAGATACAGCATCTTCATGCAGATGACCCTGCACTTCCTGTGGACCCAGATCATCACTACACAAAACTGGGGTGGACTGGGATACACTCAGTGAGAGGGTCCTTTTATGGGAAGTCAATGGAGGTTTGGCCCACATAAAGACTGAACAAAGACTCAATAGAGATTTCAGGATTTGGGCTTATGTGTTTTCATTTTCAAAGCAAATGCTTCTGTGCTCTTCTTGCTATGAAAGATGAATGCCAGTATCTTTGAACTCTTTACAGATCCTACAGCAGCAAACCAGTGTGTGCCCCCCATTACTAAAAGCTAAAAAAAACTAGTAAGGAAATAGTGTTAGTTTCAAGCTATTGACTGATTATTCTAAACTGCAAGTAAATTAGTTTAACAGCATGAAAAACTGAGTAGTGAGAATGCAGTGTTTTTCTTAATAAACCAACAAATCAAAATATTGTACATATCTTTTTATCTTTTAAATGTAAGCCTATTTAGGTACCTTGATATAAAATGTCAGAAGGATTTGATTGGCATGTCAATTAAAGGTATCTACAGAAGTCAATGTTACCTTATGCTGGGGTGCAGGTATTATGATTATACATTCTCTCCAAACTGTTCTCTTGGAATCTTCACTAGGAAGCACTGAAGTTATCTGATTGGTTAGGTGGAAAATCATAAAGAACAGTAGCTGCTAACAGTTTTTAGACTGTTCCAGAAAGTATCAAAGTGAATTTTGTAATAATGGTTTATTGAGCTACTTTATTGCTAATTGGGCTTTTGTGTTAGATTCTTTAAGGTTTGAAATCTGTTTATGCTTCAGGCCTGATCCTGCATTCCTTACCTATCCAGAACTTCCCCTGCACAAATCAGGTACTTGTGCACACACATTGTGTATTTGTATGTGTAATTAGATTCACCCACATTTCTGCAAACAAACTGAGACAGTTTGTCCCCTGATGTGTGGAATAGACTGGGGCAATTTATCTCCTCCATTCATTTAATTTATTTGCTTCGAAAAAGTTGATCAAGAAAATTCTCCATCATGACAGAGTATTTTATTCCAGGGCAGATTTGGGAATGAAGTGAAGTCAGCATTATAGTATCATACATTATGTAATTAACATTCAGCCAAATAAAAAATCTCATTAAAAACAATTATAAACATTCCATGCATTTTTTAATTCTAATAAAAATTTTAAACCACAGCAGCTTGTTACAAACTGAAGTCACTGTATTTTACGGTAAACTCAAATAAAGTTAGAACAACTTTTTTTCTTAATTCTTCCAGTCCTCCCATAACTGGAGGCTTACTTGGATCCATCCCACTAATCTGGATTTGACCGTAAGGGTTTGTCTACACTAGATGTGTTTACCTGATTGCCATTTAATGCAAGAAGTTAACACATCTTGAAAGGCTAGGGTAGACTGCCCCAAATGTCTTTTCCAGATTACAAACATTTGTGCATTACCATATAAAGAGCATCTGCATAAATGTTCATCTGTTGTAAGTCATTGTCACACCACTGAAATAAATGGAGTAACGATGATTTACACCAGCTGAGTACGTGGTCCTTTGGGTTTAAACCCCCCAATTCAGAAAACAGAAGCACGTGCTTAACTTTAATCATGTGCTTAAATCACTCCCTATTTAACAAAGGACTTGAGCATGTGCTTAATCATTGAAGTCAGTGGGACTTAAGCACATGCTTAAATGCTATGCTGAGTTGGGGCCCAAATCAAGATTAGGAGCCTGATTCTGCAGGCCTTCCTCAGACAAAACTCCCACTGAAGTCATCTCCACAGTACTGCAGCTAAAATAAATGTCTTTAGTACTCAGCTTAGATAGAACCAGTAATAATGCAAGTGGTCAAATAAGTTGTTTTGGGCTTTTTGTCTCCTTTCTTGCACAGTGGAATGAGCTTAGCCGATTTTTGGTAGAGTACTCACTGAACAATACTATTAGAGAAACATAAATTGAATGGGCAGCCAGTCATAAAAATAATTGTCCAACCTTTATCCTCTCCAGCTCATTTGTGAGAATTTGAAGTCAAAAGTCCTATTAATGCTAACCATGAACTGATTTGCTTAAAATTGAATTAACTTAATTTATGAAGTCATGTTTCAAGGCAAAATGTTGCTTAATTCAAACTTAGTATTTTGACCTCTGATTGTAGGGCAAGTGTGTTAAAAGACAATTAAACGTTGGACTCCACTTTGGAGATCCTTTATGACTGCATGACTACAACAGAGACTGCACCCCCTTTATAGCACCAGCACTGGTACACGAGCATATTGTTTGCTATAGAGCAATTTGGACTAGTGGTCTGGTCACAGGAGTAAGACATAGGAATTCCTGAGTTCTAATTGCACAACTGACTCTTTCTGAGGCTTTGGGTAAGCTCTTTAACCTCTTTGTGCTAGCTCTGTAACCTCTTTGTGCCTTGGCTTCTCCATGTATATAATGGGGATAAGTATATCTACTGTCCAACAATAGTCAGATGTTCATATTCAGTGTGGCTTAAACCACAGAAGTTTGTATCAGCATTTTACTGGCATAGAGAGGAAGCTGTCATTAAAAATAGCTAAATATACTCACACACCTATATAAATACCACAGAGAGCATTACTAGGTTGTCACTAACACTTAATGTTGGAAAATACTGCATGATTACCTGGATTTATAGCATAGTAGAAACTTGTTGTTTCTTTGGGTCCTGTTAAAAGAAACAATGTAAAAGGCTAATGAGAGAAAGTCCATCCCAGAAAGTGATGTGCGCTTAACTCCAAGGACAGAGGTATAGTCAGTTAATGGTTTTATATCCCCTAAAAGCTGCCATCTTATAAGAGATGACAAAGGAGGGATGTGATCCCGAAGCCTTTGCTCGGGCAAAATGTCTACTGAACTCAACTGGGATTTAAATTGCAGAATGACTGAGAACACACAGCTCCCACTGATTTCACCTGGAGCAATGGATGCTCAGCACCTCTGAAATTAGGACTCTCAGAGTTTTGCCAGAGTAATGACTGAAGGATCTGGCTGTATATTCCCATGTAGTTGTCACCAGACTGTCCTTCACTTTGGTCAAAAGGGAACTCTCATTCCCCAAACAAATGGAATTTCCTCCCTTTTTTTCACTAGTCAACCTCTGTGATTGCCATGAATTTGCACTGTAGTAGTGCCTGAGACCAGATCAGAGCCCCATTGTGTGAGGTGCTGTACCAACATAGTAAGACATTGGTACTGATACTCTGTTGCCCTGTATGGTGTGTAGCCATTTATACCAATACAAAGTGGGTATAAAACTGCCATTCTGACTTGGAGCACTGTATACCCACCTGCATGGTTGTAAACAGTATTGCCAACGCTCATGATTTTATTTCAGCTCTAGTGATTTGAGGGTAGGTTTTTTACCTGACTCATGAAAACATGATGAAAGGCCCTAACTTGTGAATTTTCCCTTATTCAAAATGGCCATTCCCTCCTATTACTGTCAATGGGGCTGAAGCCAGCAAGATGGCTACCATTTCCCTAGAGTCTCTCTGCATGGGTAAGTGAGGCTGTCCTTAATAAAGTTGGCGGCCACCTCCCATTGTTTTCAATGAGACTGAATTCATGTGCACAGGAAAAATGACCACCAGTCCCTTGTTCGGGGGATTTAGGGCAGTGATGGGCAACCTGCAGCCCATCAGGGTAATCCACTGGTGGGCCGCGAGACAATTTGTTTACACTGACCATCCACAGGCACGGCTGCCCGCAGCTCCCAATGGCTGTGGTTCACCATTTCTGGCCAATGTAAACAAACTGTCTCACAGCCCGCCAGCGGATTACCCTGAGGGGCCGCAGGTTGTCCACCACTGGCTTAGGGTGACCAGATAGCAAGTTTGAAAAAACAGGCCCCTTTTTTCTGTGGGGGTTAGTTGCATATATAAGACAAGCACCTAAGATCAGGACAGTCCCAATAATAACGGGACATCTGGTCCCCCTAAGGGAGCTAGACAGGACACAGAGAATTGTGAGGAGCAGTGGAAACAGATTTAGGTATTGCAGGGGAATGGGGTGCAGGGAGATGTTGGGTGCAGGAGGGAGATGACAGGATTGGATGGCAGCTCCCCCAGCCTGGGGGCAGTGGAGTCCCCTCATGTGAACTGACTAGGGGTCATAGAATTTTGGTGCCTGCAGGAGGAGCCATTGTGATACTATAAGAAGCTTCTCTGATCCTGTGATTTTCAGGCTAGGCACACAGGCAGAGCTGTGTGTGAGAGCTGAAGAGACAGACCTGCCATGCCACTGTGCCCTGCCTGCAGGTATGGCCCTGGGTCAGTGGGAGGGGGAAGCACTGAAGCATCCCAAATAGAGAAGTCCCAGTAAAGCAAGAGGCAGCGAAGTGTTGCTGCTGGGTGAAGACAGTAATAGGGATGCTGCCATCCATTTCCTATCTCAGGGGTGAGGAGAGGGTAAGTGGAATCTCCATCTGAGCAGCCAAGGAGAGGCAAGCATTGTTGTGTTCATTAAAGGTTGACTTTTGAATCTGAAATTATCCCACATACGCTGCCAGAGGAATAGAGGGGGATTAAAAAGTCAAAAGACAGGCTGAAACACATGGTTTGATTATTTTTTTAAAAAATCGTGATATTTTGGGCCCATCTTGAGATTTTGGAGGATCTGACTCATGATTTTTTTTTTCCCTTGAGGTTGGCAATACAGCATAAATGACCACACAAGATGCAGAGCAACAGAGAATGTGGCCTGCAGTATCTCTCTCAAAGAGTTTATAATCTACAAAAACGCCTAAAAACGTATCACTTTTATTACACAACTTGTGGGGTTACATATTACTTCTGAAATAGATTGCAAGCTCCTCTGGGCCAGGACTGTCTTTTTGTTCTGTTTGTACAACACCTAGCACAATGGGCTCCTGGTCTATGATTGGGGTCCCTACATGCTACCACAATACAATAATTAATTCATCATAATAATATACTGTTTCACTAACTTTTCCTTAAGTTGTTGTGAACAACACCTTTAGTTATCCTTCACTATGTAAATGGCATAAGCTATTCAAGAGAGAAATACAGAAATACAGAAAGGACAAAGATTAATAATACGGACCCATAATTCTAATACAGAAATAAGTAAGGCCCCGGATTCCACAATATTAGGCTTCCACTGCAGTTTTGACAGCAGAAGCTCTGCCTTGTGTGGGGCTGAGAGGGGGAGCTGTTGTCAGCCCCAGGTGGCTGCTCTCAGCCCCAGATTCTCGCTGTCACCCCTAGGTGGATGAAAGCGGAAAATCATGGAAAAGTAATAATAGACTTTATTACCACAAATAATAAGATCCATTCTTACTTTTCTGAAATTTTGCATGGCTTGTCTGCAACTCAGCCAAAATTTTTTGACCATCATCCCACAATTCAAATCGGGCCTTAGAAATAAGTTATATCTAGAGAATTAATTCTTACAATTATTAACAGAAAATCCAGTAAATACTATAATACCTCTTAAATTTAGCTACTAAGTGAATGCAAAAAACCAGCATTTCCTGTTTGCTAGTCCCACATAAGACATAGAGTCAGGAAAGCATCCCTATTTAGGAAAACACATCCTTAATCTAAAGCCCATGATCAATTCTTACTGAAGTCAATGGGAGTTAAGCACATACTTAAGTGCTTTGCTGAACAAGGATGGTTAAGCACATACTTAAGTGCTTTGCTGAACAAGGATGGTCTTGAGCACAGGTTTAAATGCTTTGCTGAATTGAGGCCTAGCTCCATGGTGTTCTAAATCTACTTGTATTTGTCTCAGTAAGTTATTCACAATCAGATACAGAGTAAGTTATAATGAATAAATCCCACATGACACCAGCAAAGTTTTGCTCTCAATTCTGGTTGAAAAGCAAATACGTATAACAGGCCGGTCTCCTAATCCTTCAATAAAAGCTTTTCTTCTTTAAACTGATCTCCACATCTAATTGAAGTGAACCCCTTCCCAGTTGGCGACACACGTTTTTGGCTGCTTGGCAGATCTAATTAGCTTTAAGTCAGTTTATCTGCGAATCGGGCATTTTTGTGCTCCTGCTATCTCCCAGCATTTAATGAATTAGTGCTTATTAATTGGTGGAGGCCATTAGTAAATTTGCGCTTTAATGTGTACATTTGAATTGATGGTCCCCTGACTCTGAAAACCCATTGTCTGTGAATCTGTGGGAAAAGAGATGCAGGGCCTTGAATGAAATTAAAAAGGCAGAGACAGTGAGGAAGAGAGAGAATTCAGACCAATCATGGAGTAGAGGTTCCATCCCTGAGCTGGCACTAAGGCCATTGAAAGATCTGAGCGTAGGCAGCTTCCATTTCCCACATCGAGGGGCTGCTGACACTGTCAGCCCGGCAGCACAAGCCTCTGGCAGTCCTGCCTCCCACAATTCATCTTCAGTGTCACTGGCAGTGAGGAATCAACAGACCACTGTCAGCCCTGGCCATGCTTCCTGCATCAGGTGCTTCTGTAGGGGTGCACTTAGCCAGCTGTTAAAGGTCCATGTAAAGAACTCCGCAGAGGAAGCTATTTGCAGTACAAAAGAGGTTGAACCAAAGCCATGAACTATGCAACATATTCTAGATGTCACCTCCTGGCACCTTGACTATTAGCTATTTACATATCTGCAGACATAGCACACTCATATAATACCTAAAGAGGTTGCACTACCTGTGATGGAAAGATCCTCTGTGCAGAAGATATTCATGGGGAGTGGTCTTACACCTATACTATGGATTTTCTGTGCTAGGGCAGCCAGTGCAACAATTAATAGGCCCTGAGACCCTCACTTGGCACTGTTAAAAGCGATCACTTTAAAAAAAACAAACAGGGATCCCTTAAAAGCCAGTGTTAGGGCCAGGAGCCCTTGTCAAAATTTGGAAAAGACGTGAAGTAAAGGATTGACAAGGTTGCTGTCTTACATAAAGATATTCTTCTTCTGTCAAGGCACCTACATGCCCATGCATGCATCAGACATTCCAGCTGTCTCTGCTTAGGAGGGACAACCCCAGGCCACATTTGCCCAAGCATCCTCCTACATACCTTCATTTTTACTGCTATCACTCTGTCCCTGAAGTTCTACTCATTCCCTAGCTTCCCTCAAAGGAAGAAAAACAAGTACAACATTGGCTTGGCCATCACAACTCTCATCTTGAGCTGGTCAAACAATTTATGTGTAATGGCCATTATGAAAGCAGCCCTTTTGGGGGGTTGTAACCAACCCTGATTTTCTTGGAATATATTCTTTATTCATAATCATTATCTGGATACTCTAGAGGTACAAAAGTGCCCAAGTCACTTAGGAGCCTAAATCCCATTTTCAAAAATTAACAACAAATATTTTGCAAGGTTTAACATTTTGCTAAACTTTGTGCTTCAAGGCTTAAGCCAATCTCTGGTAGAGACCAGGATGAAATTTGTGTGGGGAGTAGCTTATCTGCCTACTTTTGCCTTCCTCTGAAGCATTTCGTACTGGCCACTATTGGAGACAGGATACTGGATTAAATGGACATTGGGTCTGATCCAGACTGGCACTTCCTATGTTCCCATGAGTCTAAATCCAATTTTCAAAAACACTGAAGACACATAAGAGACTAAGTCTTCAGTGGGACCCAGATTCCTAAATCACTTAGGTGCTTTGGGAAATTTTATCTTTGATGAATAACTTTCAAACTATAAACGATTCTCAAACTGTTTGCTTCAACTATTCATTCTCTGTATTGTGTGGTTGGTCACCTAAGTTGCATGATGCGATTAGACGAAACATTTTAAAATAGTGAATAAGGCATTCCAGCCTGTATTTTCAGACAAATAACTATTTATGAAGCAGTCAGGATTTTGCAGAAAGGTCCAGTGAATACCCCTTGGTTGGCCAGATATGAATAAATAACAAATAACCGAACCCCACTGATAATAACTAACAAAACTCAGTGCTTTTATTCTGAAAAAAATATTATCCAAATCATTCAACTCTATTCTCAGCTCACTGTATTGAGCAGGGGTCTTTCTGGTTCCATTTATAGTGCAGAGAAAATATTATAATCTTAAAAAGGACATAGGGAAATTGAAGAAAAGAAGCAAGAGAGAGAACTGATGTTTAGAGGCCATTTCTACAATAATTTATCATGTTGCTTTTAGTCATACTCTTGTTTCCTGTGGATAATAAGATTGGTAAGTGCATCTGCAGTGACTGAATGACACCCCATATGTAGCACCACCGATTTGACATACTAAAAGATAACAGTTCAAGGAGCAGAGGAGGCTTCCTTCTGAGCTGTTAGCAACAGCATCTGTCTCATCCTCTTTACAGCCTTTTGGGTTTTTATCTCCTAAAACATGTTTTGCTTTCTGAATGTCAGCCAGTGTACATAGGCATGGAGGCTTTCTTCACTCTCTTCCACAAAACTGGTCAGACAGCTGCTGGGTTAGGGATGCAAGGAGCCTGAATCGTAGGAATGGGAATCACTTAGGACTCACATCCCGAGGAATATGTCACCTCACCGCAGCTGTGGCCATGTGACTAATGGCCTGACCCCAGCACTCCCTGAGGTCAGTGGCTAGAAGTCCCATTAACTTGAATGGAAGCAGGTTTGAGCCTGGAGTCAAGCCAGTATGTGGTAAAAGTAGGGTGACCAGATAGAAAGTGTGAAAAATCGGGACGGGGCATGAGGGGTAATAGGCACTTATATAAGACAAAGCCCCTAAAATCGGACTGTCCCTATGAAATCGGGACATCTGGTCACCCTAGCTAAAAGCAAGATGGCCTTTCACTCCTGTGCCACTGACCATCACAGTTCCTCAGAAGGAAGTCAGTGGGAATTTTGTCATTCACTTCACTGGGAAGAAGATCATGCCCAATGCTAGAGACCACTACTTGATACAGGATAAAAGTTTTCAGTTGATAGATCAGATGCTATTTATTTTATTCTACATCAGCTTTTCAACAGCATATATCTGTCATTTTTATTAAGATCTGCTTGAAAACTTGTAACACAGTTCATTCCCTAAAATGTCTTTAGGACTCTCCCCTCCAGCATCCTGATCAAATCTTTGAAACAATTCCAATGAATCCATCCCAGGTTTTACACTAATTCCAGGGCATGCTGGTACAAGACTTGGGGAATTTAGTGTGGGTACCCAGGTAGTGTAAATATGATTGATAAAACTCAGATATATACAGGTTTCAGAGTAGCAGCCGTGTTAGTCTGTATCCTCAAAAAGAAAAGGAGGACTTGTGGCACCTTAGAGACTAACAAATTTATTTGAGCATTAGCTTTCGTGAGCTACAGCTCACTTCATCGGATGCATGCAGTGGAAAATACAGTGTGGAGATTTTATATACACAGAGAACATGAAACAGTGGGTGTTACCATACACACTGTAATGACAGTGATCAGGTAAGGTGTGTATGGTAACACCCATTGTTTCATATTCTCTGTATATATAAAATCTGTATGTATCTGTATCCCACTGTATTTTCCACTGCATGCATCCGATAAAGTGAGCTGTAGTTTACAAAAGCTTATGATCAAATAAATTTGTTAATCTCTAAGGTGCCACAAGTCCTCCTTTTCTTTTTGCAGATATATACAGGTGCTGGAACTAGGGGTGCTGCAACATCACCTGGCTTTAAGTGGTTTCCATCATACACAGGGTTTACAGTTTGGTTCAATGGCTCTCAGCACCCCCACTATATAAATTGTTCCAGCCCCCCTGCAGCTATATCCATCACTGTTGAGTCATGGTGCCTTTGACTTAAGGAGCTTCTGGTGCCCTAAACATAACAGCTCCTTGTATTCATTTTCTCCCTAAAAATATGGCTTAAGTCAGTTAGCCTATTTAAAATTTTGTATTATTATGATGTTTACACATGACACCAGTGTCCTGGGATCTGCAGTTGGTGACTAGTGGTTTCCAGGTGGTGGTTTTAACCAATAGCTCTCAAAATGGCTTGAGACCAACCTACCTGAGAGAATGCCTTTCCCCCTGTACCATACTTAGTGTTGCCAACTCTTGCAATTTGATTGCAAATCTCAACAAGTTTCTTAAATGCCTTGGCATATGATTAGGTGAGAATTTTAGATTTAATTTTTTTAAAAAAAGGCAAGTTTCCAGTCTTCATGGTTGGAGAGAAAAATCAATATCAGACAATTCACAACAGCAAAGGCTGTTTTTTTGTATTAGTGGTTGCCTGGCATCCTTTTTACATGGGGCAAAATGCATGATCAAGCTCATAATAATGTTCAAATGTGACCCCAATGCAACACAGCAGCAAGAGCGGAAGTTGTGACCATTTTTCACAATTCCTTATTCAAATATTTTAGATCAGCACTGTACGCATAAAAGTCAGATTACATATTAGGGCCATGTTCGCACCTGCATTAAGGCAGCTTTGTGCTGCTCTGGTTGCATAAAGCTGTCCTATAGCCAGGTTAGCCAGCTGCAGCACAGGTTGATCCTCAAAGGCGGTAGACCCAGATCAGCTCCAGAACCACCCCAACTCCCTGCAGTTGGTCAGTGGGTATTGCCGGTGGAAAAGGGGAATGACCAGGGCTTCCCTTCACCTTGGCAATATCCAGTTGCTGTACCAGCCCCGTCAGAGAATATTAGCGAGTAAAAGTGTTTGCAAGAATATTCATGGAAAGTGAACGTAAAGAGGGTTGAGCATTTTCAAAGAAAATCCGAATAACAATTCAAATTATTATCAAAAGGAAGTAGTTTTGCAATGTTTGTCTAGTTCAAGATAAATTCTCCATCTATGGTAAAGAAGATAGGTCTGCTTCTTGTAGTCAAAACATTTTTTTAATAATGGGTGTATATTATTTCCCATGCACACTGGCTTTGATCACCAGTGTCCCTGCTTCCCTAGCCACAAAGCTACATTAGAGTCATACTACCAGGGGCTCTGTGGAAAGGATAATATGCCCTTGGTTGTATTCTCCTTTTAGGACAAGTTCTGCCAGGCTAACGGGTACAGTGTGCCATGCCTGGCCCTGCTCACAGACTGCCCACTCCTATCCCAGCCCACAAAGTCCTGAGCACCCCCCAGGAATAACAAGTGACCGATAAACGCCCTCAACTCCAAACTCCATCTTCTGCAATAACTGTTGGGATGTTCTACACTTCAAAAACACTCAGCCAAGTAAATCTCTGGATGTGGGAAAAGGGCTCTGAGGAGTTCAGAGGAGATGTGAGCACTGTGGTGAAGGTGGCTGTGCCCCTGTTCTTCATGGGATTGGGGAGACCTCACATGGCACGTCCCCTCCACCCATGGATCTTTTAGATACCACAGTAACCGACACTATAGATAAACCTAAAATGGCTAGGTAGGTTAGACAGAATCTTGCCTCTTGACTTCAATGTGGGTTTTGATTGAGTAAAGACTGAGTGAAAACTGAATAAGGACCTGGGTAATGATTTGGACCAATCAGCCTTCAACTAGCTGCTGAGTCAGCTATGTGGCTCTCTGATTAACAGGCAAACATTTTCAAGAATCTTGAAACTAATAATAAAAGCACTTGGTGTATTTCCATATAGTTGCCATTATTCATTGTCAGTGCTCCCTATGTAAGCAAAGATTTTACATGTAATGCATTGATCAGTTATTTATTCAAGTAGGTTTCAATGCAATTATTTCATATCTGAACTAATTTCTCATGGAGTTTTTGAACAAGGCTCCATTAAAAAAAAAGGACATCCAATTACAAGATAACAAACATCTGAGAAGCAAAAAATAATCTACATTAGGAGCCTGAATGGAGCCAAAGTAACTCTTTAAGCAGATGAAATCCAGGACCTTAATTATGATCAATTTCAGCCAGCAGGTGGGCATGCTGTTTGTGTGGGGATGAAGGCTGTAAAAAAGAGATCAGAGAGAGTATCAAAGCACAGAGATCCCAAAGGGAAGGGCTAAGATAGGGTGGGAAGAGTCAGAATGGCTAGGAAGCATTAGAGAGGGCAAGGCAGAATAGTGGAAAAGGCTAATTGGTACCAAAGCTAAGTCAAGTCTCCTTGATTTCTCTATTGCTTCCAAAACAACAGATCACCCCCTTCTCACCTCACTCTCCCTTTGCAACTCTCCCTCAATATCCCTGTTCCTTCAGCATCACATTTGGTTCCTTCTCTATCATTCTCTCTGGGTACTGCCCAGCTTTCCATCCCACTCCTCTTCTCCCTCTGTCATCTCTGAGTGAACTAATCTCCCTCCCTCAAATCCCTTCTTAAAGTACTTCTTCTCCAGGGCCTTTCCACTGACTCATCACCAACAAACAGCCCACTTGAAGTCTGAAGCTGTGTCCGTCTTTTATCACTATAGGTAGCACAGCAGGCACTGTAAATAATAAACACTTCAACCCAGAGCTGAGACCAGCTCATCCTCTCCAACCTTCAGAGCTAGTTTATGAGGCTTATGAAACTTATGGACAAGGGAGGCCACCCTGACTGAAGGGCAGGGGAGGGGATTCCTGATTTTGTGAACTGGTCCTACACTTGATTTGTGAATGTGTGACCTGTAGTTGCCTCTGTGAATATACTGAACAGTGCTCCATGAGCTCTCATAGGAGTAGAGAGCTAGAATCTACAAGACAGGATTCAGAAGGCATAGCAGGATCTTATTTTTTCATAGTAAAATCTGTGCATAGGGGCACAAGTGTAGCCCTCAAAAAAAAGAAGAGAAAGGCAGACAGCAAAACCATTGCTTTGAAGTAAATGAAACTTGGCATATGACAATAACTGGAGGTCTAGGAGTGGCTTATCATTTATTAATGGCTTTCCTATGATAATTTTTAGCTGCCCCTAAAATACATCCAGTAATGAACAAGTGTATTGCCCCTGGCCATGTTACTGTATGCTAGGACAGTTAATTGATTAACATGAAATTTCTTCACGGGCAGCAGCATCTTTCAGAGATAGGACACTCCTTGATACCAGCAGATGAATAGTCAGAACTACCAAACCTTTGCATTAAAGTGATATCAGTGGTTTATTTTGTGCAGTAGTTTGCCATGAATGTTGATTTGCTATTGAAAGCAACCTCTTCACTACTGCTCTGGCCACATACAGCATTTGCATTCCTTTAAACTGGTGATTTAGGCCACGCTTTGATGTATTAAAAGCTCCAAGCACTAAATTTATAGACCCCACCACCTATATGGTTTCTGCAAGTGTGTGTAAAAAACCTGCTTTTGTGCACACATGCTATGGCTACATGCATCTTCAGGATGGGTACACACAAATACCTACTTTATAAGAGCCACAGGGCACTTTTTATTTGCAAGTGAAGTTGAGACAGCTACAGTTAATTATTTGGAGCTTGCAAATGTCCACATTCTGGTTTAATATATAAGAGATTCTTTTTAACGAAGCACATGCAAAGGTAGCTCCTGCATGGCACAGATTCACTTGCAGACCCGCTGTTTTCTCAGACACGTGGTATTGGGGATATCACATAGAACATTTGGTTCCACAAACATAGGACTATCATTTGAGCCAAAGGAAATCTGCCTTAGCTGGCAGCAGTGTTAAGAAGATCTCTTAGCCTCTTTGTTGGCCCAGCACGAGGTGAGGGGAAATGCACTCGCACACCCACCCACTCACTACGTTATTAACTGAACACTTTTCTAAGTATATGTGACAATGCAAATCACTACACTCTGCTAGCGTAGCCTTTTGGTTACAAGGGGAGTATCGCTGTGTGCTCATTCTGAGTTACAGCCACACAGCTTTCATTTGGAAATGATTCAAAGGAATGAGTAGCAAAGATTTTGAGTCAAATTCCAGCTCCAGCCCCCTCTGACATTCATTGGCAAAACGCTCAGGTGCCTCAGCGGTTTTATAAGTGCAGTATAAAGGCTTTCATTGCTCCTGTCACTAACTATTGAGACGTGATGGGATTTTTTTCCCAAATGACAATTAAGTGGCCAAATTCTGTCCACCGGTCCAGAGCTCTATTAACCACCAAACCCACAAGGCTTGGGCCTTGAGCACAGCCATTGGGCGATGGTAGCTGCTTTATTTTTGTATTATCAGCAGAAAAATGTTTAGTACAATTCAGAAATAAAGGTGTTATTAAATAAAAAAAGAGGCGAACCCAAAGGTGGAACGAAAATGTATGGCAATTGTCAAGTTAGCAGAAGAGTCAGAGTATGCAGACCCAAGAATAGATGCATCATCCTGCCGTTATATATTATCAGAGTGGCTGGTCATTAAGGCTATTGGCACTAAACCTCATCACCAATACTTTCCATTGTATCAGAGTAACAGCCGTGTTAGTCTGTATTCGCAAAAAGAAAAGGAGTACTTGTGGCACTTAGGTCAATACAGGTCAATCAGTAAATGCGGAAGAGGTGTGTCTCTGGGGGAGATCAAAGAGGGAAAAAAAGAAGGGTCTGGAAGATTAGTGGGGTTGGAAACAGAGAAGGAAAGGATGTAGAATATGGCACAGGAGTGCTTTATAAATGAGATGTCTGTATGTAGGTAAATAGTTAATGGATATGTAGCATTGTTCCTGGATTTCGTAGAATCAATTAATCTTTTTGTGTCCTGCAAATGGCTGCCTTGGTGAAGCTCTGTACATGGAGTGTTTGGGAATGTGTGTGGAGGAGTGGGTCTTCAAGAGAAAATTTGGTAACCTGGCCCCTTGAAATGACTGAGGGATTTCTCCTTAACGTTATTGGACCCTGGAACAGGCTCTGACAGTCCAATCTGCTTCTATTGCATTACTGTCAAATTTCCCCTGCAGTACAACGGTTCTGATCAGGCCATAATGGAGGAAAGCAGGTGAAAATGCAGTTAAAAAAATCTGGCCTCAGAGTGAGAGAGTGCTGAATAGAGTTCCAGAGAGCGATGCTCCAGGCTTGGAAACACAGGCAGAATCTAAGAAGCTGCACATGGAAGATGATTAATTTTTTGAGGGCAACAATGACTCTTTCTTCTTAAGGACACCCAGGGTCCATAGAAGAAAGAGCCAGTATCAATAACATAGGATTAATCAAGCCAATAAGCTAGATACATTATAACTTGTTTATGCCATGAGATGTAAATGTATTAATTATGGACCCAGTGCTGGCACCCTTGGCAACAGTGGAAGCAGGAGCAGCCCCTGGGTTAGAAGAAAATAGTGGTTTTAACCCTCTCCAGCATATTAAAGGAATGTACCCATGTTACCCACAGTACAGATTCCTGGAAGAGAGCAGTGATGTTCATGAATTAAATAGCTTAACTGAGCTGTAGTTTCAAAATATCTTTCTAAGTGTGTCTTGCATTGTGTGAGCTGTCAGAGTCGCTATATAAAAAAATAAAGATATTGCAGATACATAATGGATGAACTGCACTGCACAGAAGGAGTATTCCTCCTCTTTCCAATATCCTGGCCAAATGCACAAAAACAAACCTTTAGGACCCTGGGTCATGACAACTTTGGTTGTCTGGGAAGAATATTAAATGACAAAATCACATTTTCACTTCCAAACAAAAATGCAGGAAGGATATTTACTTTGCATATATAAACATTTTTTATTGTTCTCTTTTAAAATATCTTTCCTTCAAACCACTTCAAAAGATGTTTCCATAGAAACCCAAGCAGAAAAGCAAAAGGGAACATAATTTTTGCTCAGTTTAGATTCATCTGACCCACTGCTCTGCTTAAACCAATAGTGTGTCTTCTGTGGCCATTTTTATCAGTCAAAACATCTGAATGATACAGTCAGTTAAAATAGTTTTGCCTTTTAGGATTTAGAGAGACAAGGTGGGCATGGTAATATCTTTTATTGCACCAACTCTAAGAGATATTACCTCACCCACCTCGTCTCTCTAATATCCTGGGACTGACACGGCTACAGCTACAACAGCTGGGACTGACATGGCTAGAAGAACATCGCATGCTACATTTTAGGATTTACAATAACTACCAAGAAGTATGTTAGGAAGTTGATGTATCAGTTACTGTAATAATGGCAGCCAAGACCATGAAAGAATTTGTTGCAATTGTTTAAAAGAATCTATCAAGAAAGAAAGAAAAAAAGACTAGGTGGTAAGCTGCTTTAGAACCATCACAGCCGTTTGTTCTTCCATGGAGTTCTTTAGGCTGATACCCAAATAAAAGCTTTAAGCAGGTTCCCAAATATGAATCAACCTGCATTATCTCAGCTGTTTTTGTGTTGGTGATTGATGATAATATAGCACATAGAGGCTGATCCTGAACATAAGAACATCCTGGGTCAGACCAGTGGCCCCTCTAACTCAGTATTCTGACAGTGGCTGGTGTCAGATGCTTCAGACAAAATTAACAGAACAGGGCAATTTATCTAGTGAGCCATCCCCCAGTGTACAGTTTATTATCTTAGTCTCAGGAATAAGTCTTCTCTTCCCTGTTTTGGTTAAAAACCGCTTTTGGGAACGGGGGGAGCAGTCAGAACCCTGAACTGAAACGGTAGGGGTGACAAACTTATTACATAACTTTTCTTGCATTTCTATCTCCATAGACACAGGACTGCATGTAAAAATCCACTAATAATGTAATGGATTATGATACTGTATGCCATGGCCATTTAAACTTGCAGTCCAAGTGACAATCTAACCCTAAGTGATTTGCCTAAGGTCACACATCCTGTCAGTAGTCGAGCAAGTAATAAAGCCCAGTTTTCCTTACTTAAGGTTGTTTTATCCACTGCCCCATCATTATACTAGCACTATTTTTTTAAGTCCTAAAAATAATGATTAGCCAGAGAGCATTAGATTACCTTTGCTAATGAACCTCAAGTAAGCTGTCATAAAAATAAAGGGAAGAGTAACTACTTTTCTGTATACAGTGCTATAAAATCCCTCCTGGCCAGAGGCAAAACCCTCTCACCTGTAAACGGTTAACAAGCTAGGATAACCTCGCTGGCACCTGACCAAAATGACCAATGAGGAGACAAGATACTTTCAAATCGGGGGGCGAGGGGGGAACAAAGGGTCTGTCTGTCTGTGTGATGCTTTTGCCGGGAACAGATCAGGAATGCAGTCTCAGAACTTCTGTTAGTCAGTAAATAATCTAGCTAGAAATGCGTTAGATTTCCTTTTGTTTAATGGTTGGTAAAATAAGCTGTGCTTAATGGGATGTATATTCCTGTTTTTGTGTCTTTTTGTAACTTAAGGTTTTGCCTAGAGGGATTCTCTAAGTTTTGAATCTGATTACCCTGCAAGGTATTTACCATCCTGATTTTACAGAGGTGATTCTTTTACCTTTTCTTTAATTAAAATTCTTCTTTTAAGAACCTGATTGATTTTTCATTGTTCTTAAGATCCAAGGGCTTGGGTCTGTATTCACTTGTACAAATTGCTGAGGATTATTCTCAAGCCTTCCCCAGGAAAGGGGGTGTAGGACTTGGGGGATATTTTGGGGGAAGACATCTCCAAGTGGGCTTTTTCCCTGTTCTTTGTTTAAGATGCTTGGTGGTGGCAGCATACGGTTCAAGGACAAGGCAAAGTTTGTACCTTGGGGAAGTTTTTAACCTGGTTTTAAGCTGGTAAAAATAAGCTTGGGGGGTCTTTCATGCAGGTCTCCACATCTGTATCCTAGACTTCAGAGTGGGGAAGGAATCTTGACATAAGTGAAACACATTCCTCTGAAGAAAAGATACAAAAAGTAAGTCTGACTTCTGAATCTGTTCCCAACAGTAGTTTAATGATGGTGCCAGCTTGGTCTACACTTCAGTTCAGACTCTTTAAAGGAAGATATATTGGCCTATCTTTGCTCGCTCTTCAATAGCAAAATGTAAAAATAGAACAACTCACTCCAGAGGGCTGCAAGGACTCCTTTTATTAAGGTGAAAAAGCCATCATTTACAGTACTACAGAAAGAATGGATTTTGAAGCTCTTTAGTCACTAAGAGTACCATAACCCCAACCCGACTATGCAAAGTTACCTTAAGCACATGGCAATTTGTTTGTGTTTATTTGGAACAGCTTTATTTTTCCATATATTTCCTGTATTAGAGGAAAACTAAGGAGCATCTATGGAGAATTCATAGCCTGTAATAAAATTCATATTGGTAATATATAAACATTTGGAATGGCAGATGAATGATGGAGGTTACTTTTTCAGAGCGTATTTCTCCCCAGCACTTTGAGGATGAGTTGAGCTATACCTTTGATTTACATCAAACGTCTTTTTGACAAGCGTACAAGCAGCTGAAAAAAAATTCTTTAGGTGCTAGTGTTAACATTAAGGATAGGAAGCTCTAAATCTCAGGTACTAACCTGCATTGCACGGCTTTCATCATTAAAGTTTAATATCTGCTTATTGTAGTTCTGGAGGGTTCCCAGCTAGATAGCGCTTTGCCTTCTGGCCACATGCTGAAGGAGATGGAAAAACCTTTTGCTATGGCCTACACCTGATTTGAAGGGTCCTGTATATTTCTAAAGGAGATATAACTAAAGCACTAAACTTTTTCCTTTGGCTGGATACATATATACAAAAAAACCTCCTGTCAGTATCCTAAGCCATTTCATAACCAAAGAGCTTTCTGGCCAAGGCATCATGATCTCATTGCAATGCCAATCAAGAACATCCTCCTGGGGGGTTAAGGTCTACATGATTCCTTCAGTTTATGCCAATCATTCTAAAGACTGTGGTCACCATACATCCTGAAATTGGATTTGCTGGATTTTAGCGGCATGACTCCCCTTAACATCAGAGCACCATTTTGAAGACCTACCCTTTGTGTATCACCAGAACCCTATGCATAGGTGTATACTAGGGCTGTCAAGTGATTAAAAAAATGAATTGAGATTAATCGCACTGTTAAACAATAATAATACCATTTATTTAAATATTTTGGATGTTTTCTGCATTTTGAAATATATTGATTTCAGTTATAACATAGAATACACAGTGTACAGTGCTCACTTTATATTTATTTTTGATTACAAGTATTTGCACTGTAAAAATGATAAACAAAAGAAATCGTATTTTTCAATTCACCTAGTACAAGTGCTGTAGTGCAATCTCTTTATCATGAAAGTTGAACTTACAAATGTAGAATTATGTACAAAAATCCTGTATTCAAAAATAAAACAATGTAAAACTTCAGAGCCTGCAAGTCCACTCAGTCCTACTTCTTGTTCAGCCAATCGCTCAGACAAACAAGTTTGTTTACATATGCAGGAGAGAATGCTGCTTGCTTCTTGTTTACAGTGTCACCTGAAAGTGAAAACCGGTGTTCACATGGCACTGTTGTAGCCGGTGTCGCAAGATATTTACGTGCCAGATGTGCTAAAGATTCATACGTCCCTTCATACTTCAACCACCATTCCAGGGGACATGCGTCCATGCTGATGACGGGTTTTGCTCGATAACAATACAAAGCAGTGTGAACCAACACTTGTTCATTTTCAGTATCGGAGTCAGATGTCACCAGCAGAAGGTTGATTTTCTTTTTTGGTGGTTCAGGTTCTGTAGTTTCCGCATCGGAGTGTTGCTCTTTTAAAAGACTTCTGAAAGCATGATCCACACCTCGTCCTTCTCAGATTTTGGGAGGCACTTCAGATTTTTAAATCTTAGGTCAAGTGCTGTAGCTATCTTTAGAAATCTCACAATTGTACCTTCTTTGAATTTTGTCAAATCTGCAGTGAAAGTGTTCTTAAAATGAACAACATGTGCTGGGCCATCATCCGAGAGTGCAATAATATCAAATGTATGCCAGAATGTGGGTAAAATAGAGCAGGGAACATACAATTCTCTCCCAAGGAGTTCAGTCACAAATTTAATTAATGCATTATTTTTTCAACGAGCATCATCAGCATGGAAGCATGTCTTCTGGAATGGTGGCCAAAGCATGAAGGGGCATGCGAATGTTTAGGATATCTGTCACGTAAATATCTTGCAATGCCGGCTACAAAAAAGTGTCATGCAAATGCCTGTTCTCACTTTTTGGTGATGTTGTAAATAAGAAGAGGGCAGCATTATCTCCTGTAAATGTAAACAAACTTGTTTGTCTTAGTGATTGGCTAAACAAGAAGTAGGACTGAGTGGACTTGTAGGCTCTGAAGTTTTACATGGCTTTGTTTTTGAGTGAAGTTATGTAACAAAAAAAACCCCTACATTTGTAAGTTGCACTTTCAGGACAAAGATTGCACTACAGTACTTGTATGAGGTGAACTGAAAAATACTATTTCTTTTGTTTATCATTTTTACAGTGCAAATATTTGTAATACAAATATATACTTTGATTTCAATTACAACACAGAATACAATATATATGAAAATGAAGAAAAACATCCAAAATATTTAATAAATTTCAATTGGTATTCTATTGTTTAATAGTGCGATTAAAACGGAGACTAATTTTTTGGAGTTAATCACGCTTAATTGACAGCCCTAATGTATGCTACATAAAAGTTAAGGAGAAAGGAATTAGGAGCCCATATCTTTTAGAAGTATTAAGCCAAATCTTAGCAAATCTCAAATTGACTCCATCAGGTCAAAGGACACCATTCAAAGAGAGTGTGTGTGTGTAGGTAGGGGAGATCATAGGTGCTGGAACTAGGAGTGCTGCCACACTCCTTGACTTGCAGTGGTTTCCATCATATACAGGGTTTACAGTTTGGTTCAATGGCTCTCAGCACCCCCACTATACAAATTGTTCCAGCACCCCCCTGGGGCAGAAGCAGAGTCCTGTAGAAAGACCCCCCTGCCATCTCACACTAACCATTGGATCCTATCCCCAACTCTCTCTAGTCCCTTGGTACAGTAGCTGGGCAGGGGTTGCTGCAGCCCAGCTCCTTTTAGCAGAAATACTGATGACGAGATTTCCTCAGAGCATAATCATCAGGTGGAATTCTGTATCCCAGGAGATAGTAGCAGACTTCGTATCAGTGGGATCTTTTAAAATTACCGCAATGGCCTTTCTAGAATTAGATAACACTTCGATGTGTTCAAAATGCTTTATAAACATTAACCAATTCATCCTCAGAACAGGCCTGGGAAGTAGGTAAGATTTTGATTCTCATTTTGCATATGGGGAAACAGACAGATTGAGGTTGTACAGTGAGTTAGAAACTAGAACCTAGGAGTCCTAGCTCTCACTCCCATGTTTCCTCTCTAGCCTTACATGCTATTTACCCACCCTATACCTCTCCCCCCCCCGCCCCTTCCCCCACAAATATACACTCAGGAAGGAGAGGCTTTTACCTTCTGGAGCACCAAGCAAAGAGCAGCTGTTATGATCAGGTGGGCCTATCCCACATTATCAGTTGCCCTCCCAATTTCAGAGCACTGGTTTGTTTGCAATTCCCCTCTTAGCCTTTGGCTGTTTAGACTAGTGGTGGGCAACCTGCGGCCTGCAGGCAGCCCGTCAGGGTAATCTGCTGGTGGGCCGCGAGACAGTTTGTTTACATTGACTGTCCTTAGGCATGGCCACTCGCAGCTCCCAGTGGCCGTGGTTCACCTTCCCGGCCAATGGGAGCTGCGGGAAGAGGCACGGGCCGCAGGGACGTGCTGGCCCTGCGGTTGCCCACCACTGGTTTAGACTAACCTCTTCAGGGCAGGGACTGTCTCTCACTGTATTTACACAGTGCCTAGTACCATGGGGCCTTGATCTCAGTTGGGGCCTCACAATACAATGCATAAATAATGCAGCACATGTGCAGCTGAGTTTTGAGTGATTTCATCAGGGAAGTGGGAGGAAGCATTTCACTGAATAAATCAAAGATCTGAAATACCAAATGAGGATCCAAAATGAAAGAACAAAAGTTCTGGCCAGAGAATGTTGGATTAGCTTTCAGAGGGACATATTTGTCATTAAAAAGTAAAGTGATCCTTACAGCCAAGATTAGAGTACAGAGGGAGCATAAATTCTTCTTTATTTCTGCAGGACAACAGGAACTGCATGTATTAAGGAGTTCCTGCATCTTTCAACACTAGAGGGTAAAGGAACCTGGCATTTTGTTTTAAAATAAAGGTATCTGAATACGTATATGTTAGAGGAAATATTTCCAGGAGTTATCTTCTCATTATTGTTCTCAACCTCAATCTCTTTCAATGCCTCTCACTCTACAGACAGCACTGCAAAATACAATTGGGGCTTGTCTAAGCAGAAAGTTAAGCCAAATTAACTAAAGGTGCAAATGTAAAGTGCATTAGTTAAAGCACATTAAACCCCTGCACTTGTACTGATGCACTTTAAATTCACACCTTTCATTAATTTGCCTGAATTTCCTACTTTGATGTGTCAGTTTCAAATTGTGGCAACCCCTGGGCCAGCTTCAGTTGAAAGTCCGTGTGCTCTCCTGGACCCTCTGCTGCCTCAAATGTAGGCCAGGCCTTAGAGGCACAATCTAGCCAATAATATTTAGCCACGGATTTTTCTGAGTTGTACATTCTTTTTTTCTCTCAAATGATTCATTTACATGTTTCCCACTGTACTTTGGATTCTGACACAGGCTTCCCATAAGGTATTGTGGCTTTCTTTCACCTTACACAACCATCTGGGGAACAACGGCAGTATTGCCAATCTCAGTAACTCAAAAATCAAGAGTCGGGCATCAAAAAATCATGAGATTGTTTTAAAAATTTTCATGATTTATAAGTCAACTAATATATTTCAGGTTATTTTGTCTTCTGGTTTCTGATTCTTTAGGTTGCACTGTGGTCATGTTTTCAAGTTTTTACCTGCAACCACAAGACTTAGGAACTTACTTTTTAAAAACAAATGAAAGCTGATATTTTCACATAATCACTTGACTCCATGAGTAAGGGCTTTATTAAAGACACCAAATATCATGATAGAAGTTGGCAACTCTGTTATACCAGAGATGGATCAAAACTGGAATCGCCAGTTTGACTCTCTTTGGATATGGTTTTGGTTCCATGTCAGATCCAAGCCCAGAAACAGCCAGTTTCCTGCTTGTGGTTCACATGCAGATCATGCAGATCAGTTCACAGGATATCAGTGAGTTGAATTCATCGCCCAATACTAACCCTTCTATTTTTCTGCTAAACTCTGATAATTTAGCAACCTCTTTCTACCACTAACCCTTGTCGTCTTTGTCCATTTTGACCCAGGGACTGTACAGCCAATCTAGGTGCCAGATAGCACAATAGGGGCCTGATCCTTGATTGGTCCTAAGGGCACTACCACAATGCAATTAAAATGATTCAACCTTGAACCCAAAGCCCGTGTTAAACCTAATCCAGGTCCGAACAACATACCCTTAGCCCTTCTCTAATTTATAAAAACATTGAACATAGGCAGGTAACATTCAGGGTAACGGGGTGCCCCCTTCCTTTAATGCCCTGAAACACTGCTGAAGGGGGTGCTCTGCAGCCAGTATTTGCAAGTTACCAATCAACAAGCCTGATAATTCCTTAAAGGGTTGTGTGATAAAGTCACCGCTGTTCCTTATTCCTACCTGCTGCTCAGAGCTGTGCAAGTTTCATAGGAAGAAAGACTTGAGAAATCGATTAATCTGAAGAGGGAACATTTCTCATTTGTAACCTGCCTGATAGATGTCAGACCGCTACAGACATTTATGGATTGCATGGTTAAGTTAAAGTACCAGTACATGTAGCAGAGAAATCTGTATACAGGAACAAGGTTTGCAGCGAGGGCTGTACGAGCCCTGTGGGGTTTGGATCATGACAGGGGTTGTGAATGGAATCCTGAAGTTTGGTTGACAGGGGCTGAAAGCAAACGATTAGGATCCTGAAGATTAGTTTAGGATTAACTCAGAACCCCTCACCTAGTCTCTCCCTTAAACAAGGCCACTCAACAGGCCCCAAATACTCTGGGAAATCCTCTAAGTTAACAAAAGGGCCTCCTATAATACATGGGGAGAAAAAAGGTTTGTATGAACCATGTGCAAGAGTAGGCTGAAGTTTGTGATTGCATCAAACTCCAAGCCCAGTCCTCAGGGTTTACAAGAAGGGTTTACATTCAAGGAGAATATTTTGCCCAGCTCTGCTTACAAACAATATTTTGCCCAGCTCTGCTTGTTTCCTCACTTGTATTGTAGGTGGAACTGAATTCATTCAGTAAATACAAGCTACATAAAAGTAATTACTGGCCTACATATTGAGACACTTGATTTAGGACCCATCTACATCTATTTTTCCCCCCCAGGCATAAACACACTATAAACCAAGGAGCATTAGTGTTATATAAGGTTTCAGAGTAGCAGCCATGTTAGTCTGTATTCGCAAAAAGAAAAGGAGTACTAGTGGCACCTTCGAGACTAACCAATTTATTTGAGCATAAGCTTTTGTGAGCTGAGCTCCCGAAAGCTTATGCTCAAATAAATTGGTTAGTCTCTAAGGTGCCACTAGTACTCCTTTTCTTTTAGTGTTATATAGGAGTTCCTTGGAGAAATGAAAGTCATTTGAGGAGTCAGAATGAGTGCTCTGTCCAGGGCTGTGTCACATTGGGGCCTCAATTCTTTCCCTTCACATCATGCACATTCCTTTTCCTACAGTCTTTCTTCTGTGAGTTAGAGACTCTTGATAGGCTTGATAGACATGTTAGGCTAAATCACTTCCTGGCTGGGATGGGATTCAGGATGAGTTCTAACACCTATAAGATGCCTATAAAACCCTCTAAGCTAAAAAAACCCATCACTCGCTTCATGTGGCGGAGGCGGTTTTACTGAAAATGCAGGTGTGAAAGGCGGGTATCTGGTGCATTTAAGAATAACCAGATTGCTTACAGCAGGCAGGCAGAGGCTGCCCTTCCAGGCAGAAGGCGTGCCTATCTCAAACCCCCATCCATGGGTTAAATGAAGCCTGGTGTTCAGCAGTGGCGACACAGTACTGCCTGTTGGTGGTCCACCAGATCTACAGCAATGAGGTGGCAAAAGAGTGGGCATGTACTTAGTGTGACTAGGGAAAGGCACTCTCACTGTTATGTCAGGGATGCCAATTGAAACCTATAGTTCTTATTGAAGCAACACTGGCAACACTGAAGGGCAGAAGGATACCTGCAGCAGTTCTGAGGAAATATTGAGTTTCTGAGGATTTAATAACTATGGTGAATCCACTATACCTAAAACAGTGAATTTAATAACTATGGTGAATGCAGATCACCTAAAACAGTGATTGGAACAAGTCCTTTGAAGTAAAAGTTGGACTGCACAATGGATGTCAACCCTAAGTCTGCTGCTGTTTATCATATTGATGGACTATGTCAGCAGGAACAACCCAATGGGAAAACATAAGAAGCTGCTATATGCAGATGACATAGTAATAAGGATACCCTCAAGAGACAACCTAGAGGAAATAGTAAACCAGTGCTATGCTGGCATTAAATGAAAATGAGCATGATTAAGATGGGATGTCATGTGCGTCATAATGGAGTGAGATTAAACCAGACTGATCAGTTCACATACCTTGGTGGCCAGGCAAGCTTGAACATGAGATCCAGCATTCCCCAACTTAGACTATAAGAGTGAGGAACAACATCTCATGTGCATGAAAGTTGTATGTCATTGAGACTAAAAGCCAAACTGTATAGAACAATGGTGCACCCTGCAATGCTGTACAATGCAGAAGCATATGTGGTAAAGAGACAGTAGGTTCAACACCTACAGGAATTTGAGATGAGATGATTTCATGCCATAAGAATTATGCAAAGAGATACTTTCATTTCAATAACTATTAGGATGGAAGTCAAAGGCTATGATGTGGCTGACAAAATCCAGGAAGTATAATTTTTTTGGTTCAGACACATGGAGAAGATGAATGAAGGGGACCTGGTGAAGATAGCATAGCAGGAGAGGATGGCAGGAAAGAGACACTGATGACAGTCAAGGAAGTGATGGATGGATTGCATCAAAGTTGGTAAGAAGGTGGACCTTAGTGTCTCAGACAGACAGAGATAGCTGATGCTTGCAAAATGACCTGACCCCAGCTGATGGGATAAGGACAGGAAGAAGAAGAAGATTCATGATTCATTATTTTGCCCTGATGATCAAATATTTATATTTGGCCTGTAGCCATACCACCTTCTCTTGTGTTCCTATCAGACACTAATCATAAGCTGGGTCAAGCTACGTCAGTGCTTACACTAAAGACCTCCAAGGAAGATTGCAGGCCATCGGAAGTGGTGCTGGGCACTCTTAGCTGGTGGGCACTTGTGTCTCAGTCAAGCATGGGACCAGAATGGTGCTAGGAAACTCTGTGCAGCTGGAAGTACTGCCATTCTGAGGAGACTTAAAACAATTCAAAGTACCTCCTTTTGAAACATGTCACCTGATCTCACAAGAGGAAACAATTTAAACCTGTGTCCTTGCTAAATTGCCATCTGGGTAAATACTTGCTGCCTCCCTAATTTCCCACTACAGTTTCAAATGGAGAGGATGCATTCTACCTCATTTTCTATATTAAGGTTGCTGCACACTCTCAAACAGCTGTTGCTTTCCACCCCAGACGTGGAAAAGTTATTCCTGTACATATGCAAGTACCTGATACCATTTGGCATGATATAAGTCATCTTTAAAAAACAGTCATGTAACAGGCATATAGGCTCAATTACTGTGCCTACTTATGCCCTGAATTGAGAGTTTCCACTGACTATGTTGCCAGTGCTGCTGAGAATCTACACAGGGGAACTCAACACACCCAGCTCCCCATGGAGCAGAGCTCTGTGGTGTCTCCCAGCAATAGACTGTGGAAGGAGAAGTAGCATGCTGCAGATAAGACCCACTGGCCCCACACAGTGTGGCTCTAATGCCTGCTTTGTGGGGAGCTGCAAATTGGGCTGCTCATTCATTCCCCTCTTACTATAAGCTGCAGCATAGCTGCATGCTACCTACTACCAGCTGGGGCTAAGCATTCCATCCCACAGAGCAGATGTGTACAGGGCAAAGCTCTTTGACTCACGCTTTGGTTTGTGCCTTAGGATCTGGCCCATAGTTGGTCTAGCACTCTTTAGGAGGAGTCACATTTAAATGCAATTAAAATGAGTCTAGTGTGTCATTTAAAGTCAAATATCCAGGCATAAGTGTTTACATGTGTGGGAATGGAGGATGAATTATTTGCCTGAGCAAACTGAAAAGCTATATCTATGAGACGCTTGTTTTGATACTTTATTTTGCTAATGAGATGGAACATAAAATGACTTCCTCATTATTATGCTGAAGGGTGTCATGCATATTCACAACTCTCTCTGAGGAACTGAAACAATTTAGACAAGGGGAGTTACTGAAGACATGGAAGGAATAGATTTCACAATCCAGCTAATGATTAGATGGAGTCAACTGTTAAATATAACGATGGAGACAAAAAATATATATGCATGTTTGTGTAGCCACAAAAAATTACTGTTTGCAGCATAATGACAGCTTTGGCTTTTATTTTAACTATCTGCATTTCACTTGTCTTAAAAACCAAGGTCCAGATTGGGTTCTTCACACTTAGGGAAACCCAGTGGGGGTTCTCCTTCAATGCCCCTATGACAGAGGAATCTTGAACTGATACCTTGAAGCGGCTTTCAGGGGCACATAAGGGATTTTCCGGGGGCCAAGGATCTGATGGAACTCATGGATTCTCAGATTCTCTGATGAACAGTCTGATTTCAGGCTCTCTCTCTCAGTTCATGTTGTTTCTTTTACCCTTGTGTTGAACAGAAGCCACCATCTAGTTCACACACATTAGCTATACAAGCTTTGAAATAGAGATAAAGAACTAATACCCAAACTGGGTCAGGTCAACGAAGCCATCTAACAAACATAATAACTTTCAGCCATTACAGAAAGTTGTGATTTCAATAGCCCAACTGCTCTACACCACCATCTAGAGTTGCATTTGATCCAAGCTTTTACCTTAACTGTGTTTCATTAACTTTTACAGTATCACTGCAGTGAATATGAGCAAGCCATAAATCAGTGTAGGTTATATGACTTGTTAGCTATCAGTGCTCCCCACTGAAGAAAAATGATGATGTAGGCACTGTAATTCCCTAAAAATCCTCTAGTAGCATGGAAGATTGCCATTGGCATCAAAATCCAGAGATGGACGTAATTCTCTAGTACTCCCTGTGAAACTCTGCTCAGCTGAAAGAGTTCACAAGAGATACAAATGGATAATGGAAGTAACTTAAATAAATGCATGAGGTAACTCTGAAGGACAAAACATGCATCTCCCAAAAGTGAAGCATAAACCACCTGAATTCTAAAAGGTAATATCCTTCTGAGGGTGATATCAGACAAGTCCAAAGAGATTATGAAATCACAGTATTTTAACATAGGGGGAAATCTTTCTTCTTCTTCCCTTCCCTGCTACTCCACCAAGGGGCACAGAAAGCTGCTAAGCAGTTGAAATAATGCTGTTCTAAGCCCCTGATCCTGTAATTGACTCTAGGTGGGTAGAGATCCCTGTGCCTATGAGAAGCTACTCCTGAGTCAGTGGGGCTCTGCATGGGTACAGGGAAACACGCACTTGGAGTCAGTTGCAGGATCAAGGCCTTAATTAGAGAGGACATAACAAGGAATGGTAGGAAGGGCAAGAACAGTGATGGTGCATATCAAAGAAAAGGGAAACTAGCCTTTAGGAGGGAATTATTGAAAAGTCATTCAGAACATTTAATTTATTTCTGTGTTTTGAAAATGAGGGATAACAGAGGGTGCAGATAGTGCTGGAGCTGAGATTACAGATGGAAAGGGAGCTGAAGAGAAGCTCTGAGCAGGCATTAGGGAGGAAGTGGTAGAGGGCACTTGGCCCTCAGGAAGAGAAAGGCAAAAAACCTTAACTAGAACTTTCTAATCAAGTTAGACAAGATTTGCTCAGTGCCTAGTATTTCCCTGCTTGTGGAAAGGGATAATGGTCGAGCATTCAACAACAATGATTTGCTAATATGCTGACTACACAGGTTTAAACATAGAAGCAATAACTCCCCTATTGGCCTCAAGCTAATAGCAAGGTAAAGAAATTCATTTAGGCTCCAACTCGCAGCTGCAAGGAAAGCTTAAAAAGTGTTGATGTTTTCAAATGAAGTTACCAATCAACTCCCCTTCTCTCAACTAACATTCCACCTGCACTGGAGCTGCTTAGGAGGCCCCAGGGAATTATTCACTCAGAGAACCTGTGCAGCAAGAGAAAGTCATTATAACAGATACCTCTACCGGCTCACTTGGAATGTAAAAGCTGCCATGTTCGTGACGAACCTACAGTAACTCACCCCTGACTCAGATTATCCTGCAGGTTTCTTTTGTTGCTGGTGCAGGGCATGATCTTCCTGTGGCATTAAACATGGCCTGGCAGCTGTTATGAAACAAGGAGTCAACCTCAACTCTTGGCAGCTGGTTGGTGTCAAGCTGTCCCTGGCAGGCAATCCTGGCCCATCGCTCCCTGAACCTGTTTCAGCAATTGCAGTCTACCTCAAGTCATTTGATTCAATAGGAC
Source organism: Lepidochelys olivacea (assembly GCF_965140295.1). Lineage (NCBI taxonomy): Eukaryota > Metazoa > Chordata > Testudines > Cheloniidae > Lepidochelys > Lepidochelys olivacea. The sequence goes on from NC_140419.1 coordinate 11,178,453, forward strand.
CCTTTGGCTAGTCTCTATCCATCACTTCCAGTAAAGCAGGAAACAGTTCTATTCTACACTATAAAAGCCAGTAGAGTCTCCTTACTATAATTCAGTTTTAACTAATATTGGCTTAGTTTGTGTTACCTGATTTTGTGTATCTAACAGTTTGACCTAAAACTACATTTTAAAATGGATACATCCAAGATTGGCAGATTCCACCTGCCCTTGTGTTTACTCCATGATACAAGCACATATCATGTGCTCATGATTCAAGCAAAACTCAGCAATTTCAGTTCAGAGGGACTTATGCAAACCTTGTCTTCTGTTTCAGTTCATATGGATTCCAGCCCTCCCCCTCTCCTGAGGTTCAGCCCAGCCCAAAGCAACCAATATGTCACCATGAAACTTTGCAAACATCACAGGCTGCCCAGAGTTTCAGAGAAAACTAAGTAATCCCTGGTTTCATTGTACCTAAGCCCAGGTTTGCTCAGAAGAATCACAGACCTTAGGAACAGTTCAGCAAACCTGGCCTGAGTTTCTAGTTTGTCATGAAATCCAAACCGCAGCAAGACTGCATGATTTGGGGCTTCATAAGGGAAGTTTTTGTAAAACTCTGCTGATATGGGCTGATGTCATCTACTCTGCTGATGCGTAAAACTAGTAAAAATTAAATGTGTGAGTAAAAGTTAAACATGGAGGAATCCTGTTCCATTGATGAAGACCACTCACTATGGGCTTGTCTACACTACAGTGTTAGCACAAGTGAGAGCAGCCACACTGCAAAATAACACTTGAATTGCATAGAGTGATTGGATTAACAGTACAGAATAGCTGCATCCCCTCTGCTTGCTAACCTGAGCTTCAACCTTTGCCTCCTAACTTGAGTTTAAAAACACCATGCAAGTCGAGCTAGACATTTGTTTGCAAACAGGAGTCAGGTTTGGGGCAACACTCATGTTGTACTTCAAACAAACAAAAAAAACAAAACAAAAAACAAAACAAAACAAAAAAAAGTATGGTGGGTTCTACATTTATGGTACCTCAATGACTCCAGATCAAACTCACCAGCCCTGCAAACTCAACCAGGGTTCTCAAGGTCAAAGTGGATTATTTCCAGTGTGTTAGTGCAGGAATCAGAATAGAATCTAGCTCCTTCTCCTACAGTCAGTGCTTAATTTGTGATGAAAAATGAAAGAGGTGCTGGGGCTCAAGCAATTTTTTTACATTCATAACTGATGCAGCAAGCCCAGAGGTGCTGGGGCTATGAACTGCTAAGCCTAGAGGTGCCAGAGCTCAACGCTGGCAAGCCCTGGCACAAATTAAGCACTGCTTATAGCTGTATGGGCACTGCAGTACTACCAAGCACAAAAAGTTGTGGAGAAATTATTTTGTCACTAAAATAAACAGCTCTGACCAAATACACAGAGATAACATATCTGCTGAGTAAGAAGGTGCCATTTTTACACAGTCAACTCTTCTTTTCTTTTTTTTTTTTTTTTGCGCTATTGCCCCACCTTAAATTGAAAGGCAAAATCTTTGGTTGATGGAGAACACCCGCCAATTTGCCAGTAGCCATTGAGGAAAAGACAGGCAATTCTTGAAATACTGAGCCTATATTCATCATCTGTGTAAATCTCAAAAGCCAGTTGTGCAGGCTTTTAAATATGTTAACTGAAAAGTTCTTGAGGATAATAAACAGCATGTTCATTGGATCCAGAATGTCTTGCACTAATATATTAGATACAAGAGGCTAGAATTACTTTGGACATAACAGACCTGCTACACTAAAGTTTGTCAGAGAGCTAGTATTGTCTCTAACAGAGTTTGGAACAAGGAGTCCTGATAACTCCATACTGTGTATGGAAGAGAGGTCCCACTGATAGGAATGTGAAAAAGATAAGAAATGAGCCCCCAAATAAAGTAAATTTAGACACTCTTTCCACTGTCTTTCAGATGGAGGTGATTAAAGGACATGGTCTCTCCTTGATACAAGTCCATAACTCATACTGGCTCATAATAAAATCATTAGTGCTTAAAAGCTTGTTTGCAGCTAATACAGAAAACTGGAGCTATTTTTCAAGAACAGTTAGTGTAAATGTAATCCCCGTGTGCTGGCAGCAGCAGTGTCATGTGGATTATCCGCTATGAAACCTCTGTCCACAAAGTACTCTGATTATAATTTTACAATCCAGCCCAAGCAAGGCAGGGACCAAATTATGACTCAGACATCATTAAGTCCCTGCTGTCCCATTGCTCCCTGGGGGAATAAAGCTGCACCAGCCCTTTTCCTGGTTCAGTTTATTCCCTCTTTGCTGTGGCTCAGCTGTGTATGCTAGTATGGGAGCATGCACACTCCCACCCCACCCCCCACAAGACTCTACCCACTCCCCATTCCTGATCATTCACACCTCACCTATCAGCATGGGAAGGAGAGTAGCAGTCTGGCAGCAGCCTCTCTCATAGTTGTGCAGTGGTGATCTGGGTAGCCCATGCAGAAAAATAAGAGGGCTACCTATTTTCCATTACTCTCCTACATGGGTGAGCAGGAAGGCTGATGAGTCTAGCTCTTGCATGATTATTCCTTGCTCATTTAGGTCATTCTTTCTTGCCTTGCTCATAACCTTACTGTCTTCTGGGCAATCACTGTGAATAAATCCATGTTGATGAGTACTAAGTTCAAGTACACGATACAGGAGAGTAATTTACAGGAGGATATGCCTTTTGCCTGGCACAAGCCATTTAAGGACACATCCTTTAATCTTACAGTTGTAAGGGGCCAGTCGGAATCTGAAAGATGAAAAAAAAATCACACGGTGGCTTAAAATGTTTTTAGGGAGATTAAGGGATAATTTTTCATTCAGATTTAGAAATAATAATAAAAAATTAGGGCTAACCAGGGTAAAGAGAACAGAACAGGATAAGCACAGCCCAATTTCAATTTAAAGGAACAAGAGGGTTTAGCGGCTTATCATTTTAAGATTTAAGAGTTCAGGAAGAGTGCATCAGATCGGGAACAGGGCCCGGAACAATGGCTTGCAATGCAAACTAGCAATTACTGCTGAGTTGTACAACAGCATCAAAGGGCATGTATGACTATATGAGTAATGGGAAGCACACCTTGGGGGCCAGGTGAAGGTGTATATTTATATATGGAACTGCAAAAACAAAGCAGGAAAACCTGTAGAATTGGATGGCTCAGCAGATGGTAATGAGCTATATAGATCCTTTCACCTTTCAGTTCAAATCTAGTTCTGCACGGTAGTGACTGAAAACCCAGCCCAACTCCCTGGGAAAGATGTCAATCTCATAAAAACTCGTAATAATTGGGAACCTGTTGACATTTATACTGTGGTGCCTTGTGTCAGAGTCCCATATTATGTTAGGTGCTGTACAAACTATGAAGTAGGTAAATATTAGCCCCATTTTATAGAAGGGAAAATTGAGATACAAAGCAGTTAAGTGACTTGCCCAAATAAACTGTAAGATTAAAGGATGTGTCCTTAAGAAAACAGCAATACAATTCTGATCTCCCAATTTCGAATCCATAGTTTTGTGATTGACAGTCTTGCCTCTTGAGGAAAGTATTCCCCTATGTCCTCCCTCCCCATTCTGAAATGAGCTCAGTCAGCACCTTATAATTCAGCTTTGTCAAATATGTGGGTAAAAATATTGATTACATTTGTTCAGAGAAAGTTACTCTTAGATATTGAATTGAATAAACTATTCTGTTAATTTACATTACAGAAATTACCTTATGATGACTTGCATAAATATTAATAGTTGTATCATTTAACATTCCTAGTTATAAGGAAATCAACAGTCTAATTGTGTGTACAGCTACCTCTGAAACAGGTTTAATTGGCTCTGAAAGTTCAATTCAGTATTTCTCAGAAGTGCTGATGTCAAAATAGATCTTATTTTATTCATATTTAATTGCCACTTGTCTTTAATAAAAAGGAGGAAAAGTTAATGAGATTGCTTTGTTTTGTTTTTGAGCTATTTTTATGGCAATAATAGGAGCAAGGTTGGACGATAAGTCTATAACTCTGTCAATGCTGGGTTTATCTAATCTATGCTATTTTTATACCATATATCTATATTTTACGCAAATCTAAATCATAATAAGATTTTAATAAGATCATTTATGGGCATAGCCCCCAAATTCCATCAACAGCAAATCTCCATATTCAGCTTCACTAGCATGTGACTTCATAGGTTAGACATGGATTTGAACTACAACTTCAGACCAAATCCCTTCATGTTTTGGTTTGGGAATGTAGATTCAATTCCCCAGATGTAAACTTAAAACCAAACCAAACCAGACTCAGAAGGGCATGTATTCCAGACTCACTTCAGATGTGACCCAAGATGAAATCATAAGAAACTGCTGATCTTCTGTGATTTTCTCAACTTTGGAACAAACATAAATCAAATCAATCAATCTTACCACAATTGATGTAAAGGTTTCAAGACCAGCAGACTTGAACTCTCATGGAGTTAGTCCTTAAACTTGAACACCACACTCTAGCCTAACCCTAATCCAGACCAAGACACTGCCTTTTCAACTCTTTAACTATAGTGATTTATATAGCAGTAAGTATACATGGTCGTTTACAAACACATAAGTAGACCCATTCCCAGGTCCTGGTTACTTACAAACAATTCAAATATGAAAAGGACAGGTATAGGAGATGGAATTAGGAGCCTAATTATATTATCTCTTTCTATATTTTATTTACACACACACACACACACACACACACACACACACCCCTTTATTATTCAAATGACACAGAGGACATTGAACACCTTCGGAAGATCAACAGAATGTCCTATCTAATCAATAAACATTGAAGTCACCACCCTCCTTCTCTTTAACAGAAAGTTACAGATAACTGATGTTTGAATAATCAATGCTGACTTGTATAAATATCAGATATCCCAATTGTTGAACAGATATGGATGCAATTCAGAAAGTAGTCAAAGGGAAGAGAAAATTGATCATATGGTGACCGGTTTTATATTAGTTACCTCACCATACTTAAAACTCTGTTTTCATAAGCTTCTTGAAAAGGGATTTTCTGGAAATCATATTGTGAACAATATTTTAAAGCAATCTGTCAGGATGACATAGCAGAAACTATTTACATTGCCTACCATGATGCATGATACAAATCTGTTTAATGTACATTAATATTCTCTCCACATGCAAGTAGATTGAAGCTTCTAGTTCAGGCATCGGCAACCTTTGGCACACGGCCCACCAGGGAAAGCCGCTGGCAGGCTGAGACGGTTTGTTTACCTGCAGCGTCCGCAGGTTCGGCCGATCGCAGCTCCCACTGGCTGCGGTTCACCGTCCCAGGCCAAGGGGGCTGCGGAAAGCTCACGCTGCTTCCCACAGCCCCCATTGGACCATGGCCAGTGGGAGCTGTGATCTGCCAAACCTGCGGACGCTGCAGGTAAACAAACTGGCCTGGCCCGCCAGTGGATTTCCCTGACGGGCCACAAACCAAAGGTTGCCAATCCCTGTTCTAGTTTAAAAAAAAAAAAGGATGAAATGAGTGAGGTATAAAAAAGAAGTTTGGACCAGAGTTATAAATCAGATTTTTTGCAAGATTACCAATGTAAGCAAATTGTATATTCTTCACTACAAGGCCTTTCAAAAGATTGTGAATGAAACTTTGCTACCAACTTTAAAATTAAGACAATGATTTAATTATACTTTAAAAAAGAGAAAGTGAGCAAGGGAGGGAGAAAGCAGGTGCTTTCAAAATATCAGCATACATTTAAAATTAACGATTTTCATCAGTTTCCAAAGTTCAAGACGTAGGGGAACATCCTCAGCTGATTTAAATTGTACTAGCTGTACTGACTTCAAAGGAAGTCAACTGCAGTTCATTAAGTCAATGGAACTATGACAATTTACAACAGCTGAGAATCGGTGCTATGGTTTTAAAAGGGCAGTATGATCTATAGGCCACAAAACTGGACTGGGGCTCAGGAGACACAGATTCTACTCCCAGCTCTGCAACTGACCAGATGTAGGACCTTAGGAAAGTTACTTCCCCTCTCTGTGCTTCTATACCCCTCCCACTATTTGTCTGTTTAGGCTGTAAACCTTTGGGGCTTCTCTCTGCACTTTGCATTTGTAAAACAATAGGGTTCCAATCTCAGTTGGGGACTCTAGGCACTATGTTAATATTAATAAAAATAATGATGGGAATAAAACAAGGGAATCAAATGCAATCAAAAAACATGCACACCAAGCAAAATGTCTACCCAAATCAGACTAATGGTCACATCTGAGTGTGTGATTGGTCATGACAGAACTGGTGTTCTGACTCTGAGTGTCCAGTATGTGATGTTTCAAAAGCAGAGCTAGCTCTAGTTTTTTTGTGGACATATAGAAAAAACAAAACAAAACAAAACATGTGGATGGGATTTGCACTCTTCACTTAAGACTGAATCTGCCTTCCCTTGAAATCACCACCCAGACGTTTCTTGCCCCTAGGCTTTGCTCCTACTAATACCACCTATTTGTGAGACTCTACTTTCCCTCACCAGTCAAGAAGCCAAAAGTTTAAGTGCAGTTTTCCAAGTGGGGAAGGGCAGGTAAAGAATTAACCCTCTACTGTGACCCAATGGCATGAGCAGGAAATGGGCACTTGGGAATGGAGCTCTGGTTGGTGGTCAGGTGTGTTAGAGTGAAGAGCACAGCCCTACGAAGTCATATGGTTCAAGCAAGCCTAAGCCACCAGTGTCAAAGGCAGGTAAGTCCACTTCCTCGACCATGCAAATGGCTGACTGTGCAGTGCTCTGATTCAAAGAAGGAAAGAAATAATTACTTTTTGACAGCCACAGGCAATCAGCTTACATCTTGAAGTGTGGCATTTGATTATGCAAAAGGAAAACCATTCTTGATTTAATCTTGCCAAGACCAACTAACGAAAGATTATTTACAAGACTGTTTTACCTTGTATTAACCGGAACTGATAAAAATCCAACAAGGTGTCAGGTGAAGGCAGCTTGGTTTGTGGGAACAAATTAGGGCAGAAAGAAAGACTAAAATTGCCTGCTACATTTAAACATCTTTGGGTTAAAAGCCAGTACAGTGAAATATAGCTGGTAAAGGAGGCTCTCCAGCTGAAGTGATGCTTATGTTAGAAGAGATTCTGAAAAAGATAGGCAAGGACTTCCTTTGGTGACTTGGCCACATAGTGCATTTTATAATAGAAAGTGCATTTCAGGTTACACAGTTAAACTACTCGGCATTACTGATCTGTCTGATTGGTGACAAGACTTTCTGACTGAAATTCATTATCCCTACAGGCTGGTTTAGAAGCAAAATTTGAAAAGGGACCACATGAGTTTCTACATCAGGACTCAGCGGTGAGGAAATTGGGCCTGAATCATCCTTGATGTCACTCCATTGCTTTTAGTGGAGGGACACTATGGATGAATTTGGGTCTATGCATGCTTATTACCGTAGTATGTGCAACACTACTTGTCATCCGAATGGCTGCATTTGCTGTATTTTCAAAACCAAGATACCACTATTCAGTGAAAATACTTAGCGCTTCAGATGGGTGGGACAACAAACTGAACCTTTCCCTGAAACACCCGTCTGGACCCCCAAAATGAAGTGTTCTTAGGGTGACCAGATGTCCCGATTTTATAGGGACAGTCCCAATTTTGGAATATTTCTCTTATATAGGCTCTTATTACACCCCCCCCCACCCCATTTTTCACATTTGCTGTCTGGTCACCCTACGGGTATGTCTTCACTACTCACCAGATCAGCGGGCAGCGATCAATCCTGCGGGGATCGATTTATCGCATCTAGTCTAGAGGCAATAAATTGACCCCTGAGCACTCTCCTGTCAACTCCTGTACTCCAGCACCGTGAGAGGGTTAGGCAGAGTCGACGGGGGAGTGGCAGCAGTCGACTCACTGTGGTGAAGACACCACGGTAAGTCGATCTAAGTACGTCGACTTCAGCTATGTTATTCACGTAGCTGAAGTTGTGTAACTTAGATCGATTCCCCCCCAGTGTAGACCAGGGCTAAGTGTTCTATAAACTGATTTAATGTGGAAGTTGGGATAAAACAAAACCTCTAGTTTTAGCTTTTAGAAAGACAAACAGTTGTTACCACCCACACAGGATTGTTATTACATTACCATTTAAATAAAGAGGTCCTTGATTGAACAGTGTGGCTCCAAACTCAACAGCTCTGATCCAGAAACAGAACAGTCCCAGCTGGGGCCCATCCCTAATTTTCAATAAAAGTCACTGCAGTAAGACAGTCCCCTATGGTAACATAATGCACCTTACCTATTGCAAGCTGATCAGTCCCCACATAGGATAGCCACTGCTAGCCACTGCCATCTCAGCCTCTCCCATTTTCAGTTATGCTTTCAGATGTCTGAAGACTTCTGATCACTCTTCACCACTTTTAGTGGTGTGACAGTCTCTCTTCTCCACCCGCATTTTTTGGGATTCAGGATTGTCACAGCCATGCTAATGACTTGTCCCACTATATGTTCTAGCACTATTATTTTGTTTTCTCACTGTAGGATGGAAAAGTCTTTGTTGGGTTTCTCATGTATTTTAAAATTATCCAGCAATTAAGAAATTAGATGCACTAGTTCAGCGAGAAAGGATTTCCTTCCCACCTACTCCCCTCAGATGGCAATTTGCCTAGTAAGTAACTGATTTTAGTCAGACTCTTAAGGATATTCTTTGTCTAAGGAGAGTACAGTAGCTACTGAAGTATATAGTTGAAAGACATGGTCACCTATTTTCAGACTATTACAATCCAATTCTCAACACAATGAACTTTCAATCGCACAATTTATACATTATCCCCTCCTCTTCTGTATTTTACTGCTTAGTTTCAGATCTAAGTGCACTATCAGACTGAACCTTCTATAGAGCAATTTATTCTTTCCAGCCCACTGAATGAGCTATCACAGTTTATATATGACATATTACCCATAGCCACAGAATACATATTACCCAAACCACTCAATTTAGCAGGTTACAGCATCCTAACCGTTTTGCTGTTCTGTCACCTGTAATGAGTAGCCAAGGTTTCTTGACCTGTTTTTCAGATGATTTCAGTGTCCCTGCCAGAATGTGTCACCAAGGTACATATCTTTTCCAGCATAAGTTTAAGTTCTTGTTCGCAATGAACTCCTTTCTTACACTTCATTTAATCCTTCCCAATGACTAGTCTTCATTTATGCCTTTCTCTGTATCAGCAATGGCCATATTTCTCCTCATCTTCCCATCTTGGCTTTTGGAACATTCAACATTGCTTTCAGCATTCCGGGAGTGGGATCAGAGCCAACATTTTGTCCACATTTTAACACAGCCTGTTAATCATACTAAGCGTATGAGACATCCACACAAATTAAACATCTAAGGCCAGGTGTACACTACAGACCTATATCAGTATAACTACGTTGCTCCACACCCCTGAGTGATGTAGTTATACTAACCTAACCTCTCCGTGTAGACAGCGCTGTGTCGACGGGAGAAGCTGTCCCATCGGCGTAGGAGCGTCTTCACTTAAGCACTACAGCAGCGCAGCTGAATGAGTGCAACTGTGCTGGTGCAGCATTTTAAGAGTAGACCTTCCCACCCTAACACTGAACTTCTCATTGTTCCTCCCATTGTCTCTTCCTCCTCTCCCCACCTTTCCTGTGGCCACTCAAACACACCAACTCCAGGCCATTTTTGATCCCTCTTTCCTTATTTCCTCACTGTCAGGCTGTCTCCAAATATTCCCTTTATCATCTCCAAAATCTGTCCCTTCCCTATTAAAACACTCATGTATGCTCTGGGTGTCTTATGCTAGAACCACTCCCACCCTCTTTCCTTTTACAGTCCATACAATATGCTGGCACCACAATCATGCACACAACTGTGCTAGAATCCCCCCCCCCGCCCCCCCGGCTTCTTATCTCATTCTAAGATAAGGTCCAGTCCCCTCTCATGCTCGGAGTTCTGCATTGAGCCACTCTTCTCTATGGTCCCAATCAACAAAGCAGTTAAGCACATCATTGTGTCCCTCTGAAGTCAACAGAACCTGAACATTTAATCAAAGATAGCTGGAAAATTGATTCCCTGCCCCATGAAAAATCTTGAGATTTCTAAATCTGTTCCTGTCTTGGATCAGGAAAAAGAGCCAACAATCTCAAAAATGGTCATGAACCAATCATCTGGAAAAAAGTCATTTTGAACTGCAATCTAAACCTTTTCCCAAAAGTGTCAGAATAGGACATACTGAAAATTTTGTTTAAAAAAACAAAAAATAGCACAACACAACACAAACCAGAAAATTACTCAAAACCAACATGTTCCCATGGGAAGTTTGGGGCTGGGGTGGAGGGTATTTGTTTTGTTCTTTTTAAAGGGATATTCCCAAACAAATATATTGAAGAAAAAATCCTGACCAGCTTCACATGCAAGTTCTTTGGATCCTGATCCAAACCCCATTGAAGTCAAAAGGAACCTTTCAACTGGCTTTATATCAGGTCCTTGCTCAACAGAGATGGAATTACTCACAAGTTCAATTGTTATTGGGAAACCAGGGCCTCTCGCTGATCTTGTCTCCTAAAATATCCCCTCCACTCCCCCTACTCTCTGCTAGCTCCTCCTAATTTATGTTTCTGGGCCTTTTTTCAATCTACTCCCTATGTCTGAACAATGGTATCCCATCTTTTCACTTTCCACCTTACTAAAGCTCCACTCTTGATGTGATATTGTAGTTGAGGGTGGGGAAGAGGAATCAAATGTATTATAAAAGCAAAGCCATCACATGGTGAAACTGATGACACTGAAAACTATCTTACTAACTTCTTTGATGGCGTCACATAAAGATTAACAGAAGACATGCCAGAAAAGAACTCTGACACTTCAATTTAGAGAATCCAGTCGTGTCAAATACTATTCTCTGGGTCCAACCAGAGAAACAAATAGCGCCTTCTCTAGTACAAGAACATTTACATCTGGCAGGCTCCACGGGTATGTCAACAATACCTCATGGTCAATGATATTAAAGATAGCAGGTGAATTGAAAAGAAGTGAAAAGGACCCTTAATCTTTGTCCATTGTTAGAAGGAGAGCATTGACCAACAAGAGCAGGATACAGCCCTATCCAAAACTCACTGAAGTCAATGGGAAGGCCTCCACTGATTTCAGTGGTCTTTGGATCAACTCCATAATGTCTGCACCATCACCAGTCTCAAAGATAAGCTGAAAGGAGTCAAGAAACTCTGAGGATTCCAGGGCAGAGCTAGCATCCCCAGCCTTTTCACTCTACCCCCACATGAAAAATTAGAGAGGACAATAACTGGTAAGATTGACAGTTGATTACTTGAGCACAGATCTATCAATCCCTGTTTAAGAACTGGCACCCTGCCCTCTTAGAAGGATTCATTGATAACCTCCACCAACAATGGGATGAATGTCCCCCAGCATGTTTGTTACCAGGCAAAAATGGCACAGATCAAAGTTCTCCTCTTATCTTTGAACCTCAAGTGAGCAAGATTGGCAGGAACTCATGTGGGTCTTTTCTTGACCGGGCTGTACAACCCCAGAGGAAATCAACCCAGTCTAAATCTAAGCAACCTTATCCATAGAATTAGATGGAAAACTTCTCTAAGCGAAATACACTCAGAGGTACAAAAACAACCAGAATTTGTCAAGCATTCTACAAGCCTCAGAACAGTATATCTACTTGTAGATGTTATAGCAAGAATGTTCTTAAGTGCATACTTTAAATAGTTGTAACTATTCCTTGATTGTATTTAGTGATCACTAGAAAAAATATAATTGCACCGTAGGCATCTGTCAAATTAAATCCAATGTACAGGCCCTTCTTTTGGTTGATGGCATAATGGCATATTGTGTATAGTCACAGCTGTTCTTTACTGGGCTATGCTGAAAACAATCTAATTTGGCAAGATAAATGAGGTCTCTTGATTTCAGGACTTTCTTTCCCAGCGGAGCAAAAACCGTAAGAATAGGTAAAGCCTCTTGCTATTCAGAGTCCAGATAAATGAGCTAATTTCTCTGCTGCGGCCTCTGCCTTTTAATCTTGTATATGGCAACATCCATCAGCTGTATGGGAGATACATGGGAGCCAGAAAAAGATGGCACAGATTTATTAGCACTTACGCAGTATTTAAACATTTAAAATATTACTTAAATATCAGTGTGACTATATTAGATACCGCATCACTGTAAAAAAATGAAATAGGAAGAGTTAGACACAGATGATTTTTATATCTATTTTAAACATAGGACTGTATGGCTCAAGAAATTAGTAGTGGGATATGGCATGGAACTCCAGTCAGTAAGACCTGGCCCAGGTTGGCAATGGCCAAAACTCATTGCTGCCTGAAGACCTATGTGAAATGAGTTTCCATTCAATTCTCAGTACATTGGTGTCTTCATGACAAAACTTATCTTCACAATTGGCTCTAGCTGGCAGTGTCCACTAAGATCCCACGCACTAAATGGACACAGAGACCCCCCAGCTAATTCTTACTGAAAGTTGATAAAAGATTTTCATGCAGAAGGTTTTCTTGCTGAAAAATATGTTTTTGTCAAAACAAATTTTTTCATGGGAAAATGTCTATTTCCATGGGGAAATTAGACATTTTTCATGAGAAGTGTCAAATTGAACATTTTGTGTTGTGAGTCAACATTTGGAAATGAAAATTTTCATTTCCACTTAAAGTGTTGTTTCCTTTCAGCTTTCTGGTTTAAATAAAATGAAGATTTTTTTTTTCACATAAATTTCTCATGGGGAAAAGTTTAGGTTTTCCGACCAACTCTCCTCATATAGCACTTTTTATCCATAGTTGTCATACCTACCTTAGGAAGGAGGTAAGTGTCATCTTCTCTGGGGTGGACACTTGAGTGGTGTGGGGATTAATTTGCAGTGCCACTTGCCTTTGCTCACCTTGCTGCTGAAAGAGGACTTTCGTCTTCTGGGATGCCGCCCTAGCACCTCTCAATAGCAATACTTTTTTTTTTTTTTTTTTTTAAATATAGGGTCAGATTTTGTGCTGCACCTCTAAGGGCATGTCTGACCTGCAGCTCAGAACATGCTTTCCAGTGTGAGTAGCCATGCTAGCTCTGCTCAAGCTGGCGTGTTCAAAGTAGCAGCATAACTAGGGGTGCCACAGACAGCAGCTCAGGCTAGCTGCTTGTGTACAAACTCATCTAGACCCTCTGGGTACATACTCTGGCAGCTCGCCTGGGCAGCTGTCCATGCTACCTCTGGCTACACTGCTCTATTTAGTGATGCTACACTGCTCTTTACACTGCTGTTTGAACAGAATTAGTGCGTGGGTCTGCTCGTGCTGGGAAGCACGCTGCCCACTGCAGTGTAGTTGTACCCTTAGAAGTGAAGCAAAGAACTTGCAGCTCAGAGAGGTGTCAGGCTACAGTGCCCTTAAGCCACCTGTGTGTCTGCCTGCTCCTGGGCTGTTTCGTGGCCCCCAGCACAGACAGTCATGAGGGCCTGTCTAAATTATGGCAGGCTCCCCAAGCTGCTCCAAGAGCCACAGCACTGTCCAAAATTCCCACCGCACTACATGCCGCAGCCCCACAGTGGCAAGTCCCCAGCCCTCACCCTGGTACACCTCCTATATTGACCTAGGATTAAAAGGGGTCCTCAGAAGGCAGCCTTACAGCTGTCTTGTTCAGTTCCTGTGCTGGAGGAATTCTTCTCAAGTCAAAACCCAAGGCTTTGAGGGCCCTTTTTTTAGCCTGTCATCAAGGAGATAGAATGAGGGTGAGGATCTCACATATGGAGTTTAAAAAACAAACAAAACTGATTGTTCAACTGTATAAAAGCTCTCTTCCCAAATGAGCTGTCCAAGAACTGGCTGGCAATGTTTGCTGTAATGGTGGTGAGATATTTAATTTGATATAAACCAGTTCAAACTAATAACAAAGGCTGTGACTCCAGTAAGATTAAGCTTTTTGTTCCCACTTATGATGAGCAGTAGAGCATTTAAACCAAAAGCTTTCACCCTGAAAGTGGAAAAATAATGCAGATGTCAAAGATTTGTTTTATATAGCATCCTTGCAGGCAGAGTACAGAGCAGAAATTTTTCAGCCAAATTCTGCTTGTCTTACTCTAGAAAGCCTCTCACTTCAGTTAGCAATGACACAAAATTTCCATTATTAATTACTGCAGTGTCTGGAAGCACCAACTAGTAATGGGGCCCCACTGTGCTAGGCACTGTATGCACACAGGGACATTTACTACACTAATCTAAATAGACAAGAAAAGAATGAGAGAAGAGAAGTACTATTGTTCTCAGTTTATGGATGGGGAGCGGAGGCAAAATGGGTTTAAGTAACTTGCTCCAAGTCACATAGTAAGTATACAGCAAAGGCAGGCATTAAACCCCAAACTCCTAAGTGCTGGGTCCAGTGCCGTGACCTTAAGACCATCTTTCCACTGAAAGGCCCTCATCATGCAAAGACTTAACGTGTGTTTTAAGTATCTGCATAAGTCTGCAGGGTTGGACCTTCAGAGCTTGATCCTGCTCCCACTGAAGTCAGTGGCAAAACTCCCATTGACTTATACGGTGCAGGATCGGGGGCTAAGCTGAGCAGGATTTGGCCTCTTTGATAAGAGATGTATAAGATACATTCCTCTTTTAAGAGCTATAGAAGCAGGGCCCTCCAATGGTTCTGAGTTTGAGCTGAGATGTGATAAGCATCTCAAAATTAATTTATCTAAAGTTTGCTTGACCCTTTTGAGTTTCCAAAATTTAATGGGAAGAGATTTTCCTAGTTCTGATTCCAGCTGGAAAACAGAAGGCCAGATTCTGAGCCTGAAAAAGCTTGGTTCCAACAGAGACCGAGTTTCAGGGGTTTGTTTCTCTCTCTCTGGATTTTGAGTGCATCTATCGGCACATTGTCTAGGCACCAGTTTTTCCTGAGCCTAGTCACCCATGCATAGTAGGAACCCAGGATAATAGGTTGCTCTATTTGTTTGCTTTGCTGTCTGAAAGAGAACGATAAGGAGGGGGATTCAAACATCCTTTTTCTCATTGTTTGTGAAATAAAAGCATCTCCTCGCTGAGAAGTATTCCTTAAGTGTTCCAATTCTTTATTTTATGTTCAAACACACACTGCAGATTGTCTCTTTGCATTAAATGGCCCTTTTGACCACAGCTCAGGCAACGCAACTCAGCGCTGCATCAGCGTCAGTCCTCTCATCTGGCCTCTGGTGCAGGTGACAATAGAAGGAGACGTTGCCAAGAGCAGGTGTGTATATATTAAAGCTCAGTTGTCTAAAGCAGCAAGGAATAAAAGCCGTTCAGATAGCACATTAGCATCTAACTTACTAGGTTGTTGTGCATTTAAACACAAGTAACAGATACAGATCTTCCTCATTTCTGTATGAGGGTGGAGTTATACATAAGGTTAATAAAATCAGAACTCATAAGTTGTACATGGGCAGATCCCCTAAATCATCACAGTAAGCTTCAGCCTAATTATGAGGGAATGAGTCCCTGCCACACAACTTAACTGTGCATAAGCTGGTCAGGGGATACAATTATAGTTGTAGTATAGATAAGGCCTTAATGTCTATGAAGAGCTAACTAAGCAGATGGTGTGCCACCAATAAGGGGATCAAGAATTTATTTTTAGGATTATGACTGGTAACCCTACCCAAAAGTAGCCAAACATGAGTGAGCAATGAGGCAAAGTTGCCCCTGTCAAGGGAAGGTGCCATCCTTTTACAGCATATTTGAGGTATACATCAAATGATGAACTTTTGGGTTCACTTTTCATTTATGAAGCTGTCACTGACTGTGAGTTCTCTCTATGCAGTCCTCTAACCTGCTTGTTTGGTTCCCTGCTCACTGCTTCTCTTAGCTGCCCTCCCAACTAATTCTCTGGGGATCATCCAGCCACAAACCGCTTATTCCCACTTGCTTCTTTGAAGTCATTCTGCTTTGTGTCTCCCTGCCATTATTCTCCCAGTTTCACCCTTTTCTCATTTAATCTAATTTACTGATTACTCAAGCAAATGTAGAGGCTCTCAGGGCCCTAAAATCCTTTAAGGACCTTGCTTGTATTATCACAATGAATATGTAGCTATTACTAACATATGATGTAGAGAAACAAAAAGGGCTTTATTCATAATTGCATCAAATTGCTCTATGTGCAGCAGCAGTCAAAAAAGCAAACAGAATGTTAGGAACCATTAGGGAAGTGATAGATAATGAGACAGAAAATAGAATGCCTCTATATAAATCCATGGTACGCCCATATCATACTGTATGCAGATCTGCAGAACACTGCATGCAGATCTGGCTGCCCCATCTCAAAATATTAGAATTGGAAAAGGTACAAATAAGGGCAACAAAAATTATTGGGGGTATGGAAAAGCTTCTGTATGAGGAAAGATTAAAAAGATTTGGACTTTTCAACTTGGAAAAGAGATGACTAAGGGGGGATATGATAGAGGTATATAAAAATCTTGACTGGTGTGGAGAAAATGAATAATGAAATGTTATTTACTCATTTACATAACACAAGTAGGAGTCACCCAATTAAATTAATGGGCAGAAGGTTTAAAACAAACAAAAGGAAGCACATAAGCACACAACACATAATCAACCTGTGGAACTCACTGCTAGAGGATGTTATGAAGGCCAAAAGTATAATAGAGTTCAGAAAAGACCTAGATAAGTTCATGGAGGATAGGTCCATCAATGACTATTAGCCAGGATGGGCAGGGATGCAACACCATGCTCTGAGTGTCCTTAGTCTCTGTCTGCCAGAAGCTGGGAGTGGACAACAGGAGACGTATCACTTGATGATTGCCTGTTCTGTTCATTCCCTCCAAAGCACCTGGCATTGGCCACTGTCAGAAGGCAGGATACTGGGCTAGATGGACCATTAGTCTGGACCATTAGATGGCTGTTCTTAAAAAGGTATTTTATTCATAATTGCATCCAAATTACCCTCTATATTCATGTAATTTACATGGACACATTTAATAGGCCTTTCAAATCTTCACCTAACCAAATGCTTCAAAGCATGTGGAAGAGGAAACAACAGGAACAGGAGATGAAGGGGCATCACATGATTAGGAAGCAGAAACCATATATATATGTAACCCTTCTGCCAGGCCAAGTTGATAGCAGCAAGGGCCAGGTTCAGTACACAGGGGTTCCCTCTCATTAAAGCAAATGCAAAACTGGCTCGAGCCCCCACCCAGTGACCTGGGAAAATCTTACACACCCCCTGGGCGCCTCAAGGAGGCAATAGTTCCCCTCTCGCAAGCACAGAGTCTTGGTGTAGTAGAGAATCTTTAATAACATGAGGTAAACAACATCAGCATTAAATTGGGGAAACACCACAACTAGTGTTCATTAACCAAACCATGAGCAACGACCCACCCCAGAAAAATTGGGCCACCTCCTTTCCCTCAGGCTCTTGAGTCCCAGAACCCAAACGTCTCTTGAGTCCAGCAATCCACAAATCACCCAAAGTCCAAAAAAAGTCCAGCCCCAGAGTTCAAAAGTTCATCTGCAGAGTGTTACTCCCCAGTCTGGCTAAAATGTGCCTGGGTGTGGGGGAAAGAGGTAAGGGGCACCTTACGTGTCCTAAAGCTGACTGCCCCACAGGGCTCTGCTCCGCTCCACCATGACCGGCTCCGCTCCGCTCAGCTCGCCGTCTCACAAACACACCGCTGACTCACGACCGGCTCCACTCAGCTCAGCTCGCCGTCTCACGAACACACCGCTGACTCACGACTGGCTCCGCTCAGCTCGCCGTCTCACGAACACACCGCTGTCTCACGACCGGCTCCGCTCAGCTCGCCATCTCACGAACACACCGCTGTCTCACGACCGGCTCCGCTCAGCTCGCCGTCTCACGAACACACCGCTGTCTCACGACCGGCTCTGCTCAGCTCGCCGTCTCACGAACACACCGCTGTCTCGTGACCGGCTCCGCTCACCCTGCCGTCTCACGAACACACCACTGTCTCACGACCGGCTCCACTCAGTGCTCAGTGATTTCAGCTCTCAGTGATTTCAGCTCATAGTAGTGGGAGCCTTAGTGCTGGTGCACCATAAGGCTGAAGTGAATTCAGCACAGTACCTGTAACAAAACTCTTAATAGACCCAAAATTAGCTCTGACATTCCACAGTGGAGAGAGACAGAGGTGCAATTGGTGCTTCAGGCCCTCACAAAGGGGCCTACACCACCAGGCACTAATACCTGTCTCAAGTCTCTCTCCATTCACAGAGTTTTGGAACCCATGTCCCTTGCCTAGTGAGTGCTACTCAGTTGATGGTGAGTCCTCCATCATAACAAAAAGGCCAAGTACAGTTCCAAGCACAGTTCCCATAATCAGGGTACTAACAATTTATTCTTCCTGCCCCAATAACAGAGACACTGGGGATCCCACAGCAGCCAAAGTGACCATTTGGGCAGTTATGGCCTCATTCTAGGCGGGGTGGGTGTGCCTATGCAAATGAGATCAGCCCCTGTAGTTCTTTTCCACAACTTGCCACACCTCACCACCAGATGTCAGGGTGGAGCCCACCCTGTCTCTGCTTACATCTATATCTGTATATATATATGCCTCAGTAGAGGTTTAATTTGCTTGGCCAGTTCTTAGGCAGCTGCTGTGCAAATCCCTATATTTTCCTCTCTCTCTTACTGTGGAAATTCTTTCAGTGTTATCTTCAGCACCATCTCCCACTGTGTTTAAACAAATGTGATTTCCTTTAATATCATCTGTAACTATCTTTTCCCAGCCCCTATGCTCTCTTCTGAAAGCACAGTTGTTGTGGTAAATACAAAGAAAATTCAGCTTTATTCCCAGGGTTGCATTTTCTCCCTATTTTGATGTTCACTGATCAGAGAACCTCATCATGAAAAGAAGAAACAGAATGAGGCTGTAGAATAGGCACCTCAATTTCATACACAGTGCCAACAGGCAGTGGGAAGCCTTAAAGGCACAGTACCTAGTGTAGTGAATTTAAAAATTACTGAAATTGTCAACTGTCACTTTAAATTTCAGGGAAGGCTTCCTGATCCTGCTTGCAGGCCAG
Source organism: Lepidochelys olivacea (assembly GCF_965140295.1). NCBI lineage: Eukaryota > Metazoa > Chordata > Testudines > Cheloniidae > Lepidochelys > Lepidochelys olivacea. The sequence goes on from NC_140419.1 coordinate 11,197,548, forward strand.
GGGGCCCTCTAGGGAAATCTGTGATATGGGCTTAGAAGTGGGCAGTCTGCAGACAGTCTATTGTAAGGTGTGGGTGAGTTGTGCCTTCAGTTTCAAGGAGAAACCTGCTGTGTCTTGCTCCTTTTTTTAGATTCTTGTGTGTTATTCACATTGTAGCCTTTCAGCAAGAGTATTTATGTTTGTCCTCTATCTTTTCTCTATGTATTCTGTCAACATAACACTCAGACCAGGACACAGGTCCATCTTAATGTCATCAATACCTGGACCTCTCTTAAACCACATAATATTGCCTGATATGTTGGATTAAGTTCGATACCAGTTTTCTTTGTGTTTCACACCCAGACGCACTTTGGGGTCAGCATCTGAGGTTTTGGTCAAGTTACAAATATTACTTTCAAGAGCCTTTCCCTCTGGTTTCAGCTGAAATTGCAAAAAAGGAGAGGGAGTCCCCCACTCAAAAGGAAAGTGACCAATGATGCCAAGAGATGCAAGGTGGGGAAGGGACTCTCTTATTAGACCAACTTCTGTCAGTGAAAGATTCATGCTTTCGAGTGACACAGAGCTCCTCTTCCGGTCTTGCTGATGATGCCAAGGCACCTGGGGTTCTCTTAGGAGAGAATCATCACATAACATTGGGTGGTTAGCAGGTGCTGGAAGGAGTTCTCCATCTTTAAGTCAGTTGCAGTTCTGCCTGAGTAAGGGTTCAAGAGCTGGGCCTCTGTTTAGTAGTACAGCATACTTCCCACACCCACATGTCATTATTACTTCAGAGAGAGACAGAAGAAAATATGTCCCTGTACCCACGTGTGAAATTTAGGCTTAAGTATCAAAACCCTATTGAAAATGGGGGAGGGAGTATTTCAGTTGAAGATATATGGTAGTGATTATATTAAATTGTACCGCTGCACTTAGGGTAGTTGTGATATATTTCCAAGACTGATCAAAGGAGACTAGAACAGAGGACTATGTGCCCTTTTAGCATTTCTAAAAATTCATAATCAATTGCCATTCTTAATTATACTCATCTGACTCCAGTTGTGCTTGGACCCAGAGACAGGAGCTTTAACTAGGCATTTTCCTGGCAGCAATGCAGCAATGCACCCTGTGGTGGTAAAGGGATGAGCAGTTGGAATCATCTCACACATACACACAGGTGGCAGCTCTGCAGCAAAAAGCACACAAAAAAAGATGCACTGCAAAGAAAGCTTGTCTGATCAGCTAAAAATAGACTAAAGGCCCCAGCTTCTCCTAAGGTCCCCAGGTGGCAATGTCTGTTTTTCCAAGATATGCCAACATTTCAGAGATAAGAGAAATCTGACAAACCCATGCTCTGCTCATCTCAACAATGGCAGGAGATCTTTCGGGAGGGTCCCCTTGACCTAGCTCACAGACAGCCCAACACTCTGGAAACATGAATTAAGCAGCTTATTGTCCTAGGACATAATGTGCACCAGTTTTAGGAAGATCAATGCCTTGTCCACAAATGCTTGATCAGTTGCTGAGAAATCTATCAGTTAAGCCTCAGCAGCTGCCAGAAAAGCAGCAAAGGGCATGGAGCCATAATGCTAGATTCAGAAATCTTCTCAACATCTAATCTTCCAGAAAAGTGCTTATAGGTCCGAACACAAACTCCTCTGCACAGCTATTGTCACATACTATAGGCCAGGGAAGAAATATGGGCCATTGGTGGGAGGATGGGGAAGAGAATGTAATATTTTAAAAGAGAAAAACTTTTGACTCCTATATCTATGTTTTCTATGGAGCACCCTCCCAGTTTCTGACCACGGAAGGGTAGAATAAGCTACATGCTTTATCCTAAGAAACCCTCAGTAAATTTATCCTCTAAGTTGCTGGTTCAAATCAAGAAAAGTCAGTAATGACTGAAAACCTTTAGGTCTGATGTGAGGAAGAATGGTCTTTTGGTCAATGCACAGAGCTACAAGCCCCGAGTTCTATTCCTGATCTCTGCCACAGACTTCCAGCATGATTTTGGTGAAGCCATTTAACCCGTGCCTCAGTTTCCTCATCTGATGGGGATAATATTATTTGCTTACCTCATGGCACTGTGAGGCTTAATTGTTAAGAACTGAAAAGGTCTTTGAGACATTTGCATGGACAGTGCTATAGGAACAAGACATTTTTATTATTATTGGTGGGCTTTTGTTAGCTATGCAAAATAGGTAGAGATTAGTCCAGTTGTCTCATGCCCAAGTTCCCATACTCCCAAAACCACCATCACAGGAGTAATTAACACCCTAAATGGAAGTTTCAAGCAAAAGAGCAGAAATCTGATTGGAGGACGTGATGACCTGCTCTCTTACCACTGGCATTGGTCCCTCCAAGTCAGGCGAGTGGAATTGTAGAAGGACGGTATGAAGAAGCTTGCACCAATTCTGTCCATGCACCATACCTATTTTATGGATAGGTCTTCAGGATCTATCTTTTAGGGATATCTTTGTATGTCCTTCTGTCTCCTATACCAAGCAATAAGTTCACTTCAGGAAGGAAAGGCATGAGTAAGCGGTCAGTGGTGCACTAAAGGGACTGGTATGCACTATTATTCACATCCTCTTACTTCTTCCATGGGGCATTCTACATCCCACTAGCCAAGGGAGGAGGCACGCACAGCAGAAAGAGACCCCTCCCGGAGTTACCGATGAATCTATAATACCCTTATGATTGCAGAACACACAGCACTACAGCTGTGACAGAAGAACATCTCCATTCAAAGAAAGAAAAGGAGGACTTGTGGCACCTTAGAGACTAACAAACATTGGTTAGTCTCTAAGGTGCCACAAGTACTCCTTTTCTTTTTGCGGATACAGACTAATGCGGCTGCTACTCTGAAATCCATTCAAAGAGTCTAAGATGTCCAGACCCCTACACTGGGGACAGTCAATCATTAGCTGCATCTCTCAGGGCTTGAAAACAGCCAGTGCGTTCATTTAGCTGGATCTTAGTCGCTGCATAAGTGATTACGCTGACTGCAGCACTGACATCTTTTTAGCCATTGTAGATCCCAGTGCAGGATAAAATCTGGAATTCAAAGATGACCATCTGCATGTTGCACCATACATAGACTCATTAAGGAAGGATGCAGTTTTGCTCCATATATTCAATCTGTTATCAGTTGAGTTAAACAATCTGGTGCTGCCTTCTGATCTTATACACTAACAAAGACATTAGTCTCTCTTTTTATATATCAGCCTGTAAATTCATCAAGATTTCATATGGAAGCAAGAAAACTGGACTAGAAAGATCACTGGCCTCTTCTCCTATGGTAATTTCAAGGTTAATCATTTACTGTCTTGGTGTTTTGCAAAACACGTGTGAGAACATAGTGGTTGTGAGACATGCTGAATTTACAGCATAGGAACCTGATGTCCTTCCTCTCTTTATCCACAGAACAAGCAAACTGTGCAGTAGCAGTGCAAGCTATCTCCCACCCCCAGTGTTCAACATAGGCCTAAAGCCTGACCCAAGGGGAACTACCTCCCTCCTGGAATGATAGGATACTTCAGTCTCCCTCTGCATTCAAATGCTGCTCCACTTGTACATATCAGCTAGAACATGAGCACACGTCTTTCACATTATAACTATTCATAGTGTCATATCTGCAGCAGGGGTGTCTGCACCAGAGGATCCCATTGCAGGATTGGGGCCTAAAAGTATGACAAGAATATCTTTGTATCTTCTTATGCCTATATTTTCATGTTAGCAAATCATTCTCTCATATTATCTCAGGACTCCTTTGGCACAGTGTGGAGGAGAGTAAAATGGGGGGAACCTTGCAAAGGGGAAAGGCAGCTACATAAAGTATACCACTTCTCTAAAGTAGGCTCTTCCATCCCCTCTGCATAATATCTGCACAAAAACCATGGGGCCAGTGGTTGAGGGGGCTGCGGAAGTGAACCGTGATTCTAAACAGTGTTTTTTTGCCTTCAGCGGGGATTTTGATCAGCCAACACAATGAGGATTAGATAGTTTTAAAGGGAAAGTGAGAAAGATTGTGGACAGAAGCAGAGAGTAGTGATTGGGTTAGTAAGGAAATTTAAGTGTCATTTGTCAGGTGCCAGATTCTTAGTGATTGTAAGAAAAATCATTAGGCATGTGATACATGTGCAGGAAAGGGCTCTATTTCAAAGCACAAATTGCTAGCATAGTACATTATATCTAAATTCTAAACTCTATTTTAAGATCATTATCAAATCTCATATGAAGTGATCAATCCAAGTCCATGTACTTCACTGGATTTTCACCAGAGATGAATTTGTTCCCAAGTCTTCAAACTAGTTGATGAGGCTTTTGATTGGCCAAACTCAGCTACAACATGCACATAAACACAACTTTTGTATGTTTAAATGCTGCATACTCTTGCTTTGAGCCGAATGTTTCTACAGAATACATTGGACATGAATGTCCACAACATCTTGTTTAGGAAAAGAATGAAACCCGCCAACAATGACAGCACTCAAGCAATGTCATCAGCAGAAGTGTTTCAAGGGAGAGATAATATTTACTGTGAACGTTCTTCTCCTGTGTGAAATGGGGAGAGTGAAGTGTTCTGTAGCTAAATGAGAAATTATGTGCTTTCAGCACATAAATCAGTGTTTTAACTGATTCAAAGTAGTTGACATTTTCCAGTTCTGCATGTAGGTCCTTTGAAATTTCTAAGGACTATCACCACAGTCCAAATGCCTTCTCTGTGAAATAGGTGTTCAGGGAAGCAGAGAGATCTTTCTTGCAAAAGCTGCACTTATGCTCAAAGGAAATTTGGAGCTCACATGCTAATAAGAGTAATCATTCACAGCAAGTCTTGGGACCTAAAAGAGCTACATAAGCAACTGCATAAGCTACAGAAATCCATCCATCTGTATGTGGAAATAAAACATACCTCTGCACTAAAAATAGAAAATCAGCGATAGACTGGGAAATCATTTTTAGAAAGCAGAGTACATTGTGTTAGTCCTGAAATTATTAACTGTTTGTCCTCTCAATTCCACCCCGAGAAAGATCAATGGAGTACATGTATGTGTGTATATGGGCTGTATATAGAATGGAAACCTGATCCCATTCAAGTCAGCAGTGTGCCCTTGTTGCCAAGAAGGCCAATGGCATTTTGGGATGTATAAGTAGGGGCATAGCGAGCAGATCGAGGGACGTGATCGTTCCCCTCTATTCGACATTGGTGAGGCCTCATCTGGAGTACTGTGTCCAGTTTTGGGCCCCACACTACAAGAAGGATGTGGATAAATTGGAGAGAGTCCAGCGAAGGGCAACAAAAATGATTAGGGGACTGGAACACATGAGTTATGAGGAGAGGCTGAAGGAGCTGGGATTGTTTAGCCTGCAGAAGAGAAGAATGAGGGGGGATTTGATAGCTGCTTTCAACTACCTGAAAGGGGGTTCCAAAGAGGATGGCTCTAGACTGTTCTCAATGGTAGCAGATGACAGAACGAGGAGTAATGGTCTCAAGTTGCAGTGGGGGAGGTTTAGATTGGATATTAGGAAAAACTTTTTCACTAAGAGGGTGGTGAAACACTGGAATGCGTTACCTAGGGAGGTGGTAGAATCTCCTTCCTTAGAGGTTTTTAAGGTCAGGCTTGACAAAGCCCTGGCTGGGATGATTTAACTGGGAATTGGTCCTGCTTTGAGCAGGGGGTTGGACTAGATGACCTTCTGGGGTCCCTTCCAACCCTGATATTCTATGATTCTATGATTCTAAGTCAATAGCTAAACTTCCACTGATTTCAATGGGGCCAAAATTTCATCCATAAGCTTTATAAGTTGATTCAGAGCAACGACTCAAATCTGGATTGCTAACGTCCTAGGTGAGAGCCCTAACCACTGGACTATTAGCTATTCTCTGGGCTGAAATGGTGTTCCCCTACTCAGTGACAGACCTGGGGAAATTCTGTTGAAACCAATGTAGTTCTGTTAAAGGTTTCTGTTTCAACAAGTCAGTGTTTTCCAATGGAAAAAACATTTGATCAAATTATGCTCAGCCATCTCTATAATACACTTGTCTCTGTGATATCTAGGTGTCACTAATACTTCAGGCCACTGTAGCACCTTCTATGCAAGGACCACAAAGTTCTGGTCTAACATTAAACCTCAGATTCAGCAAAACACTTATGCACATGTTTAAATTTATGCCCGTGAGTAGTCCTATAAGTCAATGGAACTACTCAAATGCTTGAAGCGAAGTATGTGCTTCAATGTTTTGCTGAATTGGAGTCTAACTGATTAAGCCTAACAACCTCTGTTGCAGGCACAATTGTACCCATTTTAGAGAAGGGGAGAGAAATCTTTCAGAAAACTTTCAATTGCCCACTAACTTTGGGTGCCTCCAGGGGGCTCTGCAACTCTGAAAAATCAGGCTCCAGGTCTCAAGTTGGCCATTTAAAAACAAAAAGCACCCAAACTAAGTGGAGAAATGAAAGCATAGGCCTCTGACTTTCTGTGGTAGACCTGGGAAAAGAACCCAGATGATGCCAGGTCATGCCTCTTTTTATATTGGAGATCAGACTAAATCATTGTGATCCCCTCTGGCTTTAAAATATGAGACTTCTTGACCATGCATCATTTATTTGCATGTGAAGGAGGGAAGAACATGCTATATTAGATTTCCTTTAAACACAGGTTGAGATTTTCAAAGATGTCTGAAAGCTGTGTCTAAATTCTCTACACTGAACTGAAAATCTCAACCAAAGTTTTTTGTTACATGAACTTCTAACCAGAGTATGAAAGGAATGAACACGCTACTAGAGCAGCTCCTCATGGCTAGGCATGGCATAGCCGCTCTCCCCATCTCATGCCCTCTGCCAATGGTTGCTGTGGTCCTTTGGTGGTCCACCTCTTTCCATGACTTGGCCCTCTGGCCAGGTGACAATTAAGTCCACCCTTTCCAGAGTAATAACCTCTAAATTCAGAGGAATAAAAATTCTTCTATCCTTCACAGAAGGAATCCTCCTCAGACTTTTCACCCCTCTCCTGGGCTCTTTAGAGTTCCTCATCACTCTGTCACCAAGCATGGCCTCCCACAGCTTTCTTCATGGAAGTCCAGCTCCTTCCCCTCAGAGCTTCTTCCCTGGAGTATCTGCTCCCAACCCTGCTTCAGAAATCTCCTTATCTCAGCTGCCCTCTCCCTTTAGGGAGGGTCTCAGGGTATAAGCTCTTTCCTGCAGGCCCCTCTATTGTTCCTTTCCCCTTTAATCTATACCTTCTTCCAAAGCCCAGTTTGCCAAGTCTCTTTCAGGACTTAACTCCATTGTCAAAGCTCTCACCCAGGCCCATCCTTCTTTCAGGCCCTGCAGTCCTGCCATATTCCCTTCCCCGATAGCCCAGCCTTTCTTCTAGTCTTGCCCTTCTCTCAGGCCTACTGTCTAGGAAAGTTCCCTTCCTCTCGAGCCTAGCTTTCCTCAACCTTTTCCTATAATTCCTCTCAAGAGACAATCCCAAAACCCCATTAGACCACCTCCTCCTCTCAAGTCTTTCCCTTATAGTAGCCACCTAGCCATTCGGGTCTCATTCCAAATTGGTCCTGGCCCCTCCTCCAGGTGTAATTGGATGCACCTACTTCTCTTAACCCCTTAAGTGTTGGGGTGACAGGGGTTATACCCCATCACACAGAGGCATAACATTTGTCTGAAATTCATGCATTTTCTTTTGATATCTCATAGAGCTGGAAGGGACCTTGAAAGGTCATTGAGTCCAGTTCCCTGTCTTCACAGTAGGACCAAGTGCCATCCCTTATTTTTGCCCCAGATCCCTAAATGGCCCCCTCAAGGATTGAACTCATAACCCTGGCTCTGGCAGGCCAATGCTCAAACCACTGAGCTATCCCTCCTACAGTTCATATGAAAAGAACTGAAGGTTTTCACCCAGTACCACGGTGTCAAACCTTTCTTATATAGTTTCAGAAATGCTGCATTCAACACCATAAAATACTATTCTTAAGGATGCTAAATGTCACTGGGCTAGCTCAGTGTACACCTTACAATATCAACTGGAAGTATGGTAAAATTCAATACAACAAGGGGTGTTATGAGATCCACACACATCTCATGCATAATGCCTTTGACTTCATTAGAGTCATATTAAGGATGAATTTGTCCCAGTGCTTCTAACAGACTTATTTAAAAAGGAAACTTAAATTTAAGACAGGTTACTCCAATTCTTTTGCTTCAAATGTAATTCAGAAGCCATGGGCCAGATCCTCATCTGGTGTAATTTGGTTTAGCTCTAACAAAGTCACTGGAATTAGGATAATTGACACCCGCTGAAGATCTGGTCCTACATATTTTAATAATATATTGGGACATATTCAGCTCTCAATTTTGTCCTGTGATTTCAAAGGGATTACTCTGAATTTACACCAGGGTAACTGCAATCATAATGTGACCCATGATGTGGGTAGAAATTTCAAAGTTTGTAAAACAATATCTGGTATCTGAAGACAGAGCTGAACAAACAAAGCAAGAAACTAGCTCTCGAAGTTTCCCATGATCAAGTCAAACTCGGGGCTAAAACTTTTGTTATTACTTAAAGGAAACCACCTTTGCCTTTGGTGGGAACATTTTCTGAATACAAACTGCAGGATCAGGCCCAGTCTTTGTAATGACAAAACCTTGCTGTCCCTTGGAATATACTGTTCTCCCTAGACATCTTTGCTCTTCTTTTGGCATGATTAATTACTATTAATCAAACTTGGCATCATTAAAGTTTATATATTTTGAAGATTGTCTTTAATACAGACTCCTTTAAGCATTTTTCAGCATGGTACTTAAACACATGCCTAACTTCAAGAACATGAGTAATCCCATTGTAGTCAATGAGATTACTCATGTACTTAAAGTTTGGCATGTGCTCAAGTACAATTTCTCATTCCCTTATTTGAAGTCATTATTTTTCAGACCAAATGTACATGCTTTTTCACGTGGCCTCTTGAACCCTTTTATTAGGCAGAGTCACATTCAGATCCTTTTGAATTTAACTTGCTGTCTTCGTAATTACCTTTCCATTCATTTTTATAGAATCATTAGCAAAGTAATTAGTTCAAGTAGCTGCTTCAGTCTGCATCAGATATATTTTTAATATAGCAATGGCTCAAACAGTGACATCCCTTACTTAGAAATTGCTTCTCTTGAAAATATTCCCCATCTTCTATTTTTCTGACTAGTTCTTTATTAACTCCATGTGTTAACAGTATGTTAGAGCACTCTCGCTGATGATTAAAATACACCCCAATGAAAAAATCCAGCGGATCAGTCTTTCCTAGAATCTTCCAACAGTTCCACAGTAAGAATCCTAGGCCAAGGAGAGGGATCTACCAGGGAGAGCCAGCGTGGCTTGGTGGAAAAGCCTGCTGGCATAGGACTCTTAAGAGCTAGGTTCTGTGCCTAACTTTGCCACTTGCCTGACAGGAAAACCTGGACAGGTGCAATGACAGTCTATTTTAAGGTCACCTATAATCCTCCCTTTTTGGGGGGTAGCCGTCTTGGGATATTTGTAAGGGTGCTCAGTATACCCTGCCACCTGTCCAGTTTTATGGGCTCTGTTGAGGATCATACTGGATGTCCTGAGGTTTTTGTACCTCAGAGGAGGCAACCCTACCTTGAATAAATCACTTAATCTCTCTGTGCCTCCATTTCCTCCTCTATAAAATGGGACTAATGATACTTACCTCCTTTGTACAGCACTTTTAAATCTATTGATAAGAGCTAGGAATTAATATTTAAGCCACCTTTACACCCTCCTGAGATGCCCTGCAGCCCCTGGCATAATTTAGACAGCTTTGAAGAGCTGTGTAAAGTTATGGTAGCCTCTGCAGGCAGCACTGCTCAGTATCACTGCAATGCAGTGTGCTGCAGCCATGCCCCTGACATACCTCCAGGTACAGGGGTCCCTGTGAGGCTTGTGAGGGGGTCCCTCAAAAGACAGCCTGATGGCTGTCATCTGCAGGTCCTGCACTAGGAGAATTCTCCAAATGGTCAATCTGGGTCTTTTATAGCTACATTATCCCACACTGGCCCCTCTGCGTGGTGTCAAGGGGCCAGAGTGGGGGTGAGGATGTCACCTCAGATGATGACTTAGGCAGAACTTTCCCCTTCTTAGCCATATGGAGGAATTTCTGTATATGAGCTGATATCCTTCACTCATGGGTCTGAATGCATGACATGTGTAGAGTCCTGCAAATCTGTAGATATCTGCGGACGATGTTTGCGGATTGGATGAGGATCACATTTTGTACTTGTGCAGGGCTCTATCTATGTGTTCTTGCGTAACATGTTCCTTGGTAGATTACACTCGGATTTAAGCCATAGAGGCAGCCATTATTCTAGTTTGTTGAGTGTCCTTTGCTTATGCCTGTGTTTTGGGGAAGGAGAGGTGTTTTTGTTAAGGGCTTTGCAAACTCAGTTGAGGACTTTTTGACTGAGCCACCTCTTCTAGGCCTTGATCCTCTCTCATCTTGCAACTCTTTTCTCATCTGCAACTCTTTTCTCTCTGACTCTCCAAATTCTAGTGTGAACTAAATGCCACTAGCCCATTTGTCACATACACAAGTGTAATCATGTCACCCCCATTAAACAATCCCCCATTCACATCAGGATCTAGTTCAAGTTGCCTTTCTTTTAAAAATCCCCTAGCCTACAGAATCCTTGTCTCCCTCTACTCCCCTCCTGACTCCCTCTCCATTACCTAGTATTGGTGTCTTCTCTTAATTCAATCACAGAATCTGGCCACAGATGTCTCACCTCTATAGCTCTTGGCTTTTGAAACAGCTTTCATGTATCGGACTTGTCATTCCTTTTCAAATCTCAAATGTTCGAGGTGACATCCTGGTTCCAGTCAAGTCAATGGGAATTTTTGGCATGGACTTCAATGGGGCCAGGATTTCACCCTGTATCTATTCTTCCTCATTTATGCCTCTTATTTCTTCTCTCTGATATTGTTTAACTCTCTAATGATCTTATTTAACTCTCTAAAGCATTTGGGGATAGAGTTTACATGGAATAAAGTTGTACGGCTCTTAAAATTGTATTCTTCTGGTCTCCTCTTATACTCAATGTAAGTATAAGTTTCCCCTGGTTTTAGAAAACTTATGGAGCAAATTTACTGTATTAAGTAGTGATTTTTCTTTTTGGCGATACTACTGGGATTTTGTAACCAGCATTTTAGAACTAGAACAGCTGACAGCGTATTCAGTTGCCCATGTTTTGAGTGTGTCATTGTAACCTCACCAAGAACTGAGGCTGTGATATAGACATGTTTGAAAATAGAACTTTCTGGAGAAAGTTTTATCAGCTCATTTATTATTTGCTTTGAAGTTCCCATCAAAGACCAATGACAGTGCCATTTCCCTGATACCTGCAGTACATCCTTTGAAGAGGTTTATTTATGTCATCATTTCTGATGAAAATAAGTGATTGTATTGACATTAATAAGGCATTGCCATTCACACCCTATCCACCCACTCCAACAGGAATTTTTAAGTGTGTGCACCCAACAAGAAAGTGTCTTTTCCTTTCAGGGCTGGGTCTTCCAATGGAGGGGGCTGATTTCAAGAGCCTTTATAGCTATAAGGGTTATGAAATAGACAGCTGTTTGGAAGTCTGTTTCTTTGATTGTGCATGTGGGGGTGTGAATCATCATCTGCCTGGGGAAAGCCAGAGAAAGGGTTTCCCACTCTCTCCTTGCAGTCAGTTGTTTACTTGAAGCTTGGGGAGCAATAGAAGTGCGGGGAGTGCTTTGGTGAGCATGCACAGAAATGGCTACAGCTACGCCCCCTAACAGGGTGCATCAGGAGAGTCTCTTCCACCTCACTACAGCTGCTGTTTGTCCTCTGTGAAGAGCCTGGTACTTCCAGTGCTGTTGCTAAATTCCCCAATTCCTTGCCTGCCAGGAACACAAAGGCTACTAGAGTGGCTGTCCCATAAAGATGCCAGTGCAGACCAGAGGACTCCTTGCATCTTCTCTCTATTTTTGCACACCTGCATGGGGCAACTCATAGTCTGACCCTTAATAGCCATGTCTTTAATTCCTTTTATTTAATCTATTGCTTTTAAAACACTTGGATGTGAGCTAGTGTTAGCTACTTTCCCATCCATGTGAAATCTAGGAAGACCATTAGCCTCCCTTCAGTGGCAGAGCAAGTTAGGACTCACAGCACCTCTGCCTTGTGGTCAAACTGGGCTGGATTTTCAAAACAGCTCAGGGCCTGTAATTGGGCCCAGATTTCGAAAGAGTTCTGCACCCAGCAATTCCCATTGCAATACTTATAACCAGATCATCAGAAGAACTTGGCACAGGCGATAAATGGGATATTGTAGATAGCTTTGTGTAACTAGAACTATGTCCCTGCTGTTAATGATTTGGTTGCCCCTCTGTTTGGTGCATCACTGTAATCCTCCCAGGAACTCAAGATGTGCTCCGGGGTTGGGGGGCCCGCTCACCACTCACCCGGCACTTGGGGGCTCCATGACCACTCAGCACGGTGGGGTTGGGGGCTGGCAGCCGCAGGGGGAGGCCTCTGGGCTCTGGAGGGGGCAGGAGAGCTGGGGAAGGGGAGCGGGGGCCAGCCAGGGGCTAGCCTCCCCTAACCGGCGGGTCACCTGCCGCTCATGCTCACACAGGAAAATGATATTCACCTGGGGGTGAACACATTTCACAAAGCAATCACTTTATATTTGATCTATTAGTCCTCATCTTCAAAGGACACCTGCATAACATTTTCAAAAGATGAACCTAAGAGCTTAAATTCATAACTTTGCTAGACATTAAAAATCACGGACTGAGTAGAGACACTAGTTTCATGGCTTATTACAACAATCTATAACCCACTAACAACCCCATCTAGCTGCTTCTCCCCTCTTCCTTTCCCTCCTAGGACTTGAGGGGTGTTAACATGCCACTTCATCCTGAGTAAAATCCTATGAAACATATTAGCTATTTATGCTAAACAATCTATTCAACCTTTTATTGTGCTGTGACACTCTGAGTAAGTTTCCTAGCCCTGAAGAAGTGCTCAGTGTAAACTCAAAAGCTTCTCTCTCTCTCTCTCACCCCAACGGAAGCTGGTTCAATAAAAGATGATCACACCCACCTTGTCTTTCCAATATCCTGGGACAGACATGGCTACTACACCACTGCATGCAACAAAATATCAGTGTCAGCCTCATTTGGAACAGCAACTATTTGTAAATGGCCTGAGGGACAAAGGAATGGCAAGTAACCTCCATCATGATGTTCATATGCTTACAGCACTACTTAGAGGAGGCAGCATCAATGTCATGACATGAAATTGCCATGTTGTTTAGTGCACCATGACACTGGGTCACTGAACAAGTCATGGCTGGTTGTTCTGAAAGAATGGGAAGACCTATGGAAATAGGGAAGATGTCAAACTTCAGGTGTCCCATTCAACATTATGCAAGAGGTTTGATGGGGTTATTAACCCTAATAGCATGAAAAAGGACTTCATTTTAAGCTTGTAGAATGGGTTGGGGTTACAGAGCAAGAAGGAAATCACCCATTTAAAATGATTATATGTTCTTTGACTGCCCTGTTCTAATGGTGTTGCTTGGTGACAGAGTAAGGTTTGAAATCATCACATGCCTTGGGGGAGGCCATCCACTGTGTGGTAATTACAGCTCTAGGGATGTTTTGTTTACATGTTATTATTTGACTATGCATTTAAGAGAAATAATTACGACTTAGCTAGTTATAAATAAGGCAGATTTGTACTTTCTGGCAAATTCTTTATCATGACTGATTACCCTTGGCAGAAAAGCTACAGTTGCATGAGCCTCTTAAATAAAACCTACACAATGATCTTTCCATCTGTCAAACCATCATAATTAAAGGCATTGGCTATGCATAGAACTAGCACTTCAGGTTTTGTTCTCAGGTTTCGATGGCATCTATCATTAATTTGACAGACGAGAATATTTGCCTTCATTTCATAATTTTGTTCTCACTTCCTGCTAGTACAAAGAGGTCCACAAGAGACCAAGAAACATTTGGGATGCATTCTGGTCTAAGTTGTACCAGTGAAAACTTGGAGTAATGCCATTCAACTTAAGTTGAGATACTCAGAGTAAAACAGAGAGCAGGATTCAGCCCATTTTTCTGAATGGATTGCGTGCAGCCAGGTTGAGTGGCATTTATGAAATATGCTATTAAGCTGTACATGCTTGTAGAGGACTTTAAAGAAAGAAGCATTCTTTTCATGTGGAATAGAATATGGCTGAAGTTCTGAAAAGTTAAACTTTCCGAGAGTTTTCAGAACACATTGGAGCATTAAAGGAAATTTCCTTTGCAGAAGAAGTATAATGGTCATGAAGTTTTCTGGGAGAAGATCCTCAGCTGATATAAGTTATCAAAGGCCCACTTTGACCTCTGTTGGGGATGTGGTGTATTATTATGTTTCCTTCAGCTCCTTCCGGCTGGATCATACTCCCATTGACATCAGTGGCAATGCTCCCTTTTGAGTTAGTTATACGAGGCACCATTGATTTCAGTGGTGCATTGTAATTCACTCAAAAAAAAAATACCTTTACATACTCATGATTGCCTTTTGTCCACACCTCCCAGATGCTCCCTCCTTTTGCATCATCCTTGCACGTGACCTGTGGTAGATGAAGCTTGAAGGCAGAAAGCTAGAAAACTGGCAATGGAAATTATGCTCTGAATCTGATCTATCATGCCATAAAGAGTTTGATGTCCTGGCTTTGATGGAGGAAGAGATTCTTCTCCTCTATCATAGCAGCTAATGGGTCCTGATCGATGGAACAGTGTTGGGAGAGGTCAGTAGAGAGGATTTCTTTTTCCCTATTTATTTATGGGTTCAGGAGAGGTTTATTGTCATTTGTTTCATGGCAGGTTTGCATTTTTAATTTCATTAAGGCCACTGATACAACAAAATAAGCACATATTTAACTTTAAGCATGTGAGTAGAATCATTGAAGGCAACAGAACTACTCATGTGCTTAAAATTAACTTTGCTGGATTGAGACCTGATTGCTCAGAAACTGGAAGAATCCAGCCCTCAGGGCATAAGTGGTTTGCTTTCTCAGGTCTTACTACACCTACAGAGCTGTGTTAAGCACATTACAAAAATCAGAAAAAACACTTAGGCTTGGTATACGCTAAAGTTTTGCCAGAGTAGCTATGCCTGCAAAAGTTCTGATACAGACACAGTTACATTGGCAGGACTTTTTTTTGCCAGGATAAACTGTGTCTACATTAGGAGGATTTGCTGGTATTGCTATTTTTAAGCGTAGACAAGGCCTTAGCTCCAGAAGGCTGAAGTCTAACCCTCAGTGATATTGTAGAAGTAAACACTCAGCTAAAAGTAATGTACAAAAAATAGTATAATTTACATACAAAAATATATCGCCCTTAGAAATATGAGAGAGATTATTCCTGGGCCATAAGCAGAAAAGCATGAACTTTGCTGTGCACAAATAACTCTTTCCCCATTAATGAAGTCAAATGTCAAATTATTTCAGAAAGATGCCAAAAGTGTCTGGTTCTAAAAACCAGAATTTGAAAATCAAATTCTGCAGATAACGAATCACTTGTTATCTGGGTTTTTCAGCATTTTTCCTAAGTATAAGCCACACACACACACAGTTGATGTTATAAGTATTTAAATTAATGGCTTTCTGTCCCAATCAAACATGTTTGTTTTATGACCATAGGGACTAGAATGCTAGAGTCCTGATTCTCTTTGTCAATGAAATATCTATGAAATACACATCCATTGGGGAGAAGAGGGACTATAGTGGCATGAGCTTATTTTCTTTACTGGCTCTTGGTATAAGTAGGTTAGTACAGGAGGCTCCTTAGGATAGATACATTGTCTGCTGTGTTTTGAGTCAGATACAGCATTATCTTTCCCCGTTGCTATGAGCTGGCTTGGAGCATGTTGTTTTGTGTCAGTTTTGCCTACCCATTTCCAAATGTCACCAGTCCCCACCACAGGTTACCAATGCCAGCAGCAGCACATGTCCCACAGTAAGGAAAGTAGACAAGTGCATCATTGAAAATGTCAAGGGTCTCAAAGGATGGTGCTTCTGATCCTTCTCAGAACCGTGACCCTATGAACTGACAGACGGATATTCAACCTACGGTACCTCTCCCATCAGGAAAGCTATGTTCTCATTGGAACTGAGAGGTTAGTTCCGTCAGGTTGATTTAAATGGACTTCCTTGTCTAGTGCACAAAATAAAAGGGAAATGGAATAAGTGGGGATTTTTCATTCATAACTCAGCAGATCTACACAGATTACACGCCTTTCAAAAGGTCTTCCAGTTGTTGAAACATCACGCTTTTGCACAGCCGTGTATGGAAAAATAACATGTATGTGTGAGAGAGATAATGAAAATGGAGTACAGGCCTAAGCTATGCAGGCAGGGTGAGTGAAATGCAGACAACCTCAACTGGTCTATGAACAGGAACAGCCAATTATGGATTTGAAGACAAGGAAGAACAAGTCCACTAAAGGAGAATTCTAATTTAGAGTAAGTCCCCTTTATACAGCTTTGACAGTGTACAGGGTCTCCTACGTATGTCTGTACTGCAGTCAGAGGTGTGATTGCAACCATGTGAGCTCACCTGAGTACCAACAGTAGTGAAGCCACAGCAGCACAGGCTTCAGTGCATGGACCCTGGTATGTACTCAGGCAGCTAGCCTGAACTGCCATAGCTTTAGGCTGTTGGTAATCACGCTAACTGGATTAAGGCTAGCTCAGATATGTCTACATGTGCTGTAATCACACACACCCCTGCCCCCGCCCATGCAGTATAGAGATACCCTTAAAAGTAGAGTTAAATTTATTTCAGACCCTCAGTTACAATAGTTTCATTATGTCACAGACTAGATGCTTGATTCTCACACTCCTCTCCACCCCACTATAGTTGTCTCATTGTATACTTCCCATAATCATACCATCACCTCACGCTTGCACCAGGTTTTCGAAAACATGAATCAAAAAGAAAAGGAGGACTTGTGGCACCTTAGAGACTAACCAATTTATTTGAGCATAAGCTTTCGTGAGCTACAATTCACTTCATCGGTGAGCTGTAGCTCACGAAAGTTTATGCTCAAATAAATTGGTTAGTCTCTAAGGTGCCACAAGTACTCCTTTTCTTTTTGCCAATACAGACTAGCACGGCTGCTACTCTGAAAACATGAATGAGAATTCAACATTTTTTTACTATAATTAGGCTTAGTGCCCAGGAAGAAAGGAGCTGCTGCAAACCTTGGGATCTGCATGAGAAAAAAAGAGGCACAAAGTCAGGAGCAAAGAGATAATAATAGAATTTGCAAACCTCAGTTCCTAGCAAAACAGCATATGTGAATACAGAGAGCCAGTCTTTAGCTTCTTCAGATAAATCCCTGGATGAATGGCTTCCCCCCACCACCCCAACATTTGCATCAAGGTGCTTCATGGCTCATTTGCAAGTGTTCCTTTCAAACAAATGAAACGTGTTGAATAACTGATATTACCTTCTCCTGTACTAGAATTCCAGAGCCAAACTCTTCCTCCTCTTTTGCCTGGCAAAAGTTTGGGTATGGATCAGAACTCTCCCACTCTGACTAATCTCCACTGCTGCGCTCACTTCTCATTTCAGAAGAGAACCCACAGTGAATGCCAGATGAGGCTGTCCCCTATTTCTGTGCTCATGAGCAAGGGTCAGCCATGGTATGGTGTGGAAAATGTAGACCTTGCTCCTTTCTAGCACCTCCACAGGCAGGAGGGAAGATGGAAGAAAGAGGAGATCATGGTCCACCCCCGATCTACACAGTAGCCATCTGCACAGTGTAGAACATGCTGTACTTACTCCCAAGGTCAATGTAGCTGCTACCCATGAGTCCCTTCTCCCTCCTCTCCCTGGATGAACAGTGGCTGATTCAGCCAGAATTCCTCCTGGGGACACCAGCTGTGTCACCAGCTTCCTCACCGTCTCCAAGGTACCTGAGGACACGCTCCCTCTTGGATTATAAAGTCTTTGTGGCAGGAAGCTTGTCCTCAAACCTCTTTATAAATGGCCTAGCATACACTGGACAAATAATGTACATAGCCTAGTTCTTCTCAGGCTAGATCTATTCATTCTGATTTGGAATGCGAGGCACTCACAGTGTGTGAAGATTCATTAAATCTGGTTTCTAATGCTGAAGTCCAGATGTGTTGGGCTTCCTCTTGTTTCCACTTGCAAGAGTTCATCACTTCTGCTTTGAGATAAAAATGGAAAGAAAAATCTTGCCCATAATCTATCAGAGGCTGAGAGATATTCTGAAAGTAAGAGTGCCTTTAGGTTTCAACTTGCTGTTAAAAGTGCAGTGGGGGTCACCAGGGAAAACAGGAAAGGGCTCAATATTGCAGATAACCTAAATAATCAATTAGTTTTATAATTGTACTGCAAATACTAGAGACATGGATTGAGGGAAGGATTTCAAACTTGTACTCGAAAGTTCTCTTGTTCCATTCCTCTACTGCAAGCTGTTTTTCCTAGTGCAGAGATCTACTGGAAACTCCTCTGAAATAAGGATTTAAAGACACACACAGAGGTAAGATGATGACCCATACTCTAATAGCAACAAGCAATGCCAAGGGCAGAGCAACTCCTGAAGCACTTCACAAAGCTCTGTAGATTTGCAACAGGTCTTTATCCATTAAAGCAGCGTCAAAAAAGGGCACCAGTCTATTTCCGCCAACCTCCTTTGCGGGCAACCTTTAAAATCAGAGTTTACAGCCTATAGATCATAGTTTTTAGGTGCTAAAGAACCTCTTTTTGTATATTGCATTGTTTACAGCTATTCCTCTCCAGAAATCTCTTTTTTTATATCCCAGTTTTTGTACAGAGAAAAGCACTGTGCCAGCCATCAATAAATAATACTGTATCAACACCACCATCGAGAGCAACTTGCAATAGGTTCTAATTGTATTTAATTTAGAAGGTTTACTACCTCTTTTTAAGAAAAGAGCACTGCTCAGAATCTTTTCTTCACAGTATCCACTGAACTTAAGTCTCCAGAAATGAATGGGACAATATTACAGTGTCCCTTTTCATGCCTGATCATATAGAATCAACTGATGGAATTCTTACATCTGGAACACAACAATATTTCACAGCCAGGACAATGTATTTTACAATCAGGTTTCAACATGTCTGATAAATTACTGCTCTGCTACTCTTTGCTGCACAGAACAAGCATAGGAAGGATTACAGTTTTGCAGATAATTTTATAGGACCTGAAGTATTGTTAAATTTCCTTATAAAACTCTGTGTTATAATATCCCCTAACTATTATACTTCAGAGTCTTCGGTTTGCTCAGTTTAGATGCCTGCAGAGCAAAGAATATTTAGGATACAGCTTTAATCTCAGAAAACAGAAAAGCCACTGCTGATGCTTATGTTTCTAAACCAGAAATTGAAGGACAAGACTTCAATCTAAAAATGATAAATAATTCATAACTTATCCTGACACATCTGAAAAGGGACCTGAATATTAATTTGCCATCCAGTTGGTAAAGTCCCTATAAATTCAGGAGTACAAAGAAACTGTGGAAACTTTCTGCATTTGCATAACACTTCCACAGAGTCTTATGAGAAAAGCTTCTGTCACAGAGGGATTTGCCGATACAAGACACACTTCCAGAACAGAATATGCTATGGATGAGACTGGAGTCTTTGAATCAGTTTCCCCCAGAACAAGTAGGAATTCAGGTTGGGAATGGAGCCCAGAAATCACAGTCACACACAGAAGATTACTGACCATTTCACAGTGACTCCATGATCAGTGTGGAAGCTGTTTTCACAATGCTTCCGTGTTCAGTAAACACTTTGGGCATGATTCTCTGTTGCCTGCATTCTACGGTCATTTATGCCCACTCAAGTGAAAAGCACAACCATTCTGATTTGGTAGCATTTTTCACTCACTGTGCACCAGCAGAAGTGACTGCACAAAGTTCAAGGTAATGGAGAATGACTCCTCAAGAACTGAGAAGGCCTAAAAGGGCCAAATTCTCCACTTGCACCTTGTCTAGTCACTTACTTTCCTGCAAAATGAGTCGAAAACATTACAGAATCAGGCTATTGGCATTTTACACCAGGAGCAAGGCTGTGGAGAATCAGGATCAAAATGCTCATCTGTCTCTCTCCTAAGAAGAAGCAATAGGCTCATTTGAATCTAACCTACATGAAGGTTTGTTTTTGACTTGCTGAAATTCCCAATCAAGTCACACACAATTCCATAGGAATTGTTGGAGTTTCTGGATCCCGAAAATTAAATTCTTAGTATTCTTGCCAGACAGAGGACATTCTGGCTAGATATTGCACGTACCTAGGGCCCTACCAAATTCATGGCCAAGAAAAACACATCACGGACCATGAAATCTGGTCTCCTCCTCTGAAATCTGGTCTTTTGTGTGCTTTTACCCTATACTATACAGATTTCACAGGGGAGACCAG
This sequence comes from Lepidochelys olivacea, assembly GCF_965140295.1. Lineage (NCBI taxonomy): Eukaryota > Metazoa > Chordata > Testudines > Cheloniidae > Lepidochelys > Lepidochelys olivacea. The sequence continues at coordinate 11,218,029 of NC_140419.1, forward strand.
CATTTCTCAAACTGGGGGTCCTGACCCAAAAGGGAGTTGCGGGGCAGGGGGGTCACAAGGTTATTTTAGAGGGGTCACGGTATTGCCACCCTTACTTCTGTGCTGCCTTCAGAGCTGGGCATCCAGAGAGCAGTGGCTGTTGGCCCAGCACCCAGCTCTAAAGGCAGTGCCCCGCCAGCAGCAGCCCAGAAGTAAGAGTGGCGATACCAAGCCAGGCCATCCTTACTTCTGGGCTGCTGCTAGCGGCGGCTCTGCCTTCAGAGCTGGGCTCCCGGCCAGAATCCACCGCTCTCCAGCTGCCCAGCTCTGAGGCAGCGCCGCTGCCAGCAGCAGCGCAGAAGTAAGGGTAGCAGCACCGCAACACCCATTACAATAACCTTGCGACCCCCCCCCCACAACTCCTTTTTGGGTCAGGATCCCTACAAGTACAACACCCTGACATTTCAGATTTAGATAGCTGAAATCATGGCATTTATTATTTTAAAATTCCTATGACCGTGAAATTGACCAAAATGGACTATGAATTTGGTAGGGCCCTATACATACCGCATAAGCCACAGTCCAATGCTGGGAATAAATCTTCTGCACTGTTCAAAAAACTTGAGCCATGTAGTGGAGGGCAGGGTTTGGGGATCAAAGGTAAGGTCTCTGTACTTTAGTATAGCCACCCCAAATCCAACAAAAGTTCATATACACCTTCCTTTCTGACCCATGCATATTAGTCACACTCCTGGTACCGTTTGGAGAGGAGACTGTACCCAACTTCAAGATCAGCACACATTCGCGTTGCTCCTGTTTTGGAGACAAAAAATAGAATCTGATCCATAAAGGAAGGGTCAATTTTGGAAAAACTAAAGGAAGTATTAGCTAAAGTATTATTTACTATTAGCAAAAGAATCCAAACAAGTGTGGTGTCTTAGTGGAGCCTTGCCAGTTCCATAGGTTCCTTAGAAGTTCTGTTGTCCACTTAGCAGTGGGCAAGAGGGGGAAGAATGATCTTATGAATGAAGCACAGGCCTGAGAATCTGGAGCCTGGATACTACTATGTTAGGAACATTAGCCATACCATCAAGAGGAAAGATGGTCTCGTAGTTAAGGCATTGAACTGGGACTCAGGAGATCTGGCTCTGCCACAGACTTCCTGTGTGATCTTAGAAAAGTCCCTTAATTTGTGTGCCTCAGTTCCACATCTAAAAATGGAGAAAAATACTTGAGTTAGCCCACCCTTTCTCTTCTCTATTTAGATAAGCTGTTCAAGGAATAGATTGTCTTACTGTGTGCAGGTACAGTACACAAAGGGGTCCCAATCTTGGCTAGGCCCTCTAAGCACTACTGCAATACAGATACTAAAACTATAGATAGGAAGCAGTACTATAAAAAGAATTCACATCCCCTGACTTCTATTTCCTGTATTATTGGTATCACTGTACTGCCTAGGAGCCCTAGTCATGGATCAGGACCCCATTGTGCTAGATGCTGTACAAACTCAGAATACCGGAAACCTACTGACCGCTATTCCTATCTACATGCCTCCAGCTTTCACCCTGACCACACCACACAATCCATTGTCTACAGCCAAGCTCTGCAATACAACCGCATTTGCTCCAACCCCTCAGACAGAGACAAACACCTACAAGATCTCTATCAAGCATCCTTACAACTACAATACCCACCTGCGGAAGTGAAGAAACAGATTGATAGAGCCAGAAGAGTTCCCAGAAGTCACCTACTACAGGACAGGCCTAACAAACAAAATAACAGAACGCCACTAGCCGTCACCTTCAGCCCCCAAATAAAACCCCTCCAACACATTATTAAGGATCTACAACCTATCCTGAAGGATGACCCAACACTCTCACAAATCTTGGGAGACAGGCCAGTCCTTGCCTACAGACAGCCCCCCAACCTGAAGCGAATACTCACCAGTAACCACATACCACACAACAGAACCACTAACCCAGGAACCTATCCTTGCAACAAAGCCCGTTGCCAACTGTGCCCACATATCTATTCAGGGGACACCATCACAGGGCCTAATAACATCAGCCACACTATCAGAGGCTCGTTCACCTGCACATCCACCAATGTGATATATGCCATCATGTGCCAGCAATGCCCCTCTGCCATGTACATTGGTCAAACTGGACAGTCTCTATGTAAAAGAATAAATGGACACAAATCAGATGTCAAGAATTATAACATTCATAAACCAGTCGGAGAACACTTCAATCTCTCTGGTCACGTGATTACAGACATGAAAGTTGTGATATTACAACAGAAAAACTTCAAAACCAGACTCCAGCGAGAGACTGTTGAATTGGAATTCATTTGCAAATTGGATACAATTAACTTAGGCTTGAATAGAGACTGGGAGTGGCTAATCATTATGCAAGGTAACCTATTTCCCCTTGTTTTTTCCTACCCCCCCGCCCTCCGTTCCTCAGACGTTCTTGTTAAACCCTGGATTTGTGCTGGAAATGGCCCACCTTGATTATCATACACATTGTAAGGAGAGTGATCACTTTAGATAAGATATTACCAACAGGAGAGTGGGTTTGTTGTGGGGGGGGGAGGGAGAAAACGTGGATTTATGCTGGAAATGGCCCAACTTGATTATCATACACATTGTAAGGAGATTGAACACTTTAGATAAGCTATTACCAGCAGGAGAGTGGGGTGGGGGGAGAGAAAACCTTTTGTAGTGGTAAACACCCATTTTTTCATGGTTTGTATGTACAAGAACATCTTCTGTATTTTCCACAGTATGCATCCGACGAAGTGAGCTGTAGCTCACGAAAGCTCACGCTCAAATAAATTAGTTAGTCTCTAAGGTGCCACAAGTCCTCCTTTTCTTAGAACAAAAAGGTGGTCCCTGTGTCAAGGAACTTACATTCTAAGTAAGAGATAAGAAACAGATACAGACTGACAGGGAGGCACAAGGAAACAGCGAGACAATACTGGTCAGAATGACAGGCGGTGGTCTTTGCACACTAGCGATCTAACTGTTGTCAAGTTTTTTGTCAAGTAGACATCACACCCAGGGAGAGTTTTAAGGAGGCATTTCAAGATGGAGAATCAGGCAGCTTTGCAGATATTTATGGAGACCTCCTTCCAAGCATGGGGGGCAGCATGGGAGAAGGCACAAAGGGCTAGTTGTTGAACCTCTATGCTTCAGTTTCCCCAAAAGGTGATAATACCTAATTACTTTCTCATAGAGGCTTAATGAAGCTTAATTTATTCATGTTAGTAAAGTGCTTAGAAACTCCCTGGTGAAAGGTGGTAGGAGCATTAAACTAAGTATTATTATGACAAAGAGTTGATTGCAGGCACCCCTTTTCAAATTATATTTTTGGTGGTAATAATTGATGTTAATGAATGGCTGTTGCAAAGAATGATTTTAACGAATCTGGTTTGTCAGCCACATTGTGAGAAACAAAAAGCAGCAGAAAAGCAAGTTAACATGACTCCAGAGGTGTGGAATAGGTTTAAGGCTGAGCTATTCAAAGCTACTTAAAGCAGTTGGGCATCCATTTTCCATGAATTTTAACAGAAACTGCATGGCCAAATCCCCCAAGATGGCTTTAAAACCTAAGCCTAAGTGTCTCCAATGATGTGTCTTTTTTATTAATGGACAGATTTTCAGAGCCCCATTCTGATTTACACATCTAAAGATCTTCAGAAGTGTTCTCAATGCTCTGCCAATTCCCAAAAAGTTCAAAACCCATTGGGCACAGGTGAGACAAAAATAAATAAATAAATGCCAAGCTATTTTTTGGGGAGTGGGGCATATGGGATAGGGTAGTTTATTCCTATCTCAGCACTTTAGTTTGTTAAATCTGTATCTGTATTTACTTTATGTGAGTCAGATTGTGATACCTTTACTCACATTGCTTAGTATCTTATGTCATATGTTATAACGTATTACATAAATGAGACTAAGGCCAAAAAGAATTATGAGCATCTAGTTTGACGTCCTGCACTACGAAAGGCCACATGCTCTCAGCCATTAGTTTGTTACATATATTGACTGCTGAGAGAAACAAAGCAGAATATTTCAATTACATGCCTCACCAGGGTGCAATCTATCCTAGTTTTCATTAATGTCATAAGTTCATGCTTTGAATCAAATTATTTCTTCTTGTGAAGAATATTTAGGTAGATGTAGCACCTCTACCTAACCTAACTCAAGGGTAGATTATAGGACTATTTGTGGACTAAGGCCATGTCTACACTACCACTTATGTTGGCAAAATTTATGTTGGGGCACCAGGCATTGTATGAAAAAACCACACCCCTGATCGACATAAGTTTTGTTGGCATAAGTGCTCTTGTGCACACCACTACGTTAGCGGGAAACCTTCCCCCACCGACATAGCTACTGCCGCTCATTTAGATGGTTTTATTATGTTGATGGGAGAGCACAGAGCAGCTATCTGAGCCATCTTACAGCAGTGCAGCTGCATTGATACAGCTGTGCCGCTGTAAGTTTGCTAGTGTAGACATGGAAGGGAAGAAGGAAGATCCTGGGAACTACAGGCCAGTCAGCCTCACCTCAGTCCCTGGAAAAATCATGGAGCAGGTCCTCAAAGAATCAATCCTGAAGCACTTGCATGAGAGGAAAGTGATCAGGAACAGCCAGCATGGATTCACCAAGGGAAGGTCATGCCTGACTAATCTAATCGCCTTTTATGATGAGATTACTGGTTCTGTGGATGAAGGGAAAGCAGTGGATGTATTGTATCTTGACTTTAGCAAAGCTTTTGACACGGTCTCCCATAGTATTCTTGTCAGCAAGTTAAGGAAGTATGGGCTGGATGAATGCACTATAAGGTGGGTAGAAAGCTGGCTAGATTGTTGGGCTCAACGGGTAGTGATCAATGGCTCCATGTCTAGTTGGCAGCCGGTATCAAGTGGAGTGCCCCAAGGGTCGGTCCTGGGGCCGGTTTTATTCAATATCTTCATAAATGATCTGGAGGATGGTGTGGATTGCACTCTCAGCAAATTTGCGGATGATACTAAACTGGGAAGAGTGGTAGATACGCTGGAGGGGAGGGATAGGATACAGAAGGACCTAGACCAATTGGAAGATTGGGCCAAAAGGAATCTGATGAGGTTCAATAAGGATAAGTGCAGGGTCCTGCACTTAGGACGGAAGAACCCAATGCACAGCTACAGACTAGGGACCGAATGGCTAGGCAGCAGTTCTGCGGAAAAGGACCTAGGGGTGACAGTGGACGAGAAGCTGGATATGAGTCAGCAGTGTGCCCTTGTTGCCAAGAAGGCCAATGGCATTTTGGGATGTATAAGTAGGGGCATAGCGAGCAGATCGAGGGACGTGATCGTTCCCCTCTATTCGACATTGGTGAGGCCTCATCTGGAGTACTGTGTCCAGTTTTGGGCCCCACACTTCAAGAAGGATGTGGATAAATTGGAGAGAGTCCAGCGAAGGGCAACAAAAATGATTAGGGGACTGGAACACATGAGTTATGAGGAGAGGCTGAGGGAGCTGGGATTGTTTAGCCTGCAGAAGAGAAGAATGAGGGGGGATTTGATAGCTGCTTTCAACTACCTGAAAGGGGGTTCCAAAGAGGATGGCTCTAGACTGTTCTCAATGGTAGCAGATGACAGAACGAGGAGTAATGGTCTCAAGTTGCAGTGGGGGAGGTTTAGATTGGATATTAGGAAAAACTTTTTCACTAAGAGGGTGGTGAAACACTGGAATGCGTTACCTAGGGAGGTGGTAGAATCTCCTTCCTTAGAGGTTTTTAAGGTCAGGCTTGACAAAGCCCTGGCTGGGATGATCTAACTGGGAATTGGTCCTGCTTTGAGCAGGGGGTTGGACTAGATGACCTTCTGGGGTCCCTTCCAACCCTGATATTCTATGATTCTATGGCCTTTAAGATACTACTCAACAGGCTTAATCATTTACATAAAAGCCCCTTACACTATTGTGACTGTGTAAGTGGACCTTGGTGTAAATGAGAATCAGGCCCATTTTGAGTAAGGGTATCACAATCTGCCCATAGATAAAGCTAGATATGAATATAATACCAGCTAAAGCTCTCCGATATAATATTTTTTTGAAAAATCCTAAAAGTGATTATCTCTGAAGCTTGCAAAAATATATTAAGCAAGCAATTTAGAATATAAACGTTGTTTTATATGAATTCAAATATGCTTTAAATTGTTTTATGGTATTTTGTGTTCAGCTAGCTCTTTACAGATTGGCTCCAGCTATTACCAATAATCACCCATATCTCCTGATGATTGCCTGAGCGTTCCAGACCAAAACATTGGGTCTTAGAACTTATCGAGCGCATTTTAATACAATGGATGTTATTTTAAATTACTAGCTTTAACATCTATCTTCCAAGATGCCAATTAATCCTTTGCTTGTTTCTATATAGACATGTAACTATAAAGTGGGCAAGACTGAGGAAAAAGTGATGGATTGCTTCCAGTAGGGATGATTACTAAATAAGGCTTTTTGTCATGACTTTGTCATTATTAGTCTTCTTATTTCCAGTAGTGCCCACTGCAGGCTAGATGCTTTCCAGACAGGAAGGAAGGGTCCCTGCTTCAAGGACATAACTGAAGGAGACAGACAGACTTCGGGGAAGGGGTACATAAATTGCACCTTTAAGTCATCTTGCTTCACCATAAGCAGCATAACAGGAGTGGGCCTTTCAGAGGAATTTTCTTTGGAGAATTTCAAAATTCTTTTCACACACACACACACTCACACTCTCTTCCCGCCCCACCCCATAACAAGAGGGAAATATTTTTATCCATGTTCCTCAGCTATCACACAGGAGAGCCTACCACAGCTTAGGAGTGAGGCACGAAGGTCTTCTTGCTGTCCTAATCATGGACCAGTGGGATGCTGGGTTGGCAAACCTTAGAGCAGCTGTGAGTGCAAAGGGCCACAGGGGGTCAGAAATGGAACTGGAAGAAAGCATCCGGACACATCACACCACATCACACCATGCCCTTTATGCAATCAGAAGTACTACAGGAGCTGCAGTGTCAGCTCTTCACAATCAGAGTACACTCTTTAACTCAGACAAGTCTCTTATGGCTGGCTATGCTGGATTTAGGGCTGCTTTAAACGTACTTCAGGCTCAAGGCAACATCACAAAGCAGGATCTGAGCCATCCTCTCCATTTTGTACATAGACAAATGCAGAGAGGATCAGCGACAAATCAAATCAATGGCAGTTCTAGAGATAGAACCCAGGAGTCCTGAGTCTCAATGCCCAACTCTAACCATTCAACAACACTCCCAGTCGGGCAGAACTACTCTCTGCCCAGATCACCTGCCATCATTTTTACATGTCCCTAAAATTGAAGAAAGATATGGTATTGTTCATTCATTTCCCCTCTACAAATGTTTCTATTTAATTTGAAAAGGACACAGACTAGAGACATTTACCCTCGATGCTTCTAATCCCAGGAGCAGCTAATGCAGCTGCACACCAAACAACTCCCACATGAGCTTTGAAATTGATGTGACTCAAAACACTCTAGCTTGGTTCTTGCAATCAGTGTTACTTGGATTGAATCCAGTCTTTGAAATAAAGTAGAAAGAAAAAAAGTACCTGTAGCAATCAGTTCTTGTCTGATGGATTCACAGGTGTAAAACTCCCTGAAAGAACAGGGCAAATAAAAAAAAATAGTTCTTCCATATGAAGAGAACCAGAACAGCATGTGTATCTGGGAAGATTAAATGCAAATGGTAAGAGAAACCATGCTGATGAAGGCTATGAATGGAGATTCTCTGACAAGAACAATGCCCCTCCAGGCAAGATAGAATGTACCCATCTTGCTAACATGAAAATGGCTAGATTAACATTAGAAAATAATTTACCAGGGTGTACAGTGTTTATCTGAAGGTCCCTCATGTGGGTTTTAGAAGGTGTCTTGCATCGATTAAAGTTAAAATCATGTGACATGTCCACGTACATACCAGGCATGCAATTTGTGTAACGAACATACTTTCATAGTCCCTTTGTGTCCTATATTCCTTTCTCCCCTAACTTTAACCATCTGCAGACAAAATACAGACACAAATTTGGCTACTTAAGCAGCTTCAAATGCAAGGTACTGATATTTCCCCAAAATGGAAGAACATTGATGGAAGGGACTCTCATGTCCTTAGAGTTGTGCTTAAATAGCTTGCTGAATCTGGGTCTTTGTTCTTCCATTTTGGGAAGACATCTGCATCTTGCATTTGAAGTTGCTTATTTTCTTCAGAAGTTGTTTCTTACTCTGTACCAGAAAAATCAATGCACACTTTTTAAATAGTCAGGTCATGTGGAGGGAGGAATGTTAATCTTGCTTATCACAGCTGTTTATTTAGATATTCTTATGGAAAAGAGCCACCAACAAAACCCATCATTTATGGGTATTTAAAGCTAAAAATGAATGGTGGCACTGAGGTGAAACAGAGCACACATGTTATCTATAGCAGTGGTTCTCAAAGCCGGTATGCTGCTTGTTCAGGAAAAGCCCCTCGTGTGCCAGACTGGTTTGTTTACCTACTGCGTCCAAAGGTTCGGCCAATCATGGCTCCCGCTGGCTGTGGTTCACCGCTCCAGTCCATTGGCGGCTGCGGGAAGGGCGGCAAGCACATCCCTTGGCCTGCGCCGCTTCCCGCGGCCCCCATTGGCCTGGAGCGGCGAACCGCAGCCAGTGGGAGCCGCGATCGGCCGAATCTGCGGACGCGGCAGGTAAACAAACCAGTCTGGCCAGCCAGGGGCTTTCCCTGAACAAGCAGCGGACCAGCTTTGAGAACCACTGATCTATAGTATTTATATGCCCCACATTACCAGAGTATCTGAAAACCTCACACTCTTCAACGAATTTGTCTTCAACATGCTGGGAGTTATTGTCCCCATTTGAACAGATAGGGAGTTACGGCACAGAGAATCTAAGTGACTTGTCCAAAGTCACAGGGCCTCTGTGCAAGGGATGGAGCTTGAACCCAGGGCTCTCAAGTCCTAGGTTTGTGCCCTCACCACTAGATCACCCCTTCCTCTTATTTAGGTTGCTCCCTGCCAATACACTGCTCACAGTGTATAACTATAATTGCCACCATTTCTCCTTCCCTATCACTTATCTTGTTAATTGCTTTCACCAATAAAATGAAAAGAAAAAAAGAAAAGAAAGGTGCCTATTCACCTGGAATAAAATATTTTCGACAACTGGATATTGTTCGCTGGTTCCGTCACATTAATTTTTATTTTCAGATTTGAAACGTGATCATTTAACCACAAGAAATAAAATAATCTTGGAAAAATTGTCTGCTGGGTAGTTAATTAAAACTAGACCCTTTCACACCCAGATTGCAACTAATTTCAGTATGCTTCATTCGCATAGGGCCAGATTCCCAGAAGTGGGTTCACTAAATTGTATGTTATATTACACCATGGCAGGATAGAAGGAAATTAAAGGTAAAAAGCCATATTTGTAATTCTGACCTTGCCTTCAACACAACAACTCCCATTGACAAGTCACCTCTTCCACACCACCAGCACATTTCCCTTCGTAGTAAACACCTTCAGGCCACTCAGCGTCGTCTCCTCCCTGGGCTGTAAACTGACAAACCTTTAATTCTCTGGAATAAAAGGGCTTTAGAGAATTAATATGGTACACCTTAGGCTTCCGGTTGGAGGTGGGGAATGCTATGAGATAATTAACAGCTCCCAGGCGCTCCTGGACCATGAATGGCCCTTCCCACGATGCTTCCATTTTATGGGCCTGGAGCGCCTTTAAGACCATGACCTGGTCTCCTACTTTGAAGGAACGCTCTCTGGCATGTTTATCATACCAGGCTTTTTGCTCTTTTTGAGCATCCTGTAAGTTTTCTCTAGCAAGGGCTAAAGAGGTTCGGAGGGTGTTTTATAGGTTGGTTACAAAGTCCAGAATATTAGTTCCTGGAGAAGGTGTAAATCCCTCCCATTGCTGCTTCACCAACTGCAATGGCCCCTTAACCTCACGGCCATATACAAGTTCAAATGGGGAAAACCCTAAACTGGGATGTGGTACAGCTCTGTAGGCAAAGAGCAACTGCTGCAACACTAGGTCCCAATCATTGGAGTGCTCATTTACGAATTTACGTATCATGGCCCCCAAAGTTCCATTAAACTTCTCCACCATGCCATTTGTTTGATGGTGGTAAGGAGTGGCAACCAAGTGATTTACCCCATGAGCTTCCCAAAGGTTTTCCATCGTTCCTGCCAGGAAATTAGTCCCTGCATCTGTGAGGATGTTGGAGGGCCAACCTACCCTGGCAAAAATGTCTGCTAGTGCCTGGCACACACTTTTAGCCCTGGTGTTGCTTAGAGCTACTGCTTCCGGCCATCGGGTGGCAAAATCCATGAAAGTCAGTATGTACTGCTTTCCTCTGGGTGTCTTTTTCGGAAAAGGACCCAGAATATCCACAGCTACTCGCTGAAATGGAACTGCAATGATGGGGAGTGGCTGGAGAGGGGCTTTGACCTGGTCTTGGGGTTTTCCCACTCTTTGGCACACCTCACAAGACTGGACATAGGTAGAAACATCCTTGCTCATTCCCTCCCAGTGGAATGACCCCCCCAAACGGTCTTTGGTCCTGTTCACCCCAGCATGGCCACTAGGGTGATCATGGGCTAAGCTCAAGAGCTTGGCCCGGTATTTAGTTGGAACTACCAACTGTCTCTGAGGATGCCAGTCTTCCTGGTGTCCCCCAGAAAGAGTTTCCTTGTATAAAAGTCCTCTTTCTACAACTAACCTGGATCGATTAGAAGAGCTGAGAGGCGGTGGGTTGCTCCGTGCCGCCGTCCAAGCTCTCTGGAGGCTTTCATCTGCTTCCTGTTCGGTCTGGAACTGTTCCCTTGACGCTGGAGACATCAGTTCCTCATGGGATTGTGGACCTAGGCTTGGTCCCTCTGGAAGCGATATAGGGGATGGAGCTGTTTCTGTTGACTGTGAACCGCTCTCCGCTGGTGCACTATGTTGGGATTCAGGCTCCGGCTGAGCCTCTTGTGTAGGGTTATTGGCTGCTGCCAGTTCAGGTTCAGTGGGGCCCTCTGGCGTTGAGGTTGCAAGTACTGGACTCAGTGCTGGCATGGGGTCTGGTGTTGGTTGTTTGGCTGGTTCCGGTTCTGGGACTGGTTCCGTCTGGGTCTCTGGGACTGGATCCACTACTGCTGTTGCAGACATTGGCCTGGGGTCCGGGTCCATCACCTCTGACTGGGTCCTGATAAAAGTTTCCGGAACAGAGCTAGGCCTCACAGCTTGTTTAGCCTGGCTGCGGGTGACCGTTCCCACCCTCTTGGCCTGCTTCACATGCTTGGCCAAGTCTTCCCCCAACAGCATGGGGATGGGATAATCATCATAGACTGCAAAAGTCCACATTCCTGACCAGCCCTTGTACTGGACAGGCAACTTGGCTGTAGGCAAATTGAAAGAGTTGGACTTGAAGGGTTGAATCGTCACTTGGATCTGTGGGTTGATTAAATTGGGGTCCACTAAGGAAGCATGGATAGCTGACACTTGTGCTCCGGTGTCCCTCCACGCGGTGACCTTCTTCCCGCCCACACTCACAGTTTCCCTCCGCTCCAAGGGTATCTGGGAGGTATCTGGGCCTGTGGACCTCTGGTGTGATTCCGGTGCAATGAACTGTAATCTGTTGGGGTTCTTGGGGCAGTTGGCCTTTACATGCCCCAGCTCGTTACATTTAAAACATCGTCCAGCTGACGGGTCACTGGGGCGAGGAGGGTTGCTGGAGAACGGGGTGGTGGGACGATAAGGGGTCTGGAGGGCTCTTTGGGAGGTAGGTGGGGCTTTGGGCGGCCCCCGGTAATAGGGTGTGGTCTGGGGTGGTCCCTTCTGGTCTCCGCTCCAACTGCGACCAGTTTTCTTCTTCTCTGCCACCTCCACCCATCTGGCTCCAATCTCTCCTGCCTCAATTACAGTTTTGGGTTTCCCATCTAGGATGTATCTTTCTATTTCCTCAGGAACACCCTCTAAGAATTGTTCCATTTGCATTAGGAAGGGCAAATTTACTGGAGATTCAACACTTGCTCCTGATATCCAGGCATCCTAATGTTTCACAATGTGGTAGGCATGTCGGGTAAATGACATGTCTGGTTTCCACCTTAGGGCTCTGAACCTCCGACGAGACTGCTCGGGTGTTATCCCCATTCTGATTCTCGCCTTGGATTTAAACAGTTCATACTTGTTCATGTGTTCTTTAGGCATTTCAGCTGCCACCTCAGCTAAGGGTCCACTGAGCTGCGGCCTCAGCTCTACCATGTATTGGTCAGTAGAGATGTTGTACCCAAGGCAGGCCCTTTCGAAGTTTTCTAAGAAGGCCTCAGTATCATCACCTGCCTTGTAGGTGGGGAACTTTCTGGGATGGGAAGTGGTACCTGGAGAAGGATTGCTAGTTGGTATATTCTGCTATATATATAGTTGCTAGTTGTTGGTATATTCTGCTGGGCCTTTATCCTCTCCACCTCCTCCACATGCTTCCTCTCTTTTTCCTTCTCCTCCTCCACATGCTTCCTTGCCTCTATTTCCCTCTTGTGGGCAGCCTCCTGTACCTCCTTCTCCAGCCGCATGAGTTCTATCTGTCTTTCATGTTCCCTTTGTTTTTCCTCAGCCTGAAATTTGGCTAATTCCAGCTGTAGTGGAGCTGAGGATTTGGTCATTCTAACCTCTCTGTTTTTAACTAACTTTACACCCGAGGTTTAGAAATAAACAAACAAAACGTGGCTGTAAAATTTTGCTGTGCTGGAATAGAATACCTATTCTCTGATAGTGACTGTCAGCCTACAGAAAAGACAATTCCCTTGTCTCTGCTCTGGGCCCCAATTAAAGCAAAAAACCTCCAACTACTTGGAAACCTGCTTACCCAGCCCAAAGAAAAAGCAAATGGGTAGAACACACACCCCCTATTTGTGTAATGTATACCATTACCAAGATCTTCACTCCAAGGGCCTGATTTTTCACTGCCTTGCATCTTGTGTATTCATTTACACCTGTGTAGAGTGGATATGAAATGCTACCATGCTGATTTGGTTGAGTTTTAGACACTTTCCTCAGGGGTGAATCATAGAATCATAGGACTGGAAGGGACCTCGAGAGGTCATCTTGTCCAGTCCCCTGCACTCACAGCAGGACTAAGTATTACCTAGACCATCCCTGACAGGTGTTTGTCTAACCTGCTCTTAAAAATCTTCAACGATGGAGATTCCACAACCTCCTGAGGCAATTTATTCCAGTGCTTAACCACCCTGAGTTAAGAAGTTTTTCCTAATGTCCAACCTAAACCTCCCTTGCTGCAATTTAAGCCCATTGCTTCTTGTTCTATCCTCAGAGATTAAGGAAAACAATTTTTCTCCCTTCTCCTTGTAACAACCTTTTACATACTTGAAAATTTTTATCATGTCCCCTTCTCTTTTCCAAACTAAAGAAACCCAGTTTTTTCAGTCTTCCCTCATTGGTCATGTTTTCTAGACCTTTAATCATTTTTGTCACTCTTCTCTAGACTCTCTCCAATTTGTCCACATCTTTCCTGAAATGTGGCGCCCAGAACTGGACACAATACTAATCAGCGCGGAATAGAGTGGAAGAATTACTTCTTGTCTCTTGCTTACAACACTCCTGCTAATACATCCCAGACTACTTAAAGGTGCCAGGCAGTGGGAAATCAGGCCCCTTTGCTCTTAGACTTCACAGGATGTTTGCACAGCACATAGAAGCATTGTGAACACAGATTCCAGCTGATTGTGGACATCACTGAATGACCACACCAGGTGTATGCCACTGAATCAGGCCTTATGTCATGAAGGTTACACAGACTTTATTCAAGATACAGTTTCTTGGAGGGGAAGATTACAGGCCTCATGGCAGAAGCGTGCTTTATGCTGGGACATGAAGGAAAAGGGGCTTGGAAGCATGATAGGGTCAGCAGGGGGGTTCCAGCCACTGGGTCAGTATGAAAGAAGGTACAGAGACAAGAGCAGAAGGAGGTGGTTAGCTATCTAGCTTGGACAAAGCAAAGAGAGTGAGATGATTGAAATGGAAGACAGCAGACAGGTAAGTGGGAGCTACATTGCGGAAGGCACTGCAGACAGGGACAAGAAGGAAGTGCCTAATGCCGATGGTAAAATGATGGGAGATCAGGCTCTTTAAAAAAATATTTCAGATAGTCAACATATCCAATGCCATAAAAGTCAGGATTTATAACAGGAAAAAGCCAGAGAGAACTTGAGCTGTATACATGGAGATATTACATAAAAGGAAAAAGGTAAACTGTGGCGCAGAGCTGAAGCTGTGTTATCTCAGCAGTGGCCAATCTACAGTACATCTACCTGCTAAAAATAACAAACAACTAGCCGGCACCAACAGAGAGCTTAACTGATTGTCTAACCTAGTTCCCTGGGCTACTCGAAATGCATTATCTCTTCACATTTGTATTTCTTGGAAACCATGTGTGGTTTTTCTGAAGGGAGAGAGAAATGTTCCTGTATTTTTATAAAAAGAAAAGGAGTACTTGTGGCACCTTAGCGACTAACCAATTTATTTGAGCATAAGCTTTTGTGAGCTACAGCTCACTTCATCGGATGCATAAAGTGGAAAATACAGTGAGGAAATTTATATACACACAGACCATGAAAGCTTATGCTCAAATAAATTGTTTAGTCTCTAAGGTGCCACAAGTACTCCTTTTCTTTTTGTGAATACAGACTAATACGGCTGCTACTCTGAAACCTGTGGTTTTATAGTTTCTCATAGGTAGCAGGAGACAAAAGGAAGTACAGATTTTTCATTCCATAACCTGATGCAGCTCGTTTGAACTTGTATTAAACACTTGAGAAACTAATACATTTCCAAATTACACTCTTGAGATTTGATCTTGTTCCTAGTGAAGTCACTAGCAAATCTCTTGGTGACTTCAGTGAGTGCAGGATTGGAACCTTAGGAAGATAACAGAGCTCAGTAATAGACATTCCAACTTTGTTAGGAGAGATTTTTGTCAATGCTCATTGATTTGCTTCAGAATTTGAGTTTATAACTCAAACAGTTGGAACATTTGGTTGTTATCATGAAAAGTTTTGCTGATGCTTCAGGCTCTTTTGTGCCTCCATTTATTTTAAATTCTTTTTCCTGTAAATGCGCCTGGAACAGGGTAGTTTTAAGGTAATTACGTTTTCATTTTGTTTTACTTTTTTTTGTAAAATTGTCTTTAAAAATAACATTTGGCACATGCACAGTAATTTGCACACATTAAGGAGATCTGTGTGCATATGTAGTATAGAGTCACTCTCTTACTCCTGCAAGGGTTTTGCATAGAAAAAAATATTAGAAGTGTATTTAACATATGGTGACTTACTGCTTTAGTAACCCTCGTTTCACTTTGCACCTGTGGACAATTCTTGCTTATCTCAGCAATATGGTGATGCTAACCAGAAATAGGGTGTGGAGGAATTAGAATAATAAACCTTAGCATTATACATACTGCAGGCCTTCTGAGGATCTCAGTGATCATCATGGCCTACATTCAGAAAGGTATTTCAGCATGTGCCTAATTTTAAGCAATAATAGTCCCATTGAAATGAAGTCTAAGTTATTAAGCCTCAGAACACCCTATTATGTAGGATGTCAAGTATTATCCCCATTTGACCAAAAAGGAAACTAGGGATCAGACAAGTTAAGTGACTTGCCCAGGGTTATATAGAAACTTAGGTGACTTGGGATTGCTATAAGGGCAAGGTTACATTTCAGTCCCCAAGAATAGGAGCTGTTGAGTGCTAAACTATTTTGAAAGTCTTCCTGACCCTCCCCACGCCCAAGTCTTTTGAATCATAGTCCCACCCACTTTATGGGTTAGATCCTGGAAGTTCTTAGGCTTGTGTGTATTCACTCACATGAGAAGTCAGTGACACTATGTAGGTATATCATGAATTCAGAAGAGAAAGGTAACTACCTATGACTTGCATATCTACCATGAAGTGGAAAGCACCCCAGAAAAATTTGATTCAACATTGTTTACATAACCTGTTAGGAATGAGAGAGTTTAGGAGACAGCAGTTCCTGTCTTGCCTGTAATGTCATTGTTGACAGCAGTTCATGGCAGGTTCCGTTAAAATGAGGAGAGAAAATTGGTTAAGAGTCAGTCATGTGTTTAAAATAGCATGGGCTTTAAAGTTTTATTCAGTATTTTATCATTAGCAATGCTGACAAGGCTTTTGCACTACAGTGGCTGAGTCTAGCTGATACTGAAGAGTCTCATCTATAAGTTACAGGTAATAAAACCGTCTGAGCCGAATTTCCCAATTAGCCCTAGACCTGATCCAGATCCCCATATACTGCTTCACTTTCTGTCTTGCACCTACTTTGCTTGGCCTTTGTTACCGGCACAACTGCAAGCCAAATTGCGCCGATATTAGAGCAAGTCATGTGGAGTCTTTTGCTCCTGGATAGGATTTCCATGCTGATCCCAAACCTCTGTGCACCCAGAGATAGCATGAAGCATAGAAACCAATGGTGAGCCATTATCTCGCCCTCTTGCGCACTGGTTTGCACTACAAAAATGAATATAATTGGTGCTTTTATGGTCTACCTGCCAGCGATTTTTACTGAGATCTCTAATCACTCCCACAAAGCCAAACACCTTCCACCCAGCCAGTAGGTGGTGGCCTCAAACTGCCCAAATCCATTATGTTACGAATTAGATTTTCCGTGGCTATTGTTAATAGTATCCATGATATTTGCAAGTGGGGCCTATAGTAATTTTTTGCTATGCACAACAGTGTTACATTGTCACACCTTTACAAATAGGATGCGTTACATGTCCTTGTGATATAATATCTTTCATACAGAATATTTTTAGTAACAAATGAACAAGTAGTAGATAACGGGCTATAAAATAGGCTTTAGTGGATTCTCTCTCTTGAAACAGAGATTTGACATCTGAGAGATTATCCTCTATCGCAACAAGAAATTATGGGCTTGAAAATACAGGAATTAATGAATGAAATTCTATGGCTTCTGTTGTGCAGGAGGCCAGACTTGATTGTCATAATGGTGCCTTCTGTCCTTCACATCTTTGTGTCTATAAATCCTCATGCTTCAGGCATAAAATCATCCCTAATTGAGGGGATGAGAAACAAGTTTCCCTATGGGCAGGTTATTCCTTAGTTATCCACTATAGGGTTTCTTCCACCTCTCCCTGAAGCATCTGGTACTGACTTGTCAGATATAGGAGTAGATAGAGGTCTGGTCTAATACACAATGGCAATTCTTATGGATAAATCTGCATTCCTTTGGCCCCCGTGTTGAAAACAATGATGGCTGTAGGCATTTAAGTATCTTACTCATGACATTTAATGGTTTTTGTCTTTCTTGACAATCAAGAGAAAGTTTATTGGGGTAACATTTTCAAGAATGCCCAAGTCACATTTACAAAACAGATTTGAGATGTAGGCTTCAAAATCATCTTGAAACTCTTGAAAATGTCCCACCTTGCACATTGCCTGGAGCAGTGGACCTGGGGAACTGGTAGGGCATTTCTATTGCTAAGATCCATGATTAGTCTCATTCTTTTCTGATTTTGTTTAGTTTTCTGGGCTATTTTATCAGCTATTCTCAATTGTGCTCACAAGTCAGCTGTGCTCTTATGTGGCTGTTACACAATCTTGCATTTGGCTCTGGTTCATCTTCACTTCCCTTTTCTGGCTCTCATAGTTGAACTCTTCCTTTATCTCCCATTGTTCATGATGCCATATGGCTCCTATTGTTCTTGCAGCTTGAAGTTAAAATAGTGACAATTATTTTTCAATGCAGAGATATGCTCCAACTTCTCCGATCAGATACTACTTTTGGGTAGTATTATTAGTTCTCTGTTTTATCCTTGTATTTAGCACATGGTAGAGGCAAGATCTTTCCACTATTGACATTCACCCTTCTAAAAGTCTTTTCTCATGATTGTACATGGCAGTTTTGTTCTCATCAACAACTACCTTTCTCTTGAATTACATACTAAACTCCCTTCAACTTTACATGCACAAACCCCTCTCATGAGTTTGCTTTTAGAAAGCACCACCACATCTTTACACTGTTTGGGGAACAAACACAGGATCCCTATAGGCCCCAAATTCCTAAAACTTAGGGTCCCTAAAACCCTGTATCACAAAGAAAACCCTGAAGGAAAATGGGGAAAATAATAATGAAGCCCCATTAGTTGAATGCATACAAACCCAAACAGAACCAACTGGCTTTGATTTTAACTAGAGTTTTAGCACCAAACTTCAGATTGGAATTGGGTGCTCATACACTAGCGATGAGGATGGTACCAGAGCAATACAGGAACAGAATGTCCTCAAAGCTCCCCATGTATTCATATCTGGACCTTTGATGAGGCCCATAATAGGTTCATCCGATGAAGTGAGCTGTAGCTCACGAAAGCTTACGCTCAAATAAATTTGTTAGTCTCTAAGGTGCCACAAGTACTCCTTTTCTTTTTGCAAATACAGACTAACACGGCTGCTACTCTGAAACCTGTCATAATAGGTTCACTTACCCAGTCCAGTGCCAGTTCTTCCGTGTCTCAATTCCCCTTTTCTCTGTAGCTCAGTTTCCCATCAGAGGTCAGCATTCTCTCGACCAATGGTATGCATGGCAAGGCACCCTCCTTCACCGCCTCAGCTTCAGTGTTTCTCCCTCTGGTGGTGAGTAAATCAGTCCTACTCCAGAGGGTTTTAATTCTGCACTCTGGTTTATTTTTCACTGGGCCGCAGAGTAGGCCCAAGTAGTTCTCTTAAGACACACAAAAACCAAACTCATAACACAAAAATAAATACCTCTCCCTGTCCCCTCTCCAGGGTTTTGCCTTATTACGCTGGCTTCTGGCTGCCAGTTCTTCTACAAACAGCAGTTAACTGGGTTGTTTCCCTTATACAGAGGAGAGCAGCCTTCTACCCAGGAGAAGCCTTTTCTCCCTCCTGCAGCTTATTTCTCATCCCTCTTTTTTCTCTCTCACCAGAAGAGGGTTTTATAAAGGACACCAGTGGCCCTTAATTGGACTCAGATGTCCCTAGTTAACCTGAGGTAAACTCTTTTCAGTTCATTGAGTAAAGGGCCTTTACCATTCTAGGGCTGATATATCTGCCTTCCCCCACTCTCTCATAACTGTCAGCTCCGACTTTGTCACATCAGCCCATTTGAGACTTTAGCAAGTTGGGTGACTTGACCCTGTCAGCCAAGCAAGAATCCTCCTTTCCCTGGGCAAAATCAGAAACAAAACATAAACAAGGAAGTCCCATCCATTCAACCCCAGGCTCAATAGCCCTTACCCCTTTAGGGGAGGGGTCTCCATATTACTATTACAGGCATCAGCTCCGTGACTCAGGCTGTTACAGGCAGCAGCCTGCTCTAAACCTCAGTCCACTTGCTTCCAAAGATCACCTCTTAAAGTGCCTATTGTTGGTCAGGTCTTCTCTGGCTCCTCAGCACACAAATACCCCACCCCCTTGGGTTCTTCTGTAGCTCATGGGTAGGCCTCCTCTCTGGCCCTCTCTGCCATCCTTTCCTTGTGCCTGGAAAACCTCCCACCACTCCTGCCAACTCTCCCCAGTACTCAGAACAGGCTGCCTCATATTTCCCAACAGGCTTAGCTCCCACTCACTTGCTCCCTCAGTCTCACAATCAACAGAACTGAGAAGAATCAGGGGAAGGTCAGAACTGGGATACGAATCCCTTAAAGGCCCAGCTCACTCTGTGACAAGGCCCATCTCTAAAGGAAACACAAAATTATTCAAAACCAGTGTCTAAGAAAGCAGCTGAACAACCCAGCTCTCACACAGCTAGAGCCATCAAAACCTGTATTAAAGGGCCACTCCTGCAAGGAGCTGAGTGCTTCCTGGGAGGCTACTGCGTGCCCACAACTTCAGTGAGAGTTGAGATTCCCTCAACAAGAACTAGGACAGAGCACTTACAAGCAGTGGCAGAAAAAGAATAATAAAAAGCTTCTTGCTCTGGAATGCAGGAAGTTGTGTGATGAAAAGCCTGCTTTCCTCAAGGAATGTGGTATCACAGACCCTCAATGCTCATCCACACCAATCTATGATCCGTTCCTTCCTCCTTTCTATTTTCTTACTCCCTGCTCATTCACTCAGTTTTGCTCTCTCATGTTGCTCCTCGTTGGAGGGCTCTCTTGGCTCCAGCAACTGCAGACTACTTGTTGAGACACTTTTATTGATGCCACAAATTATTTCTGGATTCTTGCGATTATCAATTGTTTAGAGTAAGGCCACAGTCTGGATGTACTTTGCAAGGAACAAAGCAACTCCTTATTAGCAGAAGTCTGGGTGTGAGGTAGTACATAAGAAAAAGTCAAAGGGGGTACAGTAAATTTGTGCACCATTATATGAGTGCCATAACTTTAAAAGTTGCATTTAGAACATCTACAGAAAAACCCAGCAAGTCTATCTACTGTCTTACATCCTTTCAATTACTTCACATGTTATGAAGTCTCTGTACCAAAGAGCATCAAAGAGTCTTGGGAAATGCAGGTGGCTTATGAAATTTAATAAGGTACATTTGCCTATAAACAACATGCCAAAGCCTTATCACAAAAATGTAATTACTTTCAGTGCCAATCATTCTTTCCTTCCCTTCTTTCCCCTTTGTCTCTACCATTTCAAGTCTATATCCTTCCAGAGATGACTTTCCTCTATGCATAGAGTGAACTATGTCACCACGCTTTGAAGACAACGATATGATGTGCCAGGTGGATGTGGCGGAATATAAAACGTGCACCGCTATCAGTATCGGATGAATAAAAGCATACACGTGGAGATCACTAGAAGTCAGTAAGATAAGATTAGATGTTATCAACAGAGCAGATAGTCATTCAGACTAGAACAGACAGTACAATATTTCTACAAAAAAGAAGTGCAATAAACAGCAAAGAGATTAGAGTGACACACACTGAAGCCTCTCAGAGGGGTATCTATAAATCCCAGTGCCTCCTGGGGCTATTTCTGGGTTGGTGCTCAGAGCTATGCCTAAAGGCACAATCTAACCCTTAGTATAATGAAAAATTATTCAGATGCCCTGATCTGCTCAGTACAACATTAGGGTCTGATAGAGCAAGTACTTACTACTTAATGTTTACTACCACGAGTAGAATATGAGTTTTAATTGGGCTACTCACACTAGTAATACTACACTTGTTAAGTGTCAGCAGAATCAGGTCCATCAGCTATGGGAAATATTTACAGCAACATCTGAAAACCTCAAAATGAGATGGTTATGCATTTCATCTTAAAGTCACAAAATTGTTCAGTTTCATGAAAAGCCTTTGTGATTTCTTCATGTAGGGGAGAGAAGAGGTAGGCAAAATGGTTCTGTTTTCAAGATAAAAGTTCAAAATTTCATTTGGAGGAAGATCAATTTTCCCTTAAAAAACATACATTTGAAATTTCCCTGGTTTGATGCAAGACTGACCCATTGATAATTTCATACAAGTCTCATCTCCTGGGTTATGAAATATCATGAAACGCAATTACAAATGAGAGTTGGTTAAAAGACAGGGAAAATAAAATTCATGGAAATTTCACTGAAATTTTGAAAAATCAAACAATTTCAACACAGGGCAAGAAGCAAGTAACAAACATTTCATTCAAATTTCCCACCAATCCATATTTTTTGTCTTCAGTACATAAAATTCTGATGAAGACTCTCATTGAAAAGAAATGACAACTTAACATTTCTTGACCAGCTTTACATCTATTATAAAATGTTTTCCCATTTTATTTTTGGGCAAAATTCTCATCAGTTTTTGCCCCTCCCTTGTACAGAAATTTCTGCAATATCTTTGGTCAAAGATAGGGAAGTTTTCCAGCAGGGTCACATTCACTCCAGAGAAACAGCACAAGGCCTAATGCACCACTTCCATCCCCCTAAAACTCATTCATTTTGCCCAGTTTCCAGACGGCTCTTTGATTTGTTAGCGTTTACATTTTTCTCCCTCTTTTTTTCTAAGAGCCTCCAAGTCTTGCAGAAGCTTATGTGTTTGCACTGTACTTCTCAATTTATTTTACTAGTTTTGTAACAATTTCAACAATTCCTTTCCTTTAGGAATTCTAACTGTAAAGCCAAATTATGAATTATTAATTAAAGCTTTTGTTAAGTACCTCTGCCCTCTCCGTTTATATTTTTGCACCATGGCTTCTCATCTATTATTGTGATCATTTATTATTTATCTAGTGCCATGGGTTTTCATGGTTCTTTACAGATCAGCAAATATGGCAAGTCCCTGCCCAGAGGAGCTTGCAATTTATGGTCAAAAGGACATGGGTTTTTCTGATGTTTATGAAACCTTCATAAATGTTACATTACAGAATAGTGCCTGGGAATGTTGATAGAGCATCCAGTTCCACTACTGACCAACGAGGTCACAGAATACATTAAAGTCCCATTCGCTACTGCAAGAGTTCTAAATCCACTTCTTCGCCCAATTTCCCTGTGCAGCTTAGCACATTCCATTACTGGCACATGAGTGGGGTGGTGCTGAGGTTATTTTTTGCTACACAGTTGTGAAGTATTTGTAAGTTTCGGCGCTGATCTGCCCTTATTATAACTGCTCAGTGAAATATGAATAGATAAAGTGCATGAAGAGCAAATCAATCACAAGGCTGAGATGCTGAACACCAATGTCTTACTAACCTTTTCTGTTCTTTTAAGGTGAAATTCACCTCTGTGTAGAGGAGCTGCATTAGACCTGCGCACCACTGAGAAAAGGGCTTATATGAGATTTAAGAAGTGCATGGACCCTTTTCAGGAGCATGAATTTCTCCCGTAGATTTGTATTCTTTTTTTAAACAAATGTCATGCCTATGCAAGGTGACAGACTGACAGCCCTCTGCTAATGGAAAGGCATGGTAGCAGCAGTGCAAGTTCCTTCCATGCTGCCAGACTTACGTACCTCATCCCTGGTGTCACAGATAGAGCTCCGCCTCTTGGCCACGCAGACTGCTGGAAGGATCCTACCACAGAATCCCTTGTGCTTTTAACCTCCACAGGCCAGGCACTGCCCCTGACTTGGACTCTGTAGGTATGCTCTTAGGGTGCAGATCCTCTCTCTAGCACACTGTCAAGGTTCCTCCCCCACTCTGAACTCTAGGGTACAGATGTGGGGACCTGCATGAAAAACCTCCTAAGCTTATCTTTACCAGCTTAGGTCAAAACTTCCCCAAGGTACAAAATATTACACCTTGGACAGGCCGCTACCACCACCAAACTAATACTGGTTACTGGGGAAGAGCTGTTTGGACGCGTCCTTCCCCCCAAAATACTTCCCAAAACCTTGCACCCCACTTCCTGGACAAGGTTTGGTAAAAAGCCTCACCAATTTGTCTAGGTGACTACAGACCCAGACCCTTGGATCTTAAGAACAATGAACAATCCTCCCAACACTTGCACCCCCCCTTTCCTGGGAAATGTTGGATAAAAAGCCTCACCAATTTGCATAGGTGACCACAAACCCAAACCCTTGGATCTGAGAACAATGAAAAAGCATTCAGTGTTTTACAAGAAGACTTTTAATAAAAAATAGAAGTAAATAGAAATAAAGAAATCCCCCCTGTAAAATCAGGATGATATATATCTTACAGGGTAATTAGATTCAAAAACATAGAGAACCCCTCTAGGCAAAACCTTAAGTTACAAAAAAGATACACAGACAGAAATAGTTATTCTATTCAGCACAATTCTTTTCTCAGCCATTTAAAGAAATCATAATCTAACACATACCTAGCTAGATTACTTACTAAAAGTTCTAAGACTCCATTCCTGTTCTGTCCCCGGCCAAGACGACTACAGACAGACACAGACCCTTTGTTTCTCTCCCTCCTCCCAGCTTTTGAAAGTATCTTGTCTCCTCATTGGTCATTTTGGTCAGGTGCCAGCGAGGTTACCTTTAGCTTCTTAACCCTTTACAGGTGAGAGGAGCTTTCCCCTGGCCAGGAGGGATTTCAAAGGGGTTTACCCTTCCCTTTATATTTATGACACGCCCCCCAAATCTCAGCTAGGGTGAAACACTGGCTGGGATTTCTTCCTGGAGCTCTAGGAAAACAGAGTTAATAAGACACATGCATCTCTAAATATACTACCAAGTACATAAAGACTAACAATATTTTCCACATCTCAAGGACGATTTTAACCAGTTGATTCTGGGAAACTTTCACGGGAGAGTGCATCAGCCACTTTGTTAGAAGCTCCTGAGATGTGTTGGATGTCGAAATCAAAATCTTGGAGAGCTAAACTCCACCGAAGAAGTTTTTTGTTAGTTTTTTTGACGGTGTGAAGCCACTTTAGTGCAGCATGGTCGGTTTGCAGGTGGAAACGCCGTCCCCAAACATATGGGCGTAGCTTTTCCAGAGCGTAGACAATGGCATAACATTCTTTTTCAGTGACTGACCAGTTGCTTTCCCTCTCAGACAGTTTTTTGCTGAGAAACACTACAGGGTGGAATTCTTGATCAGGTCCTTTCTGCATTAAAACTGCTCCCACACCACGCTCGGATGCATCTGTGGTTACTAGGAACGGTTTGTCAAAGTCTGGGGCCCTTAGTACAGGGTCAGACATGAGTGTCGCTTTAAGCTTGTTAAAGGCCTTCTGACACTTTCCGGTCCACTGAACAGCATTTGGCTGTTTCTTTTTGGTTAGGTCTGTCAGTGGGGCAGCGATTTGGCTGTAGTGCGGTACAAATCGTCTGTAATAACCGGCCAAGCCTAAGAAGGATTGAACCTGTTTCTTTGACTTTGGGACAGGCCACTTTTGGATAGCATCCACTTTGGCCTGTAGGGGGCTGATAGTTCCTTGACCCACCTGGTGTCCAAGGTAAGTCACTCTGTTTAGGCCTATTTGACACTTCTTAGCCTTAACAGTTAGTCCTGCCTCCCTTATGCGCTCAAGGACTTTTTGTAGATGTTCCAGGTGGTCTGCCCAGGAATCCGAAAATATGGCCACATCGTCAAGGTAGGCGACTGCATATTCTCCTAATCCCGCTAGGAGACCATCTACAAGTCTTTGGAAAGTGGCGGGTGCATTTCGCAGCCCGAAAGGGAGTACATTAAATTCATACAGCCCGAGATGTGTGATGAAGGCTGACCTTTCCTTGGCAGATTCATCTAGCGGTACCTGCCAGTACCCCTTGGTTAAGTCCAAGGTAGAGATGAACTGGGCCCTTCCCAGTTTCTCTAATAGTTCATCTGTGCGTGGCATGGGATAGTTGTCTGGGCGAGTTACAGCATTTAGCTTATGGTAGTCCACGCAAAAACGTATTTCCCCATCTGGTTTGGGAACTAGAACCACTGGAGATGCCCATGCACTTTCAGAGGGGCGGATTACACCCATCTGTAACATATCCTGGATCTCCCGTTCTATAGCAGTTTTAGCTTGAGGAGACACCCGGTAAGGTTGGACCCTAATTGGGTGAGCATTACCTGTGTCAATGGAGTGGTATGCCCGTTCAGTCAGTCCTGGGGTGGCTGAGAACGTTGGCGCGTAGCTAGTGCACAGCTCCTGGATCTGCTGTCGCTGCATACGCCCAAGGGTCATGGAGAGGTTCACCTCTTCCACACCACCAGCACATTTCCCTTCGTAGTAGACACCTTCAGGCCACTCAGCGTCGTCTCCTCCCTGGGCTGTAAACTGACAAACCTTTAATTCTCTGGGATAAAAGGGCTTTAGAGAATTAATATGATACACCTTAGGCTTTCGGTTGGAGGTGGGGAATGCTATGAGATAATTAACAGCCCCCAGGCGCTCCTGGACCACGAATGGCCCTTCCCACGATGCTTCCATTTTATGGGCCTGGAGCGCCTTTAAGACCATGACCTGGTCTCCTACTTTGAAGGAACGCTCTCTGGTATGTTTATCATACCAGGCTTTTTGCTCTTTTTGAGCATCCTGTAAGTTTTCTCTAGCAAGGGCTAAAGAGGTTCGGAGGGTGTTTTGTAGGTTGGTTACAAAGTCCAGAATGTTAGTTCCTGGAGAAGGTGTAAATCCCTCCCATTGCTGCTTCACCAACTGCAATGGCCCCTTAACCTCACGGCCATATACAAGTTCAAATGGGGAAAACCCTAAACTGGGATGTGGTACAGCTCTGTAGGCAAAGAGCAACTGCTGCAATACTAGGTCCCAATCATTGGAGTGCTCATTTACGAATTTACGTATCATGGCCCCCAAAGTTCCATTAAACTTCTCCACCATGCCATTTGTTTGATGATGGTAAGGAGTGGCAACCAAGTGATTTACCCCATGAGCTTCCCAAAGGTTTTTCATAGTTCCTGCCAGGAAATTAGTCCCTGCATCTGTGAGGATGTCGGAGGGCCAACCTACCCTGGCAAAAATGTCTGCTAGTGCCTGACACACACTTTTAGCCCTGGTGTTGCTTAGAGCTACTGCTTCCGGCCATCGGGTGGCAAAATCCATGAAAGTCAGTATGTACTGCTTTCCTCTGGGTGTCTTTTTCGGAAAAGGACCCAGAATATCCACAGCTACTCGCTGAAATGGAACTTCAATGATGGGGAGTGGCTGGAGAGGAGCTTTGACCTGGTCTTGGGGTTTTCCCACTCTTTGGCACACCTCACAAGACTGGACATAGGTAGAAACATCCTTGCCCATTCCCTCCCAGTGGAATGACCCCCCCAAACGGTCTTTGATCCTGTTCACCCCAGCATGGCCACTAGGGTGATCATGGGCTAAGCTCAAGAGCTTGGCCCGGTATTTAGTTGGAACTACCAACTGTCTCTGAGGATGCCAGTCTTCCTGGTGTCCCCCAGAAAGAGTTTCCTTGTATAAAAGTCCTCTTTCTACAACAAACCTGGATCGATTAGAAGAGCTGAGAGGCGGTGGGTTGCTCTGTGCCGCCGTCCAAGCTCTCTGGAGGCTTTCATCTGCTTCCTGTTCGGTCTGGAACTGTTCCCTTGATGCTGGAGATATCAGTTCCTCATGGGATTGTGGACCTAGGCTTGGTCCCTCTGGAAGCGATATAGGGGATGGAGCTGTTTCTGTTGACTGTGAACCGCTCTCCGCTGGTGCACTATGTTGGGATTCAGGCTCCGGCTGAGCCTCTTGCGTAGGGTTATCGGCTGCTGCCAGTTCAGGTTCGGTGGGGCCCTCTGGTGTTGAGGTTGCAAGTACTGGATTCAGTGCTGACACGGGGTCTGGTGTTGGTTGTTTGGCTGGTTCCGGTTCTGGGACTGGTTCCGTCTGGGTCTCTGGGACTGGATCCACTACTGCTGTTGCAGACATTGGCCTGGGGTCCAGGTCCATCACCTCTGACTGGGTCCTGATAGAAGTTTCCGGAACAGAGCTAGGCCTCACGGCTTGTTTAGCCTGGTTGCGGGTGACCATTCCCACCCTCTTGGCCTGCTTCACATGATTGGCCAAGTCTTCCCCCAACAGCATGGGGATGGGATAATCATCATAGACTGCAAAAGTCCACATTCCTGACCAGCCCTTGTACTGGACAGGCAACTTGGCTGTAGGCAAATTGAAAGAGTTGGACTTGAAGGGTTGAATCGTCACTTGGATCTCTGGGTTGATTAAATTGGGGTCCACTAAGGAAGCATGGATAGCTGACACTTGTGCTCCGGTGTCCCTCCACGCGGTGACCTTCTTCCCACCCACACTCACAGTTTCCCTCCGCTCCAAGGGTATCTGGGAGGTATCTGGGCCTGTGGACCTCTGGTGTGATTCCGGTGCAATGAACTGTAATCTGTTGGGGTTCTTGGGGCAGTTGGCCTTTACATGCCCCAGCTCGTTACACTTAAAACATCGTCCAGCTGACGGGTCACTGGGGCGAGGAGGGTTGCTGGAGAACGGGGTGGTGGGACGATAAGGGGTCTGGAGGGTTCTTTGGGAGGTAGGTGGGGCTTTGGGCAGCCCCCGGTAATAGGGTGTGGTCTGGGGTGGTCCCTTCTGGTCTCCGCTCCAACTGCGACCAGTTTTCTTCTTCTCTGCCACCTCCACCCATCTGGCTCCAATCTCTCCTGCCTCAATTACAGTTTTGGGTTTCCCATCTAGGATGTATCTTTCTATTTCCTCAGGAACACCCTCTAAGAATTGTTCCATTTGCATTAGGAAGGGCAAATTTACTGGAGATTCAACACTTGCTCCTGATATCCAGGCATCCTAATGTTTCACAATGTGGTAGGCATGTCGGGTAAATGACATGTCTGGTTTCCACCTTAGGGCTCTGAACCTCCGACGAGACTGCTCGGGTGTTATCCCCATTCTGACTCTCGCCTTGGATTTAAACAGTTCATACTTGTTCATGTGTTCTTTAGGCATTTCAGCTGCCACCTCAGCTAAGGGTCCACTGAGCTGCGGCCTCAGCTCTACCATGTATTGGTCAGTAGAGATGTTGTACCCAAGGCAGGCCCTTTCGAAGTTTTCTAAGAAGGCCTCAGTATCATCACCTGCCTTGTAGGTGGGGAACTTTCTGGGATGGGAAGTGGTACCTGGAGAAGGATTGCTAGGGTTTGTTGGTATATTCTGCTGGGCCTTTATCCTCTCCATCTCCTCCACATGCTTCCTCTCTTTTTCCTTCTCCTCCTCCTTCAGCCGCATGAGTTCTATCTGTCTTTCATGTTCCCTTTGTTTTTCCTCAGCCTGAAATTTGGCTAATTCCAGCTGTAGTCGAGCTGAGGATTTGGCCATTCTAACCTCTCTGTTTTTAACTAACTCTACACCCGAGGTTTAGAAATAAACAAACAAAACTTGGCTGTAAAATTTTGCTGTGCTGGAATAGAATACCTATTCTCTGATAGTGATTGTCAGCCTACAGAAAAAGACAATTCCCTTGTCTCTGCTCTGGGCCCAAATTAAAGCAAAAAACCTCCAACTACTTGGAAACCTGCTTACCCAGCCCAAAGAAGAAAAAAAATTTCTTTTCAAACCTGTGCTCCTTGTAAAACAAAAAAAAAAATCAAAATCCTAAAAAAAACCCTGCCACTTTTGTCTCCAGGCAAATGGGTAGAGCACACACCCCCTATTTACTTTTAGGAAGAAAAGAAAAAAAAAAAAACCTCTGGGTTGGAAGACTGTGAATTTCCCTGCAGGAGTTAAGTACCCTGCCTCCAGGCAAAGAAAACCTGCAATTCACAAGATAATCCCCTTTTGTCTCTGCTTGGCCACAAAGCAGAGAGAAACCAAGCTGCTTTCAGTTTCAAAGCTGCCTTCTGGACTTCCTAAAAATTCCTTTTTAAAATCTGTATTTCTAGTTCAAAAAATCTCAACTGGATCTCAAAATGATTTCAGGTTAATCCCACCACTGTGCCACCATGTCAAGGTTCCTCCCCCACTCTGAACTCTAGGGTACAGATGTGGGGACCTGCATGAAAAACCTCCTAAGCTTATCTTTACCAGCTTAGGTCAAAACTTCCCCAAGGTACAAAATATTACACCTTGGACAGGCCGCTACCACCACCAAACTAATACTGGTTACTGGGGAAGAGCTGTTTGGACGCGTCCTTCCCCCCAAAATACTTCCCAAGACCTTGCACCCCACTTCCTGGACAAGGTTTGGTAAAAAGCCTCACCAATTTGTCTAGGTGACTACAGACCCAGACCCTTGGATCTTAAGAACAATGAACAATCCTCCCAACACTTGCACCCCCCCTTTCCTGGGAAATGTTGGATAAAAAGCCTCACCAATTTGCATAGGTGACCACAAACCCAAACCCTTGGATCTGAGAACAATGAAAAAGCATTCAGTGTTTTACAAGAAGACTTTTAATAAAAAATAGAAGTAAATAGAAATAAAAGAAAAGGAGGACTTGTGGCACCTTAGAGACTAACCAATTTATTAGAGCATAAGCTTTCGTGAGCTACAGCTCACTTCCTCAGATGCATATCGTGGAAACTGCAGCAGGCTTTATATATACACAGAGAATATGAAACAATACCTATTCCCACCCCACTGTCCTGCTGGTAATAGCTTATCTAAAGTGATTTCCAGCACAAATCCAGGTTTTCTCACCCTCCAAACCCCACACAAATTCACTCTCCTGCTGGTGATAGCCTATCACCAGCAGGAGAGTGAATTTGTGTGGGGGGGTGGAGGGTGAGAAAACCTGGATTTGTGCTGGAAATCACTTTAGATAAGCTATTACCAGCAGGACAGTGGGGTGGGAATAGGTATTGTTTCATATTCTCTGTGTATATATAAAGCCTGCTGCAGTTTCCACGATATGCATCTGAGGAAGTGAGCTGTAGCTCACGAAAGCTTATGCTCTAATAAATTGGTTAGTCTCTAAGGTGCCACAAGTCCTCCTTTTCTTTTTGCGAATACAGACTAACACGGCTGCTACTCTGAAACCTGTCAATAGAAATAAAGAAATCCCCCCTGTAAAATCAGGATGGTATATATCTTACAGGGTAATTAGATTCAAAAACATAGAGAACCCCTCTAGGCAAAACCTTAAGTTACAAAAAAGATACACAGACAGAAATAGTTATTCTATTCAGCACAATTCTTTTCTCAGCCATTTAAAGAAATCATAATCTAACACATACCTAGCTAGATTACTTACTAAAAGTTCTAAGACTCCATTCCTGTTCTGTCCCCGGCCAAGACGACTACAGACAGACACAGACCCTTTGTTTCTCTCCCTCCTCCCAGCTTTTGAAAGTATCTTGTCTCCTCATTGGTCATTTTGGTCAGGTGCCAGCGAGGTTACCTTTAGCTTCTTAACCCTTTACAGGTGAGAGGAGCTTTCCCCTGGCCAGGAGGGATTTCAAAGGGGTTTACCCTTCCCTTTATATTTATGACACACACCTTTCTGAGAGCTGTCATACTCCATCCCCTGGGACTTGTGCTGACCCCCCAGAATCCTCTATAGCTTAAATACACCCAGAACTCCAGCCGTGTGTGCACTCTGGGTTCACAAGTTAACTCTTCAGGGGCCCGTGACAGATACAGCACTTAACACACACATACCCATACTTTGCACAGGATTCTAGAAGACCATTGATCTTTATTTATGAGATAATCCACAGACAGTACAGCTCATTTAGAAAACAACAAATATCCTGTTTGCAATGCCTCTCACTCTAGCCCACCTGTCCCTTGGGAGTCCTTGCGGGACCATCTGTGTTCAGGTAGGCAGAGTTTTTCCCACTTCATCAGGCTCCTGCAGCAGCTTCCTTCAGCTTCAGCTAGTGAAAATGGCCAAAAAACCCCAAATATAGCTTTCCAGTCTCCTTTGTTGGATAATTC
Source organism: Lepidochelys olivacea (assembly GCF_965140295.1). Classification (NCBI taxonomy): domain Eukaryota; kingdom Metazoa; phylum Chordata; order Testudines; family Cheloniidae; genus Lepidochelys; species Lepidochelys olivacea. Next base: position 11,249,310 of record NC_140419.1, read on the forward strand.
CCTGATCAGCCTCCCCAGGAGATCACAGACCTCTATCAGGTGACGTTGTTGCCAGGTGACCTCTCCCCTGACAGAACTAGTTCTCCTGGGTGGTAGCCAGCCTATTGTCTAGGATGCTTGTATTGAATATGATCCAGACCCCTTTTGTCAGCCCTGTATCACTGCCTCTTGGAATTTCAGTTCAACATGGAGACAAAAGGACAACAGAAAAGGCAAAAGAAAAGGAGTACTTGTGGCACCTTAGAGACTAACCAATTTATTTGAGCATAAGCTTTTGTGAGCTACAGCTCACTTCATCGGATGCATACTGTGGAAAGTATAGAAGATCTTTTTATACACACAAAGCATGAAAAAATGGGTGTTTACCACTACAAAAGGTTTTTTCTCCCCCCACCCCACTCTCCTGCTGGTAATAGCTTATCTAAAGTGATCACTCTCCTTACAATGTGTATGATAATCAAGTTGGGCCATTTCCAGCACAAATCCAGGTTTCCCCACACACACACACAAACCCACTCTCCTGTTGGTAATAGTGCAATAGAAAAGGCAAAGTGCTTCGCAATCAAAATGGAGTTCGTAGCTTGATAAAAATACACACAGAGAGGTTATACTCTTACATCAAATTCATGTTATACAGTTGGATTCCCCAAGTCATCACACCTGGCTTGGAGAAACCAAAACTTGGGGGCGGGGGTGAGAGCAGAACCTATTCTTCATGTTCATTCATTGCTTGGAGTATCTCCTGAGACTGCCAACATGGGTGCCAACCTGAGTATTGTTCATTGACACATGAATAAAGTGCCTGAAAAGGAAATCAGTTATGTGGCTAAGATGCAGAACACCCCTGTTGAAGTTTAACTTCTTTTCTTTTAACAAGAAAAATCACTGTTTGTAGAGACGCATCACTCATTTTACACTGGCTAATGAATAGCCCAGCCTCTGATAACTTTCTTCACTAGCAATTTGGGCTGCAGTCAAAGAGGCAGACATTGATGTGAAAGATTCTGCATCCCATTGCCAAAATCTTGATCTATCCTGTCCTTTGTGGAGGCTTTTCAGACTTTTTAAACAAAGACTGAGTCATTCTTGTAGCCTACCATGAATATCATATTAGATGGATAACGTGCACAAACATGTAAATAATTGCACATTGCTTTGAGCCTGAGAACAGTGAAAACAACTGAATGGATTGTTCTATAAAGCATCATACATTTGGAATATTTTCATATTTAAGCAGAGTTGGGCCCAACCTGCACATTCAAATCCTGATTGAGAGTGTCACGATTTGCGTGTTTTATGGATCTCGGGTATTTGGTTAGGCTCTTTATAAATATAGGAGTGATTTGCCTAATTCTGATCGGGAGTCACATTTGAATATTAACCACCACCCCTTCTACCAACATCCAGATTAGTACCGTCTCTTCATTTAGGCCCTGATTCCGCAAAGCACTTAAGCACATGGTTAATTTTCAGCATGCAAGTAACTCCCTTGATTTCAGTGGGGCTAGTCAGCTGCTTAACGGTACATACATGCTTAGGTGCTCTGCTCAGTTGGGGCCCATGGGTTGTTGTAGCTTGAGAGATAAATATTTGAGAATCAGGATTTTGTTTGGTACAGGAGATATGATCAGTATACAAGGATTGAAATATATCACCATACTCCTGTAGGTTTCACAGCATCCATTTCTTACCACTCAAGGACAAGTGGGCTGATTACCAGCTCCTTCCTTTTGTCGTGGTAGGAGTCTTCAAATGTTTCTTTCAGAGTTTTGATAAAAAAACAACTATTATTTTGTTGTAGTTTTGTAAAATAGTGAATCCTTACAGTCCTCCCTGAATTAGGCAAGAAAGCAATTACTGAAGATTACTGGCTCCATCTGGTTTTTTTAGGTTTCATGATCAGGCTGTGTGTGCATTCAGATTTAATTCCCTGAGAAACTCAATCAAACTCCTATTGTACTCTAAGGTCATTGAATAAAGCAAAAAGATATACTATGACAATCCCTGTGGAACTCCTTAAGCATCAACTTTCCGCCCCTTAATTTAGCAAATTCTATTACGTGATTTTTCTATGAGCAATTAACATTTTTAAAAAACGTGGCATGCATTGCTTGCAAGAAATAGGACCATTTTTAACTCTATCTTTCCACTTACCTGCAGAAGTACATAGGACTAGATTTATGGCCTTTTGTGGTCTTCCACTATAACCACTTACCTAGGAAAATGAACATTACCGAATCTATGGGGAATTACTGGATGCTGCGTTTCTCTGATTTTCCCAGTCATCTCCATGCTTTTTTTCTATGCTACTTCTTACGCATTGAAAGGCCAGTAAGGATCAACTACCATCAGACTTAAACTCTTCAGTCAAATCCTTCCTTAAGACTCACTTCTTCCATGATGCTCATAAGAAGTGAATCAACCACAGTCATTATTATAATAAGAAAAGGAGGACTTGTGGCACCTTAGAGACTAACCAATTTATTAGAGCATAAGCTTTCGTGAGCTACAGCTCACTTCCTCAGATGCATATCGTGGAAACTGCAGCAGGCTTTATATATACACAGAGAATATGAAACAATACCTATTCCCACCCCACTGTCCTGCTGGTAATAGCTTATTACCAGCAGGACAGTGGGGTGGGAATAGGTATTGTTTCATATTCTCTGTGTATATATAAAGCCTGCTGCAGTTTCCACGATATGCATCTGAGGAAGTGAGCTGTAGCTCACGAAAGCTTATGCTCTAATAAATTGGTTAGTCTCTAAGGTGCCACAAGTCCTCCTTTTCTTTTTGCGAATACAGACTAACACGGCTGATACTCTGAAACCTGTCATTATTATAATAAACACACACCCCATTTGTAACTGAATCACTAAGATGTGCTCATACCTAAACTGAGTAACTATGCCATCTTGTTATAACCCTCAGTGTCTCTCAGTCCATCCTCTCCCTATTGTTTGTTACCCCCTCTTATCATGCCATGTCTAAGATTAAATTAGAATCTCTTTGCAGTAGAGACCATGTATGTCCATTTGTACTGTGAATTGCCCATCACACTAGCACATGCTATAAAAATAATAAATAAGAATTAGAAATCTACCTACAATGGAAATTTTAGTGTGGTACCAATATGGGCCACATTCTGGGTCCCTTTACTTTTTGCTTCCCCAAACCAGGTGCAAGGAAAGACTGTAGAAATACTGGGTTTTGCATCCATAGGAACATAGGGATTGCCATACTGCATCAGACCTGTGGTCCATCTAGTCTGGTATCCTGTCTCAGACAATTGCCAGCACCAGAAACTTCCAAGGAAGGTGCAAGACACTTTGTATTGGGAATGATTTACCTCCCCACATTGGGCTTCTGTGTAATGCCTTAATATTAAAGAATGGCTTAAGCCCTGAAGCATGACTTTTAATATCTCCTTCAAAGCTTTTCTTAGCATAAATTATTATGACCCTGATATTCTTGTTACCCATATAAATGTCTCATCCTATTCATTTGTGGCCTCAGTTACATCCTGGGACAATGAGTTCCACAGTCTAATTACCTGTTGCATGAAAGTATTTCTTTTTATAATTTTTGAATTTGCTATCTTTTAATTTCATTGCATGTCCCCTTGTTCTTGTGCTATGAGACAGAGAGAGCAGAAGCAAGAAACTCCCAGTCTACATACTGCAGACCATTTGTTATTTTACAAACTTTTATCATACCCCTTTTTCATCTCCTTTCGAAAGTAAACAATCCAATCTTTTCATATGAGAGTTTTTTTCCAGACTCTTAATCATTTTCCCACCCTTTACTGAATCCCATCTAATTTTGCAGTACCCTTTTTTGCAATGGGCTGCCCAATACCACACAGTATTCTAGGTGAGGCTACAACATTGTTTTATAGAAGAACGTTACAATATTTTCCTTATTAGTCTCCCTCCCATTCCTTACACAGCCCAGCATCTTGTTTGTTTGTTGGACTGCAGCTGCACACTGAGGCAAGGTCACTGCCAACACAAGCAGGGTAGTGTCAACATGCAAAAGCAGTTTAATTACTGTGGTGGCTGTACATCGACATCACTTAGGTTGACTTAAGTTTGCAGTGTAGACTTGCCCTAAGCTGGAATTTGGCCTGGACACTAGAGCTAACATCCCTGTAATGCAAGAGGAGAAAGATGCAGGTACAATAGGTATTTTGAGCCCTGTCAGCTTCTTCCTTCACAGTTTTTATAGAGTGGTAACACAATCTGTTACCATGAAAAGAATCACAAAGTCTTAATTGAACATATTAAGGGTTCCACAAGCATAACCAGAGCAAAGATTTCTGTATTGTAGAGAGTGGAAATGTTTTTTATGACTCCTTAACAAAAACACTGAGAAATGAAGTTTTGTTTGAATGGGTTTTCAAGTGCAGGTTTGCATGAGTTGGAAAGAACAATGCCTGAGCAGTAATGTGCTTGCTATTATTTATTAAGAGACTTCAAGTCTAAGGCAGAAGCATCCCAGCACCAGCTGCTGGGAGAATGGGCTTGCAGCAGCAAAGAGGAATGCTGTACCTTCTCTGCCCCAGGGAATAGATCAGAGATGGGCAAACTACAGCCTGCGGGACCGTCCTGCCCAGCCCTTGAGCTCCTGGCCGTGGAGGCTACCCCCATGTACTGCTGTAACCAAAACTCCCACACCCATCATGCATTGCACTCTTCTCCTCTCCCTTGTTACCTCTGTCCTCATCTTCGCCTTTCCCTTCTTCCCTGTGCCAGTCCATGGGTGCATCTGCCACAAATGATTTCTTCATCACTAATACTTTCCATGTATTATTTCCCCTCAGAGGAATTGTAGCGTTATGTCTTAATCATAGTGCCTCAAGCTGTGCCAGTCTTCTTTCACAGTGTTTAGTAAAGACTTTTCCATTTCTAACTGCTTGGACCATATGTTGTTTGTCTTTACCTTAAAATTTCCAAAATCACAGTGGGTGAAATTCACCTCAACCCAAGGCCTACTCACCACTTTAAGCCCTCCAAATAAGGCTTAAATGAGTTTTAGTAGTGAATAGCTCTCTGCAAAGGGATTAATTTCCTATAATGAGGCAGAGCTATTCGCTAGGGATCAGATCCTGAGCTAGGGTAAATTGTCATCACCCCATTTATTTAAATGGGGTGATGACAATTTACACCAGCTGAAGATCTGCCCCGGGTATTCACAATTGTTGTTGTGCGTTGCTGTAGCCGTAAAATGTTACGCTGTCTATCAAAAATACTTATTGGAAGATGACTTGTTTGTGCTTAGAACCCTTTGCCTTTTTAGCCTTTCAACTATATATGCTTCCATTTGTAAATATTCCTCCTTTCTAATAATGACTGCTTTGCAAGCTGCTGAATCAGGAGTCCACCAGTAACCATATCCTGCTATTGTAGGGAACTTTCCTGGCTTATACACTACACCATGAAACGGGCTAATGAAAGGATCTGAGTCCTCGCTCCCACTTCCTTTACCCAGAGGCCTGCCTGACCTTGAGGGCTCCCCTTCCACACTCCTGTGTGGCAGAGTCCTCGTAACCCCAACAAGGCTGAGCCCAGGATTCCTGGGGAGCTCGACCCCCAACCTTGTTGTGGTCACTTTGGCCAGGGGCTAGGGGTGCTCTCTCGGCACTGGATGCTTCCCATACCCACTGATCATTACATACAGTTCAAAGCAAATACAATTTATTAAACAGCAATCAATTTAAAAAATAAGGAAAAAATGGGAAAGGCTAAAGGAAAACCCGTCACTCCTCTCTGTGGTACGGGGACACCACAAACAGCATCTCTGGAATGTCAGGGAAGTTCAGTCTGTTCCTCACAAGTCCCAGGCCCTGGCTGTGCTGCAGGGACGCTGCGCGTTGGACACTTGCTCTGGTGGTGGCCAAACACCCTCAGGGTCTAGGTGGCAGGACCCTTCTCCCCAGTGTCGCCCCCACCCCGTCGGGGTTACGATCCCCTTCTAAGTCTGGCCTGCCTGGCGTCTTGGCTGCGGGGGGGAGAGGGGGTGCATCTCCCTGTGCTGGGCCCGCTGCCCAGGGTCCCCCTCGCTCTCCCCAGCTGCTCACCGCACCCATCTCCGGACTGCTCCAGCCCCAACTCCACTCTGCCCCAGCTCCAGCTCCGCTCTGTCTCTGTGCTACTGCTGCTGCTGCTCTGCCTCCAGCTCCTTGGGCTGCTTCTCTGGCCCCTCTGGCTCTGGTTGCTGCAGCTCTGCTCCCAGGACAGGTCTGCTCTCTGGGCCGCTTCTGTGACCCTGCTCCCAGCACTGACCTGATTCCTCGGCTGCTTTTCTGGCCCCTCTGGCTGGCACAGCTCTGCTCCCCAGCTCAGCTCCGGCCCCTGCTTTCTCCTTAGCTCAGCCCCACTCTATCTGACCAAGTCAAGTCCAGCTCACACAGAGGACTGGATCCCCCTGGCCTCTTGACTCCCTGATTAGCCTGCCCACACTGTCAATCAGGCTGACCTGGAGCATTGGCCTCTCCCCATTGTTCCTGGGGACTGTCAGTCTCAGGGTCCTGATTTCCCATCGACTCGTCCCCTTTCTTTTGGTACTGGGAGCTAGCCAACCAAAACACCCGCACTGAGTTTTAGTAAGGGGACAACAGTCCCCTTACACATAGCCAGATGATATGTCAAACAATAATGATCACTAGCAATTAACAACATCCCTGTGACACAGGCAACTAAACTCCCGTTTTACAGTTGGGGAAACTGAAACAGAGAGATTGAGTCACTTGATCAAAGCTATACAGGATCAGTGTTAGAGACAAGATTAGAACCCAGGCGTTCCTCACTATATAACACTTCTCTGTGAGACTGTTTTTTTTTTTCTGAAAATGACAGAAAGGGTCAACATTTCACTTTAAAAAGTGCATAGAAAATGAACAGTGAAAACTGAAACAGAGGAGTTGTTAGTAACAAGGTCATCTGAAGAGTTTTCTTTTAAAGGTTTGCTCTGATGCCTTATTTGCCCTCAACAACGCAGACAGCACAGAATCACTTTCAAACAGGCTACTTGAAATAATGAGCAGGTTTTTTAGAGACTGTGTGGGAGACTTTCAATAGCACCTGAGATACTTACGACCAGCTTTTAATGGCATTCAGGTCCCTAACGCTCATTGAAATTGGTGGGTGTTAGATGCCAAATACCTCTGAAAATCTGGCACTCAGAAGCACAAGTCCATAGCTTTCCATAGGACTCGGACTCCTACATTCCTTAGGTGTCTTTGGAAATCTCCCCCTCTGAATCTCTCTGTCTATTGGTGATGGTGGCAGAGGTCATAAAGCTTGCCCAAAGCCAAAACTTAACGCTTTCTTCAGCTCTTTTTAAGTATGAAGGTCTTTCATTTTCATATGTAAATGAAGTAAGTCCTAAAAGGAGCCTTGTAATACCTGAAACACTGAAATAAGCCAGAGGTGAGCTTTCAAATCATTAATCTATCAAAAGACAGATTTCACAGCCCTACTGAGCACTTTAATCATTTGTTTCAGAGCTGTCAAAAACTGAGACATTTCCAACATACAGAAAGGATAATAAGTTACACTTATGCCTCTCTTAATGTGTTAAAAAAATAAGATGACTATTGATAATCCAACCCACTTGGTGAAAAATCCTTAGGAACCAGGGAAAACTTCACAGACATTGCTGTATGCAAAAGCATGCACAGCTGCCATCACTGTTGCAATTAACATATCCCAAGACTTCAGAATAGCTGTTTTGTTGATGTCTGACAAATAGCCAAGCGATAGAGCATTCTTCCATATACTGTATGTGGGATAAATGAGTGGCTCTGAAATAAATATAGTCACTTAAGGGGCACCACTGTAGCCATAAAACCATGAGCTGAATGGCAGAAGAGACAGAAGATGAGATTCAACCATATGTTTGCTTTGAGGTAATCTATTCTGGCATATTTAGCCTGTGCTATGATTCACTGAGGTGAAATTCACCCCTGTGCAGATGGCTAACACCAGTCTAATACACCATTAAGTCCCACTTTAGTCCAATTTTAGGACTTAAGTTGTGGCTAGGCCTTTTTGCACATGAGCACATTTCACCCCTAAAGGTAATTCCTGATCTGGCTCTGTACAGGTGAGCTGTAGAAATGAAATTCATCCCCTTCAAACCTTGGCTCAGTACAGAGCTGCCACACAATCCTCCACTGGTCACACAGGCTGCTGTTCCAATCTGGAATAGCAGCCACAGTCCTTCTGCACCACTTGTGGGAGTGCTGGAGCTACTGGAACCATAGAAACGGTGATCCCGTTGTTCTTCCCTTGGTTGGCCTCCATCTAAGTCATGTGCGGATGGCATAGAGGTCCTTTCCAGGGTGAATATGGGGTGTCCATGGACCTCTGTGTGGTTGCTTCACCGATGGCTCCCTGTCCAGCTTCAATGCAGAATTAAATAGTGCAGAGGTCCTGGTGCTGGATCTCCACACCCCAGTGCTATACTGTATTTCACACTATATAAAGGTTACCCAATAAAGGGAGTTAGTCTGGATAAAAACTGAGTCACTCAGGATTTGACCCACTGGTACCTATGCCCCGACTGCACCTCTCAGGATCAGGCAACTGAGTAAGGAGTTTAGGATTTGGCCCATTGGCATGATGGAAGTTGCCAATGCTCAGGATTTTTTTGGATCAGGTCCCAGAACATCTTTCATTACGTTCCTCCCTTTCAAGGATGCATATTTTCCTGATATCAATTACCATTGTCTCTGTCCCCAACTCTGTATGACAGGGACCTTATTACATCCCCAGGTGAGATGCACTTTTTTTTCATCAAAAAGTGGAGTGCAGAGGTACGTAGGGTGGGGGAAGCGGTGATGCCAGCCCTGCAGAGCGAGGGGGTGGGGGACGGGGGGTTGGGTGGAGGGCAGGCAGGGCTCAAGTGAGCAGTGACACCAGCCCCAGCCTGGGGTGTGTGGGTGAGCAACTCAGGCACAGGATGGAGGAGAGGAGGGGCTTTGGCTAGCCCCACGCTATGTCCCATTTTCCCTTTGGAAATATGGTCACCCGAGCATGATGTAAACTCAGCAATTGAAGTACAAACCCTCAGCTCAACACTGAAGGCTCCAAGAGACAGTAGGGACCATTGTAGACACCAGAATTTGGACACAATATTCCAGTAGCAATCACACCAGTGCCAAATACAGAGATGATATAACCTCCCTGCTCCTACTAGATATTCCTATTTATTTATCCAAGGATAACATTAGCTCATTTGGCCACAGCTTCATATTGGGAACTCATGCTCTGCTGATTATGCACCATGAATCCCCAAGTTGTTTTCAGAGTCACTGCTTCGCAGGATAGAGTCCCCCATCATATGAGTATGACATGCTTTCTTTGTTCTCAGATATATGACTTTGAAACACATTTAAGTCATATATTAAAACACATATTGCTTGCATGCACCCAATGTATCAAAAAAATCCAGATTACTGTATCAGTGATTTAACCTCTTCATTACTTACAAGTGCCCCAATCTTCGTGTTTATCTGTAAACTTCACCAGTGATGATTTTGTGGTTTCTTCCAGGTCATTGATAAAAATGTTAACTTGTGTAGGGCCAAGAATCAATCTCTGTAGGACCCCATTAGAGACATACCTGTTCAGTGATGATTCCCCATTCACAATTACATTTTGAGACCTACCAATTAGCCAGTTTTTAATCCATTTAATGTGCACCAGGATGAACTAGTATAGTTCTAGTTTCTTAATCAAAATATTGTATGATACCATGTGAAATAAGTCAGCCTTCCAGAAGTCTAAGTATATTACATCAACACTATTACCTTTATCAAACAAACGTGTAATATCATCCAAAAAAAGATATTGTTAGTTTGACAAGATCTGTTTTCCATAAACCCATGTTGATTGCCATTAATTACATTACCTTCTTTAATTCTTTATTAATTGAGTCCCATATCAGACATTCCATTATTTTGCCAAGGACTGATGTCAGACTAACCAGTCTGTAATCATTTGGTCATCCCATTAACCTTTTTAAAATATTGGCACAACATTAACTTTCTTCCAGTCCTCTGGAACTCCCCCCGTATTCCAAGATTTATTGACAATCAATATTGATGGTCCAGAGAGCTCTTTGGCCAGCTCTTCTAAAACTCTTTGATGCAAAAGTTATCTGGATCTACTGATTTTAAAATGTCTAACATTAGTAGCTGCTGTTTAACATCCTCCTGCACTACTGTTGGAATGAAACTCAACTTTCTGTGTCTCAGTTTCCCCATCTGTAAAATGAGAATAATGATACTTAACTCCTTTGTAAAGTGTTTTGAGATGTACAGAGGAAAAGTACTATATAAGAGTAGATATTATTCTTTTGGTCTGTATTATTGGAATATGTCAGAAATTACTGGATATTCACATTGCAAGAAAAATACCTCTAAGTTGTCAGATATGAGCTACCTCCTTCATCCTAAACCGAGTGTCATACCAACTATTTTCCATAACCTTCTTATTTGTAAAAAGAAAAGGAGTACTTGTGGCACCTTAGAGACTAACCAATTTATTTGAGCATGAGCTTTCGTGAGCTACAGCTAACTTCATCGGATGCATACCGTGGAAACTGCAGCAAACTTTATATACACACAGAGAATATGAAACAATACCTCCTCCCACCCCACTGTCCTGCTGGTAATAGCTTATGTAAAGTGATCATCAAGTTGGGCCATTTCCAGCACAAATCCAGGTTTTCTCACCCTCCACCCCCCCACACAAATTCACTCTCCTGCTGGTGATAGCCCATCCAAAGTGACAACTCTCTACACAATGTGCATGATAATCAAGTTGGGCCATTTCCTGCACAAATCCAGGTTCTCTCACCCCCTCACCCGCCTCCCAAAAACCACACACAAAAACTCACTATCCTGCTGGTAATAGCTCATCCAAAGTGACCACTCTCCCTACAATGTGCATGATAATCAAGGTGGGCCATTTCCAGCACAAATCCAGGTTTTCTCACCCCCCCCCCACCCCCATACACACACAAACTCACTCTCCTGCTGGTAATAGATCATCCAAACTGACCACTCTCCAAGTTTAAATCCAAGTTAAACCAGAACATCTGGGGGGGGGGGGTAGGAAAAAACAAGGGGAAAAAGGCTACCTTGCATAAAGACTTAGCCACTCCCAGTCTCTATTTAAGCCTAAACTAATAGTATCCAATTTGCAAATGAATTCCAATTCAGCAGTTTCTCGCTGGAGTCTGGATTTGAAGTTTTTTTGTTTTAAGATAGCGACCTTCATGTCTGTGATTGCGTGACCAGAGAGATTGAAGTGTTCTCCGACTGGTTTATGAATGCTATAATTCTTGACATCTGATTTGTGTCCATTTATTCTTTTATGTAGAGACTGTCCAGTTTGACCAATGTAAATGGCAGAGGGGCATTGCTGGCACATGATGGCATATATCACATTGGTGGATGTGCAGGTGAACGAGCCTCTGATAGCGTGGCTGATGTTATTAGGCCCTGTGATGGTGTCCCCTGAATAGATATGTGGGCACAGTTGGCAACGGGCTTTGTTGCAAGGATAACTTATCCTTGATTATCATGCACATTGTAGGGAGAGTGGTCACTTTGGATGAGCTATTACCAGCAGGATAGTGAGTTTTTGTGTGTGGTTTTTGGGAGGGGGGTGAGGGGGTGAGAGAACCTGGATTTGTGCAGGAAATGGCCCAACTTGATTATCATGCACATTGTGTAGAGAGTTGTCACTTTGGATGGGCTATCACCAGCAGGAGAGTGAATTTGTGTGGGGGGGTGGAGGGTGAGAAAACCTGGATTTGTGCTGGAAATGGCCCAACTTGATGATCACTTTACATAAGCTATTACCAGCAGGACAGTGGGGTGGGAGGAGGTATTGTTTCATATTCTCTGTGTGTATATAAAGTCTGCTGCAGTTTCCACGGTATGCATCCGATGAAGTTAGCTGTAGCTCACGAAAGCTCATGCTCAAATAAATTGGTTAGTCTCTAAGGTGCCACAAGTACTCCTTTTCTTTTTGCGAATACAGACTAACACGGCTGTTACTCTGAAACCTTCTTATTTGTGTTACCTAAAATTCATATAACATTAACCACTCGCTGGTGCAATCCCTTATGTATTTTTCTACAGTGGTTATAAAAGGATGCTCCATTGAAACCAATGAATTCTCGGGATTAGCCAAATGTAACAAATGGTGAAGCTGTTAATGTTTGTAAGAGGGATACATATCATCTGTATTATCAGACACCATCAGGGGATGAGATCTCATTAAACTGCAAGAATGCAAAGCATCTCTGTAATTCTACAAAAATAATAATCAGAGCAAAAAAACTTTGAGTAATCATGTGAGGCTGTTTCTCCGCACTGTTTGGGAATCCAGCACATTTCAGCTGCAGGCGCTACATGGAATATTTTTAGCAATATTTTGTAATTATAACTTATGTAAACATGATGATAACATTCCCAACAATCATTAAAAGCAGATTTTCATTAGTGCTTTCTCTAAATAAATCTTGCTATTTAAATAATTTCCCTAATGCCAAACTAAATTAAGTAGGAGGATATCACAGGAAATTATGGAACGAAAATTAAGATGGCTAGGACACACACAGAGGACAGAACTGAATAACATAACAAGACTGGAATTGGACTGAAATCCCAGGGACAAGAAGCAACAGGGTAGACCAAAGAGAACTTGTAAACACATCACAAGAGCAGAACTGAAAGCTATCAGAATGACACCAGAAGAAGCTAAGACTGCAGCAAGAGACTGCCAAGATGGAAGGCAGAGGCGAAGGTCCTCTGTTTCACATGGAATTAAGAGGGGTTAGTTAAGTCATGTCATAAATGCCTTGTGAAAAACATTTTGCAAATGCGTGTAAAAAGTGTTGTATAGAAGGAGTGCCTGATTTAGGGTCTGATCCTGCAACCCTTACTCATATGAGTATTCCTCAATCATGCAACCAGTTGCATTGGTATCAATAGAGAATTGTATCATTGATTTCAATGGACGTGGGACTGGGCCCAATATCAGGAAAAGCTTCCTGACAGTGAGTTGCTTTAGGCTGTCACCATTGGGACCATAACTTCCTTGGGGTCACAAATTGGTTTATGGGGGGAGGAGGGTTTGCAATAACACTTCCTTTCTTTATGGCTGGATGCGAACGAGTTGGAGGGGGTCTCAAAACTTTTTTCTGTTGTTACGAGTGTAAGCAGTGTCAGGATGAGCTCCACCCTGACATCTGGTGGTGAGGTGTGGCAAGTTGTGGAAAAGAACTTCAGGGGCTGATCTCATTTGCATAGGCACACCCACCATGCCTAGAATGAGACCATAGCTGCCCAAATGGTCACTTTGGCTGCTGTGGGATCCCCAGTGTCTCTGTTATTGGGGCAGGAAGAATAAATTGTTATTACCCTGATTATGGGAACTGTGCTTGGAACTGTACGTGGCCTTTTGTTATGATGGAGGGATTCACCATCAACTAAGTAGCACTCGCTAGGCAAGGGTCATGGGTTCCAAAACTGTGTGAATGGAGAGAGGCTGGGGACACGTATTAACACTTGGTGGCATGGGCCCCTTGGTGAGGGCCTTACATGCTAATTGCACTTCCTCCTCTCTCCACTGTGGAATATCAGAGCTAATTTTGATTTCATTAGAAGTCTAGTTATAGGCTGCTGAGCTCACTTTGGGTTGACAGTGCACCAGCACTGGGGCTCCCCTACTACAAGCTGAATTCACCTAAGAGCTGAAATCACTGAGTGTTGTGTTAAGTAGTGGGGGAGCCTGACGATATATTGTGGAGCAGTTTGCGGGACAGCTGGTGAAGCAGTTCGATGCGGAGCAGTGTGTGGATGGCAGGAGCTGCTTGTGGGCAGTGGAGCTGAGCGAAGGAGTTCGTGGGGCGGCTGGCGGAGCGGAGCGCAGCTGAGCGAAGGAGTTCGTGGGGTGGCTGGCGGAGCGCAGCTGAGCGAAGGAATTTGTGGGGCGGCTGGCGGAGCGGAGCGCCGCTATGGAGCTATGGGGCGGTCAGCTTCAGATCATGTAAGGTGCCTCTTACCCCCGTCCCATTTCCACCCAGGTTGGGAGGTAAAGCTCCGCAGATAAACTTTCGAACTCTGGGACTGCCCTGACCAGGGACAGAGACTTTTGGGGCATTGGACTTTTGGGACTTTGGGTGATTTGGGGTTGCTGGACTCAAGAACCAAAGGGAAAAGGGCATGCCCCAATTTGCCTGGGGTGGGTTTTTTTTTGCTCATGGGTTGTGTTATGAATCCTGCTGGTGGTGTTTCCCCAACATAATGCCACATTGTTTCTCTCTGTTATTAAAAGGCTTTTGCTACACTCAGACTATGTGCTTGCGAGAGGGGAAGTATTGCCTCTTGGAGGCGCCCAGCGGGGGTGGTATATATTTGTCCCAGGTCACTGGGTGGGGGCTCGAGCCGGTTTGCATTGTGTTATTGGAATGGAACCCCTAGATATTGAACCCGGCCCTTGTTGCTGCCAACTCTGACGGGCAGAAGGGTTACACGAGGAATCATGGTATGCAGTAGGTTGTGAAAACAACTCCCACGGGAAGAAAGCCCCATCTGGTAAGAAATTAAATACAAGGGTAGATAAACAGTAGTAAATATGGTGTTATTGTAGAGAACAATCCTGCATTGCTAGGAGGATGGTCTCAGTAGACACCTTACAAGGGTTTTCTTGTCTTCAGTTGCTATGCTTCAGTGTGGGCTGAAACATTTAACAGATTATATGAAAGTGATTTTTCCTCCCTCTCAATTGATTATTTTTAAAGGCTTGAACAGATAGCATAGGCCAGGTCCTGCAGTCCTTATTTAGGCAACTCTGCCATTGAATTCAATAGAGCTTTGCCTGAGTAGGCACTAGCCCTTGACTCAGGGACCCACAATTAGCAAGTGAGTTACAACTTCTCACCAGTATTATGTATGATCATGAACTCTACTCCACAGTTCCTATGCAGAGAATTCCTACTGAAGTCAATGGAAGCTTTACCTGAATCAGGACTGTAGAGCTGGTAATTATACTGGTCACTAATTGAAATAATCGGGGCTGGATTCTCCAGTCTGTTGCACCAGTTCTATGCTGGTATCCATTGATTTAAATGGAGTTACACCAGTACACAAGTGGTGCCACAGAATGGAGAAACAACCCCTTAATATTTTATCCAGAGAGTATTTCTCATGTAAATTCAGTTTCTAGTTATGATTTGTGGTTTCTACTTCAAGCCATGTTTGTTAAAAGTATTATCTGCATCATTAACCATATTAATATTTTAAAATTATGTGAAGACCAGGTATAATTCAGAGTTACTCATTCACTATATTCTGTAAATGTTACAAGAACAGCAGTTCTTGTACACAACGTCCAACAAACACACAAAGACCATGTGAACATATGTGACCAATGTGTGAATATATATATGATCTAATTAGAACTTGATCCATACCTGTAACACTTATAATGTAGACCAATGAATATTATGAATACCAATACCTATTATAAAACAAATTATATAATTAATGTTAAATTTAAAGGGCCTTTGTCCGGTTCATTTTTTTGTATTCCCTATGTTATTAATAACCCCTACAACTGTCAAAAATTTAAAATTTCAATTTATTAATGATTTAAATGTGCTTTTTAATATTTGCACTGGGCTAGATTTTGAAAATAGACTCATTAATTTCAAACTTGTTTTGAGTCAGTTTCACTTTCGAGTGCTCACAAACTGGGCCAATGCTGAAATCTTTGGTTTGCAAATGAGAAATTGTTTACATCCAAACAAAACATCTGATTTTCACTGAATTAAAAATAAATCATGTAAGTATTTATATTAGTGTTTTTAAAAGTCTTTTCCAACAAACCTATATGTTGGGCCTAAGTGAACCCACAGAATTGCCATTTAAGCAAATTAAATTCTTATATCCATGGTTACATTTGATCATAGACTGATGTTTTATGTAAAGTATAAGTGCCAGATCTTTCATTTACGATTTAACAAATCATTAGAAAGTATCTATAGCCAAGCTAACCATGAACCACAAATCACTGGCCAGATGTATGTTATCTTGGGATGTCGACAATTTAATACAATGTCCGATATGAGAAGTGTCAAGATATTCACAGCGATCAGATACAAAACTCAGAGAAATGATGTAGGGAATAACCTGCAGTAGGTGCAGGGGGTGGGCCTGCATTATAAAAGGTTTTATCCGGCCCTGGCTTTTGAGATTCTTAGAGCACAGCATTCTATGATCAATGGCTGATTTCTGTTTGGCTAAATATCACCATCAATTTACATAAAGGAAACTTCTGGTTGATCACTTGTTGTGGGAAATAATGTTACTGCTTTGGGTACTCACGGCATTCACAGTTAACTAAAGGCCCCAACTTAGAAAAAGGCACTTAAGCACTTATTTAAAATTAAGCATTTGTAAGTGCTTTTCTTAATCAGAGTTTATGTCTCTGTGTTTGTCATGGCTCTGACTTCCACAAGAAAAATCATGACTTGTCAATTTTTTTTTTGGTAGAAGTCATGGGGTTTGTCACCCCAGATAGCTCTTGACTGAGCAAAACTCCATTAATTGTTACTAATTTGGTTCTCCACTGTAGTTAAGGTTCAGATTTCAATGGTTTTAAACTACTAGCTAAATGTTAAGATTAGGATATTTAAAGAGGCCTCAAGGAATTAGGAGGATTTGTGGCACCTTAGAGACTAACAAATTTATCTGAGCATAAGCTTTCGTGAGCTACAGCTCAGGCTTCAAATCCAGACTCCAGCGAGAAACTGCTGAATTGGAATTCATTTGCAAATTGGATACTATTAATTTAGGCTTAAATAGAGACTTGGAGTGGCTAAGTCATTATGCAAGGTAGCCTGTTTCCTCTTGTTTTTTCCTTCCCCCCCCCCCCCAGATGTTCTGGTTTAACTTGGATTTTAACTTGAAGAGTGGTCAGTTTGGATGAGCTATTACCAGCAGGAGAGTGAGTTTGTGTGTGTATGGGGGTGGGGGGGATGTGAGAACCTGGATTTATGCAGGAAATAGCCCAGCTTGATTGTCATGCACATTGTGTAAAGAGTTGTCACTTTGGATGGGCTATCACCAGCAGGAGAGTGAATTTGTGTGGGGGGGTGGAGGGTGAGAAAACCTGGATTTGTGCTGGAAATCACTTTAGATAAGCTATTACCAGCAGGACAGTGGGGTGGGAATAGGTATTGTTTCATATTCTCTGTGTATATATAAAGCCTGCTGCAGTTTCCACGATATGCATCTGAGGAAGTGAGCTGTAGCTCACGAAAGCTTATGCTCTAATAAATTGGTTAGTCTCTAAGGTGCCACAAGTCCTCCTTTTCTTTTTGCGAATAAATTTGTTAGTCTCTAAGGTGCCACAAGTATTCCTTTTCTTTTTGTGAATACAAACTAACACGGCTGCTACTCTGAAACCTAAAGGAATTAGGTATCCAACTCTCATTCAAAGTCAATGGGACTTTCAGTAGAGGCTGATGGCCAGATTTTAAAGGTGTTTAGACACCTAAAGATGCAGAGAGGTATCTAGATGCTTTGAAAATCACGCAAGGCACCTAGCTGCATCTTTAGACACCTAATACCTTTAAAAATCTGGCTCTGAGTTCTTAACTTTCTTAGGTGTTCTTGAAAATCTTATCCTGCACATTTAATTGTAAAATAAAGGATTTTTACTTGACATTTTGCATAATTTTTCATGACAATTTAGTATTAATTAAAATATGGTGAGCCATATGGTGACTTTTCCCTTTTTTAACGAGCATTATGACTTTTGCATTATTTTTACCATGACTTTTTTTTTTTGCCACAACCAGCCTCAGAGAGAACATCAGAGCACACAGACATCACTGCTTCAAACAACAGTGGTGCCACACACACAGACCAAATGGGGAAACAACAGCACTTTTCTACAAACAGAACCATTTGCAATAAAAACTTCCCAAGACAAATCAATCCCTTACATTCACATGTAAAGCAGGAGCATAGAACAGCATGTATTGCAGCACTCACCTTTTCCTTTGCTGCAAAGAGCCCTGCCTTTATTTTTACAGTTCAAAATTGCACAGTACAGTAATGCTATCCCTTCCTCCACCCTTCATGAATTTTTACAACCACAGTGACTGAGCAATAAATATCATGCATTGGTTTTGGGTTATGAACAGATGGAGAGAGAAACGGCCTTGCTGCTGCTTCTGATGAAATGAGTACTTGCAAAGAGATAGAGCAGTGACAGAGTTTAAACTGGTAGAGCACTGTGTGTGTGTGTGTGTGTGTGGTTTTTATATTTTGCCTTTGCACTACAAGGCATTTAGAGAACAGCTCCCCAGCAAGAAACTACTACCATCCATCTATCTTTGCAATGCATCTTGATCTCCCTCAGTCTCTCCACTGCACACCACTGAGGGCTGCTTTATCAGCCTCCTTGCCAGCAGGTGCCAAGTGTTTAAGCTCCCAACCTGGGGAAAAAGATAAAAGCTGGAACAACTTGGATCCTGCTGATTTGCCAAATCTTGCCAACTTCTGGCACCACATTCAAGTTGTACCATCAAAATAGGGAACAAATCTACCCATGCCTGCCTCACCAAAAAACTCTATATCCCAACATACCCCTATGCATGAGTGCCACAGAAACCCAGATCTGGCACATGGATACCAGATTAGTACAATTTTTGGATCTCACCCCAAAATGGCATGCTATGACTAGAGAACAAATATAGTCTCTCCAACTGCACCAAAAATTCATGACTCTGGAATCCTGGCACATGAGTGCTATAAAAACCCAAATCTGACAAATGGATCCTACTGGATCTTAGCACAATTTAGGGTTTGGGGCCAAAAACTGTGATCTAAATAGAAAATAAGTGTAGCTGCTCCTACTCTACAGGAAAAATCTGGATCCTGATGTATTCTGGCCTAATTGCATTGGAAAAATGCATATTTGTTACCTGGATCTTGCCAATTTTTAACCCCAATCTTCAGCATTCTTTCAAATTAGCAAAAAAGTAGCAACTTCCTATGCATCAACAAAATCCAGACCCTGCAGCAAATTTGCACAGCAACACTGGAAAAAACATGTTTCTGGCATCTGGATTCCTACTCCATCCAGCTCCCTAAAATTTATATCCTACTCCCTAAAATTCCAGTTTTAACCCCAGTTAAATAGAGAAGCAGTGAAGCTGCTGCTCCAATTGCACTGCAAAAAATACAGCCCCCCGTCCCCCAATACTTCTCTGCTCAATATAATTTTAAAGACATACAGCTAGCACTTGGACCTGGGTCCCTGAAAGGTTTAGTCCATTTTTTCACCTATATTCCTCAATATTTCCTTCCAGATTTAGAGCAAATGTAGCTAACTTTTCCCATCAGAGATACTTATATCCAATGCATTGTATTTCAAGAGAAGCTTTCATAACCTAAATCTTTTATCTTGAGCTTTATAGATACAGCCCAATTCCATACTATAACACTGAAAAGTGGCAGTCAAACTGAGTTAGCAGGTGTTGATGATCACTTTAGAAGTGGTTTAAATTCATCAACCCTTGACTGATATTTTCAAAGCAGCCTAAGAGATTTAAACAAACACGTTTTTTAATTTTTAAACACCCTTTAATAGAAAACGTGTGTCTAAATCCCTTAGATTCCTTTGAAAATCTTAGCATTTATCTGACACAAGTTTATCTGATATAACAGGATTCTACCTTTGCTGTCTATCTAGAAGGTAAAATTATGGAAGTCTACGTGAAAAAATGGGCTAGACCTTGCTGGATCCAGGTCCATATTTGGATTTTTCAAGGGCTCATGTGCTCAAGGACCAGATGTGTACAGTGGGTTGGGAGCTACTTGGTCACTGTGGACAGTTCTCTGAAAACATCCGCTCAGCCTGCAGCAGCAGTCAAAAAAGCAAACAGAATGTTCGGAACCATTAGGAAAGGGATAAATAGTAAGACAGAAAATATCATAATGCCTCTAAATAAATCCATGGTACCCCCACATCTAGAATATTGTGTGCAAGTCTGGTCACCCTATCTCAAAAAAGATAGAATTGGAAAAGATACACAGAAGGGCAACAAAAATGATTAAAGGTATGGAACAGGTTCAGCTTGGACTAAGGTGGGACCTTGTGAAGGCAGCGGGGCTCGGATGGCGATTTAAAGAGCCTGGGGCTCCAGCCGCTGCAGGGAGCCCAGGGCCATTTAAATCACCAGCCTGGGGAAGCCGGTCCCGCACGGCGCACGGGCTCTTGCCAGTACGCGGGACCGGACCAGCTTACTTTCTCCTCTGCCCACTAGGCTTCAGAATACTTGTATGGGCTTTCTGGATTAAAATATGCTTGTATCCAGCAGAAGCCTGGTGCCAGTTCCAGGTTTTTGCGATGCTCGTGCTCCAGGATACTCCGGGGCCCGGCTATTTTCTAGCGCAGTACGAGCCGATAGACTTGCTCGCTATTTTGATGCAGTAGTTTGGGAGCTTGGGGCCAAAGACCGTCAGGAATCGGCGGGATCCCTCGGGATCCCCCTCGATCCAGCTTTTCCCTCTCTCCCTGGGTTTGCAGACAGAACGTGGGCACCTCACTGGCCGCGCGCGCCGCTCTTGAGAACGTTCCCCGGATGCCGCGCGCTCCCTTCTCTGCAGGGGGAGGGGAGGGAGGCTGTGGCTCCCTCCAGGAGGAGGATGTACGGGAGGGGACGCTTTGGACAGGGAGAGAAATGAAGGAGCCAAGCAGAAAGCCAGAAAGAGTTCGGCTGAAAAGGAGAGGAGAGTTGTAGAGGCTCCAGCGAGAGCAAGAGTTTGCATTCCCTCCTCCTCGTACTCTCTGAGCTCCTGGTTTGCATTGCAAGCTCCCTGCTCTCCTTGTGCCTCAGTCCTGCCTGCCTTCCCTCACAGCACCCCAAGAAGGAACAGCTCCTATGCAGTTTGCAGCACTGCATTAAAAAGAAAGCAGTGCGGGTCACCCAGGGCAGCTGAAAGCAACAAAGCAGCAGTTTCCAGCACAAACTGAGCCCTTTGCAAAAACAATAATTCAGTCTTGGCTCCCTCCCTTTTTTTTTTTTTTTTTTGCAAGTGCATAGTAAAAAAACCCTCCACAACGTGTCGGCCTTAGAGGGATCCGAACCAGGCAAAGCAGAATGTACCAAGGACACATGCAGGTAAGAGGTTGCTAGTAGGCTACCCTATGGGAAGCACGCGTAGCTGGGTCTGGAGAAAGGTGATTCTCTTAAGTTTCTGTGGGATGTCTGTAAGAGGGGAGGGGGAGGTTCTGCTTTCGCACCATGCAACAGGTGAATTGGTGCAATATGATCGTGGCATTCGGAGTTGAGGGAAAAACTCGACCCGGGTTAGCTAAAAAAAGGAGGGATGTGAAAATCTGCCAACTTTATAACTAGGTGAAGTTTGATGTTTATTTGTTCATTTCTTTCGCTTAAACATTTATGTTAATTTATGATCATTCAAATAGGTTCAAGTGATCATTTCAGAGCAAACGTTCGTGGTTTGTTGTCAACTGACCCGCGTCTCTGGCCACCCTCTTGATGCATCCCTCCATGTATGTCATGTGAAGGGCAAACAATAAGGGGAGAGGCAGAGTAAATGCTTTGCAAACTCTGCATATATTTCATTCCACACTAAAGCCATGCATTAATTTCCTCTTATTGCATAGACGCGTTGTGTTCAGAAGTGGTCGGTTTCTGTTCCCTCCTGCTCCATATTATGGGACGGGGATTCATCTCGCTAAGTACCAGGATGACTCTGTAGGGTGGAATTTCAAACACATGTCTAAGCGACTTCAACATTTTAGGTAGAAATCTTGGCTTCTGGTGCTATCGATCTACATCACTGAAGATGCCTCTCCCTGCTGCTAACTCACTAGTGCTTTGGACGTGATTACTGTAACCTTGACTCTCACTCTCCTTCATGTGGCTCTTCCTTAAAAAGCCAGCTGTATGCTGGAGAACAGGAGGAACTAGTAAAGCAGCATAGAAGTTGACACTGACCTCACAAAGCTGTTTCTTTGCATTGGGACCCAATCACGGCTTCTTGTTCATTGAGTTAAACGATCAAACACATTTATTAGTTACAGTGGCACCAGTCTGGCATGTAGCATGTGTGAGTGTCAAGGATGTTTACATAGCAACTGCAGTACAGTACTAGTAAGTACTGTTTTGTGTGATTCTGAATGCAATGTTTCAAGACATGTGGAACAGTTACTACAGACTTAAGTCAATGTCAAACTTTGTATAACAAACAAGTTAAATAACTACCCTGATTCAGCACCCTCTACTTTCCAAAACTGAATGTAGACTAGTTGCTGCCTTCCACTTAATTGTATTACTTAATCTCTGCAAATGATAACTGTTGTGTCATACTATTATTTGTGATTAAAGAATAAATAGGATTTAACAAGAAAATTAATAGGTGGAAATAAGCATACTGCTACTTTTTAGGTTAGAAGTAGGTTAAAGTGTGTATTGTTTTACAGTAACACAAAAATAGTTGTATAAATAATATGACTGACTTTGGACAGTGGGCAAAGTATATTTGTATCATTATACAAAGTAGAGTTATTTTGTTGTGAAGAATAAATTGTAAACTTTGAATAAATATATTACAAATGTTAAAAGGGAAATGTGATGGTGTATTGATATCCTTGGCAATTTCAGTATATTACATGAGTCATAAAACAGGACAGTTTAACAACTACTATTTTCAAAATTAATTTAGCACTAGAGTTATAATAGAAAAATCAGATCTAAACATACAAACATTTTCTAATAAAATACACAACTTTTAAAAGCATTTTGCTGGTAGTTAGGCTAATGTCACTAATCAAAAATTAACTAAACACTAACCAACCTCACTTACAAAGCTTACTGAATTAAAAATTATATTCAGTATATTTGTCAAATGTAACAAACAAAGAAACAACTTGTCCAATTAAGCTCTTTAATGCAGTTTTGTTCTGCTGCTGTCCCGACAGGAATCATTAAGATCCTTAAGGGTACCAGTAAAAAGACTAAAAAAAGCTTTTATAAAGCATCTTCATAATTAGTAACTGCTTAATTATTGAGTTTTTAAGTGAGTCAGACAAAGAAAAATAAAGAATTAATCTATAATGGGCTGATCTCCTATGAAGTTTATTTAAACCACCTTGGAAGGCAAACTACCAGTTTTATGCAACTACAGTATCCACCCAGGTACCGACAAAAAATGCCGAAGCATCACAGGCACTTCATGTCCTTTTGGGTCTACTTTGTTCTTCTTCAAAGTGAACTAGTCAGTGAAATATGGTAACAGTTCTGCTAACTTTGGGGAACGCTATGATAATTGGAAATGCTTACATCTCTCTGTCACTAGTTCATCATCTACAAATTATGCAGTATATAAAATTGCTTAAAAGTCGGCACCTAAATAAAACCAGTCAAGTTTTAAGAGTTCCTGAGCACTCATAGCGCCCATTGGTTTAAAGGGAAGCATACACCTAAGCGTTTTGTTGAACTGGGGCCTAAATATGGATTTAAGTAGCTAATTTTAGGCACATATATTTGAAAATATTGGCCACTCTATATAACATCTGATCCTGCGCTCCTTACTCAGACAAAACTCCCACTGAAGTCACTGATGGTGGAATAATGCAGGATTACATCCATTCTTATGCATAAACTCCAGCATGCTAATACTCATTTTCCTTTTTCTCTAGGTCTTGCCCTTCTACATAAAACTAGAATTTACAGAAAAATTTCTCAAGTCCAATTACTTTAATATGAATGTTTACAAATGCAATGTTTTATTAAGCAATTGTTGCGATTCAATTATGTTCTTGGAAAACTTTTGCACGATGTAAACATTTACACATACAACAATATAATGAATGACATTTGTTTATTATATAGATTGAGAATTTACCCATTTTGCATATTCACACTGAGCCCAACCTGTAGTTTTCCTTTGAATGCAATAAACACTGCAAGACTAGCTTAAATGAGCCCTGATTCAGGAAAGCACTTAAGCACATGCTGAACTTTAAGCTTGTGCTCATGCCCTACTAAAGTCAGGCACATACTTAAGAGATTTGCTAAATCAGAGCCATAACATACTAGTGTCTACTTTTTGAATTATTACTTTATAGTACATGCAGTATTTGAAATGTTACAAGGAATTCCAGAAAATGACTCCGTTTTAAAAAAGTTCTTTTTTCTTGTAAGTCTTGGGTTTAGATTCCTCTCTCATTCTTTTTAGAACTTATCCCTCAAATACCAAGCTGGGTATGTGTCCTCTCTTAGTGCTCACATGTGCAGCTTTGTATGGGGCAAAATAAGCAAGATGCAGGGCCACTGCAGCCTTGATATATGCAAGTGCAGTTCCAGTTTAACCAGTGCTTACTCCTGTTTTTTTCTTAATTTCATGCCACTTCATTTATTATTTCAACAAAGAAATATTAGGGAAATCCTAAACAAGTTATGAAGGGAAATGTAGTTTTGAAAGAAAGGCATATTATAGGTGTAATCCACTTTCCACTGCTACATCACATTTTTACAGCAAAATTCTATGCTACTTGTGCACCCCAAATCAAAGGGTGAGAGGAAAGCAGAATTGAACCTTTCAAGGCAGTCAGAAAGACACAAAGAGACAATACTCAGAGAAGTGCATGACCTAGCTCCTTCAAAGCCATTTCACTATAATTTAAATAAGCAAACATATCTTAATATTATTTAAGTAACTTTTAAGGCCCATATTATTTACCAGATCAAACCTCTCCTTTTCAACAGTGCGCTGTCCACGATGTAAAAGGTATTGACATATTTTCTAAGATAGATATTAGCTACTCTTCTGAGGCCTGTTCCTTTGGTGGGGACTTTTGCAGGATGAGAGAACTTCAGGATAGACCCATGGACCATTAAATTAGGTTCCAATCTGGCAAACATTTACACAAGTGCATACTTTTACTCACTTGAGTAGAGTTAAAACCCTACATAGGTGATTGCAGGATCAAGGCCTTAGTCACCTTCTAAAATCATTTTAGAACTTAAAATCTGTTGCAAAGCTTTTACATTTTATTGGACACTGTGTGTGCCACTGCCCTGGGGTCAGACCTATCTCTGAGCTTCATGGGAGTTTCAGGCATGGAGTGAAGGTAAGTTATGACTGTCGGGTAGGATTTTTAACAACGTGATGTATTTACTTAACTCAGCTCCCATTGGAATCAGTAGTAGAAGTCCCACATCAGTGGGAGGGGAGTTAGGCCAGTGTGAATGCTTTTGAAAATCCCACCCTTAGACCTTTACTCATTCATCTTTCCAGAAAATAGATTTTTGAACAAAAAGAGCTGGCATGGTATTTCATGTGTGTAGCTAAGTGGCACTGCTGTGTTTGGAGGTGCCACATGTCAGGTAAAGCAGAGATCCTGACCACTTGTAGTTATTAACATTCCCCTGGCAATTTTGCAAGAACATAGTATTAGCTCTGATGTTCTGGCCAAGTTCCAAATCAGATAATTACATTCAGTCTCCCTAATTTTTCCCTGAACTGATAATTGCATAGGTTATCCACTTCCTGTCCCTGTTAGACAGCCTGCCTGTGCGCTGCTGAAGAGTTGCTGTGTTGTTCCCTAGAGGTGGCTGAATTTCAGTTATGGATTAAATGATCCATGTGCATCATTTGCATTTCAGTTGAAGGATCCCGTTCTGCAAATACATACACATAGGACTTCTGTGGGTCTACTGATGTGAACAGAGTTATCTATGTGTAAAAGTGCTTTCAGGATCAGGCTCAAAATGGGTGAAGTACTTTGGGGGCCTTTTGACATATAGACCAGGTTCCCCCATGGTCTTTAAAGACGTTTAATCTGGTAGGCTAATTTCAACAGCTCTGTTTAAATAGTTAGTTAGGCATGTTGCTCTTGTAGTGGAGTGAAATACCTGTCATGTTTTCATTGTTTTGATCTGAGTAACAGATGTTGTGTAAAGTACAATTATCCAGAACTAAGAAAACACTAACAGTCCAAATTCTGACTGGTACTTGGAAACGGGTGTAGTGGACTCCCAAATAGGTGCACATAAAAGCAAGATTAATATTTGCCTGTATCTTTGCCAAGACCAACATCCTCACATAATCTAAGAGCAGGTACAGTCTGTTCAAGGGATGTGCATATAAGCCATAGCCAATTTGAGGATGTATGTACATCTGTGGATGGATTATATCCCCTGATCAGTAGGTTATGTCCTGTAATGTAAATCTCCTGTCCTGTGGAAAAGCTTCCCAGCTCCTGTATGCCAAAAATATGCAGCACCTTTGTGCAGCACCAGTCAGAATTTGGCCCATATAATCTATATTGTTTTTCTTCATATTGATAATTCTGGTTTCCTTGAGTTAGCTCCAAAAGGCTGCAGAGGGAAACATTAGCATTTGCCTTGTTAATTATGTGATCCTCTAATCAAACCAGTGAAGAGCATGGTGATTAGGTCTGAACAACCACGGGCCCAAATTTTCCCTCATTTACACAAATGGAACTCCCACTGTTTTCAGTGGGAGTTGCACCGATATAAGTAAGGACAGCATTGGCATCTTGGTCCTTTTTGCCTTTAACCATGGTTTCTTCTTGTCACCAGCCTGGTTCAAAGTTACCAACTGTCCTGTGTGGCAACAGCAAAGCTTTTGTGAATTGCTTTTTCTAATCCAACCGCTTTTTCAATTGGTATTTGTATCAAGGAAAGAGGTTAGTGAACACACATTCATTAAAACAACAAGGGAGTCCGGTGGCACCTTAAAGACTAACAGATTTATTTGGGCATAAGCTTTCGTGGGTAAAAACCTGAAGAAGTGGGGTTTTTACCCACAAAATCTTATGCCCAGATAAATCTGTTAGTCTTTAAAGTGCCACCAGACTCCTTGTTGTTTTTGTGGATACAGACTAACACGGCTACCCCCTGATACTTGACACATTCATTGTTCATTATAAGTGGATTGAGAGAGAATTTTTCCCTGCTAAAGCCTACCCTCAAATGCTCATATCAGTGTGTCAAGAAGATATAAATAACATACTCCCTTTGCAGATTAGAGTTAAAAACACTGAGTTTACACCGCTCAATTTTACTAACATAAGCATGGGATAAAGACACACTGCAGCATTGCAGGGGGCATTAAATAAAATTGATAGAAAGCATCAGATTTTGCATAGTGGGCCTATTAGTGCCTTTTAAACTCAAGGGTGACACCAATTAAAAACCAAGAAACCCTGAAAGAAAGTTGTTTTTAGGGTTTTAAACAGAAGAACCGAAGAATACTGGGTTTGTAGAGTGCCCACAATAATCCTCACTGGGACCTTTGGGCGTTACTGCAGTAGAAACAATTAATAAAATAACAACAGTAACGTTGCTCTACATGAGTACCAGAGTGATGAGTTATTTCTGTTGCAATTCACTGAAGTTTGGCAGTGAAGGTAACTTTTCCACTTATAGATTTCCATTGTAGAAGAAATGTTATACCAGTTACCCGAGACCTGATTCTGTTTGCAGTTAAGTGAACTGAAGAACTCTTACTAACTTCAGTAGAAGTAGCAGCAGACCCTGACTCCTGGTTTTTAGGAGAATGATTAGGTGAACTTACCTCATATTAAATAGTAAGGACCTCAGTGAATTTAATCAGGTATTTAATGGCTCATATATATTTTTTAGCTAATATGTGATATAAAAGCAAGTACACAATCAATATAAATGTAGGCCTAGTTTAGTTGGTTCATCAGACCTTAGAATAACCCTTTTTCAGTAACGAGTGCAAAACAATGTTTTTGGCTTTCTTAATATCCTGTTATTTCACTTCTGGAATGTCCCATCTTTGGGTATGATGGTCCAAGGATGAAGTAACAGAGAGAGGTTACAATAGTCCAGCCAAATATAACCAGGGTAAACAAAGAAAATTTCCAAAGTCCCAAAAGTCACTGTCATATATTAAGATTGATAGTTTTGTTATTGCTAATAAGTTATATAATTTAGGGTGTAATGCAGAATCTCATATTTGCTCATAAAACATTATTAGTTATTAATATGTAATGAATCAGAGGAGAGGAGTGTTGATAGAAGTAGGGTATCATCTTGGGTATAAAAGAGAGTACTGAGATGTAAGTTTTTACCTTTGTTTGTGTAGAGCCTTGTCTGTGTACAACCGTGTGTCTATATACTCAGCTAGATCAATGGCTGGTCACCTTTAACAGATCACTGGGGTGTGGCTCTTTGTACCTATGCTGACATAAACCTGTTTCTTGGATCTGAACTCTAGAGTTAGCAGTGGTTTTGTCTGCCATAACAAGCAGTGGTTCTTTGGTTTGCTGGGTTTGTAAGGTAACCTGTGGGCCTGGTTAGTGGCTCTGAAAAACATCCTTACACGGTTCAATAAGGCCAAAATCCTGGCTCAGTCCACGAGCTGGATGAGAAGAATCTCCCCACTGAGGCCATGAAACAGAGGTGAAGCCCCTTCACAGCTGTTGTCCTAGCTTCAGGGCTAGAGTAGCCTCCATAAAGCTTACACACCCTCTGCAAAGAGGACAATAATTGATGGATTCATGGGGCAGCTGATCCACTGGCCCCACTCCAAAACCTTCTTGTTTGTCCTCCAAGGAGCTGATCTCTGCAATGCAGACTCCCCTCTGGAGAATCCCCCCATTCTCTCCTCTCTCCCACTTAACTGAACTGAGCTACTTTTAGTGGGACCTATGTTAGTGGGAAAGGGAGAAGAATTTTCCCTTGAGGGCTAACCTCAATAGTTCTTACTTGAGAAGTTAAGTCAATGAGAGCTTTCCCCCATAAGGAAGTCCACATCAACCAAGTGGTGCATATGGGAAATTTGGGGTTTTAAATCACCACTTGACAATTGCTAATAACATTTTTTTCTGGTCAAGAATCTGAGGTTCCAATAGGTTATTGCACTGATGCTTTTAACAGATCATAATTATTTACAAAATGTTGCAGGGCCAGATTTTCAAAGGTATTTAGGTGCCTAAAGCACCTATACCCCATTGAGTTCCATGGTGAAAATCCCACTAGACGAGTATCTGCATCTTTAGGTGTCTAACTACCTTTAAAGATACGGCCTGCTGTATCTTTGCCAAATAACTGCAAAGTCCCATATTTCTCTGAACTTAGGAAGAGAGACCTAGAATGTTTCATACTGTTTTTAGTAAATGATCATACAACACCACTGTGAGATGATCATGAAGGAAAGTGCTTATATCACATTAGTAAATTCCAAAACAATTTAGGAAATTCTTAGTGCACTCTTAAGTATGTATATTTCTGTGTGTATACACACACAAATTTATTTTAATAGCAGCAAAGATGTGAGTGTAAAAAGGGCCTGATCCAAAGCCCATTGATATCAGTCGGAGTCTATGCACTGATTTCAGTAACTTCTGGATCAGGCCCAAAAGGGAAGTGGGCCTTTCCCCATCCTTCTTGTACCCCTGCACCGGAACAAGGCACAATCTTAATCCTTTTGCACTTCAGGAAAAGCTTCAGGACTCTAGCGCCAACAGGAGCAGAAAACCAGTAGAGGGGAAAGGAAAAATGGGCTGGGGAATGGGAAGTGTACAGTGGATGTTATTAAAGGGTCTAGCAGATGCTGCTGTTGATGCTGCTGTTGCTCTTCCAGAGCTCCTCGTGATGTTTTGCCCTAGGAGCTGCTGTCGGTGCACTGTCCCTTCTCATCTCTGCAACCCCTCTAATGAGGATAGTGGCATTAAGCCATTGTCTAGCCCATAATATTCTTATAATAAATCTTTTGTATGTGTATAACAAGAGCTAGAATGAGAAAGAAGCCAAGCAGTAATAAAAACGTAATAGAGTCAGTGGTGGTAGGGATTTATACTGGTCTGATGAGAACAGATTTTAGCCCATAGTGTGCAGAGTACATTTATGGCTTTGTATAAATGATTTATTCATTATTTTATCAAAGAGTCTTAATAATAAAAGTAGAGTATGATGATTATTATCTAAAGCGTGTTATTTTGAACAAGAGAACTCAAACTGCTCTGTCTTGCAACCCTTGCCCAGGAAAGTCTCCAGCTGAACTCAGCTGGAATCTTTTCTTTGAAGGGATCAGAGGAGCATTTCTCAAAGTCATTTCAAATTTACTTTCCAGTGTGACAGACAGAAGCTCCAGGCACGATTCAGATTCATAAAAACTACCTAGTGTTCAGTCTCTCCATTTTCTGTACCATATCAGATCTTGTTGATCATATTTGGCATCCCCTCGAGTATCAGACAGAATGACTGTGTTCATCATCATGCCATCACCTCTTGAGAACAGCTACAGCATTACATCCTTGCATATTTTAGTTACCAGTGGTTGCTGTATTATGGTTCACTGAAGCATTGTTCTGCTGTTTGTTTCTCATAAGTTGCAGGAGTGAAACCAGCAAAGGAGTTCCAAATATCTGAGATCATTACCTAATGGCTGTTCAAGGTCTTGGGAAAAGCATAGTGCTAAAGAGTCTCTGGTTTGCTGTATAAAAAGCTTCATTTAGCAAATGCCCAGGATGGTTCTTGAAGGGTTAACAGTTCCCTTCTGATCAGTATGAGCAGTGTGAATGATTATGTAATAGTAATTGTTTTTAATTATGTAGGTTGCAGTTGTGGATCATGCATTGATACACTAGACAAATTAACCTTGTACAATTTGGTGGCAGAAGAATGATTTTGAGTCACGTCTCTGCAGTTATCAAATAACAGCAGAATTTCCGTGCCTGAAGATTTGCTGTCCAACTTTTTACTCTTACCTTCATAGTCTGAGCTAGACAAATACTACAAAACAAGTTTCAGATCAATTCCCAAATAGCTGTTTGGGTTAGCCAAGATCAGTGTCATGAGAACGTTGGTGCAAGCATGGTTTTGTTAACACACATTTGGGGAATGGTTGTACTTCATGCAGATGCAGAGATTCTCATGTGAACACAGGTATTTAACATGCAAATGGGATTATTCACTCTATGCTATTCCTCTATGTTCACATCCTTGATTACACTTCAATAGAATCATAGAATCATAGAATATCAGGGTTGGAAGGGACCTCAGGAGGTCATCTAGTCCAACCCGCTGCTCAAAAGCAGGACCCATCCCCAATTAAATCATCCCAGCCAGGGCTTTGTCAAGCCTGACCTTAAAAACTTCTAAGGAAGGAGATTCCACCACCTCCCTAGGCAACGCATTCCAGTGTTTCACCACCCTCCTAGCGAAAAAGTTTTTCCTAATATCCAACCTAAACCTCCCCCACTGCAACTTGAGACCATTACTCTTTGTCCTGTCCTCTTCCACCACTGAGAATAGTCTAGAACCATCCTCTCTGGAACCACCTCTCAGGTAGTTGAAAGCAGCTATCAAATCCCCCCTCATTCTTCTCTTCCGCAGACTAAACAATCCCAGTTCCCTCAGCCTCTCCTCATAAGTCATGTGTTCCAGACCCCTAATCATTTTTGTTGCCCTTCGCTGGACTCTTTCCAATTTATCCACATCCTTCTTGTAGTGTGGGGCCCAAAACTGGACACAGTACTCCAGATGAGGCCTCACCAATGTCGAATAGAGGGGGACGATCACGTCCCTCAATCTGCTCGCTATGCCCCTACTTATACATCCCAAAATGCCATTGGCCTTCTTGGCAACAAGGGCACACTGCTGACTCATATCCAGCTTCTCGTCCACTGTCACCCCTAGGTCCTTTTCCGCAATAATCCAATTAGGCAACAGAAACAATATCATGTTATTTAGGCAACCAGTCACACACCACAGATTATGAATACAAGGAGAAATAGTTGAGGATATAGTCAGAACAAGTAGTTTGTGAACAACCCATTGGCTGAAATGCAGTCAAAAAGTGAACAATTATGAAAAACTGAGAATTCATGAATGGGAAAAAATGGTTTGCTCTGAACGGCTGCACAGATCCATGCAGAATGCACTGGAATGCGTACCTTACACTAAGGCTCATTTAAACAATCCAGGCTTTTTTAGACTTACTAACTCAAAACTACTTAAGCTCCTGTACAATACTTTGCATCTATCACTGCTGACATGCATTCTTTAGTTTCTTGACTTCCTTGCAAGACCATCAGTTCTAAAAAGTTAAGATCCGAATTGTCATAACAGCAGGAGAGAAAATAGTTGCTTCAACTGCGTTAACGTGTCTTTTGGATAGTGGTCATCAGGGAGTGCAAAAGCAATACAGTCACACTCATTTAAAACTGGAAAATTAGCACCAGTTGTTTCATCGTGACATTTATACACTAGATTATGCTTTATGCTCTGTCTTCAGAACCAGACAGATGATATCTGGAATACTATTTCCATTTCAACTGGCAGCCTTTTAAAAACATATCTATTAGAGAACTCCTGCTATTTCGTGGAAGTCTTTGAAAACTTTGCTTCTAGAGGCAGTTCTGCTTATATAGCATATATTGTTTGTCTTTCTCTTCCCTGAATGTATATTACTGAGACTGTGTGAATGGCAACAGGATCATTGCTTCTTGAGAGTTCATCCGCTCCTACCACTTGTTTCTTCTCCTTATGCCACTAAATCCTATTGATAAAAAACCATAAATAAATTACAGAGAATGAGCTAAATCCTGCTCTCATTTACATCAGTACAGCCCCACTGATCAGTGGACTAAATTCTGAGCAGGTGCCATTCAGTTCACTTGCAGAGTTTCACGCACTTCCATGAGGTCACAACTGGATGTTGTGAGAACGCTGTGGTGTAACTGGAAACGAAATTTGGCCCATTTTCTGAAATATGGGTTCCAAAATGGGTTATTTATCACAGCTTTCTGCCTTGCGTCAGCTGCTTAATGCTGACTCAGCTAGCAGCAACCTGTGGCCATGTGCTTCAAGATTCCTTTGGAAAAGATTCCATTGTGCTCTAGGGTAAACCTTGGCCTCACTGAAATCAGTGGCGAAGTTCCCATTGACGTCAGTGGAGCCAGGATTTCACCCTAGAATTTTTCATAGCAGGGGTATAAAACACTCCAGTTTTCTTTTCTCGAGAGATTTTTTTTAAGAGACAGACCATACAGGACACCTTCATTTTGTGCAGTTTGGCATTCCCCTTTCTTGACAAACTAAGATTAAATTGCTTTTAATTAACCTCTTTTCAAAAATCCTCTAACTAGCTTTTTATATGGACCCATCACAATGCCTGTGGCATATGGCATCATGCTTTGCTTGAAACCTATTTGGTAAAGAGGAAAATTCTCTGCATGAGCATACATAACTGAAAGCATCCAGGGCTACAAGGGACTTTTAATTGCCTCTCTCTCTCTCTCTCTCTCTCACTCTCTCTCTCTTTCTAGATTACTAGATGCACAAATTAAAAAAATATATATTTCCACAGCTATAAAGTATGAGGGTTATAGATTACTGATGCTAAGCAGTGATGGATGGCTTCTCTTGTATAGGAATACATAGACAAATAACTAGTACATCACTGGGCCAAAATCAGCCATGAGGATTTGTGCCTGCTCAGACCATATCTGTATTTGGTCCATTAGCTGCTTTCTACGTAAACAGTATGAAGGGGCATAGGAATAAAATACTGGTAATAGACAATGATTTGGGATCTTTTAAAAATGATCTATCCAGTCAGCAATCTATGTGAGAGATGCATCCTAGGTGATGTCTAAGGTAGTTTGTCTTTATAACTTAGTTGGGAGATACACATAATCTCTATTATGCAACTGATGTGAAACTGGTGCTTATTGATCTGATTTGCCCAATACAAGGTATGGCATTCTGGCTGGGGTGTAGAGAAGAAAAGAGAGTGTGAAGACTGAAATGTAAAGCCAGGTCTGTTGTGTGGCACTGGAGGGGTTCTCCCTATCTCTCCTTTTCAATGTCTGAGTAAATGTCGTGCTTTTGAAGGTGCTGCACAGCACCGTGAGGAGCCTGATAATCTGTTCATTCAAAGAGAGTGAAACTCACCCTAGTTGTGCAGGTGCAAGGCCTCCACACCCCTTAAGCTCTGCAAGGGAACTGCACACGGGTGCTGCCTACTAAGTAGCTGCACAGCATGTCCCAAGCATGCTGTGGGATTGGTCTCCATTCCAGTCCTGTGGAGGTTAGCGTGGAAGGCCATGCTGGAGGCAGGTTAAGGTGGTCCAGGAGTGGGCCAAAGGAGAAGGGCCATGGATCTGCATTTACACAGATTCAGTGTTACCAGTAAAAAATGCAACTGGTACAGAAGCATTGCAACCACTATTCCAACCCATAGGCTGAACTATTGCACTGGGTTTATTGGGAGTGGGGGAAACTCACCTCTCCAACCATCCAAGACTTCACCCACATAGGACCTGAAACATCCAGCTTTATGTGAATGGAGTGAATTTACCCAGAAAGATTGAAAAGAACATTTAGCCACAGGCACAGTGAGTGGTAGTGAAAGATGTCACACGTGAACCTCACCCTAACGTAAAGAGACCACCTCTAGGGGAAAGGTTTTTCTGGTCGCCATGGCCCATAGAACCCTTGTCCTCTCTGCTGCAAGTGCCATCAAGGGTACAAGTTATGATACTGGTTTTGGGTGGTGTGGATACATGTCTATTAGGAATTGGATTGAACCCACCATCTAGTTATATGTGCCAACTGGTTGGGGTTCAATGGCCTAAGGGCTGGTCTATGCACCATTTTCATACTTCTATCAGTTTAGGAACTGGTATAGGTAAAGTGGTACAAGCCTCTAGTGTGGACATAGTTAGGCCATGTAAAGATGCTTGTAGCAGTATAGCTTATTAATTGATTGTATAAGCTGTAATAATATATGCACTTTGATACCAGTATAACTCTGTCCACACTAGGGGGTTGTATCGCCTCAATTATCAGTTTCTAAACCAATATATTAATACCGATACAAAAACAGTGTATAAACCAGCCCTAAGAGATGGGAAAAGAGGCTCACAGAAGACTTCAGTGGGACTGTTTGCATGAATAAGTGGTATATAGGATGAGTACATGTTACAGAACTGGACGCAAAGTAATTAATGAAAATAAAACTGTGCACAGGAATGATTATTGCATAATGAAAGAAAGTAAAATTGGAAAGGAATGTTGAAGTAAATGGAGTAAATTTAGAGCCCAATTTTTACACTAGTAAAGGTAAAAGTATTTGGCCATCGATAAAATCTAATGTAAAATATGCATTTTTAAAGGCCATTAGAGGCAGGAGGAGGAAGTTAGTGACAGATGAGCAGATGTTACTCAATGAACACTTCGCATCAGTAATTTTAAAAGAAGCTGAAGGTCACATTTCCTAGCTTGGGATTCATTATTTTTCTGGAGAAGGGGGATGTGTGTGAAATGTTAAATGTCTTTATTATTGTACAAGGAAGAGAAGCCATTGACACCTGGCACCAAGCCCAGTTGGCTTTGGGTTTATGTCTTACTTTAAATAAATGTCCCTTCCTTTTAGCTTGAGGATCTATATCTCAGACAAATAGGAAGGATGGTCCAGTGGTTAAGGCACTAGCCTATTGAAACCTGGTTTCAAAGCCCTTCTCTGCCACAGGCTTCCTGTGTGACTTTGTGTAAGTTACTTTGGACCTCAGTTCCCCAGTGGTAACACTGGGGATCATGGTACTTCCCTACATCACAAGGATGTTGTGAGTATAAATACATTAAAAAGACTGTAGATGTTATGGAAGCAGGGACCATGTTGATTACCAATTAATATCTAAATAAGAGACCAACATAAGAAGTGAGCCTGAGCCATGAAGTTCAGATTTGAATCTAAACTTTCCTCAGACTTCAGAGGTGCTAAGGGCATTCAGTGCCTCATAGGATTGAGTGTCTTGTAAACAAATGACTTAGTAGGGGTGGCAAGGAGACTACTTATAATGGTGTCTCAAAAATGGGAATGCTAACGTTCAAAACAATAGAACCTAGCCAAGTAGATTCAACACTACTTTCAGAAATACTGCAGCTAAGATATACTCTCTAAGGTGCCACTAGTACTCCTTTTCTTTTTGCGAGTACAGACTAACACGGCTGCTACTCGAAAACGATTCATGTAGGGGCACTGAAGATAACAGTAATAGGGAATAACATCATGGAAATAGAGGCAGATGATAATAATCAAGAATAGAACAGAATAAAGTAACAAAGAGAGGTAGTGGGACAAATTCACAGAAAAACATTCTGCAGAATGTTTAGCAGCAGTGAAATAGATTGTGGAGTGTAAAGTATGAGTCTAGTTCAATTCTTAGTTATGGCTGGCAGTGGTTAACCAAGCCCAGTGCAGTAAGTGGGGTTGTACCTATATTATTGATTCACTGTCTGTTTTGAGGACTGGAGTATAAACTTGCAGAAAATTCAGAAAAAAATACACCAGTGATGTGTTTGCTGGGCAGGGAGGTCAGCTTCCTCTGAAGCATCAGAGCTTGGTCCCTTCTGGAGGCAGGACACTGGGTGGAGTGGATAAGTGCTTGGAGGTGGTACATAGAATCCTTTCGAGATGCCTCACTCGTGTGTCTTACTCACATGCTCATGGTACAACTGATTGCCAGAGCAGAAACCTTTGGGTTGCTTTTGCCTTCCTCTGTAGCATGGGGTGCAATTCGCCTATTGGGATCATCGGAGCACAAATCTCACATAATCAGTTCCCTACCATTGCTGGGGCCTTGGGCACTGGTGGCACCTTGGTCTCTCCTGTTCTCTGCCTGTGGCGTACTGTTTAGTTTTCCTGAGAACTGAAATGTTTGGGTCTAACTAAAGTGTTCGGGCTCAATGTAGGATATCTTTAATGGTTTGGGATATAGAGGAGGTCATGCTTGATGATCTAATGGGCTCTTCTGGCCTTAAACTCCTATGACAAAGAAAAAGAGACCACAAATGGAATAACATGGCATGCTCAGGTTTTGATTACCTTGTTACATTCAACCATTATTCTGTCAGAGGGACACTGTAACAAATGAATTGGTACTGCAGAAATGAGCCAGCATGTCTCCCTGTGTTTTGAAGGTCTGAGTTATTAGGAAAGATTATCCATATGTGGCAGGTCAATTTTAATATGTGCTTCATATTTAATATGGGGTGTTAAGATTGAAATATAATTTTTTAAAAAGATACACTGGGCATCCGAGTAGACTGAGCTGGTTTCAGATTAACCCTCCCAGCCAAGACTAATATCATACAAAAGTATGATAGGAGAGAATAAAGGGCAGACAAGCCTTTGGTGTCAGAGTAATAGGATGCAAAACAACTACTGTGTGGATACATCTTCAAAGGACTTGTCAAGTTGTGAAGCTTTGGAAGAAAAAACAAACTGAAACGGTTTATCCAAACCAGTGAATTCAATCCTGGATGGATTTGGGACACAGGAAATGGACATGGCATTAGAGACACTAGGCGACTCTGTGTGCGGGGGAGGGGGTGTCTGGTAGGATGATGAGACAAGCACATCAGAGAAACCTGAACGTATGACTAAGCCGAGAGTCAGGTCAGGGGAAGGGAAACACAAGAGATCTGATACCAAAGACCATCTCTGATAGGCTCTGTTGAAAAGAATCAGAGGGGAGAAAGAGGTACCCTCTATGTTCAAGATGCTTTTTATGTGTCATAACTAAATCCAGAATGAACCTTCTGGATGAGCTTTTGCAGAGTTTCAAATTAGATTTATTATGAACATCATAGGCGATATGATATCTACTTTGCACGGATCTGAAGGACCAAAACAGCCATAATGCTGGTTTAACTAGCTATCCTCACATGGCATACAGGCCTCTGTAGCAGGAGCATGGCCAGAGGAAAGGGGATGCAGCAGGGTTGTTTCTGTACCCCAGTGATCCCTGGCTGCTGAAATGGCCTCATGCTGCTCTAACTTACACTAGGACTGGGTGAGGATCCCAGCCAGTCCCATCTGGGGGCATAAGGGGGACAAGACTCCTTTCTCTCTCCAGAACAGTGCCAGGGACAGTTTGACTACAGTCCACAACAGGACCCATGTCTTTTGTTTTAAGTGGATCTTTTCTCTCTGTTCTTAATTAGACCACTTGAGTCTTAGGCTGGTGCTTGGAAATGCTATATGTTTTCTCCTGGAGAGGTGAAATCTCCATCCTGTCAGAAGAAGTAGTGAAGGGAAGGTATCTGGATTCCCCCTCCCCCAAGATTCTTATTCAAAAGAGGGAAGTAGTCCTTGCTCCTTAAGTTCTACTGTGTGCAGGGCTGTAGTCCAACAGACACACAGGAACACTTAATGACCACAACCAAGCCTTGAATTTAAGGAGCATAAGATGATACCCACATGCAGTGTATCTTAGGGGTTGGAGAATAAAGTCAGATTGCATAGAATCATGTGAGCTCTTGAGATAAATTGAACAGACTAATGAAAGTCAGGTACTGTCACCACATGAGCTCCTTACACCACCCCCCTTTATGTCATTGCACAATGCAGAAGCCTCCAACACCTTCCAGGGTGAGGCAGCTTAGCTCTCCAGCTAGGTCCTATAAAAACCCCTATCCCTTCCAGGGTGTCCAAAGTCCAAAATGAACACAAAGAAACAAACTCTTCCACCACTCCTGTGCAGTATCCTCTGCAAACTCTTCGCTTCTCCCAGGATCTGCAGCATACTAGGAAACAAACACTTCAGCCCTCTCTGGGCTTATGCAAGCCTAAATTGTTAACTATCAGTCAAACAAGGCAATCCTCCCAGGTCAGCCCTACCTTCCCTCAGGAAGGATCTGGTAGACAACTGTCTTTCTCAGTTCCAGGATCCAACCAGCCTTCTCTCCCACAGTCAGAACCAAAGGTCTACTTTTCTTCCCAGCCAGGCACCAACTCATCTGGGCTCTCCCCTTTTAGCTCCTCCCCCAAAGCTGGACATCTGCTTCCGGTATTGCATGGTGAAGCTGACTAGACCATAGCAGCCCCCTAGCCCTTTCCTGACATGCGTGGAGTCTGTATACTCTGTCACAGGTGCCTAATTCTACCCTCAGCTATGCCCCCAACAACCTCCCTGAATTCAGTGGGGTTACACAGACGTAGTTAGGAGACAATCTGGCACAAAATGTTGGAGACAGTAGCTAAATAAAAAATGTCATAGACTGAAGTTGAGAAGCTGTCGAGCAATAAAGGCAGAATTCCTTTTCACTAAATGCTGAAATATAGAACGTGCTGCTAGCATTAAGGAGCCATTAAACCCAATCATTTTAAGAGAAAGCTACATCGTTTTGGAAAAAGGAACAGAGGGAACTGCTGCTGGCTAGCTATTTGTTAATTTTTTATGTGAATGTATTGCTTATGAAAGTGATTGAATTAGCAGCACTGACAGGAACCCAGACACAGTAAAAGCTTCCTTACATGGACACAGGACTGCCCAATGCAGTGCAGTCCTGACTGTTAGCAGCGCCATTATTGAAGCCCTCAGCCTCTCTCAAGCACAGACTGGAGGGCAGGCTGAACTAAACCGAACTAAGCAGTGTTTCTGTGGTGTGGACAAACATCCATTAGAAGAGGCTAGGATGAGACCACTACGCTCATTTGCATTGGTGACCTCATTTAGGATTTGATCCCAAGCTCCAGAGGAAAATGGCCAGTACAGCCTAGTTCACTACCATGCTTCCAAAATACTGCAAGGTAAGTTCTGAAACTAAAGGATGCTAGAAGCAGCTTGTATTTTGTGACAAGGAGTCTAAGAGTGAAAGCAAACCAGAAACAACCCTTATTCTTAACTGCCAAATCCTGCATCCTGCGGAAGGGTGTCATAGCAGTGGAATCAGCATGGGTCCACTGCTTTGGGAGAAGAGGGGCATTCCCAGGTACTAAGAGGCTAAACAGGGGTATCAGGCTCTTATCGTTCAGAGCAGAACAGCAGCTCTCTCCAGAACAACCAGACTCTGGGGGCACATCAGCAGAGTACAAGTAGTTGACTACCAGTTTGAGTATGCAGACCGACTCTCAGACCTCACCATTGAAGGGGAGTGTAAGGTCCATGGCTGCTATTCAAGCCCTGGGAGGATCTGACCCTTTTTGGAGGATCAGACTTTTTGCCTGAATCAGAATTTGGCCTTATGAAAAGAAGTGTTACATACAGATGGTACTATCACAAAGGGTATCACTGGCGGGAAACAGGAAAAAAGAATCAGGAGCAGGATGTTCTGTATAAAAATCTCACACCCATGAATATATTAATGTAAAGAAATATATTTCTGATATATATATATATCTGATATATTCTGATAAATATATTTTGAACATACCAAAAAGCAACCATTGGGCAATATTTTAGCATAGGCTCGTAAACTCCATACATTTAGGATCAGATTGCTGTAGTCTTGTTAATATGAGATATTTCCTTACTCTGAAAATAGCGTTACTCTAAAAATAGCAATAAAATGAATTTAATGGGACTACACAGGGTCTAAGGTGTATTCAGGATGAGGGTATCAGAAACTAGCCCTCAGTCACAGCTTCCTATTTATTCCCTGTTGGCATCTGTCAGTAGAGGACTCACATCTCTTTTATTTAAAACTTTTGGTTGTTATAGAGATTATTTAAGTATTTTAACCTGTGAGAAATGCAGTTTCCTTTTCACACCATTCACCTGACTGAGGGCATTTCTCTCTGAGTGAGTGGTTTGACACATAGTACAGTGAAAGAACTATTGGTCTCTGATTATTAAAGGGGGAGAGCTTTTCACAATGCATTTTTCTATAGCCGTTGTCTCATTTAGCTAGCATTTGTAATTCATTTAACAATTTCAATCACTTATTAAAGTTATTTCCATCTTTTGCCTTTTATGTAAAGTTATTGCATTGCCCTGAGAAAGGCATTTTGTTTGATGAACGTCTGTACAGTTGTGCCCAAAGGAAAGATTTAAAAAGTATAAAAATACCCCAAAATTACATTCTAATCAAATTTAATAATAGCTTTAAAGGAAATGAGGGAAGAATACAGTTGCCTTGGAACATCTGACCTGAGGAGCCATGAAATGAACCATCCAGAAATTTTAACTAGTTCAACTCTTCAAGTGTATATGATTGACTACAGACAAAACCGATAGGAATCCAATCCTGCTCCCATTCGAGCAATGGCAAAATTCTTGTTAATATGAGTGAGTGCAGGATTGGGGCCTGAAAAATATGAATCCTACAAGTTTATTTAAACTTGAAGCATGTGATTCATGATAAAATTCATGATTACTTTTGATATTTGTGTAACATGTTAATTGATTATAACAATAACTTCTCACAGAGTCACACATTCATTGATTTTAAGGCTAGAAGGGACCATTTATGATCATCTAGTCTGATCTCCAATTTAACAAAGGCCACAGAATTTCACCCACTAATTCTGGCATCAAGGCCAAAACTTGGCTGAGCCAGAGCATATCTTTTAAAAAGGCATCCAGCCTTGATTTTACTATTTCAAGGGCTGGAGAATCTCTCACATCCCTTGCTCAATTGTTCCAGTGTTAATTCCTAGCACTGTTAGAAGTATTCCTAGACTGAATTTATTTAGCTTCAGCTTCCAGTCATTTAAAAAATAGTAATAAAGCCTAATTTATTATATAATGAATTAGGGGCTACTCACCTGTATAGAGCTACCCTTATGTCAAAGCATTTGTAGGATTGGCTCTGTAATAGTAAATATGTTCATTTAAGATGCCCCATGCCCATAAACCTCTGGGCTCCTAACATAATACAATCAAACCATATATTAAGAATTTATAAGAGATTAGTAGAAACTGCTTTTTAAATTTTTTGAGAAATGTAATTGTGTCTTAATTTTGTCTATTACTGTCTTATTATAAAATCTGTTTGATGCATCTTTTCAGTGCATTATAACTTATCCTACAATAAAACATTAAAAAGAGCAA
The DNA here is from genome assembly GCF_965140295.1 of Lepidochelys olivacea. Lineage (NCBI taxonomy): Eukaryota > Metazoa > Chordata > Testudines > Cheloniidae > Lepidochelys > Lepidochelys olivacea. The sequence goes on from NC_140419.1 coordinate 11,291,219, forward strand.
TTTATTTTAATCATCCATTAAGTATTATTATGAAAGTTTTTTTAAATGATAATATATAAGCCCTAAATGCCTCCCTAATTCAGAGCCATACAGTGCAAGATAGGGCAGCACAGGGGCAGGGACACACCCTCTCCTCTCCCTGCCCCAGCCACAACCTCTTCTCATTTTACTTATACTGGAGGAGATGGGATGGCTGATTTAGAAGGTGATAGACACACCTCCACCAGCTGTATGCCAGCAGTGTTCTGCCAAGCACAGTACAAAGTAGCTTTAATGGCCTGGAGAATTTGTCCATAATTTCAGTGTCGTTATGTAAAATCCTAGCTCATTGAAGTCAAGGGCAAAACTCCCATTAACTTCAACGGGGCCAGGATTTTATGCCTAATCTTCTGTGGGGAAATTTGCACCTTAACCATCACCACTATCCTAGAAGACGCATTTATGTTACCCAGACCAACTGTATCTTCACTTTCATTTCTACAAGCATGCAAGAAAGTAAATATCAACATATTTTTCAAACAATTTCCAGTTAGATTCATTGGACCAATTTCTGTCCCAAACTATACAGGGGCAACTCCTATTCACCTAAATGTTAGTATTAAATTTTTAGTGGTGTTGTAGCCATGTTGGTCTCAGGATATGAAAGAGACCAGGTGAGTGAGATATGTCTTTTATTAGACCATATTTTGTTGGTGAAAGAGACAAGCTATCGAGCTACATAGAAAGCGACCTGAAGTGACCTGCATAGCTCAAAAGCTTCTCTCTTAGACCAACAGTATTAAATTTTATTATACTAATATCCCTCTTCCCTCTATATACTGACTTCAGTGGGAGTCATTCCTGTATAAATATGACCAGAATTAGTTTCACTGAGTGGTTTTAAGGTATATGGTAGAACACTGTAAACTTATACAGTGCATATGTAGGGACAATATCATAAGAGTGACCTTGTATGTGAAGTATGTTATAATGAGTAAAAAACGTTTTTGAGACCTTGGGACAGTTAGATAACCTGAAGTTACAGAAGTTAACAGGTCTTGGACATTTTGTTTTATATTAGGTCTGTGATATGTGCCCTCTCTGACGCAGATTGTAGGATATCACTAAGTCAAGCAAAGGTACATGTACCAGGTAAACATGCATTGTTTTAATAATAGATTCAAATTGGAAAGATGTTTCCACTGTCCCCTGATGATAAAACAAAGGCAGCAAAGCTCTCTGTAGGGACTTAGGTAGCTGAATCAACTTGTTTATGAAGCAAAGCCTATTTGTTTTATTTAGAGCAGTCTCAGTAGATTTGAGGTAGTGCAATGAACCTTTACCTTTCTGCTGTCAGCTTCACTTTCTGTTAAAATAGATACTTACCTTGAATTCATACCAGGGTTTTCCCTGTTATTTTCTCTGTCCTTGAGAAGAGAAGCACTTTCACCCTATTTATCCTAATATTGCAGCAGAAGTTGATACATAACCATACACCAACAATATTATGTTTCTTCACCTTTCCTGTGCTCTGCTTGAAGTTGTACTTAACACACAAAAAAAAAGCTATTCAAATAAACCTTTATCAAGACATGTCATTCTACAGTATAACATTTCAGTAAATGCATCCGACTATCTTCAACAGGGAACATAAATGCTCGGGTCAAATATCATCTAAGTGATCGGCATGACAAATTTGGTCAATTGTGATGGGCTCCTAGGTTGTCACAATTAGCTGATTTAAAAGTCATTGGGGTTCCCGCAGTATTAAAGCCAAAAAGTGCACCCTTACTTCTGCATGTATGGAATCAATGTTCACACAATACAGTAGCTCTTGCAGTAGTGTTAAAACAGGCGTGCTAGTCCATGACACTACCTCGCTTTTACAATGAGGGCACTCTGTAAATACACAGCTAACTGTGATCTGCAGGACAGAGGTAAGGATTCTCCTATAGTGCCTGAATCAGTTGTTCTGTGAATTAGGAACCACCTCTTCCAGAGAACAGAGTGCAACTTTTGGTTGGGCATCAGGATTATTCTAAATAAAATCCTTTTTATTTATTAAGTAGAACTTAAAACTAAGACAGAGTTGGCAGGTTTGCAGACAGAGGGTTAATTTCTTAGTGGAAAGGCTTCACTACTCAGTGGGGGAAGGATCAGAATATGCTAATTAGACAATCTAGAAATCCCAACGTTTTGTGACTGGAAAGAGTGGAAATGTCCCTGGTTGTAATCACTAACTGTTCATTTCCTACTTAGGAGAACACCACTGTGTATGTTTCTGATATATTTTCTTCTAATAGTGGGATTGTGACAAGGCAGGAATCTCAGGGTCTCGCTATTGAAACTCTTATTTCATATCTTTATGGATTTTTCTCAAATAGAATAAACCAGCACATGCGGCTCCCCACACTTGGAAACTACTTAGGTTCTTCATATCTCATTCATCCTCCATGGCCCAATCTGATCTGCTACAGTGCCAAGGTCAGTGGAACATAGAACCCACTTCCCCCTTTGTGTAAGCAATATTAAGGCCTAAGACCAGGGACAGGTTTAAGGACTGATACCTTGTGACCCTGCGGTGGAGTTTTGTACCACTGGAAAGGTGGTACACCCAGCTTCTCAGTGAGACACAGTACTTGCTTTTAGCCTTGGAAGGGTCCAAGATAGTGGACTTCAAATTCATAACACTTTTATGTACACAAAAGCTAATTTATGCCATTTTAGAGGTGTTTTACATTTATTAGTTTAATTTTCACTCCCTGTGAGCTCCACCCAGTTGGACTCAGCTTAATTATGGCACCTGGCTTTACAGACCACAGGATACAAGAAATAATCTTCAATAATTATTCTTAAAACTCACAAAAACATTTTTAAAACAGGTTTTCTGTAACGTATATGCCACATACAGAATAGATGACAGTGAAATTCAAAGGTTTCATTAGCACTTGCTTAGAATGACATGCATAACTTACTTGTGGCTTCTCCATTCATGCATAATGGGACCATTCCAAACTTAGACTGGGGTGGTATAAAGGTTTTATCAGCATATCATGTATGTATAGACACACACAGACAGATCATACTAATTGGACTGTAGGTCACTGTGTTTTAGCATGGTTCAGTGCACATAACATGAATCTTTGAAAATAAGTCAAAAAATGCTTCAGTTAATCAAACTGTAACTTAATCAAAATGCAATTTTCATGGACTTATTAACATTCGTATAATTAACCTTAGCTTTCCCAGCTGCTGCTTAGTTAATTAAACTCACAAAGACAGGATTCAAATTGCGGTTTAAAAAGAGCAAGTTTCTTAATATTTCTAAACTGCTGTTGTTAGCTGACCCATTCATTTTCATCATAAATAAAACATTTCTGGTGTATTTGTGATCAAATTTTGTTGATGGGAAAGCTGTTCCTAGTGTAGCATTCTATTAAATAAAAACCCTAGGCTTACATCTTTGTAGTACACTGGCATTACTTAGAGCCTGAATCTGCAATGGTTACTCACAGTGAGTAGTACCTACACAGGAGTTGTCCCATTGACTTCATATTATTATTAAAGCTACTCGGAGCGCAGCCTTGGTTGCTACTTAGAAGTTCCTGAAATAAAGTACATCAGCCTCTGTTCTGGGATGTGCTGAGCACTTTGAGCTGCCATTGTCATCTGCACCTATTATGGAGGTTTGGTGCAGTATGAATCTATAACAGATTTTTATGTAAGAATCACAACATTTATGGCGGGGAAGAGCCTGAATTGCTCCCATACTGAATGAATTTTGTTTTTTTATAGACTCTTTAAACCTTGCCTTGTTTTTAGATAACTGTCCATTTCTCAGCTGTGTTTTCTAAAAAGAGGTGAATAAATACATATATTGTGCCATGGAGAGGAGCAGAGCACATCTCTATAGTGTGGGCCAAACTCACTCTCCACTTGCTTTCCTCCACACCCACTGACGTCCTCGCAGCCCCTAAAGCAAAGACTTCCAGGTAGTGGAACCAAATCTGGTCTGCTGAGTGACACAGCTGGCACACAGGATGCTGTACCCCAGGACTCAGTCTGAGAGTGGGAGAATCAAAGGAAAGGTGAAGGCGCAGGGCCTACTAGCTGAGTGGGTGCAACTCAGAGACAAAGGTCAGAAATCAAAGGTAGAACTTGCCCTCAGTCGTGACAGACATTTCTACAACCTGCTTGATCTGTACATACAAGTGCACCTTAAGGTCTCCTCCGACCTCAGTGCTCAACAGCCCTGGGTTAGAAGGGTTACCGCTGATTACAAAATATTTCCACACACACACACACACACACACAGAAAATTTTCTAAAAACCTAAGAACTTTCAGCAGAAAACTGAAAAATTTTATTTGGAAATGCTGGTGCAGTGCCTCATGGAGTTGAAGTTTGTGTGCTTCATGCACCCATTCTCTTCTCTTGCCAGATTGCATCTACCATGATGCCCCATAGTCTCACCTATTGCTGAGCTGCTGCAGTTCATCATGGGAATGTCTGGCCATGGGAGACATGGTCTGTCCAGGAAACCTGGCCCATAGAGGAGAATGGGGACATGAAGGGCCCAAACTACAGCTCCAATGAGACACCATGGCAGCATTTCCAAATCAAAATTTTTCATTTTTTGGATGTTGGAGTTTCTTTATGAAAAGTTCAGATTTTCCACAGGAAGCAGACACTCTTCATGGAAAAATTAACTTTGTCAAAAAGCTACTTTTCCACTGAAAGACAGTTATGATAGAAAATTTTCAACCAGCTCCAGGCAGGGTTCTTTTTAATTTACTAAATTCATACTGGGGAGGAGTTACATAATTAACTGCATAAATTTTACAGGCTGAAAACTGTACTCAATGCAATACAAAAAAAGATGCAGTTTTCTTTTTCTGGTAGATAAGCTAGCATGCTTCAGAAAATATAGAGGTGGGCGGCAAAATCTGGCTCTAGGTTGTGAACATTCTAAAATGTAGCCTGATTATGAAGATCCACATTTTGAAACTGCCAATATTCTGGCGTGATGGGATGTGGGATTTTGTTTGGGGACCATCTCTCACTGAAAGCAGAATAACAGCCATTACTTTAATAAGCACTCTTAGTGTAAGCGAGACAGAGACGCAGAGAGATTATCAGATCATTTTACCGAGCAGTGGTGCACTATCTTAATTGTTTTGTTGAAACAAAAGAGAAGAGTTCTAAAGTGCTTTCTGCATGAAGCTCTGATATGGACCTGAGGTTAATTTAGTGGCTTGCCCTTATCAATATATCCAGAGATGACAATATGGCACAAAGGCACTGAAATCTTCCAGCTGCTGAAAGGAAAGAGAATAGTTTGAACATCCTGGCAGATGTTAGTATTCGATACCTTTTGACTTTAAATGCTAGAGCCTTTATATTTTATGCTCTGAAACGTTAAAAAAAAACTCATTTGGTGCTGAAAGCAAGTTAACCATTATCTTGATCTGTAAACATTTGACAAAGAATCTTCTATATTAGTACAGATGCCTATCAGCGCTAGCTGGTAGTTGTCAATCTACAACTCTCAAGGGTGCATCGTTCCAGGTTCACTAAAAATTAGCAGGCAAGGCTGCAGCTACTGCAGTGCAGGCTGCACAGGATCTGCCGTTCTGTACGTTCTTAAAATAAAGCTGTATGAATTTTGATCAGTAAAACAAAATTCAGGCAGTTAGAATCACTTCTCACTGTACCTAAGCTATGAAATATATTTTAAAATAAAGATTTAATGCAAAATTAGCATTTCTGGCTCTCCTACTGCAAGTGATGGTAGGTACCTTCTTAAAAAATGGCATTATTTGTGAGGCCAGGGTCAACATTTTCCTAACATTGTCTCCATTAGTGCATATTCGATTATGTGTGCATATTCACTTGCACGTGTTCTGTTTGAACACTATCACTAGTGCTCACAAATGATACCATTATTTACAACACAAACCAGTGTGTATGCAAATCAAACACAAGTAGAGCACATGAGCGTAAATCCTATCATTTGGGTGCAGAAGTGATAATGATCAATAATTGTACATGCAAGTGATCTGTATGTTTAATGTTGCAAGCAGAGAAATGCAATACAGATTAAGGGCTCTTCGTGCATTTGGGCTAATAAATGTGGGAGCTCATTGCAAGTGACTGCAAACCAGTTTCCATCCTACTTTCATACTAAATTAACAACCAGAAAATGTTTTAAGGGACACTGTCCAAACCAGTAAAACTACAAACTGACTATGACGAAGACACTATATCAAAGAGTCACTGCTATCTCTTCCTTCAAGCCAGCACTTTTCAGGCTAAAATTTTTTAAATAGTGAAGCTCTAGTAAACAGATTTGTGTCCACACCCTATTTCTAGCATAGCAGCTGCAACACACAGATGATTTTTCTGTGTGTCTCAACTTTAATGTTTTCTTATTAAGCTCTTTGCCCTGGACATAAACCAGAGCATCATGGCTAAAACGTGTGCCACAAAACTGGGGAATTAGCAACAAATATTTCAAATTGATCTTCACTGGTTTGTCAGCCTGGCAAAGACAGTAATTCTGTATGTTTTTAATTGGCATTCCAACGTTTTTACTCTACTAGGAAGTTGCCACCAAACAGAGATACTATTGGAAATACATTTGTCTGTTCAATGCCTTATAAAAAGTTGGCCTTCTAAAGAGAGACCATTTTTTTGTAGTGCTCATGAAAGATTCACAGCACTGGGAACTAAAGTCCGCTATATATTCACCTAATAGGAACAGCACTGTCAGTGATAATGTAAACTGTCCCTCTCAACTCTGTCCACTTAGATGTGAAGCTCTGGATGCCTCGATTTCCTTATCTGTAAATTAGGGACTAATGATACTATGTGGATAATACAGACTTACTTCACAGGGTTCTGTTGTGAGGCTAAATTCATTAATGTTTATAAAATGCTTTGAGATCATTGGATGAAATAAGTGATACACCAAAAAAGTACAGTCATTACTGGCAAGCGAGATGTGGTACACTGTAAGGCAGAAGTGTGGTAAACACCCCAAAATGTGTGTGTATGGGAGAAATGGCGTTACCAGCTCTGTATCAATGGCCACTGGATATTTGTCTTACTGAGTCATATGCTAAATTGCTGATTAAAGTTATAGCAAAACTTAACATAGCTAAAACTGAGCTCTCTATTTTGCTTCCCCACTCCCCTCTTCTGCCACTGTTGACAACACCAGCTTTCTCCATCACTCAAGCCCATCATCTGAGGGTTACCTTTGTCTCTTCCAATTTCCTTTCCCCTCACATTCAGGCTCTGTCCAAATCCTGCCACAGCTTTCTCCAGAACATCTCTAAGTTCCATCCCTTTCTGTCCAGACTATTAAAACTACTGGACAGGCCCTTGACATGTCCTACCTTGACTGTTGCAACTTCCAGCTCTCTGGCCTCCCAGGCACCCACATCATCCTGCTGCCCCAGTCCATACTAACTTCAGCTTCCTTGTTCATTGTTCTAACCACATCACACCTCTCTTTGAATCCCTCCACCATATCAAATGCAAGTTCCTTGAGGTCCTTCATGACTCTGCCCCTCCCTGCTTATCAGCTTTTGTAGCTACATGAGCTTGGGATGAGTATAAAGCCACCAATAAGTTCTGCTGATCACCCCATGAGCATACTGATAAAACCTTTAAACCATACCATACCATCATGTGTTCTGTAAATGCCACACATGTTACAAGAACAGTATTTTAGGAATTTTTAAAGATTTTTTTAAAATTTTAATGGGATTAGTTTGTAAGTTCCTGGGGCAGGAAAAGGTGTTTTTGTTCTGTGTTTGTACAGTACCTAGCACATTGAGGGCTTGGTCCATAACTAGAGTTCCTAAGCACTATGATAATACAAATAAATAAATAAAACAAATAACTCCACAAAGTCTGGTGTCTTAGATATCAGGAGTCCAAGGATGCGGGACCCATAAAAACTTCAAAGTTAACATAACAGAACCTTTCTTTGTCTTGACTTTCATGTCCAATATTTTGGGCGCTTTCAGGGATAGTCACAAGTGCTGGGAATCTCCCCCTTACTAATGGAAGAAAGCTCCCATTTCTAGCCTCTCAAGGTTGGATTTTTATGTAAAGTATAGGACTGATTATTGTGCATCCAGGGCTTTGAGAGATGGAATCTGGGTGATGGAAGAAAATTGTATTCCTCCAACTGTGCAATTTTGTCTTCAAGTAACATGTTCCTGAGACCCAGGACAGGCAATATTCAGACCTGCACCCATAAAAATGGCTCTATACATACAAACAAAACTCTAGATTGACACAAGCATAATGTATGTATTAAGATATATTGTTTCAACACCTCCAAAGGGAACGGGGGAAAAACAGCTCATGATACATAATGTGTTGGAATAAGCAGTTCATTTCAGCACTTTCTGCATCATGACCTAGTTATTTAATCTCACTGAACTTTACTACATTCAGCTGGCTGGTTAACAGACAAAGACCGAAGCGAGGAGGGGATAAGAGACACTGGTCTGAGAAAACTGGAAAAGGGAATCTCTCCTCCATCTCATTGGTCTGTCCCAGGGAGTCAATCAGCTATCATTGCAGGCCCAAATCCTGCTCATCTTTATCATGCAAAGCTCCCACCAAGTTAAGGTGAGCAAGGTTTAGTGGCCATTGAGAAATGAGCTGGGGAGTCTGTAATTGTTCCACTCACTGCCATTGTGCCCTCTTATGTCAGGGTGTAGTGTTGCAGGTGCTCCCTGCCTCAGTTTACAAGGCGTGGCAGCCGATCTGGAGCAGGGCAGCCCATGCCAGAACCTCAGCATATAGTCTTTAAACAGTTAAATAATAACCAGCTCAGAATCTATCTTTTAAAAAAACCTAAAAGGCAGGTGCAGAACTTTAAGCCCAGGGCCTGGCCTGGTTCTGAGGTCGGGGTTAGCACTGAGGAGCTCCTCCACTGTCCCAGTCTCACCCAGCAATACTCTGAGAGGAAGCAAGCAAGCCTTCTTAATTGGCCTGATGGCTCCCTATTGGTCCATGTCACCTCCTCACTCCTCTAGATCTTAAGAGGACTAAATCTCACTGGCAACCCAGCTCAAGTGGGTTCTCCTATAGCGGGTGTATCAGGGCACCAATGCCTCCAGACTGCCACATAGTTCCAGTCCAGTTCCTGGTGGATAACTGACTATTTCACAAAACCCCACCACAAGTGATCCTTTTATAGACAGTCTCAGCAAAGGGAGGCCAAAGGCATAGGTGCTGAACTGTATTAGTTACTGTGAGTCTCATTTTTAGATGCAGTCCCTCCAAGTTCAGGCTGAGGTTCAAAGCACAGGACAATGGGAGAGAAGCTCTCACTACTTCTGTTCCACCTGTTTTGTGGATAAACAAAGGACATCAATTGTGGGTGCTTTCAAACAGTAATCTTGTACCAGCACCCTAATAACTTTAATTCACTTTTAAAAAAGAAAAACAGGTCAGGTCAAGTCAGGATGTCATATATAGCTGACAGGTTTCAGAGTAGCAGACTTATTAGTCTGTATTCGCAAAAAGAAAAGGAGTACTTTTGGCACCTTAGAGACTAACCAATTTATTTGAGCATGAGCTTTCGTGAGCTACAGCTACAGAGATAAGTGACTTCCCCAAAGTCATACTGCATGTCTGTGGCAGAGCGGAAATAGAACCAAAGTCTCTAGAATCTTGGTCTACAGTGCTACCCTTCCTTTCACCCATCTTCCCTCTTGGAAAGGCAAATGCCCACAGAGAACACATGATTTGCAATTCTGGCCTGACCACTTCGCTGCTCAGATGGGGTAGGCAAATTGGTAAAGACTCCTTCTGGTGCAGTGTCTCATTCTGTCCCTTTGTACAAATACAAATTCTTGCATCCTGAGTTTACAAGTATTTCCTCTATGTCACAGATTCATAGCTTTTAAGGTCAGAAATGACCATTGTGATTATCTGATCTCCTGCATAAGAGTCCATAGAATTTTACCCTGAATAAAGCCCAATCACATGTGGCTGAGCTGCAGCAGATCTTTTAGAAAGTTATCCAAGCCTGACTGAAAGATTGCCAGTGATGAAGAATCCACCACATCCCTTTGTAAGTTATTCCAGTGGTGAATTACCACCACGGTAAACAATTTGCAGCAGTTCTACGTGAATACACACTAGAATTTCTCAGTACCATTATACTACTAGGCTAATTATTGTTTATCCTAATTGTATGTCCCAGCTCTAAATGTAATAATCAATTAGGAGGAAGCATTTCATAGCCAAGAGAGAAACAGACACTTTGCATTAAAGTCTTCAAGTTACAAGTGTATTAATAGAAATTACGACATGCACACATGCAAAGATAGGCAGAATTATCTGAAAATGAACAGTCAGCAAGGGCAGGTTCAGCACTCTGGAATTTGTGGGTAATACTGTATGTTCCATCTTTGCCATCCTCAGCAATTTCTTTCTTCAGGAAAATTAATGATGCTGCTTGCAAAGTCTCACAGGCAATCTAACGTTTGTTGCTTATTTGCAGGCAACATCATATAACTTTACTGACTTAATCCTACAAAGCCCAGGGTTCACTGAGAGTTTATCCTTCCCACTAGTCAGAGGGTAATTGCGTCCTATACCACAGAAAACACAGATACTAATAGTAGTGACCTGAGATGTGGTCATTTTTATCCTGGTATATCTGTAATACACCATGCTGTATACACAGAGAACTACTGCTCAGAAGAAACAAGCATTCTGAAAGTCTGCCTAAACTACATTGGTTGATTAGAGAAGTGCTTTTGACTCTATCTATTAAGATGAAATTCATCCTTTTTTCCTCTTAAACCCTATTTTGAAAGATTACATGGGGAAAATGCCTTGTGATGCCCCAGCATAAAGGTGAATTCCCCCTTTATTGAATAATGATAACAGAACTAGTTTACGCTAATCCTAAACCTGTCTCTCCCCCACCTCTCCCTCACAAGAATTCAGCTGCCTGTGGTGTCATTTTACATTGTATGGACCATTGTAGCCCAAATGTTTAGCATCTACTCTGGGAAGTAGTCCCACCAATGTCCATACTCTACTTGTATGATAAAGGGCTGAAGGATTGAGCTTGTTTTCTCTAGATGCAATCAATATGAGATAGCATAACAACCTCATTCTACTCCAGTGCAGGGCATGACATCAAATTTGACACTGCATGCCAGAGAATGCATCAAATTGAGATATTTGTCACTTGAAACAGCATTTACTGCAGGATCAGAGGGTTGATGATTTGTTGCCTAGGCAGATCAGTCATGATAAAGCAGCGGAACCCATACAAGAGATCATCTTTATTAGTCAGTCTCACGTCTTAAGAGACCACCCCAAAGAATACCCAAATATATGAAGTAGAGTTCTGTTACCCCTCAGTCCCAACTTCATTAATCCACCATTTTTTTCCATCCCTTAAGAGGTCATTTAAGAAAGGTTTCAATGTATACTGCATAGGCTCATGATTAAGGATACAATTCCGTCACAGAGGTCACAGACTCTGTGACTTTCCGGAACCTCTGTGACAACTTCTGGGCCAGGGATGGAGCAGCTTTCAGCCCCAGGTCTGCCGGAGCAGTGGTCCCAGGGCTGAAGCAGCGGCTGGGGTTGGGTCAGCCCCGGGGCCACTGGAGCAGCTGGCTAGCGGTCAGCCCCAGGGCTGCTGGAACAGCTGGCCAGTGGTCAACCCCAGGGCCACTTGAGCAGTGGTCCCTGGCCGGCCTGCCAGAGCAATGGCTGGAGTTGGGTCAGCCCCTCTGGGATTGGAGTAGCAGCGGTCAGCCCCGGCCACAGGAGCAGCGGTGGGTTTCTCCCTCCCCCTCTCCCCCCCAGGTATTTTTAGTAAAAATCAGGAACAAGTCATGGGCTTCTGTGAATTTTTGTTTATTACCCGTGACCTGTCCCTGACTTTTACAAAAAATACCCATGACAGAATTTTAACATTACTCATGATGCTTTCAGTGCTTGCAGTGTCTGAATTAATACCTGCCATAAGGCTCAGATCCTAGGAACCAGAGTAAAGTCCGAGTGGCAGGCCCTGTATTGATGAACTGCTTGGGACACTGGAAGGTGAAAGGAATCCTACACAAGAATACAAGTGGTTCTGCAACCCTGAGGCTGTGGTAGTCCCTGTTTGCCTGCACTCCAGGCGCTGGTGGATCTACCCACAGTCATCAAGTCATAGCCTCACACTTTTCTACTGACATCTAGCAGTCACGGGGGCTTGAGGGCCCAAATAGCAGCCATTCTAGCCCTGTAGAAGGGGGTGGCAGTGAAGAGATCCGCTGCTAGGCAGGAGGAATTAATTTCAATAAGCCACCACAGGGAGCACTTATCCAGCACCTTAGCACAGGCAAAGGGGGCTGCAGCATGGACAAGAAGATAACAGATGAGCCCTTTATACTATTCAAGGAATTGGCCTTGTGATCCAGTGGCCCAGTTCAGGTCTGTCTGTCTGGGATGTTTTAGTGAGGACAGTACCAGTCAATGAGCAAGCACAGGAGTGTTCCTTTGCCTTGCTGACCTCTTGTCCCATAAAGGGAAATTGTTCTGGTAGAACAGTGTATATATCCAAATGGAGACTCCAACTCTAGTTTCTCAGTTATAGTTTTCTCTCCAGCACAACTTATTGACATTTCTAATGGGAGGGATGGTACAAATCCAGTTGCCTTCCAAATAGGCCTATTCCACACAGCACTCGAAATCTCAGATGACATACTGCTAATCAACCTTCAAGACATTTCCATCCCTTATTCTTCCATTTCCATTGTGAGCATCACTTTTTTTAGCTTCCCTAATAAAGACTATATAATGAAGTTATTTGTCTTGCTCAGGAATCCATGTACGTTGAAAATACATTGATCAAAGGATGTGAGGTTCCACAGCAATGACTAGTATCAGCTCTAACTGTTTATGATGCCTTGGAATTGGCTCACAGATCAGTGTTGTTTGATCACTTGTTTTTTTAATCAGAACTCACTTTTTTGGAAAAAAAAAAAAAAGAAAGAAAATTTTACTTTGATTAGAACTCACTTTGCATAATCCTGATTACATGACTTCATCAGCATTTACAAGCCCCAGCAGCTGGTGTTTAGCTCGTACCCCACCGTCCCAAATGATGCATTAAAAAAAAAAGCGAGTATAAAGGTGCAAACCCTATTGAATCCTAAACTTTTAGTAATGTGTTTACAATATAGAGGATGCTTTAACAATCATTTCTCATTAGAGGAATTGTTTTGTTCTGTCTGTTTAATGGGACAGTAACTAGTAATATTGTTTCCTAAAAATATATCTAGCCACCCGTCTATGAACTGGTTGTTTATGCAATGGATTTCCCATGCCTACCACAGTTGAATGGGAGCTGTGCACCATGCAAACAATGGCAGGATCAAAACCTTTGGAGAAGCTTCTTGCTTGTTGTTACAAGGAGGAGGGAGAAGAATTGTTCTTCTTAAGGACAAGAAGCAATGGGCTTAAATTTCAGCAAGGACAGTTTAGGTTGGACATTAGGAAAAACTTCCTAACTATCAGGGTGGTTAAGCACTGGAATAAATTGCCTAAGGAGGTTGTGGAATCTCCATCATTGGAGATTTTTAAGAGCAGGTTAGACAAACACCTGTCAGGAATGGTATAGATAATACTTAGTCCTGCCATGACTGGACTGCGCTAGATGACCTCTTGAGGTCCCTTCCAGTCCTGTGATTCCTAACATGGTGAAACTCACACACATTGTGCAGGTCAAGTGCAACATATATGGACTTTGGAAACTGGCCATGCTGCTCAAAATAGGCCATATTCATAGCTAACTTACATCAGTTTTACACCTCTGAATCGCCACTGACTTGTTCTTGATTTACTCCATAGAGAGTTTAGAATTAGGCCTTATACAAGCACCACACAATGGTGATCCTTAGAATGTTATTGGCATCAGTCTCTGAAGAGGTTGGTCATCCAGAATCAGCACCCTGTTTACAGTCATCTAGAAGGAAGAGAGAGAAGCTGAGGGCCAGTTTCACAGCTGGTATAAGTTAACATTACTCCAATTTACAGCAGTTGAAAATCTGATCCTAAGCATCTTTCTCAAAGCTTCCAGCTAGCTGATCCTCTGGGAAAAGGGGGAGAATTTTAATTTCAGAGTCTATTCAAACGTATTTTTCTGTTTATTTCCTTTTCATTATTATATATTTTCTGGACTGGGTTTCTCTCCACTGATTTGAACATTGTGTATCTGTGTTAACAAGACATGGCAAAATGGACACCATTACTAAGTTAGCTCTCGTCTTCCCACTTCCCCCCACCAGATGTGCTCATTCTACTTTGACAAAGTGTAAATTCTTTAGGGAGATAACCTGTTAGAAGATCACAGCCCTAGCTATCTCCGGTGTAAGTGATTGGTTCTGACACTGGTAAAGGCATGTCATTTTTCCCTCTAGGATGCCTGGTTTTCACACAGGCACGTGAGATTAAAGACCTGAAATTAGTCAGTTCATGGGGAGAGGTGATATCCTGCCATCTGAGAGAAGTTTGATTATCTCTGAATGTGTGCAAAAGAAATAATACACAAGCAATTTCCCATAGGGAATTGTTTTGTAAGGGGTTCTTCTCCCGTACTGTGAACATGGTTCCGGGCTGTGACAACTCAGCACCTCATTAAGCCAAGAAGAAAAATCTTTTTTTAAACTTTTACCAATGAACTGTCTTCAGCGACTAGCATACATGAAAATCAGAATGACATTTCCTCATAAATACTGAGTTAAATCCTGCACTTTCTCAAGCAAAACTCCCATTGACTATTATTTGACTAAATAAATGCTGAGTAAGGATTGCAGGATTTGAACCACCATGAACAAGCAGCTTTTGCTTCACTTGCATCCCATGTCAGCACATAATCCTTATTGTAACTGGGCTACTTGTATAAGAATCAATTAAGGAGTTCATAGTTCTTCCAGTAGCTGCAACTTGCTGCATACGTAACAGTACCAATTAGCTAGATATCCTTTCTCCCAGACATATTTTGGACCTAAATCCTTAAACTGCTGAGCAATTCTGGAGGTGCTGAGCACCCTCAACTCCCACTGAAGATAATGGGAGCTGAAAGTGCCTAGGTGCAATTCAGAAAAGCACTTAAGCAGGTGCTTACATTTCCCCTCATCAGCAGAATACTTACGCTTGCACTGAATTTTAAGCGTTATGTTTAAGTGGTTTGCTCACTTTGGGTCTTAACTGCTCAAGGAGTTCTCAACCCCTTGAGGGACTGGACCTTTACAAACACTGGGCCCCATTAAAGTCAACAGAAAAACTTCCATTGACTTCCATGGGGCCAGGATTTCACGCAGTATTTTTCATTTCATATTACCAGCTACACATTTAATTTAGATTTAATTAAAAATATTAATTTTATGTCAACAAAACAAATTATTAAGTGTATATTGACACTTTGGAAAATATTTCCATTAATATGAGGAGTTTTGCTGGGGTAAAACAGAGTAAAGGCTGTATAGTTTAGCCTTAAATCAATTATTTAAGCCTGTTGAAATTTAACATTCCGTAGACGGGTATCATTTAGCTATAAAATAGTTACTACAGTCAACAAATTTACCTTCCCTAGATACAGCCCTTTCAATGCCTGAAGTGTGCTGAGGATTCCCACTGTTTTCTATCCCTTCATTTACCCACAACCCAGACTGACACTTCAACCAAGGAGATTTGATTTGTCACTTCGGAGGCTCTCCGTGCAGCTCCTGAAATCCACCAAGCAAACCCCTATAGGGACAACTGACAATCCCGGAAACTAGAGATCAAATTCTGAAATCAAACCAGCTCTCTGTCAAGGCATGACCAACAGAGAACACCCCTAATACGTACGTTTTTAAATGATGCTCTTCTATGGAAGGGACTATATAAGAATGGTAGCTTCTAACTTGGGAGGTCTGCTGACTTTTGCAAATGACTTTCCTGCTGTTGACTTCAGTTAGCCTTGTAGAGCCAACACAGTTGGGGGAGAAGGGAGAGAGTGCACACACAGGGATTATATTCCTTTTCGCACATCTTCTAGAGAATTGCTTAGTAAGAGATTGGTTTTGAGAGGTGGTGAGAGTGCACATCTCCAACTGAAGTCAAGCTGGGGATGCTCAGCACCTCTGAAAATCAAATCCTAAATTCCAGTGCAGTGCAATGGGAATAGCACAGGTATGAATGCAGGCAAAATTTGGAGACGATTGGATTGAACAAGTGGAACTTCAGGCACAAGCTAAGAATCTTTATTACTTTGCGGTAGGGCTTCTGTTTTTCGGGGTCTAATAATTTCATATTTTAGTAATTTTTGAGTTTTATGTAGATGTCCAAAAATCAGGGTTTTTCTGGGTTTTCTCTTTGTATATACGTAGTATATACTGTAATGGGTAATCTCTTTGTAATGTTCCCTAGTGTGCTTTAACATAGTACTGTTTCAAACAACACTTCAGAACCTTTAGTGCACACCATCAGGGTCTACATGCACACCCCCTGTAGTCTGCATTACTCCTACGTGCAGATACTCCTTAGATACATGTAAGTGTTTCTGGTGTTTTTCCAGTGTTATTGGATAAACACAATTGTTTTTTATTGAGGTTGTTTTATCCTTATTCATTGGTTTAAAATGAAAACCAGAAGTCCCTCTTATGGGGAAGCACATGTGGGAAGGAGCCCAGCTTGACTCATTCCTGGTTGAATGTGCAAGTCTGGCAATTAGAAAAACATCATTTATACTTGTAAACTGCACATCTGATATGGAAGTTTTGGAAAGACAAGAAATGTGGAGCCCCATATTTACAGATTCATAACCATCTGTTTAAGATAATTGTATTAATTTACCATTATATAATGTCTTGCATTATTAAAGTCTAATACATATGCTGTATTAAGCAAATACAATTAAAACATATTTATCCAAGATCAATGTGATTTCAATTATCAGATACGATTTATGAAACTCTGAATAACTGGGTAAACAGAAGATGTCAGTATCACATTGTGAAGAAGGAAAATCCAGAATATTTAACTTGTGTTTACATTTTACTTAATTTGTTCTGCTATAATAAGCATAGCGGGCACAATCCTGGCAGGTGCTGAGTATTGTCTATGAAATACTGATTGCTCCCTACTCACATGGGTCTTGTAGATGCTCAGCAACTCTCAGGAGGCACTCAGCACTTCACAAGGTCAGTACTGGAAAGACTAGCCTGTTTCAGGAAGTCCAACACTGTAAACTACCCAACAGTTTCTCTGTTAATGTAGTCACATATACTGGCCAAATAAAGTGCAAAATTCTTTCCCTTCCATCCTTCTTAGAAGCAGCCCTTCTATTAAACAAAGGGTTGGATCGAACCCTGCTGCTAATGACAATATATTGATTAACAGTGAGGTTTTTCTCCAGATTCACTATCTACCATATGTATTAGGCCCTGTAATTTGCTATGGCACCATCACAGTCCTTTTACCCCCAAGTACTTTTCATTACCTTTTAAGTCAGTATGAAGACACAAAGCATTTCAAAGATAGAGATCACTTCTGACATTTCTTTAAAAGGTTCCACTTAAGTTAAGAAACTGATTAGGTGGAAAAACCAATGTCTAAACTCATGATTTCTTCTCCATGTGAACAATTAGAATCAACCAAAATACGTTGCATTGCTCCAAGGGAATTTTAGATTTTGCAAATTTATCACTAAGTCTCTGGGAAGCTCTTTCTTTCTGGGGGCTAATCTGTACAATCTAAGCATTCCCATTAAGTTTGCTTCAGTAAATTCAGAGGTTTGCATTATTAACTGGAGAAGTACTCCAAAAGTATAGCAGAAACTTCATTAAAGAATACTTGCATGAAACACTCTGTGAAGTTCATACTCCTTTCCAGCCCAAGAAAATGTGCCTATACTTTCTTTACCTGCCAAAGAGAGAGGTTTCACTCATGTATAACACTGCCAAAGTGTCTGATAGGATCTTCTTGATTCAGATCAGACCAGATGAAAACAGATGCTTCAGAGACAGCAGTTCTTGACGGGCCATGCAGTGACCCAAGCAGTTATACTCTAAAGCAGCAGTTTTCAAACTCTTTGAGCTGAGCCCCCTTTGAGTTACAATTTTTGGTTGCACCCTCACCCCCAATCATATACCAAATTAAGAATAGTATAATTTATGGCCAAAAAGAGACTCTCATTTTATGTTCTTTTTCCAACTGGCGTCATTCTTAGCGGTTGTCTTCCAGGAGAAACATTGCCGGGCCATTCTGCAGCCAGCATTCTAAAGGTGTGTCTTGCATTGTCCCCTAAAAGTGGTAAGACTTGGGCTCAGCCTTACCTCTAGTTAGAGGGTACTCTGGAACAGAAGGTCTTTTACCAAGAATACCATGTCCCTACTCCCCAAGAGTGTCACCCAAGAGACCATCAGACACAGCATCTCCATGTAATACATCTTTTACTGTGGGGGCATGAACAGAGAGGCAGTAGAATATGTAAGGTAGAACACAAAATATATTTCTTTCCATCCTTCCTTTAGGTGGAATACCCTTAGGCTCCTAGTTATCAGGTGGCTACTTCTATATTAAGGTAAAGGCTTTACATTAATTACACAAATGTGATTGGAATGGAAATCCGTTTTGACCGTCCCGTACTGCATGATTATTTTGTGAATATGAATTGCTTAAAAGAAAAGGCTGATATTAGAAGACTATTATATTTGTAAATCAAATTTAGTGTTACTAGGTGATTTTCTGGAATCAGTTTTAATTATTTATTTACTGCCAATATAACGTGCACGATGTAAAAGAGTGTTGATCAACTCGGGCGTATGCCTAGTTTAAAGCCACAAGATGGGATTTCCAAAACAAAGACCCATGGAAGAAGCTAAATCAAGCCCAGGTTTTTTATTTACAGCACCCTTTAACTTTATTTATTGAATTATGAGAATCCTAGGAGTAACGCAAATAATGGTGGGGCTGGGGAGAAGTACAGGTCTATTAATTTATCATGAAATTTCAAAACTGCACTTAAAGACTGAGTAAAGGGCTATTGGTAGGAGAATTACAGAGGAGAGAGGGACACAGAATCTTCCTCCTACCTAGGAGCCTGATTGTGGCTGCTACCATACCCCTTCAGCCCTTGAAGCTAGAGTGTAGAATACATTCTAAGGATTCCAGTTGCCAGCACAACATAAAAGACACGCTTGCTAGCAATATTCAGCACATGACAGGTAAATAATCTGCCTATGCATTTGTAATGTACCTATCTGTGCAATATTAAGACATCATATACAAAATTCAAAGTAGCATCATTTATGACCAAAAAACCAGTACAGAAAAATTACTGAGGCTATGTCTACACTACAGCCGGGATCGATGCTCTGAGATCGATCCACCGGTGGTCAATTTAGCGGGTCTAGTGAAGACCCGCCAAATCGACAGCAGATTGCTCTCCAGTCGACCCCTGTACTCTACCCCCGATGAGAAGAGTAAGATAAGTCGACGGGAGAGTTTCTCCCGTCGACCCCCCCGCAGTGTAGACCCCGCGGTAACTCGACCTAACTCCAGTTATTCACATAGCTGGAGTTGCGTAGCATTGGTCGACTTACCACGGTAGTGTAGACACAGCCATAGTCTTGGCACTGAGTCTTTCTTCTCTCCTAACTCCTGGGAGGTAAAATATATGAAAGTAGAACATAAAAGATGCCTAAGTATGAGTAGTTAGTGTGACTGCAGAATGAAGACAGATTGAGAAAGGAAGTGTAGGGAATGAGAGGCAGCCAATGTAGCTTCACCAAGAATTATTTTAAGATCTGAGGGTAAGAATGAACCTGCACTGAAAATGAAGATGGGCGGAGGGGACCAAACAAGAACAGAGAGAGAGTCAGTTAAGGCTGGAAGGGAAATGATAAGGAGAGAAGAAAGGCAGAAAGACTGAACACTAGGATGAAGAATGATTTTTACAAATTAATGAGAGGAAAGGAAATACTAGAGAGGAAGCCTATTAATAAGTAAGGGAGACTTCCTTCCACGATGAATCCGTGACAGTGTTACTGAGCTGCTTGAAATCAGTTTCACAAGTAAAGGGGTCTGGGTAACTCGGTACCACTGGAGACCTTATTGATACCATTTATAAAACAGCAGGAAAGTGACTACTTGGAAAAAGGAATAACCTACAGATGAACACTGCCAGTAGAAACGGGGAGTTAGTTAATGAATTTGTACACAATGAAATGTGAAAGTCCTGGAGAAACAGGCAGATGCCAATATACTAAAGCAAAGAAAACTGAGTGTGGTGCTGGTCTTGTGCCACTCCTGCCCAACATTCAGCCCCTTCCCTCAGTGCAAATGACCTCTTCACTCACAACCCACCAATTTCTTTGCAAGAGTTGGAAGATGTGGGTGTTAACAATGGGAGGCTGGGGACTTTGGGAACTTGCTTATAAAGTGCATCCAATGTGTAGGGAGCTGCAGGGGGAGAAAACACAGATACAGTGTTGGAGAAATGGACAAATGAGGGCATTAGAGCTGGCACCACTGGCTCAGAAGGGGATGGGCTTTGTGTGTGTGTAGGGAGTGGTGCTGTTTTCTGCTTCTCTCCTTCTCTGTAGACTACAGCTTCCCCAGAATCAGAAATGTAGGGCTGGAAAGGACCTCAAGAGGACATGTAGTGCATCCCACCGCACTGCAGCAGGATTATGTATATCATGACACTTGTATACCATCACACTTCCTTCATAATGAGGAAGCATGGCCTAAGACACAGAAGATCTGGGTTCTGTTCCTATCTCTGCTACTGACTTGCTACAGGAACCTGGGGGAAGTCATAGACAAATCAAACACCAGATTGTGGCACATAAGTCACTGCCCACAGCAGAGAGCTAGAGAAGCACAAGATTCCAGGCACAGTGACTGTGAGTGATCCCTGCTACATCCTTTGACTAGACAGTGAACGGGACACTCCTATTCACAATAACCCTCACTGTTACCATCTACTCCCTGCCCCTTTTGAATACCTGCATTCTCCATAGCAGTTTTAATCTCAAATAGAAGGCAGACTGGAATTGTGACTAGCCCCTGCAGGGTGAGTGGGAGGGGAGGAAGGCCGCTTAGGTTAATTTCCGACTTTTGTACCTACAGAGAGTTAGTCCCCACATGGCCCATCACCTCTCTTTGGTTCAAGTTTCCCCACCTGTAAAATGGAATCAAAACAGGTCCCTGCTGCACAGTTTAAGATTATTGTGGTTTTGCAATCTGTGAATGGAAAGCACTAGAGAAATTCAAAATAAAGTGCTACTGTGAATTAGATTTAACCAGGAAGAGAGAAGTTAGCTCTTTATCCTAATCACTGCCTTTCCTCCTACAGCACTCTGCTTTGCTAAGTCTAGCTGGCAGAATCCTCCTCACTGAGCTGAATCGTTTGTGTTTTGACATATATTTTTCAAATCACATAATTATGAACGCAGTTTGCCTTTTACACATAGTGTTGGCAGTGGGATTAGTCATTTGAGCGACCATAATATTTTAATAGCGTTGATATTGAAGCTAAGGCAATCTGTAACCATGAGAAAAGAGGCAAAATATTTGCAAGAATCTCTACTTGGATACTTATCTTCATAGGAAAAGATGACACTTATTGTAAAGGAAGTCAACACAATAAGAGAAAGAATATGAGACAGAAGAAAGAGAGAGCAGATACTATAATAATGTGGAAGAATAGTGGGTAATTTGTCTTCATTTATCACCATTTAACATATAAAATATGGAATAAAATCACGTGTTAAATTATAGTTCAGGTAATTACCTGCCTTTCCTTCCTTTCTGTTTCACTAGCCATCTGTCCTCTTATTTAAACCTTAGTCCAGTAAAAGATATTGCCTCTCGCACCTTCTCTTTCTAATACATGTTCACTAGCAGTTGGAAAAAAATGTTAATCATTTTGTAACTTCCCTAACAAGTTCAGTAGATGGTATTAGCTCTGCAGTATATACCAGCCAGGCTCTGAGATTATATATGTGTGATGGAAGAATTTAATCTTATTAAATAGTCACATATTGTGACTCAATCAGGCCTTTTCTATCAGTATTCTGTAAAATTCAAATCCAGTGCAACACACACAAGACTGTCACTACAGCAGTCATACAATTTGCATAGCTGGCTTTTTCCCTGTACACAAGCATCCTGCTTAATAAATTAAATAAGTAGTGTACCCTGGGCCTTAATGAATTTCATTCCCAACAACTGTACATATGTGAGGAAAAAAAGATCATTCTTTCCATACTTGTTTTCTTATTATTATTGCAGCATTTCCATTCTTATGATTTTTACATTGCATTTCACTGTATTTGCTTCTTTTCATAAAGCTCCAGCTCCTGGAATCATGTGATTATGTCAGCATCTCAGCTTTCATTTAAAAAAAAAGATTAAGTTTCTAGCCTTCATGGTTGCAGAGAAAAGCTTGAAAACATAAAGGCTCAAAGCCCAGAAAACAAATAAAAAGAACCCAAAATATTTTTTATATTCTCATGAGTTGTGGTGGCCTGATACTATTTTTGAATGCTTGGTGATACTCCTATTATTTATAAGTAAGAGTATCTATTTATCTTATTATTTATATTACAGGAGCACCTAGAGGCCTCTGCTAGGTCAGGGCACCATTGTTGTAGGCATTGTACAAGTACATAGAAATTTATAACCTTAAAGCCAAGATGCAACAGCTGAGTGAATCAAACAAAGGAGGGAGGGGAAAAGAGAACATGATAACAGTAGTACAAGCTGTTTCAGGGAAAAAGACGATCCTGAAGGCAGTGTTATTTGTAGAGCTCGTCATGAATTTTCCATCAAAATGTTTTGCCTTTGGTTTTTTATGGAAAATACTTTTTTTGACAAATTCGAAATTTTCTGTGGAAAAATGTTGATTTTGCTGAATTTTTCCAGTTTTTCATTGGGAAAATCAAAACTATGTATTTAATTTTGGGCCAGATCATCCTGAATTGAAATATTTCAGTTTATCATACTGAATAGAAGCATTTTGTTTTGGGTCAATTTGATAGTAATCTGTGTACTCCTGAGCTGCCATAGTGCCACAGGGGAGTTGTAGTACAGATGCCTTATGCTTCTATTCTCCCCTATAGGCCAGGATTTCTGGGCGGACATCAACCGTGATGCACCTCTGGCTGAACTACTATAGTGTATTACAGGAGATATCCAGCAGGGAGCCCAGCCCAAAGAAAAGAATGCATGAACTACAGCTCCCATGAGCCACTGCCGCAGATCAGGCAGATGCAACTTAAAGGTCAACCGACTTGAAACAAAAATGTTTTCACTTGGTTCAACAAAGCAAAATAAAATGTTTCAAATCAGGAATGTCAAAACATTTCATTTCAATTGAAAACATTACAACATTTCCTAATAGAGGTTTTTTGGAATTTTTTTGTTCCTCAAAAATATGTCAGTGTTTCAACTTTCCATCCCAATTTGAGACGAAAACAAAGTTGAAATATTGGAATTCCTCACAGAATAAGAATTTTGATTTTTATTAGCTCTAATTGTTTGTTTTCATCAAAATAGTATTACATTTTTGCTCTTTCAGTGACAAGGGGCAGACAGCAGCTTGCTCTATGGAATGTCTCAACAGTGATCTGAAAAGCTCTAATACCTAAAACTTACATAGCACTTTTCATCTTCAGATCTCAAAGCACTTAATAAATCAAAAGTATCATCATCCTGCATTAATGCAAGAGCCAAGAATAGAATTCAGCTCTTGTCTCCCTGTGTTGGACCATGCTGAGTCTAAGGGTATATCTATACAGCAGCTAGGAGCATGCTTTTTAGTGTGGGCAGACAGACACATGCTAGCTCTGCTTGAACTAACATGCTAACAATAGCAGTGTGGCAACGGTGGCATGGGCAGCAGGTTGGGCAAGTCACCTGAGTAGAAACCCACCCGACTCTGGTTACGTACTCAGGTGACTAACCTGAGCAGCTGCTTGAGCCACCACAGCCATACTACCATTTTCAGCACTCTAGCTCAAAGAGAGCTACCACATGTCTGAGTATCCACACTGGGAAGCACACTCCCAGTTGATGTGTAGACATACCCTAACAGATGACATATTTTGACTTAGTAGACCAAATTTTCAAAGGACCTCAAATAGTGCATGCTCAAGAGTTTGTGTGCACAAAACCACTCTGTGCATGCAAACAGGTATTTGCCTGGGCAAAGTGAGCCATGAGCACCCTCATAGAACATTGAGGTGTATTTAAAAAGGGCTTTTAAAGCTTGGTCCAGTATAAGCTGATTTGATTAGGCCTAGTTGCATCGTAAGTTGTGGATATTTGTCAGAGGAGAAATCTTAGCTTTCATTACCTTTAAAAAAAGAAATACGCAAGACTCCTGACATTTGGAGACTGAAGTGATGTTTACAGCTGCCATATGGCAACTCTGTCAGTGAAGCAATGGACAAACTGAACAGCATTTGGATCCACTTGATATACATATTCAGCTGATAGTTAGATACCTTCTAAATCTAAATATCATTCCAATTCAAAAATCTGCTCTGAACTGTTTCAACAGTTTCAATGAGTTGGCCATTCCACATCCAGTCATCCTCACACAAGTCTCAGCTTCCCTCCAACTAGCTTCAATAGAGTTATCACAGCCTTTTTCTTCATCATAAAAATGGAAGGTTAATCTATTCAGACTCATCCTTTCTCCCAATTCATTCCTTTAAGGGGACTCCCAGACCGACCAATGAAAGTCCTCTTGAGGCATGCAATCTGCCTGCTCCTTATTCTGAAGCAGTCAGACCTGGATCACTCTTCTAGATCCTGTTATTTTTCTTGGCTCCTTAAAGAGTGTGTGATTTGAAAGATGCCCCCACAGTGCACTGGCTAGGGAAATCTCTAAGGATTGATTATTATGAGTGCCCTCTAGAGGTTTCTTCATATAAATTCCAATGGTTTAATTCACCGTCACAACTTTAAAAGTTATACACGAGACTTGATGCATAAGCCAATTATCTGTTACTGTATCGACGAGGGAACTTCTCTGCACTGGAGGCTGCAGGGGCAGGTGATTTCTGGTCTTCTGTAGTTCGATAATTTTGTAGGTTTTAACCTAGAATATTCGTAGTTTTTTCATGACCGGTATATAACAGGAGATACATCTTGTTGTCCAGCAGGATAAGAAATGCCAATAAACACAGGCAAATTTACCATGAAATGAAAAGTCACGTCAGATTTATTATCATAATATGTTTTAAAATCATACAGATGTTTTCACACTTAAGTTTAATAGATAAAACCAAATTGTACCCCCAGATAAACAAACCCAGCTCCAATTGGTTATGCAGCTCAGGGCAGTATTTAGCCCTTGTATATTTCTTTTTAAATGGTGTTTCCAGAATTAAGGGACAAATGCTCCTTCCATATTCACCCAGTGAATCTCCACTTCAGTATTCTGCTAATGAAAGCCTCAGTCCTGTATCAGGATCCACAAATACAGGCCCCTGCACTCCTGGAGTCCCACTGGCTTCAAGCTGTAGGGGATCTCAATGTGGGACTGGGCCACAGTCAGACATTTTGCTCCAATATTCTGTTGAGATCTTCAAATGTCTACCGAGCAGAATACTGGAGTCAGGGTCTGCTGTGGCAATCTGAGAACAGAAGTTTGTCCTTAGTCAGCAGTTGGCTTTAATTATAGTTGAAAGTATTCATTTTTCCTTAGTGTGGGATAAATAATGCTCTCAGTTACACTGCTGCAAGTCTGGAGCAACTGGATTCCCTTTAACAGAATTAGTCCAGGTTTATAATAGCATGAGGGCATAATTTTGCACTCTGTCAGCAAATTAATACCGACATTCCATGTAACAACTATTCAGCTGAGAACTGAAGATCAATTAGAATCATGGGTTTAATATTTTGAACAGCAAGTTTATATTTAGGTTGTGAAGATTCTTAACAATATGACAGGTTATAGCTGGTGTAGGATATTCAGATCTGCAATTGTGGAAAGTAAAAATATAAATATTCTGTTATGCCTTCTTCAACAGAATAATACACAGACTCAGCAAGTTCTTGCAGTGCCTCTGAAAAAAAGATCTGCAAAGGAGGCTGTCTGTGTTGCAGCCAGCTGTGAATTCAGCATCTGCTTGTGATACTCTCAACATGCAGCTCAAGGAGCAATTATTTTCTTTATATCCTCTGCAGCTGCAATTATACAGCAGGGTCAGCTAAACGTTCAGGGATCAGATGCCTAAAAGGAGCAAAAGAAACCCAGCAGTCCAGAAAAACGAAATACTTTTGGAAAAAAATGCAGTTCAGATCCTCATCTTTTGGGAGCCCTGTGGCTTAAGCATAAGTATAATGTAATGATGACACTTTGTACCTCTGTTTCACTTTCCATCTTAGACACTCAATACATTGTGCACACATTTACAAGCCTAAGCCTTACAAGAGTGGGTGAGAGAGAGGCAAATGTTATAGCCTTCACTCTCAGATGGGGAAATAGCGGCCCAGAGAGATCTAAGGGTATTTTTCTTAAAGGGCCTCTGCACAGCTTTCATTTATGCACACATACACATGCAAAGACTGCACATCTGCTTTAAACCTTCAAATGCCTGAATGCAAATTTTCTAAACAACTTGGCATAAAGTGTTAGGATTCACACCTGCAAAACACATTAAGATCAGTGGGTTTTGTGAATCAAAGTTCTGACGTGTGCACAACCAAGATCAGATCCCCACTGTGGAAACACACAAGTAAGAAGCAGTTCTTGAAAGGGGATGGATCACTTGATGATTACCTGTTCTGTTCATTCCCTCTGGAGCACCTAGCACTGGCCACTGTCAGAAGACACGATACTGGGCTAGATGGACCTTTGGTCAGATCCAGTATAGCCGTCCTTATGTTCTTAAAGAGCTTAAGGTAAAACTGGCATGTAGGAGTGTAAGTCCTATTTTTAAAAGTGACTTTGGCAATTAGAAAGTGAATGGGATTTATGCTCCTGAATGCCTAAATCTCTTTTGAGAATGAGACTTAAGTTCCTAAATCACTTAGGTGCTTTTGAACATTTTTTACCCTTACATCAGAAATAGACAAGATAGAAAGGACGTATTATCATCCTCATTTCATGGGCAGGGAATTGAGGCAAACAGAGATTAGGTGACTTGCCGAAAGTCACATAAAAAACCTGTGATAGGGCCAGAAATTGAACCCAGATCTACCTACAGTGCCTTAACTACAAAACCAAGCTTCCTCCTTTTTGAAAGTGACTTGAGGTAGAGTAGCTGGGAATATGGTAAATCTCCTTAGAGAGGAGGCACAGGATCTTCTTCTCACATAGGACAAAGTGGGATCTCTTTTATTATTCAAATAATGTCTGCACTTTGCCCTAGAACTCCCCCTTGCTGCTGTTTCCCTTTTCCCTGTCTTTGCCAGTTCTCTCCCACTCCACTCTTATATCTTATGCTTCTCACTCCAACATTTGTCTGGTTTGGAGGCATAGTGCAAACTGCTATTGGAGGCTACAACAGCAACAAGAATCAGAGAAGACAAATGCTAGCAAGAAAGAAGACATTGGCTTGCTTTTCTCCTTCTTACTTGGTTGTTCAGACCAGGACGTCTAGCCAAGACAGAACACTCTGAGAAGTGAAATTCAGGGATCTCAAACTGAGAGAAAAGCAGTGGAAAGATAGTCAACAGAACGGCAACCAAAATGGGTGGTTGAATTAGACTGGAAGCCCTGCATAGTGGCAGGCTATTAATCGCTGCTCATCCAGTTTATGTAGTGTAAGTAAGAAATGTTGTTATCATTATCACACATTCCTGCCACTGATTAAAACTCATTATGTCCTTCATCACCAGCTTTCTGTAGGCTGCCTCTGCAGAGACCCACAAAGGAGAGGGAGCAAGATATGATGAGTGTGAAGAAATAGACCAGTGCATCTTCTGCTACTTTCAATAAGTTGCCCTAGTTGCAAATAAAGATCTTACTGATAAAAGATTGGGTTTTTTTGTTTGCACAAAAATCAGATTTACAGAAGGAGGTGACTGGACAAAGTCCGTGCAAAAGAACTTCACTGCAAGGGGGTGGAGTAGGACCAATATGATGACCGGGGATTAACCCTGGAGGAGACTTCCCAGGTAATCACTTAATAACACAAAGATTAGAGCCAGAATCTAACCCTTAATGTCCAAATGATTAGAGAACGATCCAGTGAGCCACAGCAAAACAAACCACAAAGACAAAAATAGAAAGATTGGTTTAATCTTTTCCCCTCTCCTTTGTCTGCGGAATGTTTCTCCATCATCCACTTCTCTCCTCTAACCCCCTCACATGCCTTGGTCTATCTACCTTAGACAAGAAAAATGATCCAATGGTAAGGCCACTAGCCTAGGACCCAGGTTCAAGTCCCTGCTCTGTCACAGGTTTCCTGGGTGACCTTGGACTTAGCCTCTCTATGCCTAATTTCACTTCCCTACTTTACGAAGCGTTATAAGGATAAATATATTTGTGGCAGGGCCCACTCGCTCCTGCCTCTGCTCAAGTTCCCGAACACTTCAGAGACCTTTATGCAAGTAAAACACCCAGTGCCATTTGTTTACCATGTTGGTTCCCACCACCCTTATACGCTATACAGCAGAGGTTCCGAAACTGTGGGGCATGCCCCCTTAGGGGGGTGCGGAGGAACATTCAGGCATGGTGGCTGGGGCCCGAGCCAGTCACCACATGAGGGAGTGCCACCCAGTTCCATTCCCAGCTGCCAGCCCCCAGCCCCGGCTCCAGCCTCAGCCCCCTTACTCCTGTCCACATCCCCACCTGCTGGAGCTGCAGCCCTGCTCCCAGCCCTGGCTTAGGGAGAGGGGGGAAGAGAGGTGTGGACAGGGGTAAAGTGGGGGTGAGGAAAAAGTTGGGAACCACTGCTACACAGCCTTACTCCTCCCATCTTGAGTGGCCCTCAGCTCTTGAGGCAAGCAGAGAAGAGCAATCTCTCCCTCTCTGTCTGCTTCTCCCTTTCCTACTTCCTTCCTGTGCCTTTTTGTATCCTCTGCCTAATAGCTTAATTAGCCTTCTAGTTCTCCTCCTCCCACTAATTAGGCACAGTTCTTGTTAACAAGGTCTCTTCTGCAGTGTTTAATTGGAGCTGCAGTGACCAGAGAGCTGCCGCAGCTGTTGTTACTCAGCACTCTTGTCACAATATTAAAGACATGGGGTTCAAATGGGGACCGTATACAGACGCTGTTGATAGGTAAATGCACCACTATATATAGTTTACATTGTTTTCTATTAGATCTTCTACCCAAAGAGATGAAGGAAAGACTAAAATAACAAATGAACAGAACATTAACTGGCAATAACATGCTAAGGCAAAACGAACACTGGAAATAATGCCCAAATTTTGGACTTAATTTCTGTGTGCCTCATTTCCCTGTCTATGAAAATCCTCCCTACTTCACAGGTGTAATGTGAAGATAAATTCACTGATGTTTGGGAAGCACTCAGATACTATGGTGATGAGCACAATTATAAAGATCATGAGGACAATATTTCATTATAGACTCCAAAAGGTGCCCTAGGAGCCACAGAAATCTTGTTAAACATTACCATGAATTACTCTAATGATGATTTTTAAATGATCTGTTTCCTTAAAACTCATTCTTAACACAATCAAAAATTCAATTTTGTGCTGGTAAAATAAAATATAACGGTAGCTCACATGCACACAGCACCTTCCATCTAGAAATAGCTCAGAATTCTTTGCAGCTAACTTATGTTCTGTGCGTTCATAGTATAGGGGAGATATATGGGGACTACTATACTTAAGGTTTCCCAATCCTTTCAATTTAGAAAGGCCTTTCCAATTGTTGATAGAGTTCCCAAACACTTTTCCATGTCTTGAGTAGCATTGTCAACTCTTGCAATTTTATCACACATCTTGGGATATTTGATGTTTTTATTAAAGCCACAGCCCCCAGATTCATGGCACACGAGAATCTCTGCTTTCATTTTTTTTAATAAAAGAAAGTTTCTAATCTTCATGGTTGCTGAGAAAATCTGGCAAACACAAAAAGTAAAGCCTACAAAACCAGAAGGTAATTAAAAAGAACCCCAAAGTAACATTTATAAAATCTTATGATTTTTTGGAGGTGGCGAGGGAGATAAGCAGGGCAAAATGATTTGTGAACGTTTGAGTTTGGCCACAGTGCTTGTGTCTGCCCAGGCGTGATTGTATTGAAAGGTATATATGTATGCGTATGAAAAGTGAATACTTAAGGGTTACATATATGGTAAATCAAGATTCATTTTCTAATTCACTGAACTTTCTCCCACTATGCACTCAGCCCTAATGCTTATGTAATCCAAGGAGCCTCTCATAACTAAAAATCAATATAATGTAAGATGTAAACATCTGCTACCAAATGGCTGCAAATTGCTTTCATGCTTACAAAATCATTCCATCCTAAAAGCCTAAATTCTACCCATGACGTGTTTATAGATCGATATTTGATGTATTATGTATATCTCCAGTAGTTTGTAATAGGTTATAAAAACTTTATTCTAGGACAGAAAATAATTGTCATTGATTTCATATATATATGTATAGACTATACAACTCTTTCTCTAAAACATTTTATTTGGATAATTATTACATACTTCCTCCTATTGTACTATAGCATATTTAATTGAAATTTAGGAGGGGTTTACTGTTCTTTATTTCCTGTCCAGCAATGCTACACCACAGTTCAGAGCACTGTAAAACAGCTACCACATTCTACTTCAGTGGCAGCTGCATTTCAGTGATGAGTGGTTCTTGTATGATATAATTATAGGTGGAGTGTGGAGCGACTCCTTTAAATAAAGTTGCACAAATAGTTCAATTCTAATAGGCCTTCAGCAGTTGTTTTTAAGTTTCTTTAAAAATTGTCCAAGTTTGGTCTCTGCCATGGATGATTTTTTTCCCAGAAGGAGACTGCGTAGCCAGGCGGTGTGCACAGCAGTAGTATCAGAGGTCAAGGGAAATGGCTGATCTTATGCAGCAGATACAGAATTCTTCCCCCAAAAAAGTCTCTCTGAGGCAGACTAGACATAGAAAATTGTTTTAGAAAGTTATGAGCAAGTAAAAAGGGCCTTTTTGAATGGAAATAGTATAGCCAACCTTAACTACAGGAGTCCCTGTGCTGGAATGCAGCCATCTCTAGAGTGAAATCTAGCGACTGTTTTACACAGAGCACAGCAATGCAATACAACAGTTTAGATAAGAAAATAAACTGAAACTTTAAGAGGAATTTACTGTAGGCACAGTAGTAGGCAAAATTTAACAGTTACCTCAATAAAATAAGATGTTTCAAAAAAACAATTGTAAATTGGTGGGTGGATGGATAGCATACAAAATCCGGAGAATTCATTTCTTGCGATAGATTGTAAATTCCAAGGGCAGGTTTAACAAAAACAATTAGGAGTCCTTGTGGCACCTTAGGCCTTGTCTACACTGGGTGGGGGAGGGGGCGAATCGATCTAAGTTATGCAACTTCAGCTACATGAAGTTGCATAACTTCACGAAGCTCCCCGGTCTGCCTGCGCCTCTTGCCGAGTTGGAGTACAGGAGTCGACGGGACAGCGCTCGGGGGCTGATTTATTGCATCTAGACTAGACGCAATAAATCGATCCCCGCTGGATCAATCGCTGCCCACTGATCTGGCAGGTAGTGAAGACATACCCTGAAAGACTAACAAATTTATTTGGGCAAAAGCTTTTGTGTGCTAAAACCCACTTCATCAGATGCATGGAATGAAAAATACAGGAGCAGGTATATATACGCAGTACATGAAAAGATGGGAGTTGCCTTACCAAGTGGGGGGTCAGTGCTAACGAGACAATTCAATTAAAGTAGGCTATTCCCAATGGTAGAATACCAAGGGGGGAAAAGTCACTTTTGTAGTGGTAATGAGGGTGGCCCATTTCAAACAGTTGACAAGAAGGTGTAAGTAACAGTAGGGGGAAATTAATTTTTGTAATGACCCATCCACTCCCAGTTTTTATTCAGGCCTAATTTGATGGTGTCCAGTTTGCAAATTAATTCCAGTTCTGCAGTTTCTCGTTGGAGTCTGGTTTTGAAGTTTTTTGTTGAAGAATTGCCATTTTTAAGCCTGTTATTGAGTGACCAGGGAAATTGAAGTGTTCTCCTACTGGTTTTTGATTATTATTTTGATTTGTTATAATTCCTGATGTCAGATTTGTGTCCATTTATTCTTTTGCGTAGAGACTGTCTGGTTTGGCCAATGTACATGGCAGAGGGGCATTGCTGACACATGACGGCATATATCACACTTTGGTATATGTGCAGGTGAACGAACCCCTGATTGTGTGACTGATGTGGTTAAGTCCGATGATGGTGTCCCTTGAATAGATATGTGGACAGGGTTGGCACTGGGGTTTGTTGCAGGGTTTGGTTCCTGGATTAGTGTTTTTGTTGTGTGGTGTGTGGTTGCTGGTGAGTATTTGCTTCAGGTTGGGAAGCTGTCTGTAAGCGAAAACTGGCCAGTCTCACAAGGTCTGTGAGAGTGTGGGATCGTCCTTCAGGATAGGTTGTCGATCCTTGATGATGCGCTGGAGAGGTTTTAGTTGAGGGCTGTAGGTGACAGCTAGTGGCATTCTGTTACTTTCTTTGTTGGGCCTGTCTTGTAGTAGGTGACTTCTGGGTACCCTTCTGGCTCTGTCCTCCTCTACAGCCATCTCTTGTGAGTGCATTTGCCATACCCTCTGTACTCAAAAGTATCCCCTCCCCGTCCCTGTCTTCTTTCCCAGCCATATTAGAATAATATCCCTATCCAGCTTTTCTCCATGGGCTGCCACTACCAGAGAAAGAGCCAGGTTATCAGGATAATACTATGCAGGAGGTATCCGTGTTAGGACTGCCCACTGGCAAGCCCTTTTCTCCCTCCACTGCTACTTGTCTTGTTTATGGTGTATGCCAGTGACCAGTAACTGAAGTTACAGATAGTGCAATGCTTAATGAATGTAGCAGAGGGACTTGCTGAAATGTTCCCCATGTCCTTGGCCAGAGCCCTGACCTAGAGGCTCCCATGCACACACACAATTGCTTTTTGAGAGAAAATTACCTTTAAATCTCACTGCAATACATGAGATTATAATAGCCTGATTTTTCTTGCCATGATGCCTCAAGCAGGCCTGATTCAAGTAGCTCAGAAAGGAAAAGATGTAAGTGGCCTTTATGTTACCAGACTTGATCCTTGGAACTCTAAAACTGCTTATATCCTCTCCCTGTGAGAATTAAAGGCCCAGTGACTTGATCGCATTCTCCCCACTCTTTATTACAGTTACACCCATCCAATCAGAGAACAGAACCACCACCACTAAGGTGACCAACAACACAGCAGTTATAATGCATGTCAAACAACACATTGTGAACACAGTATGTAAGCAATCCCTTGTCTGAAATTGGTTTTCATGAAACATTTATCTAATAATTCTAAATAACACATTAGTAGAAGTGAAGGTCAGCTCACAAGCAATTCCTGAACTGAAAAAAAGGATGAATAGTTCACTCAGCTCTGATAAGCATAATTTTGGATGTAATAAAATATTCATTAGCCACCTCAAATACACACTAGGGATAAAGGCCTCCTCTCTGACTTTTTAAACATTTTATGCATATCTTCTTGGTCTTCCAGACTTTTTTGTTCAGCTTGATGTGTATGTAGGCGTTACAGTATTCAGCAAAAAGATCATCCAAAATTTGCAGCCAAACACTGGCAGCTGGTTAGGTTTTAGACTGTACTTAGTCACTGATTTCAAGTAAGAAAGCAAAGCAAGGAACAGCGCATGTGCTAACCTTGACTGCGCACTTCTGCATCGTATTCACAGAATAGAGGAAACTGTTATAAGAAAACTGATAGACCTCTTAAAAGACAAAATATCCCTGAGGAGTTTACAACCTAAAATAGCTACAATTCAGTAGGGGATGACAATGAAGGAAAACGAAAGAAGACAAGGGTAGTGAAAGTGAGAGGTCATGAGATAAAATTATTCTTTCATATGCATCTTGGTAAGTCTTTTTTAGGGGATGTCAGGAATAAGGACTGGTATGGAGGCCAGCACTGGGAGGAAAGCAGTGACTCTGGAGGTGGTTTTGCTCTGGTGGTTGTAATGGAAATTACTGTCTTCAGGTATTGTCTTGTGAGGTGCTAAGCATCTTCTGGGAGGGCTCCATGGGAACCAAGGGTGCCTGGCATCTCCTAAAAGATGCTAGAACGCCAGTGGGAGCACTTCCCTGGAGAAACTCAACAACTCTGCTGGATCAGGCTGTTATAAATACAGCATTTATAGTTATAGCAGGCTTAAAAATGGTTCTGAAGCAGGGATTTGGATGTGAACTTTTCAATTACTTTTAATAGTAAGACAAGAGTAAGACAGAATTAACGGGGGAGGAGGGAACAACCATCCCCATTCATTCTTTGTCTCCTGGCACACTGCATCATCTGTGTAAGGACACATATCTCTTCGGTCATCTCCTACTACCCTGTCATTTCCATGCCTAGATTGCATTTCTTAGCCTTCTGAGCTATGCTCTCTACGTTTCTTCTCATACTGCATACTGATCTCTCTTTAGTGCAAATATTCATTTATAAATTCCAACAAGAATCTAAAGGTCAAGCACAACTACTCACATTTTCACGCATCACTACATCGCCAGTAGAAAAGTCCCTTATATTTGTTTGGCAGCTTCCCAAGAGGTTGGTTTTGTTTTGTTTTTTTACCCTTTATAGTGATGAATCCTCTTTTGGCCAAACTATTATTAACCAAGTAATTTTCTTACTTACTTACATAACAGTGAAATGATCTTTCATGCTTATAATTTATACATAATTGACATATGTATTAAAACCCAGGCCACAGAGCATTTCCTTCCATTAAAGAGGCATGCCATTGTACCAACATCCTCTTTTGTCATCAGTCTCCGAATGTGTCAAAGATCTTTGTTTTGTAACCCAGACTGATCTTAGATCATTAGCCTTGATTCTGGAGAACATCCTCTGAAATATTAATCAAAGTGACAGACTACTAGAGAGCAAAGTTTCAGACAGCAGAGCGACTGTCGGCAATTAAGGGAACATTTTCAGAGACTGGTGCACAAGCAAACCCTGCCCTCCATGGGGACAAAGGCCTCTGACCACAGTAGGACTGGTATGGTTTTCCTACATAGAGAGAGGGGCTGGGCAGAAGGACAGGCAAACATAATAAAAGCTCTTCTTCTTGCAGTTCGCAGCGTATGGCTATGCTCAGTGTCTGCATATGACCTCAGTCATAATGAGCAGGTTCTTACACCATTCCCCTTTCAGATACCTAATTACTCTGCCACTCAAGGTGAGTGCTTTTACATATACAGTGCATTTATGTTCCTACACAACTGTTTTTCCTCTGAGTCCAGACCTAATAGGCAGCAGCTCACTTCTTCAGGGCAGTCATGCTGTTTGAGGTTTATATTCCATGCTGCCAGTGCCATATTCCCAATTTGTTTAAATGTTTTGGCCCATTGCTGTTAACATTGGCTATTTTAAAAGAAGGCAACTTTCCAGAATGTACCTTTAAGGCAAGGACTCAGGGAAACTGCATAAATACTCTCCTACCCCGCTCACCCACATTAAAAACTATTCATTAGATTTCCTTAGGGCTCTGTCAAGTGTAGTTTCCTGGGTGGCAGTGCAGGAATTCAGAAGGCAATCCTAGGTCTGCTGGGTTAAAAGAAAGAAAGTGCAAGGATTTCATCCAATGCCATTATTAAATCTGAAATATAATTAGGGGTGGGGCACACTCTATAGGTCTGCAGAAGGTAGAGAAGTCTACCTTATAGGGTCTACCATGCTATAATGTCCATCATAGTAAAGAAGAGATAGGACAGTGGTACTCAGACTGAGGCTTGCCAGCCGCAAGTGTTTCTCTAATGCGTCTCCTGTGGCTCTTTGCCACACATGACATTAAAATGCCATGAGATTTAATTATTAACCAATCTAAGTTATTAACCAATCAGGATGCTTTTGCTATGTTATTAACCAATTGCCAATGATACATAATAATGCTTGGTCAGTCATTTTGCTGTGAGAATAATAAATATTTTCCATCATACGGTTTAAATATAAATATATAGTACTGTAGTAAATGAAACAATGAATTCACTCTCTTTTGGGTAATGTTGATTGCTAATTTGGCTCCTGAACCACTGAGGTCTGAGTATCACGGAGATAGCACTTAGTTATTATGAATATAAACAGGATTTTTTACTTGGGTTATTGCACCTTGACATACCCTGTGATTCTCTTGGGCACTATAGCTGACTTATTAACGTAGACCCCAAGTCAGAAAAGCCCTTAAGCAAGTGTGCTTAAAATTAATCACAAGTACACTGCTGGTAGATTTTTTCTTGGCTTTCTTCTTGAAAATGCAAATAGGCATTCAGTAACATCCTGGCACAGCAAGAGTGATCAAGAGGCTGTCTCATCCAGCAGTTTTGCAAATGGAAAGCAGGGAGCCAAATGCAAAAGTCACTAATTAAAACTCTGACTGAAGTCGGTTCTTCTAGACTTTGAACATTTCCACTGAAATAAATTATCCCACATAAAAAGAAAATGATAATTACTTTGCATTGTGGAACTTACTGACAAGAGGATCAATGAGCTGTTTCTGAGGCTTCTTGGAAATAAGAAACTTTTGTAGTACCCTGTAATAATTATCATTTTTTAAAATAATTGTTTTTAGTGACACTGGTACAGAAAAGCTTAAAGACAGAGAAGGACAAATTGATAGCCAAAAAAAAAAAGTTAATTATCATTTGAACAGCATGTGAACTTTCAGGAATTTATTTCTATGTAGTAGTCTATAAACAATTGGCAAAATCCTGATGAAAACCCCACAAAACCCATCAAAGGCAATGCAGAGACCAAGACCCAGAACCTGCACTCACTGACTGGTGTAAATCAGGAGTGAAATCAAAGGAGTTTAAAACCAGTGTAAGAGAGATCATAATTAGGACACTTTAGCTAATGCCAAACAGCTTCAGTTCCTGTGTCTGCAAATCACCCACATTACGTCAAAAGTTTAGACACTAAAATGCAACACATCATATTTAAAATACATCTTGTTTGATTGCAGTAATTTCAAAGGGAACACTGTGAGAAATTAAACCCTCAGAGAGGTGGTCTGGGCCATCCTCTTCCGATAAAATACGTGCCACTTCGTGTACACTGTAGAATCATAGAATATCAGGGTTGGAAGGGACCTCAGGAGGTCATCTAGTCCAACCCCCTGCTCAAAGCAGGACTAATCCCCAACTAAATCATCCCAGCCAGGGCTTTGTCAAGCCTGACCTTAAAAATATCTAAGGAAGGAGATTCCACCACCTCCCTAGGCAACGCATTCCAGTGTTTCACCACCCTCCTAGTGAAAAAGTGTTTCCTAATATCCAACCTAAATCTCCCCCACTGCAACTTGAGACCATTACTCCTTATTCTGTCATCTGCTACCACTGAGAACAGTCTAGATCCATCCTCTTTGGAACCCCCTTTCAGGTAGTCAAAAGCAGCTATCAAATCCCCCCTCATTCTTCTCTTCCGCAGATTAAACAATCCCAGTTCCCTCAGCCTCTCCTCATAAGTCATGTGTTCCAGTCCCGTAATCATTTTTGTTGCCCTCCCGCTGGATGCTTTCCAATTTTTCCACATCCTTCTTGTAGTGTGGGGCCCAAAACTGGACACAGTACTCCAGATGAGGCCTCACCAATGTTGAACTGAGGGGAACGATCACATCCCTCGATCTGCTGGCAGTGCCCCTACTTATACATCCCAAAATGCCATTGGCCTTCTTGGCAACAACGGCACGCTGTTGACTCATATCCAGCTTCTCGTCCACTGTAACCCCTAGGTCCTTTTCTGCAGAACTGCTGCCTAGCCATTCGGTCCCTAGTCTGTAGCGGTGCATGGGATTCTTCCGTCCTAAGTGCAGGACTCTGCCCTTGTCCTTGTTGAACCTCATCAGATTTCTTTTGGCCCAATCCTCTAATTTGTCTAGGTCCCTCTGTATCCTATCCCTACCCTCCAGCGTAGCTACCTCTCCTCCCAGTTTAGTGTCATCTGCAAACTTGCTGAGGGTGCAGTCCACACCATCCTCCAGATCATTAGCAAAGAGAAAAGCTGTTCTCTTCAAACGCATCTTTCTGAGCCAGGGACAGAAGTGCTCTTTGGCAGGGAAGGTTTAGGAGCATCCAGAAAGAGAGATGAACTCCAACAGTGTTAGAGTAGCTACCAGCTTATTGCCCCCCATGAAGAGTGAGACACACCTCAGAGTGGCCCACCTTTACAGGGCAGCATGGCCCAATGGCCAGAGTTCACAGAACCCACCTCCTGGGGGGTTGTGTGGCCTATAGACAGGAGTCCATAGAGTCTGGCCGGCTTAGAATATTCACTGTTTTTATTTTGGTGCCACTCTGGTACTTCCCTCTCACTTCTCCTGTTACCAAATACAAAACCTGCACTATAGTACTAAGGGCCAGATTGTAGCTGGGCATGGGGTAGGTGCTCACAAGATAGGTGTGGTACAAGGGACCAGTAATTTTTGTGTTCCCTATAAGCTCCTGTACTAGCCATCCCTTGAGGGATGAAGATGACACAGGGCTATGACCATACCCATGTCTGCAGCAGCCAGCTATTGCAATGGGAGAATGACTCTGGTGAACAACGTGCAGCTGATATGGCTCCACTGTTGCACCCAAGCATGGTCCTAGAAGACAAGGGCTATATTTTAGGTTCAGCTTCTCAGGAATCTGCCTAAACCTTGCTATGAAGTTTTAGGCCCTAATCCTCCCACTGACTTCAGTGGGACTCTCTCTATGGCTGGATCAGGGCCCTACATATTAAAACTCATTTAAAGTATAATGTAGGAAAAGTACAATTTAATTCTCCTTGCAAAGAAACTTCCTTTGACCAAACAGCAGATACGTGAGACTCACCAGCTCAACAAAATACAGTTTGTTTGAAATTCCACAGACAGAATTAGGAGGAACAAGGCACCTGGCCTTCCAAAGGAAGAAGCAGATTCCCAGGTGAGTTCTCTTAACACCTGTCATCTAAAAAGAGTCAGCTGAATTTATAATGAGCATGAGGCTGCAGAGCCACACAATGTGATGTGCCAAGAGACCCAATTAGTTTCAAAAGGTGCCAAAGAACTGGATAAAGCCAGGCATAGGTTGTGGGGGAGGAAAAAAAGAGCCCTTGACATTTTAAAATATATCTATCTAGCTCCAAAATGAACTTTAATCTCTGTCAATACACAGACCTCTGCAAAGAGCTTTAAAAATATAGTGTCAGCACTCACAGGCAGGATGTCGGAGAAGGAGGCATAGAAACCAGCCGGCCTGAAAGATCCAGTGCCAGGCCATAGCAGTGATCTATATATAGTCAAGTAGTTGCACCTCATTACACAAAGGGGGAAAAATCCCTCCTAGCTAACGGGGGGATTTTCCTTTTTTGTTTGCACAGGAATTGATCACAGGAAGAACAGATAAAATGTACACTTCTTGGAGGAGATGGCTTAGGGGTGTAAGCATCACGTTTCAGACTGTGGACCTGATTCTCTACACTCTTGCATTTCAAGAGGTCATTTATGTCTGTGCAATGTGCATGTAAAGCAGAGGTGGGCAAACTATGGCCTGCGGGCCACATCCGGCCCACGGGACCCTCCTGCCCAGCCCCTGAGCTCCTGGCCCAGGAGGCTAGCCCCCGGCCCCTCCCTCGCTGTTCTCCTCACCCCAGCCCCCCGCAGCCTCACCTCACTGTGCCACCAGTGCAATGCTCTGGGCAGCGGGGTTGCAAGCTCTTGCTGGGCAGCACAGCTAACCCGGTGCTCTGTGCTGTGTGGTGGTGTGGCTGGCTCCAGCCGGGTGGCATGGCTGCTTGTCTTGGTGATCTGGGTGGCACGGCTGTAGCGCTGTAGCCAGGCAGCGCAGTAAGGGGGCAGGGAGCGGGGGGGAGGGGTTGTATAGAGGGCAAGGGAGTTCGGGGTGGTGATCGGGGTGGGGGTGTGGGTAGGGGGCGGGGCAGTCAGAGGGGAGAACAGTGGGGTTGAATGGGGGCAGGGGTCCCGGGGGGGGCAGTCAGAAAGGAGGGGGGTTGGATGGGGCAGGGGGGCAGATGGGGGCAGGGGTTCTAGGAGCAGTCAGGGAACAGGGTGGGGTGGATGGGGCAGGAGTGCCGGGGGGGCTGACAGAGAACGGGGGGGTTGGATGAGGCGGGAGTCCCAGGGGGGCCAACAGGGGTGAGAAGCAGGGGGGGATGGATAGGGGTCGGGGGCCAGGTCACGCCTGGCTGTTTGGGGAGGCACAGCTTCCCCTAACCGGACCTTCATACAATTTTGAAAACCCGATGTGGCCCTTAGGCCAAAACGTTTGCCCGCCCCTGATGTAAAGCATTTCCAAATCAGAACTCTCCACTCACACCAACAATACTGTTTTATACCCAAGACCAGATCAGGGAGTATTAGCCCACCTTTCTGGCAGTGTGACCCTGAGGTCATTTCTGTTCTGATCCAGTCTCTGAAGTAGATTAAAGCAACCTCAAAACTGTTGCCAATGGCCCCCAAGGGACTATTCCAACAACCAGGGATCACCAGAGTGCAGACCACTCCCCTGTTCCCCCAGCTATACCCCATACTCTGAGAGCTAGGGTGGCAATATAGGAGGATTCCTTTATGCAGCAGGAACCTAGAGGTAAAAATATTGAATTCCATATTTGACTCTGTGGGGCCCTTTG
Source organism: Lepidochelys olivacea (assembly GCF_965140295.1). Taxonomy (NCBI): domain Eukaryota; kingdom Metazoa; phylum Chordata; order Testudines; family Cheloniidae; genus Lepidochelys; species Lepidochelys olivacea. Next base: position 11,332,039 of record NC_140419.1, read on the forward strand.
GCCCTAAAAAGAAAGGTCCTGTTTGCTCTGTAAAAGTTTTACTCACAATTTAGTGATTTACTTATGTGATGGGGTGAAATAACCCTGCAGCATAAATCCCACACACTAGGAGTGTCACTTTGCAACTGAAGTCTTCCAATGGATTTACAACCTTGTATATATTTAGAAAAGCAAGATGAGTAAAATGATTAAAAGAACTGAGTGTGCATTGCTGAAGTGTGGCAATACAATAGAAAAAGAAGTTTCCAGGTTCATATTTTCTTCAGTTTCTGCATCTCACTCCTAACTGGCCTTTTAAATAAAAAATACTGCTCTGGAGAAATAAAATGTCACACTTCCTGAGACTTTTCACTAACCTGAGTGGCAAAAAAGCTTCATTATCTAAGCTGAATCACTCATTTTTAAAACTTTAATTCTCAGGATTATGACTGTTAAGCTTTACAAACAAAGGATAGGAAGAAGCTCCAACTAATGTATCCCTCAGCTGTATTCTGCAGCTGGAACCTTGAGAATGTTTTGTACGAGCAGCAACTAGATAAATTAATTCTTAATCAGATGCAATTCAGACTCTTATTTGGGAGCTGTTAGTGATTGAGCATGCTCAGTGATGATGGATTCTTTGGAGATTTTGGTTGCTGAACTCAAAGAAGTCTCTTCTGAGGATGTGCAAACAGATTTTTTAGGGGCTTGTAAATTGGCTAAATTTTGGTGGCTTTGCACTGCAGCAGCATTCCTCCCAATAGTCCCAGGTTTTGTGGGATTGTCCCGTTTTGCCCTCCAAACCCCCATGGCCCATTTGAAGCATTAACTTCGCTACCTTAAACTTTGTGCTGAGTCTCACAGACGCTTAGGGCTAAGGGCAGGACAAGGGTAGCAGCTTTCCTGGGGTTTCACTTTCCTTCCCGGGATGTGCAGCCCCTCTGCACATGCTCCCTTGGGCAACAGCAGGAGTTGGAGCTGCGATCCCAGCACAGCAGTAGGAAAGGTATGAGCAGGGATGGCTGCTTCACTGCCCACTCTGAGTTGTTATACTATGATACAAATGCCTTCTAATACATTATAATGGAGACATTCACTGTTAGGTTCCTGTGATGGCAATTAATGATTGTTCTGGAACTCTCAGAACAAAACCACTGATATGATCTACAGATGCTTGTATTATAGATTTCATTTCAGAGTGGTAGCTGTGTTAGTCTGTATCAGCAAAATGAATGAGGAGTACTTGTTCTAAGGTGTCACAAGTACTCCTCGTTCTTTTTTGTTTTAATAGGGTAATTTTCCAACAGCGTGGGGAAAAACAGCGCCAATCTGGGGCTGTCATTGCTCTGCATTCACAACTCAGTGGGAATTTTGCACGTGGACAAACTAAAGGAATATGCACTTTTCCAGTGTACTAAACTAAAGTAAATAACCAGCCTTAGATTGTGCATTAGCACCTAACACCATAGAATTATGGAAGTGTGGGACTGCAAGGGACCGCAATAGATCACCTAATCCCTGGCACTAAAGGCAGGACTATGTAATAACTAGACTATTCCTGACAGGTGCTTGTCTAACCTGTTCTACTTCTTAACTACCGTGACGGGAAGATTTTTCTAATGTCCACTCTAAACCTCCCTTGCTGCAATTTAAGCCCATTGCTTCTTGTCCTGGCCTCAGAGGTTATCAAGAACAATTTTTCACCCTCCTCCTGGTAACAACCTTCTAGATACTTGAAAACCGTGATCATGTCCCCTCTCAGTCTTCTCTTCTCCAGACTAAACAAATCCAAATTTTTTCAATCTTTCCTCATGGGTCATGTTTAAGGCGATGTTTTAGTCACGGGTATTTGTAGTAAAAGTCATGGACAGGTCACAGGCAGTAAACAAAAATTCATGGGCCATGACCTGTCTATGACTTATAGTATATACCCCTGACTAAATCTCCCGTTCTCTGGGGCAGGAGGAGGCCCGGGGTACCACAGGTGTTTGGGGGGGGCAGCCTGATACCCCACTGGTGCTGGAGGGGGCCTGGCCTGGGACCCCTGCAGCTGCTGGGGGGGCTGGGTGGCAGTGCGTGGCCCGGGGGGGAGTTTGGCAGGGCTGGCATGCTCCCTACCTGGCTCTGCGTGGCTCCCTGCAGCTCCCCAGAAGCTGCGACATGTCCCAGGTGGACGTGTGGCCAGGGGGACTTTGCACACTGGCCCTGACCCAAGAGTTGCCTCCACAGCTCCCATTGGCTGGGAATTACGACCAATAGGAGCTGCAGGGGTGGCGCCTGCAGGCGGAGGCAGCACGCAGAGCCACCTTGCCAAGCTTCCGCCAAGGAGCCAAGGGACATGTAGCCGCTTCCAGGGTACCCCCCAAGGTAAGCGCCACCCAGAGCCCTCACCCCCTACTGCACCCCAACGCCCTGAACCCCCTCCCACACCCAAACTCCTGCTTCTGCTCGGGGGTGGGGGGGCATAGTGGCCCAAGACTGCCCCAGCAGCAGCCGGTGTGACTGGCCCAGGAGCTTCCCGACCTGCTCAGGTGGCCCCAGGGCCAGCCGTACCAGCCGCTGAAGAATTTATGAAGGTCCTGGAAAGTCATTGAATCCGACTTCCATTTCCTACGTGACAGACTCGCAGCCTTAGTCATGTTTTCTAGACCTGTAATCATTTTTGTTGCTCTCCTTTGGACTTTCTCCAATTTGTCCACATCTTTTCCAAAATGTGGCACCCAGACCTGGACACAATACTCCAGCCAAGGCCTTATCTGAGTGGAGTAGAGTGGACAGATTACTTCTTGTGTCTTGCATACAACACTCTTGCTAATATGACTATTAGCCAGAATGGGCAGGAATGGTGTCCCTAGTCTCTGTTTGCCAGAAGCTGTGAATGAGCGACAAGGGATGAATCTCTGGATGATTAGCTGTTCTGTTCATTCCCTCTGGGGCACCTGGCACTGGACACTGTCGGAAGACAGGATACTGGGCTAGATGGACCTTTGGTCCTGGAAAAGAATGTGAACCAGTCACTCCTTGATCTGCACAAGCTGGCAACTGACAAGAATGACCCTCATTTGTGTGACTTCATTGAGCCAGTAGAGCCATTCTTATGTAATATATCCCAGAATGATGTTCACTTTTTTTTGCAACAGTGTTACACTATTGACTCATATTTAGCTTGTAATCCTTTATAACTCCAAGATCCCTTTCCACAGTACTCCATAGTACCAGAGCTATAATATCTCTGACCATCAGTTAGAAAATCATGTTACTGTATATTCTCTCTCCCTTAAAAGTATTTTCTCCTCTGAGTGCTCAGAAGCAAGCAGTGCTTCATCCATTTTATATTTCCCCTTGGCCTACTTTTCCTCATCTCTTTCATTTATCTTTTAGTCTGGTATCCTCTTAGCTAGTACACTCCCACGTGGCCTCCAGCCTTGGCTCAAGAGTTTGAACAACGAAAGAAGAGAAGAGAAGGCTCCATATAGAAGTGTTTCCTCATAACCATCTACCCACCAAATCCCCCACGGAAAAAGCTGTCAAAGTCTTAGAAATTGTTCTGTTCTCCTGCAGAGCTGACGCAATTGCATAGCGAAGATTTCCTATGAAGTGCTTAGCCTACCTGTAAAATACAAAGATTTGTTTACATCTCCATGGCCCTGCTCTTTTATTGCACTCACGGTCTACATTTGGTACTCTGTACCAGACAAAATGAGCCATGAGAAAGGAGAGAAGCTTTGAAGACTTCTTTCCTCGGAATTCATCCTTCTGGTAACCGTGGGATCAAGATAAACACATCTCTGACGCAGAAGGCTTTGAGACAGGGTATCAGGAAAGCAATTAATAGATTTTGATGGTATTGTTTTTAAGAATTCATACATGAATTATTTATTTTAATTGTCCACATTCTTTTAATTGCACAGGTAGGTCTGTGTGTTCCATGAAGTCCATATAAACAATATAAAGCAGCACAAAACTTGAAACTAAAAATAAATAAATAAATAGATAAGTCAAAGATAGACTTTCCTCCTGCTGTCTGTGCTCACATCAGACTCATGTACATTTTAGATGCTGAAGTCTGTCTCTTCATTTCATCCTGGAAGACAGCTATTGACTGTACTCTGAATTAAGTTGTTTTCTCAGCATAAAATACTGCAAGTTATGGAGCATGTCACTGAATTGTGGACTGAGGACTGATGTATGATGGTTTTTGATGTGTCATATCCACTGACTGAAATAAAAGCATGTCCCTTTGAAGTGGCTAATGTAGTTGAATACCTGAATCTTGAGCTGGGAAAACAGTTCTCTTTATACAGAGGTATGGCAGCATTTGACACATTAGCCTTGCTTTCAAAACTTAGATGCCGCTTGGGGTGGTATTATTCTGGTTCTGGTGAGTTTCATGGAGATACTTAATAAATGTAGTACCTTTGATATTCATTGTGTCCTGCCTGTTACATGCCTTATGTCTGTACACCTGGGCTATATCGTGCCATCAATTTTTAGGACTCCTCACTGAAATCATTTAGGAGTTTTGCTAAAAAATCTACTTCACATGTGCAGAGCTCCCATTAAGCGTCCTCTGGGAGCACAGGCACTCAGCATATCTCAGAAGGAGCTCAGTACCTCACAGGATCGAGCCACTGTGATTCCTCCACTCCCTACCCCCACAATGATATTTAACCATTACATGAACAAGCCAGGAGGAAGGGATTGAGATAGGGTGACCAGATCTTCTGATATATTAGGGGCTTTGTCTTACATAGGAAACTATACCCCTACCCGCAAAAAAAGTTTCCTGATTTTTCACACTTGCTATCAGGTCACCCTAGGTGGGGAAAGCCAACACCATAGTGCTAAAAGGATTGTTACCACCCTTCCATCTAGACACATAAGAAGCTGTAGCTATGGTTTATCTATCCAATGGGTTTACCTCTGTGTTTGTTCTATCAGATAAAATTATAACCTCACATATGCATTAAATGATCTCCAGTGCCCTGCATTACTCAGACCTCCTATTCGAATCTCAGAGTGATTTTCTTCATGACAAACAACATAGGAAGTGCAGTACAGGCTATAGTGAACACCTCCCCAAAAAAATTCCTACTGATTAACTAAAATGGAAATTCCTGATTTGAGCATTGTAGCCAGGGGTTTATGACTAACGGACCATAGATTGTTCACCTCAGAGGATAATGCTTTTCAAACATTGTTGCATATTAAAATATGAACCAGTTCTCAACTTATTACCATTGATTGATCTCACTCACTAAGAGCCTTTATCTAAGAAATATAACCGGAAACTAAAAGCAATTCGTAATGCAACGAATTACCAGCTCATTCACCTATAAAATGTAATGCTGCTATAATAATGTGTATAGGCTCTATGCTCTCCGCCATTTTGCAATGTGGATGTCAAGGTTCCTCCCCCACTCTGAACTCTAGGGTACAGATGTGGGGACCTGCATGAAAAACCTCCTAAGCTTATCTTTACCAGCTTAGGTCAAAACTTCCCCAAGGTACAAAATATTACCCCCGTTATCCTTGGAATGGCCGCTACCACCACCAAACTAATACTGGTTACTGGGGAAGAGCTGTTTGGACGCGTCCTTCCCCCCAAAATACTTCCCAAAACCTTGCACCCCACTTCCTGGACAAGGTTTGGTAAAAAGCCTCACCAATTTGCCTAGGTGACTACAGACCCAGACCCTTGGATCTTAAGAACAATGAACAATCCTCCCAACACTTGCACTCCCCCTTTCCTGGGAAATGTTGGATAAAAAGCCTCACCAATTTGCATAGGTGACCACAAACCCAAACCCTTGGATCTGAGAACAATGAAAAAGCATTCAGTGTTTTACAAGAAGACTTTTAATAAAAAATAGAAGTAAATAGAAATAAAGAAATCCCCCCTGTAAAATCAGGATGGTATATATCTTACAGGGTAATTAGATTCAAAAACATAGAGAACCCCTCTAGGCAAAACCTTAAGTTACAAAAAAGATACACAGACAGAAATAGTTATTCTATTCAGCACAATTCTTTTCTCAGCCATTTAAAGAAATCATAATCTAACACATACCTAGCTAGATTACTTACTAAAAGTTCTAAGACTCCATTCCTGTTCTGTCCCCGGCCAAGACGACTACAGACAGACACAGACCCTTTGTTTCTCTCCCTCCTCCCAGCTTTTGAAAGTATCTTGTCTCCTCATTGGTCATTTTGGTCAGGTGCCAGCGAGGTTACCTTTAGCTTCTTAACCCTTTACAGGTGAGAGGAGCTTTCCCCTGGCCAGGAGGGATTTCAAAGGGGTTTACCCTTCCCTTTATATTTATGACACGCCCCCCAAATCTCAGCTAGGGTAAAACACTGGCTGGGATTTCTTCCTGGAGCTCTAGGAAAACAGAGTTAATAAGACACATGCATCTCTAAATATACTACCAAGTACATAAAGACTAACAATATTTTCCACATCTCAAGGACGATTTTAACCAGTTGATTCTGGGAAACTTTCACGGGAGAGTGCATCAGCCACTTTGTTAGAAGCTCCTGAGATGTGTTGGATGTCGAAATCAAAATCTTGGAGAGCTAAACTCCACCGAAGAAGTTTTTTGTTAGTTTCTTTGACGGTGTGAAGCCACTTTAGTGCAGCATGGTCGGTTTGCAGGTGGAAACGCCGTCCCCAAACATATGGACGTAGCTTTTCCAGAGCGTAGACAATGGCATAACATTCTTTTTCAGTGACTGACCAGTTGCTTTCCCTCTCAGACAGTTTTTTGCTGAGAAACACTACAGGGTGGAATTCTTGATCAGGTCCTTTCTGCATTAAAACTGCTCCCACACCACGCTCGGATGCATCTGTGGTTACTAGGAACGGTTTGTCAAAGTCTGGGGCCCTTAGTACAGGGTCAGACATGAGTGTCGCTTTAAGCTTGTTAAAGGCCTTCTGACACTTTCCGGTCCACTGAACAGCAATTGGCTGTTTCTTTTTGGTTAGGTCTGTCAGTGGGGCAGCGATTTGGCTGTAGTGCGGTACAAATCGTCTGTAATAACCGGCCAAGCCTAAGAAGGATTGAACCTGTTTCTTTGACTTTGGGACAGGCCACTTTTGGATAGCATCCACTTTGGCCTGTAGGGGGCTGATAGTTCCTTGACCCACCTGGTGTCCAAGGTAAGTCACTCTGTTTAGGCCTATTTGACACTTCTTAGCCTTAACAGTTAGTCCTGCCTCCCTTATGCGCTCAAGGACTTTTTGTAGATGTTCCAGGTGGTCTGCCCAGGAATCCGAAAATATGGCCACATCGTCAAGGTAGGCGACTGCATATTCTCCTAATCCCGCTAGGAGACCATCTACAAGTCTTTGGAAAGTGGCGGGTGCATTTCGCAGCCCGAAAGGGAGTACATTAAATTCATACAGCCCGAGATGTGTGATGAAGGCTGACCTTTCCTTGGCAGATTCATCTAGCGGTACCTGCCAGTACCCCTTGGTTAAGTCCAAGGTAGAGATGAACTGGGCCCTTCCCAGTTTCTCTAATAGTTCATCTGTGCGTGGCATGGGATAGTTGTCTGGGCGAGTTACAGCATTTAGCTTACGGTAGTCCACGCAAAAACGTATTTCCCTATCTGGTTTGGGAACTAGAACCACTGGAGATGCCCATGCACTTTCAGAGGGGCGGATTACACCCATCTGTAACATATCCTGGATCTCCCGTTCTATAGCAGTTTTAGCTTGAGGAGACACCCGGTAAGGTTGGACCCTAATTGGGTGAGCATTACCTGTGTCAATGGAGTGGTATGCCCGTTCAGTCAGTCCTGGGGTGGCTGAGAACGTTGGCGCGTAGCTAGTGCACAGCTCCTGGATCTGCTGTCGCTGCATACGCCCAAGGGTCATGGAGAGGTTCACCTCTTCCACACCACCAGCACATTTCCCTTCGTAATAGACACCTTCAGGCCACTCAGCGTCGTCTCCTCCCTGGGCTGTAAACTGACAAACCTTTAATTCTCTGGGATAAAAGGGCTTTAGAGAATTAATATGATACACCTTAGGCTTTCGGTTGGAGGTGGGGAATGCTATGAGATAATTAACAGCTCCCAGGCACTCCTAGACCACGAATGGCCCTTCCCACGATGCTTCCATTTTATGGGCCTGGAGCGCCTTTAAGACCATGACCTGGTCTCCTACTTTGAAGGAACGCTCTCTGGCATGTTTATCATACCAGGCTTTTTGCTCTTTTTGAGCATCCTGTAAGTTTTCTCTAGCAAGGGCTAAAGAGGTTCGGAGGGTGTTTTGTAGGTTGGTTACAAAGTCCAGAATGTTAGTTCCTGGAGAAGGTGTAAATCCCTCCCATTGCTGCTTCACCAACTGCAATGGCCCCTTAACCTCACGGCCATATACAAGTTCAAATGGGGAAAACCCTAAACTGGGATGTGGTACAGCTCTGTAGGCAAAGAGCAACTGCTGCAATACTAGGTCCCAATCATTGGAGTGCTCATTTACGAATTTACGTATCATGGCCCCCAAAGTTCCATTAAACTTCTCCACCATGCCATTTGTTTGATGATGGTAAGGAGTGGCAACCAAGTGATTTACCCCATGAGCTTCCCAAAGGTTTTTCATAGTTCCTGCCAGGAAATTAGTCCCTGCATCTGTGAGGATGTCGGAGGGCCAACCTACCCTGGCAAAAATGTCTGCTAGTGCCTGGCACACACTTTTAGCCCTGGTGTTGCTTAGAGCTACTGCTTCCGGCCATCGGGTGGCAAAATCCATGAAAGTCAGTATGTACTGCTTTCCTCTGGGTGTCTTTTTCGGAAAAGGACCCAGAATATCCACAGCTACTCGCTGAAATGGAACTTCAATGATGGGGAGTGGCTGGAGAGGAGCTTTGACCTGGTCTTGGGGTTTTCCCACTCTTTGGCACACCTCACAAGACTGGACATAGGTAGAAACATCCTTGCCCATTCCCTCCCAGTGGAATGACCCCCCCAAACGGTCTTTGGTCCTGTTCACCCCAGCATGGCCACTAGGGTGATCATGGGCTAAGCTCAAGAGCTTGGCCCGGTATTTAGTTGGAACTACCAACTGTCTCTGAGGATGCCAGTCTTCCTGGTGTCCCCCAGAAAGAGTTTCCTTGTATAAAAGTCCTCTTTCTACAACAAACCTGGATCGATTAGAAGAGCTGAGAGGCGGTGGGTTGCTCCGTGCCGCCGTCCAAGCTCTCTGGAGGCTTTCATCTGCTTCCTGTTCGGTCTGGAACTGTTCCCTTGATGCTGGAGATATCAGTTCCTCATGGGATTGTGGACCTAGGCTTGGTCCCTCTGGAAGCGATATAGGGGATGGAGCTGTTTCTGTTGACTGTGAACCGCTCTCCGCTGGTGCACTATGTTGGGATTCAGGCTCCGGCTGAGCCTCTTGTGTAGGGTTATCGGCTGCTGCCAGTTCAGGTTCGGTGGGGCCCTCTGGTGTTGAGGTTGCAAGTACTGGATTCAGTGCTGACACGGGGTCTGGTGTTGGTTGTTTGGCTGGTTCCGGTTCTGGGACTGGTTCCGTCTGGGTCTCTGGGACTGGATCCACTACTGCTGTTGCAGACATTGGCCTGGGGTCCAGGTCCATCACCTCTGACTGGGTCCTGATAGAAGTTTCCGGAACAGAGCTAGGCCTCACGGCTTGTTTAGCCTGGTTGCGGGTGACCATTCCCACCCTCTTGGCCTGCTTCACATGATTGGCCAAGTCTTCCCCCAACAGCATGGGGATGGGATAATCATCATAGACTGCAAAAGTCCACATTCCTGACCAGCCCTTGTACTGGACAGGCAACTTGGCTGTAGGCAAATTGAAAGAGTTGGACTTGAAGGGTTGAATCGTCACTTGGATCTCTGGGTTGATTAAATTGGGGTCCACTAAGGAAGCATGGATAGCTGACACTTGTGCTCCGGTGTCCCTCCACGCGGTGACCTTCTTCCCACCCACACTCACAGTTTCCCTCCGCTCCAAGGATATCTGGGAGGTATCTGGGCCTGTGGACCTCTGGTGTGATTCCGGTGCAATGAACTGTAATCTGTTGCGGTTCTTGGGGCAGTTGGCCTTTACATGCCCCAGCTCGTTACACTTAAAACATCGTCCAGCTGACGGGTCACTGGGGCGAGGAGGGTTGCTGGAGAACGGGGTGGTGGGACGATAAGGGGTCTGGAGGGTTCTTTGGGAGGTAGGTGGGGCTTTGGGCGGCCCCCGGTAATAGGGTGTGGTCTGGGGTGGTCCCTTCTGGTCTCCGCTCCAACTGCGACCAGTTTTCTTCTTCTCTGCCACCTCCACCCATCTGGCTCCAATCTCTCCTGCCTCAATTACAGTTTTGGGTTTCCCATCTAGGATGTATCTTTCTATTTCCTCAGGAACACCCTCTAAGAATTGTTCCATTTGCATTAGGAAGGGCAAATTTACTGGAGATTCAACACTTGCTCCTGATATCCAGGCATCCCAATGTTTTACAATGTGGTAGGCATGTCGGGTAAATGACATGTCTGGTTTCCACCTTAGGGCTCTGAACCTCCGACGAGACTGCTCGGGTGTTATCCCCATTCTGACTCTCGCCTTGGATTTAAACAGTTCATACTTGTTCATGTGTTCTTTAGGCATTTCAGCTGCCACCTCAGCTAAGGGTCCACTGAGCTGCGGCCTCAGCTCTACCATGTATTGGTCAGTAGAGATGTTGTACCCAAGGCAGGCCCTTTCGAAGTTTTCTAAGAAGGCCTCAGTATCATCACCTGCCTTGTAGGTGGGGAACTTTCTGGGATGGGAAGTGGTACCTGGAGAAGGATTGCTAGGGTTTGTTGGTATATTCTGCTGGGCCTTTATCCTCTCCATCTCCTCCACATGCTTCCTCTCTTTTTCCTTCTCCTCCTCCTTCAGCCGCATGAGTTCTATCTGTCTTTCATGTTCCCTTTGTTTTTCCTCAGCCTGAAATTTGGCTAATTCCAGCTGTAGTCGAGCTGAGGATTTGGCCATTCTAACCTCTCTGTTTTTAACTAACTTTACACCCGAGGTTTAGAAATAAACAAACAAAACTTGGCTGTAAAATTTTGCTGTGCTGGAATAGAATACCTATTCTCTGATAGTGATTGTCAGCCTACAGAAAAAGACAATTCCCTTGTCTCTGCTCTGGGCCCAAATTAAAGCAAAAAACCTCCAACTACTTGGAAACCTGCTTACCCAGCCCAAAGAAGAAAAAAAAATTTCTTTTCAAACCTGTGCTCCTTGTAAAACAAAAAAAAAAAAATCAAAATCCTAAAAAAAACCCTGCCACTTTTGTCTCCAGGCAAATGGGTAGAGCACACACCCCCTATTTACTTTTAGGAAGAAAAGAAAAAAAAAAAACCTCTGGGTTGGAAGACTGTGAATTTCCCTGCAGGAGTTAAGTACCCTGCCTCCAGGCAAAGAAAACCTGCAATTCACAAGATAATCCCCTTTTGTCTCTGCTTGGCCACAAAGCAGAGAGAAACCAAGTTGCTTTCAGTTTCAAAGCTGCTTCCTGGACTTCCTAAAAATTCCTTTTTAAAATCTGTATTTCTAGTTCAAAAAATCTCAACTGGATCTCAAAATGATTTCAGGTTAATCCCACCACTGTGCCACCATGTCAAGGTTCCTCCCCCACTCTGAACTCTAGGGTACAGATGTGGGGACCTGCATGAAAAACCTCCTAAGCTTATCTTTACCAGCTTAGGTCAAAACTTCCCCAAGGTACAAAATATTACCCCCGTTATCCTTGGAATGGCCGCTACCACCACCAAACTAATACTGGTTACTGGGGAAGAGCTGTTTGGACGCGTCCTTCCCCCCAAAATACTTCCCAAAACCTTGCACCCCACTTCCTGGACAAGGTTTGGTAAAAAGCCTCACCAATTTGCCTAGGTGACTACAGACCCAGACCCTTGGATCTTAAGAACAATGAACAATCCTCCCAACACTTGCACTCCCCCTTTCCTGGGAAATGTTGGATAAAAAGCCTCACCAATTTGCATAGGTGACCACAAACCCAAACCCTTGGATCTGAGAACAATGAAAAAGCATTCAGTGTTTTACAAGAAGACTTTTAATAAAAAATAGAAGTAAATAGAAATAAAGAAATCCCCCCTGTAAAATCAGGATGGTATATATCTTACAGGGTAATTAGATTCAAAAACATAGAGAACCCCTCTAGGCAAAACCTTAAGTTACAAAAAAGATACACAGACAGAAATAGTTATTCTATTCAGCACAATTCTTTTCTCAGCCATTTAAAGAAATCATAATCTAACACATACCTAGCTAGATTACTTACTAAAAGTTCTAAGACTCCATTCCTGTTCTGTCCCCGGCCAAGACGACTACAGACAGACACAGACCCTTTGTTTCTCTCCCTCCTCCCAGCTTTTGAAAGTATCTTGTCTCCTCATTGGTCATTTTGGTCAGGTGCCAGCGAGGTTACCTTTAGCTTCTTAACCCTTTACAGGTGAGAGGAGCTTTCCCCTGGCCAGGAGGGATTTCAAAGGGGTTTACCCTTCCCTTTATATTTATGACAGTGGAGAAGAGCAAAGCAGCAGGGGGAAAAAAGGGTGGTGGATGCGCAAAGTCTGAAAGCCACTGGAGGGGGAAGCAGAGCATGGCTGGGATTTCAGGCTTCATCCCAAGCCCAAGGAAAACCCTTTGCACCAATTTCCCACCTATCTCTAGAGGTGCTGAGGCTGGCAGGTGGTAAGACAAGAAACAGCTGTGCAACAAAAGTGTTCCCTGTGAAGTATTTCCACTGCAACAAGCAACTAAAGTTAGTACTTCTAGAAGTAGCATTAACTTGCAGTCTGTGACCCTTGCTCCCCTTGAAGAGAAGGTGAAGCACAAAGATAATAGATGGATGTCAATGGCAGTATGGTTCCTTATGGAAATGTGCTGCCAAGACAGAAGTAGGAGGAGCAGGGCAGGTTCTCTGCAGACCCACTGTTGGAGCTTGATGTCCCCATGGATTGGCAGGCCACTCTAAGTCAATAAACTGCATTCTACCTTGAGAAGAGCACAAGGCAGAAACCCCATGTGACCCCTTGCAAGGTTCATGAATTCACTTTTCTCTTTACAAGATATGCTGGGTGATATACTTTAGTTAAACAGAAAGTTATTGGACTCAACACAGGAGTAATTGGGTGAAATTCTATGGCCTGTGTTATACGGGAGTTCAGACCAGATGATCTAATGGTCCCTTCTGGCCTTAAAAATCTATGCATTCATCAGGGGGACTGTCATATGCCCATACATGATGGGAAATTTCAAAGCCACTTTGCAAAAGTTAGGAAAGCACCAGATTAGTCTGATAAATCCTGTGAGAAAAGCCCTGTCTCACTTAGTTTTGGCTGCAGGATACCAGGAAAAAGAGAAAGCTATCTTGTTCTCTAAAGTGGTACTTGTTGATCAAATGATATGCTGTAATGCTGCTATTAGACTCCAGTGGCTAGTCTGAGGTAGTCATGAAGCAAGTCAGCCCTAATAATGTGCATTTGAGTAGGTTCTAATTAGGTAACTACATGATACAAATACTGTGACCAGTGTTTTATCCTGCATGCTTATGAATGCCAGCTGTGTATGTAGACAAAAAGTTAAGTATGGACTTAGATTTGCAAATCAACAAGGAGACCTCAAGGGCCAAGTTTTAAAAACATGGTAAAAGAAGTCTGCTCACATAAATTGCACACATGGGTCTAAGCCACCTTTGCACTCACATAGCCCATTTTTGCTGACAACTAAGGTATAGCTCCCATTCACAGCTACTCAAAGTATGCCTTCAAATAATGGGAACTGATGAACATGGATTTTTCCTGTGTACATTTGGTCTTGCAAAATATTTTAAAAACATGATAGCTGCAGGCATTTTCAGGATGTTTGCAAACTTCAGTATAAGTAAAAGGATTAGAAATAAGAAATATTCTTAATAACACTTTTGAATCCCTACTATTTGAGAGTAAAACAAACTATTTCAATAGGTTAGCTCCTCCTCTTCCTCACCCTCTCCTCTGTAATTTATTAGCAAAATTTTGACAGAGAAATAAAAAGTCAACTTTTCACCTGGAATCTGAACAGTTGCTAGAGGGGCGAGGGAAGCTTCAATACTAAAAAGATAGCAACAGACTCAGCAGGCACACAAAGTGTTACTCCTCCGTCTGTGAGTGAACAGGGGCATGAAAGCAAATCTTTTCCAATGTTTTCAGGATAATGGACTGTGGTTTGAAGGGAATGCTCTTTGATGTGCTAGGAAATGAGAATAAGCTCTGAGCCTGCCTTGGCCAAGTTGCCTTCAATCATTAGCATTGTTATTGGCCAAAGAAGCCTATTCTGTGCAGGAAATGTAGAGTCTCCTTAAAAAAAAAAAAAAGCACACACGTGGATCTTTAAAATGCTGACCCAACTGAGGCATGCACAGCACAATTCAGGGAGAGGTGTGCAAAGCTGGCTTTAAGCCAGATCTTTTGGTCCTCTGATCTTGATCTGGCTGCTTTAACTTTATGCTGACTGCCAGTAACTCGAAGGGACCGTTACATTGGGTGTCACTAGGGAAAAGGGAAATCCTGGCCTTGCCCTCTCTACTACCAATTGATCTCTCTATGCTGGTATGATCTTCCCATAGGTGGCTATGGTAGAGTGGTGCAAAGCAGCCCCTATGTAACTGAAAATGCATCTTCCCTTATAAAAAAAACTCTAGTTCTTTCCTTTTAGATATTGGATAGTTAACTAGTTTATAAAGATGTCTCCTTTCCATGGACATTGCAGATGATTTTTCATTCAAACACCAGTGCAGCCTCACACTAGGAGATCCACACGCCCTCCCCTGTCTGCAGGCTGCCACATTCCACCTCCCTGACAGAACCCTACCTTGGGAAGCTCCATGAGTTGTCATTGCCTTTCCTAGTGAACTTTGTTCCTCATGCACATTTCTCCAGGGGAGGGGAGGATTTGGCTCATTGTATTTAGAAACATGCAAGAAAGATTAACTAATAGGTATGTTCCTTGGAGTTAGTGATGTAGGCAGTTGCTCTGGAGTGTTACTCTAACTAGGTTTCTCTACTGTAACAAGTTTGGGCATGAAATGCATGTCAGTTAGCCTCTCATGGCAGTCACCATCGGTGACAGCTCCCCTTTTGTTTCACTTTTCCCCATGATAGGATTGAAAAATCTTCCAAGTAATGTCAAGGTGGTTCAAGCACAGGCCTCAAGAGTCATTCCTATAGCTTCTCTGTGTCAGAGCTGACAGTGTCATCTTTCACCTTCGCCCCTGGGAGTTTCACTTCTGAGAAAAATCCGAACACCACAAACAGAGAAAGGCTTTATGCTGGGTTTATGCTTCCTGTAGTCCCACATTACGCGAACAGTGGCCCCAGGAGGCAGTGTGACTGCCGCACATCTCCAAGGCCCTAAGCCATCATCCTTACACTGGTGGAAGGGCGGGAAAGCAGGGGTAAATTACTACTCCCCCCTCCTGTGCTCACTCAGCTACTCTCCCCAGTGAGCAGGTGGAAGCCAAGTTTTCACCCATTCCATACCCACCGACAGGTGAACAGCCCTGCTTGTTCCTATACATTCAGAGCCAAGTTTCAGGTAGCCCACCTAAGGGTGACGGGTGTAAGCAGTGTTCTTACCTCACACATGGATTTACAATCTAGCCCTTAGGATGAGTAATAAACAGTCAAACAAGTTTTCTTCCTAGATAATTAGCTTCTAGATTCAAGCAGATAACAAGGGGGTGTCTGCAGGCTATTTGGAAAGTGGTTACTTCATCTCTGGCTTGCCTTCCATTTGATAAAGATTTATTTTGATGTACAAGACCAATCCATTCTAAACAAACCTGCTCTTGCAGAAGGCCTCACAAGCAGAGTATGTAATGCATGACTACTAAGATATATTAATGGGATTTTTTTTAATGTTTTAAGAGCCCCTGAAGAGAAACAGTTCTTACAATAGCTGTCACACAGCTTAACCTCCAAAGCTCTAGGTGACTATGCCTTGAGCTACAAAGAAGATTTTAGTTTGGTCTTAACTACACAGGACAGGAAAGTGCCAGATTTGACATCCTAGCTGAAGACAGCAAATTCCACTAATTGGAGCTATAGTACATCCGAGGGGTTTTCCATGTACCATAAGCCAATTTTGAAACACAAGCAATATCATTTACATCCCAAGAAAGTAAGCTCTAAAGAAGCTTCTCAGCATGTGTAATTGCTGATTTAACAAACTTGTGCATATGAGATGATCATATTCAAGAAGCCTTGAGACTCCAGAACAAATCTATGCAGAAATCTTTACTAAGTTCACACCATTTTTTATTTGAGGCACTTAATTATTTTCATAGTCATCCTCATTTTTCATTACCAGATCAAAAATCTCATGCTGCAGGTACTGATTCATTAATGCATTCTTAATGAAGAAAAGCACAACTTTTACTAGCCAAACTAGAATGGTTTATTTAAGGCTGGTTTAGTAGTGTGAATTTATCTTTCTGATTTAATCACACAAAAGGACTCTCTTAGGATTTCAACTGCATGTCTAATTTTAAAGAGCTTTTGTTTTATAGACTAAAATATGTCTAGGAGAGATATTAATCACCAAACTATAAGCTAACTTTTGAAATTTAGTGATTTTGCTGGGTTATAAAAAAAGAACGTAAATTCTCTCTCTTTGATAGGGAACTGCATGCATTTTGGCCCTGCTAAAACAACAGTAAAAATTAGAAAAATTATCCTGGTTCCTGACTCAGAGCTCCTTGGTGCTCCAATAAGAAAAGATCTCAATAATTATTTACACATAAGACTAAATTGCAGCAGCATGGACCAAAATTGAGTGAGTAATTGCATATTTTTGTGCACATTTTTAAAAGCCTAGCCTCAGCAGGACATTTTTATTGATAACCTGGTGACTTTTTAAGAATGCAAAATATAAATGTACTTGGGAAAAATTCAAACTGATTTGCCAAAAAGGGTTTTGTTTGTGCTTATTGCATTACATCACCTTACTTACATTGATTTTAACAAAAAACATTCTGGTGTTTAGTGCTGTGCTGGCTGAAGGGAAGTTGAAAAGGAACTATGGGCCAGGTTGTAATCTCACTTAGTGTAAATCTGGAAACCTGGCCCTTTGTGTTTAATTACTACCTAAACTTATTAACTATAAAAATAGTTTTTGTGTTACCTGGGATAGAAGTAAATCTCTCTCTAGATCTGGAAGGTATCATCTAGAATCATAGAATCATAGAATATCAGGGTTGGAAGGGACCTCAGGAGGTCATCTAGTCCAACCCCCTGCTCAAAAGCAGGACCGATCCCCAATTAAATCATCCCAGCCAGGGCTTTGTCAAGCCTGACCTTAAAAACTTCTAAGGAAGGAGATTCCACCACCTCCCTAGGCAACGCATTCCAGTGTTTCACCACCCTCCTAGTGAAAAAGTTTTTCCTAATATCCAACCTAAACCTCCCCCACTGCAACTTGAGACCATTACTCCTTGTCCTGTCCTCTTCTACCACTGAGAATAGTCTAGAACTATCCTCTCTGGAACCACCTCTCAGGTAGTTGAAAGCAGTTATCAAATCCCCCCTCATTCTTCTCTTCTGCAGACTAAACAATCCCAGTTCCCTCAGCCTCTCCTCATAAGTCATGTGTTCCAGACCCCTAATCATTTTTGTTGCCCTTCGCTGGACTCTTTCCAATTTATCCACATCCTTCTTGTAGTGTGGGGCCCAAAACTGGACACAGTACTCCAGATGAGGCCTCACCAATGTCGAATAGAGGGGGACGATCACATCCGTCGATCTGCTCGCTATGCCCCTACTTATACATCCCAAAATGCCATTGGCCTTCTTGGCAACAAGGGCACACTGCTGACTCATATCCAGCTTCTCGTCCACTGTCACCCCTAGGTCCTTTTCCGCAGAACTGCTGCCTAGCCATTCGGTCCCTAGTCTGTAGCTGTGCATTGGGTTCTTCCGTCCTAAGTGCAGGACCCTGCACTTATCCTTATTGAACCTCATCAGATTTCTTTTGGCCCAATCCTCCAATTTGTCTAGGTCCCTCTGTATCCTATCCCTGCCCTCCAGCATATCTACCACTCCTCCTAGTTTAGTATCATCCACAAATTTGCTGAGAGTGCAATCCACACCATCCTCCAGATCATTTATGAAGATATTGAACAAAACCGGCCCCAGGACCGACCCCTGGGGTACTCCACTTGGCACCGGCTGCCAACTAGACATGGAGCCATTGATCACTACCCGTTGAGCCCAACAATCTAGCCAACTTTCTACCCACCTTATAGTGCATTCATCCAGCCCATACTTCTTTAACTTGCTGACAAGAATATTGTGGGAGACCGTGTCAAAAGCTTTGCTAAAGTCAAGAAACAATACATCTACTGCTTTCCCTTCATCCACAGAACCAGTAATCTCATCATAGAAGGCGATTAGATTAGTCAGGCATGACCTTCCCTTGGTGAATCCATGCTGACTGTTCCTGATCACTTTCCTCTCATGTAAGTGCTTCAGGATTGATTCTTTGAGGACCTGCTCCATGATTTTTCCAGGGACTGAGGTGAGGCTGACTGGCCTGTAGTTCCCAGGATCCTCCTTCTTCCCTTTTTTAAAGATTGGCACTACATTAGCCTTTTTCCAGTCATCCGGGACTTCCCCCGTTCGCCACGAGTTTTCAAAGATAATGGCCAATGGCTCTGCAATCACAGCCGCCAGTTCCTTTAGCACTCTCGGATGCAACTCGTCCGGCCCCATGGACTTGTGCACGTCCAGCTTTTCTAAATAGTCCCTAACCACCTCTTTCTCCACAGAGGGCTGGCCATCTATTCCCCATGTTGTGATGCCCAGCGCAGCAGTCTGGGAGCTGACCTTGTTAGTGAAGACAGAGCCAAAAAAAGCATTGAGTACATTAGCTTTTTCCACATCCTCTGTCACTAGGTTGCCTCCCTCATTCATTAAGGGGCCCACACTTTCCTTGGCTTTCTTCTTGTTGCCAACATACCTGAAGAAACCCTTCTTGTTACTCTTAACATCTCTCACTAGCTGCAGCTCCAGGTGCGATTTGGCCCTCCTGATTTCATTCCTACATGCCCGAGCAATATTTTTATACTCTTCCCTGGCCATATGTCCAACCTTCCACTTCTTGTAAGCTTCTTTTTTATGTTTAAGATCCGCTAGGATTTCACTGTTAAGCCAAGCTGGTCGCCTGCCATATTTACTATTCTTTCGACACATCGGGATGGTTTGTCCCTGTAACCTCAACAGGGATTCCTTGAAATACAGCCAGCTCTCCTGGACTCCTTTCCCCTTCATGTTAGTCCCCCAGGGGATCCTACCCATCCGTTCCCTGAGGGAGTCGAAGTCTGCTTTCCTGAAGTCCAGGGTCCGTATCCTGCTGCTTACCTTTCTTCCCTGTGTCAGGATCCTAAACTCAACCAACTCATGGTCACTGCCTCCCAGATTCCCATCCACTTTTGCTTCCCCTACTAATTCTTCCTGGTTTGTGAGCAGCAGGACAAGAAAAGCTCCCCCCCTAGTTGGCTCCTCTAGCACTTGCACTAGGAAATTGTCCCCTACGCTTTCCAAAAACTTCTTGGATTGTCTATGCACCGCTGTATTGCTCTCCCAGCAGATATCAGGAAAATTAAAGTCACCCATGAGAACCAGGGCGTGCGATCTAGTAGCTTCTGCGAGCTGCCAAAGTGAATGTTTGTTTTTTGCACTTTTATAATCAAATTTTCAGTGTCATATTAGAACAGAAAAATAAGTCCTGTACCCTGGTAGGTAGCTATGAGACAGTAATTTTTTTAAATGTGTTTATGATGTTTTTAAACAGTAGAGTCATTATAATAGCTCACTTTTAAAGACTTACTTCCTGAATGGTTCCAGAAATGTGTAGTAAACCAGGAGCCAGATGCTGGCCAGTACAGGGAAAATAGCATAACCATCTACCAGATTGTCGTACACATATGCTGTAAAAAACAGCATGAGAATACACCAGTGTTTCAGATAAGATCATTCCAAATTCAGGAAGCTGAGAGTAGAGGCCATTTCTGGGTCAGGAACCAAACTTGCATTAACCTGCAGACAATATTCCCTTGCCCCTTATTCCCAAATATCCCCTCTGTGATAGGGTTACCATACGTCCGGCTTTTTGGTTCTTAAATCGCCGTCTGGGAGGAATTGTTAAATATCTAAAAACGTCCGGGATTTTTCCATTATTATTTTTCCCCAAAGAAGAGTTGATCATTCAAGAAAGAGAGTGAATGTTGATCATTCGAGAAAGAAACCGAATACTGATCACTCGAGAAAGTGCCCGCTTTTTCCCCCTAGCTCCCAGCGCTTGCGCTGCGAAACAGCTGTTTCACGTGGCTGGAGGGAGGAGGGGGAATGTGGCACGCTCAGGGGAGGAGGCAGGGCTGGGGCGGGGATTTTGGGAAGGCGTTGTAATGGGGCGGGGAAGGGGTGGAGTTTGGGGCGGGCCTGGGGGGGGGCGCGAGCAAATACCCCCCCCATGGAGTGTCCTCTTTTTTGAATGTTCAAATATGGTAACCCTACTCTGTGACAGCTGTTGTCTGTAGAATGGCAGTCTGCTGCTTTTCAGGGAAAGGTAATATTGGAGTAGACATCTGCCATTGTGTGGTGTTGAAACTGAGTGTTGTGTTCCAGAATATACATAACACACACTAAGACTCAGACAACTTTACAGACAAGCAAACACTGCAGAAGAGAGATAAGGGGAGATTTTAGGTCAAAGGCACTGAAGCAAACCCCTACACTTTTAAAAAGTGCAGTAGGATCTTTTGTGTCCATGCAAAGCAGAAAGAACTTTACATTTTAATGTTTTGGCTGACAATTACATTGCATGGCACCAGATGTATCCACCATGCAAAGTTGAATGGCTAATTCTACCCTGGCAGGATTCAAACGTGATTCCAGCTGTTCATCTAGACAAGCCCTTAAACTTCTCCTATAAAGGCAACATTGCTTGCCTGCCTTGAGAAAATAACAGAACTTTAAAGCAAACTCAGGACCACTGCCTCTACTCACCCTGCACACCTGTTCTTTTCTTCCATCCATCCTCCAGTTGCCCATCTTTCTGTCTCACTATGCAATATACTGGTATTACATTTTTATTTTGTGATTAAGCTGTTTTATATTTTGATGTCAGGGATATTTTCCATTATTTGTGCATAGTATTTGAATGAACCTTTTAATAAAAAAATATCTGGGAGGAATTATTAAATCATCATTATGCCAAATATAAAAAAATTAACTAAACTAGATTAAACCATTCTCTGAGATTCTTGTCCTGAAATTACCACTAAATGTAATGGGCCAAGATTTTGATCAGGTACTCTGGATTCACATAACTGAGATCAGAGTCTGGCCCTATGTCTCTTCAATAAGTGTTAGTAAATACCAATGACAATATATTACTCAACTATCCTGTCTTCCAGTGTAACAATAGTGAACAACAATTGAAAGAGATCACAATTACTTTAGAAGTTGTAAAAAGAAAAGGAGTACTTGTGGCACCTTAGAGACTAACAAATTTATTTGAACCTAAGCTTTCGAGAGCTATGCTCAAATAAATTTGTTAGTCTCTAAGGTGCCACAAGTACTCCTTTTCCTTTTGCGGATACAGACTAACACAGCTGCTACTCTGAAACCTGTCATTATGCTTTAGAAGTTGTGTGTCTCTTAATTGGTTTTGAAATTAGGTGTCTAGCAAAAGGCATATATAATTCTATTTGTGTCAAGGCTTGAAAACTTGTCTCTCTCACCAACAGAAGTTGGTCCAATAAAAGATATTACCTCCCCCACCTTGTCTCTCAAGGCATATACAGATATTCTAGCCAATGCTGCAAAGTTTTAGGGTCCATATTTAACTGGCTTTTGAAGCACCGTACTCTAGTGTGAAATGTGCTTCTTAGTCAATGTTAAGTTTCTCTCTCCTATAGTCTAATCAACAATCCCTTCCATGACTGCTTAGTATAAAACAAGATTTAGGGAGACCTAGGTAGCACATGCTGTGTTAGTTAATCTGTAAATAACAGAACCAGAGAAAAGCTACAGGATCCGTCTGTGTCCAGCAGCTTCAGTAAACAATTCCTTTTATATTCACTACACTTGAGGTCTGCCCCTTCTCTACAATGAGGGATGCTACATGTTCAGGACTGAAATTTTTTTAAAAGACACTTATTGTAGGTCCTAACTACAAACGAAACTGTGCATATGCTATATGATTAGATTAGAAGGCATCCTCAGCTTTGTTTAATATTTTGGGCCCTTTGATTTTATTCTGTTTTACGTACGGTCTTATGGGGTACAGATCACTGAGGGGCAGCCTAGCTGGAAGCTCCAGCTCTGGTTTAAATGGAGATTGGAGTGAGAATATTCACCTCTGCATTGTACACACATTTAACAGGATATGTCTATGGTAGTAGGAATTTTAGCAGCCTCAGCACAGGTGGGAAAAATGCAGTTGGAGATGGAACAATTAAACTGGATACAGGAGCCAGGTTGATCCTAGCTCACTGTACTTTAACACCCATTTCCAGGAACAGCCAGGGAGAGCAGCCAAAGATGAGCGAGAAAGGTATTAAAATGGTACTTTTAAAAACCAGTAATGATGTCTCACTGTGCCAAGCCCCTTTACTTCTCCTTTCCCCTTGTTCTAAATGTTTGATGACTCAGATGGCCAAAACTGGGTACACTTTGCCTGCTCTCCTTAATTTGAGCAGCCACCACAAAAGAAATAAGAAATAATAGGACCTGATTCTCCTCTCCCCTACCCAAGTGTACAACCATGAAGTGAATGAAGTTACACCTGTGTCAAACTGGAGTCAGAGCAAAGAGTTCAGATTTGTAAAAGTAGATAATAAGGTAAATACATCTCCTACACATCGCAGGATTGTAGGCCTTGTGATTTTAACAGCTTAGGAGTGTACATCACTTTATTCTTTTTAAAAGTATATTTCCATTTACAACATACTCTACTTGAAAGAGTATATCCTGGACTCTAGGCATTTTTACACCGATTTAGAAGTGGGTCAAAGAACAATAAACCCAGCAGAGTCCTCTTACTTCATAATTAGGAAATAATAACAAAACCAAACAGCAAGACACCCTTCCCATAAATACTAGCTCTTTTCCTTCCTACAGGGCCAAGAGCTTGAGATTGAAGCCAATGCTCCTCAGTTATTTGAAGATAGCCCCTCTGTGCATAGACTGCCACTGGAACATTTCTGTATTGCCACACCAACGGGCATATTTTTGCCAATAGCTCAGAGCACCACTCACATATTATCCATTTTCTGTAGCAACTGGCTTTATCTTTTCCAGGGTAACCTATGTGGTACTTAAGCTGTTCATTGACTTCCCCTCCACATCACTGTAGACCAGACATGTGTTTTGTGATATTGACAGATCTTCTGCTCAGGACTGGTCTGTGTGTGTTATCGCTTGTTATGGCAGCCATCCCAAGCAACAGATAGTCCATAGAAGTTAGAGGCCAGTTTTATAACAAGTTGCTTCACTTGTCAGGACTCCCAAACTTTGGCACATATGATCCCCACAGTGCAGAAAGCAGAGTAAGAAAGTTATATTGATATAAAATAAACATGGATCCAGACCAAAACCCAGATACTGCATTCCCCTCCCCACCCACCTCTCCCTGAACTTTGAAGTTTGACCCCCATAATGGTACTGAACTTTGCAACTCAGGCCATTCTCTAATGTAAAATAAGTGGGAAAATGTATTCACTACAGTTGAAAATGGCTATCCTGACATACCAATGAATTTCTAATTTACAGACATGTCATATAAAGCAGACTTGAAAAGTATAGTTACCCTTATAGTCATCAGGTCAATCAGAATGATGTGGGTGCTCTATAAACCGTTAACAAGACTATTTTATATTCTGGCTCTTTGATAAACCTCTCTGATCTTAATAAAGAACTTGACAAATGCCATCTTTTTCAGCTCAATTTCATTCATAGCAAATACATGCCTGGAAATAAAATATATTCATGCTTTCTCTATTTTCACTGTCATAGTTACTCACTATAGCATCAATTCAGTGCTTAATCTAGCTATGGCATTACATCTTGAACAGAATTAGCACTAATACAAGATTCCAAATCTCCACAGATTACATATAATCCAAATTGATTTTAGGAGTATTAAACGGTTTACTCATCATTCTGGTTAATGGCCTGCCTGTGTAAAAGCACTACAGTTTAATTCTCATTTGTGGCTAAAAAGAACAAACTGCATTTAATGTCTTTTACTAAAGGGAACAAAAATGTTTCAAGATACACGTAAGGCCAAATCCTGAAATACTGAGTGTTTACCCAGGCAAAATTGCCATTGATTGTTACTGAGGGCCAAATTTTGATCCTCAATGGGTCTGGAAAATGTACCTAATTTACTTACTAAAGTGGCAAACATGCCCTTTCCCCCGTGTTTCTTCATCTAAATCCCCGGGGACATGAACAGCAAGCAACCAGCTCTGACTGGCTTCCATTGTTCTAGACCAGTGGTTCCCAAACTTGTTCCACCGTTTTTGCAGGGAAAGCCAATGGCAGGCTGGGACAGTTTGTTTCGGCCAATCGTGGCTCCCAGTAGCTGCGGTTCGCTGCTCCAGGCCAATGGGAGCTGCTGGAAGCGGCGGCCAGTATGTCCCTCGGTCCATGCCAGCTTAAAATGATCAAGAAATGAAAGCAGCAAATAAGATTGCTGGAGACAAACTTGACTAGTTTCTCCATACTTCCTAACAGTTTTTATAAAATGCCAATTTAAAGTGTGGTTCTACTCCAAACCCTAACTACATAAAAAATGGCACCATTGTACTCAATACATCTCTTCCCTGTGTTCAGTCTCAAATCTGCTGACTTGAGAAACAAAAACAAGTTTTTACTGCATCTTTCTTCTGTTAGCTCTACAGCAGCCAGCACACCTTAGGTAATGAGCTAGATTCTATATGTGCATCAACAACAGAATTTTTTACTAAATTTCAATCAATTAAATATATTTGCACATGTGTAAGACAATGGGAGTGCACAGGGATCAATGAAGTCAGAATTTGGCCTACAGAGTTTTTATTACTGGTGATGTGAAAAGAACCTAGCTTGACTCTCAGAGTTCAGGATGAATCTGCTTTGATAGCAGTTAGGAAACCCGTAAAGGCAGCCCATTTGAGACAGCAGTCACTGAGATAATAAACGTGGAACTTCACAGTGCCACTTTGACAAAAGTCACTTTTCAGAGTAGAACTGCACTTTTTCTGTGCTGTTGGATAGTTATATATACATACTGTACACACAAAACACATACTTCAGTGGAAAAGCTTGTGCAATTTCATTACTTTCCTCGTCGCCAATTTTCTTTGCTGAACTTCCATACACAGGGAACAAAAATTGTGTCCTTGCAGTCTGGATGACATGGATTTATTTAGGCAAATATTAGAAAGAGAGAAGAATGGTTAGGGCACTAGCCTGGGACTTGGGAGGTCTGTGTTCAACTCATGGCACTGTCAAAGACTTTTTCCTCTGTGACATTGGGCAAGACCCCAATTATGGGGCCATATAAGTATCATGGAGAAACAGACCAAACAAAGTTTGGAAGTTTCAAAGGAGAGGCGCAGGTGCCATTGAAATTGGATTTAGGTATCTAAATCCCTTAGGCTTTTCTAAAAATCCTAGCTCAAGTCTCCCGGAGAAGGAGAATGCACAGGATGGTACTTGCTTTGGAGCAGCTATCTTGAATTGGCTCACAGCTCTGCCTGCCAGCAGGGATTCTCCTTATTTTTTTAAGAGATGCAGGACCAGAAAACAGTACAAGAAGAAAGTAACTGGGGAACAGGTAGATGATGGAAAGAAAAGGGGAAGGAGGCAAAACAGAACAGAAAGGATTGAGGAGAAGGGCTGCAGGGAAGCAAGTACATTTAGACTCTATAAAAGAACTCAAGATTTTTCTAATGTTCCATAGCCACTGGAATTCTGTTGGCTTCACCGTCCAGTTGTGCATTCATTTTGAGGAGGGAAAATGTTAGCACTGCATAACTTAAAACAATAGAGCCATGAATGTCTCATCTCTTATTTTTAAATTCTGCAAAATACAATGATTTGTGGCACATAAATCCATTTTGAATAGGCTATTTAATTGGTACTGTAAGTCTAATACATCAGCTGCCTGGGGATCTGGACAGCAGCCAAGCACCCGGAGTGCATCATGTACAGTAGCTTGTTCTGTTCTCTTTCTTAGCACAAATGACCTTAGTTGCTATAACTTAAAGCTACAATTATGTTAAGCTTTCTATCAATTAAATATATTTTCCATAAAATCTGCCTTTAAAAAAAACAATAAAACCCTCTCAGTTCTGTTTCAGAGTAGCAGCCGTGTTAGTCTGTATCCGCAAAAAGAAAAGGAGGAATTGTGGCACCTTAGAGACTAACAAATTTATTTGAGCATAAGCTTTCGTGAGCTACAGCTAGCTTATGCTCAAATAAATTTGTTAGTCTCTAAGGTCTCGGTTCTGTGTTGCCATTTAAAACTGATTTTCTTTTCAGAAAATGGTGTACTATTCTACAGAACTAAACAATGTTTAGGCATTTTAGTCTGAAAAATGGAATATGCATCACAGTCAATCACCTTTCAAAGCAAAGAGCATGAGTTGAATACCTAATGAAAGACCTATTTTAAGCTCTGGGGTAAGTCTGGCTGGACTTTCTGTTTATGCACAGCAAAGATGTCACTAAAAGTTTCCTGGACCTGACTTTTCCTATCAAACATTTGCAAGAGCTCAGTAGAGTTTGACCTTTACTGAAGTAACCACATTACACTGGCAGATGAGATGAAAGGAGGATCTATGCAAAACCATCCTTAAAAAACCCAAACTAGGTGAAACTTGCCTAGTTGTTTGAGTTTATTTCAAACCGGAAACTTGGCAAGGTTTCCAGATGCTCACCAACCTTTGGGCAAATCTTAGGCACATTTTTCAGAAGACCCAGGCTGAGTTGCGGTTTCAGGAATTGACCATGCAAAGCCACTCTTGAGTTTTGGAGTTGGTTCAAATGCAAAACTTAGTAGGCATGGAGCCATGTGGACTTAAAGTAGGAAAAGCATTTGCCCAGAGTCCTGGGAACCCAAAAGCACTGTGTTTCATACAGCTCTAATTAAAATATATAAAAGTAAAATATGATCTATGGGGTGGGTAGAAGTGTGTGCCACAGATGAATCCAAACCAGATCACCAGATGCAAAGCCACCAACATTTTTGGAAATTCATACTGGTATCTATACAGGAAATTCTACAATATTCAAGAGCTTTGGATCCAGTATATCCAGTTTGTGCTTCATGATTGACATTGTTCTCCACTGAGAACAGACTTTTCTAATAGACATCACATATTATATGAGTAACCTCTCTGCTTTGCTAAACTGTGCTCTCGGGGCCAGGCTCTGCCCTCAGTGACTCCCATATATCCCCACCAGTTTCAATGAGGCAGTACAGATATAGGTGAGGGCAGAATTTGGCCCTCAATAAATCCTTCTCCTATTAACTGAAAATGTGTATCTGCTGTGCTTTTTAGAATAAGGTTCAGCATGCCTGATTGTAAGTAATTACACATCTCACATACATTTTTGGAAAGATAGGTTATATTTGCTCTTCCTCATTAATTTTTATGTCTATAAGTAGTTTTTGAAGAATGTGTTTGTAGATTATGCATAAGATTCTGTACTGCTCCCAGTTTCTGAGACCAGTGGTATGCCTACCCTGGTCCCAATGTATTTTAGCACATCATGCCAGGGTTTTGCTTCTTTTGCATTTCTATGTAATCTTCTTCTATAGACAGTGCATCCCTTCTCTATCTTGACCTGCTTATACCGTGCCAAATTCCAAGCATGCATGACTCCCGCTGACATATCATCTGATCTTAATTAAGTCAATTGGGGTTGTACATGCATATCTGAGGACAGAATTTGATCCATCCCTCTTTGCAGCTGGGAGGGCACAGTTACTTTTACATTATCTTGGCTGGGCATTGGGGAAACGCAGTGAGGGAGGAGGCAGGGTTTCAGGAATCCTCCTCTCAAGGCCTAATGGCTAGAATAGACTCTGCCCCCCTAGTGTGCACCCTCCACAGAGGACCATGATGGGAATATCCCTCTAGGGATGGAACTCTGACAACCCAGCTCAACCCTTCATATCACCAGCATGCTGCCATGCAAAGAGCCCTAGCTGAGCTGGGTTCTGTGCCATGCAGAAGTACTTAGAATCATAGACTAAGGTCAGAAGGGATCATTATGATCATCTAGTCTGACCTCCTGCACAACGCAGGCCACAGAATCTCACCCACCCACTCCTGTAACAAACCTCTAACCTATGTCTGAGCTACTGAAGTCCTCAAATCGTGGTTTAAAGACTTTGAGGTGCAGAGAATCCTTCAGCAAGTGACCCATGCCCCATGCTGCAGAGGAAGGCAAAAAAAACCCATGGCCTCTGCCAATTTGCCCTGGAGGAAAATTCCTTCCCGACCCCAAATATGGTAATCAGCTATGCATGTGCGCAAGACTAACCAGCCAGACACCCAGGAAAGCATTCTCTCTAGTAACTCAGATCCCACCCCATCTGACATCCCATCACAGGTCATGGGGCATATCTACTGCTAATAGTTGAAGATCAATTAATTGCCAAAATTAGGCTATCCCATCATATCATCCCTTCCATAAACTTATCAAGCTTAGTCTTAAAGCCAGATACGTCTTTCTTAAACATGGGAAACCAGAACTGCACACAGTATTCCAGATGCGGTTTCACCTTGTATAACGGTACTAACAACTCCTTATCTCAACTAGAAATACCTCGTCTGATGCATCCCAAGACCGCATTAGCTTTTTTCAAGGCCATATCACATTGGCGGCTCATAGTCATCCCTTGATCAACTAATACTCCGAGGTCCTCCTCCTCTGTTACTTCCAAGTGATGCGTCCCCAGTTTATAACAAAAATTCTTGTTATTAATCCCTAAATGCATGACCTTGCATTTTCCACTATTAAATTT
The DNA here is from genome assembly GCF_965140295.1 of Lepidochelys olivacea. Taxonomy (NCBI): domain Eukaryota; kingdom Metazoa; phylum Chordata; order Testudines; family Cheloniidae; genus Lepidochelys; species Lepidochelys olivacea. The sequence goes on from NC_140419.1 coordinate 11,361,101, forward strand.
CATCCTATTACTATTACTCCAGTTTACAAGGTCATCCAGATCTTCCTGTATGATATCCCGGTCCTTCTCTGTATTGGCAATACCTCTCAGCTTTGTGTCATCCACAAACTTTATTAGCACATTCCCACTTTTTGTGCCAAGGTCAATAATAAAAAGATTAAATAAGATTTGTCCCAAAAACCAATCCCTGAGGAACTCCACTAGTAACCCCCTTCCAGGCTGACAGTTCACCTTTCAGTGTGACCCATTGTAGTCTCCCCTTTAACCAGTTCCTTATCCACCTTTCAATATTCATATTGAGCCCCATCTTTTCCAATTTAGCTAATAATTCCCATGTGGATTTGTATCAAATGCCTTACTGAAATCGAGGTAAATTAGATCCATTGTGTTTCCTTTGTCTAAAAAATCTGTTACCTTCTCAAAGAAGGAGATCAGGTTGGTTTGACACGATCTACCTGTTGTATTTTGTCCCAATTACCATTGACCTCAATGTCCTTAACTACTTTCTCCTTCAAATTTTTTTCCAAGACCTTGCATACTACAGATGTCAAACTAATAGGCCTGTAGTTACCCGGATCATGTTTTTTCCCTTTCTTAAAAATAGGAACTATGTTAGTGATTCTCCAGTCATACGGTACAACCCTTGAGTTTACAGATTCATTACAAATTTTTGCTAATGGGCTTGCAATTTCATGTGCCAGTTCCTTTAATATTCTTGGATGAAGGTTATCTGGACCCCCAATTTAGTCCCATTAAGCTGTTCAAGTTTGGCTTCTACCTCAGATGTGGTAATATGTACCTCCATATCCTGCTTCCCATTTGTCGTCCTGCCATTATCCCTAAGCTCCTCATTAGCCTCATGAAAGACTGAGGCAAAATATTTGTTTAGATATTGGACCATGACTAGATTATTCTTAACCTCCACTCCATCCTCAGTGTTTAGCGGTCCCACTTCTTCTTTCTCTGTTTTCTTCTTATTTATATGGCTATACAACCTTTTACTGTTGGTTTTAATTTCCTTTGCAAGGTCCAATTTTACATGGCTTTTGGCCTTTCTCACTTTATCCCTACATGTTCTGACCTCAATAAGGTAGCTTTTCTTGCTAATCCCTCCCATCTTCCACTCCTTGTAGGCTTTCTGCTTTTTCTTAATCACCTCTCCAAGGTGCTTGCTCATCCAGCTTGGTCTACAACTCCTGCCTATCTTGGGATGCAGGCTTGCTCATGTTGGTGATAATGCCAGGGAGCTTATTATGGTTGGGAAGAGATATGGCTCACATTGCAGAAGTCAGATGAGGTGGAGTTGAAACTAGATTTCAGAATAATACGATTTCCCACTCCAAGAGATTCACTGTATTTAATAGCGTGAAAGGACACAGATTCTGTACAAAGGAGATCACAGACAACAAACATGGTAAATGTTTTATTTTAAAAGATATAAAAACATTGATCTGTTGGCTACTGGGCTCCTAAGCTGATAAAAGTCATTCTTTTCCCATTTACTGTACCAATCTAGAATCAGGTTTCAGAGTAACAGCCGTGTTAGTCTGTATTCGCAAAAAGAAAAGGAGTACTTGTGGCACCTTAGAGACTAACCAATTTATTAGAGCATAAGCTTTCGTGAGTGTCAATCTAGTTGACTATCAGGATCATGGTGTTGCCTTTATCTTAGCAACTAAAAGGACATAATTCATTATTTAACAGCTTTAAATGAGTTCATTAACATTTAAAAGAAATTCAGCCTGCAATCTACTCAACTGCATTTCTGAAGGTTATAAAAATAGAAGGTTGGGGGTTAATGCTGAGTCAGTTTCTTATGTGACTGTTTGGTGAACTTTCACAATGTAACTGGAAAAAAATATTTTCTATAATAATAAATAATAATAATAATAAGCCTGTTTAGAACTTTGAAACAGACATGCAATAGGAAAATATTTTCCATGTGGAATATGTAGGTACTTATGTCCACCCTTTTGGTGATGCATTTAATTACATGCTGTAAGGGCTTTATGAAATAAGTGGCTTGTCAGCTGACTGTGGAGCCATGGGGCAGAGGAATGGGTAGGAACAGGATCTATAATTATAATTTAACAGACTCCCCCGCTTTGGGAAACAATTGGAAATATCTTGGAGGAAATCTAACAGCCCTTTCTGCATTAAAACATATCTTAATATTATTGTGTAATACTTTCTGTGTGTAATGGCATCATTGTGCTTTATACCATTACTCCACCAAGGAAAGACATTGGAGTACAACTGTATCTGTTTGAGTCTTTCTTCTAGCTTACATACCTGTCAAGGCTGTAGGTCTGAAAATATGGAAATATTATACAAACGAGCAAATGCCCTAACATGCATAATTGATGCATATGCATGACTTTATTAGCATCTCCCAGCTATCAAATTCATCAGTTTTCCTCCCTTCATCAACAGACCTATCAATTCCACCCTCATTTTTTCCCTCTTCTCACCCTCTCTCTGACTCCTCTTTCTCCCTCTAATTTCACCTTCTTCTCTTGCTCTCCACCTCATTATCTCTGAATCACCCCTCAACCCTTGTCCCCTGCCCTCTGAGTTTCTCTTCATTCCCACTCAAGTTTCTGGTCACCCCTGGTACAGCAGTACCCATCCTCCTAAGCTCTGAGTCTCTTTCTCCCACTTTCCTAAGGGTTATGTGCTGAGAAGTGGGTGCCAGAATCTTGCTTGCTTTCCTAGCCTCCTGTGGAAGGTTTCTTGTCTCCCTTCTGCTCCCTGCTGCAGGCTGCAGCTCCCCTCACTGAATGCTGCCTTCAGCACTGGCTCTTTCTTGTGAATAGCCACAGCTTCTGAATATCTCTTCAGTGGTAAGGGAAGGGACAACCTGCCCACTGCAGGAGTGCAGAACTTGAGCTGATTTCAGGTGCCCCTGCCTGGGTTCCTAAAAGGCTGCCCCAAAACAGGAGATTCAAGCAGTCACTCAAGAGCCCAGAAGAAGGTGCCTGAAATTGAGAGACTCCCAGAAGACTTAACAGGTCTAAGCTCACAACTGATTCTAAGTCAAAACTTTCTTGTTTAAATGTAATTTCATTGAAATACGTTGTTTCAAAGCTGAAATGTTTTTAATTGAATTGTCTCGTTAGACTGACCTCACACTTGGTAAGGCAACTCTCATCTTTTCATGTATTTATACCTGCTCCTGTATTTTCCACTCCATGCATCTGATGAAGTGGGTTCTAGCCTATGAAAGCTTATGCCCAAATAAATTTGTTAGTCTCTAAGGTGCCACAAGACTCCTCGTTGTTTATAAAGGTTTTAATGAAGTTTTTGTCCAGAAGTTTTCTGAGAACCAGGGCTCTCTGGTCACTTCTGATTAGAGAGAGAGAGAGAGATGCTAATCAAAATATTTGGGTTTTCAACTTGAATACAGCCATTTCAACACAAGTCCATGTTGTGAAAAGAAATATATAGGTGGCCAGAAGGGACCATTATGATTATCTAGTCTGAACTTCTGTATAACCCAGACCACAGGACTTCCCCCAAAATAATTCCTAGGGCATCTTTTTAAAAAAAATCCAGTCTTAATTTAAGAATGGTCAGTGATAGAAAAATACACCACAACCCTTAATAAATTGGTCCAATGGCTAATTACTTTCTGAGCATTCAAAAATATTCAAAAGGCTTTATCATCATGCCAGTGCTGAACGAAACAAAATTTCAAAAGTTGCAACTTTTGTCATCCTCTTGAACTCTCTACCTAATACACACCACTACCAAAATAAGCAACTCATCAGAGAAGTCAAGCACTGAGTGGACACGGAGAGTGAAGTACCCAAAATATTCATACAGCTTTCTCTAGTGGCTGAGCCACACAGAAGTTAAGAGTCTGCAACTGTTGCTAGCAGAGGAATTGCTACTTTATCTCAAATAGTAGAGGTAAGTACTTTTGGTGCTGGAAGCCTCCAGTTCTGTCCCTGTGGTGATTCATGGATGTCTTCAAGTGTCAGACAGCAACTATAAGCCTCACTATAAGCCAATGAATTTATAAAATACCGAGCATTTTTCAATACAAAACAAAGTCTGACAATGAATGCAGGCATTCAACAACAGACATTTCGGATTCAGTCTTTGTGAGAAACGAATACCTGTAGCCCCTTCTAGTGCCTTTAAAATTTCATTTTGGAATGAGAAAAGGAGTACTTGTGGCACCTTAGAGACTAACCAATTTATTTGAGCATAAGCTTTCGTGAGCTACAGCTCACTTCCTCAGATGCATATCGTGGAAACTGCAGCAGGCTTTATATATACACAGAGAATATGAAACAATACCTACTCCCACCCCACTGTCCTGCTGGTAATAGCTTATCTAAAGTGATCATCAGGTGGGCCATTTCCAGCACAAATCCAGGTTTTCTCACCCTCCACCCACCCCACACAAATTCACTCTCCTGCTGGTGATAGCCCATCCAAAGTGACAACTCTTTACACAATGTGCATGACAATCAAGTTGGGCTATTTCCTGCACAAATCCAGGTTTTCTCACATCCCCCCCACCCCCATACACACACAAACTCACTCTCCTGCTGGTAATAGCTCATCCAAACTGACCACTCTTCAAGTTTAAATCCAAGTTAAACCAGAACATCTGGGGGGGGGTGGGTAGGAAAAAACAAGAGGAAACAGGCTACCTTGCATAATGACTTAGCCACCCCCAGTCTCTATTTAAGCCTAAATTAATAGTATCCAATTTGCAAATGAATTCCAATTCAGCAGTTTCTCGCTGGAGTCTGGATTTGAAGTTTTTTTGTTTTAAGATAGCGACCTTCATGTCTGTGATTGCATGACCAGAGAGATTGAAGTGTTCTCCGACTGGTTTATGAATGTTATAATTCTTGACATCTGATTTGTGTCCATTTATTCTTTTACGTAGAGACTGTCCAGTTTGACCAATGTACATGGCAGAGGGGCATTGCTGGCACATGATGGCATATATCACATTGGTGGATGTGCAGGTGAACGAGCCTCTGATAGTGTGGCTGATGTTATTAGGCCCTGTGATGGTGTCCCCTGAATAGATATGTGGGCACAATTGGCAACGGGCTTTGTTGCAAGGATAAGTTCCTGCGTTAGTGGTTCTGTTGTGTGGTATGTGGTTGTTGGTGAGTATTTGCTTCAGGTTGCGGGGCTGTCTGTAGGAAAGGACTGGCCTGTCTCCCAAGATTTGTGAGAGTGTTGGGTCATCCTTTAGGATAGGTTGTAGATCCTTAATAATGCGTTGGAGGGGTTTTAGTTGGGGGCTGAAGGTGACGGCTAGCGGCGTTCTGTTATTTTCTTTGTTAGGCCTGTCCTGTAGTAGGTAACTTCTGGGAACTCTTCTGGCTCTATCAATCTGTTTCTTTACTTCTGCAGGTGGGTATTGTAGTTGTAAGAAAGCTTGACAGAGATCTTGTAGGTGTTTGTCTCTGTCTGAGGGGTTGGAGCAAATGCGGTTGTATCGCAGAGCTTGGCTGTAGACGATGGATCGTGTGGTGTGACACCATCACAGGGCCTAATAACATCAGCCACACTATCAGAGGCTCGTTCACCTGCACATCCACCAATGTGATATATGCCATCATGTGCCAGCAATGCCCCTCTGCCATGTACATTGGTCAAACTGGACAGTCTCTACGTAAAAGAATAAATGGACACAAATCAGATGTCAAGAATTATAACATTCATAAACCAGTCGGAGAACACTTCAATCTCTCTGGTCATGCAATCACAGACATGAAGGTCGCTATCTTAAAACAAAAAAACTTCAAATCCAGACTCCAGCGAGAAACTGCTGAATTGGAATTCATTTGCAAATTGGATACTATTAATTTAGGCTTAAATAGAGACTGGGGGTGGCTAAGTCATTATGCAAGGTAGCCTGTTTCCTCTTGTTTTTTCCTACCCCCCCCCCCCAGATGTTCTGGTTTAACTTGGATTTAAACTTGAAGAGTGGTCAGTTTGGATGAGCTATTACCAGCAGGAGAGTGAGTTTGTGTGTGTATGGGGGTGGGGGGGATGTGAGAAAACCTGGATTTGTGCAGGAAATAGCCCAACTTGATTGTCATGCACATTGTGTAAAGAGTTGTCACTTTGGATGGGCTATCACCAGCAGGAGAGTGAATTTGTGTGGGGTGGGTGGAGGGTGAGAAAACCTGGATTTGTGCTGGAAATGGCCCACCTGATGATCACTTTAGATAAGCTATTACCAGCAGGACAGTGGGGTGGGAGTAGGTATTGTTTCATATTCTCTGTGTATATATAAAGCCTGCTGCAGTTTCCACGATATGCATTTGAGGAAGTGAGCTGTAGCTCACGAAAGCTTATGCTCAAATAAATTGGTTAGTCTCTAAGGTGCCACAAGTACTCCTTTTCTTTTTGCGAATACAGACTAACACGGCTGCTACTCTGAAACCTGTCATTTTGGAATGAGAAAGTATGTTTCTAGCATTGCCGATACACAAACATGCTTTTTCAGTTTAAGACAAAAACGTTTTTGGTGTTTAAATGCAGCCAAGGGGACTACATCCTCAGAGAAATAATCCAAATTGCCAGTCCAGTGGTTTTTTAGCTCCCTTGGGACCCCTAAAACACTGGCACTTTGTCCTATGGGGTCATTACATTTGAATGCAGTGGCATTGTTTGAAGAGTACCATATGGTTGATCACTCCTTTCACATTTATCTTCACAAGTAAGGGAGGAAAGTTATTCCCTTTCTCCTCAATAGGCAAGAAAAATTGCCATAAGAAATTACTAGCAGGTATTATATGTGCTTGTATTGGCCATGTCTGTATTTTACCTTTTTTTCTATAGTGTTCTTCATTAGTGAAACTGCTGTAGATTCTAGCTGTCGCAAAAGAAATGAGTTTAGGATGTATCGACACAGGCAGGTTGTGAATATTCCTAATATATCAATGAAACAGCACACAATTACTCTAGAAAAATATAAGAGTATCTCCCTACACCATTCACTGTAGACCAAATACTTCTCTCAAATAGACTGGTAGAGCCTTCCTGACTTCAAATAGAATTGCACAGGTCTAACGCAATGCTGGCTATGTGTGTGTATGTACTAGAACATAGAGAATAGTGGGGGAAATGTCTATGAACACTAGTTGACTTTGAAAATAAAACTCTCTCATGCTCATTTTTATGCAAATTCTCATACTCCAACTTCAACAGCATGAATATTCATGAAAAAAGTGAATTTTAAGCTCAAATGCTTCAATATTTGCCATAAGCGAATTTCAAAGCCCACATTAGATTAAAATTCTTACTATGTTACATTCAACATCCAATTAGGGAGTAGACAAAAATATCATGACTTATGTAACTCCAAAGTTCAGGCTTCGTTGAAGTTAGACTATCAGATATTTGCAAAGAACTGATCACAAGCTCTTCAGACACAATTTTTTTTTTTCAAATTTCAAACAAATCAGTTTATGAATTTCACTGTCTTCTCACAAACGGTAAGGCCTTTACGAGATGGCCATGTATTTGTAAGAATCATACAGCTGTCCCAGGCACTCAGGCCTCACAAATGATCTGTAGTAGAAAATGATCATGTGCTCAAATATTAAATGCTGGAAAGAAGTTTTATACAACGTGAACAAAGTTGCTAAATTATATGTTTTCACTCACTGAAAAATGCTCATGCTGTCCTGAACCTTAAATTAATATTCTTTTACAGTAGCTTAATTAAATCCTCATTTAACAAGTATCACATTCTTTGTAAGTAGTGTGACTTGTACTGAATTTAATTTGGCGCTATTCAGAAACACCAGCTGCTAAACCAGTGGATTTCCCTACAGAGTGAGTTTGCAAAATCTGCACACTCCTGTGGAAATGTCTATTACCATCCATTCTCTCAGCCTGGGAGAACCTGCAGAAATCATTAGCAAGTTTTTAGCTGATCCTATTACAATATGCAAAGTGCTGTGGAAATACTCTTAGTGTATTGTTTATCTTGTTTTGGAGATATTTCCTAAAAAGGAGTGGTTTAGTCTTAATTGTACCAGACAACAAAACACTGATATACTCGTCAGTTTTACCGCTACAGTATATTGCATGAAAGCAAATCATATCTTTTCCCTGCACCAATTCACTCAAGACAGTATCCTTGCTTTATATGCAGGTTTGCATGCTTGCATCACGATTGTTAAATCTGCACATTGCTGACAAAAGAGGTATTTGTGAAACTCATTCACTGAGTGATCAAAATGCTGCATAGATGAGAAATTAATTTACCTCAGGTCGCTGAGTTATGATGAACTGTTCATTATTAGGAGCTTGCAAGTGTAAAATTAGCTTTCCAGAAGAACTATAATGCTCAGCACCAAGCTACTGTAACAGACAATATGTACAGCAATCCAATATTGCTAAGAAACAACACTTAACAATGGAGAACAACTTAACAATGGAGACAGCCAAATAAATAAGTACACATTTTAAAGCAATTCTTCCATGATTATGTAAAGGGCTGGCTCTACGTTTTTTGCCGCCCCAAACAGCACAAAAAAAAAATAACAACCTGCCGAATGCACCGCCAGCAGAGAGAACAGGAACATTAGAGGGAGCTGCTGCTGAATTACCGCTGACGGCGAGACCCAAGTCAGAAGAGTCGCAGCCGAATTCCCGCCATGGGAAACAATGGAGAGGAGCTGCCGCCGAATTGCTACCCCATGAACAGCACTTCCTTAGCTGGTGCCTAGAGCCGGCCCTGATTATGTATATATTAATCTCTGTGTTTAAAATATTGTAATTAGAACCCAACTGATTATCATTTCAATTATAGCTAACGAACTGCAGTGTATTAACCATTTCTGTGCCCTAGATACAGAGACTAAAATTGTTTGGCCCCTCCTTTCTACAGGAGAGGGGAAAATAATTGATTGTGTCCCGCAGGACATAATCAAACTCACTCATGCTCCTGCAAGCTGCCAGAGGTGCTGCTGCCAAAAATTTACAGACAGGCAAAATTTCAAGTATATACAAGAATGCCCTGAATACAGTGACCAAAACATTTAAACTTGGACACCTAACATTAGGCACTGAAATCCATATTTAAGCACCTAAATATGTGGCCAGGTTTTTGGAGGTATTGAGCACCTGCATCTCCCTCTATTGAAATCACTGGGAACTACAGCTGCTATATTCCGCTCCGCCTCTCCTATCATCAAATATGTCGAAAAGCTAAGTTCTGATTCCACAATCTTTATTGTATGTCATGAGTGTACCAGTCAGAAATAAATCAACATGGTTCACCCATGCTCTTGTGGGGTTGCAGTTCAACTGAATAAATTGTGTTTTGACTTCCAAACATAGCAAATGTGAGATGAAAGTCACTGATGGAAAAGCAATACAGTATCCTAAGATGTCATTTTTACTGAGTTTCTATTCTGACTATTGCCACACTTTTAAAGTGATGAAATATGTGGTGTATGATATCAGCCATTCACTGGGCTATTTTTTTAAAAAGTTGATAGCAGGCACTAATGTGAGTATCATGACTCTTTTCAGGCAGTAGGTGAAACCTTGAAGAAAAAGTGGCTCTGTCTTCAAAAAAGTGACCTGACCTTTGCTTTGGTGGGTTTCTACTGTGCAAGAAATAAAAAGCACTGCATGCTTTCTGATGCATCCTTTTTGAGCTAATAAACTACTTCTCTATAGCATTCAACACAAAAGGATTAGGTTTCTGAAAGTCAAATAGCATGTTACTAATGCTAGCTAAATAGTAGCTCCACATATTAAAGAAAATATTTTCATGGATTTGTAACATATCAAATGAATCATGAATAAATAAATGTTTGGACAAGTACCTTTGATATGCTTAGCACTTAGAACTCTCTTCTCATCAAATAAGAGAGAATATCCTAATCTGAAGTACACTTTACAATGCCTTTTGCAGTTCTTTGGATATCAAAGGAATTAGAAATTGAGCATGCCTATGTTTTATGACACGTATGGTATGAGAACTTCTTGCAGCATGCAAAGAACTCTCTCTAGGTTGACTGCAATGCGTTGCACAAATATGTTAATTTGACCTTGTTTTCCTCATAAACATTGTTTTAAAATTGCGATAGTATTCATGTTTTTGAGCTGTGAACGATTATACGGTATTTGTGATATAAAAATTACATCACATTGGTATCAATAAGCAGTATCCTTCTCAGGACACAGTATACAATGATATTTTAAGTCATTCTTATTATACTGTACTGTAGTTAAAAAATACATTCAATAGACTCTTAATGAAATGTATGTAAGCTTATGGCAAAATTCTGAAGTCATGGAGCCAGATCCTTCAGTCTTTGTACACCCCAAACTCCCATGGACTTCAATGGAGTTTTGTGAGTGTAACTCAGGTCCACTACTCTTCTCTCCCTACACCCTCAAACATTGACTGACACTTACAGAAGTTCTCTACATACAGTGAGAGCAGAGTATCAGAGACTCACGATCTACAATGTAGATCCAAGAGGAGAATTTTGCCCTTATATTTAGAGTATTTAAAGGAGAATTTAACTTTCATTTTACGTAAGCTCTAAATCTTCATAACAGTCTGATTTCTTTTTGTCTATAATCTGATTTGAGTAGAAAGCATGTATATTTCAGCTGTAAAGTTGCCAGTAACTACAATTAACTAGTGGTGAAGAAATTAAGGGCCTGATCCTCCATATATTACTCATATGAGGGCCAAGTTCTGTGAGATTCTCAACTTCCTTCACTCCTGCTGATGTACTCCTGCGAGGCCTCACAAGACTAAGGCAGTTTGTAGTCCTGTTGACTTCAGTGGAGTGATTCATATGAGTAAAAGCTGCAGGACGGGGCCCCAACTTTGTTATCAATTAAGTTGTTGGGTTTTTTTGTTTGCTTGTTTGGTTTTGGCATTTTGTTTTTAACAGTATATGTGTATTTTATTTTCAACAACAATATACTTTTACTTCCAGCGTAACACCGTCATTTAATTACTGGATTGTTCTGGGGTGTATATTTTGTAACCAGTAACAAAGATTCCTCCTGACACAAGCCATTGTTGATTTCACTGTTGTAGGGGAAAGGCTCTAGGGCGGCAGATAAGGCTGTTGCCATGGTGATGAAGGAGATACCGAGGGAGGAGTCTGCAGAGGAAAAGCCCCTCCTTACTATGACATCACAGGTGGGCAGAATGTTAGGATTCCAGTAGGCAGCTGACATATGTTAATCTAATGAAGAATGTAATTTAACTAGCAGATAATCATTAACATTCTTGAGTCAAAACTTAACAGGCAATTATAGTTTTCCCAAAAAAAAAAGCTATTACAAAATGCCACATATATAAAAAAGGAAATGGGGAGAAATTCATTCATTGTTTAGGTTTTCAATTGGTGTATATTAGTTTTAGTAATTCTGCTTGAGTTTGACCCTTCAGAAAATATTTTATACAAAATTAAATTTTGTGTCATCGTAACGTAATATAGAAAATAATAGCTTATGGTAAATAAATTAACTGCTTGTGCTTCGGAGCTTTCGAACAAAAAATGCAAATTTTCGAACAAATTATTTGTAGTAAGCACAGTATACATATGTCAGTTACCAGTAGAGTATTTTAAATTGATTTTAAAGGGTCAAATATTATTCATGCTGTCACTATAACCTATCATAATATATATATACACACATTCATACGTACAGTATGTATATATAAAATCATATATAACAACCACTAGATAGTGGTATCATTTATAAACACATAAAATCCCTTAAGTTTTCACTAGAATTTAACTCATATTTCGAATTAGATTATTTTACATACTTCATTGTTTTTATCTTTGTAAAGCCAGTAAATGCAAGAATACAGGTCCATTACCTGAAACTTGATAGGTGGTAGACTATAAGTAATGAAAATGACACAAATGTATAATACATCTGAATTGGACAATTTAAAAAAAATCCTGTGGATAACCAGCATCTTTGGCTTAAATTTAGCAAATTTTCTCCAGCAACATACATAGTAATAGAATTTAATACAATTACTTGGTTTGATGCTTACTATTTAACATATAAGTATACAAGCTTATTCATATTCAACAATAGGTTTGATGTCATACATCACATGGCCTTTCTTACATAAAAATAATCTTCAACAAAATCCAAAAAACCTTTTTTCTACTGTAGGGTAATAGATATTTATGTTTAAAAATAATATGTAACTTGTAAAATGCCAGCACAAGCTTACCTTATAGCCGGTATAAAATGTATTACACTAAGTCAATTAATTAATAATAGAATTTTTGATCATTAACATGTTCCTATACATTGGAAAACATTTCTGTCAATTTCCTCCCAAACCTCTGTCAAATGTTGTATTATACTTGTGATGTACTGTATTAGTTAAAACATGATTGCATGAGGGAATAGGATGCTTTGTTTAATGCATCATATTCCAATTTTACACTAGCCAGTTTATGAATCACAAATATTGAAACCAGGGGTGAAACCCTGGGCCCCTTGAAGTGAATGACAAAACTCCCATTGACTTCAATGGGGCCAGGATTTCATCCCAGGTTCATAACATGTTTGATGCACTATTTGTATTGGTTGTTTGTCAAATTCATTCAGCAATAGTTGGTGACCGTTTTTCTAAGTAAAATGCTTGTGTTTATTAGTCAGTGTAATTTTTTCCACTACACACAAGTACCTACTTCCCTGCTATGCACTATTGGGGTGCACAAGCCAAAAGGAAGCAGAATCAAGTGAAAAAGTGAGTATTTTCCATAGCCACCTCTGCATCATGTATGTGTTATGTACAGTAAATGACCATATCATATTTATCATTTGTATCCTAACTTTCTGGATGTGTTTCTGTTTTAAGATTCTTGTGTCTTTAATGTCTCTGTGCAAACCTCTTGTTCAGATCATTCATTCAGAATACTGTGTTGCTATATGGCAATATACATTCGGCCTCTACTAATGGTATACAGATATTTGTCCTGATTCTTCACATGATGAGAGAGATGGATGTGGCTGCAGCTCACGGGATATAATATGTATATCAAATGGAAATAATTACTAATTACCACTGGCCAAACTTTCCAAGTCAGGTCAAATTTAGGTCACAAGAGTAAGGTCTAGTCTTTCAGAGTTTCATCTACTAGTCACACAGAGTCAGCATTGAAGAATACTGTGTAGCTGTGTATTTTTTGTAACTGTAATGGTTATCTGAAGATGTCATTTCGAGCCTGGTCTTGCAGCCCATCTCCTGTGCAACTCCCATTGAACTCAGTGGGAATTCTGCATGTGAAGTAGCTTCCAAAATACATGCAATTCCTACTTAAATAGACCCATTTGTTTTCATAATGGACAAAGTGCTCAGTGAAACTAGGACTTACCATGCTTGATTTGTGAAGAAAACTCAGATGAGATCAGTGGTGTCTACAGTATAGATATGAAACATACAGTCCCTGGATTTTGTGAGAAATTGCCAATTATAACGTGTGAAGGTGCTTTAAGTAAAGCTTCAAGGAAGCTCCCTCTCTCCTCTTCTCCCTGGAAAATACCATATACATTCACTGAAACACAAGCTGGACACACATTCACGCTCAATTATTTTTATGCTCCTATCCAACCTCTCCTCGGAAGAGGTGACACTTATTTGTTGAGAGAAATAATCACTGTACATTTGAAATATTTTTTTTCAAATTCATGGATACAGCAAATATCACTTTACCGTAAGTTACAAAATCAAATATAATCACAGATCCTCTGCTCCTATGTATTAGCATAGCTATGCTGATTTACACCACCTGCGAATCTGGCCCATCGTCTCAACATTAAGGAACATACTACACTAGCAGTAGGATACACTAGATGATTTAACAGGTCTTTTCAGTCTCTACTTTCTGTGAGTCTATCTCAATTTTTTCAGTGAAAGTCCCTTTATTGGCATAAGAAGGCATTCAGAAGTATCCAAATTTAATATATCAAGTATCAATGCAGAGAGCAGGGTTTTAGTGTTAATGGGATTTGGTAGAACGTGTCTCCATTTTATTTTACTGTCTCCCTGTCTCTTGGTAAGAAGGTTCAAACAGAGAGAGAAGACAAATTTTTTAAAAGTGCATTTGTTATTCATGGAAGCTAGAAGCTAGAAAAGGGGAGAGAGAGATGTAATATATTTACAGAAAATCATATATTACTGACTGCAGCTAAGTGAATAATGGAGAAAATTGTTTATGAATATTCATGTGAATTCAAAAGTAAATTTCTATTGACCCTCTTTGCAAGTTTTGTGTGTTCACTTTTTAGAAACATTTGAGCACTTGAGAGTTATTTACTAGCAGGAATAACTATGAAAAGTTCATTTTACACTCAAATATTCATTGTAAGACACATTTTGAATTGTACAATCAACAGTCAGACTCACAATTCACTCTAGGTCAGTTAGAGATTTAGGCCCTGACTCATCAAAGCACTTCAATACGTGCTTAATGTTAAGAATGCAATGAAGTGTTTTGCTGAATAGGGAAGAAGTTAAGCACATGCTTAAGTGCTTTGAGGCCTACCCTAAGTGCTTTACTGAACTGGTAGCTTAATTCACCCAATCAGGGAACAGAATCAATACCACATGATTAACTAATCAATACAATGCAATTTTTGAGTAGTCACAGTCAAGTGATTATGAACAATCTACAGATCTAGAATTATTTTTTGAGGAAATTCACTGATGGTTTTGAACAGTGAATAAATGTAACAGTCATAGAACTGGAAGGGACCTCGAGAGGACATCTAGTACAGTCCCCTGCACTCAAGGCAGGACTAAGTATTATCTAGACCATCCCTGACAAGTGTTTGTCTAACTTTCCCTTAACAATCTCCAATGATGGAGATTCCACAACCTCCCCAGGCAATTTATTCCAGTGCTTAACCACTCTGACAGTTAGGATGTTTTTCCTAATGTCCAGCCTAAACTGCTCTTGCTGCAATTTAAGCCCATTGCTTCTTGTCCTATTCTCAGAGGTTAAGAAGAACAATTTTTCTCCCTCCTCTTTGTAACAACCTTTTATGTACTTGAAAACTGTTATCATGTCCCCTCTCAGTCTTCTCTTCTCCAGACTAAACAAATCCAATTTTTTCAATCTTCCCTCATAGATTATGTTTTCTAGACCTTTAATCATTTTTGTTACTCTTCTCTGGACTTTCTCCAGTTTGTTCACATCTTTCCTGAAATGTGGCACCCAGAAATGGACACAATACTCCAGTTGATGCCTAATTAGCATGGAGTAGAGCGGAAGAATTACTTCTTGTGTCTTGCTTACAATACTCCTGCTAATACATCCCAGAATGATGTTTGCTTTTTTTGCAACAGTATTACACTGTTGACTCATATTTAGCTTGTGGTCCACTATGACTCCCAGATCCCTTTCCGCAGTACTCCTTCGTAGGCAGTCATTTCCCATTTTGTATGTGTGCAACTGATTGTTCCTTCCTAAGTGGAGTACTTTGCATTTGTCCTTATTGAATTTCATCCTATTTACTTCAAACCATTTCTCCAGTTTGTCCCGATCATTTTGAATTTTAATCCTATCCTCCAAAGCACTTGCAACCCCTCCCAGCTTGTATCTTCCAAAAACTTTAAAAGTGTACTCTCTACGCCATTATCTAAACCATTGATGAAGATATTGGACAGAACCACACCCAGAACCCCCACTCATTATGCCCTTCCAGCATGACTGTGAACCACTGATAACTATTCTCTGGGAACAATTTTCCAACCAGTTATGCATCCACCTTATAGTAGCTCCATGTAGGTTGTATCTCCCTAGTTTGTTTATGTCACAGACTCTTTGTGAACAATTTGCCAACAAGAAAAAAATGGCAAATTATTTGTTGAAAAATAATTGCTCCATTGTGTTCATAACTAAAGCAGATGAGGTACGCAGATGTAGTTCATGCAAGTTTTGCAGAGACACAGCTCTGTATCATTTTATTATCAGAGTGCAACATACAGCTGAAACACATATGCAGATTTTTGCACAAATAAACCTATGGAAGTTCAGCATAAAACCAGAGATAACATAATATCTAATTCCAAAAGACCAAAACCTGACCTGTATAACCAAAGAAAGCCTTAGTGGTTCCCCCACTGTCCCCTGTCAGCTGTTCATATAAGGTATGATCCTGTTCCTGGGAACTCACAGGCAACACTTCCATTGACTTCCAGTGGGTGTGAGATTGAGCCCATACAGAGCCTTGAAGAGACTCTTGCTGATACATGCTCTGCAGAGCTGAACCTTTCCATTGTTATCACAATGCACAGGAAGGGGAGGAAATTTTGCCTTCCGAAGGACAGGTTGATCCTGGAACAACTAAATCATAGATTTCTAAATTTTTGCTGAATAGCACCTATAAGGCCACATTCTAGTTCATATGAGGAAAGTGAAATATCCTTCCCCATTTCTTAAAAGGGCACACACCACATATTATGCATACTCTATAAGCAGCATTAGTATGTGATTTCCTTATTTCCCCTGAGAATAGCCCTCTGCACCGTCCTCTCATGGGGCATTCTATTACCACTAAGAGTAGGAATAATTTTTTGGACAAAACTACACATAGACATAATTGCTGGTCTAGTCATCTTTGTATATGTTCTTGGGTTTATATGTAGACCACACCCACTTTCTCTGTGGCTGTCCCATTGTGCCTTTCCATGTTGTCACCCCCAGGTGACTTGCCAGATGGTTTGTGTGTATCTTTTTGGAGGAAACAGAATTAGGGTTGTCCGCTTCAACTATAGACTCAAACTGCTACTGATAGGTTTTCTGCTGTGTGTACATGGCTCACCAGGAAGAATCTATCACATAATCATAGTTTTCTATTTAAAATCTGAGCAATCCCAGCTGTTCTGGATAACTCAGAACATCTTATGAGCTTCTTAACTTTTAGATTTGCAGAATGATTTGTAGCATCCCTTGTATGAAGGAAACCACACCACTATGGAAGTATTTAATTAATATACATTATTAACAGGCACTATGTAGAATGGCAAAAATTAAAGTCAGTAAGACTAGTTATATTGGGGTGGAGTCTCTTCTCTTACATTGGTGTAAACCAGGAATAACTCCATTGGAATTAATAGCATAACAGTACTGGGATTGTTTTCACACTACAATCAGGCCAATTTACATAATCATACAGAACAAAAGTTGTCTTGAAGTGGCCAAATCTGTTCTCTTTAGAGTCAGTGGTAATTTTGCCACTATTTCAGTGGGAGTAGCATTGGACTCATATAACAGACCTTTGCAATATGCTCAATACTTATTTGTATACGATGTTTTAAAGGACTAATGACATATAGAAGATGCTATTAATGAATTTAGTACTTCAAAGCTATGTAGTCCTATCTGTTTTTAAGTTATCTACCAGTAGCAACACATTAAAAAATTAAATTAATTTTCCCCTTTATATTGTTTCATATAATATTAGCCACATAGCATAAGCTATATAACTTTAAAATGCTGTGAAAACAAAATATGCAAGTGTATGTTAGGCATAAATATTAACTGATCCTACTTTGTATCTCTAAGTTAAATATTATTAAATTTTTTTTAGTATTATTGTTTTTAGACAAATATGTATGATTTCAGCACAAACATTCTCATGAGAATAATAAAAAAATGTTGCCTTGACAACATAGTTTAAAACTCATAAATTGGCTGCCTGCCTAGTTAAACAGACTTTTCCATCACAAATTAAACAGACTTTTCTGTCACATAACTTAATTTTACGTTACCAAGGGAAATAGTGAGACTTTAAGATCATTTATAATATATCTTTGTATGGGACTCCATTTAACAAAAAAGGAAGAGATAAAAATAGAATGTTATGAAACAATATAATTATGTTTAAAAATGTCCTGACTGTTATTCTGTGGTCATAAAAAGATCTGAGAAAGCTATATGCAGCAAATAATATATTAGATTCATTTAGCCTCTTTTTCTGTTCATGAATTATCTGTGAATAGGAATCAATTTTTACAGATTTGTTTGTTGATTTATTTTAAATAACAAATACTTTATGCAAACATAATTCAGTCTCTGGGATATTGCAAACTATTTACTATGGCTATTGCTTTGAGTATTTCTTATTTCTAACTTGCTATTTGCATTGTGCTACTGGTCACCTGAGTTGCATGGTGCAAGTAGAAAGACCCACAGAGAACTTTCAAGTTAGCCGTATGACCATTTCCACTGCCAATACCTGTGCAAAGCCATCTCCTCTACGGAGAAGGGCTGTACAATTTAATAGAAAATGACAAACCTGCCATCAGTTTCTATGACAACCCTACAAAATTTAACAGAAAAGTATATTCCTGCTATAGAATTCTACAGGATGGTTAAAAAGAAAACCCATAAAAAGGATAGTCTCTATTCATTCTGTGGTCAACATTGTTATAAATGCTATACTTTACACTCATTTTGCTCAGGTGTAGATGACAACACAAGGCGCAAGACAATGGAAAAATCAAACCCGATGGGTTTTTACAGCAATTTCTATAGATGCTATTACATTGCCATAGAAACCAATTTAAACAAGACCTGTCTTTTTTTTTCTTTTTTTTCTTTTTTTTTTTTTTTTTTTTTTAAGGATCACACTGTTCCAGCTCTCCTGCCCCACAATTTTTATACTGTGGGTGCTGAAAGCCATTGAACGAAACTGTAAAAGCTGTATGCAATGGAAACCACTTCAAGCCTGGAGATATGTCAGCACCCCCAGCACCCTTAGTTCCAGTCCCTATGCTGTGGGGGCTACTCCAGCCCTGCAGGTGTGGGGAAGGAACCAGCTATTCCACCAATGGTGAAATTACAGTGATAGGTACATGGTTATAAATACCGTACATGAGCTAGAATGAGTACAGGATAAAAGTGCCTGTGTTTAAGGAATGCACTTGCAGTATTAGCAACATTGTGAAAGATCCAGAAGGGAAAAATCTACAGCCTTTTGGAGCATTACAACAGCTGGAAATCTATGTATGTTGATTCCATAACACAAAGAACAGAATATTGTAATGTAAAGTTTACAGACATAGGTTCTAAACTCGATTGCTGGACTAAGGAATCAGCTCAGGTAGTTTAGGCAATTAAAGGAACTATGAAAGTTCCTTTAACTAAACACTAAACTGGGAGGATGACACTAAACTGGGAGGAGTGGTAGATATGCTGGAGGGTAGGGATAGGATAAAGAGGGACCTAGACAAATTAGAGGATTGGGCCAAAAGAAATCTGATGAGGTTCAACAAGGACAAGGGCAGAGTCCTGCACTTAGGACGGAAGAATCCCATGCACCGCTACAGACTAGGGACCGCGTGGCTAGGCAGCAGTTCTGCAGAAAAGGACCCAGGGGTTACAGTGGACAAGAAGCTGGATATGAGTCAACAGTGTGCCCTTGTTGCCAAGAAGGCCAATGGCATTTTGGGCTGTATAAATAGGAGCATTGACAGCAGATTGAGGGATGTGATCATTCCCCTCTATTTGGCATTGGTGAGGCCTCATCTGGAGTACTGTGTCCAGTTTTGGGCCCCACACTACAAGAAGGATGTGGAAAAATTGGAAAGAGTCCAGCGGAAGGCAACAAAAATGATTAGGGGGCTGGAGCACGTGACGTATGAGGAGAGGCTGAGAGGACTGGGATTATTTAGTCTGCAGAAGAGAAGAATAAGGGGGGGATTTGATAGCTGCTTTCAACTACCTGAAAGGGGGTTCCAAAGAGGAAGTATCTAGACTGTTCTCAGTGGTACCAGATGACAGAGCAAGCAGTAATGGTCTCAAGTTGCAGTGAGGGAGGTTTAGATTGGATATTAGGAAAAGCTTTTTCACTAGGAGTGTGGTGAAGCACTGGAATGGGTTACCTAGGGAGGTGGTAGAATCTCCTTCTTAGAGGTTTTTAAGGTCCGCTTGACAAAGCTCTGGCTGGGATGATTTAGTTGGGGATCGGTCCTGATTTGAGCAGGGGGTTGGACTAGATGACCTCCTGAGGTCCCTTCTGACCCTGATATTCTATGATTCTATGAAAGGAAGTTGGCTTCATCTTTGCTGAATTTAGATAAGTGAGTACCGGAAGGTTTGAAGAACGTTTGCACCTTATATGGTGCAAACAAAAAAAACACTAGCTCTTTGCCAACAGCATAGTTAGGAGTTCCAAAATAAATGTACCAGATATTTCAGTAAATGTTATCTGGGCTGTACAAACTCATTATAAAGAAGAAAAACACCACCTTTGGAGTTTTGATTTCTTCTACAGAAAATGCAAAGCTCTACAATTAAGACACAGCACTGAATAAAAAGAGAAGAGATGAAAGAATGTGTAATTCATATTGATATAAAACAGTTTGAAAGGAAGCAGAATGCATCTATTCATCTGGGAGAAAAAAAACTCCACTGTAGAAAGAATCTAAAGTAAGTGGCCAACATAACTAGAAAGGGGACACATCTCAACATTTAAAGTTTACAACACAACCAACAACTCACTGTCACTGCACATTTACTTTGAACATAAAAGGAGTTTCAAGGTCTGGAAAGGAAGAAAGAGTTAAGAGATACTGTAGAGCAGAAACAAAACACCTTTGCATAGTAGATATGTTACACACTACATTAGGCACGTGGATTTAAATGTCCATTATTGTATCTGTTGAAATCCTAAACACACACACACCTATCTGCTGTCAGCACTAAATTACTGGTGGCCACCATTTCACCTTTGATGTAATTTCTGGTTGTTTTGGGAACAAGGTACATAAGATAGTAGTAACCATTGATCAAAGGCAGATTGTGCAGGCTAAACGTCATTTCTACCTGCAAACATCTGACTGTTGATAAGAAGCTGGTCTTTACTCTGGTAATTTACCTGTGGATATGGGAAGTTCTCAGGGTTCATCTACCTACAAGCCTTCAGGCACTGTCAAGGTTCCTCCCCCACTCTGAACTCTAGGGTACAGATGTGGGGACCTGCATGAAAAACCTCCTAAGCTTATCTTTACCAGCTTAGGTCAAAACTTCCCCAAGGTACAAAATATTACACCCGTTATCCTTGGACTGGCCGCTACCACCACCAAACTAATACTGGTTACTGGGGAAGAGCTGTTTGGACGCGTCCTTCCCCCCAAAATACTTCCCAAAACCTTGCACCCCACTTCCTGGACAAGGTTTGGTAAAAAGCCTCATCAATTTGCCTAGGTGACTACAGACCCAGACCCTTGGATCTTAAGAACAATGAACAATCCTCCCAACACTTGCACCCCCCCTTTCCTGGGAAATGTTGGATAAAAAGCCACACCAATTTGCATAGGTGACCACAGACCCAAACCCTTGGATCTGAGAACAATGAAAAAGCATTCAGTGTTTTACAAGAAGACTTTTAATAAAAAATAGAAGTAAATAGAAATAAAGAAATCCCCCCTGTAAAATCAGGATGGTAGATATCTTACAGGGTAATTAGATTCAAAAACATAGAGAACCCCTCTAGGCAAAACCTTAAGTTACAAAAAAGATACACAGACAGAAATAGTTATTCTATTCAGCACAATTCTTTTCTCAGCCATTTAAAGAAATCATAATCTAACACATACCTAGCTAGATTACTTACTAAAAGTTCTAAGACTCCATTCCTGTTCTGTCCCTGGCCAAGACGACTACAGACAGACACAGACCCTTTGTTTCTCTCCCTCCTCCCAGCTTTTGAAAGTATCTTGTCTCCTCATTGGTCATTTTGGTCAGGTGCCAGCGAGGTTACCTTTAGCTTCTTAACCCTTTACAGGTGAGAGGAGCTTTCCCCTGGCCAGGAGGGATTTCAAAGGGGTTTACCCTTCCCTTTATATTTATGACAGGCACTCTCAGATTTGAGCATTTCCTCAACAAACAGAGCCTTATTATAGCCATATTTTGTTTGGTTGCTGCCTGGATGTTTTAAAACTCTTTTTATTGCTGTTACAGTAAACTGTACATTGTCAGCAAGGCAAAGCCGATTGTTTTGATATACAAGATCCTGCCACCTTTACATTCTCATCAGGCACTGTAAAATATAAGTCTGATGCCACTAGACTCACAAGAGGATCCTATATCAAAAGCAAGAACCGAAAGCTACAGAAAGAACAGTACTGGGAATATTTTTAAAGGGCAGCATAGCTGCCCGTTTTATATAGCTCAGTATGTGACATTTCCAGTCATTGATGATGCTTCACTGATTCCCCTCACAAGGTCCCCAGGACTGGAGACAGCAAATATTCCCTGGGTTTGGGGAGGAGCCAGGAGTAACTGGAGGAGCTTGCTGGGAGGGATGGAGCGTGGCAGGGGTCAGTGGAATGCATCTAAGGGGGTGTCTTTACAGGATGGGATGGGCCTGTGGATGAAGCTTTGTTGGGAGTGGGAGAGCTGGAGCAGTCCAGGCAGGAGTACTGGAGTGAATCTGGGCTGGGCGCCACTACAAGGTGAGAGAGATGTGGTTGAGTGTGGGTGGGAAAGCCAGGGGTTGGTGATGCGGGGAGAGCCTGGAGCAGCCTGGGGGTTGTCTGGGGTGAGTGAGGGAGCCTGGTGGTGGCTAGCGTTAGGTGGGAGAGTTACAGCAACGTCCCTCGTCCTGCCCCTCCTCCACATTAGCCCCCCTCTCCATTCAGATAGCCATGTTCAGGTCCTATCCCACCCAGTTTGGCCTCTGGCCCCACCCTCTCAACCCCTGCCCATTCCCACTAGACCCTGTTCCCCCAGAGCTCCATCCCCAGCCCTCAACCCCACCCCGTCACCCTCCACTGGCCTCACACCTACCCCAGCGGTAAGTCACTGAGGCAGCCAGTGCATCCTCTTGCTCCCCAGCCAGCCCTCACCACAGCTCAGAGTGCCACGCAGGCTGCAAGTGAGCGAGCAGGAGTCTGGTCCAGAAAGCAGCCAGGGGGGAGGCAGAGGGGCCGCCTGGCTGCTCTTGTAACTACAGCCCAAAACAGCTCCCATTGGCTGGGAGGAGTAATTGCAGGGAAATATGGTACAAGAAGCGTCCATCGCTTCCCAGGGTTGAGAGGCACCTCACTGCTGCCTGCCCTTAGCATGAGGAAGCCTTGTCTGTGCCTGCCATCAGTCAGCTCCACCTGCCACCTGGCAACACAAGCACTCTCCTATAAAAATCTCAGACCCCGCTGTTACTCTGCAGGTTGGCACACCCCAACCCTTGAGCCCTTCAAGCATCAACCTGGTCCACAGGACACTTGCAGTATTCACAGATTCACTGCTTCCAGATACACTGCTTCCAAAGAAACAGTATACCACAGTTTACCAGCTCCACCTCAGGTCACCGCTCCACTTAACACACAGTACTTATATTTAGTTTCACTATAAACATATTTATTTAACAAAAGAGAGATTCACGTAGAAATATTAGAAACAAATGGTAACATATAAAAAAATTATAACATGCGTTCTAGAGCTTAGACTTAATAAAGCAGATACTCTAGCAGACATGAGAATATTGCTCACCCAAAATTCTTGCTACACTTTACAGCCAGATTGGCTGTGACACCCTTTTAATGAGACAAGCAAATGTCAGTTGCCTCCTAAGTGAAGGATCCTGTGTGTTTTCTTGTACCCCAAGACATACAAAATATATGTCTTTATTCATAAACAGATTGCCTCCTCCTATTTGTTTCACCCTCTATATTTCCTTTCTTGTAGACTTCACAGTCTCTTATTTAGCCTTGGCTAAGTATCCATATAGGCATACATTGTGAGACATACAATATACAAACAGCCAGACACGGAGATAGGTAAAAGGAACCTTTCTGAAGTATGTCACCTCCTGGTGACCTGTCTTAACTCCAAGACCTTAAGAACCTATATCAGTATAGAGACAAACAAATATTATCTGTATACACATTTTGCAATGATTATGCTGACAAGTGAGCTACTGGTTCTCAGTAGAGATTTGACATACCACCCTTTGATGAAGTATTATGCATATATCTGACCGAAGGGATCTCTGTGCAACCCTATGCACCCCATGCCCTCTGCCAGGTGGCACCAAGTTTTCCCTGGGTCAGAGAGAGTAAAGCTGAAGTTAAGGGTGAAGAAGGTGATCAGAGGGGAAAATATAGGAAGTCAGGAAGCGAGAGAGTATAGAGCCAAGGAGCACTATCGTGCAGCAATGACAAGTGATAGAAAACTGGAAACCAGTAAATTCTATAAAAGCACTTGGTAGTTATATAAAATAATACTGTACACTTGCAGATGGGAATGATGGCACAAACCATAGCCGTTCTCCAAGCCCCACAAGCCAAAGTCCTGCTGGACATTATGGCAGTTAGTATAGCAAGATTGGCAAGAGTGTCTGAACATGGTGAATGATAGCAAGTCGTAAAATGGAAACAAGTGGATTCCATCTGTGCACTATGAAACTGCATCTGTTGTATACTGAATGGGAGCATATACTGAATGGGACAGAGAAAGGCAAAAGCACCATGTCAGGAACCTAGACTCTCTTTACAAAGGACTAATTTCTCATCTCAGATCGGTGCTAAAGATAGGTAAGTTATACAGTATGTTAGAGGGGCTGATGTCTGCCTCTAGACAGATATTTGTACCACTAGTACCTTCCCAAAAATACGAATATCCACACCCTCAGTCATGATTATGACAGTGGAATAACAAAAGCAAGCACGTTTTTGAAAAAAGAATTCCTTGCGAGGGGAAAAACAAGTTTTTCTAGTCTAGTGTCTGATAGCATAAGTCAGATAAATGTGCATGAAATTTATTTCAATTTAGAAGGAATATTTTATGTTATTGTTGAGCCTCCTCAGATGTGAAGCCAATAAGGAAGTAGCGCACCAGACAAGTTTGTAGACAACTTTCAGTTGAGACTATGTTTCAATTAAATGAGATTTTGGAAAGCACAATGTAGCTGTCAGGACACTGTGAATTTGTGGCACCCACTGTCTGAGTTGGGATTCAAAAAACCAATTAATGATTACACACTGCTCTTTAAATGTAGTTTTTGCATTACTGGCAAATACATAATACTGGAGCGGATTATACGGTCCCCTATTAACCTATAATACTACAGTGTAATAAGAGTGCATTGTCTAGTTGTTAAAGCTTAGTAATGGAATTCAGAAGATCTGGGTTATACTTCCAGTTCTGCCACATAAATTATTGCATGACCTTGGTCAACTCACTTGATTTCTCTTCTCCTCTATTTTCTTATCTATACCGTGGGGACAATACTTCTCTATCTCTACCTCAGTGGTGTTATGAGACTAAGTTCATTAATGTTTTAAAGTATTCTGAGAGCCTCAGATGGAAGGTGTCTGTGAACCATAAATCATCATTAATACTTTACTATGGATATGAACGTTTCAGAACACTGGTGTAACTTTGAAGTCAGTGGAATTAGATCAGGCATGAATTTGGCCCAACACATGTGGCAGTAATGGAATGCAAATTATATTAACAAAATGTGAGAGAGGGGGCTTACCAAATTGCATGGCATACTTCTCAGGGTAGTCAGAAGTCTACTCCTATACCAGCTTATCAAGGGCGTGTGGGATTCCTTATAGTTGAAGAGTCTGATATGTCATGAAATACCTTCCCCACTGCAAAATAATTACTGTGTTGCTGATATGTTGTATTACTGGGCCATATGTAGTCTGTGTTTATTAAGGTGCAAGAATTAGTAGATACTTATCATGGTTGTGTTAGCTAGACTGTTTTGAGCCCAGATCTTTCAACTGAAGGTTGATCCAGTGTGCAGTCTTTATTATAAGGAGCTCCCACAAGATTTTAACCCTTGAGGAAATCAGTGTGTGTCACAGGGGGAAAGAGCAAGAAGATGAGGGACCTATTTGTTTTTCCAACTAAACAAAAATGCCCAAAATTCAGGAGAGGGGCAATATGACTTGCCAAACAGATCAAGTGCATTTGCTGGAAATACACTCATTGCAGAGGACAGTGGTAGGAGAGATACTCCTCAGTCTTTCTTCATTTTGGTAGCAGAATTTTAGCAAGGAGCTTCTGAGCTGCCCCTCCATCACATCACTAATATGATCCTAGTGAATGACAGTTGCTTTGTTGTAAGAATAACAAAGAAATGACTTGGAGTGTGGGAACCAGCCATCTGTGAGGGTGGAAAACAACATCTCTCAACTCTTATCTCCAAACAACACCTGAACTCAGATCCATAGAATCATAGAATATCAGGGTTGGAAGGGACCTCAGGAGGTCATCTAGTCCAACCCCCTGCTCAAAGCAGGACCATTCGGATTAGAATCCTCTCTTTTCTCCCCATTCTGATTCTCAACATTGCCATAGCTGCTTCCCCAAATTTCCACTGCCATCCTTCCTTCCCAACTCCTCAGCATTAAGCTCCTCTCCTATCAACCTATGCCCCTCCAATAGACCTGCAGATCCCTCCCTCCCAACTGGCAATTTTGACTCTCCCCATTCCCATGACTGTCAATATCCCCTTCCTTCCCCCACCCTCAACTTCCATATTTCCCTTTAAGGTAAAATTCCAGAAAATGTAATAACATTTTTAAACCATCCCACATAATTTAATGGTATATTATAATCCTATTCTATAGGATGGTTTAAAAAATTACAGAAATATTAGCATTTACTATTAAATCCTATAGATTTTTAGAAATCTATAGTTTCATTCCTATCAAATTCTGTAGGACTTTTCTAAGAACCCTAGCATGTCACAAACACACCTGGGAAGATCCCATTGACCTGGGAGCTCTGACAATCTTCTGGTTGGGCTTTTTGTTCACCAGGGCACATATCTTCAGCATTGCAAAAGCCCTGCAGAAAAGCTCTTTGAGATGCTGGATCCTACAATGGGATCCTTAAATGCAAGAGGGACGAAAGGATAGAGGCCTACTTGATGATCATGACAGATGATTTCTGGGGGCAGTTACGTCATTAAAAAGAAGGAGAGCCTTAAAATATTCACATAAGTTTGGACAAGCATCAGCTAAGCATCCAAGCTGGTTTTCCCCACTGGTAATGACTAGGAGTGTATTATACCTGGTAAACTTTAAGTTATGTAGAGACATGTCTGATATACCAACAATATTTGCTAGAAATGTAGCTCTAGAAACTATGTGTATAGACAGGTCCACTAATGAAAATCAAAGATCAGCATCTGGAATAAATGCAGTTTACAGATCAAGTGCAGACATTCACCTAAATTAGAAAATTACCTGTATGTGTGTTCAAAAGAGAAGAATGTGGTGTTAGACTTTGATCCCTAAATTCCATTGAGTGAATAATTTGGAAAACATTGATGAAAACCACATGATTAACTCTCTTGTAAGGTGCACTTGTAATTTGGCTATACAAATATCAGGATTCTAGTGCATGGGAATCTGTTATTGCCAAATCTTCAAACCAGCATCTAAATTTCCACATACACCCACTGGCACACACAAATTGGGCACTCATCTCACTAACCCCTTTCCATGTGTACGTCTACTTGGAGTGCACAAATGTAGGATCCTGAGCATATGAGTGGGTGCACATGCCAAACATACATGCTCACATGTAGGGGCCAGTTTGAAAATTCGACTCTTTACAGAAATGGACGTGCTCCCCCATATCTCATCAGCTCCAACCTATCACTTTGTGAAGCACTTTGTCTTGCAAATTGCTGAGCACTTTAGGGGTGCAGAGTCATATAGCCTTATAAGAACAGTGAAGCTGAGCAGTTCTGTTACTCTTCATAATTTGAGATTCTGTTGTCTGGGTAAGTGCTGACGCACATCGGTGGGTTTTTTATACATTATTTAACAGACACTAACTTTCAGGGCGGCTGTTGACAGAGGTCATACACTACAGGAATGAGAAAATGCCTTTTAGCCAATTCTGAACCATTCAAACATCCTGGGCTTGAAAGTTCAACTCATGTTAAAAATATTGTGGGGTTCACGTGCCACTTAATAAAAATTTTTGAAAAGGGGAGAATAGAAAAGGGAGAGAGCAAGGGGGAGGAAGGGTAAAAATGGAGATGAAAGAGACAGAGATAAAAGGAACAGAGGAGAAAACATTCTTAAAGATAAAATAAAGTCAAACCATACCATCAAAAGGGCACCCCATTGTGTCTGCAGAGGCCCTGCCGCCGCAAAGAAAACAGCAGAGAGTCAATTGCAGCACAGAGACAATAATTGTATTCTTTTCTCCTTAATTTGTGCAGTAGGTTTGCCTTTAGCTGGCAGAATATCTGAACTGAATCTTCCTTAAAAAACACCAGACTCATGCAATGAAAATTACAGGAGTAAACAGTTCAAAATGCAGAGTAGATTTATAATCCCTACACAGCCAAAAACCAATTCAAAAGGTTCATAAACTCCACAGAGTTCACTCTATGTCATTCATAGGTTCTTGCATTCCACAGAAGTGTCTCACGTAACAGGTTACATTAAAGGGGCTAATGCGTATTTTCTAATATAAATTGTGTTAAAGTTCTGCGTGTGAATTATTAGTGGAAAAAGGATGCCTCCCATGCACCACAAAGAATCAACATTAACTGGTCATTCCCACCCAGATGATATAAAAGTTAAATTCATCCATTCATGCCACCAGGCATTCATTAATTTGGCCTATAATCAATAGCATGTAACAACTGATATAGACGAACCATCTTGGTACTTTACCAAGACAGACGTCTTATGAAATTTGAGCATAATTTTAAGACGTTCAGAAAGAGCCATTAAAAGTCTATGTTCAACCCCAAAGCAGCCTGTACCTTAGAAAAAGGTGACAATCACTAGAGTCTCTCTCTTCTCCCACAAGCAGAAACTAGCCACATTCTGTTGTAAGGATGAATTTTATTTCTTTAGATTTTGCATCTCAACAAAGTTCTTTGACCCTTGTCTTTTTCTGTTGTCAGCTGGTGAATGAGCAACAAGAAAGCAGACCTCTCCTGAGCCCTTCCATTGATGACTTTCTCTGTGAAACCAAACCAGAAGCCATTGCCAGGCCGGTAACATCAAATACAGCTGGTAACTAATTTTCTTTATCATCCCTCATTAAAGGAAGATAATTAATTTTCATTTTAGCTTAATTATGATTTTTTTTCCAGATAACATATTTGTTTCTTATTTTTAAATCAAACAAGATTATTAATTATTTTTACAAAACTGAGTTGGTAGTAAGTTACAAATGGATTAATCTGAGAGTAGCCAAAACCCCGTTGGTCACGCTTTGGTTTTGTAAAATCAGAACTTAAATCTGGGGTTGTTAGGATCCAGGTCTCAAATTATACCAAAGTTTCAGAGTTAGGGGTTGAGATACACAGCTCTGATTTTAGTCCATTGGGACAGTGATTTTAGTTTGGTAACTCCTCAGCCTGACTGTTCTTTTGCAAAAAAATTAAGCATGGATGGGTTGCATCTAGTTCTCGTTTTATCCAAACTTCCTTAGTTTGGAGTTAATGTTTTTTGATAAAGGCTTAAGTAATGGTTCAGGGCTTTGTCTAGCTATTATCTTACTTCTACAGAGTTCATTTAGTCTATAATGCCGTCTTCACCACTGGGCTTTTGTAATGAATATGACCATTCCAGTTGTGAACTAAGATTCTTCCCAAGCACAGAGAACCTTTGTAACCCCATTGGTGAGTATATGTTACAGATCCCCCTCTGTGGAAGATATGAGTCTGTGTCTGTTACAGTCCTAGTTCAAGCTGTAGCAGTTCGTGCCTAGGTGGTGGCCATCACATCCCCACAAAAATCTCTCCACCAATTATGCTAGGCTGGAGTGAATTTCATTTAATGACAAAAATATATATATGTTCATCTAAATTGTGGCAAAATTCCTGATGAACAGTATTCTGTCTAATACCAATGCTACTACTGCCAAGTTTGTTTGGAAGGCTCATTATCACTGAAACCTCTTCTTGTATAGTTTTTTCTTACCCTCACATTTACACTGACCAAAATTATAGAACAGGATTTTACTTCCCTACTTTATTGGACACAATGGAGCATTAGGTGTTTCTGTAAATGAAGAAAGTTCCTTGATGAAACACATGAGCCAAATATTACTCCATTTCTGCTTGTCAAAACCACACTGGTCTTCCTGCCGCTAATTCTTTATTACTTACAGACATGCTTTATTGAAAACTTGGGGAGAAAAAAAAGAGATACTGAAATGTTATCCCCTTCCCACTGGGAAAAGAAGTGAAAACCCGCAGCTTCAATAAGATAGAGCAAGTAATAAAAATGACATGGTAATCCTGAAAGCACTCAAAATTAAGAAAAGTATACTGTCTTGCAGGATTGGTTTTTAAGATTTTAGTGTCGCTATTCAGTGGGTAATATGAATGGTTCAGAGGTAATATGCTACTTGCGATGTACAAAGGCTAATCAAAGTAAATTAATCCATCAGCTGAGGGACAATGTATTCAACACAACTACCCATATTTTAAAAACATTTCATAAAACATCTTGCCTTGTTACAAGCCACTGGAATGGCCAAGTGGAGAATTCTAATTTGTGTTCATACATCTTGCTTTGGATACCATTTATGAATGAATTTTTCACACTGAGAAAGAGTTTCAGACAGATGGCACTTGCCAGTTGCCATGTGAAACATGCACATAATTTGTGTGCACAATACTGCATCTGTACGCCCAAATCAGGTACTTGATATATTTGTGTTTGCAGTTACCTAATTTTCAAAGGCAATGAGGGCAATTGCCTGCAGATTAGGCACACATCTGTACATGTATTTATATGCTAACTGGACTGACAATTTGCCTCCATATGTTTTAACAGCTTCAGAGCTGTAAGGGGAAAAAATGCTCACCGTAAGCAGGACTGGCAGCAATATTACACTAATGCACCATAAGAGTAGGCCACTGCAGGACTACACCTCCTCTTTCATCACATCAGATTCCCTCAACCATTCACCAGCAATGAATGTTTGGCCTCTTCCAAGATATTTCTTGTTTTCACTACCTCATCCCTTCCTTACTTGGTACCTTCCCTACTCAGTTATGATATCAAGTACACCATACCCCAAATAGAAAAGTAATACTTGTGGCACCTTAGAGACTAACCAATAAATTGGTTAGTCTCTAAGGTGCCACAAGTACTCCTTTTCTTTTTGCAAAGACAGACTAACACGGCTGTTACTCTGAAACCTGTCATACCCCAAATATTTTTAGAATTCCAAAGTCAAAACTGAATTCACTGAATCAAGACTTAGAAGATGAAAAAGCAACAACCTAAGACTTCATCCTGGGCTTTGGAAAACTGAATTGTAAAGGTTGCTGAAATAACGTTGAGTCTGAAACTAAGCCATCAAAAGCAAGGACATTCAGAATTAAGGCAGGATTATTATTTAAAGTGCTAGCACCAAAAAGACACAACCAGGTTGGGCCTTACTATGCTAGGTAGTGTACAACCATAATAAATGAGAAAGAATCGTTCTTAATTCACTGGTTAAGGCTACATATCATGGGTATCCCCCCAAAAAACTATGCTGCAACATGTGCTGTTGGGCTAGATGAACCTTTGCAAGCCCAGCAAGCTGTGCAGGAGATCCTGCATATTAGGAAGGGGATTCAGCCAAGGTATCTCGGAAGTCTTTGTAATGCCTTTGAAAATATTGACGATGATCATACATAATTCATGCTGAATTCCCAGCCTACCCACACTTCTGTTCCTTACATATGCGCAAGAAAACATTAGCTAAATCTAAGCTCATGCTTGTACAAATGTCACGACTAAAAACCCAAATGCAGTTAACGAGAAGGCAGAAACCCCACCTCAGAGTGTTATTTTTCACTGGGAGAATTGTGAAGGGAATGTTCACAATGTTACCGGAATCATGTGTGAATCATGTGTGAATCATTCCGGTAACTCCTCACATGCTTCTTTGAAAACCTACCTCTGAACCCAAAATGATTGCAAGCTGTCAGGTAAAGCTGATTCAGTCTATAATCTTCTCCCTAATAGAGCACAACACAGAAGTAATCTCATAAATCGCTGGTAATCAAATGGGTTTTAATTGCTTTCAGTACTTTAAACTGGTGAGACTGGTCCTAATCCCCTCTCAGAGCCAAATTGCATAATACTGGGACAACCAGATCATGTGGGAAACTCTGGGCTAAGACGTTCAAAAATGACTAGTGATTTCTGCTGCCAACTTGAAACAACTTAAAAGGGCCTTTCTGAAAACTGGGCCCTTTTAAAGGTGACTCAAGACCAGCACCCAAAAAAACAAATCACCCAAAAATCACTAGTCACTTTGCAAAATCTTGGTCATAGTCCTTACCCAGTAACCTTGTAACATCTACTACAGTCAAATACAAATGTGTTTAATTTAACTCAATTTTGCCTAGTCAGTTAAAACAAATTTAAAAGAAAAATCTAATCAAATGAATTAAAACTGAGTTCTAACATTTTGCATCTCTGATAGTATTATCTACTGGTCTGGATCTCTTGGATCTGAGTGAACCTGTCTTACAAACCCAAAGCAAGACAAAGAAGTCAGAGAATGCATCAAGAGGTGAAAACGTAAAGGCTTCAACCCACAGAAAGAAGACAGACAACTCAGACCTTATAAATGTGGATGCTGAGCAGAAGGTCCAGACTGGAAGAGCTCCAGAGAAGTCATCATTAGATTTAGGTAAGAGCTGGTTATTTCATCACTGCCACTCAGCCATGCTTAACTTTACCAATTCCTCCTTGCTGCTATCACAAAAAGCACACTGGGCCATCTTCTCCATTGCCATGCATCTTCTGTAGACATTTACACCACTGCACAGTGCAAATAAATTGTGATCTAGTAGCATTTTATACCCTCTTTACTCTCGATGTGCGCTGGGGTAAATGACTACATAGGATGAGGGGCAATGGAGAAGCTGGCCCACAGAATGGAATGTCTTTGTAAGAGGGTAAAGTGTTTTTATAGTGGAGGGGAGCTGTTAAATGCAAATAAAATCATTCTTTTTCGAAGATGCCACTCAGGGCCTGTTTACACTGCAGTTAGACACCCACAGCTGGCCCATGCCAGATGACTCAGGCTCGTGGGGCTCGGGATAAGGGGATGTTTAACTGAGGTGTAGACATTCAGACTAAGGCTGCAGCCTGAGCTCTGGGACCCTTCCACCTCACAGGGTCCTAGAGCCCAGTCTCCAACCCAAGCCCAAATGTCTACACCGCAATTCAACAGCCCCTGAGCCTGAGCCCCACGAGCCCAAGTCAGCTGGCACAGGCTAGCTGCAGGTTTTTAATTGCAGTTTAGACACACCCTCGGTGTCAATTGTGAGGGTCACTTTTATGATGTGGACATTTATCTATTATAGGAGCTGGGCTCTGTCCACAAACTCATCTTGCAATGCTGATCAGACAGCCATTAGGATAATACATTTCCAAGCTGGGCTGGTTTGAAAGTAATTTATCATCTCTGGCATACTCTCTCTCTCACTAAACATTTCATATTAGCTTTTAATCAACAAGAAGGTAGCTACCAGAGAGAGGCTTACAAATGCCAAGTTTTAATTAAATATAAACCAATAACTTATAAATGGTGAGCAGTGCTTCTTGTGAGGTGAACTCTCAGAACTTAAATAAAATCATTGGGATCAACTTTCTCAAAACTCTTTCCAGATTGTGTCTGGGTGGGATCTTCAAAGCACCTGAATGAGTTTGGTGCCTAACTCCTATTGATAGGTGCCTAGTTAACACTATTAACTCACTTAGGCCTTGTCTACATTACCTGCTGGATCAAAGGGCTAAAAGGGAGGCTGGATTTTCAAAATCTGGCCCACAATCTACAGGATAAAAAACCAAAACAACCAAAAAGCTGCTACAATCCCTGCAATGTGTATAATTTACATTAAAATAACTAAGGCTAAGATTTAGTCACGGGTATTTTAGGTAAAAGTCATGGACAGGTCACGGGCAATAAATAAAAATTCACTACCTGTGACCTGTCCATGACTTTTACCAAAAATACCCATGACTAAATTTCTACTTGTGGGGCCCCACTGCTCTGGGGGGGCCCTGCTCCAGTGCTGAGGGTTCACTGCCCCGCAGCCACTGCTCCCGGGGACCGCTCTCCAGATGGCCTCCAGTTGCCCCGGGACTGCTGCTGCTTGGACGGTCCCCAGGGCACCCCCAGGACCGCTGCTTGGGCACTCCCCGGAGTCAGCCACACCGGCCGCTGTTCCCACAGTCCCT
Organism: Lepidochelys olivacea; assembly: GCF_965140295.1. NCBI lineage: Eukaryota > Metazoa > Chordata > Testudines > Cheloniidae > Lepidochelys > Lepidochelys olivacea. Next base: position 11,395,305 of record NC_140419.1, read on the forward strand.
GGAACCAGCTGCCTGGGTCTGCCTGAGCAGTGGCTGGTGCAACTGGCCCTGGGGCAGCCCCCAGGACCACTGCTCAGACACTCGCCGGGGCTGCCCCCAGGACTGCTGCTTGGGTGGTCCCCAGGACCAGCCGCACCAGCCGCTGCTTACACGATCCCTGGAGTCAGCTGCCCAGGGCCTCCTGAGCAGCAGGAGCTTGTGTGACTGGCCCTGGAGACTGCAGGAGCAGCTGGCCCCGGGTCACTCCAGCAGCAGCCACTGTGGCCAGCCGTGGGGCACCTGAGCTGCTTGGGTGGTTCTAACGTCAGCCGCACCAGCCACTGCGGAAGTCATGGGGTCGTGGAAAGTCATAGAATCCGTGACTTCCGCAACCTCCATGAAAGAATCACAGCCTTAGAAATAACTGAGTTCAAGCACAGTCCCACTTATTTCCTGAACAAGAATCTTAAAATTTTAGTGACTATGAAAAATCAAGATTTAGGTAACTTATTGCTGGTTCTCAGAAATGTCAGTTTTTCCCAGGAATTTCAACTGCCCTAAAGTTCATGAGGATTGGGCCCCATCTAAAACATATGCTTTCCAATCACCATGGAAAACACAGGGTTTTAGTGATTTAAAGGTGAAGTTTCCTTACCACCATTACATGGAGCTGTAGCTATAATGTTTTCTTAATTAGGTTCCCTAAAAGATTCATTTTTTTCCAGTAAATATTCAGACGCAGCTCGAGAAATGGGATGAATTGAAGTTTCATGGAGAGAAGAACAGCAAGGGTCATTCAGCTACAGAACAAAAATCTTCATCTAGAGCTCCATCAAAAGAGCTTTTATGGTAAAACACTTGATTTCCTGAGAAAATATTTCCAGCTCTGGTCTCTCAAGTCTCACTAATGCTGTGTTGGTGGCGAGTCATAGTATTATTTCCTCAGTTAGGCTACATTAATAGTGCTCAAACATTTTGGACATAATGTAATAAGTATGTTAATTATAAGTTAACTTTTTTTCCCAACGATTTTTAGATGAGTCCTAGAATATAGTAGGTGGAGTTCAGCAGTGCCTAATCCTGCCTTGGAGCAGAGAGGACAGCCTGGTGTGGGGGAGGCAAGCCCACCCCTCACTCACCCTGCAATGGCAGCGTCTGTGCCACGGGGCTGGACCCGGCTCCTTGCTCAGGCCATTGCCACCTGACAGGAGAGCGGCTGGGCCAAACCTCAGTGGTGCTGCAATCCAGCATGTCAGGTCACAGTGCCTGGAATGAGGAGCCAGGCCCAGCCCCACAGGACACGAGCTGCCACAGCATGGGGAGTGTGAGGCGGTCTTGCTCTCCAGCCTCCCCTACACTAGGGCTTCCCCTCTACACTGGGCAAGGATTAGGGCTGCAGTGCCAGGGCAGAAGGTGCATGTACGTAATGGTGGGTCACAAAAAAAGGAATAAATGGGTCACCTTTGTTAAACAGTTGGGAACCGCTGACCTAAATGATAGATTGTCACATAGCCTGGCAAAGCTCCTTCTGTCGAACACTCACCAAGCTGCTGTGTTAGGGTCCCAAAAGGCTAGACCCATGTGCTGCAATGCTGCCCTTGGTCTGAGTAGGCCGCAGCACCGCTTCTTTCCTTGGCCTCTCTGGTACGCTGCATAGGCACAAGCTCTCTGTCTGTTACACTTCCATGGAAATGGGGCCTTCCGGCCAAACTGCCCTCGGCCATCAGGACCAGTGCTAACCCCCCATCCCAGACCTCCCAGTACCGTAAATGCACACCCTTTCCCAAAGCTCCAACCTTGAGGGCAGGCTGGGTTTACAGTTACCTCTTCAGGTCACCTGATGGTGAAGCAAACAAAGATGCTTTGTAAGGGGTCCAAAAACCAATCACTCTTTAGAGAGCATGAGAAATATACAGATCTAGACAAAACAGGAAACACACCTGTACACATTTTCCTGCCTGTTTCCTCGCCACTGTTGGTCGTTTTTTGGGCATAGGCCAGAATCCTTAAGGAGTCCAGATCCCCCTTCTGCACATGGCTTCTCTTCTGAATCACAGAGTCTCTCTTTCACCTGTGTAGCCAGCTTCCTTCTTCCTCAGCTGGTCCTCCAGTTAAAAAAGGCCCCTTGCTACAAAAGCATGCCTCTTCTGCCCAAGCTTCCTGTTTCTCTGAGCTCTCTCTGAGCTTCTCAGGCTCTGGGGCTTTTAAGAGCAAGTATTAATACCAGACTTTGTTCCCCTCTATGTGGATTTTCTGCTCTCCAAACCCTTTCCCTGCAGACATTCTGGTCAGACTGGTTTCCCTAGGCTTCAGGCCTCCCGTTGTCCTAAGTTACTCCCATATGAATGGGGGCCATCAAGGTGTAACAACCCTCCATTGTCCCTGATCTCAGGGTCCAGCAAATGGTAGAATCCGTGTACACTAAACCATTTGATGATACAGCAATTTCATATCAACCAGAATTCACAAGTTCTATGTAGACAGATTCCCCAAATCATTATGTGGTTGGAGATACATGCCAGACTAAATGTGATCCAAAAACGGGCACAGGTGAATGAAAGTGTTAAAGTAATGCAACTTGTACTGCATTCAGTGGGCGTGGAAATGAGGGCAGCATACACACCAAAGGACAGAAGATGTATGTATGTATGTATCAGGAAAGCAACTAACAGGAGAATGCAAGATCAAATAGACAAGCCAAATTCTGCTTTCTCTTCTGCCCTTTGCAATACAACTGATTTTAGGTTCCAGGAGGTGTAAGTGAGGGCAGAACTGGGCCTTATATGGGGTCTTCCTTTTAATTGCTTATTTCTGCTGTCCTCCTGGCATGTAAGCGATGCTCATTTTGCACACCTTCTGAATATCAAATCACTACATTACCATTTACATGCACCCTCACCAATTTTACACCACCGTTTACATCACTGCCAACTTTGCTCGGAGATTTCTGCTTGAGTTTCACTCACTCACACAAGGGCTGAATTTGGCCCAGTGTGTTTCATTTCTGCATTACCACTTGTCGAACTTAGAAAGGAAGGAAACTAGACTACTGGGCAAGGGGAGAGAGGCATGATCTGAGTAAGGGACTGGGAGCCTGGGGCTCTGGAGTGCAGATCCTTACTCACACTTTGACTCCCTCAGTGGCTTTGGGCAAATCACTTAACATTTCTGTGCCTCCGTTTACCTAGCTATAAAATAGAGAGAACAGTGCTGTGGGCCTGATTCTCCACTTCATTATACTAGGTCCATGACAATCTAACTCCATTGGCTTAACCTGTATAATGGCAAATCAGACCCCAGATCTCTTCTGTGAGTACAAGTTGTATCGATTATTGTTTGCGTGGGGATGAAATGTGTAACAAACAGAACGAAGAAGGAAGAACAGTCAGTGCACTATCACTATCCACCGATTAAAAACTACTCAGCTAACAGAATTAACCCAATTAGTCATAATGTATTTATTAAGCTGACAGATATAGTTTCTTGGTATACAATAATGAATATGTAAATGCATTATTTATAGGTCTACAGAGAACAGATCGCAGTCTGAGCTGACTAGTGTCAAAAGTGCCTTGGAGTCCAATTCAACATCAGATTTAGAATTAGTACCTGCAACACAGGTAAGCGATTTTATTAGGTCCAGTTACACAAATAAAACAAGCAGGTGTTGTTTCATTGTGTTATTCTTCACTATTGAGGTTATTCTTCACTATTGTAAATGGGGTGTTTTCAATGGGTTATCGGTTAACTCAATGAGAATTATGCAGCTAAATCTTCACATACTGCATTATATTATAAAAGTAGATTATATGTATATGAAATACATTAGCATCTCAGTGTTCATTACTGCAATGAATAAGCATTGTAGCCTGAGGTTAACGCTTCTTAATTTATAAATCTCCTCAGAAGCATATTCCAGTAGATGTGGAGTATTGATGCATGACTATCATCCAAACTATGACTCTCACCTTCTGAATAATGATAATGGTGCTGATAAATAAGAAAAATAATTAGATAAATAATTACTATTGAAACTCCAATAAAAATGCACCATTCCCTACAGATTGGGGAATTTCATAGTTACAAAATAATCATTGTCATCATCTTATAACATTCTGCTCAGGAGCAGCAAATAGAGTGCAATAATTAAAAGTGATTTGGGGAGAATCACCAGATTACAAGAATCAATCCTTTACGTTAAAAGCATAATCCAAAAATAGAAACCCACCCCACCACTCATTACTTAACTTAACTTTTTCTTGTTTCTGATCATGCTTTTAACTATGTTGCAAAGGTCTATCTATCTGAATAGGGGAGTTAGGAATGAATGGTTTTTTGGAGAGTTTTGGAGAGGCTATTTAGTTAGAGTTGCTCTTCAGAGAGTTGACTTTTTGTTCTTGTTCTGTGGGATCTGCTGTTGCTTTCTTTTTTTTTTTTTTTTTTTTTTTTTAAAACATTCATTGTACTTCAAGTAAAGCTCCTTGAACATAATTAGGAAGATTGTTGGCGTTATCAAGAAAAGGGGCCTTTGGAAAAACACCAGTTATTTCAACACAGTGACTTTCCATTAATATTCTTCAAAAAGCCAGACATTGCTGAGTATTTGTTGGCACACTAAAAAAAATCAATAGCACAGTAGAGCTGTTACGTTTTACTGTCACAACTACAATCAAACCACATATTGCCAACCCTTTTCTTAAATTGTATGATTTTAGGTTCTTTTACTTAAATCATTTTTGTCACTGGTAATAACCTGTGGATAAAATTCAGCCATTTTATCCTTTGTGAGCACTTTAAACCTCTCAGACTTAATATAATCCAATAAATGAATCATTTTTCCTTTACAAAAATAAAAAATAAACATAAAAGAATTACACCGGGTTTGCTAACATACTGAGGAACATTCAAAATCAACCATAAGCCATGAATAACCATGAATAAGTGAAAGAGACCTATTTAAAAAAAACAGCTATTTCCAACAAAGCCTCAAGTGAGAGAAGGAGGACTTGTGGCATCTTAGAGACTAACAAATTTATTTGAGCATAAGCTTTCTTGAGCTACAGCTTACTTCATCAGATGCATTCAATGGAAATACAGTGGGGAGATTTATATACACAGAGAACATGAAACAATGGGTGTTACCATACACACTGTAACGAGAGTGATCAGGTAAGGTGAGCTATTACCAGCAGGAGTGGGGGGGGAACCTTTTGTAGTGATAATCAAGGTGGGCCATTTCTAGCAGTTGAAAAGAACTAAGCAGTTGAATAGATATGTGGACACAGTTGGCAACGGGCTTTGTTGCAAGGATAGGTTCTTGTCAACTGCTCACAGATCTTGGAAGACAGGCCAGTCCTTGCTTACAGACAGCACCCCAACCTGAAGCAAATACTCACCAGCAACCACACACCACAAAACAGAACCACTAACCCAGGAACCTATCCTTGCAACAAAGCCCATTGCCAACTGTGTCCACATATCTATTCAGGGGACACCATCGTAGGGCCTAATCACATCAGCCACACTATCAGAGGCTCGTTCACCTGCACATCTACCAATGTGATATATGCCATCATGTGCCAGCAATGCCCCTCTGCCATGTACATTGGCCAAACTGAACAGTCTCTACGTAAAAGAATAAATGGACACAAATCAGACGTCAAGAATTATAACATTCAAAAACCAGTCGGAGAACACTTCAATCTTTTGGTCACTCGATTACAGACCTAAAAGTGGAATTCTTCAACAAAAAAACTTCAGAAACAGACTCCAAGGAGAGACTGCTGAATTGGAATTAATTTGCAAACTGGATACAATTAACTTAGGCTTGAATAAAGACTGGGAGTGGATGGGTTATTACTCAAAGTAAAACTATTTCCCGGTGTTTATTCCCCCCCGCCCCCCACTGTTCCTCAGCCGTTCTTGTCAACTGCTGGAAATGGCCCACCTTGATCATCACTACAAAAGGTTCCCCCCCCCGCCACTCCCACCCTCCCGCTTTCCTGCTGGTAATAGCTCACCTTACCTGATCACTCTCGTTACAGTGTGTATGGTAACACCCATTGTTTCATGTTCTCTGTGTATATAAATCTCCCTACTGTATTTTCCACTGCATGCATATGATGAAGTGAGCTGTAGCTCATGAAAGCTTATGCCCAAATAAATTTGTTAGTCTTCAAGGTGCCACAAGTTCTTTTTGCGGATACAGCCTAACACGACTGCTACTCTGAAACCTGTCAAGTGAGAGAGAGAGGCAATCTTAGACCTTAGGGCTAAACATGAACACTGCATACAGCTGGGCACATCATCAGCTGGTGTAAATTGTCAGAGTTCAGTGGAACTCAGTGGAGCTATGGCAATATACACCAGCTGAGGGTCTGCCTCAGCATTTGTGTTCTGTAGGGTTATTATAACATATTGCCTAATAAGGCCAATTACCACCTGGATTACTTTGGTTATATATTCTGCCCCGTTCCCCTACTCTTCATCTGGCTGTTTGCCTTTCATCTTGTAAGGTCTTTGGAGGTGGACTGAGCCTTCTTCTGTGTTTGGAGGTTGCCTAGCATATTGTGGGTGCTAGTGAAAACAAACAACAACAACAATCACCAGTAATTCATATGATTCACTTTGTGACCACCCATCCTCCAGGTAGGCAAGCTTAGTTTGGATCTACTCTGACATTTCCAAGGAAGTGGGGAGCAGCAGAAAGGGCCTAATGGCCCTGAGAATCAGAGTACAGGATTTGAAAAGTAAGTGACTGGAAGAGTAGTCAAAAAGCAGAATGAAAGTGACTGGGAGAATGGGAAGAGACAGAATGAGGGAACTCACTGATACGGGGGAAGAAAAGAATTGAGTCATGTATAAAGAAGAAAGCTCCTGTCCTGTTCCACAGAACAGACAGATTTAAAGTAACTAACATCATTCACAAGAATGAGTCCATTTACCTCCTTCATACTGCTGCCCCAAGAATCTCCTCCCACAATGAGTTGCTCAAAGACATCAGTGCAAATTATATTCTTTACGTCCCCCACTAAATTACTGCTGAAGAAACACTAAATGTAGGTGTGCTGCAAGGATCCATTAATTTATATTTCATCTCACTTACTGCTTATGATTTAAGGAAATGGAATCCTCATTTTAGGATCCTTATAGCATCTCTTCGTTATTCAATCTGGGATCCTAGTATATAGTTTTTGCAGCTCCTTGAAGACAGTACACCCATTCCAGATGAACCTGGTTTTTAAAGCAGAAACGAATGTGCAGAATCAGAATGGAGAGAGAGAATGAAAGCAAAGGAGAAGAGGGAAGAGCAGGATGGAAAATTCCAATGTGCAGAGAAACACTTCAGACCTCTAGCCTAAATCATTCTTCTAAATACAGTGCTGAGCGTCTCAAAAGTCATACAGACAAGCCAATTCCTAACCCAGCTAATGTAAGAAGATGCTTTTACAGCCCAGCAAACATGAAAAGGAGCCAAACTTAGATACTCTGTTCTCAGCTTTTCAGCATTCTGGAATCCTATACAGTTCACTCTACCTAATAATAATGAAAAACAGTGAGAAATTTGTTGACCGAGCAGGTGAACAGATTTTTTACTTTAAAACTGGATGCTTAGAATCAAATTCTGTCCTTATATCCACCTATTCAATAGCTTGGAAAGTAATGGGGTTGCATGGGTATAGTTGAGGGCAGAATTTGGGTAGATGTAATCCCTTGATTTCAAGAAGATTGCGCTTTGTAGCTGAAGGCAGGATTTGGCCATGACACCCTGTTGTGCAGAGAGAGAGAGAGAGAGAGAGAGACTGCTGCTGTACATTATAGCTGTAGTGTCCCTCACCCTAATCTCCTTTAGTTCCTGGGCCCTATAAGTCCCCTTCCCCTAATGATTCCTTTGCCCCCTCAAGCTCCCTTTTCCTATTAGCTTCCTATTATTATTGATAACTAAGAGGTGCTAAGAGGATCCTAAAAAGCTTCCTTTTCTCAGACTCTCCTATCCAAACTGGAGTCTCCATAGCTGAAGAACTTCTAGGGAATATAAGAGGGAATCCCTACTTCAGTGCTTATTAGCATATCCACAGATGGGTATAGCAGCCTGTCCAGTGGAACGATAAGCTGTACTGGAGAAAGAGCTCAGCAATGGTGCACTTAGTTCTAAATTTAGGGTCTGTACCTCCATGGAGGAGGACCCGTTGTAAGATGTGTTGGACAGGGCTTTCTGGCAATGCTTAATTAAAAGATATACTAGGTAATGCATACATGCAATGTGTCAGAGGAGAGGTTGAGTGTACAACCTTCATTTGGCATTTGCTGGTTTTTGAGCTCTCAACTGCACAATTTCACTATTCTATCCAGGTCAGAGCATGGGTGGGGGTTCAAGGACACAGATAATACAGTTAATAGCAATAATTTCCCCTTATTTAGCACCTTTTATCCCGGGATCTCAAAATGCTTTGCAACACCCATGTCAGGTGGGTATTAATATCTGCATTTCACAGATGAGACACAGAGCCACTGAGTGACTTGTCCCAGGTCACACAAGACATATGTGGCAAAGCAGAAAATAGAACCCTGTTCTCCTGTCACCCATTCTGTGCTTTACTCACCAGATGATCCTTCTTTTCCTTACTAATTTTCACCTAACTGCAAAATCTGAAATTATTCTCCTGTTTACCTTAGCACTAATTCTAATAGAATGACACCTTCCGCTTCTTTATATTTTATACAATAGATTGACATGTTAGCGATAGAGAAGACCTGCTAGGTTGTGTAGTTCATTTCCCTGCATGGTATGTTGTCTACTGCTTTGGCCAGTCTAGCTTTATGTGCTTCCACGCCCTCTTTTAGGAGAGTATTCTTCAGTTTAGCAGGTCTCACTGGCAGGAAGCTTATGTGTACCCTGGCAGACATTCACAGAATTTGTAATGAGTGGCATTCTGTAAGAACAGTTGCAAATTTAGTTTACAGTGTCTGTGGTTTTGCATCTGTTTCCTATTAATCTTCAAGCAGAGTACCTGCAGAAGCAAAGAAACTCCATTTTTTATGCTGCACGTGTTCAGTTAGACTAGTTTCCATAAAAGTAAAATGGCTGTAACATCAAAATAAGAAAAGGTTGAATTGACTTTGCCAACTTAAAAGAGAAATAAGGCTCGAGTTGCTGACCTGATGCCCTGTGTTTATTATTCCTGGTAAGTGGAAATTTTTTCGTCTTCTGAGTCATACTCTAGTGTGGTCAAGAAACATTACTGAACTGATGGCCAGTGACAGCCTTGGAGCTTTGTTACAAAGCATATTTCCACAAGTGTTGCAAAAAGCCTCATCATATTCACATGTGGAAAATTATCCCCAATAAAAGAAGATATTGTGGAAAGGAATTTTAGTCCCTTCTGTGGCTGCTCTTTTTCTGAAACAGTTCAGAGCTCCAAAACTTTATTATAGCACCAAAGTGACTGTGGAGGGACCACACAGAGTAGTTTAATCTCCATGGCCCATTCTGTTTCATGTCCCATGTGCTGGGTAATAACATGAAAGGACTCCATGCTTGTAAAACTAGATTGGCTGTTTATTAAGAGAACTATTTACAGATGCTGCAACTGGAGGTAATAGTCAAGCCATGCGCTCACACACAGGCATACTGCTGCCTCCTCCAAATTTCCCTCCTGCAACCAGTGCTCATCCTCCAAGCTCCATGCAGGACACTGCACATTCAGTCCTGAGTTTCTCAGTTGACACTGACAAGATGTGCACTATGTCAGTTTCTGCATATGTGATGCAAACATATGTGATGTGTTCTACAAAGAACTGGACTGAGTCCACCAAACATAAATTAGTTTCAGTCAGTGCCAACATGGGTCAGGTTGCCACCAGTAGGTGAAAAGTTCTCTACCTCCTTGCAGGTCCCCTAACAGCCCTGGCCCTCTCCCATCACAAAGGTCTGAATACTCTTGTGGTAAAATAAATCTTATTGTGGCTTTTACCAGATGATACACTTGCCAATCTTGATCCACCACAGATCTTGACCTTCATATTAAAGGTCACCCCATGCATATGCAACATTGTCCAGCCACACACTGGAGGTTTTAACTTGTCAAATTTGCTACTGTTCGCCATCTGCAGCTCCTGAGAGAATCACCTTAATGCACTTCACTGTCCATCTCTGACAGTTCCAAAGCATACTAGCTTCTGTCCCCAGTGTGGAGCAGAGGGTTTCTAAAAGAATGGCTTGTGTTTTCTGCGCTTGAAGTTATTTAGGTAGAGTTACTCCATTTTCTTTACAAACAGAAAGTCCTGCATATAGCAGAATTTCAATTAACAGAACATTGTTAATATAAGTTACAATGGCACATTTTGGGGGGGTTTATTGAGTTTTTTTAATGTATCTGAAGGTCAGAATACACAACAACATTGAGGCAGTTATCGTTTGTCGACTTCTTCCTTCTCAGTATTCTACTCCTGTCATATGCTACCCAATTTTAGCTTTTGAAGCTCTGTAGCGCCAAGCTGTTTTTAGTGCCAGCTACCTTAGCAGATTCCCACTTGTGAATTTATCTGCCTGGAAATGTTCTACAGAATTTGGTCTTTTTACAATTTAGTTTTCTCCTCAATGATGAGAACTGCAAACAGAATATTTTTAATATATTTAATTTCAAATGGTACATAGTCTGCTTATTCAATAACCCAATAAACTCAATTTTCAAACTTTGGCCTCTCCTGCCCTAAACACTGGATATTGGAGCTCTCTATGTGCCGATTTACTCATCCAAAGACTGACTAGCAAGACCCTTACATAAGTGCCCAGTCTTGGAAATTGGGCCTGATTCTGACATCACACCACTTTTACTGTTGGAATTTCGTGGCCCTCATTGGAATTACTACTGATTTACACTGACTTAAGGGAGATCAGAATTAAGCCTAAAACATTTATAACTCACAATTCACATCAGGAGTCCTGTGCATCACTATTTAGAATGTTTGTCAGGGACTGAATAAGGTGGTCTGGTATGTACCAGTAAGAAAAATGGGCCAGGTGGATCCATATTTGGTGTGCCAGTAACTCTAATGAGATCAAGAAAGTTACACCAGGCCTGGAACAGGCCCATTACTTTGAACAGAGACCACAAAATTAGTCTATTATTTATTCCTCTCACCAACAGCACATACCCCGTGTAAACAGAGAGCGAGTGCAGAAAAGTGTGCACAAAATGATTGGTACAGAGAAATAAGACGTTCTACCCCAGAAGGTAGTCGATAGTGGGCAGCTATTGCACCTGCCTCCCAACATAGAGTACTGACTTTATTGACCACATTGTGTGAAGACCCACTGGCCACTTCTCCAGTATGCCCATTCCCCTGTTAGAGAAAGCCACAGGAGAACTCTGCTCCTTGGTATGTCTGCCAGCTCTCCATTCCTGGTCCCTTTCTCCCCATCACTAATGAAATGCAGGTTTGGAAATTTCTGGAAAAAACAATAAGATTTTCCAACTAGCTCAACATAGGAGGTTCGTGCTAAAAGTGGAAGCAGAAGCCAGATGTCCTGGGTCCTAATCTTAATACTGCAGCAGCCATTGAGATCCCAGCCCAGTCATGGGTCACCATAGAGGATAATGGGGAGAGGACTACAACCCCCAGCAGGTATCTGGTCATTGTCAGCTAAATCTTAAACTCAATCCAGATGTCAAAGTCATCCAGCGCAGAGCATGAAACAGCAGTTAGGCAGAATCCCTGCTGCCCACAATTGTGCCATCTTGTTCTGCACTAACAGCAGGCGTTGGTTCAATATTCGGTAGCCAATACAGATTTCACTGCAGTAAACTAACCTCACTGGCACAAAGACATGTGAAGAATATACACACAGTTGGACCAGACTGGAATCTCAAATTCATGTCATGATTCCAGTTTTTTTAAAAAAATCCCTCTGAACACGTAATCACAAGCGCAGGAATAGATTTAAGGGAGGCAAAGAAACATTCCAAACATAAGATTAGAATCTGACCCTTTGACAGTATCCTTCCCCAAAAAGAAAAAAATATTTATGTACTGAGATTGTGCATTAAGAATACTGCAAAGTGCTGCTTCTCCTGGAGATGAATTCTGTACATTTGCTTATAGGTATACTTCTGAATATTAGATTACTTCATCACAACACTGCCCATTATAGCACTTGCTGATACAACACATCATGTCAGGTTCAAACCTGAATTTCAAAGGAGTGAACTTACACCACGGATGAATTTGGTTCATTGTAATTGAATATCACCACGTACAACCATCAGAAATATAATGATGTAAATTAATGCAGTTGGGACCATGTGCAGACAAATAGCTAATGAGTCTTAACCTTAGACAAGTGTGGAGGTAAGGGATTAGCGGAGTTAGAGAGCAATTTCTGTTTGGCAAGGCTAGAGGTCACCATGTGGTTTTCCTTGCAGTGAATTAACATAGTTCTTTGCACTGTGCCTTTTGTACAAAAGCATAAATAGTAGAGGGACATAACTAATGTGCTTCCAGTGGGATAGATTGGAGAGAAGAGTGTGTTAGGGATGTCAAAAGAACTATCCATTCCTTCAGCTCAGTCTAGGTAATAATGGTAAACCAAGCTCTGTAATGTGCAAGTAGAGACAAAGAAGGAGTTATGTTTTCTAATATGTTGTTAAGACACACAAAGAATAATCTACTTAAAATTAGGGTAGCATATGCTGTAGGCAGGTCTAGTGGAAAGGGTCTTCAGGGGAAGAACAATGAAGAGGAAAATTAAAGTATGCAGGATGCTCAGGCAATAGAGATTGTATCTGTTGAACATAAAACATGGGACAGGATGTTGAGATTAAAGATACCCCAAACCTAATCCTACAATTCAAACTCCCCCACATCTCCCCAACTTTGGGAAAGTTCACATCTGGATGCAAAAATCCATGACTGGTCACTGAACCCAATTCACCATTGCATTCCTCCAGTTTCACACATTGGTGACTCAGGTCCATTATCTGTAGAGCTGGAAGAACACCCCAGAGCTCATTCCTCCAGCCTTTAGGAAAGCATAGACATGGATTTAGGTCTGGGCCCTGCATTTCAGAGTCATCTCTGATTATAACTGAAGTCTTCAAGGTACTCAAGGCTTAGAGAAAATCAATACAAATGAGGTATTTGTATTAGTGATCCTAAACCTAAGGACACAGCCTGACAGATAGATACAGCAAGTGCAGAAAAAACAGGTACAACTTTCTCCTGCAGAGGATAGTCAATTAAATGCACCTCCATTGTGAAAGAACAATAGTAGAAGCAAACAAAATAGCAGCCAAATACTCCCTCTATAGCCTAACTCTCACACTTTTCCTTTTCAAGATGGCTCCCTGCTCTCTTTGCAGTCCCCACCCAAATCCCAAGAACTGTCTAAAAATCCTCTTCTGCCCATTCTGAATCACTTAGATAAGAGTGAGAAAATTGTGCAGATTGTGAGGTTTGTATATCTGTCCCATGCATTTCCTGTGTGCCAACCAATCCCACATCCTTTTATCATCATAAGGAAAGTCCTCTCCACATATATTTACAACTCAGACCTCTCAAGCACTGATTTTTCATTGTAAAAGACTTGCACACAGAGGCAGGGATGTACTGTGTATTTTGGGTCTCTTAAAAAAATGTATGCAGTGGTGTTGTAGCCATGTCGGTCCCAGGATATTAAAGAGACAAGATGGGGCAGGTAATAGTGTTTATTGGATCATATAAAAGATAATATATCATCCACCTTGTCTCTTTTAAATTAACGTCTATTTGAAAATAAATAAAATGCAAATTCAGTTAACAGAGTAACAGCTGTGTTAGTCTGTATTCAAAAAAAGAAAAGGAGTACTTGTGGCACCTTAGAGACTAACCGTCTCTAAGGTGCCACAAGTACTCCTTTTCTTTTTGCAAATTCAGTTAAATGTCTCTTCAAGTAGATTGTAATTTACAGAAATGACTACAGTGAGATTACATGATAAATTCAGAAAATGAAGTTTCAGACAATCAAGGGGATTGTAAATGTAATTAACAGGCACCAGAGAATGTGACCCTGTAGGGAGTTTTGAGTGATAATACAAGGGGTTCAGGTAATAGAGGCTGAACTGTACGGGATCCAGTTCTCAAACAAACTTTCAACTATTTAAACAAAGTATTAATCATGTTGAATACAGTCCATTCAAAAGTGAAATGGTATCTGTGAGACAGCTCTCCTTATTAGGAATTCCAGCAGCTAAATTTCTGTCTTGCAGAATGAAGCAAAATGAACTGGGGCGGGGAGGAGGGGAGGAGAGGGGAGATGTGAAGATAGCTTATTCAAGGCACAAGATTTTAATGTTGCACAGTCTTTTTAACCATTCTGAACTTCATTTCCTCTGAAGCTTCAAGGGACTATTTTCGATCTACTTTCACAATCAAAACTGGAATTGTTCATCATGTCTAAATCCCAAGTGAAAGGGAAACTCTAGGGAATGACAAGTTACTTTGCTCCACTGAAGCAGTGGACACTGCTAAAGCTGTGTCCGGAGTTGGTGGGGATTCACATAGGGAAACATACAGCATTGCACCAGATGAAGGTCACTTTCAGCACTAGTGAAGAAAGAAAGAGAAGGAACTTGAAAGTTTGTGACAAAGCATGTCATCCTTTCTTATTTATTCTTTATTTCTTTAAGGCACGATCGACCAAAGAGCAGCGTTGGGGAGGTTCATTCCTCTCCAGAAATCACTCCTTGGAGGAGGAATTTGAAAGAGCAAAGGCAGCTGTTGAGGTATCATTTTATTTTCTGCTGTATCTTGGCATAAGGCTGACATTCACCTATGAAACAAAACTGTTCCTGTAATGGGCCAAAGCATTCCAAATTAAATCCGTAGCACAATTAAAAGAACACCTTAGAATTCAATTACTCAAGGCAGAGGAGAGATGCCTTTCATGAAATTACTCATTTAAAGTACCATTATCTGTCTTGGGAAAATAAAAGCTTAGCTGTATGTGGAGATGGGCCTGAATCAAAACTCACAATCCAGATTGTCTCTCTCCATAATGAGCAAGAAAAACTCCCGTGAATTTAAACATTTCTAAGCTTGTGAGTATGAAAATTAAATGCAAATTTTTCCCAGGGATTGAGTATTTGCAACTTGCATGCATGTTCAGTCCATTATAGGCAGGTCTGTGCTATGAATTCACATCCAAACCTAGACCAGATCCAGGGTTAAAATCTGGTGGAGTTTGTTCAGAGCCATCTCTGTACAGAAGGATAGCTTGCTGCTAGACACTGAATGCGTAATTATATGTACTTACAACAGTAACCCTGTACTAAAGCAAGTTAATAAAAATCAGTGATTGCACTTTAACATATAGAGGATTCTCTGTTTTCTCCATGGTGGTTTTACTAATGGCTTCAGTCCGGAAAACTGCAGCCAAGTGATGTGCAAGTTTCTTCAATGCACCTCAATCCTGTCCTGTAACATCTTTGCCTTTCCAGTGCTGACTTGGAACACTTCTGACTAATGCAGTTCTGAGCCTTGTTGGACAAAGACAGCTCTTTACCAAATGACATGTGTCTTATAATATGAACCAAAAACGATTTGGATGGCATCATTGATTCCTAAGCTTTAAACCTCTCCACAGGGTCCCTCAACAGCTCTTCAAACCCCTACAGCCATGATCCATCATTCCCCTGGGACAAAGCCCAGGATGAAATATGCGAGAGCCACAGATAAGTGATCTTGGTTGAGGAAGTCTGGCTATGAAACAAGCTTCCAGAGACTGAAATCACCTCCTCTGCAAACACATCTGAACTTTGGGGATGTTTGGATCCAGATCTAAATGTTACCATATAGGTCCCAATTCTGCTCTCACGCCAGTCTTATGCCTGTGTAATTCCAGTGACTTCAGTGGAGTTATTCTGGGTTTACATTGGTTTATGTGAGAACAGAATCAGGCCTTATGGCTGAGCCTGGTCTCTAACTACCAATGGAGCTCCTAATACATCAGATACATTTCATTGGTGCTGTTTATTGTTTATAATAAGATATGGCAATTTGTTCCACAGTGTTTTAATGCATATAGGAAAAATTTTTGCCTCAGTTTACAAGGCTAGATAAACAGAAGGAATTAACTAGAGTTCAGTTCTACAGACCATACACTGAATGCATTTCTCTTTTACCCTCTAAAAGCATTGACTGTTTATGCCTGATCCAAGATTGTTTATTAAGAACTTCTGGTGATGCATGAAAGGTTTTCCATGCGTTTCGCATCGTGCAAGAGGTGCTTTCAAACCTCCCTTGCTCAAAATTCTCTCTATATTTTCAGTCACTTCATGAGCACAAGGTGGGAGTCAGGCGCATGGAATTGGGTGATAGAGTTCTCAGGGATGCCATCAGTGTTAAAGTCACTGTTGTAAAGTCAGTGTCCCGGCTAACAGCGGCACTGCTCTTGCAACTGGTAGAAGCTAAGCATGGTGGGATGCAGCATAAAGACCAAGAGCAATGGACTGAGGCAAATAAATTGCAAGACACTACTGAAGTAGTTTACAAGGTACGGAGAGGAATATTATTGTAAAAGGTGCCTGCATATTAACAAGGTCATTCTGAGGCAACAAGGACAGATTATTAAAATGCCTTAATGTTTTCTGGAAAACAGTTTTTAAAAGGGAATCTAGTTAAAAGATTCTTTAACTGTAAAACTGGCAAAGTAACTTTTTCTGTTTAATATACCAAGTTGTACCACGTTTTTAAAATGTAAAGGAAAATATGCTTCAGGACCTTACAAGGTACATTTTCCTCTGAAGATTTTTTTTAAAAGGTTGAATTGCCATTCTGGCCAGAACAAAGCAATAAGGAAGCTAGAGTGGTTGAGAATCATTTTCCAGCCCAGCTCAGAAAGATTAGCACATTTATAGGGCGAAGATAGACACTGTCCAAAAATTCATTTTTTATGCTCTTGGTGTTTCTATAATACCTTTCCAGTGAGAAAGCTTGAAATGGTAAGATTAGTTACAGAACTGATCATGGAGAGAAAGCAAATTTCAGGATCTTATCTTTGTGAAAAGGATTTAATTAATAATCCAGAGAGTGAAGATGCCAAACCATCTCCTACCCAGGGTTCACCTTGAGAATCATCTCCAGTTGTCCAACCTTCCGGTGAAATTAGGTCTGTGCTGTAATTTCTTCTTAAAGAGGCTTAAAGAGAATCATGCCCTCAGAGAATCTTTAGATAATAAAAGATTGGAGTGAATTACCTTTATAGAGATGTTAGGGATACACTTGCAGTAACTTGGGTGCTTGCAGGCTTGGGTGCTTGCAGGTTTGGCTACATTTTCTGTCTCTCTGGAAATTAGATTTGATTGCTGCCTTATCCATTTGTTATTTGTATGTGCACAGAAAGAGAAAGAGTCAAGAGAACACCTTATGTTTTCACAACTTTCAAGTACTGTACCAAATGTTTGCTTTTAAAAAACCTGATTAGCTGCCTGTGTTTTTCCCTCTAGAAAAGGATAATTTTGGTACTCATGACTACAAGATGATGGTTGGGATCCACACATCTATATTTGCAGAATCACACAGAGGTTTTTGGGGGTCCAGGGCAAAAACCTTAAACTGAAGCCTTCCATTAGGGTGACCAGGTGTCTGGTTTTCAGCCAGAACACCCGATTGAAAAGGGACCCTGGCAGCTCTGGTCAGCACTGCCAACCAGGCCATTAAAAGTCCGGTCAGTGGTGCTAAGGCAGACTAGTCCCTACCTGTCCTAGCTGACACTGTGCTGCGCCCCAGATTCAGCCAGCAGGTCCAGCTCCTAGACTGGGGGTCCCTGCGTGCTGCCCCCGCCCCGAACACCAGCTCTGTACTCCCGGCCAATGGGAGTTGGCAGGGGGGGCAGAGCATGTGGGCAAGATTGGCGCATGGAGCCTCCTGGCCCCCCTGCCTAGGACCCGACCTGCTGGCTGCTTCCGGAGCATGTGCAGCATGGTGCCAGGACAGACAGGCATCCTACCTTAGCCCCCGTGCTGCGCCACTGACCGGAAGCCACTCGAGGTAAGCCCACGGCCCAAGCCCCAACCCCATGCCCCATCCCTGAGTCCCCCCCCCACAACCCGGAGCACCCTCCTGCACCCCAAATCCTTCATCCCCAGCCACACCCCAGAGCCCGCACCCCCTCCTGCACCCCAACCCCCTGCCTCAGCCCAGAGCTCCATCCCACACCCTGAACCCCTCATCCCACCTCCCCAGCCCAAACTCCCCCCGGAGCCCGCACCCCACACTTCCTCCTGCACCCCAAAACCCTCATCCCTGGCCCCACCCCAGAGCCAGCACCCCCAGCCCAGACCCCTCACCCCTTCCCACACCTCAACTCCTTGCCCCAGCCTAGAGCCCTCTACCGCACCCTGAACCCCTCATTTCTGGCCCCATCCTGGAGCCCACACCCCAGTTAAAGCCCTCCCGCACCCCAACCCCCTTCCCCAGCCCAGTAAAAGTGAGTGAGCGTGGGGGAGAGTGAGCCACTCAGGGAGGGGAAATGTAGTGAGCGGGGTCGGGGCCTCAGGGAAAGGGCAGGGCTAGGATGTTCGGTTTTGTGCAACTAGAAAGTTGGCCACCCTACCTTCCATCCTTCCAAAAAAATTATCACGGAGATTAAAGCGTTTAAGAATGGGGTGGGGAATTAGAGAGGGCCCAGGTCTGAGGGGTTGCTATCCTCTCTGAAGGAATGGGGGGCCAGGGAAGAGATGGGAGTCAGAGAGGGCCCAGGCCTGTGGGATCTCTGACCTTCCTTTTGAGGGGGCTTTGCTGAATGTGCAGCCAGGGGGCTGCTCCTATTCCTGCCTCTCCCAGAGCTTTGACCCCACTACTACACGTACAGGTTCTCGGCTTACTAGGTCACTTCAGGTCCGGCGCAATGATGTCAGTGGTGGCAACAGTGGGATCTGGGCCTGGCTGGGGCAGGCAAGTTGCTTCTCTCACTGTCGTTGGCAGTTTCCAAACCTGAGTGACACTGCAACTCCACAGCCAGGTCGCAACGCCACTCACTCAAATTTGGCCTGGCTACCCCTCTATCATTTTGGGGGCCCTCTCAAAACAGTGGGCCTGCAGCAAATTCCCACCATCAGGCAGCTTTATGTACTTGCAGTTTGTTACAATGGCAGTTTTATCGTCCAGTATGATTTATCCCAATTGGCTAACAAAGTGAATCCAGGAAAGTGCAAACATTTGCAGCTTGTGAGAAACTTCTCAGAACTGAAGAGCAACACTGAGGCTATGGCACATTCCTATGGCACACTAGCACATTCACTAGTTTACAGTAGGGTCGACATTAGGTCACATGTCATATTGCTTCACAAGCTTCAAGAGAAAATTCAAATTGTGCACCTTGGTATCATTCTGTTTGCATCACAGTGTTACATAAACATGTTCCAGTGCAACATGGTCATGACGAGGCATCAAAAATTAGTAAGTAGTAGCAAAACAATATGACAGTGGAGTACCAATATGTGACATCATAACAGCGTGTGACACTCATGCAGGATGTGGGATCACTGAGAAAATAAGGCTGAGTCTGGAAATATGAAGTCCAGTGGTAACTTTATGCCCTCTCCCACAATTCATAGCCACAAAGGGACTATAATAAAGATTGATGAGAACAACAGAACTGGCGGCTTTAGATTATTGCCATGGGCTTTAATTCCTTAGTCCCTCTTTTCCCTGACTTCACACTGTGCATTCCCAGTTGAGAATGAGTTGGGTATCTTTTGGGGAAACTCCCTCATTTAAACAGAATGGGTACAATTTTCAAAAGCACCTAACTAACTCAGGCTCTTAAGTCCAATTTTCAAAAGTGACTTTGGCGCTTAGGAGCTAAGAGCTTGTCTACTCTTAAAATGCTACAGCAGTGCAGCTTCAACACTTCTGCAATGCTTCAGTGTAGCCTACTTATGATGATGGGAGGGGTTCTCACATCAGCATAGATAATCCACTTCCCTGAGAGGCAGTAGATAGGTTGGCAGAAGAGTTCCTCCGTCGACCTAGCGCTGTCTACATGGGTACTTAGGTTGGCTTAACTATGTTGTTCAGGGTGTGGGGGAGGGTGGATTTTTTACATCTGAGCAATGTATCTGGGTCGATGTCATTTTCTAGGTTAAATCATCCCTAAGTCTCAGTGAAAGGTAACGGGATTTAGGCTCCTACAGGCCAGTTTTACAAAGATATTTAGTCACCAAAAGATGCAGATAGGCATCTACTGGGATTTTCAAAAGGACCTGAACAGGTTAGACACCTAAACTGCAGTTGATTTCAATAAGACTTAGGCACCTCACCTGCTTAGGCACTTTTGAAAATCCCATTGGGTGCCTATTTGTATCTCTAGGTGCCTAAATACTTTTGAAAATCTGGCCCTACATGCCTAAATCACTTTTGAAAACAGGAGTTAGGAGCCTAAAATACTTAGGTTTCAGAGTAACAGCCGTGTTAGTCTGTATTCGCAAAAAGAAAAGGAGTACTTGTGGCACCTTAGAGACTAACCAATTTATTAGAGCATAAGCTTTCGTGAGCTACAGCTCACTTCCTCAGATGCATATCGTGGAAACTGCAGCAGGCTTTATATATACACAGAGAATATGAAACAATACCTACTCCCACCCCACTGTCCTGCTGGTAATAGCTTATCTAAAGTGATCATCAGGTGGGCCATTTCCAGCACAAATCCAGGTTTTCTCACCCTCCACCCCCCCACACAAATTCACTCTCCTGCTGGTGATAGCCCATCCAAAGTGACAACTCTTTACACAATGTGCATGACAATCAAGTTGGGCTATTTCCTGCACAAATCCAGGTTTTCTCACATCCCCCCCACCCCCATACACACACAAACTCACTCTCCTGCTGGTAATAGCTCAATGGGATGAGCTATTACCAGCAGGAGAGTGAGTTTGTGTGTGTATGGGGGTGGGGGGGATGTGAGAAAACCTGGATTTGTGCAGGAAATAGCCCAACTTGATTGTCATGCACATTGTGTAAAGAGTTGTCACTTTGGATGGGCTATCACCAGCAGGAGAGTGAATTTGTGTGGGGGGGTGGAGGGTGAGAAAACCTGGATTTGTGCTGGAAATGGCCCACCTGATGATCACTTTAGATAAGCTATTACCAGCAGGACAGTGGGGTGGGAGTAGGTATTGTTTCATATTCTCTGTGTATATATAAAGCCTGCTGCAGTTTCCACGATATGCATCTGAGGAAGTGAGCTGTAGCTCACGAAAGCTTATGCTCTAATAAATTGGTTAGTCTCTAAGGTGCCACAAGTACTCCTTTTCTTTTTTAAAATACTTAGGCACTTTTGAAAATTTTACCTAATATTCCCTGTAAATACCTGGTGGGAATCCTATATTTGCCTTTATCTAAATTAATAGCTGTAGGTTTTACTAAAAAGTCAGACACCTCCCTTTTTCTTTCAGCAAACTGTCAAGCTAAGATGACCTTAGGTAGCTGGAAGTTGCAAGCTTTAGTTATTTCTATGCCTTTAAAGAAAAAATTCTCATAGTATTATGAAGCAGTAATTTTTTTTAAAAAAAGTAAACCCACTTCATTTTTTTTTAAGCACTGGTCAAGAAGAATATTCACAAATCGATTTCATTCTGATTAGCTATTTCTTTAGGCAGAGCATCAGAGTCAAAATTCATATCTCAGAGAGCATGAAAGGTTAACAGAGGCAAGTTTAGACATCTGTCAATAAGCAAGCTGCTTTCAGGGTTTTGGGTGGTTTTTTTTTTTTTTTGGTAATTATACATCAGGAAATAGAGAACCTGAGGAATATTTTTGCTGTCAGTTAATTTAACTGTTTCAGTGTTTGTGCGGTTAATTTTTTTTTTAATTAACAGCAATAATAATAGCCGCTTAGATGGAATACCATGCATTGTACATGTAAAGAGCCAAAAGATAAAATACATACTTCATGATTTTGTGTAACTCCACATAAACGTTCCAAATGGTTTGAGACTGTTAATGTAGTAACACATCACCCATGACATTACTATGAAAGCTTCTGCTCACCTTTCATACAAAGATCTTCCCCAGCATTAATTAACTCTGGCAATGCACTTGTGAGATAGCTGTTGTTTCCCCCATTTCATAGGGTAACAGACAGAAAGGCTAAGTGACTTGTCTGATATCACACAGCAAGACAGTGGCAGGGACTGGAACTAAGAGCAGGAGTCCTGATGTTAGGGGTGAGAATTTCAAAAGCACTTAGCATTAGCCTTGGGGTATGTCTACACTGCAAAAAGCCAGTGCGTTCTTAGCTCAGGTTAGCTAACCCCCATTAGCTAATTTGGGTTAAAATATCAGTGAAGATTTGGCAACTCAGCTTGAGTTCAACTCCGTGCTTGAACTGAAGCTGCTAATCCAAGTTAAAAGCCAAGTTACCATGTATTCACTGCTATTTTAACGTGAGTTAGCCAACCTGAATTAAGAATACAACTATTTTGGCAATGTAGACATACCCTAACTCTGCTCCCATTGACATCAATAGGAGCAGAGTTAATTCAATGCTGAGTGCTTTTGAAACCGCTATAACTAGAACACGTGTTAAATATTGATCCACGTCATTAGAGTCAAGTCACTGCCGATGAACAGTGTTTCTCAGGGTTCAGCATGTCACACAGCAGTTCCCTAAACTGTAATGCGTGGCATAACAATAGTGTGTTGGCTATGTAGCTGTCAAGTGGCTAGGGTGCTTTCAGTATCACACAGAGACTGGTTAAAACAATGAATTTAAGCAGATTAGAGTGGTTTTGAACAGCTATAGCTATGAAAAAAATCTACATGTAGAAAGTATCCACACTATTTGATTCCTGTTGAGCAGCAGATCTTTACATGTGCTCAGCAAAGAGTGATTTTGCAATATGGTGTGAATAACAGCATGGATTTAATATTTCCCGGATGCTGCAGAACTGTTCCAAATACAATTTTCCTCTTCAGAATTAATACAATGCCAGTGGAACTCTCTCATGCTGTAGATCATGGTTCTCCGCCAGGGATATGCGAACCTGTGTGAGTACGCAGTGGTCTTCCGGGGGTATATCAACTCATCTAGATATTTAGCTAGTTTTACAACAAGCTACATAAAAAGCACTAGCAAAGTCAGTACAAACTAAAATTTCATACAGACAAAGACTTTTTTATACTGATCTATATACTATACACTGAAATGTAAGTACTATATTTATATTCCAATTGATTTATTTTATCATTGTAATGGTAAAACTGAGAATGTAAGCAATTTTTCAGTGCTACTGTGCTGGGACACTTTTGTATTTTCATATCTGATTTTAAAGCAAGTAGTTTTTAAGTGAGGTGAAACTTAGGGTACGCAAGACAAATCAGGCTCCTGAAAGGGGTACAATAGTCTGGAAAGGTTGAGAGCCACTGCTGTAGATATCCAAAGGAGTGCAAGCATCCTTATATAATCCCCTTGGCATTTTAATGACTTCAGGCAAGCACCTGTGATGTCATTGTCATTCAGATGAAAAAGTGCTTGGTACATTTCTTCACCCTCAGTAATAGGAGTCTGCCATTGATATCAACAACAGTCAGATCTATTGCAGTGTCATGGCCAGCTTCCCAGACAGGCAGTACTGATGAAATGAGCCTGGGCCATATATTTGGTATTGCCATGCCCCACTTGCCCTGAAACATTGTTTCTTTGTAAAGGATCGAGCAAGGGGAACTCACAACAAAATAAATATGTCTCCTTTAAGAAGGTCTCTGGAAAGGAGCAGTCTTCAACTTCCTAAGGGCCTTACCTCAGGGCCCCAGTTCAGAGCTCCCAAAATTTAGGGTCAGCAAATAAAGCCTCTGGACCCAGTCAGGCTAGTCCCCTGGAGCCTGAGAGAGACCGCAGTTTGCCTGGCTTCTAGGGCCCTCATTCCTGTTCAGCTCCTCTTCCTGTTGAAACAGCCCCGCCCCGGGGCAGGCTGGGGGATCCTTGAGTACACAGGAGCTTACTTCAGCTGCCAGCAGTAGACTGCTCCTTCAAGAGGTAGTGTACCCTGCCTCACACTTCTTCTCATGCACCCATTTACTGGCACCATAGCAGGCCTGGGGACTTAATCTGTTTGTCTGATAATTTTCCCCACAGAGCCCTCCATACACTGGGACACCCATTCCCCTTAACATCAGCAGAGATCCCAAAGTTCTCTCACAGGCAAGAGTGGATTCTGTGTGTGTCACAATGCTGATATTGCCAACACCATATAACATGCCTATTCCCCCAGTACTCCAGCCTGGCTCCCTGTGAAACTCGTGGGGTATCCATGGAGATTTTCAGGGCAAAGTGGGTAGCGTGGTGCACTTCTGCACCCCGTCGTCCTAGATACCCCCAAGCTGACTTCCCTCTGTGAGCAGCAGCTGAGGAGATCCATAAGAATCCCAAAAGCTCCATTATTTTTCAGTTTCCCTAGAAACACAGAAGCAGCAAGAAAAAGAAAGGGAGAAATATTAGCAAATATCTGCAGTGGCCAGAGATGGGACACTAGATGGGAAGGATTTATTACACAGAATTCTTTCCCGGGGTCTGGCTGGTGGGTCTTGCCAACATGGTCATCAATTGCCATATTTGGGGTTGGGAAGGAATTTTCTCCCAGGTCAGACTGACAGAGAGCATGGGCATTTTTTACCTTCCTCTGCAGCATGGGGCACGGGTCACTTGCCGGTTTGAACTAGATTAAGTGGTGGGTTCTTTGTAACTTGACGTCTTTAAATCAAGGTTTGAGATCTTCAGTAATTTAGCCAGAGGTTAGGGACCTATTACAGAAGTGGGTCAGTGAGTTCTAAGGCTTGTGATGTACAGGTCAGGCTAGATCATCATGATGGCCCATTAAAATCTATGAAACTAACAGGGTTAATGTCAGTACCATATGTATCATACAGAATCTGTTCATATCTGAAATACATTAGCTGGTGTTATGTATGGCACAGGAGCTAGCAAACAGAGCTGTAAACAGGGGAGTTTGAGTGGGAGTTTGTCTTGTGGTGCTTGTTCAGGGGTTTTTTTGTTTTGTTTTTTTTTTCTCTGTGGGTGGTGGTGTTTTGGGTGTGGTTTGTGTTTCCCAGATTAACAGGGTTTAGGTGGGAAGGCTATGACAGATACAGAGGCAGCAGTGGGAGTGACCCATGTAGTGGAAGACACAATGAGGATGACTGGATGTGGAAGCTGTGGTATATACATGATCCTGGAGGCGGCACCTGGTAAGAGTATTGTCTGTATGAAATGCCGTCTGATAGAGCTGATGGAGGAAAAGATCCGAGGTTTGGAGATGCAGGTGGAAAGTCTGGTTGAGTTTAGGAAGGGGTTTGAGCAGATTATGGAGCAAAGACATGAGGTATTTGAAGGGAAAAGCTCAGACTTGCAGATGGAAGCAGGACTGGGGAATTCTGAGGGGAGACTGGGTGAGGAAAGTGGTCAGTGGAAGCATGTGACTAAAAGAACCAGGCAGAGGAAACGACGGGCTAGTGAAGGAGAAATAGAGCTCAAGAATAGGTGTGCAGAGTTGGAAAATGAAGAAGGGGCTCAGCAGGTAGTCACTGAAGGTGGAAGGGCAAGGAAGAAGAGAAGAGCAGTTAGTCCTGTAGGAAAAGGGGAAGAGTTAATGGAGACTACACCAAATATGAGCCCCAGGAGGATACAGGATGGGTTAAAGAGGATTACAAGGGAGAATAGGAATGGAAAGAACTTGCAGCCAGAAGGCACAGGGGATAGACTGGAGAATAGCACTGTCACCAGGAAAAGGCAGGTCCATGTGATTGGGGACTCTTTACTGAGAAGAATAGATAGGCCTGTAACCAGAGCTGATCCAGAGAATAGGAGGGTGTGCTGTCTTCCAGGTGCTAAGATACGGGATGCAGACCTGAGGTTGAAAAGGATTCTAAAGGGAGCAGGAAAGAATCCCCTAATTATCCTTCATGTGGGAACAAATGATATGGCTAGATTCTCGCTGAAAAGTATTAAGGGAGACTATGCTAGGCTGGGGAAGACGCTTAAGGAAATCGAGGCTCAGGTTATCTTTAGAGGGATTCTGCCTGTTCCTGGAGAAGGGCAACAAAGGTGTGACAAGATTATGACTATCAACAGATGGCTTAGGCAGTGGTGCTATAAGGAGGGCTTTGGGATGTATGGCCACTGGGAGGCATTCATGGACAGAGGACAGTTCTCTTGGGATGGACTTCATCTGAGTAGGGAAGGAAATAGACTTCTAGGATGGAGGCTGGCACAACTGATTAAGAGAGCTTTAAACTAGGAATTTGGGGGAGATGGTTGGGAGATGTCCAGGTAATCTCCACGCCGGATTTTAGCATTGAGAGGAAAGAAAACGAAGTAAGAGAGGATACAGCCGTGGGTAGGAGGAAGGGCAGTGTAGATACCAGTCTAATAGGTTATACTGGCTGTAGAATGACCATGCCTAATAGGGTACAGAATGTGAGTGAGGCCAAACAGCAAAAATTAAGATGTTTGTACACCCATGCGAGGAGCCTAGGTAACAAAATGGAGGAACTAGAGCTACTGGTGCAGGAAGTGAAACCAGATGATATAGGGATAACAGAAACATGGTGGAATGTTAGTCATGACTGGACTACGGGTATTGAAGGGTATGTGCTGTTTAGGAAAGACAGAAATAAAGGTAAAGGTGGTGGAGTAGCACTGTATATCAATGATGAGGTAGAATGTAAAGAAATAAGAAGCGATGAAATGGATAAGACTGAGTCCGTCTGGGCAAAAATCACATTGGGGAAGAAAACTATTAGAGTCTCCCCTGGGATAGTGCTTGGGGTGTGCTATAGACCACCGGGATCTAATTTGGATATGAATAGAGCCCTTTTTAATGTTTTAATAAAGTAAATACTAATGGAAACTGTGTGATCATGGGAGACTTTAACTTCCCAGATATAGACTGGAAGATGAGTGTTAATAATAATAATAGGGCTCAGATTTTCCTAGATGCGATAGCTGATGGATTCCTTCATCAAGTAGTTGCTGAACCGACTAGAGGGGATGCCATTTTAGATTTGGTTTTGGTGAGTAGTGAGGACTTCATAGAAGAAATGGTTGTAGGGGATAATCTTGGCTCAAGTGATCATGAGCTAATTCAGTTCAAACTGAACGGAAGGATTAACAAAAATAAATCTGCAACTAGGGTTTTTGATTTCAAAAGGGCTGACTTTCAAAAATTAAGGAAATTAGTTAGGGAAGTGGATTGGACTGAAGAATTTATGGATCTAAAGGTAGAGGAGGCCTGGGATTATTTTAAATCAAAGCTGCAGAAGCTATCGGAAGCCTGCATCCCAAGAAAGGGGAAAAAATTCATAGGCAGGAGTTGTAGACCAAGCTAGATGAGCAAGCATCTCAGAGAGGTGATTAAGAAAAAGCAGAAAGCATACAGGGAGTGGAAGAAGGGAGGGATCAGCAATGAAAGCTACCTTATTGAGGTCAGAACATGTAGGGATAAAGTGAGACAGGCTAAAAGTCAAGTAGAGTTGGACCTTGCAAAGGGAATTAAAACCAATAGTAAAAGGTTCTAAAGCCATATAAATAAGAAGAAAATAAAGAAAGAAGAAGTGGGACCGCTAAACACTGAGGATGGAGTGGAGGTCAAGGATAATCTAGGCATGGCCCAATATCTAAACAAATACTTTGCCTCAGTCTTTAATAAGACTAAAGAGGATCTTAGGGATAATGGTAGCATGACAAATGGGAATGAGGATATGGAGGTAGATATTACCATATTTGAGGTAGAAGCGAAACTCAAACAGCTTAATGGGACTAAATCGGGTGGCCCAGATAATCTTCATCCAAGAATATTAAAGAAATTGGCACATGAAATTGCAAGCCCATTAGCAAAAATTTTTAACGAATCTGCAAACTCAGGGGTTGTACCGTATGATTGGAGAATTGCTAACATAGTTCCTATTTTTAAGAAAGGGAAAAAAAGTGATCTGTTAGTTTGACATCTGTAGTATGCAAGGTCTTGGAAAAAAATTTGAAGGAGAAGGTAATTAAGGACATTGAAGTCAATGGTAAATGGGACAAAATACAACATGGTTTTACAAAAGGTAGATCGTGCCAAACCAACCTGATCTCCTTCTTTGAGAAAGTAACAGATTTTTTAGACAAAGGAAACGCAGTGGATCTAATTTACCTAGATTTCAGTAAGGCATTTGATACCGTGCCACATGGGGAATTATTAGTTAAATTGGATAAGATGGGGATCAATAGGAAAATTGAAAGGTGAATAAGGAACTGGTTAAAGGGGAGACTACAACGGGTCCTACTGAAAGGTGAACTGTCAGGCTGGAGGGAGGTTACCAGTGGAGTTCCTCAAGGATCGGTTTTGGGACCAATCTTATTTAATCTTTTTATTACTGACCTCAGCACAAAAAGTGGGAGTGTGCTAATAAAGTTTGCGGATGATACAAAGCTGGGAGGTATTGCCAATTTAGAGAAGGACAGGGATATCCTACAGGAGGATCTGGATGACCTTGTAAACTGGAGTAATAGTAATAGGATGAAATTTAATAGTGAGAAGTGTAAGGTCATGCATTTAGGGATTAATAACAAGAATTTTAGTTATAAGCTAGGGACGCATCAATTAGAAGTAACGGAGGAGGAAAAGGACCTTGGGGTATTGGTTGATCATAAGATGACTATGAGCCACCAATGTGATGTGGCCGTGAAAATAGCTAATGCGGTCTTGGGATGCATCAGGAGAGGTATTTCCAGTAGGGATAAGGAGGTTTTAGTACCGTTATACAAGGCACTGGTGAGACCTCACCTGGAATACTGTGTGCAGTTCTGGTCTCCCATGTTTAAGAAGGATGAATTCAAACTGGAACAGGTACAGAGAAGGGCTACTAGGATGATCCGAGGAATGGAAAACTTGTCTTATGAAAGGAGACTCAAGGAGCTTGGCTTGTTTAGCCTAACTAAAAGAAGGTTGAGGGGAGATATGATTGCTCTCTATAAATATATCAGAGGGATAAATACCAGAGACGGAGAGGAATTATTTAAGCTCAGTACCAATGTGGACACAAGAACAATGGATATAAACTGGCCACTAGGAAATTTAGACTAGAAATTAGACGAAGGTTTCTAACCATCAGAGGAGTGAAGTTTTGGAATAGCCTTCCAAGGGAAGCAGTGGGGGCAAAAGATCTATCTGGCTTTAAGATTAAACTCGATAAGTTTATGAAGGAGATGGTATGATGGGATAATATGGTTTTGGTAATTAAATATTCATGGTAAATAGGCCCAATGGCCTGTGATGGGATATTAGATGGGGTGGGATCTGAATTACCCAGGAAAGAATTTTCTGTAGTATCTGGTTGATGAATCTTGCCCATATGCTCAGGGTTTAGCTGATCGCCATATTTGGGGTCGGGAAGGAATTTTCCTCCAGGGCAGATTGGAAGAGGCCCTGGAGGTTTTTCGCCTTCCTCTGTAGCATGGGGCACGGGTCACTTGCTGGAGTATTCTCTGCTCCTTGAAGTCTTTAAACTACGATTTGAGGACTTCAATAGCACAGATATAGGTGTGAGGTTTTTTGCAGGAGTGGTGGGTGAAATTCTGTGGCCTGCGTTGTGCAGGAGGTCAGACTAGATGATCATAATGGTCCCTTTTGACCTAAATATCTATGAATCTATGTAATCTTTAAAAATATTCTACACTTTCTATTCATCCAAGGATTTCAAAATACATTACAAAAAACAATTAATTATCAAAACTCTTGGGAGGTAAAGCAGGGATACATAGGGATCACTTTACCTACCTCTAAATTGCAGCTAGCTCTGGAGTGGAGCATTAATATCCCATAGCAATACTACGAAGGATAAATAAATTATGCCATTTTTCATGTCAATATGTGAACTTCATAGGGAGTTACAAACATGTAAAGAGAGCAGAATTTGGCCCATTGACTTAGATTTTAAAAATACAGTATCTTTGCTAATTATATGCAGAGAAGAAAGACAAGTGGATTTTTAATATGTTTTTTCCCCCAATCATTGGGTCATATGAATGACTTTGCAAGAAATAATACTAAAAGCAGAAATTCAGAGCTATAAATACTGAAGATCAACATTTGTCACTGGTACCCTAAATTACGTGTTGTTCAAATGACATCTTGTATAATGGCTATATTAAAATTTACCTATATAAAGGAAATATTTACACAACCCCTGAACTAAACTCAGAATTCTTACCAGCTCCTAGAGTGGATGAAACACATGGGTATCCTGATTCACAAGGAAATATGGCATGTACCATCAATGACCAGTAATTGCACAGTTCAGACAGGTCTGAAGCTGTTGCTTACAATTATAGAGAAAAATACCAGATATTGGCATCCTGATACTGCAGTGACGGGCCCATGAGAAATGCCTTGTTAGCCCTCTAGATAGTGCATGTAATTATAGGCTATATAAACAGTCCTGTAACTTGTAACAATCACTTGTCTATGAGCACAAGCCTTCCTATCCCTTTATATCTAGTGTCAAATACTTGCACTGCTGACTCAACCTGGATTTAGTCTGCACTTTCCTCTGTAACTAAACTCCTTTGAGAGGAAGTGTTGTTGCAAGTCACATTAGTACAGATGAGCTTTGGCCAGACTCAGCACTTTGCTCACAATACCTCTGTGCATATCAGGAACGCATGTAGGGATGAGCCTTGCAGTCCTTTCAAGACCATCAGTACCTCTCTCCTCAAATACTCCTATCAAACTCATTGAGATTATTCACACTAACACCTTACTGCCAAAGCAAACTCAGGTACTGAGCACTTAGTAATTTCAGTGCAATGAAGATTTGGCCATCCAGTGAATTTTTCCAGCAAAAGGAACTGGAGCATATCTCCAAAGGCTTAGAGATGCACTCTTTTTTGGGATTACTTGTCCCCATTTCCCCATAGCACATGGATAGTGAGAATGTGGCACCTTAACTTGGAGTCTCTTTTTTTCTGCTGAGGTGCTTGCATTTCTCAGCATGATTTGTGGCAACCACAGTCATTGCTTCACTCTGTTTATTACATCCACTAAATCTCAGTCTCATTTCAGGCTCTTATTGTGCTTGTTCTGTAGTTGCCTCTTTTCCTTTCCTTTGAACTTCTCACTGTTCTCATTGCTATAATATTTAACCAGCTACTACAGGTCTTTCTCTGATGCAGCATGTGATGCAATGTTATGATTTCTCTGCCTGTGTCAAGGTTCCTTCCCCACTCTAGGGTACAGATGTGGGGACCTGCATGAAAAAACCCCTAAGCTTATTTTTACCAGCTTAGGTTAAAACTTACCCAAGGTACAAACTATTTTACCTTTTGCCCCTGGACTTTATTGCTGCCACCACCAAGCGTCTAACAAATATATAACAGGGAAAGAGCCCGCTTGGAAACGTCTTTCCTCCCCAAAAAATCCTCCCAAACCCTACACCCCCTTTACTGGGGAAGGCTTGATAAAAATCCTCACCAATTTGCATAGGTGAACACAGACCCAAACCCTTGGATCTTAAGAACAATGAAAAAGCAATCAAGTTCTTAAAAGAAGAATTTTAATTGAAGAAAAAGTAAAAGAATCACCTCCGTAAAATCAGGATGGTAAATATCTTACAGGATAATCATATTCAAAACATAGAGAATCCCTCTAGGCAAAACCTTAAGTTACAAAAAGACACAAAAACAGGAATATACATTCCATTCAGCACAACTTATTTTATCAGCCATTTAAACAAAACAGAATCTAACGTGTATCTAACTAGATTGCTTATTAGCCCTTTACAGGAGTTCTGACCTGCATTCCTGCTCTGGTCCCGGCAAAAGCAACACACAGACCAACAGAACCCTTTGTTTCCCCCCCTCCAGCTTTGAAAGTATCTTGTCTCCTCATTGGTCATTTTGGTCAGGTGCCAGCGAGGATATCTTAGCTTCTTAACCCTTTATAGGTAAAAGGGTTTTTCCTCTGGCCAGGAGGGATTTAAAGGTGGTTAGCCTTCCCTTTATATTTATGACAGCCTGTATCACACAGCCTCTTTTACATTATTCCACCTGAGTAAACATCCTGTCTCTAAGGGTATGTCTACAATGCAAAACAAAACACCACGCCCCCCCAAAACAACCCCACAGCCGCATATGTCAGAGCCTGCATCAACTGACTTAGGCTTGTGGGCAGGGGTGAAAGTAACTTAAAGGACTTACCGGTACGCCAGAGTCCTGAGCGGGGGCGGGGGCTCAACTGGAAGAGGCGTGGCCTCAACCGAAAGAGGTGGGGCCTTTAAATCAAGATTTAAAGGCCCCAGCTCACCCCGGAGCTACCAGCTGCAGAGGCAGCTGGGAGCTCCAGCAGCATTTTAAAGGGCCTGGGGCTTCCTGCAGCGGCCAGAGACCTGGGCCCTTTTAATCACCGCCGGAGCACTGCCGCTGCCCGGGGTAGCAGCGGCAGGGCTCCGGTGGTGATTTAAAGGGCCCGGGGCTCCCCACAGTGGAAGTTGCACCAGGCCCTTTAAATCCCTGCCCGAGCCCAGCTGCCAGAGCCCTGCGGTGATTTAAAGAGCCACTCGAGCCCCACTGTCGGAGCTCTGGCGGTGATTTAAAGGGCTGGGGCTCCCCACAGCAGCTGGAGCCCCGGCCCTTTAAATTACTGCCGGGGAAGCGGTCCGGTACGGCAGCTGGTACGCCGTACCGGACCGGCTTACTTTCACGTCTGCTTGCGGGGCTCTCACTACCGGGCTAAAAATAGCTGTGTAGACATTTCTGCTCAGGCTGGAGCCTGGGCTGAGACACCCCATTTCTCCCCCTTGCTGGGTTTCAGAGCCTGGGCTCCAGCTCAAATGGGAACATCTACACTATTTTTAGCCCCGTACAGCAAGTTTGAGTCAGTTGACCCAGACTCTGAGACTCGCTGCCACAGGTTTTTATTTGCAGTGCGGATGTATCTAAGCTTTCTACCTCCTCCTCTATGAATTTGAGAATTGATGCTCAATACACCAAAAGTCATGCGATACTTACCTCTGAGCAGTTTTGTCTGCATTCTTTAGCATCCTATGTGCTCAGCTGGTTTTTTGGACAGGACAAACTTTACTGCATTCATTTTATGTAACAATTTGCTTCTGTTGCCAACAAGATGCAGCCTAAGCTACAGCAAGTCCTGCATCACCGAGAACATATGCTACCTATGAGATAAGGGTTTCATGTTAGAAGAACACACCTATGAGAGATGAAATTTAGTTACATAAGGGTCCAAACCTGCCATCCTCATTCACTCCAACTAGTGGGATTATTCATGGAGAGAAGTACTGCTCAGTGTGAGAGAGTGGCAGAATCAGATCTGCGACGGAAAGGAACTGAATGTTTATTATGTATTTGAAATTACATCAATGGCCACAGAGATTGGGGCGGGTGATGTGGGAATTTTATAAATCTAAATTAAATAAAATATATCTCCTTATCCCAAGAGTTAAGGTCAAAATTGTGTCTGAATAGAATCCAGCTACCACAAGGAAAAATATATTATGCCTTCTCGCCAGATTTCATCTCTTTACAAAGAACAAAGCAATGGTTCAGATCCTCGGCTACAACCATAAAGTGCACTCCATAGCTCAGGATGGGAGCTGCAAACGTAGCTTTTGTGTTTTCCCAATCCTGGCCCTACTGCAAAACAAGATGATCCCCTGGCATAATTTAGAGCAGGCTGAGGGCTGCTGCAAATTACAGCCACTGCCAATGACCACAAGAGGCCAGTACTACAACCAGAGATGAGTGGGGCATAGCACCATCCAGTCCATGCCTCCTATTCCCAGACATGCCTCCTCAGGGAGGATGGGCTGCAGAGGAGCTCCAATGCTGGCTCTACACCATGATTCTCCCATGATGAGGTATGATGTCTCCATGTCCAAATTCTGCTGGAAATATGGTACAAAACCTCTGCCTCGCTCCCATGGAGCTGGGCCTATATGTCAGAAGGTCTGCAAATGAACAGCTGACACATCCAGCCACTTCCTCACAGCCATATAATCACTGATCATGCGTAATCACCCCAACTGGCTTGCACTGCCCACTCAACGTTAACTCCCAAGCTCCCCATGGCAGCGGGAGCTAGGGTCAGGCATGGACCGTATTCATCTGCTTGATATGTGGTGGAGTGAAAGGAAACCCATGTATGGCTAAGCCACTACAAATTTAAATGAATAAATTAACATTTATAAACACACGAGCGCTTGAGTAGCTCACCTATCAACTATAGAGCCTGGTAACTTGCCAGAACTTTGGAGCTAAACCTGCTCATTGCCTCCACTGAGCTCCTAGTACCTAAGTTCTCCAGGGTAGTGGGAGTGAAGAGGCAGGCAATGACTATACAGCTCCTTAAAGTTTTGGGGGGGTATCCTGAAACTCTGGGTCTTAGCCACGCCGAGGAAGTGTTTATGCCTTAAAAAATTGTAAGGGCTGATGGTGAAGGTAATTTCCAAATTTAAATTAGTAAGTAGCTAAGAATTTTAAGCATTCTAAGTGCTGATGGATTATCACCAGAGCTGCAATTGATGAGTTAGTGCTATAAACACCTGTTTATGACTCAACTATTTTTATTTTAATCAAGAAGCAATATGGCAAGCAGAGCGACAGACAAGAAACATGTCCTGAATATAATAGTTTTGAGTTTATGTAGCATCTGATATCATCTCTCCAAAGCTCCCACCACTGCCACTGCACTGAGCTTGATTGTATGGGCTTTCTTAGGGATGAAGTGATAAGACCCTGATTTTTTTCCCTACAGAAACATGGCATAATTCACCAGTCTATCATACACACTATTGTGACTTTAGATTTAAAGGGATAATGTCAAGTAGTTCATAGTCAAAAATATGACCTCCCTTAAAATTCTTATCTGCTGGTAATCTCTGGTTTGGTTTTACACTGGACACTGATTTAGCAGTGTCCTTTAGATACTGTGAGCTAGTTTGTAACACTAGATGCATGGAAATCAATCTCAGATAAGAACCTTAACTGAAGGATTTTCTTAACAACATTTTAATTCTTTCAGTTGATAACCTCACTGCATTTAGACAAACATTAAGATTCACAACCCTGCTCTGAGGTAGGCAAGGATTAAAAAGCTCAGAATATCAGGATTTAGACTAGACAGACAAGGGGGAGATAGTAACTTTTATTGGACCAGCATCTGTTGGTGAAAGAGACAAGCTTTCCAGCTCCACCGAACTCTTCTTCTTTAGAGATGAAAATCTGTGATTTACCTAAAATCACACAGTAAATTAGGGGAAGAGCTCCTAGTCCTGGGTGCTAACAGCTAGATCATACTTCTAAAATGTCACTGAAACTTGAAACGAAGGAGTCTTGCCTAATCCAAACAGGGTTTTTACACCAAACGGGCCTCAAGATGTTCCGAAAACATGAGTTACTCCTCATGTCTGTCATTGTTGCCTTTCACCTTTTGTCACTTAAACTTACAACCTTGAAAATTTAACACCAGCTGAAGTCATTTGAAGATGATCCTGTATACACATTTGCATTTTTGGAGGATCAAAAGCAGGTGGCATTTTCTTAGAAAGTTTCTTTAATTTCTCTCTCTTCCCCTTGCCCCTTTTCTTTTTTTCCTAGTCAGACACAGAGTTTTGGGATAAGATGCAAGCTGAATGGGAAGAAATGGCTCAGAGAAGCTGGATTTCAGAGAACCAGGAAGCACGTGGCCAAGTAACTGTCTCGACCAGTGAGAAGGTAACCTCAGTAACCTATTAACACAGCACATCCTTTCTGTACAGGTTTTAGAGTCACTCTCCTCAGTGTCTATAAGGGGAAAACAAGGAAATGCCTCCCCACAACTACACGCTACCTGCCACTAAGGTGAGAATTTCTCAAGAGCTCAGCTCCCATGTAAGTACCTGAGTAAGGGTCACATTTTCACAAGAGCTCAGCACTTTGAGAGCATGTTGGGATCTGAACTCTTTGGAAAATCTGGCTATACGTGTCACAATAGGAGCTGTGAGGTGCTGAGCACTTTTGAAATCAGGCCCTAAATCAAGTGTGTTGGGCATTTGAAAATCTGGCCCTATGTGTTCAAAAACTTCCCATCCTAGGAATGAATTTCTCTCTCCCGACTCCCCATCTCCTTTATGTATTTTTCTTTGATTTATATTCTCATTTGCTACACATATTAAAACACTCTTTACCTTGCATTGGCAGGAAGGTGGATTGGACAACCCTAAAATTCTGATCCCTAGGATTTATGACCCAGTTTCTATAGTCCTTATTCAGGCATTCATTTCTCTCCCTCAAAGCACATTGCCTGAGAGCACATCCACTCCAGGCAGAGATGACCAGGCTTCATTGGCTGACACAAACTGGGTTGCAGTCACAGAGTAAGGCAAACCCTGTTTCAAACCTAAAACAAGCTCAAGTGCTTGCAATACTGAGCTGCACCTTAGGTATTCATTGAAGGTTTCAGGCTATGTCATAAGTGCAAGCACTGAACCGACATGGAGTTGAAAGCACTGGGGGAGGCTAGTCCATGCAAGACATGCTTTTTTTTGCCAAAGTTTGATGTATTTGGTGCACACTGGGACCAATCCTGCTCCCATTGAAATGGATGGGGTCTACTGTGTAGGAAGTAATTATCTCCTAAAGTATAATACTTTTGTGAGGGGTTCCCCCTGGGAGCCTCTTCCTCAATGTGAAGAGAACAATGCACACTTGTGATAAGCCAAGATTTTCCCCCAAGCACTCCAGTCAAAGCTCACTGGTTTGGATTAAAACATAAAATTAATTTATTAACTACAAAAGATAGATTTTAAGTGATAGCAAACAGATCAAAGCAGATTACCTCGTAAATAAATAAAACGCAAACTAAGCCTAAGATACTAGAATGATAAGATATGAACTAGCGAATTCTCACCCTGAGTGATAAACAGGCTGGCAGATTCTTAAGGCGCAAGCTGTCTTTCCTTTGCAGCTTGGGTTTCCCAGGTTTTCATACACAGGCTAGAAACCCCTTTAGCCTGGGACTATCACTTCCCCCAGTTCAGTCTTTGTTCCTCAGGTGTTTCCAGGTGTGTTGTTGTAGGGAGAGTGAGGTACCATCAGGATGTCATTTCCCCCTTTTATATCTTCTTCCCACTTCCTGGAAAGCTCTTTTGCTGTGACCTGAGTCAAACAGTTCCCATTGGGTAGTGCTATCTCTGAGAGGTTTCTATTGTATACAGTTCCTAGGGAAGTCTTTGTGCTTGTGTGCATTTCCTCAATAAGCCATTAACATTGTTTGGACGTTTTACTTTTGTACCCGAAAGACTGCTTGTGGGTGTTTTCAATCTCACAACATGTTTCAATAACATATACCTAGCCAAACTGCATAACTTCACATACGATAGCACATACAATCCAACAAAATATTAATGTCTAGCAGATCAAGACTTTTAGAATGATACCTTAAAAGGCATATTTTGTGCAAAACATATCCTAATTATATGACAGTGGTGAATAACGGGGTGCCAGGGTGTCACAACTTTCTTGGAAACTAGGGTAAATATAAAGGGCCAGTAACAAGTGCCCCAGTCTGTTGGATCTGAACCACACAGTTTTACATTTTTTTTATTGAAACTTTGCAAGGGAACTCATACCATTTTCATGCAGCAAAGAAGTTTTACACCTAGCTGGGAAATGATGAGCTATTTAACTGTATGTACTTAATGTTCCTTGCTACTGTGTTTCATCACTGAACCATTAACTGTCTGCTCCAGGGCTATTATTTTCATACCGAAAACCCTTTCAGAGACTGGCCTGGTGCTTTTGAGGAAGGATTGAAAAAACTGAAAGAAGGAGACCTGCCCCTCACTATCTTATACATGGAGGCTGCCATTCTACAAGACCCCAGTGATGCAGAGGTATTCACTCCCCTGCCTTTATCTAAGGAGGGGAAGTAGCTACAAGTGTCTCACTTCACCTAGCGTAGCAAGGATGGGGAGGATTCAAGGTCAAAACCTTTGGCAGTGGTGATTACGTGAAACAAAGTGGAAGGTAACAATGTGTATGGAGTATCACATACTTTGAAATGAATTAAGCAGAGCTGATCAAACAATGAAAACTTACTTATTTTTCAGTTTCAAAATTTCCAAGCTTTTATTTGAATATGTTAATCAGTTTTTTTAAAAATTATTTGACATGACCATCAAAATGTTTCAGTTACCAAAAATTCTGGCAAATGAAAAATGTTTATAACCATTTTCAATCAAATACATATATATATATATATATATATATATATATATATATATATTCAATCAAGATATATTTTTAAAGTATTTCTTTTGTTTTGTTTGTATTTTGGGGGGGAGGGAACATTTCAACAGTTTTTCACAAAAAAATTCCATTGTAGAAAAAGACCATTTTTCAATGTAAAAAAATTTCCACCCCGCTCTAGAATTAAGATATTCTTCAAATCTGTATTGCAGGTTCCTAGCAAACATTACAGCATTTTTATTTGTAAACAATAATCTCAGAAACACATAGGAATACTGGCTAATAGGTAAGGAAATGGAAGGTTCTGAGATATGGCAGAGAAAGTTAATTGTAGTTGATACTAGCATACAGCAAAAGCTAGGACTGTAATATATTTGTAAGGCTGCATGTGCTCCATCTGCTGTGTGTTTCGGGTATCTAATGTTAAAAGGCAGTGTGAATTATTTGAATGTTAGAGCTGAAATTGATGTGTGGGATGTGGAAGCAACAAAAAATAGCCTAGAAATCAGGTGTGAAGAAAGGAGGAGCCAAAGACCGAGTCCTATAGGCCAGCAAGAGAAAGGATTTCACAATTACCTGACTGACATGATGCAATTTACATGAAACTGTCTGAGGAGCAACATGAAGCAGAAATAAGCCACTTACCACGGGTGCCGTGAAAATACTGATGTTTACTGTACTGCAGTATTTGTGGTATGTCATACGTAGAAATCATAAAGATAATGGAATGTCAAGAATTTAATAGGTCCACTGAACGTTTATTATTTGCATTAAAGGCTGTGTTACAAGCACAATTTCAGCCTGTATATCTGTCACAAGGTGGTCTACTCATTGCTGTGTGGCGCATCCTTCTGGCGATTAGCTTCGCCCAATTCAGTGCCCCCTTTCTTCTCACAATATGGCCACCTCGTGACTCAGCCCTCCGGCCAAGTCACTCTCTGTTTTCCCCTTTCGGGCAAGTTTTTTCAGAGTCCTTCTCCACTGGCATCCTCACCCACTGCACTGACTACATCACTCCCACAGTGACTCGGGCAGTCTTCCCATTCACTGCCACTAGCAATCCCATTCTGCAGGGGATGATAGGGGAACCCAGACCCGTCCTCTGCAGTGGGTTCCAGTCCAGGGCCCTATAGCAAGCAGTTAAGGTCTGCAGCTACACTAACCTTACTGCTCTCACCCATGGACTATTTCTACTGTGCTTCTCCAAGCTTTTCATTCTTCAGCCTTCCTAGTTAGACTCCCCTCTCTCAGGCCTACTAAGGTTCTTCCTGGGTTCCTATGCCCCATCCTTCTCCCTTACCTCAGGGGGAGAGATTGCAGACTTCCTCCCTGCACTCTCCCATGTTGCTTCCAGCCTCCTGGCTTTATAGAAGTCCCACCTGTTCCTTCAGAAATGAGCTTCCTTGTAATTAGCTCCCTCCCCACAGCCTAAATCTTATGCATTTGCAGCTTAATTGGCTAATTGGGACCACCCCTCTTAATTCAGCTCTTCCAGGGCTGGCATGGAGAGTACACCACATCACAGTACTTAAAAGCTATGACTTTTTGGGGAGAAGGGCATTCCTTTCATTGTGCCAGGGTTTATGGGGCAAAATATTAGAGGACCAGATCCTCAGCTGGCATAACATGCTATAGCTTCACTGAAACCAGTGGAAAAGAAAGAGTGGGATTCAACATAATACTGTAAAGTCTGTCTTCAGATATGCACAGGCCACTGCACCTAAAATCAACAGGAGTGGTTGTGTATGTGCGTCTGAGTCCCGCTGTGTCTACTGCTGTATGTGCCTGATGCAACAAAATGATGGTGTCGAATCTCCCTCACATTGTAGGGGTGAAACTATTTTCTTCCGCATTTTCAGATAAAAGCCATTTAGAATGTGCAATAACTCAGCTGTGAGAAAACAGTATGGGATCTGACAGTGTAGAATCACCATTGACTTCAATGGGAACTTCACATGGATAAACGTGGCCTAAAGATATCCAGAATCACTTTGGTTTGTACTGTTGGTGTATTGGCAATAGAAGTACTGTAGTTAGGCCAGTGTTGGATACATGCTGCTGTCTATATGTGTCCATTTATTTAAGCAAGCCATAGGGAGATTGCTCTGTGATTCCAATTGCACTTGGGGACATATCATAAAACAACAATTATTATTTTGCAGGCCTGGCAGTTTCTTGGTATAACACAGGCAGAGAATGAAAATGAGCAGGGAGCTATTGTCGCCCTCCAAAGGTAGATGAAGATATTTGAAAAATAATGAATCCCATCAATATTAGTTAATGGATGCCTGTGCGTATGTCATCTCACACTTGTGTTCTGACCTTTTATATTTAATTGGGGGGCGGGAATGAGTGGCATACAGAAGAGATGTGCTACCTCTAGTGTCCATAGCATGATTTTGCATTCCTATGGAGTTAATGGCAATATTAAATATTATATTTAATTAACTAAATGGAAACACAAAAGAAAACCTATGTGTCACAACAAACCTGAATTAGGCACAATGCAAATAAAATGTCTTTTCAATATTCTAGACACTTGATATATTTTCTAAAGGGTTTCTGTCTTAATGAAAATGTTTCCTTAATTGGATGAGGCTCCTCTCAACCACTGAATACTAATTGATGGAGAACATTGCTAGGTTGATGGGAATTTAATGAGCATGCTACACCTGTTAAGTAAATGCCTATTCCTAAATATCAGTGTTATTATTCTGCCTTTATCTGTAGTGAGTGTTGCTGCACTATATTCCGTTTCCACTCGTAGCCGAGTATACACTCCAAACTTAATTGCATTAGCTATGTTAACATTCAAGCCAATTTACCTAAGGATACTTCAATTATTGTAACTCATTTATATGTAATGTAATCTTTTCCTTACCTGCACAGAAATCCAAAGGATTCCCTGAAAAAGTTTGTCCCTGATAGGTTGAAACGTACAACAATGCTACTCACAGATACAGTGGACCAGATTCTCCTGTGCATTATGGTGGTGTAAAGCTGGAGAAAGCCTATGGAAGTTCATGGGCTGACTCTGGCTTTACAAAGGTGTAGCGGAAGG
Organism: Lepidochelys olivacea; assembly: GCF_965140295.1. Lineage (NCBI taxonomy): Eukaryota > Metazoa > Chordata > Testudines > Cheloniidae > Lepidochelys > Lepidochelys olivacea. The sequence goes on from NC_140419.1 coordinate 11,436,602, forward strand.
CAGAATCTGGCCCAGCAGTTCTATTGAAAAGGATGGGCTTTGGTTTCAATCTTCAAAATATCTTTTTACATAGCCAAATGCTTTCTACAACTGCCCACTTCTAGAGTACTCAAAAATCTTCTATTTGTTTATTAGGCAGGTGCTATTAAAAAAAGGCTTCCTCCCACATTTGCTATGCCCTGCTGATAACAGAAAGTGTGGGGAGTATTAGCTTTTTATTTATATAACACCATAGGCACAGATGGCACATAACACACACAAACAAGGCAAGGTCCCTGCTCCAAGATCCTGCTGTCCTTACTAATGTGAGTGGTTCTTTACGCACACAAGCAGTCCCAAGGAAGCCACTAGCACTACTTTTATGAGTAAGGGTTGCAGGATCAGGCCCTGAGTTGGAAGAATTGATGCACTGCATTTTGCTAAATGAAAGTAAGATATTTTTCTTCTCTGTTTAGGTGCTTGCAGCTGCAGCCAAACAACTTAAAAGCTCTGATGGCCTTGGCTGTGAGCTACACTAATACTGGCCATCAACAGGAAGCCTGTGAAGCGTTAAGAAACTGGATAAAGCAAAACCCAAAATACAAGTATATAATGAAGAGCAAAAGAGGGTCTCCAGCACTTACCAGGAGAATGTCTGAGCCATCAAAAGAAAGGTAAACCTGGATTAGCATCCTGAAGAAGTTAGGCCCAGATTCTCGGCTTCTAACTTCCATTGATTTCAATGAAGTTTCTCAAATGTACAGTGCACTGCTCAGATATTTTTAAGTTAGATAGGAACATAAGACCCAAGGTCCATCTAGTCCATTATCCTGTCTCTGACAGTGGCCAGTACCAGTTGCTTCAGAGGAAAGTGTAAGAGTCCTCCAGTAAGCATCGTGGGATAGTCTTCCCCTTATTGGGTCTCATTCTGGTCTCTAATAGTTGGAGATTAGTTTAAGCCCTGAAGCATGAGATTTACTATCCCTTCAACAAAATTTATCATTAAATTATAATGCTGGGTGTTCTTGATATCCACATAAATGTCCAATCCCTCTTGGGGAATCTTGCTAAATTCATGGCCACAGTGACTCCCCAGTGTCTTCCTAAACAATCCCAATCTTTTAAATCTCTCTTCATCAGAGAGTTTTTCCAGACCCTTGATCAGAGCCCTTCTTTGAACCCCTCTAATCTTGCAATATCTTTTTTTGAGATGGGGTGACCAGTACCGCACACAGTATTCCAGGTGAGGCTGTATCACTGATTTATAGATAGTATGATATTCTCCACATTACTGTCCAGAAAGAGTAAGAAAAACAATTGCAGTTAAAGTGATTAAATCATTGGATCAGGAAAATCTTTTTTAAATATGGTATAGTATCCGTGCGAACACACACAAGCACATAGTCCATTCAGAACATTTAGAAGTTGTGCGGCAGTAGAAGGTAAACTTTCCCTTTACCACCAGTTCCTATTGTTATTTTGGTAGTCGATCTAAACATTAGATTTCCACTTACATTGGTGGTGAGACGTATCTATTTCTGAACTTTTTAAATACCTTCAGCAACTGCTTCATAGACCCAAAATGCTGGGAAGATTCCATTTAATGCCATTTTGAAATGGGGCGTTATGTTTATTATTATCAACAAGCCTTGTGCTAGCAAGATCATTTTGACTGAGCAACAATATAATAGGGAACTTCTGTTGAATGATGAAGTGTGTTATATTGGGCTTAATCCAAAGTCTGTGAATTTAGGAATCTAAATTTTGGCATCTGTCTTTGAAATCTTGGCTGTAGATTTCAAAATCTTTATCTAAGACTCTTGAGGATTGACCACCATTTTTGCCAACCTGGTTTCCTTGCTTTAACCTTGAGAGAAGCCCCTAATCCATTTTTTAGGGTGCCAGAGAGAATTGATACAGCTTCAACAGCTCTTATAGCCCATATTTTAGATATGCTTGAGTTTTCAGCAGCTCTTTGGCTTAGTGACAGTAAACCTTTGAACTCTAATGGCCAGTTCTCAACCAGAGTTGGAATAAGTCATTACAACAATTGCACTGAAGATGTCTATTTGCACATGTTTTAGAGGAGTATAAAGACTTGAATTGCTGGCTGTGCAGTAGATGGTGCAGCATTTACAAAGAACTGTAAGATGCAGCGTGGTGTTATTTTTCACCCTTTTCTAGTTCATTACTTGAAGAAGTAAAGGAATTGTACCTGGAGGCAGCTCACCAGAATGGTGAGATGATAGACCCAGACTTGCAAACAGGACTTGGAGTGCTCTTCCATCTGAACAGAGAATTTAACAGAGCAATAGACGCATTTAATGCTGCCTTAACTGTTCGGCCAGAGGTACCTATTACGATTTTGCATTAAAAAAAAGTATCATTTTACAAGCCACTCTCTTCCTTTCCAACTTGAAGCTGACCAGTATTAATGAGATGTCTCTTCAGCCATTAAAATTTTAATACCTGAAATAGAAATGTTAATTGCAAGAGAGCCCTAATGAGAAACAGATTTATGCATGTCCAATTTTTGGCTGCACACGGATTCATTGGAGTAATTTTATGAAGTTGTCTAGAATCATGAGTCAGATCCTCACATTCCACACCAATTAACAGCGGGTACAAGTATTTTCTGGACTGTTCATTACTTTCGAGGGCCGGGGAAGGTCTCATATCCTTCTGTCTTAAACCAATAGTAGAAAACTCTCATTTTGTTATCAGGACTATTCATTATGGAACCGCCTTGGAGCAACCTTGGCAAATGGGGATCGAAGTGAGGAAGCTGTGGAGGCTTATACTAGAGCATTAGAAATTCAGCCAGGCTTCATTAGGTCCAGATACAATTTGGGAATAAGCTGCATCAACCTAGGAGCCTACAGGTGAGTTATGAAAAGAATATCAACATTTAAAGCCAAAAGTAAGGTGGGCTTCTAAAAACTGAAAAATTATTTTTGAGTTAAAAGTCTATAACATGTATTCTGATCTTTGTTTAATTTAAGATATTGTTATAATGTTTGGATGAATGTAAAGCATTTTGGAAGATGGGATAATATATATGAATATATCTTAATGAGCCACCATTTCTGCCAATTGACAGTACAATATAATAAAACAATTGAAGAGTATGTTATAAAAAGTTAAGGCCCCAGTTCAGCAAGGTACTTAAGCACATAGAATCATAGAATATCAGGGTTGGAAGGGACCTCAGGAGGTCATCTAGTCCAACCCCCTGCTCAAAGCAGGACCAATACCCAACTAAATCATCCCAGCCAGGGCTTTGTCAAGCCTGACCTTAAAAATATCTAAGGAAGGAGATTCCACCACCTCCCTAGGTAACGCATTCTAGTGTTTCACCACCCTCCTAGTGAAAAAGTTATTCCTAATATCCAACCTAACTTCCCCCACTGCAACTTGAGACCATTACTCCTTGTTCTGTCATCAGCTACCACTGAGAACAGTCTAGATCAATCCTCTTTGGAACCCCCTTTCAGATAGTTGAAAGCAGCTGTCAAATCCCCCCTCATTCTTCTCTTCCACAGACTAAACAATCCCAGTTCCCTCAGCCTCTCCTCATAAGTCATGTGTTCCAGTCCCCTAATAATTTTTGTTGCCCTCCGCTGGACTCTTTCCAATTTTTCCACATCCTTCTTGTAGTGTGGGGCCCAAAACTGGACACAGTACTCCAGATGAGGCCTCACCAATGTTGAATAGAGGGGAACGTCCCTACCTCTCCTCCCAGTTTAGTGTCATCTGCAAACTTCCTGAGGGTGCAATCCATACCATCCTCCAGATCATTTATGAAGATATTGAACAAAATCGGCCCGAGGACCGACCCTTGGGGTACTCCACTTGATACCGGCTGCCAACTAGACATGGAGCCATTGATCACTACCCGTTGAGCCCGACAATCTGGCCAACTTTCTATCCACCTTATAGTCCATTCATCCAGCCCATACTTCTTTAACTTGCTGGCAAGAATACTGTGGGAGACCGTGTCAAAAGCTTTGCTAAAGAAGACTCAATGGGACTAATCATGTGCTTAAAGTTAGGCATGTGCTTAAGTGCTTTGCTGAATCAGGGCTTACGATCCAAATATCTCAATTTGTCAGAACAAATGTTATAAGGCAACAAAGACAGAGCACTGGGCTGGGAGTCAGGAGACCTTGGTTTCAGAGCTGATTGCGGGAAAAAGTTCCCCATGAATAATTTCAACAAAAATGAAAAATTTTTTCATCTAAATTTTTCTCTGACTTTTTTGGAGTTTTTGTAAAAAAGAAAAATGAAAGTTTGGGGAAAAAATATTCTTCAGTTGCAGAAAGTAGAAACTATTAATCAAAAACTGACATTTCACTTGAAAATGGCTACTTGTCAGAAAGGAAATTTCCATTGGAAAAACTTTAATGGAAAAATTTTGACCAGCTCTCCTGAGGTCATTTCTGGCTCTTCCACTGAGCTTCTGTGTTTCCTTGGGCAAATCCCTTGATCTCTCAGACTCATTTTACCATTTAAAATGAGAACAACATTACTTACCCTCCTTTGCAGAGTGTTTTGCAATCTATGGATGAAAAGCACTAAGTATCAGTTGAGAATTTCAAAGCAGTGCAAGTGATTTTATCTGCCATGAAACTTAAAATCAATAGAAATATTTCTGTAATTAAAAAAATCAAATGAAAACAGTTGATTTTAAAACATTAAATGTTTCTTTGCAATGTGTGAAACACTAATAATGCAGCACCGTGAATATGAAAGTGAAAATTAAAATGACTATTGATTTGCATTGCCCAAACTGAACAAAATGTGAAGTAAACATTTATTATAATTACTACATTTTTCATCACTAATGAGACATAACATGCTGTATCAAGCTGGCAAACTGGGTGATTCCAATGGCTAGCAACACTATTCCTCTACCCACAAAGATGAAATTAAAAAAAAAACAAAGAAATGCAGATGCCCACTTGAAATGGTTCAATCTACATGTTAGTTTTAAGTCTTGTTTATACATGAAAATTAAACCAGAATAAAGTAGGGTGTGAATTTTAAGGGGATTAACTATTCCTGAGTAACTCCATATGTGGACACTCTTATTCCAGAATAATAGTACCTAATTCCAAAATGGATTTCTCTAATTTGGAATAAGGCTCTCTTATTCCAGAATAAGAACATCCACACATGCAGTTAATCAGGAATAATTACTCCAGAATAACTCCCCATCTAGACAAGCCCTTACTAGGGAAGGGATGTCTTAACAGAATGGTACAGTACCTAATTTTCTATAACACCTACACACTCAGTGCAGACAGCTTTCAAAACAGTGATTTCGGGCCAGATCCTGGAGTATGTTCAAAGGCAAAACTCACAGAGCTTCAGTATGTTGCCAAACCAACCATTCAAAAATCATGAGTCAGATGCCAAAAAAAATCAGATTAAAAAAAAAAAAGACACGTTGGGTTCTATTTGTTTGTCTTCTGGTTTTTGAGCCTTTAGGTCTACTAAGTTCCTTTTTGTAATTATTCCAGGAGGAAGCCAAACAGTTTGGTGTATTTCCTGGAAATAAAGTCCCACATACCCATTTACCATTAAATGCATATTCCAGGCACTTGGTTTATTTGAAAGTGGGGGTTTTCCCCTTTAGTGGCTCATTTTCCACGCTTGCCATCAAAATGCCTAGCCACTGGACTGGTGTGCCAGCAGCCAGCCTTGTTTGCTTCTATCTTAGGGTTTTATATGGCCCCCATCAGCACAGTCTCCAAGCACCTCACAGTCATAAAGTATTTATCCTCACAACTCCCTTGTGAAGGGAGGAAGTGCTATTATCTCATTTTACAGAAGGGCATCTGAGGTCCAGAGAGACTAAGTGACTCACCCAGAAAATCTGTGATGGAGCAGAGTCTTGGGTCTCCCAAGTCAGTTCTCAAACAACTGGACCATCCATACATGCCTATCAGATCATAAGACAAGATGGTCTCTCTCCATAAACCCCTTTCCTGTAAGTCTGTGGCTCAATACACATTTCATACACGGATCAGCTTCTCTGTGTGAATCAAGGGTAAAATCCAGGTCTGTGTAAAAAGAGTCCCAAGTGTCAACAATACAATTAAGATAACAAGGCACGTGTATAATGGAATTCATAACCACACTAAGGAGAATTTCCCCAGGCACTTGAGTAGGTTCATCTCTGCATCACTATACAAGTGGAGCCTTTTTGATACATAACAATGAAGTCTTGCAGCAACACTTTTGTCCGGAATTGTTAAAGGCAGATCAAGCAAGAATACTACAAAGAGATCGTGGTCTCCCATGTTGTCAGATAATGTGTTTGATTTTACTGTAATGCCTTAGAAGGAAGACAAAATATACTTTATTTTTTAAACAAAAGAGATTATGTTGTAATATGTGGATGTTGCCTTTCTTTCCTCCCCACACAGAGAGGCTGTCAGCAATTTTCTCACTGCTCTCAGTTTGCAAAGAAAGAGCAGGAATCAACAGCAGGTTCCCCAGCCGGAAATTTCAGGCAATATCTGGGCAGCTCTCAGAATTGCTCTGTCTATGATGGACCAGCCAGAACTATTTCAAGCCGCTAATTTGGGTGATCTGGATGTTCTGTTAAGAGCTTTTAATCTAGAACCGTAAAAAAAAAGCAGCCACGTCACGAAGATGTATTAGGAAATGCAAAACTCTTTCATTACCAGTTTCAAAATGATTACGGACACTTTCCAAAAGATCCTGGGCCGTAGAACACTAGGGGAAGTTCTACCAGACATCAGCCAATTCCTGGAAATCTTCAAAAGCACAAAACTTTGTAAATACTATTGAACTCAAATCAAGGATTAAAATGAACAGCAGCTAATCTGACAAAGACCTGACCTAGATGAAGCAGTCATACCCGAAGAACCTTCATCCCATGCAAGATATGCATATATATATACACTCACACCTATACAGAGAAAATACATTTAAGACAAAACCTAATAATCCTTGTTGCACGTTAGAGTGGGAAGCAGCACATCCAAGGAACCTTATTGCTCATTGCACTAAATTGACACTGCATGCCCCTACAATGTGGAGTCCCTATACTTTTGTTTGTTTGTTGGCCATTCTCTTCAAAGTCCTACTTCCACATAGCTCTGACAGGAGGTAATTGTACGGTAGATATATTTTGTGGTGAATATATTAGCTTGCAATCAATGAGGGCTTTGTTTGTAAAGGTACCTTGTTTCAATTTTACTTTTGGACCTAATTCACAGGCCCTCAGAGATGGAATTCAGGAGGAATTCTGCACATGGAAGATTTACAGGGTTAGGCCCTTTATTTACTAGAGGGATGAGCTTTGTAAGCAGAAGCAGTAATTTGTATTAGAATTTTTGTTGTTTGTACCAATTACGGCCCCAATCCTGCAAAGAGCAGGATTCTGCCTATGTGGAGGTCCTGGTAGGTTTCAGGCCTGTGTATGTGCGTAAGCACTTTAATCTTTTGTAAATGTATGCTGTGCTTTTATTTATTTTTAAAGTAGGAACAAAAGATTTAATGAGATATATATATATATAGCCTTGTTGGCATAAAGGACCAAATATAACTTCTTGACACTAGATAGAGAGCTTTCCAAATCCTAGTGTTAAAAATGCAAATAGGGTATCAGTTATAATCTCAAGTGAATAGAATATTTATTATGCATGTACCAGTAGTTTCACACACACACAAAAATACAGATTAATTGGAGGTAAATGTCATCTTAGAAAAAAAATGAATCTCTTCCTTCAGCTTTCCACAGAAACTAAAGAAGAATCTGTTTAGGAGCAGATGTCTACAGACCATACTCTGGGGGAAAACTTCCACTGAAGTGAAAAGATTTGCCTGAATAAGGACTGCAGGACAGGGGCTATAGAGGTTGATCCTGCTCTCACTGAAATCAATGGCAAAACTCTGATTGACCTCAATGGTTGCAGAATCAAGACCTTAGTTTTCAGTAGTGTTTAAAGCTCCTAAAATAAAGCCTGCATCTACATGGTTCCAAATGCTTCCTATGAAGTACTGAGCACCTTCAACTCTGACTTCAGAATGAGTTTTTCAGCACATATTAGGGGTTGGGTACAATGCACATGTATAGCACAAAGGGAATCCATCCACCCAAGACAGATCTATAGAGTTGTACAGAGTTAATTTTCAAGTACTGTGGTTTAGGGTTTGGGGGGTTTTCTTTTAGTACTTTCTCTAAATAGTGAAAAACATTTTTACATTAAAGATATACTGCGTTGGTTTGTGTTTAGGAATGGACAGGACAAGGTAGTTATTGCAGGTGAAAGCGGAAAAACTAACACAGTCCCTTTAAATGACATTTTACCCTCCCCCCGCTCCCAAAGAGCTGTATCAAAAAAGCCACTGCACAGATTGTAGGGCAAGGAGTCTACTTCATTAGTACAAATAAAAATTTTCTTGCAATTGTCTCTTATTTTGAGCAACCACTTAAAGGAAAACACCTTGTTTAGCTATGCCAGAAGGTGGACATTGGATGTGGTTTAATTAGGGCACAATTTTATTCTTGAATGTCTGGGAATACCCCGCAGATAAAAGTGTACAGTGCAGGTGATTCCATAAACATTTCAATATATACCCCACAGGGTTTCCATCAGCCCTGCCCCTTACCCATCCTGGTCCCCACCCAAGCTGCTGCTGGGACCTCGCCATTCCCCCCACACACCTCGAATGAGGGTGGGGGGAGGCTATGAAGGCGGAGAGCTCCCTGACGTACCAGTCATAAGAGCCCTGAAACCCCCACCCTGTTTCTACTCCTTTAAGGAATACCTCCTTTAAATCCCTGACCAAGCCATTTTATCTCACCACTGTATCCCTTCCCTATAGAATACTTGCACTGGACATCTGCCCAATGTTTACAAAATGAGTTGTAACACCATTCTCCTTTCATGTTTGCTCAGCTAAGCCCCCCTGAACCTGCAGTGGCAGTGGTCCACAAACTGTGGGGTGTGCCCCCTAGAAGGGCACCGAGGAACATCTGGGGGGTGGCAGGGCTCTGGCCAGGTACCACGGGTGGGGGGAGGGAGCACCACCCTGCCCTGCTCTGCCCCCAGTTCCGCTTTGGCCCCACCCCTGCTCCTGACCTGGGGAGCGTGGACACATTCCATTATTGGTAAGTGGGGGGTGAGAGGAAAAGTTGGGGTACCACTGTGCTATAGGAAAGGTGAAAAATACACTTCACCTTGGCCCATCTGGGAGTGAGGGGCAAATTCCTTTGCAGACACCCACCTGAGAAAGGAGTGACTAGTGCAATGCCCACAGGGGATCCTGACAAAACCCAGTATTTCACTACTTCCATGAGTGGGAGGGTAGGTGCTCCTCCTCTGCTTGGTTCAGATAAAAGAGGCCTTTTCTTGCACTGGCGAGGACCTATATAGTCCCCCACCTCTTTGAGTCACTGTGGGGAGGGGGTAAGTTAGCTGACCTGATCTGTGGCAGCAGCTGAAAATAACTGGCTGGGTTTCTAGCCCTTAAAGGGGCACACACCTTTTCCAACAAGCCAGACAACAGTCCCCACTGCTTCATGTGCAGTGAGATCATTATCTGATATTGTAATCACAAAGTCAGTGACTAAAAATCATCAGTTAAGAATGTATCATTAAAATAACAGCCCCACACAGAGGCGCACCACAGAATGGAGAAATGCTGAAACAGGGGCAGGTATTTGTAAATAAATAAGGGTATAACAACTGACAACTGCAGTTTTCCTTTAAGCGGTGAATACGAAATGCTGGCTGGGAAATTTCATTTTAGCTGAAGCAGGCTTGCTATATTCATATCAGCTGACAACAGTTTGCTCTTTTGCTTTGACAGTGATGTATGATGACAATTCTCAGCTATCAATGAGGCAGAGCAGCGGGTGTCCTGCAACTGAAATCTGGAAAGTGTGGGGTTTTTTGGGTGGTAAGAAAGGAAGGAGGCAGCTCTGGATAGAGGCAACAGAGCAAAGGCATAAAAGCTCAGATCTAGCTTTTTGCTCTCCCATCACACAAGTTGTTTCAGAACATCTCTGTGCGGATAATTATATTACTACAAATCTGGTAAATCTAGCCCTGCTAAAGTTTTATTTTTATGCCATCCAAAACAACAGTTAAACTGCTTGAATTTTCACAGATAAAATGACAAGGTTGATTTTCAAGACTGACAGTAGTTCACAATACCTCTGGTTTTGGACCATGTATTAGTAGAGTGGCTACTTTATTAGTTTGTTTTTAAATGTAGGGTCCTGGGTACACCCCATGATCACCACCACCGAAAAAGGAGGAGGAAAAGCAGATGTCTACTGATTTAACAGGGGAGACATAGCTCAAATCTGTATTCCCCTGTTTATATACACACACAATTGACATTGAAGAGACTTGCATGCACAAATCTAGAGAAACCAAACCTGCCTCCCATAGGCACGTAAGGACCCCAAATTAGCAGAAGCACTGCAGTTCTGCCGTACATGGGGGTTATAGGCTACTGAGTGACCAGCTAAGGGAACTGAATGGCCCACTGAGCTGCTTCTAAGAGGCTCAACCCCATGAATGGTCTCCAGTTGCGTATGGCCAGTGGATGACCAACTGCATAGATCCACTGTCCAAAACTGTGTAGGTGTTGGGGGTAAATTGAAGCAGGAATAAATGCTGTCACAGCACATGGATTGTAGTAGTAGCCACAGAGCAGTAGAATTGGCGCCCCATGCCCTGCCAATAGAGTGTTTGGGGGAAGGGACACAAAGAAAATTCAGGCTGTTTACTCAGATTTTGTATTTGGGCCTTAATACCACAGAACATGGTGAGTAGGAAAATAGAGGGGGAAACTGGAACTACCAGAAAACAAAGGGAAGCTCCACAGAAAACATATGAGAGATCAAATAAAGAGTAAGAAAGGGAATGGGGGGAAAAGATATGCAGAAATATCCACAGAGTTTAGGCAAATCACAGCCTCCTTGGGTCCCTCATTTACCCCCTGCTGTGAAAAGGGGGACATAATTCTCATCCACCTTTGTGCTCTCTCCAGAAAAAAAGCACTAGGAGTGCAGAGTATTCTGTTATCATGCTGCCTATTTGGTCTGTTGTGGGGCAGTTCAACAGTTGGGTCAATTCTGAGAAAGCTAAAAATAATTGTTGAGTGTGCAGTGAGCTCAGCTGCAACACAAAATAGCAATTTCACACTGTGACCATTGCCTCTCTCAGCAGGATGGAAAAGGCAACCTAAGACACCTTAGGGACAGGGTCAAGAAACTGGCATCTGAGACAAAATGGCACTGCTTCTTTGGTTTTTCTTAATCTCACTTTCCTGCTTTCCATTCTCATTACTCTCCTGTTTCTCCAAAAGAGATTTGTTACCTAGCTAGGTAATTAATTTATTCTAAGGTTTGGAGTATTATATAATGTGTATTTCATGTCATTTAAACCACATTCCCGGTTGCAGAGCCCTTGGGGCAGTGGTTCTCAAACAGAGTCTGGGGTCCACTGGGGGGCCGTGAGCAGGTTTCAGGGGGTCTGCAAAGCAGGACTGGCATTAGACCTGCTGGGGCCCAGGGCAGAAATCCAAAGCCCCCACCACCTGGGGCTGAAGCCTGGGGCTCCAAGTCCTGCCTCCCAGGGCTGAAGCTGAAGCCCGAGCAACTTAGCTTTCTAGGGCCCCCTGTGGAATGGGGCACTGGGCAATTGCCCAGCTTCCTACCCCCTAATGCTGGCCCTAGCTTTTAGATGCAGAAAAACAGTTGTTGTGGCACAGGTGCCCATGGAGTTTTTATAGCATGTTGGGGGTCCTCGGATAGAAAAGGTTGAGAACCCCTGCTTTAGGGTATTGGTGACCTTACGCCAGATCTGCTCTGACAAGGTGCTGAACACCCTCAAATCCTGTTGTCTTCAGTGGGAGTCAAGGGTGCACACTATTTTGCAGGATCAGATCTAGTGCATGTATTCAGGTACTGATCCAGGGCTGGATTGTGATACCCTTGCTCATCCTATGTTACGCCATGAGTAGCCCCATTGGAGTCAATAGGAATATTGTGGAGTACAATTACTCAGTGAGAGTAAGGGGCTCCTTTCTAGTTATGTCTATACATTGCAATGACTCCAAAACAATTTGAACAGGGTCTCTTGTGTACTCAAGTTGATGTGCAGTTATCTTCAGTGGATGCCCTTTCCCAGTAGAAATGCAAACATAGTATTTTATGTAAAAAGTTATTAACACTTGTTTCTGATCCAACCCCATTTTTTCCTGTTTCTTTTATCCTCTCTCCCCGTCAAGAAACTATTTTTATGTCCACTTAAAAATTAAATTGAGGTTTCAAACAGATCTCTCTGTGTCTTAATTAATAGTGTTTTCTTACGATGCTGTTAGATAAAAGGTTTGTAAAAATGTGAATTTATTTTCTTTTAAAGAAATGCGTAGCCTCAGGTACAAAAATATTGCATGGAACAGTATTCACATATGAACATACCAAAATATTAACCCAAAGCATGCAAGATACATAATTTGAATGTAAATTTACAGACTGCATGATTAAAGCTCAAACACAGGTGATTTTTAACTATTAATTTATGTAATGGGCTATTTTAAATGGGATTTTAAAAAGTATTAGTCCAGCTCTAAAGTGGGAGATTTACTGTTGACATAAGTGGGGGCAGAATTAGACCAATGCTGACCATTTTTGAAAATCCCATCCTTATAGCTTACTTTGCACTGTAGATTTCACATTTGCTTTTAATATTTATTATATTAATTGTAGAAATCCTTGGAATAAGGTTTTTGCAGCCGCGTCTTTGAGATATTGATCTTTACAAGTGTTAAAGAACCGTGAGACTGGGGGATGGCCTACCCCTCTCGAAAACTGGCAGTTTGGATTTTCAGATTCAGATTTTAAGCTTTTCTTGACAGACTTAGAACAGATGCCACTAAACCAGAGCATCTGATTCCCAGAACCATCTCAAACCATCATGGCTTACTGCTATTGTGGCCATAATTTTCAAATGTAGCCACTTAAATCCGTGGAAGTTAATTTTCAGGCACCCAGTTTGAGAGACATAGGCCCTGAATTTCAGAGGTACAGAGTTTCTGCAGCTGCCATTGACTTCAACCAAAGTTGTGGGCACTCAGCATTACTGAAAACTCAAACCTCAAGGCTGGGCACTCAGAAATAATGGCCCCTTTGGAAAAACTGGGCCTATATGTCACACAGAAAGACAGTGACTAACACTGACTGATTAGATAGGTGATCTTACTACCATTCATAGTACACGGATATCCATACCACAATACAACTGGCACTGACTGACTGCCTGACTGGCAGCCACAATAGAGATGTCGAGAACTAAGGTCCCAGTCCAATCCCCATTGGAGCCAATGAGAACTAGATTGGACCATAAAGTAGTCCTGGAGCAATCTCACTCCAGGTCCATTTAAGAAATGTTTATAAGATATAAACGAGTCACATGGATACACCGTACAGTATTAACTACTCTTCAAATAACATCTAGGCTGGAAATAAAATATCTTATTATAGCCCTCTTCTACTCTCTTTTTCATTGAAAAGAGAAAATATATTGGGGACAGAGAGCTGCATGCTCTCAGAGAAAACATTCTAGAAGAAATGCAAGTTAGTTACCTTCTTAGTTAGCTGATCACATATGGACAATATGAAAAAAGAACATGTGACAACATTAAAAAGGAGGAAGATTACAGGGTCTGAACACAGAATAGCAATAACTGCTGGGGGAGAGGGGATGGAGGAAGAATCAGAAGGAATCTGAAGTTTACTAAAGTAGGCCCTGATCCTCCAAAAGCTCTCACATGCAAGCAGTCCCACTGAGCGAGCTTGCCAGGTGAAGACCTTCATATGCTTTGATCTCCCCTGCCCCCGCTCCCCACCTCTTTTGCAGAATTTGTCATTTACATTGGCAGAAGAATATCCTTAAGTTAGCAGCCTTTTTAATATCAGTACTCTATTGTAAATTTAGAAAAATCAAAATGTTTATATATATATATATTTTATATATCTGAGTACAACATATCTAGACTAAACTAAAAATATATTGTTCTGAAAGACATTCTATGCTGCTTCTGCCATATGCTGCATACTGTTTTTTAAAAGTCCTTACATCTTGCACCAGGTTTTGGCTTTATTTTTAAGCCAATTTACGGCAGACAGGAAAGAAGAGATTATAAGGTCTGTTCATAGTTACACCTGGGCAACCACAATGACTTCACAAATGCCATGATCCAGCAAAGACTTATATGCATACTCAACTTTCTACATTGTAGACCCATGGTTAAGTACACATGTAAGCCTTAGAAGGATTGGGGCCTAAGGATGCAAAGGTGTGAACTAAGGCCGAATTTAACCCTATATTTGAATATTTACATTCTGTTTCAAATCGACCTAGACTGAGCAATCTGTGTCTATATATAACTATGGGGTGACAGGTTAGTCTCTCACAATAGGTAACTTTGCCTCTGTATACTCAGTGCATTACTAGCCATGAATAAATATTAAAACACAGAGCTGTAGTTTACTGATGCTTCAGTTTGATGTTCTCTTGCACTGCTCTTTAAAATAAACTGCTTCCTTAAAAATGAACTGTATGTATATTGATGTGTTTAATTTATTAAGCTTATAGATTTCAATTTGCAGAGCACCACAGTTAATGTAGTATTTTTGTACTGTGTTGGAAGCATGCCTTCCTGTGATTCTTTTCCACATATTAAATTGTATTTATAATTGTGCAATTTTTAAATATGTTTTAAAATAAACTTTGTCTGTGGCTTCAAATACTTGACAGATTTCTTGTGCAGTTGAAGATGGGCTTTGGTTGTTACTGCTTAAAATTAAATGGGGAACTTACTTCTCAGAGCAGATTCATAAATGACTTTTTTTTTCTTTTAAATCTGAGGTTTTCATTCCTAGCTATTTGAAAGCAGAGATGTGTTTCTGTGCTTAAAGTTCAGACAAGACAAGGTTGTTTTGTTCATCACAGATCTGATCCAAAGTCCATTGAAGTCAATGGGAGTTTCTCCAACTGATTCAGTAGCCTTTCGACCAGCTCCCATAAGGTTAGAAAAACAAAACGAAACACAAATGAACAATGCTTTAAAACAGGAAACCCTTAATACTTACAATGCAACTGTAAATATAATTAAAATAAAGATAAAGGGCCTGATTCTCCTCCCCATTTTCCTTGCTGTAAATCAGGAGTAACTCCGTTAAAGTCCATGGAACTAACTAGTGCAGGGCCATTTTAAGTAACAGGGGAATTGGGCCACATCTGCTTAGGGGGCAGATCCTCAGCTCATGTAAACTGTTATTAGCTCCTCTGAAGTTAATAGAACAATGACATTTACACCAGCCGAGCATCTGCTGTGAGGCATTTTCTGTCCCCTCAGAATTGCAGGTGTATTGAAATATTCTCTGAGTTTTTATTGGAATCATGGAAATTGTATCTTCAGGAAACTCTAAAGAATTAAGAATATTATGTCACAGGATCTTTGGAAAAGAAATCGGTAGGGGTTTTAGTGATTAAAAGTCTTCCACAAGGAAGATGCCTATATATTTAGAATAAACTTGTCAAACAAACTGTAGAATACAGATGCGGGGAATTCAGATTTCAGAATTCTGTTCTTCAAAATGTCCCTGTTTGTGAAATTAACAACTGATTGTCATCATCATAATATGCAGAGAAAGCTTTGGGAAGGCTTTTCCTTTTTCCTTGTACACTGTAAATTGCTCAGTGCATGGTAGCACTGAGAAGCCTATGATCTGAAGGGAAAAGCCATAAAGAACATGAACCTCATTCTGGAGATAATCAGTTTTTCCTATGTTTTCACTCAAGCAAACTGTCATAGACTCCAATGGGAGTTTGCCAGACTAGTGACCTCAGGATTTAGCCTTGATGTGAACCGAGCAAACGGTTGTTGGAGAATACATTTGACACTGAATAAAGATCACAGTGATGCATCCTCACAGCACAACCACTACATGGCACTGTGAACACTAAAATTAGATAAGGGATGGAATATATGTTTGTAACAATGTAAACAGGAACAAAACATGATCTGCAATGGGGTGAGAATTAGAACTGACCTTAATACAGCCACCCACCTATTTCAGCCAAAGTTTGGATGAGTCACATGTTAAAGACACTTGTCATGAAGGAACTAAGGGCTGGATTCTACAGTCCTTATTCAGGCAGAAATCCCAGTAGACTTACAGGTTTAGCCCTAAAATGTAAAAATTGAAGCCACACTGTGTTTATGGTTACAGAGCCCTCTAACAAAGTGCATTTACAGGAAGCCAAGTGAACCAAGTCACAGGCTGTAGCTTCCTTTAGCCACTCCATGTTACAGGTTCCACAACAGAAGTGAGGGGCATTGTCGTCATTTAACTAACATTGCTTCACTGGAGCCGTGTTAACTTCTCTAACAAATCTCTTTTTCATGAGTTAAGGCCACTAAATAAAATGTTATGCCATAAGGCACCTAAACCATATTTCCTTCCACACAGCACCAACTTCTCCTCCAACATATGCCCAACCAATACTGAAATACGTTACGGTTTGAATAACAAATTGATTCTTTTCTTTTAGCCTTTTTGCTCCAATAGGAAGCTATGGCCTGTTTTTTATTTAACTGACCAGTTACTTCAGCAGTGCCATCATTTAATCTCAGCAGCCACAGCATTCTCTATTACTTTTTTACTTTGCTATTTATCAAAGAAACCTGCATCTAGGAATTTAAATAATTTTCTCTTGTTGCAATTCCATTTGCAGTTATATTAGACAGGCTAACATAACTGTTATAATTAAAGAATATAAAAACCATTCATAGTTTGGGGCATAAATCACCCAATAAGAGTCAGATTTTCAAGCCCCCAGCAACCCACATTTGGAACCAGATTTTCAGAAATGCTCAGCTCCTGACATGCTGAGCTCTTGTAAAAATCCGGCCCTAAGTGACTGGGTGTTAAAAAGAAACTATCCTTAAGGAAAGGTTATTTCACAATTGCCTGCTACTAGTTTCTTGCACCTTGGTCTGAAGCATCGTATACCAGACACTGTCAAAGTCAGGACTTCAGTCTAGATGGAATTCTGTCTAATGCCCCATCGCCAGTTGCTCGGAAAACTTGGTGGTCTGTTCCTTCTTGCAACTCAGCCCTCTGGCTTAGAGCCTCACCCCTTTCAGGGTAAAAAAGTCCAGACTAAAACTCCAGCATCTTAGTGATAATGTACCAGGCCTTCATCCCTGGTCTGGGTTCAGTTAGGGGGCCAACTTTCTAATCACACAAAACCGAACACCCTTGCTCCACCCATGCCCCGAAGCGCCACTCCTGCCCCTTCTCCAAGGCCCCGCCCAGCCTCCCTCCATCCCCACCCTCCCTCCGTCGCTTGCTCTCCCCCACCCTCACTCACTTTCACCAGGCTGGGGCAGGGTGTTAAGGTGCAGGAGGGAGTGAGGGCTCCAGCTGGCAGTGCGGGCCCCAGGGTGGGGCCAGAAATGAGGGGTTCAGGGTGCAGGAGCTCTGAGCTGGGGCAGAATGTTGGGGTGCAGGAGGGGTTGACGCTCCAGGTGGGGGTGCAGGCTCTGGGATGGGGCCAGAGATGAGGTGTTTGGGGTGCAGGAGGGAGCGTGGGGTGCGGGCTCCGGGAGGGAGTTTGGGTGCAGGTGGGGGCTCCGGGTTGAGGTAAAGGGTTGGGGTGCAGGAGGGGGTGTGGGATATGGATGGGAGTTAGGGTGTGAGAGGGGGTTTGGGGTGCGGGCTCCAGGTGGCACTTGCCTCAGGTGGCTCCCGGAGGCGGCTGGCATGTCCAGCTCCTAGGCCGGGGTTCTCAAACTGGGGGTCGGGACCCCTCAGGGGTCATGAGTTTATTACATAGGGGGGTCGCGAGCTGTCAGCCTCCATCCCAAATGCTGCTTCACCTCCACCATTTATAACAGTGTTAAATATAAAAAGTGTTTTTAATTTATAAGGGGGGGGGTCACTCTTAGAGGCTTGCCATGTAAAAGGGGTCACCAGTACAAAAATTTGAGAATCACTGTCCCAGGCGAAGGGGCCAGGGGTCTCTGCAAGCTGCCTGCACCTGTAGGCACCACCCCCACAGCTCCCATTGGCTGCAGTTCCCAGCCAATGGGAGCTGCGGAGCCGACACTTGAGGGGGGGGGACTGCGGAGCCTCCCTGATTTCCCCCTGTGCTGGCCGCTTCCAGGAGCCGCACGGAGCCAGGGCAGGCAAGGAGCCTGCCTTAGCCCTGCTGCACTGCTGACTGGACTTTTAATGGCTCCGTCAGTGGTACTGACCGGAACCGCCAGGGTCCATTTTTGACAGGGTGTTCTGGTCGAAAACTAGATATCTGGCACCTCTAGGCGTGGCCCCTTTACCCCCAGGGCCTACAGCTCCCCTCCAGTAGGGGAACCCCAGCCTGCCCACTCCTCTGGGTTCCAGCCCAAGGCCCCTCTGATAAACTGTTAGGGCCTGTTTCTTATGATCCCTCGCTGATTTCCTGGGCTGCTTCCTACCTTTGCCTGTTTGCAGGAGTCTGTCACGGAGCTGTGCTCTCCAGTCCTCCCTCCCTGAAGTTTCGTCTCTCCCTGCGGCTTTTCCCAGTCTGTTGCTGAGGAGCTTTCTCGGGGTGGCTCCTAGCCTCTCTGGCAGCTGCCTGGAATCCATCCCTGTTGCTGATTCTCCCTTCAGGGCAGACCCAGGGATAAGCCCCTTGATGCTCTCTTCTCTCAGCCCCGTATTGGCCTTGCAGTCCTTCCTTTACATGAACTACCAGGTTTGGTTCTCTCCACGTGGGTCTAATCTTTCTCCCCTCTAGGTGCCACATAATAGGCTAATAGGGTTCTCCGGCTCCCCTTAACCCTGTCACTGCCAGGCTGGAGTTTACACACCTCATCACACGCCCAAATTCCAATGCTGTATAAGGTATACTCAGTAAGGCCCTGTGTGGACCATAGTTAAGTATGTCAAACCTTTTGCTCTTTGTTAGCCAGGCTGTCAAAAAACAAGATCTCTGTTTGTGTCCCAGTTGTCTCCTCCCAACACCAAAACCCGACCATAACAAAGGAATCAGTGGTTTATTTCTAGAGGTTAAAATACCTTGTGCCATCACCACAGCAACCGCTGTATCACTTTTATGAAATGCTCAGGATGTGTCCTTACCCCCTCTAATACTTTAAAAGCACGGATCAAGGTCTTGTTACATCCTTTCTCAGCTACTCAGATTTCGGATTCTAATCGCTGCAGGAGGCATTAACGTATTTATCCTCACAACATCCTTGTGAAAGGCAAAGTGCTATGATCCCATTTTACAGATGGGGAACTGAGGCACAGAGTGACTCTGGTCTGGGTCTACACTTAAAAAATTAAATCAAATAGCTATGTTGCTCAAGGCTGTGAAAAAGTTTGCACCCTGAGGACTGTAGTTAGGTCAACCTAACCCCCAGCATATAGACAGCTGGACTGACAAAATAATTATTCTGTCCATCTAGCTCTAGCTACCATCCCAGAGAGATAGATTAACCACACTGACAGAAAAAAAATCCCTCTGTCCACATTGGAAGTAGCATAGACATGGCCAGTGGGATTTGTCCAGGGTAACACAAGAAATCTGTGATAGAGCAGAGAACTGAGCCCAGGTCTTCAAATTACCAGACTAGCACCCTAACCCCTGAACCATCCTTCTTTTTATAGTAATGGCAGCCATCCTGCACTCCTCACATACTTAAGGGGCTATGGCCAATCTGTCCACAGAATTATAGACCCACTGGCCATGTCCGTGCCCTAATTTGCCCTCAACCCCTATGCTTCTGTAGAGAAAGCCATGTCAGAGTCATCTTTGGAATGCTATTTCCTCCTGCAGTGCGTCTTTTTATGGCCTAGCCCCATATTGAGCATCAGAAGCCCCCCAAAAAGCATGTGTAATTTGATGAAAAGCAGGTCTAATATCTAAAGATGGGATTTGAGAGGTTACAGACAAACATTTACAAAGGCCTAACCTAGAAGAACACAGTAGAAACCTATGTATGAATGGAGGGAGCTTGCACAGATCAGTATTGCCAGCCCCAAGCATTCAAAAATCAGGTCAGGTCTCTAAAAATCATAAGAGTGGCTTAAAAATAGTCAGTTTTTTTAAAAATAATACATTTTAGGTTCTACTTGTTTGCTTTTTGAATCTTTAGGGAGCCCTAGGTTCAGGTTTTCAATCTTTTCTCTGCAACTATCAAGGCTAGAAATTACCTTTTTCCTTCTTTTCTTTTTTTAGTTGAGAGTGGAAATTCTCATGTACCTCCTCTGCTCTAGTTGTTGGGGCTTTAAGGAAAACACCAAATATCACAAGGTTCACAACTGTGCGAACTCGCACCACCAAAAGCTGCTCAGTTAACTTGAGATTTCAAAGAAAAGAAAGAGGCAAAAAAGACAACATGATCCCCAAGATGTGAGAATATTTTTTAATTTAAAACAATTGCAACAATATTTCATTCATATCCCTTCTTATCTCAAACAAATACTCTCCAAAATGTTACCAGTGCTTCAAGCAAACAATGCTGAATGGTGCAAAATAAACTATTACAAACACTTCCAGTACACAACAGAAAACCTCAAAAGATGTGGCAGGAATCAGAAATTGATCTGATCCATTAATGAGGGGGGGCTGGGAATGGGAGGGGAATAAAAAGGCATTTCCAGTTACAACATGTTTTGCATAGTCGTTCAATGCATCTGAAGTCAGATAGCAAAGAAAACAGAGATGACTGCCACAGGGATGGAAAACAAAGATATTAGCTGGATGTCTGTTTCTAAAAGCTACAATGAAGACCTAATGCATCCATGTCACAAGTTTTACTGCACCTCCATGAAGTTGAAAGTTCCTACGAAACAGGGCCTGATTCAGATTTCATTTACACTAGTGTAAATCAGGAATAACTCAGCAGAGGTACTCCAGTGTGGAACTGGTAGAAGGGAAAGGAGAATCAGGTCCAAAGACTCCCAGACTGGCTGAAGGCTTTATTATTTTTTAATTAAGATTATATCCTAATTACATTTTAACCAGCAAGATAAAAGGATTTTAAGAACCACATTCTACTTCTGCTTTGGAGAGAGGACACCATGAATCACAGTGGGTTCTAGACTCCATTAGAAATAAAGCAGGATTTAAAAAAGAGGGGGGGAATTGTCAAACACTTCCCCTTCCTCCCAAAAGTTTCATAATTCAGAAATTTATGATTAGCTCTAACAATAAAACAGCTGTTTACTTTGTGCCTCTTGATTCATGGTATTCAGCTGATTCAATAACTGCCATTTTTAGTTCAAAGGCATTTAGTGACCTTAATCCCATTGATATCAACGGGAGTTAGGAATTCAAACACCTTTAAGGATCTGGGCCAAAGTGATTCTTTTTCTCAACCTTTACTCCCAAGAAGCTCACAACACAAATAAAAAAAACCAACAACTTGAAACAGTTACTGGAATCCAGCTGAACCACAAGTCCTCCCATCACCCATTGGTCAAGTCACTCACTATTGCCCTGATCCAGCAAGGTACTTAAGCATAGGGAGTAGCCATATTGACATCAATAGGACTACCCACCTTCTTGAAACTTATCATACGCTTAAGTGCTTTTCTAGATCAGGGCTTAAATGGATCAAACAGCTGTACCTCTCACTCTAGGTTCCAGAGTCAGATGATTGCATCCTAAGGTACCAATGTCACTGTTCACCTTTAGTCATATCTTTGAAGAAAAAAGAGAAGAAAAAAAGAATTTACAGTAAATTGAAAATTTGAAGGAGAAAACTGATGAGGGGACAAAATGCACAAACAGCTGGAGAACTTCAAGGTATTTTCAAATGCTGTATTTTCATGACAGGTCATTCAGCCTTTCCCCTTTATTGCACCCTGCACTTTTGCCCACTTGTAGTGTACGCAGCACAAAGGGCTGAACAATACTTGCACTAAAAGGATTTCAGAAATGCAGACACTAAAAATACACCTATTACAGCCAGCTAATTTTTTTCTTTTAACTATCACTTTCCAGCTTCTCACCTGCTAGATTTTTAAGTGTGTCTGATATTTTATTAATATCACACACACGGTTGTTCCAGTTTTAGATATCTCTATATACAAGTAAATGGTTTGTGAGAGTTCATGCTCCATCCTTATTCCTAGGAGCTTTGCCATGTTTCCAGTTTAACAATGAGCATGGTAAAGACCCCATGATCTGTAACTTAGCCAAGGTCTCTAAATAAAAAGGTTATGCATACCAGACCTTTCCAGTTTATAAATAGCCCTTTAAGTTCATGAAGCAGAGGAGAAAGCTGTTGTTGCACTTCTTTGAAATATAACTGGGTATGAAAGTGATCTTTTCCTTTTTTACTGCCAAAAGCAAAAATAAAAAAATAAAAACTATCTGAAAGTTCAGCTTCTTCACTTTAAATATAGGATGTGCCACTGCATACTTTCCTGATTCAATTTTCAGAATAGGCAACTGCTAGTGAAAGACACAAATAGCTAAAATACTGTAGGAACAAGTAGATTTGCTGGCAATTTTTATTTTGTCTACAATGAACTACTTAAGAATGACAAGGCAGACTAATCTTATGGGAGCCACTTCTAATGTGGTACACCACCATTCTAGTGTGCCTGGAAGGGTGTTAAATAGAGGAAGCTTTCCCAGTGATTAGGCATCAAATACACTACTACAGAATTATTGAACTAGAATTTCTCTCTACATCTAGTACCACTTTTCAGATCAAATACTGATAAGGAAAACTAGGCCTATATTACCATGCTTAGTGATCTATACCAGGCTTTGTTACATTACGGGAACAGTTTTTAGTCAGACTTTAAAAAGAGGCCCTAGTTGTAACCAGAATCTTTAAATTCAGGTTCCCTTTGGTTGTACAATTGCCTGCATTTTGCTATTAAACTTGCAGACATTAAATGCAGAGAAGACATAATTACAACTCCCTGCCTCTCCTGCACTCTGCATGGATTCTTTTGACTGTTCCAACTTATTCTGAGGGATCAGTAATATTATAAGAGGCAATTTTACCAACGGTCTCTCAGCAGAAGCCAACATATTGTGAACTTTGTTTTTTTGGAAACATAAAAGATTACACATTCACCATTGTAATTTTTTCTAAAACAGAACTATTCAGCAACAACAATTTAACACCCCGCCCTCACACACAGGCCCCTTCTTGTTTATGACTCAAATTGAAATAAGGAAACAATACGGGGGAGGGGAGGAAATGGGACAAAAAGTGGCCAAAAAACCCCAGAAGCCCATGTATAAGGGGAGCATTGTGCAGATCAAATTATCAATGTGTTTGCAAGTTTCTAGAAAGTTGATATGTTATAAATTAAAAAAAAAATCAATAAATCAGCAATTTTACCAAGCAATTTCCTCCATCCATGGAAGAAACTTAAATAATTAAACAACCTTTGGCAAAAAGCAGAATTGTACTGCAAGCACTTTGTCACGGAGCCGGTTTCAGCTGGTATGAGCACAAAATTCTTTGCAACAATTAAAGGGACATTGCTCCTCTTTTTTAATGCCTTTGGAGGAAAATGGTGGTTGTTACTCCTGAGTGGTAGCATTACTTATCAAATCAGCATATTGGTTTCCTTCAGCCACTTGCAATCCTGAATCTCTTGGGATAATTTAAAAAACATAACAGGATTTCAAGAAGAGTTTAAAAAAACCCACATTCAATACATAAAATAAAACCCACCATTTCTATTTGGCATAATGCAGCGGGCACTGACAAGGGATTAACAGCTTCCAAATTTTGCATTGGTGTGTTTTGATTTCAAGCATCAAGGAGGCAAAACAAAACGTTCTGTATCATTACATTCTAATATACATAGCTATATAAGTCATTCCTTATTGTACTGAAAATAATATCGTGACTGAGGCATGTTCTGTGATGGAAAACAGTTTCTCCCCCTCCAACTATACATGAAGCAAAGGCAAATCTGTGACATCCAGAACCAGTGTGGACTCTCCAGTTGGAAGCAGTGGGCAGCTACTATCGTAGAAATGTACATTCCCCAAAGGTCTTCTGAGAACATAGCTGAACCACAGGGCAGTAATTGGGTTGTAGTGTAGTTATGAAACAAATGCATATTCTCCATGAGCTAGTTGCAAACTCCATTAGTAATCTGCATGGTTTTAAGGTATCCTTTAATGGTTATCAATTTAAAATATCCTATAGTACATCACCACCTAATAGAAATTTCCCTGCTAACACTTAAGAAGGCATCAAATGACTGTGTTTTTAAATAAACTATAAATATCCCATATTTTCCTTTGCTTTTTGGCAGTCCAAGGTTTGTTTGTTTTTTTAATTTTTTATACTTTTTTTTTTTGGCGGATTAAAAAGGCTTATGGCTTCTTAAGGCCAAATAACGTATTTGAGGCCTAACTTGGTATCCTACGGTAGAAGTAAATATAGCCCAGGTCTCTGGGAGGTCGTTCTGAGGCACAGACTTTAAGGTCATTGTAGATCACCCATCTGAAATGAAAATAGGAAGATGAGTATCCAGAGGACTAAAGTGCTGTAATTAATTCCTTTAATAGAGCACCAACAAGACACTAAGGACTTCCCAGATCTCTACCCTAAAAAGCTTAAAATCTAATCAGACAACGTACAAACAAGAGGCACAATGAAAATCAAAGTGATTGGTGAAGCAGGCTTCTTATGAATTAAGTAATTAAGAAAGGAGAAGGGCATGAAGGCAAACCAGAGATGGTTTCCAGTTGCTAGAAATTAGGGTGCTCAATTCACAGCTAAGGAGGAGGGGGTGGATGGCAAGCACAACAGAATCCAAGTTCTGCATCAGCCAGGTCCCTGGTACAGATTAGAATAGCCCCAGTGTGCACACAGACCTCTCTACAAAGACAACCGGGTACTATATCAGCCCAGTCCCTGGTATAGATTACAGTAGCCTCAGCATGCATGCACACACACTTACAAGGAAAAGCAAGTGCAGTTCTATATAACATTTGTAGCCTTCATTCCACTGATTGAATGAGATAACAGAAATGTATTGTGTGACAACAAACACTCGTATATTTTTGTATGAGGACATGCTATGCAGGACCTGCTTGCCATCCAGAAACCAAATCTTTCCTTCCTTTCCCAAAGCCACTCACCTTCCCTCCTTTTTGAGATGGCAAACATAGTGGCCACTCATTGTGGATGTTCCCATGTGGCTGATGAACCCAAAGAGCTCATACCCTGCGTAAGAAATATCAGAGATGATGAATATCACTCCTCCATTGCTGACACCACAGCACAAAGCCAAGAGACAATATTTTTAAACAGAAAAGCATTTTCAAATATATAAGCACCTTTGATTCAGACCTCACATCCCAAAAAACACTTTCTATTAACCCAGCAGTAGTTGTCCCCTTTCACGTGTAGCACTTACCTTCACCAAACATGAATGCAGCACAAACCAACACATGTCTGTGCACACACAACACTGTCTGAATCAGCTTATACCTATGAACATATGACCAAATCTATGAAAGACAAAACGGACAGGGCAAGGGTATGGATTTCAATCTTGATGCACACAAGACATCACTGAAATGTAAGATATGCTATTTAGATACAGCCTGGTCAAAGGGTGGTGAAAATTGGCTCTGCACACGAATTAGATAAGTTCATGGATATGAATGTTTGAGCTCCTCTAAATTAAATGAAAAAGACGGACTATATCCTACAGTAGCCTTTGGTCTGAGTCCTCCGTATGGCTTTTAACCCCATCATCCGCACAAACATACATAATTCTTAAAATTTGGGGGAAGCCCTTGGATAATAATTTTAACAGCTTCAGCATATTATGCAGGCATGGCTTCTCAACAGGAAGAAAACCATAAAGAGTTCATTGTTAGGACAACTGAAGAAAAGGCTTTTTGTGCACAGCAGGGATGGAGATCTTATTCTGTATTTGTCTATGCCGCACAGTATACCTAGACTTGGAATGATTAAATTTTTATTGGTAAATATTGATTTCACCATATGCACACAAATTGATGAACATATATTTATATTTACATAATCTAAATTTACAAATAGGCAAAAGGAAGAAAAATGCTGTTTGAGAACATATTAGAGTCAAAATCCACAGATTTAGACTTTTGAATTAGGCTTGTTAGGAGTGGACTAGCAAATCAACAGTAAAAACAGGTATGATTTGTCAATGTAAGGATATTTACTTCATATATTTTGACATGTGATGTTGACAATTTGTATTTTAACTATTTCATTTAACTTTTTGAATCTCAACATCTAACGTCATTCAATAATTGTCTAAAATCCCCCTCCCGACTCCATCCCCCAAAATTTCCAAAAACTGTGAAAATTTAAATTGACAAAAATTGAGGGGTGAGGATCTTAACAATATCCATCAGTATTAATTATCCAGTGAAATTGTTAAAAAAACTGAATTCTGCCAAGCCTAAATACAGCCATGACCAAAATTAAACAGATTACACTCCTTCAAACAACTGAATAATGGGAATGACTTGGGTTTTGACCCAGAGAGGGAGTTCTGAGGCCCTTTTACTGCCTCAAAGTATATTATTGGAACCCCAGACAGTCAAAACAGGGTCACATCCTCCGAAGTCTGATTACACATATCTAATTCGAATACCGTGGAAACTGCAGCAGACTTTATATACACACAGAGACCATGTTTTCTCACCCTCCGCCCCCCGCACACACAAAGAAAACCTGGATTTGTGCTGGAAATGGCCCAATTTGATGATCACTTTAGATAAGCTATTACCAGCAGGAGAGTGGGGTGGGAGGAGGTATTGGTTCATGATCTCTGTGTGTATATAATGTCTGCTGCAGTTTCCACGGTATGCATCCGATGAAGTGAGCTGTAGCTCACGAAAGCTCATGCTCAAATAAATTGGTTCGTCTCTAAGGTGCCACAAGTCCTCCTTTTCATTGTGCTATAGTAACCCAGTGCATTTGAATTTATTATCATTCTTTGCCTTCTTTACATTCCTTGGCTGCTGTACAATAGCCCCATCTTGTGGTTTACTTAGCTCTATTACTTCTGACAATGAGATTCTCAGAGGAAAACCAGAAGAGAAATCAATGAAGTCATGCATGGATATGTAGGATAATGATTCCTATTAAATGAATCATCAGATTACATATCAACAAAAAGACCTAGACTTCAAGTGGCTTGTAATAACAGCAGAATCCTTAGGTTGATTAGTTTTTAGGGACCTCCTCCCTCTAGGCATGGAATTTTTGTATTTTTCCCCCTCATAATGAAAGACGGAAATTATATTTTATGCAGAATAGGTGAGTAAAGGATATCCAATGACCCTGGGGACAGCAAGATTTCCAGGCGGCGATGCACCATGAAAGCAGATGTATTAATGCCAACACAAGAATATGAGGTTTATTGCACTGCGACATAGAATCACAGGGTTAGAAGGGACCACCACATGGGTCATCTAGTCTAACCCCCTGCCAAGATGTAGACATGAGGGCAACAGGATTCTGGGAGGTTTTGTCTGAATTTGCCTGCCCCTTTTGCAGGCAAAAATCAACCTTCTCCAAGGCTCTGCCTACATTAAGGAAATATGAACCAAGTATCAATGGAGTTACATCAATGCAACCCCAGGCTGGCTGCACCAGCCCAGTTTAATCTGGTAATTTACCAAAGTATTTTATGCCAACATAAATTCTGCTGTGCACTGGTGTCATGTGCCCATGTTAGGGACGTGCCCTAGAGTGACTAGATAGCCGAGGTAAATCCATTACACTTCTTTAGTGTAGACGAGGCCTGAGAGCAATTTTCAGCTATTGTAAGTGGGGCACAGATTCTCCTCTCACAGAAGCAGTAGTGAAGAAAGAAGTGACTCATCAAATGGTCTGGAGATAAGAATGGGAATCCTAATACTGTGCAGTTCTATAGCACATTTCATCCAAGAACACCAAAGCACTTTGCAAACCTTAAGCCTCTCAACAGCCTTGAGAAGCTGGAGTCATCCTCATTTTACATATGGGGAAGCTGTGGCCCAAATAAGTCACATGACTTGCCCAAGGTTTTTCTCTCTCACACACACAGTGGCACAGACAGGAATAAAAACAGATTGTTTGGACATCACTCCAAACACTCAGTGAAGCTAATTTTTTGCAAGAGAGAGAAGAGCTCTAGGTATAATATATAAGATGGAGATGAGGGTGCAACATTGCAGCATGATAGCTAAAGCCACTGCTTGAGGGGAACTTACTTCCAGACCCATCTTTGATCCTGGGCCCCTCTGAACCTGCCTCTGCAAGGATGTTGGCATTAGCATTATTTTCCATATCCATCACATCTGAAGCAGACTCGCTTTCCTCCTCGGGCTCAGGGTGGCTGAAGATCCAGTCCAGTGCATGCTCCAAATTATTATTCTGGAAGTCAAATGAGCAAAACACCAGCCATTAGTGCGTTCACCAACATTGTAGCTACCATACAAACACTGATCTTTAAATAAGTAGAACAAGGACTGAGATCAACAGCATTCAGTACATTTGAGCTATACACACTGCCTCTATGAAAATGAGCATTCAGCACCCACTGTGCAAGTCTCCTGACCTTGGATTCGTTTAGTACTAAATGATTCCCTGCAGCATTTTCAGCACCACACGGTTGCCAATAATGATAGGGTGCTGGATTACACAGGATAACAGTATTAATTTAAGCACACAGGCTTTTAAAGTTATATTTGATGTGAAAAGTGGCTGTATCAGTCCTATAAATAATCACAATGATTTAGCTGGAGCCAGCATTAAGTATTTGGTTTCCAAAGCTGTAATTTCCAAAGTACCTTCCCTCCCCCACCATGCTGGATAAAAAATGGCTGGGATTGGGATTTTGGTTCTAATAAATGATTTAAAGTGAAGCCAGTTTAGATCTTTCAATCCCTGTTAAATCAAAATAGTAGTTTACAAGACACACAAAATGCAGGAATGGTGACATTTGTAATTGCCCTCTACCTAATTTGATAGGCATATTCCCTTGTTGGAACAGAAGGTTTGCTTACCACTACTTAGGTTGTAAGGTCTTTGGGACAGGGGCAGTCTTTTTGTGCTGTGTTTGTACAGCACCTAGCACAATGGGGTCCTAGTCTACGACTGGGACTCCTAGGTACCATGCCAATGCAACCAATAGGTCCTGGGAAGTCACAGGAAAGAGTAAGTGATCTGCCTAGGAAAGGCCTGAATTGCACTGTTCTTCAACAGACAGTGCCAGCCACCCATGCTATGGCACTGAAGGTAGCACCCCAGCAAGCATACAGCCTACTCAGCGGCTCAGGAATAAGAGGGAAAGCCAATGGCCTTGTCCAGGGGCGCCCAGCCTGTGGCTCTGGAGCCGCATGTGGCTTTTCAGAAGTTAATAGGCGGCTCCTTGCACAGGTGCTGACTCCGGGGCTGGAGCTACAGGCACCAACTTTCCACTGCTCAAACCCAGGCCCTGCCTCCACTCCACCCCTTACCCCAAGGCCCCCGCCCCTTCCCGCCCCCTCCCCTGAGCTTACTGCATCCTTGCTCCTCCCCCCTCCATCCCAGAGCCTCCTGTACACTGTGAAACAGCTGATTGCGGCAGGCAGGGGAGGCGCTGATTAGCAGGGCTGCCGGTGGGCAGGAGGTGCTAGGGGTGGGGGAGGGGAGGGGGAGAAGCTGATCGGGGGCTGCTGACGTATTACTGAGGCTCTTAGGCAATGCACATTGGTAAATTCTGGCTCCTTCTCAGGCTAGGGTTGGCCACCCCTGACCTAATCCTATGGTTCTGAATTCAGATCACAAATATTATGCAAGCCACAGAACTACACGTGAAAGGGAAACTGTCATCTGTGAGTGATTACGCTGCTTGGAGCACTCCTGCACATCACACTGGATGGGAGCCCAGCAACTGGGCTAGGAAGAGTCAGTGCAGCCCAGGAGTTGCTGTCTGAGGAAGTATTAGTATTAATGGAAAATGGGAAATTACAGCATAGAAAAGAAGGCAGAAGAGCCCAGTGTTAACTCCCCCTCCTCCCTGATTAACATCCCACATGGAGGTGGAGAGGCATGGAACAGATATAAAGAGAAACAAAGGTGAAGTCTCCCATCTCTCCAGCACCCGGAAAGAGATCTTTCCTCTCTCACGGTGGGTCTCTTAGGGGCCACAAGATCGCTGTACCTGGATAACTGTGGGTGGTGAGTCAGAACACAATCATGTGAGATGGGATTGCAACTCTTCAACAAACACCCCAAAGAAAGGAACTGGGGAGCTCCCCATCCTCAGGACACACTGCTCTCATGCACCCAGAATGCTTCAGAACAGCTAGGAAGGAGAGTCTAGTGCTTCTTATCTTCCCCTTCTTGTCACATCCAAATTAATACTCACCTGAAATTCATATACCCTTGCTCCTCACCCCTGTCACAACCTATCTTGGGGGCCAACCTTGCCTCAAGACTCCATTCTCCTTGCATCCCCACATCCACCAGAAAATTCTGAATTCCTTCATGAGCACATCTCATGAGTTTCCTTGCATATGTGTCTTTTCATCCTTAAAAAAAATAAACCAAAATTTCTCTTGACCACCCTGGAGACTCACTGCTGCTTTGAGTGCTAGAATAGCTACATTCCTCTGGAATCCCATGGAGGTGATGAGAGCTACCATCTCTTCTGGAGGCTGGTTATCTAGCCCAATAGCCCCTAGACCAGCTGCTCCGGCAGAAGCAACTCCCGCATAGCCAGGTATAGCTAATGGCTCTGCAAAATCTGGAAAAGACAAACAGTTCACTTTTTTACTCCATCAATACATAACCAAACAATGAATGGAAGCTCAAGAATAGCAACAACACCTGTGTAAAGTTCATTTCTAAATCTGGACAGCAGGCGCATAGAAGGCTCAAAAAAGTAGGAAGATGAATATGCACATGGGAAAGGCATGTATGTGGATTCTTCTACACTGTGCTGCCTGGAACAGCTCAGTGTGCTACAGCAAGGCTACATGGTGGTACATCCAGGGAATAAAGAAGCCAGGTTTATCAGACCAGGGCCCAACATGGAATCCAACTGCCAGACAACCCATACTTGTTAGGCATACAGCTGCATACCCAACTCCGATCCCAAGACCAGCAGCAAGGGGCTGTAGACCCACCATTGCTTTTCAGCACCAGCTACTTTATCACTGGGGACAGGATACCACTTCTGGTGCAACATGGGTGTGCTGTGCCTTCTCCGGGCAATGGGTGCCTGGTGTGTGTTCAGAGGATTGGATTCTGTATCAGGTTTATAGTAATGAGTACTACTCCTACCAACATTATGGCACATTAAGAGAATGACAAGTTTGTGTTCTCTAGTTTTCAAAGGGATACGATAGGATTTGTTTGCCATGCATGGCGTTACACTTTATATTGACCCAAGTAAGATGCACAGCAGAGCGAGGTCTCATTCAAACCCTTGAGACTACTGACCTGGTTCTTCCATGTGTGCAATGATCCAGTTGAAAGCCACTTCAGCACCCATGTTTCCTGTATAGTATACAGCTTTCCGACATGCTTCCAAGGGGAAACCCATCTCTGCTAGCTGCATCACTGAAGATTCATCAATATCTGGAGCTACAAGAGAGGATACTCTAATACGTAAAGTCAAAATCAGTCCATTCTTGTAATATTTGTTATTGTATACGGTGCTGCTTCCTATATATTGCATCACTGGGGTAGTTTTAACACTGCAGGGAACAAACACCCATTTAAAAAAAAAAGCAGCTTTATGCAAATCGCTATAGTGGCAATTAGTGATTTATTTATAGCTTTTTATCTTAACGATTTACACAGAGCGTCTTTCACCCTGAGTAACTCCCGAAGTGCTTTACAGAAAGCATTTATAAGAAACAAGTCACCCACCACTGAAGTGCAGGCCTGGCAGAGATTTGCAGTTTCTAAGAGTACTAGATCTGTCACTGTCGGTACATGGACAGTCAGTTCTGTAATGACACCACTTCTGATGTAGTAGATAGAGCACAAGTAGCTTATCTGCAGCAGTGACACTTGGTGAAGACGCCTCAGTTCTCTGAGTATTGTAGCTCTCTCTGACTATAACGGCTTTTACAAGCAGCAACTCTGACATTCTGTTTGGAAATAATTCTCATTTTTTGGTCATGTTGTCTGCCTGCTGAGACATTGGCTAAAATCCTCCAGACCAGCAAATTATAAAAGACACATGATAGGATCAATCTAGCCCCTTTGAGGACTGTGGCAAAACTCTCATCGATGTCAATAGGAGGAGGACTGCTCCTCACCTTGTTCAGAGTTTCTTTAAGGCCTCCCATATCACTTAAGACCTGGGGCATAAGTCATAGGGACAGTTTTATGTAAACCCTCTGTACTGGTGTGAATTTCACCCTATCTGAAAAGCAGCCACTGCTTCTGCTCTGTAGCTACTTTTCAAATATAAATATAATGTATTTCTTTTTGGTGGTGGTGTTGCATTTTAACAGCAGAGCACAGAACAACACTGTGATATGAAGATAAAAAAAATATAATCCCCCCCCAAATGTTCCAACTAAGCATCGCTATTGTTCAGTATCTCACATGAAGCTAGCACCTGGGTATGTACTCTGGCAGCAAGCCCGAGTTGCCACTCAAGTTATACTGCTGCTTTTAGCTCGAGCAGAGCTAGCGTGGATATGTCTATATGAGCTGGGACTCAGACCTCCCACTCAAATATAGGTGTATCCTTTATAGCAAAGATCCAAGGTGTTGGGCCAGTTATAGATCATTTTTAAGGTGAGATCATGGCATACAAATTACAACTGTGATGTAGCAGGATCAGGGACAACAATTTTATAACCAGCCCCCTCCGCCCCCAGCAATTCCCTTCCCCATCTGCAGTTTAGATGAGTCCTGCGTGGGCAATAACAATGTTTAAAGAATACTAAGTGGTATCTCTCTGAAAAACATACTCACAACCTCTTAAACTGGAGCCTCATCGAACACTTATTGACGTTAGCATTAACTTCAATGCACTTTGGATCATGGCCCACATACATTTTGAAAATTGAGCTTTTTAATCTAAAACTATCCTAAATTGCTACTAATAAAACTCCAAAAAAAAATCACACATGTAATTTCAGAGCACTTCTTCCACTCCAATTAACTGTGTTTTAAGTTAAACAATGACAACAAAGTGCATCTGGCTCAAATCTTTTACGCCAAGATTTTGTCCAAAGTGAATTTACCCCAAGTTATAAAAATCGGACTTCACACCAGAAATTGTGCCTGCTCATTGTTGGGCACCACACTGCTATGATGGGTCCTTCAGATACCCAAATGCGTGCAAGTCAACACTGGAACAAGTGTTATGTAAATGCACACAGAGAAAAGTGGCACGCATATCTGTGTAGACAGAACTACCATTCATTGATTATAGCATGTGGATGTGTTTGAACAGCCAAAATCTCAGCACAACGTGCTGGGGAGAAAAATGAGATACATACGCTCCATCCAATGGTTCATCATGCGATCTGGAAATTGAGAAAGAAAAATAAGGAGAAGAAGTGAGTTTGCATGA
Organism: Lepidochelys olivacea; assembly: GCF_965140295.1. Lineage (NCBI taxonomy): Eukaryota > Metazoa > Chordata > Testudines > Cheloniidae > Lepidochelys > Lepidochelys olivacea. The sequence continues at coordinate 11,470,191 of NC_140419.1, forward strand.
CAGTCAGCTACACTCTACATTGGAAAGAAAGAGGGCCAATTTTGTAGGTAATAAAAATGTCTGGTGTCTTAAGGGCAGCGTGCACTGTACTGATGGAAGGTCACAAAGATAAACTTATGCTTAAAGTAGAGCATCACTGGTGTTGTAATCCAATAATAAAAGGGATAATTAATGGCCTAACCCCATTTAAACCAGGAAGGCCATGATGTTGTGAATATTGTACCATCAAACTGAACTGTTTCTTTCCCCAAAATGTAATCTGCACACCCAGACATTACAGGATGGGCATGCTTAGCTGATTCTTTATGTAAAGCAAGAAGCTGGGATTGAGAGGGCACAAGACTAACAAAATGGGGTAGTGGACACATTGAGAAGTTTTACTTGAACCTGAGAATGCAATGTCTCTGGTAACTCCATCTGTAAGTAAACCTCATAGCAAGAAGCCATGATGTAGGGAGACCAAAATGGATGAAGTGAGGCAGCAAAAGCTGTCTTAAGTTTTATTTTCATTTATAAAAGGTAAAGCTCCAATTTTTTTAGCCTTTACAAGTGAAAATGCAAGTTTCAATGAGGCCCAGATGCCCAGAAAGCCATGGTAAACCACGGGGAGTAGTCTGGAGAGGGGAAACAAGATTGAAATCACTATAAGTCTGTGTATTCCTCTACTCTGACACCAAAATACATTTTAGAGATTGGCATTCTTCCATGTTTGGAAAGCTCACTGCAGTAACAGCACTATTAATACCCAAGTAAATAAATGAGCCAATCCTGTAATGTGAGTAGCATCATTCCTTCTAGTATCACATTAAATATTTAAACACCAAAACCCGAGTCATCATAAAGCAAATTTCAATAATCTGTGTCTAAGGTCATAAGATAATAAAGTGAATTTACTAGCTACAAAACATTTCACTGTCAGGGCGAAGTGGGGAGGAAGCAAGCTCTAATATTGTTTTTACTGGACAGGCTTGATCTAGAAATGGATTATTTCAAGAAGATGTCACATTGTGTTAAACATCTGTAGTAGTGTCTAGCACAAAGGGGTCCTGGCTCATGACTGGGGCTCCTCAGTGTACTGCAATATGAATAATAAATAGTGATTCTTGCTCTTTACAATGAAGAAGTGGCAGACTTTCAGACTTAACCTATGGAAGGACATTTAATGTCTTTCAAAGTTTTATTCTGGAGAAGTTCTATGGCCTGTGTTATAAAGGAAGTCAGATTAGATGATCACAATAGTCCCTTCTGGTCTTGGAATCTATTAATCTACATAACCCCTTGTGTGTTAAGCATAGTTGTGCTGCAGATTAAGGAATCTGGTTTGAAGAAGTGCACTGTTCCCCTTCAAGTACACCACCAACAAGCAATCTTTGGTCTGATACATGCTAATAGATGGTGCTGGGACTGGATAAGACGAGAACCTTATTACCTGATTTAGGGCTCCTGAGGGCAAGGACCATGCCTTGTAAACCAGTGAGCACACATCAGATGATTATTATTCAGGCACAGTCATGCCAAGGTTAATTTATCACTGGTTTTTATATGGCAGTTAGCACAAAAACCCTGGTAAGTAGGTTCAGATGTACATGCCCCCAAAAGCAAGAAATGACTGGGTTGAATTTCCACTCCACTTTTGGCACCCACCACTGATTCCACAGTAGGCATCCGAGCTGAAGTTACATTCCCTGTGGGCTAGAATAAGTAAGCATGACGATTCTATGAGGCTAAATGGGAACCATGAGCCTGTACTCAAAGGCTGAATCTGGCCCCTCTATATCTACTACACCCCAGTGAGTGCGAGCTCTTCAGAGCAGGCCTTGTTTTTTCATTATGCATGTGTACAATGGGGCCTAATCCTCGGGTACTTCTGAGGTGCTACTATAACACAAATAACACCAATACTACTAAGAGGGGTACTAGGAAGTAAGTGCTCTCTGAGTGATGCCACTGAAAGTCCTAGAGTCAAGCCCTACAGACTCTCCTAGATGTACGTACTAGACACCTGTCAAGATTCTAGAGAGACTGAGAACACAAGCTGGGGACAGGGTGGAGAGGGTGAAAAAGGGAATTAAAATATTCAGTTACCCTCTTGCAGAAAACAGTGTGAATTCCTTATACTATCAACAGGATTAAGTTAATTCAGGGCTTCTGAAGAGGTACGACAGCAGCATCCATGTACTGATTTTCAACCAATAGGAGCTGTGGGTGCTCAGCACCTCTAAAAAAAAGTCAGGCCAGCAGTGCATTATTATTGGTCTGTCCTGATCCTATCTACACCCTATATTCATTCACAGAGCCATGCTTCTGTGCCTGCACAGTTGGAGCATGGCATCCAAAAAGAGGCTTCACATGAACCAGCAAAGAGGTGAAGAAAAAGAGACTAACTATCCAGGCAGAGGAAGGCGGGATGGAAGGAGAGATCCTGGAGGTAGAGGACAGTACCTTTGGGGTCGTCAGGAATGATAATGGGTGGAGTAATGTCGGGAAGTTCCTCTTCTCCTGGTTGTAGTCCTGTGGCACGGAGGTGATTGATGTCTAGTAGGTCTGGCATGTCTACGGAAACATCTGCAAACCCAGACAGGAAAAGATTATTGATGCATTCCAGCACATGTACATTGTATTGCAATTTACATGCTACAGTGAGGGGAACTCAATACCCACACTACAAACACAGCCACGATTCTCTTTCCTTAAACTGTTAGTCGGAGTCACCAATGAGAAGTTCAGGACACTTTTTAAAAGACACTTTTACAATGAAAAGTGACAACGTAAAATTGGCTTCTTATGCCACAGATCTGGGGTTCTGGTCTGGCCCTTTATGAAAAGAGGAGCCCACTGGATTTTGTTACAAACTCAAGACTCGCCAATGCACATAAGGCTTCCAAGAGAACCTGGACCAAATGAGGGAGAGGAAAGCATGCAAGATACATACCCAGCTTTTGGGGTATCCAGTCAAGGCCAAAGGTGAACTTCTTTATCTGCACTACCAAGTACTCAGGAAATGAAGCAAAACGAGATGTTCTGGGAAACACAAGAAAGTTATGTTAATAAAACAGAGCAACAAGATTACGGAACACAGATTGCGATGCCTCAGACCACGGTCTCAGCCACATTAACATGAAAAGTTTTACACCTGTGGGTATGTCTACACTGCAATTAAACACCCATGGCTGGCCCATATCAGATGACTCAAGCTCATGGGACTCAGGCTAAGGGGCCGTTTTATTGTGGTGTAGACATTAAGGCTCAGGCTACAGCCTGAGCTCTTGGACCGGAACCCAAACTCTGGGAACCTCCCTGTTGGGGGGATAAATTTTCAGTGCTATGTGTTCACACTGTAATTTTTATTATATATATATATATATATATATGACTTTTATCTTTTTACAAATAGGAACATTGGCTATTAGGTAATCTACCTACAAGCACCCAAAGACCCCAATGCTGTTTCTAAATGAGATCTACGGATGACAAGGACTATATGAATGCTAACTATTTTTGCAAATTGTTAAATTAAGGAAAACAAGTGCATTTTTCTTTATTTTTGTACAAATGTATTTGAAGACCTGTTTTGTTTTGTTTTTAAATACAACCTAATCCTACCTCTGTTTAGAATAGCAGAATATTCTTTACTACCTTTGGACATGCTCACAGTTAATGTATGAAACACTTTGGTTTTTCCTTCATTCTTTCCCTCAAAGTGTGTTTGTCTGCCTGTTTTCTATATGGTGCAGTTGGTGAAACTGTGCACCAATTGCTGGCATTGCTAAAAATAGAAGGCAGTCTACCAAAACAGACCAGTTGCCGGGCCTATTGAAGACAAACTGAAGCTTCTGTAATACCCCAACTGTTTAACCCTTCTTCTTGGCATAAAGCTATCCCCCTATGGCTGTACCCTTCCTTCTATTTTCCTTTGACCACCCAATATTTTCTGTGTCCAAGCCCTTTTTATTACATTTTTGGTCTGACTTTAGATTGTAAACCGCATGGAGGCAGGTTCCTCCTCTTTATATTTGCCTGTAAAGCACCATGAAAAGTGGCACCATATAAGTAACAATAATTAAGTATTACAAACGTATCCTAACTCTACAGCACTGATAGGCATGCTGGGGTATTTTGGCTGAAATTCAGACATATATATCAGAAACCAAATTTTTAGTCCTGCCCTTTCTGCAATTTGAAATCTTCAACCCTACAGCCTGATCAAGGAAGAACTTCTACCTCCATTTGCTCCACCCTATTCTGCCTAGGGGCTGCATGTGGTGCTTTAGAGCATCTTCAGACAAAGCTGGACAACAAGAGACAAGGGACAGAGATCCATACTTGGTCTCTTGTTTGGAAACAGATCTCTACCACTAGCTACTGCATGGGACCCAGGTTAAAGGCGGGCAGAAACTTATCAAGTCACTAAGTTTTACACTCCCAATAAGCATCCACAAAGCTACCTCATTATCCAACTTCAAATCCCTCCTTAAAACTCTCCCTTCTCATGATGCCTACAGAAACTTGACAGCAGTTAGGCTGCTGGCAGGCGGAGACCCCTGCCTATCACCAATATTATCTCCTTATTTCCTTGTACTCCCCCATCAGTCTGTCTGTATCCATCTGCTGTCTATACTTAGATTGTAAGCAAGTTGGGACAAGGAGTGGCTTTTGTTGTTTGTACAGCACCAAGCAAATGGTGTCCTGCTCCATAACTAGGGCTCTTCAGTGCTATTGTAATACCAATAAATAACGAACAATAACAACAAGCTTTGCTACAAACATCCAAATTAAGATGATTCCTGAAGTTCAACAAAGATGATTTATTTATTTGTTGCTCTGAGGGTCATTACAAGCTTCTGAAAGGGAAACTACACTTCTTACTGGGGCAGAACTGTACTAATCTGCACCTTTGACATTCATGAGCCTCATCACCAATCCTGATCCATAACTGACTCTGCATCACTGTCTATTTCTTGCTGTATCATAGCCAAGTGGTAAACTAAACTATATTATGAACATATTGTGCTTTTAATATGGAACCACACACTTACTTAACTCCTGCAGATTTTGCTTGAAGGGCACTGCTCCAGAAGTCTTCTACATTTTCTGGTTCAGAAAAGGCCTGCAGACACGCACTAAACGGGATCTTGGCACGGACGAGCTCTGGTGGAGGTCTCCTAGCAGCTTCTGCTTCTCTCCTCTTCAGTTCGTAGGCAATTAATTCATCTGATCAGAAGCAGACATGACGCTGAAGGCTACATGAACAATTATCCGCCACAGTATCTTTCACTGCAGTCTTACTTCTCACCAGCTTTTGAAATACAAAACTATCATTTAAAAAAAAATTGGGGGGGGGCTTTTATATGGGTCTAAATATGTCCAGGAGACACCAAGATCCTGTCTGCATCAGGATCACAGCCATGTTTTAAACACATTTCTGGTTAGCAGGGTTCTGATCACACAGAGGACAGGGCAGTGTGAACCCTTGAAAACAAGTGATTAAATTCTTTGTGGCAGGATTTTTATTTCTGTACAAATGGCTATGCCTCTCTGCCAACTTCCTCAGCTCAATCCGACTCTGAAAACCATTGCTGGTCTAGCCATCCATTGTGCTTTCTTGACTGGTCAGGGTTATATACTGGGCAGGACTATAGTGCTTATGTTGCCAGTGATGGCCAGTCATACCAGAAATTGTCAAAACTAAAAGCTCCTGAGCTATAAACTCCTGGAAATAAGATGCAAATTTTCAACAGAACATATTTACTGTTGGAACAGATTACCAAGGAATGCCTCCCTTGGAGTCTTCAAATCAAGACTGGATGTCTTTCTAAAACGCATGTTCTAATTCAACCACAAGTTACGGGCCCCATGCAGGAACCACTGGCTGAAATTTTACAGCCTGTTATGCAGGAGGACAGACTAGGTTTTCAAATAGCCTCTTACGACCTTAAAATCTATTAAATCTTGAAAGAAACAGTGGAGAACAGCAAAACCAAGGTAAATTTACCAACCACAACAGGGCCCCTCTTTGCGTCTCTTTACTGGTTCCCCTCTTCACCTCTACATCAAACACACACTTCTTGTCTTTACCTTTAGGGCCCTGCACAACTTCACCACAGCCTATCATTATATGAACCCCCATCCTCACTCTACCAATGCTCCCCGCCATTCCTAACCACCCTCTCCCTTACCTACCACTGCACTTTCTCTCCCATTGCTCCTCATTCATGGGGAAAACACCCCGATAAAATACAAACAGCCACCACCTCATACTCCCTCCTTCAGACTCGCCTCTACCATGATGCCAACAAAACCCAGCCTGCTGGTCTAGCTTGACAGGAGACAAGCTGCAGCTATTCCTCTTTTTTTTCTTTTCTTTTCCCTACTCCCTCACTCTCCAGCTCATTAAAATCCAGAAAACAAAAAAAGAACCCCTAGAATACATGTAACTAAAAAAGTTGGGCTAATTCTTCCCCACATTCATTTGCTTGTATGTTGTAGCCTATGTGTAACCCACATACCTTCTGGGTGTGGTGTTCTGTACCATCTAGTGGCACCGAGACCACTTAGCGAGCAATTAATGAGCCTGTTCTACAGCTCTAGCTAACCGCCAGTTGGCTTTTAGCTCATGCAGTAGAGACTCATACACTAAGCTCCAGAGGTCCCAAGTTCGATCCTGCCTCTGGGGTCTGTCGGCGTTACATATGCTCTGCCCTTTTGCTGTTCGTGTCTTTAGATTGTAAGCCCTTCAGAGCAAGGATTTTCTGTTTTCTATATCTGCACACTGTCCAGCACAACTGGGCCCGGACAGCCAACTGAGACACTACCATAAATAAATATTGACTATGAAGAACCATCAGTGTGACTGTGCAGATAACCCATACACATAAGTTACATTGCAAGAGGAAAATCTGTGTTCACGTTTTCGATGCAGCTTTGTCACAAAAGTGCCACACAAGTGTTTAAAAATGTAAGTTTTGCTGTTTCTTTATAAGCAATTTCTGTTGTTCTGCAATTGAAAAGAAAGTGATGACACTTTTCTATAACAGTCAACTGCATTCCTCTGTTTCCTAATAAATTTAAGCAAAATGCTTGGACTAGATGACCCTGAAGGAACTGTAACAAACCCAGGTGAAGAGCTTTCCCACCTAACTGCAGCATCTGACCCAAGAAAGGCCCAGGTAGAAGAGAAGATTTTCTCTGAATACTGAGCTGTTGTAGGAATATTTAAAATATTGAGAAGTAGATCTATGCAGCCACGGTCACTAAGTCTGCAATATTTTTCAAAGATTAGGCTCACATCAGCCTCCCTTAATGGAAAGCCCCCTCCTCTTGAAAGGCGACTCAACCCTTTATGGTGCCAAGACATGGGATATTTCTCACAAGAAGTCACCATGGCATTTGAAATCTGTCTTATGGGTTGCAATTAGGAAATCCAGACCCCCAGGCCTACAGTGTCACAAAAGTTCAATTTTGTCTCCTAATGTTCATCAGTTTCTTATTCCAGAAAAGAACAAAAGTGGTTGTAGATTCATGGATTTTAAGGCCCAAAGGGATCAAAATGATCATCTAGTCTGACCTCCTGCATAACACAGACCTGAGAATCACACTGCATCATTTCTGCATCACACTATGGCTCAACAAGAGCAGGTCTGTTAGGAGATAGCCAAGCTCCATGTGACAAAGAATTTAGCACCTCCTGTGGTAATCTGTTCCAATAGTTATCAGAGTAGCAGCTGTGTTAGTCTGTATCTGCAAAAAGAACAGGAGTACTTGTGGCACCTTAGAGACTAACAAATTTATTTGAGCATAAGCTTCCGTGGGCTACAGCCCACTTCATCGGATGCATAGAATGGAACGTATAGTAAGAATATATATATATTCATACAGAGAACATGAAAAGGTGGAGTAAGAGGCTAATTAATTAAGATACGCTATTATCAGCAGGAGAAAAAAAACTTTTGTAGTGATAATCAAGATGGCCTATTTAGACAGTTGACAAGAAGGTGTGAGGATACTTAACATGGGGAAATAGATTCAATATGTGTAATGTCCCAGCTACTCCCAGTCTCTATTCAAACCCAAGTTAATGGTATCTAGTTTGCATACTAATTCCAATAGTTAATTACTCTCATTGTTAAAAAATTTGCATTTTATCTACCTAGGTGGCAGATTAAAGCAGGACTGAACACAGCAAACTGAACCAAGCATGCCAGAGAACATAAGAATAAAAGAGAGGACATACCAAGTCAGACCAGTGGTCCTGTCCTGTCTCTGACAGTGGCCCATACCAGAGCTTCAAGGAGTGAACAAAACAGGGAAATTATGGAGCGATCCACTCCATCTTCCACTCCCGGCATGGGGTGCATCCCTGACCATCATGGCTAATAGCCATTGATGAATCTATCCTCCATAAACTTATCCAGTCCTTTTTTGAACCCAGTTATACTTCTGGCCATCACAACATCCCATGGCAGTGAGTTTCAAATGTTAGTTGTGCATTATATGAAACAGTACTTCCTCTTCTTTACAATAAACTTGCTGCCTATTAATTTCATCAGGTGATCTTTGGTTTTTTGTATTGTGTGAAAGCGTAAATAATACTTCTGTATTCACTTTTTCCACACCATTCCTGATTTTATAGACCATGATCATATCTCCCCTTGATCATCCCTTTCTAAACCAAACAACCTAATATTTTTACTCTCTCCTCATATGGAAACCATTCCATACCCCTTGATCATTTTCATTGCCTTTCTCTGTACCTTTTCCAATTCAAATATATCTTTTTTGAGATCAGGTGACCAGAACTGCATGCAGTATTAAAGCTTTGGGCATACCATGGATCTATATAGTGGCATTATGCTATTTCCTGTCTTATTTTCTATCCCTTTCATAATAGTTCCCAGCATATTGTTAGGTTTTTTGACTGCCGCTGCACACTGAGTGGAAGTTTTCAGAGAACCATCCATGATGATTCCATGATCTCTCTCTTGAGTGGTAACAGCTAATTTAGACCCCATCATTTTGTACGTAGAGTTGGGATTATGTTTTCCAATGTGCATTACTCTGCATTTATGAACAGTGAATTTCATTTGACATTTTGTTGCCCATTCACCCAGTTTTATGAGATCCCTTTGTAATTTTTTGCAGTCATCTTTGGATTTCACTATCTTGCATAATTTTGTATTGTCTGCAAATTTTGCCTCTTCCCTGTTTACCCCTTTTCCAGATCATTTATGAATATGTTGAACTGCACTGGTCTCAGTACAGATCCTTGGGTGACCATGCTATTTACCCGTCTCCACTGTGGAAACTGAGCATTTATTCCTATCCATTGTTTCCTATCTTTTAACCAGTTACTGATCCATGAGAGGACCTTCCCTCTTATCTCCCGGCGGCTTACTTTGTTTAAAAGCTTTTGCTGTGGGACTTTGTCAAAGGCTTTCTGAAAGAGGAGTCGTCTTCATTTTGCAGCACTTTCCCCATGCTCTGGAAATACTCAGGCAGACCTGGGGCCCTGAGTCTGCACATATGCACACCCTGTAGGCATGCAAGACCATTTGGAATGTTGTATTCTTGATCAGTTTCTATGTAGCCCACCACCAACTCAGGGTGGATGGGCCACTTATGAAGATGAATGCGCCTGCTACAGCCCTAGCTAACAGAACTGGGTCTTTTAGCCCAAGTAGTAGATGATCATGTTCTAAGATTCAGAGCTCCCAGGATAGATCCCGGTTGCTGCCAACCAACCCAGGGACACAGTATTATATTAACCCTAGCCCATCCCCTATCAGCCTTCCTTTATTGATTTTAGACAGACAGCGCCAACAAGCAAGCCTACCAGCGCCCTTTTGACTTTACCTTTGTTCGTTGCTGCCTCCATGGCCAGAGGTAACTGCATGAGATAGTCTACCCTTTCTGTGTATCGGACTTTCCTAGACTGGCAGCACTGTATGCGTTCTTCCACCAGGAACCGGAAAACATCGCTGGGGTTTTCTGAGCCAATGCGGTTTCTCTGCAGGGAAGATCAGACCTGATCACTTGAGTAGCATCACAGAGCCCAGGGTATGCAAAGTGCTTTACAGACATCAAAAGACACCACCCTTGCCCCAAGGAGCTCACCCCCTAAGGGCCACATGTTAGTCCATGCTGGGAGACCCCTGCATGAGCCTGGAAGTTGCCACTGACATCTGTGAGGAGACACAGATGTCTGCCCACACAGTGTAACTTGCAGAATGGGGGCGTGAATATAGGTGTGCTGCATGGAGTGAAAGGAAAGGTAGGGAGCATGAAGAAGGCAGTTTACAATAAATATGTTAGGTAGAATGTGCCTTACAGAATCCTTTCAGCAACCAGATTATTATTCTTATGTTCTGAGAACTGCATTGAAACAGCACAAGCCAATTTTAGTTAATTATCCAGCTGGAATGCCACTCAAATAATACACCTTCTCTTTGTTATGCAAGTGAATGTCTGTTCTCAGGCACTCACAGGAAAAGATCTACTCACCACCCCCATAATCAGTGTACACGGTTTGGGACATTGAACAGTATGCACACAGATCTGAATAACTTCACACAGAGCGTAACACATGAACAAACACCCTTCATCCTGGGGGGAGGTTATGCTTTAAATTGTAATTGGTTGTCTCCTTTGTCAATTTCCTGGTTAGTCTCTAAGGTGCCACAAGTACTCCTTTTCTTTTTGAAGAAAGTATTAGCATTAGTGCTGACTCTTTTGCATTGCACAACTGAGCTGCAGCTTAATGGGAGTAACATTTCATACAACAGACACTTTGCTTTCAGTATGGGAATCCATCTTCCCCATAACGATTCAATAACATACAACTGATATTTGTCAGGGAGCTAGACAGGGTGATATATTTGCTCCAGAAGAGGATATAAATATGTGGAATAATAATAATATCTGCTCCATTTAACATTCACAGTCTTCATAATTATAAATATATTGACAACTTGTACTGTATACTGGGTAGCTGTTGAAAGCGACAGTCATATTTGCTTATAGCACTCATAGCTTTCTTAATGATGCTCAAATGGTATCAACTGAACTAAGCAAGCTGTAGCTCACAAAAGCTTATGCTCAAATAAATTTGTTAGTCTCTAAGGTGCCACAAGTCCTCCTTTTCTTTTTACACTGGTTTAGAAACTGGTTTAGTTAGATCAGTGCAATTCTCATCTAGCCAAGGCCTTAAAGGGTTTGTAAAAAAAAGACGAGATCACATACTGTCCTGTTTCTCTGAAATCTGATCCCCTAACATGTCAAGCAGAGATAAAAAGAAGAAGTAGTGAACACTTTCTCACCTCTGCTAGGTTTATAAGGTGCAGGAAAAACTCCTGTGCATCTTGCTGTCTATTGGAGGAGAATTCTGGGTGCCCTTTGCTTACAAAGGCCTTAAACATTCGAGGAGAAATTCCATTGTGTTGAGGCTAAAAACAAATGAAGAGAGAAATATTTTTGAAAAGCACTTCTGTGCACATTGGTCAGAATTACACACTGGCTCAAATCTTAAAAGTTAGATTTCATAATCAAAGTGCCACAGGAAATAAAGCCATGCCACTGAATCTGATTCTTAAACCACTGCCTAAAAGCTTTGTAAATGCAGCATTCCGATTGACCAGAACAGCAAATGCACCTATACTTACATCTCTGAAAACCAGGAAACAAAGAACTAGGGTGCACATCAGCCGCACCCCACCTCTATGTCCCCTAAAGCTGGCCAGAGCTCCTGTGGAGCCACTGTAATTATGCTTCAGCCAAGGCCGCCTTATAATAAGAAGACATGAGGAATAACTAAATTATGTGCTGTGACCAACAGAACTCTCTCATTTATCTGCACACTCCAAGTGCCCTTCACTGCACTCAGCACAGCTTACAACAGTACTTACATGAGACAGCACGCTACATGACAGAAGCAAGTGCAGGTGTTGTTCCAGAGGGAATCCTGAGGACAAGGGTCCAGAGGTGGTAACAACTGGCAACTCAGGGGTGGTTTGTGCAGAGTAGGCCAAATCTAGGCCAGATGCAGCTAGCTGGTGTTCATTAACCCTGCCCGAAATGTGACTTCACCTTAGTGAGAACATGGTCTGACAGCTTCACCTGCAGCCAGGGCCGGCTCCAGGCACCAGCGTTCCAAGCAGGTGCTCGTGGTGGCAATCTGCAAGGGGTGACAGTCCGTGTGCCGTTAGGGTGTTTCCGCGGCGGCGGCAAATCAGCGGCAGCTTCTACCTTCAGCTGCCTGCGGCAGCAAATCGGCAGCAGCCTCTATGTCCAGCCGTCGCGGCGGCGGCAATTCAACGCAGCTTGGGGCGGCAAAAACAGTAGAGCCGGCCCTGCCTGCAGCCCGTGTGCTCTGTCCCTGCAGTCCCCCATATCCTCCGGAAGGGAAGAGTGCTAGGATGTCTGACAAGGGCAAGTTGGGGCCTCACTCAAATTGGGCAGAGTAGAGGATGCAGACTGGGATTAGTGTGAACCTTAACTCTGTAATTCCTGGTTTACAGAGGTTTGAGCACAGGTGCATTCGGCATTCTGGAAGGGAATGAGGCACTGCCCGTCAACCCTAATTCTGTGTTAAAGTTTTTGGACAGTGAATTTCCCTTGTTTTTTGAGGAAATGGTGGTATTTTGAGGAAATTACGGTAAAGAATAGTGCATGAGTAGGGACCACCTGTGGGCAGGGGCGAAGGAGGCTTCCTCCTCCACAAGGAGGCTTCCTCTCTACCAATTGACCACTAATCCTAGATTGGGCCCCCACGAGGCACAATAATTTTCAAGACAATCCAAGCAAGCGTGTGTATTTTAGAGCACTTGGAAAAATTGGCTAGTAAATAAGTAAGTACAGTGGTGCTACCATCCCATTATAATATGGGAGAAGCAGCATGAAATATGACACATTTTTAAAGGAAACTTTCACTCCGAAGGCCCAGTTCTGATCACAGCATCACCAGTATAAACAAGGACTAACTCCTTTTAGATCCATGGAGATCTGAACCAGGCCCTCAGTTTACAATGCTTGCTCAGCTGCTGGCAGTACATCAATAATATCATTACACTAAGAGGCTCTTTAAGGGCTTCTGTAAACATCTAGAGACTTAATAGTGCTGGGAATTTCTGAATACTGGGTTGTGCATCATAGTGGTGTCCTCAAATGCTCTGCGTCAAAGGAGAAACTATATACCCTGCTTCCTTCTACGACAGAAGGGCTTAGAAACAAGCAAACTGCCTGGCCCCAATCAGGCTTGCCCAGATTTTTGGTGCACTGAATTTGGAATTAAGCCCCATTGCCATTTATATGCAACTTTTATTCGACCATCTGAGTAGCGAGAAGAAAAATGTGCAAATGTGCTGTATTTTCGAGACGAGAATCTCACACACACAGCAAGCCCTTTCCACCAGAGGGAAGCTTGATCACGTTAAGCCAAAAGACAAGATCAGTGGCAAAGTCCCAAATGAAAGATCAGTTGCTGGGGACTCTATAGACTTTGGGCCTCTTTTTTATGTTGACATGGCTCCAAGTAACCCACTGCTCTTCCTAAACTGCTTTACAGTAGTGGAAAGAAGGTTCTAACCCCACAGAATCAAGAATATTTACAGACTACTGGGCATACTTTCCTCATCAACAGCTGCAAAACAGTTTAGCTAGATATAGAGAGCGGACTTAACCGCTCAAAATCTCACACAAATGCTGTGACAGGCGGCATCCACTGACATCAGTTTATGGCTGGATTCCAAAGACCCAGGATGTTAAAAGCCCATTTGCACTCAGTGGAAAATGCTAATGATTAAAGATGTGAAATTCATGTTACACACACAAAAAACAGAAGTTAAGGAAACTGTCTTACAGGTTTGGCCAAAAATCCCTATGCAATTACACTCATTCATTGCAAATGACAGAGCAAACACCTTGGAGGGCAAAATGTGCACTAGGTCTACAGTAGCATTAATCTACAAAATTCCCACCATTGTAATGCCACCAGTGCAGCTCCACCAGAGGGAGCGAGAGTGGGAAATGTCTACCCCACCAATTTTCGAAACAAGGCCAGAGTACAACAAAGAATTAAAACAATAAAAACTGTTTCACTCCTGACACCATGTTAAAAACTGCTTAAACAGGAAGACATTTGAATCTACTAAATTATGAACAATGCATATTCTTTTGTGCCCATGGATGGAGCTCTTTCTATTTAATTAACTGGCAGAGATTAGCCCCGAATGTTACTCTGCAGAAAGCTCTGGATAGTTTATTACAACATTCACAGTAGCAAATGCTGTAGCTAAAGTGGAGATGCAGTTTTCATTCTAATCCCCCTCCTCCCATTAAATGTGAAACTTAACACATTACCCTTTGTTTTGTTAAACATACATAGGTTATGCAACAAGTTAGTCGCTGTGGACATCTTAACACTGCGGTGTTGTACTTCTTGAAAATTGTGTCCTCCATTTCTCAGTGTTAATGAACCGTTAACGTTAGTTCTTAACTTTTAATAAATGAAAGGCAAGCAAGATTCACCAAAGCTTCTGTAAACCTAGGAATAAACCACTGGCAAAGCAATCATTCAGGAGAAGCATTCATTGAGATATGATTTTAGATTATGCAAACCACAGTTGCAAACCAGAGATTCCACCTTTGTTCAAAATCTGTCTACTGACAAATTCCCTTTTAAATAAGAATATCGGGTAGGGTGAAATTTCTGTAGCATCAGAAAGAAAGTGGGGATGGTGAGGGGTATAATATAGGTAACTACGGCAACTGTCACTGTTTCTGTGACAAAAGCATGTCCAGCTTCTGTTAGATCTAAAAATACATCTTGGAATTTATCATAGATGCTTCTTCCAAGAAAGAAAGTTCCCCTCCAGATACAGTATCTTCAGTATCTATTACAAGTTGACCTTTTGTTTCCAAACATCCCACCTTGGTGGGAGGGAGGGTTGGCCTCTGGTTAAATTTCATGTTCTGTATTGGGCTCAGGGTAACAAAGGTTGGCAGGGACACGAATACAAACTAGATCCAAAATTTAACTGCCAAAACAGCATCAAAATAAACTGAGGTTATACAAAAAGAAAAGGAGTACTTGTGGCACCTTAGAGACTATGCAATTTATTTGAGCATAAGCTTTCGTGAGCTCACAAAAGCTTATGCTCAAATAAATTGGTTAGTCTCTAAGGTGCCACAAATACTCCTTTTCTTTTTGCGAATACAGACTAACATGGCTGTTACTCTGAAACCTGAGGTTATACAGTTGCACAGATCTAAACCTCTATAGCATGTGCCTGGCAAGACAGCACTGTATTTTCATGGTAACTAAGAGCTTGCTTCCAGGATACTACAAACTCACCCCACCAACAGGGATTGCCGGAAGAAAATAGGGGAAGCCTAGAAGCACTAGGATTTGAATTGAAAGAGGGGTGGGGGGAGGCACGGAGAGAAACGTGAATTAATGATACCCCCTGCAGACAGAGGAAAGATGAACTGTGGTCCATGGTTTCGTAAAGTTTAATGCCAAAAGGAACCACTAGATCAGTGGTTCTCAAACTGTGGGTCGGGACCCCGAAGTTTTAGTGGGGTAGCCAGGGCTGGCCCCAGCCACTCTAAGCCCAAGCCCAAACACAAGCCCCACCATGGCTTTGGCTTCAGACCTGGTTAGCAGGGCTCAAGTTACAGGCCCCGCCACACCCAGGGATGAAGCCCTTGGGCTTTGGCCCCCCCCCCGTCCAGGGTGGTGGAACTCAGGCTTTGGCTCCCCTGCTCAGAGCAGCAGGCCTCGGGTGGGCTCTTGGTCCCACCTCCTGGGGTTATGTAATCATTTTTGTTGTCAGAAGGGGGTCGCGGTGCAAGGACGTTTGAGAATCCCTGCACTAGAACTTCTAAGCTGACCTCCTGTATAACACAGGCCATTAAAGTTCACCAACATCCCCATATAGTGAGCCCAATGACTAGTTAGATTAAATGGCTGTGAGCCACAGACTGAGAACAAGAGAGATCAAGGTGCCTCTAATGCCTGAGGCCCCTGTAGTGGCAGGGAACTGATTCGGTGAGATATGCCCAGATGATCCTAGCCCCAGTCTATTGTGGAGAAGCTCCTGGGGAAGAGAGGGAACTTCTCTGCCCAGTGGTCAATGAGGGGCCCAAAAAACAGCGATGCCACATAACGCAAGAGAACATGGCGGTTAACATGGGATGGAACTGGAGCCCCAAACATGTGCCTAGCACCCTCTTTCCCCAGATTTGGATACACGTTTCAGAGCTCACACCTTACGTTGTAATGGGCCCAACCAAGAGCCTCACAACTTCGTGCCCCCAACTGAGCCCTGGGAAAGCTGAGATCGAAATCCAAACTTCCCCTCTTGGGCTCCCTCTTTAGAACACGGTGTGCAATGCCCCATTTTGCAAGTCCACACCACTCGCAAAGGGCTTCCTCGCTCCTGCTGGAAGCACCACCCTTTGGCTGCCCTGGGAATAACTGCTGATGGAACCCCATCCTGGATTCCTCCTTGGCTGTTAATAAGTGTAAGCTGGTGGAATGATTCAGCAAAAAATAACCGTAACAGCCAGCCAGGGCCCACCCTAGATAAAAAAATCTATGGCCTGTGTTATGCAGGAGGTCGGCTTCTGGCCTTAAAATCCATGATTCTATGAATCCCTGTGGGTTAGAGTTTGTAACAAGAAAGTAAAATAATGTAACCATCAGAAAGCAAACAAGCAAATTCCCACAGTTTGGGGGTTCAACCTACCCCCTCACAGCTTTGGGCAAGGACCCTGATTTTCCTAAACAGAGGCATCACTTCAGAAAAATTCAAGTGGGGGAGAGGGGAGAAGAGAAGAGGAAGAGGAAGGTTTGCTTTCATAAAGACCCTGTCCAAAGTCAAGGGGGGGACTGTAACAAGATTTGGGGGGCGGCAACTGCACTCCTTGCCCCATAGCAAATGATGTCCCCAAGTCATTCTCTCTCTTCCACCTCACCAGCTCCCGTAAACCTTCCCTTGAGCACTTGTGCAAAACGAGGGAGGAGATTAGCTGATGCCCCTTATTTACCAGGGACCAGACAGCACCCATGAACCTTGCTCACACAAGAACTGAGCCTAATAGGTCATGTTCAAAAATGACTGATGTGATAAGGATCAATGGATAGTAGGATATACAGGAGGCTTGATAGGCTGCTTGACTGTTGTGTGAATAAAAGCGTAAGGTACCCACTGTTTAAAGAGAAGAGTGTGCAGATAAGTTAATATGGAGGTAGGTGGACACAGCAATACCAACCTTGGCTGGCTCTGGATATCTGGTAAGCAAACTGAAAAAGGAGCAATGGTTTATGCAGTATTAGAAAAAGATCTGACTTTCATGCCACAAAGGAACGATGCAACAGCAAACCAGAGATTAGAGACAAGGACAATATTGGACTTTCAGGAACTACAAACAAAATGTCTCTGCTACTGCAAAATTACTGCCTATGTGGCTCCACTGTTTGCTATAAAAGGTCAGTTCCACACTACGAGTGCTCATTATTATGGATGGATGAGATCCTATGTGAGACAGGCTAGGAAAAAAATCCTTCTCTCCCCTTTCGTCATTTATATATTACAGATGTTTGACTGTAATGCACTGTGCCTCTCTATGACTGCCTTTATTTTAGACCCAAACTGATCTCCACTCCACACAAAGCAGCTATCAGTTCTTCTTACTGTAAATGATTTATGTCATAAAATAGATATGGGCCACAATTGTACTGCCTTGAAACTCCAGTGGCAGCAGGATGGAGGGTACTGAAAGCCACCTCTACTCTTGTGTTTCCAGGGTAGAAGACAGCAGACATTTTGTGATCTGACAAGTTTTCCACACCATTAGATATGAACTATGCCCCATCTTAACTCCAGATTAGACAGAAATCTGAACGCCATCTCCTAGGCTGGCCCATCACTAATCAGAAGTGGTGAATTATGAAACAGAAGCCATAGAATTGCATTATTTGCATTATTTACCATAAAGAAGTCAGTCCTACAGAGACAAAAGTCTCCTGTACCATTAAATATTCTTCTGTTCACCATACTGGAACCTATCCCGATGCCACTGAAATCAACAGGAGTTTTGCCCTGGATTTCACTGGTGACAGGATCAGGTCTTTTGGGTCATTATCCTTCATTTTGAGCTTTAGCCACGTTGAGGAGTTCAGTCCCAAATATTTAGGGCTCTCTAAAATAGCCTTCTGTTGTCCCTTTACAAATGTGCACAAGAGTTCATGGCACAGCTGGAGCAGTAGAATATCCTATTAGCAAAAAAAACCCTGGTCCCTTTAAAACTTTGCACAAATAGCTGCTGACTAATAGATTCCTGAGGGGAATCTTGCATATTACACCTTGCTAAACATGCCACATGGGATCAACTGCACCCCCACGCTCTCCAATAGCCAGCACCTGTTCCCTTTTCTCAGGACATCACTTTTACCTAGTTACAAGGCTGCGAATGCTCAGTCAAATACCTTGTGTTCTTCCTTCATCACCTGTTCAATAAGCTCAGATTTCATTGGTGGTTTAGAGTACTGGCCCGAAAGGAGGCCGTGTCCTAATTTAGCCCTGTAGGGAGAAGGGGAAGAAAAACAAACAGAAAGACAAAGATTTTCCTGCAGGTTTGGAGAAAAGAAACTGACAATAACTTTAACTCCTTGAAATCTCTTTACTGTCTTCAATTAGCTAGGCTGGAATATATAACTATCATTCCTCCTCCCCTGTCCTTCTCCCCAACCCCTGTCAAGATGCTCTCCTACTATTTACAGCTAGTTTGCTGTAGCATCCTTGGCTCAATATGCTTAATAATAGGAACCTGGCACTTACATCTGCGTGTTGAAATCCTGTGTTGGATCTAGAGGGGAGTAGTCGAATATTCTCGGAAGGTTTCCCACATACCTGGGCAGTAAGAATAAAGGAGAAATGGTCAAAGATTATAGGTGACTTTATCTGGGTCCTTTGCTAAGACGCCTGGATGCCCTAGCAGGTTGTACTGCAGTGATATTTAAGCAAACTTCATCTCTTGGGAGAGTTCTATAGTGACAAGCTTAAGCCACCACCACGATGCAAACAAACAATCCCTCTCTGCTTTAGAAGCTCCTAAGTGGAGGGGGAAAATAGATCAATGGTTAGGGTGCTAGGCTGGGCCTTGGGAGATCTGGAGTCCATTCCCTGCTCTGCCACTGACCTCCTGCGTGACCTTGAGAGAGTCCCTTAGTCTCTCTGTATCTCAGGTCTCCATCTGTAAAATGGGGATAGTAGCATTGCACTACATCACAAGGTGTTGTGAGGATAAATACATTAAAGATTGTGAGGCATTCAACTACAGATATGGGAGCCATATAAGCACCATGGATAGGTTGACAGCAAACTTACGAACCGTAGCACTTACTCTCATCAGAGTACTGCATGGACATTCACTAATTAAGTCTCACAACATCTCTCTGAGATAAGTAACCTCTATGAGACAGTAAGTGATTTGCCCAAGTGCACCAAGTCAGGATTAGAACAAATGAGTTCCTGGCTCCTAATCAATGGCTCCTTAACTGAATTCTGGATATGCATCATACAAATGGTAAGGTCTGCAGTATGACAAGAAGTTTCTGATGCCCAGTTTCAAAGAGAGAGAGAGAGACTAATTTGTGCCTTTTCAACAGGCACTGAAGAGTATGTGAGTCCATTCAGTGCTCCCACAGTGTGCAGAGCTTGGCAGTTTTCATCAGAACACAACGAAGATCTGCCAGAGATGTAGGGCCACATTGAAAGAATATGTCCAAGTTAAGCCTGGTATGTCTTCCGTCATTAAAAATCTTCACTATGTCAGTGATGCCAAACGCTCCAGACAGGTCCAACAATCATGCTGCTGAAAGCAGCCGCACTTGGCAAAGTCAATCAGGATATTACATTTAAAACTGAGTCAGGGAAGTTGGCACCAGGGTCCTGCAGTGAAGGAGTTAATGAATCTGCAGACACCACTCCATATGGGTAAGTAAATAAATAAAAACGAATTCCATGTTCCCCCCGCCTTTTTTTCCAGAAGGCAAGGGTTACATGAAAATCTAGGAAGATGTCCAAGATCTGAGCGTGTCACTTTCAAGACATACACTACTTCCGTTGGCATATAAAGGAACATGCTGAGTTTTATCTTCAACTATGTGCAATTCTCCACGAACAACTATAAACGGCTGTTCACCTGGGAATGCTGAGTGCTCAACTTTGACTGTCAAGAAAAACTCTGAGATATAAAATAAGAAAGAGAAATTTCCTAAATGAACTGAAAACAGCAGCATTTGTTTCTCACTCAGCAGAGGAAAGTAACTAAACAAACAACCCACTTGCAAAGCTGAGATTTTTATCAAGAAACAGCTTTGGCTGGTAAGATATGTATCTCCCTTTTAAGCCATCTACACACAAAAGTTGTACTGGTTTAACTACTGATGTAGTTATACTGGTATAACATTCTGAGTGTGGACACAGTTATACTGGTATAAATGTGCCTACACTAGTATAGCTTAGGCTGTGTCTACACTGCACACCTCACAGAGGCACAGCTGTGCTGCTCGTAGTGTAGCTACGTAGTGTACACGTAGTGTAGCCGCTCTTTGTCGGCAGGAGAGAACTCTCCCGGTGACAAAATAAAACCACCTCCAATGAGGGGCAGTAGCTTTGTTGGCAGGAGAGCGTCTTCCACTGACAAAGCGCTGTCCAGACTGGCGCTTTTCATTGGTAAAACTTTTGTTGGTCAGGGGTGTGTATTTTTCACACCACTGCCCAACAAAAGTTTTATTGACGAAAGTGCAGTGTAGACATAGTTTACTCCCGTGCAGGAAAGGAAATAAGTTACATCCATAAAGTTACACCTTTATGTAACTGCTTCCATACTAGGGATTGTACTGATCTAATTATATTGGGGGACAAAAATCACATGCCTGACATAGTTATACTACTGTGCCTCTAAAGGAAGAACAGTCCAGTGGTTAAGGCACTAGCATAGGACTTGAGAGACCTAGGTTCAATTCTCTGCTTTGCCACAGGCTTCCTCTGTGATCCTGAGCAAGTCACTTAGCCTCAGGGAAGACCCTGTGCCTAAGTTCCCTATCTGTAAAATGGGGATAACAGTACTTCCTTCCCTCACAAAGGTGTTGAGAGAATGAATACATTAAAGATGGTAAAGCACTTCGATACTAGGGGGGATGGGAGCCCATTCAAGTACCACAGATAAATAGATGCCAGTACAGAAACTGTATGCAGACCAGGCTGAAGTTCATGAGCCAGGGACCAATCCTACATCAATGAAGTCAAAAGCGATTTTGACTTCAAAAGCAGTAGGAGTCCTGGACCTCTTCCTCCCTAGTCTGTAAACACTCTCTGTCAAGCCATTGAAAAAGCTGGAAGACAGCCATTTACAAGAAGAGTTACACACTGAAATACTATATGGATTACATAAATAATAGATTTGTGACATCAGAGCCTGCGCAAAGCACTGCTGAGAATTACTTACGCTCGCTGAAACTCTGGGATGCTGAAAATGGCCTGCATGACAGCACTGAGGTAGCAGCTATTTCCCAGGTTCTTCATGCCAGTGTATCCTGGGCCATACATGGGCTTTAGCTTCACACCAGATTCCTGAATCACTTCCCACTCAGAGACTCTTGGTTTTATGTTGTTATCTCTTAGGCCGTTCTCTGTCTGAATGCAAAGGAGTTTGGTTTGTTTTTTTAAATATATCTGCAACTATGATGCATTAATTACAAACCAACTTAGTTGTCCATGTTATAATATGGAATAACCAACTCAAAATGAAAGTAAACAAGTTCCAACCCAAGGGAAGAACGTTCAGAATCAAAACACCAACAGCTTCTTGCTATTGCAATACACAGGCTAAGTATGTGTGAACATCTCTTCCTCCAGACGCTGGTCCCAGTGAATACAACTGCCTGCTCCTCAGTCACAACTAAAATAGTGCTCCTTTAGCTCAAATGTGAGAGACCTCAGCTGGTGATGGTGAAGGTTTCTCTTGCTCACACCTCTGGTGTCTCTACATTTGCAGCCACCATTCACAACACCATTATATATTATTAGCAGTAGATCACCAGCGTGTTAGGCATTTTACTGGCAGCTCTGAAGGCAAGGGGTAAAATTC
Organism: Lepidochelys olivacea; assembly: GCF_965140295.1. Taxonomy (NCBI): domain Eukaryota; kingdom Metazoa; phylum Chordata; order Testudines; family Cheloniidae; genus Lepidochelys; species Lepidochelys olivacea. The sequence continues at coordinate 11,492,340 of NC_140419.1, forward strand.
TGGACCCACTGAAGTCAATGGGAGTTTTGTCACTGGGTGAAATCAAGGTCCCACTGAAGTCAAAATTTTCATGTGTCCTCAGTAAAATAGGCATTTTCCATTACTAAAAGTGATGATTAAAATAAACTAGTTTCTACACCAATATTAACAGCATATTTTGATAATTAGAACTGGGAGAACTTTTCAAAAGTGAAATTTAACTTTTTACTGTTATTTTTGCAGTTTACTGTTTGCTTTCTCTCAGCTCAGACAATGAAAACAGACTGTGAACAAAAGTGAAACTGACTAGTCAGCTTCAGACCCATTTCATTTTCAGGTTCTCATTCACTGACACAAGACTGCACCTACCTCTTATATAGCACTTTTCATTCATAGAGCTCTAAGTGCTTTACAGATGAGGTTGGTATCATTATCCCCATTTTACATGTGGCAAAAGTGAGGCACAAAGAGGGGAAGTGACTTGCCCAAGGTCACCCAGCAGGTCAGTAGCAAAGCCATGAATAGAATGTAATTCTCCCAAGTCCCAATCCAGTGCTCTATCCTTTAGGCTATACAATATTGCCTCCAAGGCTGAAGGTAAATATATACACACATACACAACACCTAAATTTGGGGCCAAATTTGACCAAACTTCCCTTTAATTATTTTTTTATTTGATTGTTAGCTACTTGCTCCACTTATCTTTGGCAGCTTTTGACTTTTTACTCTTAAAAAAAACCTGTTGTACATTTAAATGTATTTGTGAAATTAAAAAATTTACTCGTCATAATTAAAAAATCTCAATATTCTTCTCTCTTTTATTTAGAGGATTTTCTTATTTTTGAGGGTAGTGACACACTAACCTCTGAAAGTTAAGCTTGGAAACTCCAGACAAGGAAGGAATCCTATTGGAAGGTAATTTTCAGCTCCTGAAACCATAGGGGGTATGTCTACACAGCACACTAAGCCTGGGCTCTGACTCAGGTTTGAATTCAAACCCCCATTTCTGTCCACACACAAATCAGTCTGACTGGGGTCCTAAAACCCTGGTAGGGGGTTGGTTCCAAGACTGAGTCCTGCTGTGATTTGGGTCCAAGCCCAGTCATTTTGCAGTGTGGACACAGCTCAAGCTACAGGTCCAAGTCAGGTCTGTTTAATGCAGCATGGCCACATTAGCATGTCTGAGAGACCCAGTTCCAGCAACTGTAAACACATACAAACAGGGAAAGGAGTGCCTATGAAGGAGTACTGCAGAAAGGGATCTCGGGATGACAGTGGATCACAAGCTAAATATGATTCAACAGTGTAAGACTGTTGCAAAAACAGCAAACATTATTCTGGTATGTATTATCAGGAATGTTATAACCAAGACACCAGAAGCAATTCTTCCACTCTACTTCGCGCTGATTACACCCTAACTGGAGTAGTGTGTCAAGTTCTGGGCGCCACATTTCAGGAAAGATGTGGACAAATTGGAGAAAGTCCAGAGAAGAGCAAAACAATTATTAAAGGTCTAGAAAACATGACCTATGAGGGAAGGCTGAAAAAATTGCGATTGTTTATTCTGTAGAAGAGAAGACAGAGGGGGCATGATAACAGTTTTCAAGTACATAAAAGGTTGTTACGAGGAGGAGGGGAAAACATTGTTCTTCTTAACATCTGAGGATAGGATGAGAAACATTGGACTTAAATTGCAGCAAGGGTGGTTTAGGTTGGACATTAGGAAAAACTTCCTGTCAGGGTGGTTAAGCACTGAAATAAATTGCCTAGAGAGATTATGGAGTCTCCATCATTGGAGATTTTTAAGAGCAGATTAGACAAACACCTGTCAGGGATGGTCTAGATAATACTTAGTCCTGCCATGAGTGCAGGGGACTGGACTAGATGACCTCTCGAGGTGCTCTCCAGTCCTGTGATTCTATGATTCTATGGCTGAGAGACCCAGGTCCAGCAATTGTAAACCCAGCTTTACAATGCAGTGTGAACGTTCAAATGCAGGCTTGGGAACAGTCCACAAGCCTGGGTCCCACAGTCCCAAGTTAACAATGCAGTGTAGACATACTGATTTAGAGCCCAGAGAATCAACATGTACTAGCTGACAGTATTCTTCACCAAGCTAAATACAATCATTACAATCTCAGGCAGTTAGCTCTAGGAATCAGATTTTATTTTGCACTGATAAATTATTTTTTCCTGGTTAGAAGAATGTGAGAGACTCTAAATAAAAAATGAGTTTCCTACCACATGCATCTGGAGCATATCAATTCCAAAGTGTGCCAAGTGTTTTGCTATATGTGGATCTAAAACTGCATCCTCTTCATCAAAAGAATAGACATCTACAAAACAGAGAGAAGCAAATGTGATGATGCAAAGAATGTTACCTATTGGCTTTACTTAGGAAAGGCAACAAAACATTCTAAGAATGGTACCACCTGTACAGACTGGGCTATTGGCAGTATCACCATTTATGTGTGACCTGCAAAAGTATATACAGAGTTATACAGGTTGGAAGGTCTCTTCCCCTCCACAATACAATCACATTATTAAGTGCTCTTAAAACAAAGTTTATATTTTCACAGAATTTAAAGTTTCATAAAAAATAAAAGAGTTTACTGTGATTTCAAAAGTAAAGCAATACAAACATGAGGCGTACTAAATGCAAGAAGCAAAAACACACACAAACATCGGTTATGCAGCAAATTTACATTTTCAACATAAGAAATTCTTTTCAAATTGTGTGAGCATTTGAAACTCTGTGAACCTGTACATATGCATGTGCAGACATTAGATACAGACAGACAGAGGCACTAGAACTGTGGACATATTGACTACTAACGATATTACATCAGTCAGCAATTGCTGCTAAAGGCACAAGGAGAACCTCTTTGCCCTTATTCCTGTTGTGGTGCAGGAATGATCAAGGAGCATAGAGAAATCCATCCAATGACAAACAAAGGTAAACATTTTAGTAATAATAACCCAGGAGGGCCTCAGAAAATCATCATTATGCTTGAGAAAGGAAGGACTGTCCAGTGGTTAGGGCACTAGCCTAGGATGTGAGAAACCTGGGTTCAAATTCCAGCTCTGCTACAGACTATCTGTGTGGACTTGTGCAAGTCACTTAATCACTCTATACCTCAGTTCTCCCTATGGATAATAGTAGTGCCCTTGCTCACATGAGTGTCAATGAGGCTACATATTAGAACAACTTACTATGGGTCATGATGGCTCCATCACTGACAATTTTTTAACTTAAGACTGGATGTTTTTCTACAAGATATGCTCTAGGATTTATTTTGGGGGACATGCTCAGACACTAGATGATCATAGCGGTCCCTTTTGGCTATGAATCTATAAAACTGTAAGACTGTGAGATAATGGGGGGCCACAGAAATATCTTAGATACTTCCAGGTTTAGTGAGACCTACATTACTTAAACGTCTGCCAACAAAATTCCTATCCTTAACTGCATAGACCACATCTGGTTCATAGAACTTGTTATAAACAGATCTATAAAATATCTCCCATAATAGGAATAAAACGTTTCAACCTGCATTTCTGGGTTGTTATATCGGTTCCCTGGTGGATGAAGATGGTTGGATGTCAGGCTTGGGACTGATATGACACACTTAAGGTATGCTATGCTATTACGGAATGCCAGATTTATATAAACCCATATACCATACTGGTAAAAATTGCATGAGCCTGATCACAAGACTGCATTAGTTCTCAAAATAATTGATTGCAGGATACCAGTGTAAGAATGTGTGACAGAGAAAATTCACACTTAAAATGCCAAAATGTGCTTTTTACACACATGGCAAGCAATCTTCATTTTACTTTAGAGAATACCCATAGTAAGAATATTAGTTTTAATGTATAAAGCTCCATCAAACCCTCTAAAGAACCATTCAGCAATAACTAAAGCGAGACTGAATAGGATAACTACTAAAAAACTAGTAAGAACATTGGACCAAGATTCCTTGATCAGACAAAACTTGGGAGGTGGGAGACCTAGGTTCAAATCCCTGCTCTGCCACAGACTGACGATGTGACCTTGGGCAAGAGTCACTTAACTTCTCTATGCCTTGGGCATGTCTACATGGGAAAGTTTTACCAGTTAACTCGATGTACTTCTGTAGATATCACTCACCTCATGGACACTTATGCTGGAATAAGGGTTATTCTGGTGTAACTATATTGGTTTAAATTCACACCTTTGCTCATAGCTTTCCCACAAAGATGAGCCTCATTTCCACTAACAGTCAGGTACTTTATGGACCCCATCTCTGCAGTATCTAAGATAGACAGAGAGTCTTTCTTTGTCTTTCTGTAACTGTTTGGGCTTCCTGGGCTCTGAACAGGAATCTCCTTTGCCAACCCCTTGGCCCCCACACAAAAACAGGTGCAGCAGGGAAATCCATGGCCCAGGCATGCTAGTGTGGGTCATGTGGGCTTGAGTCTGCCCTGGCAGGATGAGAACACTGTGCTCGTTTGTTATCTCAGGACAGAGCTCGAGCTGACAGGAGAAGCACTGTTTCTCCAGTGACAATATTTTCCCAAGGAAATGGAGTTTAATAAATCTGAGGAGAGGACAGAAAGTAAGGGAAGGTCCCACTGTTCACTATTTATCAGGCGAGCCCCGTCAAGGAGTTCAGTACAGTGCAGATTTTGTCTTTCTGAAAAAGTAAATGATGTTTGCAGGGCACACTGATGAGACACACTGCAGCCAGCAGCCCCCTCATCATCTCTCTCTCCTGCCCCAAGCAAGAGGCCTATTTGCCCTTTCCCCAGCTCTCCCCAGAACCTTACAGGACCCAGCACAGTTCCCTGGCCCTTCTTTACTCCCAACCAGCAGAATACCCCCTGCCCTCCACTGACAGCCTCATGCTTGCCAGATCCCTGCCTGAGGGAGGGGCAGGAACCAGCTGCAGGGAGAGAGAGGTCCTGTTAGGTGCACAAGTTAGGGGAGATGCCAGCACAGGGGAAGGCAGTTCAGGACAGGTGTACCCCTTCCCAAGAGTCCTCAGCGTGCCCCATCTCCTAGCAGCTAGAGATCTTCTCCCCTCATCAGCAAAGAGTCAGCTAGCAACTTGAATGAAACTGTAACAACTGGTCAGCCCCCCAAGAGCTTAGATACCTGGGTCCTGGTCCTGTGTTGACCTCATTGCAACTATTTCCTTCGTGCTGGGGATCAGCCAGTAACCTAAGAGTTACCTAACCTAAGAGTTAATGCAGCTTTTAAAAAGGTTAGTCAAGTTACTGGCCTGTTAAGCCTCCTGAGCCAGGGAGTGGCCCTTAAGTTACGCTGGCTGATTAGTCCAGCATTCCCTCCATTAACGTTAGTCATGGGTGACCCTGCTGGTATTTGTGTGGCTTTAGCATGTCCCTCTGCCGGAATTCCATTTTGAGAGTGTTAGCGTCCCAGAAGACAGTCTGTGTTCATCCATATACAGGAGCTCACGACATTCCCATACTCTTATGGTTAAGCCATGAGCAGCCAAACAGACTGTAAAGTTCAAAATGCTTCTCAGAGTGAAATTACACACACACATCTAGGGTGACTGCCTTTATCAACATGGAAGCGGGGAGTTTATTTTCCCTAGTTCAGACAATTTTTTTGTGATCGAGAGAGAGTTGTTACCTGAAACCACAGCTCAGCAGAATAGTACAAATGGAACCTGGACACGTGAGCCATTAATCTTTGCTCAATCCCAGCTCTCGTTTCATGGGTTCAACACCTTCAACTGTGCAGCTAAATATACTACAAAATATCACGGTGACTTTTAGAGAAGAGAGGAAGAAGAGGAGAGAGAAGGAATTCATTTATTCAAAATCAAGAGCAGCAAATCCCAGACCAGGGAAAAGAGGGCCCCTGTGGCCAAGTCTGAAGCACATTGGTATAGCAGATCACAGTAGATTCAGAACAGAGGTGGGTCTGAAGATGAGAAAAATTTATTTAGCTGCAGATGCAGCACTCCATTCCATGGTAAAGTGTAACAGGCGCAGGGTGCAGGACTCTCTGTTTGACCCTAGAGAGCTGGCTGCATAGGGAGGCCCTAGAGAACTGCATGACAGAGACAGCCAATGCAAAGGATCCATGAAGCACCTCATTCAACACCTGTGTCTGTGGTAAACAGGGCATGCTGCTTTCAGCCATTACTACCTCTAGCCCTGCAGCCAGTTTAAAAGATGTGGAGAAAAAATGGGACACAACTATATTGTTATGAGAGCTGAAAGAGGTGGCAGAATCTGTCCCAGAGTACAGGAATTTGAAAGGCATAGACAAACAGGCATCTGGGAATGTACTGCATTTGAGGCCCTTGGCAGGGAATCAGAAGACTTGGGTTCAATTCCTGGCTCAGCCACAGATCTGCCATCTGACCTTGGGCTGTAAAGTGAGGTGATACCACCTGCTTTGTAGGTGTCTCATGCAATTCGTTGCTATTTGTACAGTGCTTTGAAATCCCCAGAAGACACTATGGGTTCAGTTGTGAGACCTCCCGTGCATCCATGCAGCGGGAGAATAATAGCATGCAAGGAGCATGTGCTACCTGCATCATTGGAGCCTGCAGGGAAGGAGGAGGGGAACGGACCACCCCAGGGCTACTACTCTCATCCTGGGGAGGTGGGCAGGGAGTGGGTGGAGCCTTGGCACACCTGTGCTGGTGCAAAGGGGAAGCAATCTGTGCCAGCAAAAGGGCTGATAGATTACTCCCTCCCTGGAACAAGGTGGGGCAATGCATCTACATGCTGTCCCCTACTCAGGCTGGATTGTAGAGTTACAGTCCAGCCCTATAGAAATTATTACATTTACCGCTGTCATTTGTATATAAAGAGAAGTGTTTTATTAATAAGTGAGCAAGTGGGGAGGGAGAGAATCTTTTCTGAAGGGAAGCCAGAGCTGACTTCAGACAGATCAGGAACAAAGACCCATGCAGAACAGCTGCTGCTCCTCATTCAGAGAGGAAGGATGACAGTCTGCCCTTTGTTATCAGAGAGGCCACAGAGAGGAGGGATGATAGGATGAGGGCGGAAGGACAAGAGCAACAGGAAACTCGTATTGTTGCAAGAGCACCGACAACCAGTGACAAACTTTCTCTTTAGAGACTCTTTTGCAGACAGTGTAGAATCCTGCTATGGGGATAGGTCAAGACCAATGTCTACATTCATGTCGTTAAAACACTGAACTTCCAAGATCAGACATGCACAAGGAATCAAATTCTCCATCTGGGAATGGGGGAGTGAATTTTGCTAGGTATTCTAATACAACAGCAGGTTCAACCAGGCACTCCTGCGGGCTGTAGTGTCCTTTCCCTGCAGCTGAGTGGTATTCAAGCATGGAAAATTCTTTCCCTCATTTGATGGAATCAAGGAAAAGCTGATCATTTAAATGTAAGGTAAATGTCTTACAACCAAATCCTCACTGATGTGGATTACAAATACAAGGGGCAAATATATCAGCTTTTTACAGGAAATGGCTTTTGGAGGTCATTTTTCATCCATACAGCCATGAACACTAAAAACCAAATTCTAGTGCATAATCATATTCTTTGTTCATACTTCCTCCTGACAGCTGTATGAAAACAGAATCTCTTTGCTTAGGAATTTCGGCTCTTCATGCTTCTATCCCCTGTCTAATCCCCACAGTCCATAATCCTCTCCACAGCAACACAGTGGAATGTCAGAGGATACTTGACCACCACCACTTATATAGCTCCTTTCCTGGGAGGATCTTGAAGCACTTTACAAAAATTAACAAGCATCACATCACGTCTGCGGGCTAGACGATTATTCATTAATATGAATAAAAAGTTATGGGATCAATGCAGGAATCACTGGATGAAATTCTATGTCCTGCGCTAGGCAGGGGTCAGACCAGATGATCATAATGGTTCCTTCTGACCTTATAATCTAGTAAACTTCTAAACAAAGATCCTGTTTTCATCATGTTTCCCCAGCAGTAAAAACACATCTAGGAAATGCAAGAAGAAAAGATGCAAAACTAGAGTTCTCTTCAAACAGAATTTTTTCCAAGGTTCACAGATTCTTAGGTTTTCCTTTTCATTTCAAGCAAACCAAGTTTCCAGTATACTTAAATCATATGTATTATAAATCAATCCTGCATCTTACTAGGGAACATTTACAATTATACAAAAAATTATACAATTTTTAAGAAACTGTAACAAATCTGTTCCTTAAACCTACTGCTATCCAATATGAAAAATGATGTTAGTCACCACATAGAGTGACACAAACATTGTGTACCTTCCATTCTTCAAGAGCCTGTTTCCTTCTCTCCCAATACACATATATTTGTGTCTCAATTTACTATGGATAGTACATTTATAGGATATTTCCTACCCACATTTAGGCTATATACAGGCACTAAAAGAGCATAAAGATGTAAAGCCACAAATCAACATACAATATGTGTTCCCACATATATATCCCACTCATTCTAGTTCTGGTCCAATTCACACAAGCTAACAGCTGAGCTAACACTTTCTGTCAAGAAACATAAGCACAGAAAAGCTGTCAGACATGGAAATCAGCGCAACATAACACGAGATTTGGCTATTCCAGCTCATGTCAATCGGTGATGCACCAATAAAGCAATGTGAATTTACACCAGTTGAGGATCTGCCCCATGAAATCTGCATCTCTCACAGCTGCTCCAAAATGTGTGATGTGTACAGAGATTTATTAACAAATACAGCTATTCTGGGCTATAAAAGAGGCTGTGATGTATGTTGTATATTTTGGTTTCTTTGCAGCTGCGCACAAATCACCTGGCAACTAACCTGCACCATCAGGAGTGATGGTTCCCAGCTTCACTGCTAAGGGATAGCCCATCTCTTTGTAGTGTTCCAGTGCGTGTCCGTTTCCCCCACTGCCATCAAAGAACCATTTCCCGCACAGCACTGAGCCGTCCGTCAGGTTCAGCCAGAGGTTCTCCCGCAGGTCACACTTCGAGCACTTCCAGCCACTGAAAGTAAAGCAAAAGAAAGTGATCAGTGCTACAACCCAAAACGCTGACGTTTGAGTCCATAAACAAAAGCCCACCATCTACCAACGTGGAGTACAAGGGAGTCTCACAGCTGGGTCATTTGGCTTAGGACCAGCTTCTTGCGTTGCCCACATGGACCTCCAAAGTCACAAAACACAGGCAGCTCCTGCAGTGAGCCTTTTTCTGAAGCGCGCTGGTCGCCAAACAAACACGCCCTGGCGCCCTACCTGGGGGGAATCCTAACGCCGTTGTCTATCTGTACAAGCGTTTTGGCGTGTTTGGATACTTGTAGCTCTTCTTCCCACGAGTCCGGGTCCTGCTTTCGGTAGGGAGATTTTGAACTGAGGACTGCATCACAAGCTATTGTTACCTGTAAAATGAAGCCAAATAAAGCAGGGAGGTCAAACTCAAAAAATAACCCATCTGACAGTTCTTAGAAGGCAAAACTGAAAAGCCTCTGTCAAAGGGGCGCTAGCTACCATTGAAAGTCACAGGGAGTAAGGCACCTAGCTGCCTTTTGTGCCTTTGAAAGTCTCCCCCTTTGTAAATAAACTCTCTTCATGTTCCCAAGCCACTAAATAGACCAATGCACATTCTACCCTCAGTTGCATCTGTGCAGCCCCAGTAAAGTCCATCAGCTGGGTATGACTGAAGGCAGAATCAGGACCTCTATGTTCTGGCTCAAAAAATAACAAATACGTTTCCAGTTGAAAAGGATATTTGGAAAAACAAGCAAAAGTCTCCTTTATTTCCCAAGGGAAAAAATCTTGATGGTTCTTTGTTTCTCCTGAAAGAACTGAGTAGGCCATTGTCCGGAGAGGGCTAATGCTAGCTTGGTTTTAGAGCTGGTAGCAACAAACCTAAAGGAACTCAGAGTCAATGTTTATGCCCAGTTCAAGGATCTGGCTAGAACTAAGGACCCGAATCAGCAAGATATTGAAGCAAATGCATAACATGACGTCAACATGCACACAAGTTCTTTGCAGAATGACAGCCATTACCATCATTACTATAGCAGGTCAGGTTTCAGAGTAGCAGCCGTATTAGTCTGTATTTGCAAAAAGAAGAGGAGTACTTGTGGCACCTTAGAGACTAACCAATTTATTTGAGCATAAGCTTTCGTGAGCTAGAGCTCACTTCATCGGCTGCATCAATAAATTGCTTAAATAAATTGGTTAGTCTCTAAGGTGCAACGAGTACTCTTCTTCATTTTATAGCAGATCAGGGACCACAATAAAATATGCTGGTTTAAAAATAAACAGTGTGTTTTCTCTGCAACAGCTGATAACAGGACATTTTCTTATACTCTCTAAACTAGCTAAGGTGCTTGCAAGCTGTCAACTCTTACCCCTATATACACAGCATACCCGTGTAGTGTGGGTTTTTTAATGAGTTTACACATCGCATAAGAATGCTTTCCTTTAACCCGTAACTCCACAGGTTTCTCCATAAAGACACACTGTGAAATAGCTTAGAGCCCAAATGTAGATTGCGTATCCTTTTCTTTTAAAACACAAACCTGAATATCAAGAGAAATGCTTTTAAATTTTGCTTTTTTATTTTAATGAAACCAGTTTGCTTCGATTTTAAACATTTCCATGCAGAGTTTGTAACCCAACCATTACAGCAGCATTGTGATAACTTATAGGAACCAGAAAGTGAAACTCACAAGTCTGGTTTCATTGTCCCAGCACAGAGGCATACAAACGACAAACCAACAGCATTAACTTCAAAGTGTAAATTAAATTATTATAACTGAAAGAATACCTAATACATTATCTAAGGAATTATTAATAACATGTGTAAGAACATGTGGGTTTTTGTAAATAAATATTTGATTTATTGCCTGTGGCAACCCTTGAGCCAAGCTAATAAAAACAGATTATCTTCCAATTTATGTGTTACATTCTTTGGCCCCAATCCAATAGAACTACTCATGTGATTAAAGTTCAGCAGGTGGGTAAGTGTTTGCAGGTTTGGGGCTTTTCTTTGGCCCAAACTTTCTGAAGTGGCCTCTGATTTTGGATACCCATCTTGAGACATCTTGTTCCTGATTTTCAGAAGCGCTGAGCACCCACAACATCAACTGAAGTCAATGGGAATTGGGGTTTCTCAGTCTCTGAATATTAAGCCCTTTGATGCCTCAAATAGTGTATCCAAAACCGAGTGTCCTTTGGAAAACATGGGCCTTCTTTTGATAGTGCAGATAACAGAACAAAAATGCAGAAACAGATGCAGCAGTCAATTCTCAACATGACTCAGTACTTCTGTACAAAGCACTGCCAACCCTCACATCTGCTGCAGGGGAATTCCCAAGCCTTCAATCCCCATCACCTGTTTGCAGCTTCCTTAAACTCTCTTTTCTCTCTCCCTCCTCCCTCCCTAAACGCCCTCCACCTTCTCCCCATCACTGGTGCCAAGTTCTGTAGCATGTTCTAATCCCTCAGTTTGCTTCAGCTACCCAACTACCACCTGCCTTCACTGACCCACACACTCACCTCCCACTTCCTCTCTCAATACCAGCAGGCCTTCTCTCCCCTGCCTCAGCAATCAGACCCCTGACCTCCCTAACTACCACCCCAGCCCCCATCTCCTCCAACTTCACTGAATGCTTATCTACACATGTAGACTCTGTTGCTCCTCCAGCTTCATCCTGCTGCCTCCGCTTTCCACACCACTCAACCTGCACTCTCTGAAGTCTCTAGCAACCGCATCCTAGCCAGATCTCAGGGTCTCATCATCAGCTTCATCCTCTCTGCTGCTTTGGACTGTCCCATACACTCCTTTTCAACATTTCTGCCTCCCCGGGTTTTTGCCCCTCTCCAGTCCAACAAGACAGCTGTTAAGATCCTCTTCCTCGCCCATCACCATCTAACCTCACCCCTCTGAATCCGTCCACCGGCTCCCCCTTCTCCATCTCAAAGTTCAAGATTCTCGCTCTTGCGTGCAAGACCCTGCATAACTCTGCCATCTGTTCTTAACTGCCCTGGTCTCTTTTGCTTCACCCCTCTCTAACCTCCTCAACACTGTCAAAAAGCTAGTCTCCACACACCATGGGTCCACTTCTCCCAGCACAGTCTTTACTCTTTCTTCCACCACCCAGAGGTGATGCATAAGGCCACTGTCCTCTCCCCACTGAAATCCCTCCAGTAGAACAGCTTTGGGGGGAGAAGAAAGGAGAGACAGGACATACAGGGAAGGAAGTAGAGAATACAATAGAGAGAAAGGGTAGGGGAGCAAAAGGAGAAGAATGGCCTGCTAATTAAGGCGCTAGCCTGAGACACAGGAGACCTGAGTTCAATTCCTTGCTCTGCCATAACTTCCTGTGTGACTGTGGGCAAGTTACCACGTTAGTCTCTCGGTGCCTCAGGTCCCGATCTGTAAAATGGGGCACTTCCCTACCATATAGGGGTGATAGGAGGATAAATATATTAATTGTGAGGTTCTGAGATACTACAGTGATGAGGGCTATATAAGTGCCCCAAGAAGGAAGAGAGGGGTCAAAAACAGATAATCAAGGCAAAGCATGAAGACATGATAACAGTCTTCAAGTACATGAAACGTTGTTATAAAGAGGAGGGTGATAAATTGTGATCCTTAATCACTGAGGACAGGACAAGTGTAATGGGCTTAAACTGCAGCAAGGGAAAATTAGGTTAGATGTTAGGAAAAACTTTCTAACTGTCAGGGTGGTTAAGCACTGGAACAAATTACCTAGGAAGGTTGTGGAATCCCCATCATTGGAGACTTTTAAGAACAGGTTAGACAAACACCTGTCAGGGACACTCTAAATCAGTGGTTCCCAAACTGGGATTCATGAACCCCTGGGAGTTCTCAGAAAAAATTCTCTAATGGCGGAGAGAGCTGTCCCTAGGGACCCTGGGCAGCACAGGGCCAGCAGCCCGAAGCCCCTGGACTTCCAAGAGCTAAGCAGATCAAAGCAAGCGTATCTATCACACTGAGGAGATTTCAACTTCAAGACTCCTTATAAGAAATGGAAAGGGAGGTAGATATTTTTTGCTGTTTTTAAAATTGAATAGGCAGCTAGTATTGTTTTAAAAATTATTATGAAGAACAAGTTTAAGCTTTGTAAGTTGTAAGTGCGTTGTTTGCCTGGACTGCTCAAGACCTGAATGCTTGTGTAGGAGGAACTCTTTGAGTTAGCTTCTTAAATCCTTCATTCTGTTTCACATCTGATACTCCTTGATGAAACATAGGAGCCTTGTCTTATAACAAGCTTATTCAAAGTGATACAAGCTATGAAAGTGAGATCTTGGAAGAGTGTTGCCGTTTTCATAATGTAATAAAAATACTGTAATGATAAATAATAAATAATAACAAATAGTGTGTAATAAGCATAGCATAAAAACAAATTTTAAATTTCCAAGATCACTGCTTTTATAATTTATACTCAGGTAAAGGAGAAAATCCCTGGAAATATTCATTTTTAGGAGGAGGTTCGCGAGACTTGACATTTTCGTGAAAGGGGTTCACAGGTTGTTAAAGTTTGGGAACCACTGGTCTAGATAAATACTTAGTCCTGCCTCAGTCGTACATTACTATGATTCTAAGAGATAAACCATTGGCCATAGAACAAGACAGAATAAGTGGAGTGAACCAGGAAGAGGAAGACGGTAAAACAGAAGCATGACACAGATGGAGTAAGTCACATTTTTTCAAATGCCTCCCCTTTGCCTAATTTCCCCATGCAGGGGATGAGAGAGACCCTGATAGTAAAAATAACCAACATACACATGAGCAAACAAACCCCTGTATCCATAAAAAATGAACTTGGAGTCAATTCCTACTCTGCCACCAGTAGCACACACTCACTGACCAGTGCTGGCAACTCCTCTATATTTGGTAATGGAATTTCATAGTGATCTGGAAATATAACGAGTTTGGCTTCATCTTCATACTCAAAATCATCATTGTTTAAATCGCCATTTGTTTCTAGATCTGCAAAAGAGAGAGAGAGAGAACGTAAGGAGATGATAAACTGTTAAGGAAACTAAAAAAATGTTTAGACTGAAATCTGACAATTTATCTGGGGGGAAAAGCTGAGGAACAAAGTATCCATCCTGAGTTAATACTCATTCACAATCACAGCTGCGCTGGCCGCTGAGTACAGCAGCCATCGTTGTGTTGTTACGGACATTGCACTTTGGGAAGTAGATAAGATCCTGGTATTCTTTTGGGTTACTCATTAAGAACAAGAACATAATGCATTCTGGTAGCATCTTTCATCTAGGTCTCAAAGCACTTTACAAACACTGAGGCTTTGTCTGTATTGGAAAGTTTTACCCATTATATCAATATAGTCATACCAGTGTGACCCTCCATGTGGACACACCTATTCCAATATAGAGTGGCTTTCTTTGGTTTAGATTAAACGCCTTCCCATGCAACATGAACTAAACCAAAAAAGGCACGCGTAATGTAATAAAAGCGTGTACACTGGGGTTTATACCTGTATAGCTATATAATTTAAATTCACACCTTCGATTTTAGCAAAAACACTTTTCCCTGTAGACAAGAATAATCGAAGTCTCACATCATTCCCCATGAAGTATTACGAACAAATGAGGAAGGTGAAGTACAGAGAAGCAGAGGCCAACATTTTCAAAAGTAGTTTTTAATTTTGATGCCTCATTTTTGGGGGCCCCGACTTGAGCCCCCCAGATTTTCAGAGGTGTTGAGAACATGAACCTACTATTCACTCCCGCACCTCCCATTCTCTGCCCCTGGGGCTGTGGTTGCTCAGAAGCTCTGAAAATCAAGACGCACATGCCTCACATTATGCCACATGCCCCAAAATGGAAGTGCACAAAAGCAGAGGGCCTCTTGGGGAAATGTTGGCTGTGATCTGCCCATCAGTGGGTGGCCAACTTAACGATACCGAGCAATTTGGGTAAGGTGAACTAACTTCCCTTCCTAACCAATAACACATGAACGTAGAATAAAAGAAGCTGATGGGTGTTGCAGTGACCATTTGCCTGCTCTCCTGGTGCCTTCTTGGACACATATGAATACGGAAGATGATACACTGAGATCCACAGCCGAAAAGTCCCAAGTATTATTATTATAGGAAACTAAATGCTCAAGATTAACTGGGTTAACAAGCAGTAATATTTACATGAGATTTGGGTGCTTTTATCATCTTTCATTTCCCTTCCTTTATGCTATGCAGATTTTATAAGATGAAGCCACAAAAAGGAGCAGCGTAAGGAGAGTGAGAAGTAAAAACATGACAGTGTTGCAGTTTTCATGGAAGTCAATGGACATTTTCCCATCAACATGATGGAAGCAGAATCCATCTAGACATCAGGTTTCTACTGTCACATGAAGAAGAGAACATCTGGCCTGAGGTGATGGATAGCTGACTCAGGTTGGCCCTCATTTGTTCTCAAGGTACATACATAATTTTTACTGATCTACTTAAATGTTAAACAAGCACTGGCATCAACCACTGCACATGTGGAATGTACGAAATCTCGGGTAAGGTGAAGATGAAAGGTGCATGAGTTAAATTACACCCTCTACTTATCCACAGAACAGTCACAGAATAAACAGAATGACTAGGAGCTTCTCCCAAACTCTCACACTAATACACCTCAATCGGACCTGGAGGGATCACCTCTAGGGACAACAATAATCCAGGCTCCATTGAGTCCTTGGCTCTCTGCTGAGGCTGCCAAACCAGGATCAGTTAGTGCCAACTGGGGTTTTAATAATGTGACCACTTGTCTAATAACAACTGGCCCAACCCCACCAACCCACTGCACATAGTCTGAAAAGACAGCCAACAGCAACCTTTAATCACTAACAATCTGGGCTAGATTAAAACAGATGATCTAGAGGAGAGACTAACCCATTACCAACTCCCTGGCTAGCCAATTCTCTCAATAATCCTTTTCCTTAAAAATCATTTTCACAGCAGTCTACTACGGATCACCCAATAACTCCACTACAACCCAGCGCGTCTTTAACATTTCCCATTTCAATCCTTGATTCTGAAGGAATTCTATGGATCCAAACACAATGCTAAACTTTTTCAGAATGCACCTAAAAATAACTTATCTGTTCTTAAAGAAAAATCAAACTGAACAACCTCAAGCCACGGAGGTGTGTGACACCAAACCATGCTGAAGTTCAGTAATGCCCAAGACACTGACAAGTGGCCACCGTCCATAAGGCTAAACAGTTTAAACACACAGTGTCTCTAGGTAACTCCAGAAATGTTATGCTCCAGTTCCCGAAAGCAGCTAAAATATCCAGCATATATCAACATAGGTGTGGAGAAGGTAAGTCATCCCATTTGGAGCCTGTAACGATGCATTTCAATCAGCCACCAGAGGGCACTGGAGGATGGCTTACTCCAGTGGTTCTCAATCAGAGGTATATGTACTCCTGGGGGTACTCAGTGTTCTTCCAGGGGGTACATCAACTCATCTAGATATTTGCCTGGTTTTACAACAGGCTACACAAAAAGCACTAGCGAAGTCAGTACAAATTAAAATTTCATACAATGACTTGTTTATACTGCTTTATATACTGAAATGTAGTACAATAGTTATATTCCAATTGATTTATAATTATGTGATAAAAATGAGAAAGTCAGGAAATTTTTAAGTAATAGTGTACTGTGATATTTTTGTATTTTTGTCTGATTTTGTAAGCAAATAGTTTTTAAGTGAGGTGAAACTTGGGATACGCAAGACAAATCAGACTCCTGAAAGGGATACAGTAGTCTGGAAAGGTTGAGAGCCACTGGCTTACTCTGATCATTGCCAATACCTTTAGACATCTGTAAAGGCCTTTGATATTTTTTATTTCTTCACTTTACAGACATTAAGGATGATCAGCTGGTCTAGCATTAATGATCTGCTATATACAAATAGCAATGGCACGGCTCTTCTGGGTGTAAGAACCAGACTGACACCATCACTCCAAGCAGCCCATTTTGACCAAGCCCAATAACATTGACCTGACCTGGATTTGAACCGGTGACCTAGAGATGAAAGATTCCGTATCCCATTAGCAATCAATCCCTTGATGATGAGGGTAATGACGCACTTAGGAGTATCCCACCATTTTAGCTACAGTGAAGAAAGGGAAAAGGGGAAGTTTAATTTATCTTTTAAGGCTTCATGCCATTCAGATTGCTACAAGACCAGGAAATTAATTCTCTCTGCACAATCACCTCAGAAGCCTGACATACTGACTTCAAGGCAGCATGACAAAAAAAAGACATACACTGTTCCATCAGTGCTAGCGAAAGAATGAAGATTTAATTTGTGTTTTTTTGAAAAGGGACTATGCAAAATCAGCACCATCTCACTCAACACTTCTGCTCCATGTGGCCAAGATTTGCAAAACTGACTAGCCATTCTGGGTGCCTAACTTTGGGTGACTAACATCTTAAAGGGACCTGATTTTCAGAGGGTGAGTTCTCAGCACTTTAAGCCAGGCCTTTCTAAAAGGGGTCACTTGAGCATCTCAAAATCACTAGCCACTTTGGAAAACCCTGGCCTGTGCACGTTCAGAGATGTTTAGTTCAGTGATAAAAATAAATTCTCCTTCCTTTTTATTTCCAATAACCCTGCAGAGCCAAAAAAGCTGAGAGACGGTGAGTTCGTATCTGATCAACAGAACCATTAACTATGTTCTATTATGAGAGAACAGGGCTACCCTGGAGTAACTGCAGGCAGAATCTGCCTTCCACAATTGTTACTGGGGATTATGCGTGAGCAGGGAAGAACCCACTTGAATTTCAAAACTTAGGTTAGGTTTGCCGAGCCAGCAATTGGGGGAAAAAAATCTATTTTTACTTGTAAATCGAGCAAATTTTATTTAGAAATCAATGTAACTTGAGTAGCAAGGAATGCTGGGAAGCCACTTTCCCACACAATCCCTTCCCAGGTGAAGGCAACACTTCAAGATGCCTGAATACCATGAGCCCAGGAACCCCTGTGTAGTAATGGGCTTACTTTAGCTCTGAGGTCTCACACAGGCACCAGACAACTGGTGTACAGCAATTCTGAAAGGCTGCTACATTGATGCTGAACCCACACAGGGCAATGTATTTCCCTTCTAAGGGACCAGGAGCTTTATGAGGCTGTCATAGGCACAATTAAACATTGTAGTCATCAAAACAGAGCACCCACGGGTCACAAAGAGCGTGCTGAGGGAGAGGACGAAAGGGAAGGCAAAATAACCAATGCTCTAAGTGGAGGCCAGGCTGGGATTGTTATTTTGGGCAAGAAGTCAGCAGGGTAAATTTACTCAGCTATCATCTGCCCAGCTCATAAGCATCACCCTAGTGATAGCGAGAAGTGCACTGCCGCTGGCTGACTGAAAACAGCAGCTGAGTGGGCTGTTGGTGGCAGAGAGTGCCGTAAACTAAGCCATTAGAGGGAAAAGAAGGGAGAAACACTTGACTGGACATGCCCAGATTAGATTTAGATGAGTTACCAACTGAACGCACTAATAATAGTGGCATAATTAGATCCCAGGCAGGACCCCCAAACAGGATGTCCACCGTGTGCGTGGTGATGCCTGTGTGTGAGACAGAGAGCTCCCTCATAACACAGATCAATGAGTTCGCAACCGATATTGAGGCCCTACAAAGGGGTCTTGAAAATCAAGTCTCATTTAGGGCTCAATCCAGATCCCATTGCCTTGAATGGCAGAGGCTCAAGCCCTTGAACCTCAAATCATTCCTTCCAGCTGCCCCCAAATTATCATGAATGCAGCATCTGTCTATTCAGATAAGCGAGCCATTTGGAACAAGGATTCGTCTTCAGACATGTCTGTAAAGCACCAAGCTCACTAGCAAAGCTATAAAAGAAATAGATAAATAATAAATATACTCTACAGCCATTTCATCCTGTTTGGTGAAAGGAAACCAAACTGCAGCACAACTGAGATTTTACAATGCTTCTCACTAGGATCCACTAAATCACTAACTATAAACTGGATAATATTTGCACGGTGCTTTGAAGATGTAAAGCATTAAGTACTATTTTTTACTATGAGGTATTTACCTCAGTTTAACACCATAGCGGTTAATATAATCATTATTTCCACTCCCACTGTACTATGGATTTTCTTCAAAATTACAAGTTAAGTAGCCAAGAAAACTAAGCCAACAAAATTAAAATCCCTAGTTGTATTCCTAATAATGTTAGGGTTAGTTATACTGATTTTATGTAAGTATGGTTGTTAATATGTTTTGTAGTCAGGGCTCCTACTTCCTATGGCTCTATCTAAAACAACAAATTATTAAAACTGCAATATTTGTAATCTCTTATTTTCTTTTCACTATATATGCTGTCTGTCCACCTTTCTGAATTTCACTTAAGTTTGGGTAATGAAACTAGAAAGTTACAATTTCACTCACTTCTTAGCCCGTTTCGCTTTTGGCTCTCATGTGCTGGCACACCTCTATTGTATTTAAGTTCACAAAGCTACAGGGGAATGTTTAAATCCTCAAATCACCATTTCTATTCATAGAGTAGTGTCTGTATTTTGTACAATCACACTTACATGAACACAAAATCTAAATATTGAGCCACAAGCTAGATGACTGAACCCTTTTAAGAAGGCGGTAACATTGCAAAATAAATAGACAAGTTAAAGATATCCTTACTGAAAACAGGGCTCAAGCACATTTTGCCTGCAAGGTGCTTATGGTCTGGAAGACTAGCCATGTTGGCTCCAAATTAGTTTACCGAAGCAATTAACCAGATGTCATCAGGGAAAGTTGGAGACGTTCACACACAAAGTTCACATAAGGACATTTTTGCAAACTCACAAATAAAAGATTCTCTATTCCCTTCTTAGGCTAATTTTTGTTTCTAACTCACACAATTGGCAGCACACCCCCTACCATGGCTCTTTTCAGTGTTTCGGGAAGGAGAATCTCAATGGTTTGATCCTACGCTTTTTTCAGATTTCTTCATTTCCATTCTATTCTCATGATAGCAGCAGTTCTGGAAGCCATTCTATGAGATTTTTAAAGATGTGTTTCTAATAGAGGAGACTGGAAGGGGTTTAATAGCCTTAATAGCCGTATATCAAAGAGGATTATAACTAGCAGAGTAACAGGTGCCCAAACTAGCCTGACTGTACAGAAAGCCAGCTTCACTGGGGCTGCTAGGAATCACTCAGAGCAAGACACCCAAAACCTATCTCAGAAGGTCACTTGATCATCTATTGCAGCCCCACTACCTGTGTGAGCCCAGACTGGCTAGGAATATGCATTGGCTGACCAATCACTGCCAGTTTGGTGTCAGCCTCTATCATGGAATGAGCAAGTAAAAGCAGTATTTAAAGTTCTGTAAAGATGGAACATCTGGCAACTCAACACCAGCTATGAGAAAGCATCTAGAGGCAGCATGGTTACTGCTCTGCTACTCTGCCTCTGCTACTGACTCCTTGTGCAACCTCATGCAATTCACTTAACCCCTCAGTGCTTTAGTTCCCCCATTTGTGAATGGGGATAATCATATTTATTTACTCACCTTTACATCCATAGATCTCAAAGAACTTTACAAAGGGCTATACAGGTGCTAACCACTGCTGTAAAAACACCACTTAAAGGATTAAAATGAGACAGTATCAAGAGAGTTTCAGTTCATCCCCAAGCAGCAAGAGCTGTGCAGAGGATTATGAAGGAGCACACTGCCCAGAGGAGAGCAGAATCTCCACAGATGTCTCAGATCCATAAGGTCCTGGGGTAAACAGTGACAATTCAATGGACCAAATTCATCACTGGTGTAACTCCCCTGCCTTCAAGGATTAATTGGAACCAAGGCTGTTGGAACATCTGGAACAGCTCTAACAGCACGGGAGCAGAATAGTCAGATGCAAGGGCACAATTTAAAGAGCAGGAACAAACCCCTCTTCTAGCAACAAACGGCAGAGGAGCAATGGTGCATCACTGACCCTCTCTAAGCTATATAAAATGCGTATGCAGTAAATTAGCAATAACAAAATTTGGTTCTGTGTTTCTATGAGCCTCTTTTGTGTGCATCTCATTCACATTTGCATTACTAACACTGCAAGGCAGCCCTGCTTGGCAGTCTGATTTCTTTCGGAAGCTTATGCAGACACTCTGTAATCGTTTAGTGATAATTGAAAATTATTCTAAATATGAAATGCTAGCAACTGGCATTTAAACCAGTGCCTGCCAACTCCTCATTAACAGCACCTTCCTCTTACGGCGGGTGGGGGGGCGGGAAGGGGAAGAGAAGAGAACTTCACTTGTTTACTCTCCTCTCACTAACTTCCCCTTTCTTTTCTTTTCTCCAGGAGCCTTTTTCAGAACTTACTCCTGCCATTAAAAATGATTGAATCCATCACAATCCTCTCAGCAACACATTCCACAGACCAAAGTAACTCCAGTGGGATGCCAAGCTATTGTTCCCCCTTCCACTATCAGAAAGCTGGCGTTTGCTATGAAAACATTTAACCCCTTCACCTCAGGAAGAATTACTTAGCTACTTTCAGTAGTGACTATGGCTTCTATTCTCTCTCCACCCCATGAAAGACATGAAAAGGAAAAAAAATACACAGAAAATGCACCAAAAAAGCCCCAGAAGTGTGTAGAGTGGAGCTGATACTGTAGGGTCCCAATGAAGGAGTTTATGGGGTCCTAAGATTTCTTGGCTGATGCATAAATCAACTGATATCTAGGAAAATTAGGGTTTGATAGAAAGATGATTAGAGGCAGATGAAGGAAACTCATTGGGGGTTTCCCTTGCTTTCCCTCACTTCCTTGCTTTGTGTATATCAGGGAGACATGTCAGGCAGATAGAATTGTGTAAGCGTTATTAAAAGATGTTCAGTATACATGTACAGTTACATTTACTTTGGACCAGAATGGGGACCCCTTACCCACACTCATAAGCAGTTACAAATAGTTCCACAGAAGTTAATGGGACTACTCCTGAGAGCAACTGCTCACAAGCAGGAATCAGGGATCCCCAGACTGGCCCTATATAAAAAGTTAATCCAAATTCACATTTTATAAAAGCAATATACTATGGTGATGGCGCACATGTAAGTAGACAGACAGGTGTCTAACAAACCCTAAGCAGTTTGAGAATATCTGTGAGGCTGTTTTGGGATGATCATTAATAATTTATTTTAAAAGGAAGACACTTACAAATTTGTAATCTTTCTACTTTGAACAGTTTTAAAAACAAAACAAAATAAGGCGGACATGCTGTAGTGGCAGGTGTACCCAAATGCACATGCACTGGGGTTAGACACAAGGACTGTGTGAGAGCAGCTATCTACAATACCTAAAAATAGCACTGCATTCCTCCTTTTTGGTAAAGCTCCACCAGATGCGCCTGGTACCTTCTGGAAAGAAAAAAAGAAAATATACAGTTAAAAATCTAACCTGTGAACCTGAAATAAGCAAACAACAGCCTCATGCCGGAGCTTCCCCCGACAGGTAGAGGGGTCAGTGTGCGTTCGGCGTGTTTTCGGGGGAGGGATGCACAGGTACAAATTTAGTACTGGTAAAAGGTGCCAGACGGACATCCCTGAACAACAAAGTCCTCTATTTAACCATAGAACACCTACAGCAGGGGCAGCAGAAGCATACGCTTCCTTCATATCCCTCGCCAATGGGACTTGACCCTGATCCAGTGGGACCACCTTTGGAAGTCAGAGTAGTTTATTCTATATGTCCACTTACTCCCCTCTGCCAGCAGACCGATTGTGATAGCACTGGTAATGACACACACACATACCCTAAGAACTGGATGGGACCATCACGTAATTTCACACCTACTCCCACACCATCAGATGTCAAGAGTGCTTAATGACTGGACGCAGACTGGACATGATGAGCCGGAGAAGAAAGACTCTGCCTCCCATTACCAATCCAGGTGGGCCACCGGGGCCCTCTTGGGTGTTATAACAGACTGTTATCTGAAGTAAATAATCTAAAATAAATGCCTCCTCAATGAGGGCCTGAGCCTGCTCCCACTGAAGTGAATGAGAGTGATCACAGTGGTCTGTAAGCGTTAGGTGCTATGCAGAAAACCTATCTAGGCAGCCTGGTTTAGTTTTAAGATGGCAAAAACCTATGAGCAGAGCAGAGCAGAGCACAGCTGTGTGACAGATATTCCAGCGATAGAGCTAATTTCAATTTCAGGTAGTGCTTTTGCCAATTCAAAGTGCTTTACAAAGCAATGGAAGAATATGCACAAATGCACAAAGCCTTGGAAACAAGCAGGGAGAACTGGAGGTCCTGGTGATGTCAAGTAACTATGACGTGATCAGAATAACAGAGACTTGGTGGGATAACTCATATGACTGGAGTACTGTCATGGATGGTTATAAACTGTTCAGGAAGGACAGGCAGGGCAGAAAAGGTGGGGGAGTAGCACTGTATGTAAGGGAGCAGTATGACTGCTCAGAGCTCCGGTACGAAACTGCAGAAAAACCTGAGTGTCTCTGGATTAAGTTTAGAAGTGTGTGCAACAAGAGTGATGTAGTGGTGGGAGTCTGCTATAGACCACCGGACCAGGGGGATGAGGTGGATGAGGCTTTCTTCCGGCAGCTCACGGAAGCTACTAGATCGCATGCCCTGATTCTCATGGGTGACTTTAATTTTCCTGATATCTGCTGGGGGAGCAATACAGCGGTGCATAGACAATCCAGGAAGTTTTTGGAAAGCGTAGGGGACAATTTCCTGGCGCAAGTGCTAGAGGAGCCAACTAGGGGGGGTGCTTTTCTTGACCTGCTGCTCACAAACCGGGTAGAATTAGTGGGGGAAGCAAAAGTGGATGGGAATCTGGGAGGCAGTGACCATGAGTTGGTTGAGTTCAGGATCCTGACGCAGGGAACAAAGGTAAGCAGCAGGATACGGACCCTGGACTTCAGGAAAGCAGACTTCGACTCCCTCAGGGAACGGATGGCCAGGATCCCCTGGGGGACTAACTTGAAGGGGAAAGGAGTCCAGGAGAGCTGGCTGTATTTCAAGGAATCCCTGTTGAGGTTACAGGGACAAACCATCCCGATGAGTCGAAAGAATAGTAAATATGGCAGGCGACCAACTTGGCTTAACAGTGAAATCCTAGCGGATCTTAAACATAAAAAAGAAGCTTACAAGAAGTGGAAGGTTGGACATATGACCAGGGAAGAGTATAAAAATATTGCTCGGGCATGTAGGAATGTTATCAGGAGGGCCAAATCGCACCTGGAGCTGCAGCTAGCCAGAGATGTCAAGAGTAACAAGAAGGGTTTCTTCAGGTATGTTGGCAACAAGAAGAAAGCCAAGGAATGTGTGGGCCCCTTACTGAATGAGGGAGGCAACCTAGTGACAGAGGATGTGGAAAAAGCTAATGTACTCAATGCTTTTTTTGCCTCTGTTTTCACTAACAAGGTCAGCTCCCAGACTGCTGCGCTGGGCATCACAAAATGCGGAAGAGATGGCCAGCCCTCTGTGGAGATAGAGGCGGTTAGGGACTATTTAGAAAAGCTGGACGTGCACAAGTCCATGGGGCCGGACGAGTTGCATCCGAGAGTGCTGAAGGAATTGGCGGCTGTGATTGCAGAGCCACTGGCCATTATCTTTGAAAACTCGTGGCGAACCGGGGAAGTCCCGGATGACTGGAAAAAGGCTAATGTAGTGCCAATCTTTAAAAAAGGGAAGAAGGAAGATCCTGGGAACTACAGGCCAGTCAGCCTCACCTCAGTCCCTGGAAAAATCATGGAGCAGGTCCTCAAAGAATCAATCCTGAAGCACTTGCATGAGAGGAAAGTGATCAGGAACAGCCAGCATGGATTCACCAAGGGAAGGTCATGCCTGACTAATCTAATCGCCTTTTATGATGAGATTACTGGTTCTGTGGATGAAGGGAAAGCAGTGGATGTATTGTTTCTTGACTTTAGCAAAGCTTTTGACACGGTCTCCCATAGTATTCTTGTCAGCAAGTTAAGGAAGTATGGGCTGGATGAATGCACTATAAGGTGGGTAGAAAGCTGGCTAAATTGTCGGGCTCAACGGGTAGTGATCAATGGCTCCATGTCTAGTTGGCAGCCGGTATCAAGTGGAGTGCCCCAAGGGTCGGTCCTGGGGCCGGTTTTATTCAATATCTTCATAAATGATCTGGAGGATGGTGTGGATTGCACTCTCAGCAAATTTGCGGATGATACTAAACTGGGAGGAGTGGTAGATACGCTGGAGGGGAGGGATAGGATACAGAAGGACCTAGACCAATTGGAAGATTGGGCCAAAAGGAATCTGATGAGGTTCAATAAGGATAAGTGCAGGGTCCTGCACTTAGGACGGAAGAACCCAATGCACAGCTACAGACTAGGGACCGAATGGCTAGGCAGCAGTTCTGCAGAAAAGGACCTAGGGGTGACAGTGGACGAGAAGCTGGATATGAGTCAGCAGTGTGCCCTTGTTGCCAAGAAGGCCAATGGCATTTTGGGATGTATAAGTAGGGGCATAGCGAGCAGATCGAGGGACGTGATCGTTCCCCTCTATTCGACATTGGTGAGGCCTCATCTGGAGTACTGTGTCCAGTTTTGGGCCCCACACTACAAGAAGGATGTGGATAAATTGGAGAGAGTCCAGCGAAGGGCAACAAAAATGATTAGGGGACTGGAACACATGAGTTATGAGGAGAGGCTGAGGGAGCTGGGATTGTTTAGCCTGCAGAAGAGAAGAATGAGGGGGGATTTGATAGCTGTTTTCAACTACCTGAAAGGGGGTTCCGAAGAGGATGGCTCTAGACTGTTCTCAATGGTAGCAGATGACAGAACGAGGAGTAATGGTCTCAAGTTGCAGTGGGGGAGGTTTAGATTGGATATTAGGAAAAACTTTTTCACTAAGAGGGTGGTGAAACACTGGAATGCGTTACCTAGGGAGGTGGTAGAATCTCCTTCCTTAGAGGTTTTTAAGGTCAGGCTTGACAAAGCCCTGGCTGGGATGATTTAACTGGGAATTGGTCCTGCTTTGAGCAGGGGGTTGGACTAGATGACCTTCTGGGGTCCCTTCCAACCCTGATATTCTATGATTCTATGATTCTAATACCGGCAGCACCATAAGCATAAAAGCAAATGCAAGCACAACTCTTTCTAAGCTATTCAGAACCATGCACTGTTTTACAGCATGTAACATAATGTCATGCTCCTTTAAGTTTGTTGCTTTTTTATTATTTTTTTTAAATAGTAAAATTAGGATACAACAGGTGGAAAGAGACAGGCCCAGAATCTGTCAGCCTAGGAAGAGTTCATGTGTTTGTCTCTGCTGACAAGGAGGCGAAGAGTTCACATATTTTGGGTGATTCTTTCTGCTACGTAAATAAAGCTTCGGCCAAAGAGATTGGCTAGAATCATCAACAAGCTTTCACACCCCATAGAAAAGTTTTCTATTATCAGAAAGAACAGACACCAACTAATGTTTCTCGGTTACACTTATCAAAACAACAAAACCTACCGTTCAGATTTATCATACTGATTTTTTATTTATTCACCCTGTAGGCAAAGGGAGTGGCCACTAGTATTAAAAACTAGCTCATTTTCTCAATGCAATGTAAGTGACAAACAGAAAAGAAACACATTTTCTCACTCTTAAAAAATATCCCAGATCTACTACCATAAGCAGCAACATACAGAACAGATGGTTGCCTCCTCCCCTCACCCCACACACTCCAAATTATCTCAGTGGTTCAACCACCACACTGGAAAGCTGGGATTGAACTCCCACCACTCCATGTGAGACCTGGAGCAAGACATTAAGACCAACATTGTCGAGAGTGACCACTCACTTTGGGTGCCTCCATTTTTGGCTCCCTATCTTTAAATATCTCAGCCTGATTTTCAGAGGTGCCAAACACCTGCCGCTCCCACTGGCTTCAACTGAAGTGGTGGACGCTCAGCACTTCTGAAGAAGCAGGCCCAGGGAGTTTGTGCCTTGCTTTGCCAATCTGTAAGCCGGAGGTGATAACTTTCCTCCCTCACAGGCTGTTACAAGCATTAATTAATATTTGTAAAGCATTTTAAGATCCTCCAACAAAAGGCAGAGTCAGGGTGAAGTAGTAATAGCAGTGCTATGTCGGTCTCCCCATGTTACTTGTACTAAGTGTCAGGAACCTTATTTGGCAGCTCTATGAATCGCAGATCTGTGTAATGAACCTCCATGTTATCTATGTTCTCGCAAGAGGGCCCATCGCTATCTAGTATCTGAGCACCTGCCATGTATTACCCTTCCCAATGCAGCGCAATGGTTTCAAAAGTCACGGGGGCTAAGGCAGAGAGAGCATCCAACTGAACACTGCCTGTGTTATATCTCTGCTGTGCACAGTACTGGCAACACAGCCATTGAGGCTGCAGAAGAGTAACTGGTTTTTAAAGCTCAGAAAAAAAATAACTATGCAAAAATTCAATGTGGTGAGTCAACCGATGTTGCTACCATAGGGGTGCTGCACAGCTTGCAGTGCCAGTGACATACGTTTCCCATTGATTCTATGAAAGATGACCTGGGAACAGATCCTTCACTATTATAAGCTGCCATAGCTCCACTGAAACCAATGGAACTAAGACAATTTACACAAGTGGAGGACCTGCCCCTTGCTCTTCTGTAAAGCTGTGCCAGGACACACATACTTATCCCAGACACTTCAGGAAGTGACGAAGACTTCCACATTCTGCAGGGCTGATACCAAGGCAATGAGAGACAGGAATAGCAACCTGGTCACCTCCATCCAATGTCACTGCACACAGTGCCGCATGGCTTCTCGGTCTCATACAGCCCTAGTGCTTAGTAAGCATCCGAGAACCTGTGCTGGGTCCTTCATGAAGCTGTCAAGAAAGTGAACCTCATTAGAGGCAGTCTAACGGGTTCTCAACATTTGGCATTGTTTTGCTATGACATGGGGCCCCATCACTAGCAACTCCACAGGAGGGAAGTGGCTCCCACAAGGTAGCAATATCCCAACAAGCTGTTTTAAGAGCAGAGAAGTTCAGGTCCTCACAAAGGATCGCAAGTTTCTCCTTAATGATGCCTTCAATCATCCAGTATGGGTGGCAGGCTTAGCCAACTTTGCTGATATCTCTGGGTACCTGAATGACCTGAACTACTCTTTCCAGGAGCAACACACAAATGCCTGTCCATCTGCACCAGGGTACAAGCACTCATCAGGAAACATGGACATTGGTCTTCCTGAACGTAGACAAAATGTGGGGTCATTTCAGACTTCGAGATAACACATTTGCAAAATTGTGTGGATCACAGACCCATTCAATTATATTTTTATAGTTCCAATTAACTCATTTAATTAATGTTAATGTCCTAAGGCCGAACATCTAGTACGGTAACATGAAGACATGTATGAATTTATGATGTTGTCCAGCAAAAGTGAAGCAGAGAAGTAGTTTTCATTTTCGCCCCACTGTATCTAAACCTTTGGAGACATATCTAAACACGTGTACATACACACACACAATTAACATAGGGGCATTGTGCTAGACATCCCTTGTTTCTCAGAGAAATAGTAATATTATCGAATTGTGAGTTTATAGGTCCCCTCTCATTCAGAAAAATCCCAATGTAGGTTACAAACTCTGGAAGTTATGGATATTCAGCCACCTCTGGGGTGGAACACTGCAGCCATTAACATTACATAACAGGCTCTAGGTGGACAGAAGAGTACTGCCTAATCAATTACCACTGTATCATCCACTCGCCAAGTACTGCCCCAATCTTGCTGAACCTGGCAGGTGAGTTCTCCCAATGTCCTACCAAGATGCAACCCACAAAGAAGCCCCAAGATTCCTCAGTAGCCGAAGAGTGTCTTTGCAGTGATCTAGCCGCTTATGTTTACTTTGACACTGAGCTGAACATCAGTGTACTTGCTTTCCATCTCTAGAGATCTTGGTTCAAATCCTTGTCAACACAACAGGCAAAGGGATTTTGGAGATCCCATTTTAACCCCAATTTGGCTTTATACTGAAACCTCCCACATACTTTGGCAAGACTAGCAGACTCTCTCACGACAAGAATAACAAGTATCAGAGGGGTAGCCGTGTTAGTCTGGATCTGTAAAAGCGGCAGAGTGCCCTGTGGCACCTTATAGACTAACAGACGTATTGGAGCATAAGCATGCATCCGACAAAGTGGGAAGTCACCCATGAAATCTTATGTTCCAATATGTCTGTAAGAATAACAAGGACATTGGAGGCTTGGGGTGATACTCATATGTAAGCCTGAATAGGACTTCTGCCCACCTGGCTCTAGTCAGTGCATTTACCTTTCACAAGCACTAAATCCACTCACCAAAAGAACATTTGCTAGAACCTGCCCAGTCTACCACAAGTTTACAGTAACAGTGTGATGGAAATGTAGCTATTTCCCAACTGCCCAGGGACATGGAATCTTCTGCAAGAGGATTTCCCTAATTTTTAGCATACACCGACTCACCTGAACTTGCAGCCACCACTCTTCTGATAAAGTAAGAATGGACAGGATCTTTTTCCAAGTTCAAGGGAGATCCTTGATCAGCCAAAGAGATCACTGCTGTAGAACAACAGGAAGCACTCTTTGTCCCACCCTAAGTAACTATCTCAGTCCCAGTAATTCACCCAAGGATTCAAAGCTACATTGGAAAGTAAACTGAGTGGCACATCAAACCAAACCACACCTTCTACTCTGTTTGGGTCAGAGTTCATTAACAGCCCATTGTATTAGAATACAAACACCAAACAAATCTATGCATGTGCGCACACAAACACAGTTGGCCTTAACATTTTATATCAATAGTAAACCCAGTAACAGTAGGGACGTATATCTAATAGGAAGCTTGTCTGTATTATAAAAGATTGATCTGGGAAGCAGTGTTTGGATCTAGGGTCCATTTCAGGCTAGAGTTTGGATTACAGCGCAAATGAGGACTAAGGTTCACTCTTCTGAGTAAATTTCTGCCAGCTTGAGCCAAAATCTCATGAAAACCCTCGTTCTCAGAAGATTCCAAATATATCTGAACCAGAACCAATGTACAGGCCTCTTGGTCCAGATTTGTAAAGCTACTTAGGCACCTAAAGATGAGCATAGGTGCCCAGTAAAATCAATGGGAATTAGACACCTAGGTGCTTTTTTTCTTTTTTTGGGGGGGTGGGGAGGGGGGATGATGGGAAATCACCATAGGCACCAATGTGCATCTTTAGGTAACTAAATACCTTTAAAAATCTGGCCCCTGGTGGTTTGAATAAAAATTGCACAGTTGAGTTTGAACCCAAGGATCTAAATCTGACCTCTACCCAGCCCAAATTTCAAAGGGAGTCAGATTTGATATTTCAGGTTTGGCCCATCTCTCAGATACTTTATCTGAAGTTGCATATGAGGTATAAGAACCATCTGAATAGCTGGTCTGGAAGCTAGAAATCTCACCTCTATCACATGTCGTTTCAGATGCATATATACACTCTGTCCTGTTTTTCGATAGTGCCTTTCAACATGTTCCCTTCCAAATCCCAGAAACGTGTTCATGCACACATAGAGACCTCCTTCTGAATCCTGAAAGGAATAATAGGAAAAAGTTACTATATAGAAGGAACTGAATGGGACAGAAAGACACCAGCAAGCAGAGACAGTTAGGAACCGCAACCTTTTGCACCTTCCCCTTACCACATTAGCACATCACACGCTTACATATTAAGTTATAGAGCAAAGAGAATTGTCTTCCTTTTAAGAATCTTCCACACCATGTGACAATGTATACTAGCAGCCGATTGGACCACAGTGACTGCACCACTAAAGAGTTTACAGCGGTGCAACTGCACCGATGTAGCTGTAAACACTCTAATGGAGCCACTCTAAGCCGACAGGAGAGAGCTCTTCCATTGACTTAATTACTCCGCCCCCAACAAGCAGCAGCAGCCACCTCAGCGGGAGAAGTTCTCCGGCCAATATAGCGCTGTCCATACCAACAGTTAGGTTGGTGTAACTTTTGTTGCTCAGGGGGGATGGCTTATTCACACCCCTAAGCGGTGTAAGTTATACCAACGTAAGTGGTAGTGTAGACATAGCCTAAGTGTGTCAAGACCTGATGTCTAGTAGCAGGCCTTGAAAAATCCATTTAACTATTCATCCTTTGCAAGAGGAAGGTATCCCTTGGAGAATGTGAGCCCTTTGGGGGATGGGGGAGGCTACTAAGCCATCAATACCAGCAGAATCTAAGCTTTCATTTTAAATAATAACATGTCTAGCCCTATGGCTACAAAGATAACCTTCTGAATGGGAACTGGTGTACAGCTGTCCTCCTAAGGGTGAAAACTGGCTGACCACTTCAGTGCTTCTTCTCTTGCTCATTGCTTTCCCAAGCTGTAAAAGAGTCACTAACAAGATTCTGGTCTGTTTCACAAGTAGAACCTGTCTAGAACCCACTGGGCAAAGTGAAATTGGTAAGAATCATCTCAGTTTTGCTCTGCTTCTGTTTGAGACATCTATGAACAGAGGCGGGCACAGGCACTGGCCCTAATCATAAAGTAAGGAAACTTAAAGCAAGTATAGCAGAGAAGAATCATGAGTTACACCCTCTTGAAACTGTTTAGAAAGACTAAACCCCAAGGGAGGTCCAGGTAAAGCAACCCAGTAGGAGTCCCAGCACCTTTCCCTTTCCCAGTAGCTGGGTGTTGAGGACGGCTCGCTGACCAGGGAATTGCCCCAGAATCCCACTGCCACCAGCTCTGTCCCAAATCATTCAAACTGTGCTGCTAACAGGTCTGGTCACCTGGTTAGTAGGCGTCAGACACATTTTTTAAGCCCTTTCTAGTAGTCTAGTGTTCCATGTAGGTGGTGCAGAACAAAGGGCGGTCTTTTAAAAGCACTTTGATCTTGCTTGCATTCTGAACTGCAGGATGGCAAAACATCTCACTTCTGATCTCTGGAAACACCACTAGCTGAAGTCACCCATAGCTAGCTTAGATACTGCTAGTATATCAAGCAACAAGAGTCACCAATGGCTTCAAAATGTTACACATAAGGAACATGCACTTAATTCTTGATCATAAATTGTTACAGGGATAAGTATGTTCTTGTATCTCTTGTATGTGAAAAACCCAGACATCAAAACTATAGACAGGAAACAGGACTAAATGTACTCTCCCACATTTGGAGTTATTGTTTTATCCAAAGTCACCTGAGGTGCTGGAAGAACACTCTGAAGGGCTGATGGTGCTAAACCTGCCTGTGTTATTTAGTGCCTGATACCAGATCTGCTGTATCAGGCACTAAATAACTGGCAATAAATGGGGATAAGAGAAATCTATTTCTACCATAAAGTTTATTAAAGCATTAGAAACTCCAGCCTCGATGGCCTTCCTTAGGATTTATAAATTTATAAATTGGTTAGTCTCTAAGGTGCCACAAGTACTCCTTTTCTTTTTGCGAATACAGACTAACACGGCTGCTACTCTGAAACTTAGGATTTATGGGGCCCTATGCAGTATTATTAAACTGGTGCCCCTATGCCGGCACAACTGGTACCCCTACGCCAGCACATTCGGCTCTGTGAATAGGGGTGCCCCTATACTGCCTCTATATTGGTGCCCCTATGCTGGTGCATTCGGCTATGTGAATATGGCCCCTGCCTTCCGCCTAGGTAGACGACTGCAGAGCGTGCTGGGTGTGCAAGAGCCGACCCGCTCTTACCTGCTGTCTCGGTCATAGGTGCGGACTCCGTGGGTGGGTGCTCTGGGGCGAGAGCACTCACAGGGAAAATTTAGTGGGTGTGGAGCACCCACCAATGCCAAGCTCCCCTCCTCTGCCCCCCTCGCCTCTCAAGCGCCGGTGGCCATGCACTTACCAACAACTCCCCCTCACTCCCAGCACTTCCAGAGCACCACAAACAGCTGATTCGCGGGGTTCAAGCTCCGGAATGGAGAGGGAGGATCGGGGATGGGGCGCACTTGGGGGAAGAGGTGGGGAAGAGGCAGGGCGGGGGTGGTGCAGGGGTGGGAAGAGGTGGAGCGGGACTTGGGGGAAGGAGTGGAGTAGGGGCAGGGCCTAGAGCGGAGTGGTGGGGGTCAAGCACCCCCTGGCAAGATGAGATGTCGGCGCCTATCGTGCCGGTGGTGCCCCAAATTTTCACGTACCCTACACATCCGCATATGCCAAAGGACGGCCCTGATTCTATTTAACATCAACCCCCCCTGAACTTTAAACGATCAAGACCTTTGAAGCAAGGGCTGCATCTACCATTATGAACCACCCAGGACATCACTGATGCATAAAGTAGTAATAATTATTTATTTTAAAATCATCCCCAGTATATGTTTTCATAGATTCACACAGTTTAAGGTCAGAAGGGACCATTATGACAGCCTCATTTGACCTCTGGCATAGAGTTTTGCAGACAAACACACACATAGATCTTTAGTATGCGAAACATGGAAGCCACCTCACATATGCAGTCATTCCTTGTCCTTTTTCTTTTACATCCTTTATTATCTCCACAGCTAAAGCATTCTCACAAAAAGTCAAGGCTGCATCCCAGTTAAAAGAAGCCTGTGGATGCTCAGCCTAAATAAAAATATATCCCATTGTCAATTAACAGGTGTTTCGGGAACTTTGTTTATAATTCTGTTTTCTCTGAGACACTTCGTTCTCTTTTTTCCCCGGAGCGACTCCATGAGAGCACTCAGCTCTTTTGCTAAGAAGGCTATGGCAACTATTTGACATTTTCAGGACATATGCTAAATGTGGAAGCTGCGTAAGTTAGCTGGTGGTTACTAACAGGAGAGTTATTTCTCCTAGAAAAAGCAGGCAGGCTGTTCTCTCACACAACCTGAACAGAAGAAGACACTGTGTTCAAAAGTCTAACACAGTCATGGTAAAGCAGTGTTAGTGGTAAGGACTAGAGCTCTTGGATATATGAAATTCACCCCTGTGCAGACAGCCAGGGCCTTGCTCCACTTAATGCCCATTCAAGCCCTATTCTGAAGGCCTAACTGGGACCTTGGCCTTGTGCTGGTGAATTTCACCTATAGGGAATACCATATGTCCTGGAGGTAGGCAACATTCATCTTAGATTTCTAAGTGGCTATGGTGGAAAATCTTTTTCACTGATTTTTTTTTTTAATGTGAGTGCATTTTTGTTTTGGTGAAAGGTGCTAGAGACTCAAGCACACTATCTATCTGCAAACAAGAACAATACACTGTTCCCAGAGACTAGGAGCTCTCTACAAACAAAACCATGACGGTTCAGTAGTGAGGTGCATAAAGAGGAGTTTTATTGATCATGCCTGCTACTGTAGTATCCTCTCAGCCTGAACTAAACAACCAAAGTCCTGTCCCAACATGCACTGGGATCAGTGTAAACTCTGGGATGGAGCATCTGAAGACAGTGTTTTCTTTTACTTTTTCAAAGTCCTAAACAGGGCCGGCCCACAACATTTTGGCACCTGAGGAGGGGAGCTCAAATGATGCCCCCCATGCCCCCTCACTTGGGCCAAAATTCTGAAACTCTGGGTCCTAGTGGTGCCCCCCCACAGTCTGGCACCTGAGGCAGCCGCCTCAGTTTGCCTCACAGTAAGGCCAGCCCTGGTTCTAAGACAGTGCTAAGGTGGAAGCTTCTACCCACTGCTCAGACAATGGGCCTTGATCCTGACCTAGAAGGACCTTCTAGTAAGAGACTAGTGCAGCCTTCTCACAAGCAGAATCTTCCCTTAAAGATTCAGGGAAGGATTTTAACAACATGCACCCACAAAGTGGGAGTAAATGGAAGTTTTCCTTACAACACTGCTTACTGTTCTTCATCATTTACATTGCAGGAGTGACCACAGCGTGCTAAGTGCTTTCCAAACTCAGAGGAAGGCAGGGTCCCTGCTCCAAAAAGCAGACAGTCTAGAAAGATTATCTTATATCATCATTTAGACAGTACTTTGTGTTAAAATAAAGGCTGGAAGAGGCTTTCACGGAAGGGAATCCATGGAGATATAAAGTCAAACCATGATAGGGTCCACCTCCTTTCAAACCTTGGGGAGAGAGAAGGGAGATGGAGCAAGAACACTGGTGATGGGAGGGCTGGGGAACACAAACACTAATCCACAAGGAACCAGCATGAGATCACCATCTCATTTCAAGCACACAGGATACCAACAGCTATCAGATGCTAATGGCTTTCAGTCCCTACCAACCTGCTTCGGATTTGAACCCGTGACCTGTATCCTATTACCAATCCCTGAGCCATCCAGTCCCCTTGGGAAATCTACGGTTTAACATTTTCATTTCCTGACATGACTAGGATAATAATGTATAAGGACATGTGGCTGTTACAGAGCCGCTAACATGGTGAACAGTCACATAGTAAAACATACCAGTACATATCACAGGAAAGAGGAAAAAGGATACATTAATACTCACGATCCCCAATAATTACCTCAGATGTTACGAGATAATAGTAGTTACCAGGGGATTATCCACCAACAACTAATCTCTAATTGAGATTTCTTGCATTAAGGGACAAATCCTAAAGCCAATGGAATCAATGGGAGTTTTGCCATAGTCTTCAATGGAACTAAGATTTATCCCTACAGAAATGATAAGCCAGTGGAACATTTTAGGGTCCTCCTGAGAGAGAGAGAGAGAGAGAGAGAGAGATCATCTGTGATCTCCATTACAAGTCTGGTTGTGGCCAACCAAAAATCTCCTGCTGTAAAAGAGTACAGCTATAATACAACCGTTACTGTATTTGGAAGGGTTAAAAGAGCAGTTCTATAATATCCAGAATGTAGGAACCTGACAATAGCTTAATGAAGTGATAGCCTTCTTATTTCATAAATGTTTAAAAGGTCAAAAGATAGCAGAAGCTTCAGCATTTAATAATCATCTGAACAATGCATAATAGCTTACAATGGGGAACAAAAAGAAAGCAGGTGTCTCATATTCTCCATTGCTACTGACAGTGGAACAATAGACGCAAATCATGTCAAAGCGAATGAATACAGCGGCACATGAAGATTGCCCCTGGCACAATTAAAAAAACATGCATCCCAGCCCCCCAGTATACCAGATACAGTAACTTGCATTAATTTACCAGTATTTAAACTGTGCATTGGGTGCTGGAATCTCGTCAAAGTGCTATTGGGAAAGAACACAGACACAAGCCTGCCACTTGATTAATCAAGATGCAGACACAAACAAATGAAGTAGTAAAGAACACGACACACAAATGAGGGATGAAAGGAAAAACATACGGAAATGCAGAGTGAGAAGAAAACAAGCAAACTACAGGAGTGGGGGGCAGGAAAAAAGAGATAAAAATAAAAGGCAGGACAAGAGGGACACAAGAACAAATGAGTGGGGAAGGGGAAGATGAAAGACAGGAGGAGACTAAGAGCAAGGCTACTAGCAACTGGACTAGTCCAAACTAGAACTTCCCACCTGCTTTTTTTAAACAGAGTCACTATTTTATTTTAGGTTTCAGAGTAGCTGCCGTGTTAGTCTGTATTCGCAAAAAGAAAAGAAGTACTAG
This sequence comes from Lepidochelys olivacea, assembly GCF_965140295.1. Classification (NCBI taxonomy): domain Eukaryota; kingdom Metazoa; phylum Chordata; order Testudines; family Cheloniidae; genus Lepidochelys; species Lepidochelys olivacea. The sequence goes on from NC_140419.1 coordinate 11,528,832, forward strand.
TGGCACCTTAGAGACAAACCAATTTATTTGAGCATAAGCTTTTGTGAGCTACAGCTCACTTCATCGGATGCATTCAGTGGAAAATACAGTGAGGAGATTTATATATACACAGAACATTTTATTATATCTTGTGATCAGTGTATACAAAATAAGAAATGTTGGGGAGAAGGGAGATCAGGAACTTCTGTTCATCAGGTCTCATAACACAGAAGCAAGAAGACATTCAGCTCTTTGAAAGGTGGCAAATTTAAAGCTGTTAAAAGGAAATACATTCCCACTCACAATACAGTTAGCCTGGGGAACTCATTGCCACGAAAGATCTTTAAGATTAAGACTTTAGCAGGATTCAACAAAGGATCAGACATTTCTATTGATAAGAATATCCAGTTACAATGGTACATATTGCTAACATAAACAAGAGGTTTGGAAAGGGTATAAACCCTTATGTTTCCAGCTTAAATCAACTTTTAGGTATTATGGGTTAGGAAGAAACTTTCCCTTCAGACAGATTACCCCATAACTGCCTATTGAGGGTTTCTTGCACCACCTCTGATGTACCTGGTACTGGCCACCATTGGAGACATGATACTGGGCTAGATGGACAGTGGGTGAGATCCAGCGTGGAAATTCCTGTGTTCCATTTGATAGAGGGCATCTACACAGAGACATTGAAATGAAACCAAACCACCATTCTAAAGATTGCTCGCTTCTGTAAGTCAAAGCAGTTCCTCTCACGGAACTAGAGAACTCACCATTCTGAGGCAATTTGTTTAGGCATGTTCACAAGCAGGCCTCTATATTATTGGGTAGTTCTGATGGCAAGACAAAGGAGGCTCATGGAGCACACATGACTTGTGACACAGGAACAGAAATTATATTCTGCCATGGGATCCAGCAGATATTAGTCCTCCTAAGGCAATGGTGCCCAAACTTTTCCTCTTGCACTTCCCCACCCCCCCCCTTACCAGTAATGGAATGTGTCCACGCTCCCCTGGGCCCAGAACCGGGGCTGGGGGCCAGGAGTAGAACCAGGGGCTGGAGCCAAAGCCAGTGGTCAGGAGTGAGGCCGCAGCCGGGGGCCTGGAGCAGAGCTGGGGCCACAGCTGCAGCCAGAGGCTGGGTCAGGGCCGGAGCAGAGCTGGGGGCAGAGTAGGGTTGGGTAGCGCTCCCGCCCCGCCCCCCATGTGGGGTTGGCCCGGGCCCTGCCGGGCCCTGCTAGGGGGGCACACCCCACAATTTGGGGACCACTGTCCAAAGGACATTTGAAGGCCTTTGAATAACCACGTGGTACATGAAGCTCTCTTGCAGTTCAATCAATAATAATGATGGTGCTGATGGCTGGTAATACCCAGATTTACACCGTTGCCTGTGTTTATAATGTCCTTGTGTAGCTATGTAAGGAAAACCCCAGGCTGGTGGATAGCCAAAGCAGCATGGCTGTTTCTCTTATGGGAGCTGCTGCGTGCGTCATCCCTGCAAATTCTACTCATACTTGGCTATTTTAGAGACTTGGTGTAACAGTGACCATCTGGTTAGCTTTAGTATCAAAGTGCACTGCCAGGCAGCAAAGAACTCATCCATCAGACAGGTGTAAGCTACAATATCTTCCTAGAGCGCAATGAAAATAAAAATGTGGTCCCTGATGTGCCCCACCACCTAACTAAAGACCTTCAGCCATACCTAAACAAGGTTCGTTGCTCATACTTTGCAATCTGACTCATGCAACCAAGCAATGCACCACATCAGTAATTCCAGCACAGGAAAAAGAAGCCACCTTGCAGCTCAACCAAAATCATCTGTCTGGAGCAATGTCCAGATTTATTAAATTCTTGTCACCTTTTGCTCTGCTTTACTGCCCCCCAACATTAAAAACAGACAATGGTTTTCATATCTGTGTCGAGATACTTTGACCTAAGGGACAGCCAGTGACTAGAAAAACAGTTACTACTAGAAAGTTACATGCAACAGGATCACTGATGCCAATTACACACTCACTAAAAGACTTCAGTCTGCATTGTACTGTCTGATAAACAGCAAAGCATAGGGCAGTCTAGCCCTTTGGGAATTCTCCTAATATAGCCATTACCAAAACCAAGTCAGCGAGATCTACATTAGAAGCTGTCATCAGCAGCAAGATTTTCCAGCTGCAATGAGGCTGAGCTTTGTGCTGCTAAAACAAATCCCTTTCTGCAACCAGTGGAAGTGAGCTATAGGACCAAACTAACAATCTATGTCAGACGGGTAGCTTGCACTGCAGTTACAATACTTCACATGCGAAGATCTAATGTTCAGAGCAGATATGTCTAAGATATGCAAAATCTGAACATAACACACTGACACTCCAATATCCACCCCTTTTTTGGATGTCCTCTCTCCCTGTGTCATGTTTTGCCTATCCAAGTTTGCAAGTTCTTCAGGGCAGGGATCCTGTCTTTTATGCAGTGCACAGGACATACCTATAGCTCTGTATCAGTGGTTTTCACACTTTTTGTACTGGTGACTCTTTTCACACAGCAAGCATCTCAGTGTGACCTCCCCCTTATAAGTTAAAAATGGGGGGTAATTTAATTTAATGGGAGCTCGGGGCTGTCAGCCCCACAGAGCTGACACCTCACAACACCCATGAAACCACCTTGCAGCCCCCTGAGGGGGCATGACCCTGAGGGGGCATGAGAACCCCTGCTCTATATAAATAACACTGTTAACCTTTTTTACCTGAATGGCTAATCAAAGTTCAGCGCTCTGTGGGTGATCCAGTTGGGAACAGAAATTGGTGGCAGCCAGATTCTTCTTTGATGCAATCTTGTTTGTTTACAAAGAATGTACAAAGTCCTGTGCCTCTGAATGCAGAAGAAACCAAGAACAAAAAGAAGTTTCTTGCTTACAGACCCCCAAGCCCTATTAGCCAACACCAGAACCAAAGGCTCTCTCTAGCTTTTTCCAGGGTCATAATTGTGCTCACAGGCAGAGGCTACTGCTTGGCTTTCTTGCTTTTTCCCTACTCCCAGACAGTCTTCTCTCTTCCCAGTTTCTTTCTGTGTGTTCTCTCACACATCTACACCCAGTCCCAAGGTGGTCACAAAAGCCAGTCGAACCCTCCACCCCCGCAGGCCCTACAGCTAGTTTCTGGGCAGACTCTGTTAGGCTTGGTCTACCCTAGCAACTTATGTTGGTATAACTATGTCGCTCAAGGGCGTGGAAAATCCACACCCCTGAGCAACAGTTATACCAACCTAAATCCTGGTGTTGGCAGCACCATATCAATGGAAGGGCTTTTCCCATTGACATAGGTACCACCTCTTGGGAAGGTGGAGTACCTACCCTGATGTGAGAAGCCTTCCCCTCGGTGTACGTATCACCTTCACCTAAGCACAACGGTGGCACACCTGTAGCCTTTTCAGTATAGACAAGCCCTTGGGTTTTGTTTTGGTGTGGTCCCATAACTGTCCCTTATAGCTATTTTAAATGGAGAACTCATTCACACATCAGCTTGAACCAGGTTTTAACCTAACCCATAGCAAGGCTTCTCCCAGCTTATAACAATACTTATGTAGAGAGAAAAAGTAATATCTTTATTGGACCAACTTTTGTTGGTGAAAGAAACTAGCTTCCAAGCCTACACAGAGTTCTTCTTCAGGTCTAGGAAAGGTACTCTGAGTATTACAACTAGAAAAGGAGGACTTTTGGCACCTTAGAGACTAACCAATTTATTTGAGCATAAGCTTTCGTGAGCTACAGCTAAGGTAAAACAGATTGTTAAGCATAAAGAGTTAACACATGTTGCAAGATACCATTCAAGTTTAAGTGGGCAATACTTCTGTAGCCATAGGGCAAAGAAGGTTTGTTGTCATGAGCCGTAAATCCAGTGTCTTTATTGAGTCCATGATTTTTAGTGTCTAGCAAAATTATGAATTTAAGCTCCCAGGCAGGCCTTTTGAAGGAGTTGTGTGCAGGTTTCCTTTCAGGATGAGCACCGAGAGGTCAGATACGGAGTGATTGACAACTCATGACTCCTGATACGAGGGGGGGCACAATGTATAGGGGAGGATATGTGACCACCCCACGCGTCTCCTTTGGGAAGAACTTCCAGCCCCACTTCCCTGGGTCAGGGCAGAAAATCCCACCAGCTCTTGGGGTGGGGGGGCTGAGAGCCAGGATCAGGGAGCCTCTGGGTCCAGCTGGGGCCATCTGTGGCTGAACAGAGGCCAAGGAACCTGTTCCCAGAACCTTCCCCAGAAGGGTTCTTCCCCACCCTGCGCCCAGGCCAGAGACTGCTGTGCTCTCCCCACCCCACCAGCTACCTGTGGGGAGGGGGGGACTCTGTCCTTCTCCTGCTCCACCTTGCCTCACAGCATGTTCAGACTCTGTCCCCTGGCAGCCAGGTCTGGATGGGGAGAAGGAAAGAGCCACTTCTCATGCAACTGAAGGTGGCTGTCTGAGAGAACTTGGCTGGGGAGCTCCCCTCCTGGCTCCCACTCCCCACCTGGCTCGGCTCAGGGGCTGAGTGAGTCGGAAACGTGCCATGGGGAGAGGGGACAGCTCGCTCGCTCGGTCCCTGTCTCTGGCAGCCAGGCCCGGGCGGGGAGTGGAAGCCCCCGCCTCCCCACTTGGGCTCTTGCAGGCAGCCACCACACTGCACAGAGCAGGGACTGGAGCAGCCAGCATAAGAAGTGACTGGTCCCACCCCGTTCGCTCCCCACCCGGCTGCCAGGGACAGGGGCTGAACATGCCGGGGGGGGCAGCAGGCACAGCAGGAGAAGGACAGAGCCCTTCTCCCTCTCCCGCAGCAAGCCAAGCAGAAATCTGTTGGGGGAGGGGGGTCACTTGATCCCACATGTCCCCCTTATGCGTGAAAAGTGTTTGCTCACGGGTGATGTGGTGTTTTTGTCTTTTATCATTTTTATGAGTGTTCACCTGAGCATGTAGTGATTGTCTCATTTCACCCACATAGTTATTTCTGGGGCATTTAGTGCATGGGATGAGGTTCACTACATGTTGTGATAGGCATGTGAAGGACTCATAGATCTTGAAAGGTGTATTGTGAGGGATATTGATCATCATAGCAGTGGAGATATGACTGCAGGTTTTGCATCCGTTGGTTATGGCAGGGTCTGGTGCCTCATTGGACGTGCTGCAGAGAATTAAAGATTATTTAAATATAGCTTTTCCTCCTCCCCTAAATAATGCAGTATCAAGTTCAGCTCCCAACAAAGGAAGAGAAGTCACAACTGACAAATTGATGGACGTAGGAAACCTAACATAACACAGCACAGCTGCACGCATACAGAGACCACAGTCATTAGAGTGGACTCAACATCAGACCTTGAGAATGAAAACTGCAGGCTGCTACTGTTTGGGCTACGACAAAGCAGTAGGCTATTATACTTGCCAGGGCTGGCCACTAAAGGGAGACATGATCACACATACTCACACTAGGCAACTAGCATTTTGTAGATAGCATGCCTTTCCTTAAGAATTCCAGGGAAAAGAATGAAAGGCAAAGCATCAGAGGTGGATTTGCCAAGGCAAAGCAGAAGTTTGTTAGCAGATAAATATTAGTTAAAAAATAAGACATGACAAGGGTCTTTTTCTATTTAGTTATCTTGAGAGCAGCCAGTGATTTCTTTTGCAGCTAACGTGCCTTGAGAATGTCACCATGGCTGTCAAAAATGTAGAAATGTTTCTTCAGTTCTAACGTAGCAGGTTTTGTTGGAATGTGATCCTGCTTTAAGGAAGAAGATTGTAGACAGGACCGGCTCCAGGCACCAGCAAAGCAAGCACGTGCTTGGGGCAACACAATTCCAGGGGCGGCATTCCGGCCGTCCTTTTTTTTTTTTGCTTGGGCGGCATTCCAGCCACCCTCTTGTTTTTTTCGCTTGGGCAGTTGCGCCCTCGGAGCTTGGGGCGGCAAAAAACCTAGAGCCGGCCCTGATTGTAGATTTCAGACCCCAGAGCTGTTTAACAGAACCACTGAATCCTATCTGATCACCCCCCCTGAAAACGTCATCCGTATGACAAATTGTTTGATTAGGGCTAATACTGCATGGGAAAATATCTTAAATGTCCCCTTGGATCTTTCATATGCTCGCAGCTCTGAAATCATGAGAGAAACGGCACTCTTTGTAAAATAATAAAAAAAATAACTATGCTCAGATTTTCACCACAGAAAATCAGACTAAAAACTAGAAAAGAGAATGAGGCTCCATATTTCTTGAGAGTGTTAGCAAAACTTACTGCTGTTTCCAATAATTAACCAGTGTCCTGTCTCCACTAGAATAATACTTTCTACCTTCTAGAGCTCATGGTGCTTTGCAGACTTCAGCAGGTTAATCCTCAGATCATCCCCTGTGAAGTATGGCAATATTATTTCAATTTTACAGATGGGGAAACAGAGTCAGAGAGTTATGTGACCTGCCCAACATCACACAGCATGTCTGTGGCAGAGCTGCTACTTCCTGGCTCCCAGTCCTGAGCTTCAACCATTAGACCAGTGGTTCCCAAACTTTAACAACCTGTGAACCCCTTTCACGAAAATGTCAAGTCTCGCGAACCTCCTCCTAAAAATGAATATTTCCAGGGATTTTCTCCTTTACCTGAGTATAAATTATAAAAGCAGTGATCTTGGAAATATAAAATTTGTTTTTATGATACACTTATTACACACTATTTATTATTAATATTCATCATTACAGTATTTTTATTACATTATCTTCCAAGATCTCACTTTCATAGCTTGTATCGCTTTGAATAAGCCCATTATAAGACAAGGCTCCTATGTCTCATCAAGGAGTATCAAATGTGAAACAGCATGAAGGTATTTAAGAAGCCAACTCAAAGAGTTCCTTCTACACAAGCATTTAGGTCTTGAGCAGTCCAGGCAAACAACGCACGTTACAACAAAGCTTAAACTTGTTCTTCATAATAATTTTTAAAACAATACTAGCTGCCTATTTAATTTTAAAAACAGCAAAAAATATCTACCTCCCTTTCCATTTCTTATAAGGAGTCTTGAAGTCGAAATCTCCCCAGTGTGATAGATATGCTTGCTTTGATCTGCTTAGCTCTTGGACTTCCCCAAGGCTCCAGGCTGCTGGCCCCGTGCTGCCCGGGATCTGTAGGGACAGCTCTGTCTGCCATTAGGGAATTTTTTTCCAGAGAACCCCTTGTAATACTTCACGAACCCCCAGACGTTCACAAACCCCAGTTAGGGAACTACTGCATTAGACCATTCTTATTCCCAGTGACAGAAACCATGAATAAATTCACAGCAAGACAAGGTCCCATAATAGCCAGGAAATTTTCTTTCTTGGGAAAGAAAAAATCCAGGGTGCAGTTTATGAGTGACAGTTTTATGGTGACAATGAGACAAACCCTGGGAATGAAATCTTGTATTGAAGAAAAGTGCCAGAACAAGGAATCTTACAAAAGAGCTGATTCCATATAGAACGTGTGTGAATTGTTGAACAGTTACAAATGGAGCAAATGGAGTTAGAAAAAAATTCAAGGACATGTGGCAATATTAACTGGGATTGAAAATCATAGGGGAAAATAGTTGTCTCTTGGGTTGAAAATGTAACCAGTAGCAAAAATGCCAGCAGGTAACACAACTGATAGGGATATTTTGTTAATGTTTATCTTTTTTTAATACTACAGAAGCAACCCTACATTCTTCTTTCTAAGCTAGATATACACATCAACAAAAAGCTGGACGTCTGGAGTTTATACATTCCCACACACAAAAACAAGTTAGCAAACCAACCTAACACAAAGCACACCATGGCAAATGTCTTCCATTAACCAAGACAATAACCTGTTTGTACACTGAGCTACAATTACCGCCTACACTCCTATTTCAAAAAGGAAACAGGGAGAATGAAGTTTTATCATTTTCAGAGTTTGTAATTGACTATTTGGGTTGCTTTATCTCTCATAGTATCTTCATTAGTTGTCTTAGAAATTACACCCAGTTAGCATCATGCTAGTCATTTTACAGGTAAGGCATAGGATTCTGAAATAAATCTTCTACCCAAAGAAGTCTGAGGACTGGTATGATTTGAAAGGGTTTCCAGAACTTTTGGAACATTGGACAACAGGTATTGGGCTTGATTCTTCAATCACTGGGGTTGCCTGCGTGCAGACAATGACAGAATTTGGCCCACTGGATACCAACAAACTTGTTTAAACAAGGAGTCTTGTAATGGTATCAGGTGAAATTTTCAAAAGCATGGGCCTAACTCTGTTCCCACTGTCAATGGGAGTGCAGCACCTTTGTAAATCCCTCCTGTAGGTGATAATTAAATATTTTTGCTGTGCAATATGAGGTTGCATTTGAATTTTCCATTGAATTTATAATGATATTTGCCAGGTTTTCTCATTTAACAGAAACTTCTTACAAGCAATAATGTCCCAGAGGTTCAACATTAGTTAGATACTAGCTCAAGCAGTAAATTTTAAGGGGAATAGTGTAACATATTGGTTTTGTGTCTCTCTCCCCCTCACTCCATCCCAATGACCATATAATATTTAATATCTTTGTTGTAGAGTCTGATTTGGCCCTTTAAGCAGTACACATCCCAGCACAGAGAAGGCTGCTGGGTGACACTTGAGATCTGAAGTATGTGAGTAAAAATAACCTGCCTCCCACTAGACATGATGAACACCAGACAGCTGAGTCACCTTTGAAGCCCCTTTTGATTTTCCAAATTAAAAAGAAATATCAAAGAGAGAAGGATTAAACATCCAAAAATCAGAGCAGCACAAACTGAAAACCCTGCAGTTCAGATTCCATATGTCCTTTAGATTTCTCTCTCTCTCTCATCATAGACTTCAACTTTATTTCAATATCTAGTATTCACTCCATCTATGGGTAATGACATTTAAAGGGACACAGTCAACTTGAATTTATTTTTATATCAGACAATTTCAAAAAAGTTTCATTTCAAATACAGCCTGTACTGAGAATTAAGGGATTTTCTGCTCCACTGTTAACGTTTATAGGCTATTTTTCAACAAGGGAGAAAGGTCAGATCCTTAAAAGGTATTTAGATACCTATTTCCCATTGAAATCTATGGGTGTTAGACCCCTAAATATATTTGGGGATATCGGCCAAAATGATTAAGGATCCCATCCTGCAATTGAACAATTGCACCTTTGAGAGTCTGGTGCTCTCCAAGGGCTCAAGTCATCACCTGCATGGATCCAACTGCAGGATTAGGGCCTGACTAACACATGGTAAAGAGGGAAAGTGACCATACACCCAGTGTTCATTTGACACCAACTGAAACCAGCTGGGGACGGGAGGAACGCTTTACTAACTTCTTTCAGTTTTAGTGATTTTAGATTAATTGCAACTATTGGCGGTAAACAAGTTTCAGGCCAAACTGTGATTTTCAAGTTGACTGGGATCCTTTACATTGAGGGGATCTTAAAGATGACCTAAACAGTAGAATAAGTAGAGATCCAGCAGGAAAACAGAGCCATCCACATGCATTTGCCAACTAACATATGTGAATGAGAACATTCGTTGCCCCTTTCATTATCTGTGTGAAAGCTAAAACAACTCAGCAAAGAGCACATAGACCCTAGGAAATTGTTGAGGGCCTCAAAGTTTAAGGCCAGAAAGAAACACTAGATCATCTGTCTGACTTCCTGTATATCACAGGCCACCAACACCCCCCAGCACTGACACACTAAGCCCAACAACAAAAATTAGACCAAAGTATTTCAGCCCAGAGAAGATTAAATGATTGTGTGCTACAGGTTATGAATAGGAAGGACCGAAGTACAATAAAGCCTGCGGCCCCTACAATAGGAGTGAATTGATTACATGAGATGTACCCAGATAACCCCTGCAAGTGACCTGCACAGACTGGGTCGTCCAGAAAATAGCAAAATCGCCCAGGAAAAAAAAAATCTGGGTCTAATAAATTACGTCAAATTCCCTTTGGGTGGAAGGGAAAGAAATTCTAGCACCACACACAATCTGCTACTGATTTGTGCTGAAGGATCTATTCAGCTGCAACAGACCAGTTATAAATCAGGAGAGGCCTGTGATTGGAAAATAAAACAAACCCCAGCCTGGGAAGCACAAGGACTAAGGGAAGCTGGATTGCAAAGAAGGAAGCCCACATTCAGTAGCCAGAAACCCTTGTCTGGAAAAAGAGATGGTTAAAACTAATTTTCTACTTAAAATAATATATGCATCTCAAAGCCCCTTGCACTTTGCAATGCCTCTGAAATCATACAGTGGGGAGACCCAAGTTGGCACCTTCCCATCTATTCCCCACCCACCCTCACAATTCAAATGGTCTTGGTGAGCTCAGCTGCTCCCAAGACAGACAACCCCATCCCTTCCCCCACCCCTCCAGGCAGTTGGGAAAGCAGATTTGCACTTGGGGATGAGGAGGAAGTTAACAGCCCAAGGGGGTGGCTGAGAGCCAGGATTACAGCACTGGAGGCCTGGGGGACTACCCAAGGGGCTTGCAGTCTAAGAGGGGGAAATGCAGCAGGTGGAGTGGGAGAAGGGGAGGGGGGATGATAGCCATATAACCGTGGGAGGTTTGCTGCCTGGAGTTGGAAAAGAGTGGGGGTGGGTGGGGTGTTGCAACTGGGAAGGGGGCAAGTTTCCAGCCTAGGGGAAGGTGCAGTAGGGGCTGGCACAGATTTACGGGTGGGGGGGAGGGCGGTAGAGGAAGCAGGGAAAAGGGGGAGATTTGCGGGTGGGGTTGAGGCAGTAGGAAGGTTGCAGCAGAAGGGAAATGAAGCAGGGTGGGTGAGTGTGAAAGGGGAGGGCGTTGGAGGAAGGGAATAGGGGAGGTTTGTTGCCTGTCTGGGGCGGGGGGAAGGTCTGTTGCCTGCCTTGGGGGGAGAGGGGAGGTTTGCTGCCTGCCTGACGGGGGGTGGGGTGGGGGGGGAAGGCGGGAGGTCTGTTGCCTGCCTGGGGTAGGGGGAGGTTTGCTGCCTGCCCGGGAGGAAGGCGGGAGGGGGGAGGTTTGTAGCCTAGGGGAGAAGGTTGGGGGGGGGGAGGTTTGTTGCCTAGGGGGGAGGTCTGCTGCCTGCCTGGGGTGGGGGGGATGCAGTGGGGCGGGTTTGCAGCCGGCGGGGCTGCTGCACTCACCGGGGACTCGTAGGAGAAGGCACATTCCGTCTTGTAGACCCGGTCCCCTGACTTGGGCACGCGGATCGTGGGCATGTAGGGGACCAGCAGCTCCCCCAGGTCCCCCGCAGCCATCGGCGCATCCCTGCCACTCCCGAACAGCGCAGCCCGCTGCATGCTCCCGCGCCGGCCGGCCGCACCGCCAGCGAGCGAGGGGAAGGCAGAGCGAGCGCAGCCGGGCCCGGGGGAGGAGCGGGGGGAAGATGCTATTTTTAATCCAAGGGCAGCAGGAGCGGCCCCAGCTGCAGCCCCGGGGTCCTGGCGAGGAGGGAGCCCAGGGGGCGGGGGAGAGGAGGAGCCCCGGGGAGGATGGATGGAGGGCAGTGCCAGAAGAGGATGCGAAGGGCGGGGAGGGTGGACAGCAAGGAGGGGAGGGGCATGGGAAGCCGGCTGGGGCAGGGGTTTGGGAATCCCTCAGCTCCCTTCCCCTGAGCTGTTGCACCCTCATTCTGCCGGGAGGGGAAGTTGGGACCATTGGCATTAGATAGATTAGATTAGATAGAATCTATCTATATCTATCTAATTCTTTCTAGGGGACTTAACTGTCCCCTTGTTACTCCCCAACAGCCAGCCAGTTGGGCCAGCAAATCCTTAGAACATCTCTCCTTGACCCCGGGCCCAGGGAAGCGCTGGTCAGGAATCACAGGACTCTCGGGCCACATTCCGCAGGAGGTCAGACTAGGTGTTCGTTCTAGTGGTCCCTTCTGGCTTTAAACTCTGGGGAAGACAAGGCTATTCCACCTGTTAGCCGTGCTGTACAACATCAGCTGCAGTGGAAGGGCTGACTCTGGCAACCAAATATCATCGGTTAAAGAACTTTGAGCTGATCATTTTTTCAATTTACTCCCACCTGGGGTTGGGCCAGACATCCTGCCTCCTCTAGGTCTGACTGTAAGCCCAGGGACGGTCTTCATTTTGTGTCTTGTACAGAGCTGAGCACCCTGTTCTGTGCATGAGGCAGTGCTGATGGAGGCAGTTGCTGGATTTGGCATCAAATATCCTGATTTCTATTGTTGGCTTGCCACTTAATAAGGAGCAGCTGGCAACAATGGTGAGAACTGAAAACGTCAATCCTGTGTTCTTCAGCCTTCCTCGGTGCCCACATTTCACATCAGTACACAATAGAGTTGGGATAACTGGGGTTCTATGGATCTGGAACTTCGTAGCAAGCTTGATATCACAGTGTCCCCACGGAGGCCGCTAAAGGAGCTGAAACATGGCAGCAGCTGTTGGTAGACAAGTGTCCACATTTTTTGAGCACACTCCGGCACTGTCTATTAATGGTGCCTCACCCAGACAGTTTAATACTGAGCTGATTGTAACCTGGAACTGGAGGCTGCTTGATGGTAATGGCCAGGGACTTGGTTTTTTCTGGATTCATAACCAGACCAACGTGCACTGTTTCTTGCCTCACTTGACTGGCCATCAGCTGCAGTGGTTCACTAGACTGAGCTAATATGCCAATGTCATTTGGCGTATTAGAGATCTCAAAGCAGAATGGCATTCAGCTTTACCCCACCAACCGCTGCCTCTTCAAGTTTATCCATCATCCAGTCAGTGCTGATATTGAATGATGAATGATGGTGACAGAACACAACCTTGCCGAACTCCCATGGAGGCAGGAAACCGTGTGGTGTTTCTGCCATTGACTCAAATGCATCTTTCCATTCCATTATAGAGCTCTCCTATCAATGATGCTGTTGTCCCAGGGACACCAAGTCACCTCACTGGATCCCACAAACTTGCTTGATCTACTGAATCAAGGGCCTTATGGAAGTCTACAGAAAGTGCTGTGCATGGCTTATTACATTCAGCCATCTTCTCAAAAAGCTGTCTCAAGGTAAAGAGCTGGTTAACAGTGCACTGACCAGATCTAAAGCTGCCCTGAGTATCTTGGGCTTTGCCACAGCATATATTGTTGAGTTGAGACATTAACGTGGAAGCAAAGACTTTCCCTGGAACAGACAACAGCGTCATACCACTACAGTTGCTACATTTACCTTATCACTCTTTTTCTGAACAGAGTAATCCCCTTCTTCCAGTCATTAGGGATGATATTAATATGCCAAATGGCCTAGAAGAGCTTATGGTACAGCAATACTCTCACCTGTCTTCAGCAACTCAAAAGTGATGTAACATATCCCTGATGCCTTCCCAGACTTCAGCTTATGGACTACAATACGGGATCTCTTCTTGGTTGAAGGAAGGAGGCTGGAGTGGAACTTCCTGACCCTCTTGAGATGGAAGAGGGACTTCAAGGGATGGACAATTGAGGAGCATCATGAAATGACCCTCTCACTAATGCAGCTGATTCTGCTGACTCTGACTGATGCTGCTGTCCTGACTCTTTACTGAACAAGCTGGTGCCACCTACCCTGCAAACACTGAATAAAGGGTGCAGAAATCAGGGCTGGACTATATATAAGATCTTACCATCTAAATAGATGAGACAGACAAAGGGTGGGGAAGAGGAAATAGTATGATCTCCATTTGACATAGGGGCAGGTGTGGCACCAAGAATTTAAATGATTTGCCTGAGGTCACGCAGGAAGATCTCCTTGAATCCCAGTCCAGATCCTTAACCACAAGACTGTCCTTCTCTTTCACTTCATTTCTGCTCTTTCTCATTTTGAAAGGGATATTGATGAAGTAGAGAAAGGCAGCAAAGATGCTATGAAGATTGGAGAACAGGAGCAGAAAGATGAGTAGCAGCAAATTGCAGAAAACATTTGAAATAATTAGTTTTTCAAAGTTACACACAATAAACTATTAATTACACCCATCAACAGCAAGAGAAAAGAAACCACTGAGCATCTTCAAGTGAAATCAGAGCATTTAGATCAAAGGATAAAGAAATAGAGCTGTGCAATGGTTAGTGTGAGCTCACTGCTATAGTTTGTATGTGGTTCTTTTTTCAACAAAAACTATCCAGTGGTGATGTTGGGAACTGTGTGTGAAATACTTATGGCAGAATGTGTGCACAGAATTACTCTAGATTTACAATGAGGTACCTGAAAGCTTGTCTACACTTAAGACACTACAGTGGCACGGCTGTGCTGCTGTAGCTGCACTGCTATGGCCCTTCAGGGTAGACACTACCTACTCCAATGAAAGGGATGCTCCTGTCGGTGTAGGTAATCACTTCCCTGAAAGGCGGTAGCTAGATCAATGGAAGAATTCTTCCGTCAATGTAGCACTGTCTACAAAGGGACTTAGGTTGACTTAACTACACCGCTCAGGGGTGTGGATTTTTCGAACTCCTGACCGACATAGTTAAACCAACCTAACTTTCTAGTGTAGACCAGGCCTGAAATCAGAATCTGTCTCAAACAATCTTGGAGTTAGAGGAACTGTTGGCCTGGTCTACACTAGAAAACTAGGTTGGCATAACTACATTGCTCAGGGGGATGAAAAATCCACCCCTCTGAGTGGTATTGTTAAACTGACCTAAGTCCCTGTGTAAACAGTGCAAGGTTGATGGTAGAATTATTCCATCCACCTAGCCACTGGTGTAAGTAGTGATCTACACTGAAGCACTACAGTGGCACATCTATATGTAGACAAGCCCAATGAATGTTAGATAAGAAACTGAGGGCAAGTCTACACTACAAAAATAAGTTGACCTAAGTTACGTCAACATACAGCTGCCACAGTAATTAAATCACTTTTGCATGTCGACACTACGCTCTTTGTGTTCGCAGTGCACAATCTCACTACCAGTGCTTGCAGTGATGCAGAGAGCAGTGTCCCATGAGTAGCTATCCCACTGTGCAACTCACCACCATCAAGCAGCAGGGTGTTTTGGAAAGGGTTTTCAATGCCTGATAGGGGCAATCAAGTCACGCGGGGTGACTGGGAACATGGTTTCAATGTCCCATGATGCAGTTTTCTGCATCCCATAATTTCATCTGCATCCCATAATGTTTCATGCCTCTTTTCAAAAGCCCTGCAAACCCGCACATCTGCCATCTCTGTGAGAAGCATGGGTCCTGCACAGTTCTGCACTATTGTGATTAACATTGCAAGCACAACACACCTGAACAGTGCCTGCCTCTGCCTAACTGTACTTGTTTATTTCACTACCTCTTCATGATTAAAAAGACTAAATGATTAAAAAAGAGCAAATGAACAGATGTCTTTAATTACACCTGCAATGTCAAAGCAAACTGCATACTTACCAGAGGTTCCTTCCCCTGCATCAGGCTGTCCCCGGGCTGGACTGTAGGGACTGGCTCCACTGCTCTAGAGTCAAGAACAGGTCCTGGCTTGCTGTGCCATTGGATGCCTCAGTCTCCTGGCCCCCGTATTCCTCCCCCTCTTCTTTGTCCAACACCTACTCCTCACTGTTCACTGTGGGGGCCTATGACTCCAGCTCCCCCAAAGTATCCCCAGGACTCTTGGGGGTGATCATAGGGTCTATGCCAAGGATGGCATGCAGCTGTTTATAAAAGTGGCATGTCTGTGGCTCTGCACCAGAGTGACTGTTAGTCTCCCTGGCCTTCTGGTATGCCTGCCACAGCTCCTTAGCTTTCACACGGCACCGCTGCATGTCCCTCTTGTAGCCCTTCTCCGCCGTGCCACAAACGATCCTCTCAGAAATATCAACATTTCAACAGCTGGATCAGAGCTGTGTCTGCAGATCCTTTTCTTCTCACAGACCCAGGAGATCCACCACCCCATGTGTACTCAAGGCAGGAGCTTGTCCACAACCTGGAGCCGGCCTGGTCAGCTGGGTGGTTGCTAGGTATGCTTAAGAATTGCTAGGTGAGCTCTCCACACTGAACAAACAGGAAATGGAAATTCAAAAATGCAAGGGGTTTTAAAAGGGGGGGGGGTGTGTTCCTGCATACCTAGTCGTTGGGCAATGGAGTTCAAAACGCTGACCAGAGTGGTCATGGTGAGGCATTGTAGGACACCTCCTTGAGGCCACTAAATTCAACGTAAGTAACGCAATGTTACACTACACTGTGTTGCCCTAACTACGTTGCCCTAAGTGCTACGCCTCTCGAGGAGGTGGAGTTATTAAGTCGGTGCAGTGGGCGAGTTACGTCAGTGGGAGCTACATTTTGGTGTAGATGCTTAGCTAGGTCGATGTAAGGCTGCCTTACGTTGACATAACTTCTGTAGTATAGACCAGGCCTCACTCAAAAGCAAGAACAGAGACACACCATCGATGGATGTGTTTCAAACTAGAAAAGACTTATGCGTACAGGGCCTCAGGGGTCCGTCTTAGGACCTCTGTTACTCATAATATAATACATATAAGTGATATGAATGAGGATAAACCTTCTAACCTTTATAACGTACTTTGAGATCTACTGATGACAAGTGCTACATCAGAGCTATGTATTTGAATCATTATTTATTTACCTGAAGGTGATAAAACTGGCAAAGCAAAAAGGGCCTGATCCAAAGGTCACTAAAGCCAATAGGAACCTTTCCAATACTCTGCAAGGATATAAAATGGCAAACAAGGTTGCACTTATCTGGAATATTCTATGCAGTGTTGGTCAGCTGTACATATTCGGGCGGTTATTGTCTCAGGAAGGCTGCAGCAGACGCTCCAAAGATGATCGGCAGTATGAAAATATAAGACAGGGCTAAGGGACCTGGGCTTATTCTGTTTAGAAAGGGGAGACTTTAGAGTGGCTAATGGCAGATGGCTTCAAGATACCAAAATGAGAGAGAGAGGCACTTTTTAAAAAATCCACTGCTGATAAGGGGTTTAAAAACTAGGGGAATACATATACAGTAGACTAAAATTAATTGGTTAGTCTCTAAGGTGCCACTAGTACTCCTCTTCTTTTTGAGTAGACTAAAGTGTGTGGCATCAGACTTTGAGGAAATACCTCCCCCTAGTGGCAAGAATAATAGGCAGCGGGGTTTAAAACAAACGTAAGGAAGGAAGTCCTTTACACAACACAGAGTCAACCTGTGGAACTCGTTACTTCGGGATGTTGTGAAAAAGAAAAAGTATAACTGATTCTCAAAAAAGAATTAGATAATTTCATGGAGGATAGGTCCATCAATGGCTATTAACCAAGAGAGTCTAGGACACAGCCTCATGCTCTGGTTCTCCCTAAATCTCTGTCTGCTAGAAGCTGGGACTGGAGGACAGGGGATGGATAACTCGATAAATTCCTGTTCTGTTTACTTCCTCTGAAGTATCTGGCACCAGCCTTTATTAGAAGACAGGATACTAGCCTAGATGGACCACTGGTCTGATGCAATATGCTCGCTCTTACATTATGTTCTTAAAGAAAACTATTGTTCTTCTTCAGCCATTCCCATTTAATGTTTAAATTTATACCCTCAAATAGCTGCATAATCAGACAGTTGAAGACAATCAATTGTTTTGACATTGATTCAAGGTGTACTATTAACTGATGTTTATCAATACAGTTCTTTTTACCTTGTTTCTTGCTCTTCGGACATTTATTTAAAAAGCTTTCATTAACCAATTGTCTACTTTTCTCTTTCACCTACCAAGTGTTTGATAGAATCAGAAAGCTTCTCCCTTTTGAGAACAGAATGTTAATACTTAATTTTTTCCATTAATAAATGCTGAATTATATATCAGTTATGGCATAAATTAAGTTTTTAATATTTGTCCATTCAAGTCCCTCCCATGCATGAAAAAAATATATATAGTTCCATGATAGAGCATAAGCCTGCCATCTAGAAACTTTGGGGGAGATTTTCAAAAGCACACATGGGATAGGAGCACGAGGCCCAGGACTTATGTTCCTAAATCCCTTAGATGCTTTTGAAAGCCTTTCCCTTTGAGATCTGAACTCTCTCCCCTCACTCCCAAAAAGTTAGGATTGTTGAAAGAGGAGACAGGAATGACGGTGTGTATGTGATCAGTAATGAATAAATACATCACGGTTAACACGTTTGTCATTCTTGGAAATACAATTAGCGCCCATGGCCAACTCCACAAGGTGGAAGCAAGAATTGGGAAGGTAGATGGAGCCTGAGACCGGCAAATATCTGGAAAATATGAGATTCACACACAAACCAAGATAAACTTAGACAATGCCATTGTGATACCAACACTGTTATATGCCTCTGAAACTTCGTAAATGCTAGAAAGCCACAACGGGAAACTTAAGGCATTCCATCAGAGATGCTTGCAGAGAGTAATTGGTGTCTGCTGGTGTGATAAAGTAAACAACGCTGATCTGTTAAGAAGGATTGAACAGCATACTGTACAGACAATGATTGAAGAAAGAAGGCTGACGTGGTTTGGACATGTATGGATGTCAAAAAACTGTGCTCCTAGTCAAATTCTTGACTGGATACTACCTGGTGGAAGATGGAAAAGAGGAGGATAACAGATGACATATAACAAAACCAATGAGGAAAAATACTGCTGTTGTGGAAAAAGACTAAAATGGAGCAAGAAATGTGGCACTAGAGAGATGGAAGTGGAAAGACTGAGTTGCCTCATGTCACAAGGCAAAACAGCATCTAATAAATAATACAAATAATATGTAGCCTGTTAATACTGTAAATTCTGTGGATTTGGGCAAGTCACCCAACTTTTACCTTAATTACACCATCTGTAAAACATGGATAATATGTAACTCCCCAGGATTAGTGAGAGGATTAGCTGGGTTTAAAATCACTTTGAAGACAAAAAGTATTAGTTGTGTGTTATACTCAGTTACCTGAAACTATAACCTTATCTACCCCAGATATTTTTCATTTTAAAAGGTATCATTCTGTAGTAGGAGTTTCTTAAATATGAATGCATTTATTGAGCACCGACAGTGTCTTCAGCCCTGTATGGATGAAGACACTCCCTGCCCCAATGGAGCTTACAGTCTGATTCAGACAAATTATAGTAAAGAACATAACAGAGGTTGCAGATTTTTTTAAATGCTGCTTAAAGAAAAAAAAAAGCCACTCAGCATTGTTGAAAAGCATTGTGTAAGGAGTATCTTTCAGAGGAATTGGCTTTACAGGGAGGGCGCCCAAAGCTCAGAAGGTGGTTTAGACACAAGGGGAAGAAAGAGATAAAAGGGGCATTTAGAAAGACCATAGGTGATATGGAAATGGTTGGAGATAGGAGGAAATAAGGGCAGACTGTCACTGAGTTATGCAGAGCCTTAAAGACGATGGTGGGAGGTTTGAAACGGAGGAGGAAGGCAAGAAGCTAATTAAGATATTCATAGAGGAGAGTAGCATGGACTGAGTGGTGAGGAAGGTTATTTGTAGGGATATAGAGGAAGCAATGAAAGGCTATGGCCACAGTTTGGATATGAAATGAGTGTGAAGACTATTATAACGAGGTTGTGAGCCTGACTGGCAGGGAAGATAGTGGAGTTGTCTATAGTGATGGAGATGGGGCTTTTGGATCTGAGATGTTCCAAATAACTGAAGATCTAATAAAAAAAACCAAAACACCACTTAATTTACATTCTATGAAATATTTCACATATTAAAAAGTGCTTTGACTTCCATTTCATTTATTACTATCCATAAAAAATAAAGTTATGATTTATTTTCTCATACAATTCATTTAAAGTTAGGTATGGGAATATATGAGAGATGGTTTAGTAATGGAATAGAGTCTTTCACCTCTCAGATACTTGTTCCAATCTAGCTCAGGTCAGTCTGGCTGTTTGATAACCTGTGTGAAATGCGCTGGTGACCACCATCCTCGTGGAGTGGGGGGGAGAAACATGTTACAAAACCAGTATTATTACCTACTGACACCCTTGGGAAACAGACAAACTATTAGCAACTGACATGAGAGCCATTCTCTCCACCTGTACACATTTTAAAGCTGTACATGATTAGCAACAAGTTTGTCCATTTAAAAACTTACTAGAATCAACACTGAAAAATACTGAAATAGAAACTTTTATTTAAGTCAGCAAGTAACAACAGGATACACATTACATTATTCAGTCGCTATTTGTGGGTGCCCTTCTGAAACAGTGTATTAACTGCTTAATTGTCAGGAGTTGCTTTAGCAGAATAATCAATAAGATTTTTATCAGGGGTCTCATAGTGATACCAGGGCCCATCTCCCCTCTCTCTCATTAGTCGACGTGCCTCTAATTCCTTCAGCCTATAAGAAATGGAAAATGAAAGTCAAATTCAGCATGTAATTTATCATCTTCCATGGGCCACACTAAACACTGATATCAAAGGAGTCATCTCCTCTTACATCAGCATTTCATTTGGTCCTCTATATTCTACGACGACCATGGGAACAATACTACAAATACGAAGATTTATCCATGGTCTTAAATATTCCATCATTGTGTTTCATTATATTTACTTGGTTTTTCAGTAAACTTGCTGAAGAAATAATAAAATAATAATAATAAAAATAAAAAACCTGATGAGATTTCTAAACATAGACAGTAGTCTCCTTCATAATCATGAACTGAAAACTTTCCTGGTTATTTCTCACTGGAAGGTATCTGGTAAAAGATGAAGGTGGGAGGGGCTCCACCAAGAAAGTCTAGGAGCAACATTCCAAGAAGCTTAGCACCTCCTCTGTTAGTGCTCAGTTTACCCAAGCAACAGCAGCATGAGACTAACATGATACTGGATAATGTCACTGGTGCCCCTGATTTTCTGGACAGTAGCAACAAACCAGACCAAATCTACAAGCATTAGCAGAAGCACAGCAATTGTCCGTCTCCTGACTCAGGAAGATAAAACTGCATTGGTTTACACTTGGTTTGTGTTTGAAGAGTTATCGTTACAATTATTTTTTTAAACTAAAGTTACATTCTGTAGAAACGGATGGTTTAGAACCAATATTTGCCAGGAAAAGCTTCTCACTCACAAAGGGCCAGAGGATTTTTCAAGCCCTGATCAGAGGTCCAATTGAAGAGAAAAATTCGACTATTGTATCATAATTGAAATGGTTTAGTACAGTACATATTGGCTTTTAAAAGCTTCAGCAAACCCATCCTATCTTTACCTTAGGTCAGCTTTTTTAGCTTCACTATCAACTATGGCCAACATTTTTTCATATTCCTTTTCAGGAGAGTCAAGGAGATAACGAGCAATCCACCTAGTTATAGGATGCTGGAAGAGATGAAAATAAGACTATTAGATTATTCATATAATTTCCACGCAAGAACCCCCACAAATAATGATGACAGGGAAATTTGACCACACTTTTAAATATTCTTTCTAGTCCCATTTACCATGATAACGTGTAATTAAAAATTATGTTAAGTTCTATACCCCTAATTCTGCAAACACTTATGTAGTTTACTTCACTATCATGACTACCACTAATTTAAACAGGATTACTCACAGTTAATACAGTTTAGCACATGAGTAAATTTTTGCAGAATCGGGGCCTATCAAAAAAAAGTTACCCATTTGCCATTTTTGACATTATCCAAGATAACACGCAATAGAATAGGTTGTTGTGGAATAAAAAAAAAAGAGGTCAGTTAAAATGAGGGAAAATCTGTGTTTCATATTTTAAGAACAAAGACAGACAATTGCTGAAATAGAGTTAATCAAAAACTGCTACCATAATCTCCATAAAATGGACTCCAAACCTATTACTGTAAAGATTCAGTAATCTTTATACTAAGTGCTGCTTGCACATGGAAACTTTTGTCTAATCTTTCAATCCCCGTGTAAACTGAACTAGTCAGATAGAGGTCTGTGTATTGCTATGTACAATCATTAGCCAGTTAAAAACAAAAATAAAAATATAGCTACATCAAAAAAAATCAGTGACAATTGTAAAGTAACATCTCATGAGCCACTAGGGCTGTGATTCTCAGCTTTCTGATGGCATAAAAAAAATCTTTGTTTTTAACCCTGAAAAGTTGTGAGATATTGGACTTTGATTCACTGCTGACAAATACTATAAAATAGGCTGTCAAGTGATTAAAAAGATTAATCATGATTAATCGTGAGATTAAAAAAATAATAGCGATTAACTGCAGTTTTAATCGCACTGTTAATAATAGAATATCATATTTATTTAAATATTTGTGGGTGTTTTCTATATTTTCAAATATATTGATTTCAGTTACAATACAGAATACAAAGTGTACAGTGCTCACTTTTTTATTACAAATATTTGCACTGTAAAACAGATGAAATAGTATTTCAATTTACCTCATACAAGTACTGTAGTGCAATTTCTTTATCATGAAAGTTTAACTTACAAGTGCAGAATTACAGACATTATTCTTATTATTTTGATAACTACACTCAAAAATAAAACAATGTAAAACTTTATAGCCTACAAGTCCACTCAGTCCTTGCCGAGGATAGGGAAAGATTTTACCTCAGCATTTTAGCATTCAGTAGGGGAGTGAATTGTGCAGGAGGCTTTTTTTCCTGCTGCTGCTAGGTTAGCCTGTATCATGTGTCTCCTTTAGCAGCATCTTGGCTTACTGAAGGGGTAAGATTTTTTTTTATCTCAGAAAGTCAGTATTGTGGAGATGGGAGGGGTGTGAGTTGTGCAGGAGAAGGGTGAATTCTTGATGCTGCTCCTGTTGGGTTGGGTTTTTGAGCTTGCCAGGCTTGCTCCCTGTCCAAACAGGAAGAGAGTTTCATCTTAGAAATCTGCATTCAGTGTTGGAGGAGGATGGGTGACGGGGGGGAGGAGGGGAGAGAAGCAATGACTTGTGCAGGAGGAGGTTCTGTGAGGACAGGGAGTGACGATGTGTGTGTGTGGGGGGGGGGGAGCAAGAAATAACTTGTGCAGGAGGAGGGGGTGTCTTGCTGCTGCTTCTGGAACGATGGTTTCTGGTACTGGGCTCACCAGGCTCACCTCCTTTTACTGAGCGAGGTGGGCTCCCTTCAGCTGAGTGAGCCCTTGTTTGCAAGAGAGGGTGTATTTTACCACAGGGACTCGGCATGCAACATGGGAGGAGAGGCTAGTGCAGGGAGGCTGAGCTCAGCAGGTCCCTGTTCTCTATGGGGTACCCTGCAGAGTGAAGAGCCATCTCGGAGCAATGGGGCATGGCATGGGGGGGGAGGGTGTCGGTACCCAGAGCAAGGGGCCGGCTGGGGGCATTGGGGCATAGCATGGGGGAAAAATGGGGGGAGAGGGGATCGGTCCCTGAAGCGAGGGGCCAGCTGGAGGCAATGTAGCACAGTGTGTGGGGGAGGTTGGTCCCTGGAGTGAAGG
Source organism: Lepidochelys olivacea (assembly GCF_965140295.1). Classification (NCBI taxonomy): domain Eukaryota; kingdom Metazoa; phylum Chordata; order Testudines; family Cheloniidae; genus Lepidochelys; species Lepidochelys olivacea. Next base: position 11,552,124 of record NC_140419.1, read on the forward strand.
GCTTGCTAGAGGCATTGGGACACAGTGCGTGGAGGGGCAGGCCCATCTCCGGAGCAAGAGGCCAGCTGGGAGCACTGGGGCACGGCAGGGTCAGGATCCCTATCTCTCCACTGGAGCCAGGATGGGAGCAACTTCCTCTCCTGCCTCCCCGCCCCCAGAGGCAGATTGGCGTTACTGTGCCTGACCGGACACTGTCAGGTCCCTCCACAGCTGATGCCTCCCTCCCCAACCAGATGTATGCGATTAACACCATTTAAAAAACATATGCATTAATTTTGTTTTCAGTTAATAACAGGTATTAACTGCGATTGACAGTCCTACTATAAAAGTATGAATTTCCTGCTGTTCGTTGAAAGGCATTCAGATGGGATAAACAATGTAATTTTAAAGTGTAGTATCTCAGGACCTGGAGCTCAGGGGAATGTTTAAAAAAACAAAAACAAAACAAACTAACCCCGATGGACTGGTGACCAGAAAAGAGATTTAGATCTTGACTTGGTAAGAGTGCTTTTGTTATTTATGGATTTTATGTTCACAACTTCACGTACAGCGCTCTTACTATTTACCCAGCTATGTACATTACATGTCAGTTGCATCTGCTACTGTTAGAATACCAAAACCAAAGATCTAATAAAATAACATGTATTTAATTTGAAAACTGTATATTTGCATGAAGATCCAATCACATAAAGTAGCAGATATCCTCATTAATATTTCCAACACATTTTAAATATTTTCCTCCCAAGATTGATGTATGATGAGGAGGAGTGTACTGGAAATGCCATATCCCTTTCATAGTTTTGTACTCACTTTGTAATATTCCCAGTGCTCTGGAACATAACCTTCTGGAATCTCTGCAAGTTCAGCTTCACCTGACAACAGAAAATGGAGGGATGTTCAATACTATTGACATTTTAGAAACACACTTTACTTTCCTTATACCAATAAAGGCCAATTAAAGAGCATTTCACAAACAACGTATTTAAAGAGATACTATCAATTTGATTCTATTTGGTTTCAATAAAGTGAGCTGGAACAGTCTGGAAGTAGTTTCAGATACTATACCTGCTTCTGAGTCCTCCTGCCCATTCTGTTCTACAAATACACATGCCTATATTTTAACCCACACAACAAAAAGAAATGATGGACTATACAGAGGAAAGAGTGAAACTGACTGTACCCAAAGTGCTATCGCAAGGTAAACAAGCATGAAAAAAAATTAAATACATTTTTCTCTGATCTTTCAATTAACGCAATCTGAGGTTAATTACATTGTAGGGTCAAAAGAAAAGTCAGGAAGAATTTTGATTTTAAATTGGCAGTCTCCTGTTAAATGCATATTCTGTACACTTATCTTGGAATATGCACAAGGTATACATTTAAATCGATACAGAAAACATTATCCTCTTCATTATGTGCGCAGCTCTGCTGCGCACATACATAAACATCGCTGATGCAAATATGACTTCTACAAGAATATCAAATGGAGAATAGACACATGTATAACTGCTGATCAATTCTCCGAAGCTTCCCTGCATTTTATAGAACAGCTAGAGAAGAAAGAGATGTTAGGTCAGCTACTGGATTCTCCCCTTCAGTATATTTTTACATAACATGACTAACGCTACGTTTCAGTCATGGGTATTTTTAGTAAAAGTCATGGACAGGTCACAGGCAGTAAACAAAAATTCACGGCCCGGAACCCCCACTGGTGCTGGGGAGCAGGGGGTTGGCAGGGCTGGCAAGCTCCCTACCCGGCTCCCCGAAAGCAGCCAGCATGTCCTTGCACCTCCTAGGGAGAGGGAAGGCCAGGGGGACTCCGCACGGACTGCCCCCACCACGAGCGCCGGCTCTGCAGCTCCCATTGGCCAGGAACCACAGCCAATGGGAGCTGTGAGGGTGGTGCCTGCAGGCAGGGGCAGCACGCAGAGCCCCCTGGCCCCTCCACCTAGGAACTACAGGGACATGCTGGCTGCACACCAACACCCTGCCCCAGCCCTAGCCCTGAGCCACCTCCCACACCCAAACTACTGCTGCTGGGGGGAAGACGGGGAGAGAGAGAGGGCGCGGTGGCCAGAGACTGCCCCAGCAGAGGCTGGTATGGCTGGCCCAGGGGCTGCCAGAGCCAACTGCACCAGCCGCTGCAGAAGTCACTGAGGTCACGGAAAAATCACAGAATCCGTGATTTCCATGACAGACATGCAGCCTTAAACATGACCCATAGTTACCAAGCCAGTTTTAGAGATAAGGGTCTTCCAAGCAATCCTTTGAAGAAATTCAATTTACTATCCAATCTATTTCATTTTCTTTATCCAACTTTAACAATGTAGCTTGGTTAAACATCACAGAAGTGCTTACCAATGAAGATGTTGACATACGTTATAAGTACTGCTAGTGGTATCCCAGGCAATAATATATAGAATCTCTATTTAGCAGGGGGAGAGAAAAAGACACCAGATCAGTCTGACAGAAAAATAAACCACTTCTTCTGCAAATCTCAGTTACTCTTACAATTATCTCTCCTGTATTAGAACACCAAAATCTGAACTTCCACAATATTTCTTCTGTATAACATCAAATATGATTTATTATTGCAACTGGAATACTAGTGTTTCCAGCTAAGGATCTCAAAGCATTTCAGAAAACAGTAAACATGCCTCAAAACCCAGGTGATATATGTATTAATCCCATCATTACAACATAGCAAATTGAGCCACAGAGAAAATAAGAAAAGGAGTACTTGTGGCACCTTAGAGACTAACCAATTTATTTGAGCATGAGCTTTCGTGAGCTACAGCTCACTTCATCGGATGCATACTGTGGAAACTGCAGAAGACATTATATACACAGAGACCATGAAACAATACCTCCTCCCACCCCACTCTCCTGCTGGTAATAGCTTATCTAAAGTGATCATCAAGTTGGGCCATTTCCAGGACACGGCTGTTACTCTGAAACCAGAGAAAATAAGTGACTTGACAACATCATAAACATCACAACATTATAAATTTGAATCAGTTTCAGAGTTGGGAATGCAACATATAAATTCTCCATCCCAGTCTCTTGTTCTAATTACTAGGCAATACTGTTGCTAGGTAAAACAATATTACTCAAAGCCTGGAGCTGATTAACTATAATGAAGCACTAAAACTACCTTTGACTGAACTTGAGTCAAAATGCAATTTTTAAAAAAACCATTGCAAGCTGAGAATTAATATTTTATATAAAATCTGTTAAAAAGATACAATGATCAGTGATTGCAGGGCATAAGTGAGGTCATATAGACCCCTGCCCTCACTCCATGAAGTCCCACCTGACTGACTATTTCCCCCACATACTGGATCTGATCCTTTCATTGACTTGAACGGGCTTTGGATCAGGGCTACAGAGCCTAAATCTCCGGTGTGGGTGGGCTGGATGGAAGGAGGTACACTTATTATGGGGTAGTAATGGGGGGCTCTTGGACTGGGAGAAGTTTTACAAGACTTAAAACAGCCAAGAGCTAAAATATTACTAAACCTGGAAAACAGATGACAGTTAAAATTAAAAAAGACAACAGGAAAGGATTTAAAGCAGTAACAATAAAAAAGTAGCAGTTAACTAACAATAGCTTAAAAGGGGCCAATTGAAGATAGTTAGTTTACATATACTACACACACAATTTAAAAAAGAAAAAAGGTCACTAACATAACAGATGTCAATCACCATCCTGACTACTTGGCTGGTATGACATATCCCTTTGCCCCATCTTTGTCTTTATAAATGGCAAGTTCTTCATGATAGGGACTAGGAAATCTTGTTTGTGTGGCTAGTGCCTGATATGTTTGGGATGCTACTGCATTGTAAATAATAGGAATGAGTGTGTTAATGCCTTAAACACAGTCCATCATTTACAAATTATTTAAGTTACATTAAGAGTTGCAACAACAAAAAATTAACTTACCAGCAAGCTCAGAAATCGTTTATCATAGAAATCTGTTGGCCTGATGACAAACATTCTTTTCCCATGGCTTCCATGTCGTACTGGAGCTGCAAAATTAAACCAGGGTATTATTATGTCCTTTTCCTATCTGCAGTGATTATGTACAGGAGAAGCTCTGCAATGCAGGCAAAAAAAAAGTAGTAAAACATTCAGTAAGGGGTGGGTAACTGCAGGCTGGTAAGGGTATTTATTGTTTTGCCTAGGACAGCAGGACTCCTAGAGCTAGCCCCAATTGTATGTTACAGAAGTGGTGATATTCCAAGATAAAACTCTCTATGGAGCAAGTCATAGAGGGAAAATAGATGAGTTGAAGAAAATTTCATTTGCACAAGAATCTTCCATATAAAAATCTCTACAGTTAGGTAAGTTCACACACTAGCATGCTACTAGGTTTTGGCTGGGGTGGCCAAAATTTTGACCCCCCCCAGGTCAATCGTGGAACAGGAGTGGAGGTGACATACTGACTCTTAAGTGGACACCTGCGCCTATGACTACAAGCTCTCTCAGTTTTGCACTGCATTATGAATAGAAATGAAATCAGCAGGTAGACGCAAGGACTAAGATACTGAAAAGGAAGTTTATATATCTGGCTGTACTACACATTAAGCGGGGGGGCCTGCTGGACATTTAGGCTCCAACCTTGCCACTAGCTCAGCATGAGCAGATCTCTGCACCAGCAAAGAATCCCAGCGGGTTCAATGTGGCTCAGTGCAAGGACCTTCTCATCGGTACACATTACAAGACTAAAGTAATGAGAAAATTCTCCATTTCCAAGTAAATACCTTTAGCAACAGAACATGCAAGAGGAAAGAGTAGCAGCAGCATACAACACAACCAACTGTCCCTAACAACAGACTTGAATTGAAGATGTTCCAGAAGGCCTCCTAGCTAGCTGTTTCAAGAAAAAATTAAACAACTTGCAGCTCCCATCTACAGTTCTCAAAGACCACCCCGTAACACAGGATCATATTAGCTCCTTTTCACAAAGGGAAACCAAAAATGAGTATTTTGCCCAAGGTCACTGTGATCCTTTCTCAGGGTGCCCAGGATTGTGTCACCTTGTCTCCCCCTCACAGAGGCAGGGAGTGTCTCTGACATGGCCAGCCCTTCAGCCACCCAACATCGCTTCTCTGGGCTTATGCTAGCTGTTACTTTGCACTGCAGTCCTCTTTGAATCATTTCCCTGTAGTGTCCAGCCCTTAACCACTGGACACTCACAGAAATATCAGGTTCGCTATCCCCAAGAGGACAGTATATACACATGTTTGACTTAACTGAAAGTCAGCTCCTATATAACATCTTAGCATTGAGATATATTTACAGTGAAAACAATCATAAGTTTATTATCAAAGGCTAAGATTTAAGTGATAGCAAGTAAAGACAATGGAAACAGAAAAGTTACATATAAAACAAAATTATAACACACTTTAGAGATTACACTTAATTTAACAGGCTACCCTCCTGTCTAAAGCAGTCTATTCTCAACCAAAGCCTTCTTTCAGCATCTCCAACCAACAAGGCTGAGATCCCTCTTTCATAAATGCCAAAAGCACTGCCCTTTTCCTTCCTCGGTGAAGGATTTTTCTGCCTTCTACTCACAGTCCCAAAGTTCACTGTCTTTGCACATGGCCAGGCTAAGCCTTATGGCTTGTTTTCTTTTCTTGTATGCACCTTTCCTATTGATTCCATATGTAAACAGAGCTTTCATTGTTTTGCTTTACAGTGCTTAATCTACATGGCCAACAGAGAGATACGTAAAAAGAAAAGGAGTACTTGTGGCACCTTAGAGACTAACCAATTTATTTGAGCATTCTCTTTGAGTCTCTAAGGTGCCACAAGTACTCTTTTCTTTTTGTGAATACAGACTAACACGGCTGCTACTCTGAAAAGAGAGACATGTGAATCCCAATCAACATCCTTTGTCTGACCCAAAACCTGTTTGTCAGCATTGCCTTGGACACAGACCTTAAAACATTTTCATTACACATACGTAACGTTTTATGTAGCGTTTGTACATTTCACAACGATATTAATAAAAGGAGTACTTGTGTACTTGAGTACTGTCCTGTGGGGTGGGAGGAGGTATTTTTTCATATTCTCTGTGTATAAATAAAGTCTGCTGCAGTTTCCACGGCATGCATCCGATGAAGTGAGCTGTAGCTCACGAAAGCTCATGCTCAAATAAATTGGTTAGTCTCTAAGGTGCCACAAGTCCTCCTTTTCTTTTTGCACATACAGACTAACACGGCTGTTACTCTGAAACGATATTAATGATCAGCATGATCCTGGCTTTCATTTAAAGCCTCACATGAAAGTCTTCATAGACAAAGACTATGAAAGCAGTGTATTAGGTGCAGTGAGTTTATCAGGCCTGATAGGAGTGGAACCCTTTGCCAGCTGGTACCCATGGGCCTGGATCTCACAATCAGTCACATAACTCGAGTGGCAGAATCAGGAATAAAACCCAGGTCCTCCAGACTGATGGTCTAACCACTAGAAAGAGGAACCCCCCTCCCTACTGAGGAAACCCCCCTCTCTCCTCACAGGCCCCCCTCGCCCCTCCCCAAAGAAGAGCCCACCACCACCATCAGAGGGATCCCCCCTCTCCAGAGGAGCGCTCTTCCTACAGTACCCCCTTCCCCAGAGGAAACCCAGTTACCCAACCCCCCGCGCTCCCCGCCCCCTCCGCAGACACACCGGTCCCCAGAGCCCCCACCCCGCTCCCCAAGGTCACCCCACGACAGAGGACACCGAGCTCCCCCCGCCTGGGGGCTCCATACCGATGCTGCCGGAGGACACGACATTTCTGCCCAGCAAGGAGGCGCGTCCCCCGCCTGCCGCCCTGAACAGGACTTTGCGAGTCCCCAAAGCGGCCGCGGCCCGGAGCAGGAGGCTCATGGCGGCCATGTGTGAAACTGGCAAGGGGCGGGGCCGCTGGCCATTTACCCCCAATGAGATCGAAGCCGTGGCGCCACCATCTTGGAATCGGGCACGTTGTCCTGTAATTGTACCCGTAAAGCCCTCTCCTTCCGGTCTCGCAGCCGGAAGTGGCTGGTGGCGCAAGGCATTGTGGGCATCATGGCGGCTACCCTTTGCCGGCGCTTCTTCGGCGCTTTGAGGGTCTCGGGAGTGTTACAGGCCCCGCCAGCCGCCTGCTTTCCCAGGTAGGGGCCCGTTGAGCGGGGTAACTGGTTCCCGTGGGGCGGGGAGGTGAGCTGGCCTGGGAAGGGGGTGTGGAGCATGTGGTGACCCCCGGCCGTGGCGGGGGGGGGCTGCGTTGGGCGGGCGTTTGGGGTTGTTGAGCTGAGGGCCCTGGGGTTGGCCCGGTCCGCGCACTGTGTGCCGGGGGCGGCTGAGGGCCGGGGGCAGTGGTGGCCGTTGAACAGCTGAAGGAAAGGGGCCGTTGGCCTTTGGGAGGCTGACGGGCCTGTTGGGCCAAAGTGTGTTCATTGGAAATAGAAAAGGAGGACTTGTGGCACCTTACAGACGAACCAATTTATTTGAGCATAAGCTTTCGCGAGCTACAGCTCACTTCCTCGGATGCATGCAGTGGAAAATACAGTAGGGGGATTTTATATACACAGAGAACATGAAACAGTGGGTGTTACCATACACACTGTAAGGAGAGTGATCAGGTAAGGTGAGCTATTTACCAGCAGGAGAGAAAAAAAACCAACCTTTTGTAGTGATAATCAAGGTGGGTCATTTCCAGCAGTTGACAAGAACGTCTGAGGAACAGTGGGGGGAAAGGGGAATAAACAAGGGGAAATAGTTTTAGTTTGTGTAATGACACATTCACTTCCAGTCTTTATTCAAGTCTCAGTTAAGGGTGTCCAGTTTGCAAATTAATTCCAATTCAGCGGTCTCTCCTTGGAGTCTGTTTTTGAAGTTTTTTTGTTGAAGAATTGCCACTTTTATGTCTGTAATCAAGTGATCAGAGAGATTGAAGTGTTCTCTGACTGGTTTTTGAATGTTATAATTCTTGACGTATGATTTGTGTCCATTTATTCTTTTATGTAGAGACTGTCCAGTTTGGCCAATGTACATGGCAGAGGGGCATTGCTGGCACATGATGGCATATATCACATTGGTAGATGTGCAGGTGAATGAGCCTCTTATGGTGTGGCTGATGTGATTAGGCCCTATGATGGTGTCCCCTGAATAGATATGTGGACACAGTTGGCAACGGGCTTTGTTGCAAGGATGCGTTCCTGGGTTAGTGTTTTTGTTGTGTGGTCTGAGGTTGCTGGTGAGTATTTGCTTCAGGTTGGGGGGCTGTCTGTAGGCAAGGACTGGCCTGTCTCTCAAGATCTGTGAGAGTGATGGGTCGTCCTTCAGGATAGGTTTAGATCCTTGATGATGCGCTGGAGAAGTTTTAGTTGGGGGCTGAAGGTGACGGCTAGTGGCGTTCTGCTATTTTCTTTGCTGGGCCTGTCCTGTAGTAGGTAACTTCTGGGTACTCTTCTGGCTCTGTCAATCTGTTTCTTCACTTCCGCAGGTGGGTATTGTAGTTGTAAGAACACTTGATAGAGATCTTGTAGGTGTTTGTCTCTGGCTGAGGGGTTGGAGCAAATTCGGTTGTATCGTAGAGCTGGGCTGTAGACAATGGATTGTGCGGTGTGGTCTGGATGAAAGCTGGAGGCACGTAGGTAAGTATAGCGGTCAGTAGGTTTCCGGTATAGGGTGGTATTTATGTGACCGTTGCTTATTAGCACTGTAGTGTCCAGGAAGTGGATCTCTTGTGTGGACTGGTCCAGGCTGAGGTTGATGGTGGGATGGAAATTGTTGAAATCAGGGCTTCTTTTCCATGAGTCCAGATGATGAAGATGTCATCAATGTAGTGCAAGTAGAATAGGGGCATTAGGGGACGAGAGCTGAGGAAGCGTTGTTCTAAGTCAGCCATAAAAATGTTGGCATACTGTGGGGCCATGCAGGTAACCATAGCAGTGCCACTGATTTGAAGGTATACATTGTCCCCAAATGTGAAATCGTTATGGGTGAGGACAAAGTCACAAAGTTCAGCCACCAGGTTTGTTGTGACATTATCGGGGATAGTGTTCTTGACGGCTTGTAGTCTGTCTTTGTGTGGAATGTTGGTGTAGAGGGGTTCTACATCCATAGTGGCTAGGATGGTGTTTTCAGGAAGATCACGGATGGATTGTAGTTTCCTCAGGAAGTCAGTGGTGTCTCGAAGATAGCTAGGAGTGCTGGTAGCATAGGGCCTGAGGAGGGAGTCTACATAGCCAGACAATCCTGCTGTCAGGGTGCCACTGCCTGAGATGATGGGGCGTCCAGGATTTCCAGGTTTATGGATCTTGGGTAGCAGATAGAATACCCCTGTTCGGGGTTCTAGGGGTGTGTCTGTGCAGATTTACTCTTGTGCTTTTTCAGGGAGTTCCTTGAGCAGAGGGTGTAGTTTCTTTTGGTAACCTTCAGTGGGATCAGAGGGTAATGGCTTGTAGAATGTGGTGTTGGAGAGCTGCCTAGCAGCCTCTTGTTCATATTCTTCATATTCATATTCATGATGACAACATCAGATGAAGTGAGCTGTAGCTCACGAAAGCTTATGCTCAAATAAATTTTTTAGTCTCTAAGGTGCCACAAGTACTCCTTTTCTTTTTGTGGATACAGACTAACACGACTGCTACTCTGTTCATTGGAAATAGCTACGCTTTGTGGCAAACCTAGGGCCATTCTGATGTAGCCTGCCAGTAATGTTCTGCACGCAGAGCCTGCAGTGAATGGGATTATGGCCCTTACAATGGGGTAAGCCTAGCAGCCGTAGAGCAGTTCATCCCTCGAAATCCAGCCCAGAAGAGTGGTGCACCAGATTGATGCTGGATGTTGTGCTTTGGCCTCTCTGAAATGAATTGGCAACTAGAATCCAGCTCCTAATGGACCGCCTCTAAAAACCACTGTCAAAATGACAGCAAAATCTTCAGTCTATTTGTTTGCAAAGAGCTTTACTATATTCTGTTCAGGTCCTTACGGTACCTATCCCCATAATATTTCAACATCTAGTTTATCAGCTATGTAATGAAGGAATAGTTTCACCAAGTGCTAATGAAATTCATTCTCCTCCTGGGGACAATCAGGTGTGAAACTGCCATTGGGCAAAGTCCTCCTCTTGAATAATAATTTATACAGTCTTTAATATACGCATGCAGCAAGCAAGACTATGTATGCATTCATTCTTTTGGATAATTTGTCCCTCTCTTTAGAAGGATGAAGCTCTGACTAAACCCAGATTGGTACTTAGTGAGATTTCACAGTGATTAATATCTGAGAAACATTCATCTGTTTCTCAAAATAATGTATTGAAATTTCACATTTAGATTTTAGTACAGCTGGTTGTAATGGAATCCAAGTTACGCTACAGAAAACTGTGGAATATGTCTTAGCTGTACCTTGTCAGAAGGGATTACGTTAATTTTTTGACCCGCACTTACTTCCATCCCACACAAAATAGGTGTTCTCTTTATTATTGTAAACTGACATCAGAAATAACAAATCTTGAAAATTGACATTATATTAACAAAAAAATACAGGCTAAAGAAATTAATCTGCCAATATATGGGACTCCCTGATTTGCTATTGATGTCCGCTAATTTGGGGTTTTGCAGGCCAGTGCACATTTAGGCATGTAAATTAAAAGCTTGCATTTCAAGATAATGAAGTTTGTAACAAACATTTTCTCCATGCTAGTAGCCAGAGGCATTACTTTATTGTTCAGCCGATAAAATCAGAAAGGTCTAGTTTCTTTACTACAGTTGCTGCTGAGAGTGCCAACAAGAGTGCCGGCTGTGATGGAACTTGCTCACTAGAACTAGACATATTACCAACTCATTTCACAAAGGCCCCTGAATATCAATTTAGGGTATTATCAAATTTAGTCACTACGAGAGGGATAACTTGATAGTCTAAATCAGTGGTTCTCAAACAATTTTTTTTGTGGACCACTTGAAAATTGCTGAGGGTCTTGGCGGACCACTTAAGGAGCTTCCCAAACATTGTTTGTACCATTAGCTAACTATTGTAAAGCACTTTGGATAAAAATACTATATAAAAAAACCTTAATAATTGTTTTTTTGTTCTATAAATAAAAGCACACAACTCATATTTTAATATCAGTAGTCTTACCTTTCTAATGTGATGGCTGTGCCCTCTTTCCCCCGCTGCGGCAGGCCCTGAGCTGGGGTTGGAAAGGAGGAGGTCTCTCCCTCTCTCCCCTGCCGCAGCAGCGCCCGAGCTGGGGCTGGAAAGGAGGGCCGTCTTTCCCTGGCAGCTGCAGGTCTGGAGCTGGGGAAAGTCGCCTCTTTCTCTAGCCGCCACAGCCCTGCACATCCCAAATTCCTCCCCACCCCCTTTTCTCACCCCACTGCCCCCTCTCACGTGTGTGTCTTCTCCAGGGTCCAGGCACCTAATTAGTGGAGCCATGCTTGCGCGGCTCCAGTAATTAGGTGGGTGGCCCTTCATTCTCTAAGGTGCGCACCTTAGAGGGAACTATCCGTGGACCACCTGAATGGAGCTCACAGACCACAGCTTGAGAACCTCTGGTCTAAACGTTAGGTTTGCAGTAGCTATACTCCCTTGAAAAATAGGTTCTTGACAGAGTTTGAAGTAGTTAGTTATTTCCAGGTAATATTAGAGTTTCCACAGGTGATACCTTAAAGACAGAAGCTCTATGTCGATGTTAAAGGTCCTTCAGCATTTTTTGTAATAACGGCGTCTTCCTGCACATAATATTAGTGTTATGAAACACAGTACTTGGTTTGTTTCTGCATGTTATTCTTGGTTTTCGTAAATGCTGTTTTTACCAGTTATTTATTATTTGTTTCATGGTAGTGCCTAGAAGTCTCAATCATGATCCAGGCCTCTTTGTGCTCAGCACTACTCAAACGCATAAGAGACAATCCCTTGCTCAGGAAGCTTATAAACAAATGAGAACAAGACACACACAGACTGAGAGGGGAAATGAAAATAGAGATGATGTGTCTGACATTGACAGAGCCAGGAACTGACCCATGTCTTTTGACTCTCTCTCCAGTGGACCCTGCGGCCTCCAGTGTTGGAGAACCTGCAAATAGAAAACTTGTTACAATCAGAATAGGAAGGTGTCCATGAGAATGGACTGGAGGGCAAAGTTCGTATTTAGCAGATTTTTCTTTTTCCTAATCAAATATATATTTTTCTTTACCTTTGTTGCAGATTAACCTTGAATCTGCTCCATAAGAACACTACTAAAGTAGAGCCCATCTATCAGTGTAAGTTTCTCCATACTACTTTATCACGGAAAGGACTGGAGGAGTTTTTTGATGACCCAAAAAACTGGGGAGAAACTGTAGTTAAATCTGGTGAGTTATTTTTAACCTTTTTGGTTTGGTGTCTTTGATATACTTCTGCTGTTAAAAATATGCAAATTAATATGCAGGATTTTAGAAGGTATTTAGTGGCAATATGTCATGCCACTTCTTGTATATTCATTTGCTTTTTCTATTTTAATTCTGTGTTAATACAAGTGGAACATTTATTATGCAGAGCAGAGGCAAAACATCTAAGCCCTGTTGCCCAGCATATAGTCTTCAACCATGTTGTGTGAGATCACAGAAAGGGTTGCACTTCTAACTCTGAACAAGGAACTTTATTCGAATAACGAAAACAGTAATATCCCTAAAGCTGCTTTTGTCTGTCTCTCTCTCTGCTTCTGCCTACAACTTTCGCTAGTTCTGAATGCCTGCTACAAGTATTAGGGAACAGTACAGTTTCTTTCACATTTGAGCATGGTCTTGTTTTCTAAGCAAGATTGAGTCTGGTCAGTATTTCAATGTCATCTACAAGGAAAAAGCTGCAAAAATTGGTGTTTGTAATTTGACATTCTTTCCAGGGAATCAACGTGGTGTGCAGGTGGAAATATTTTTTTAGAAAATGGATCATTTTTAGATTAAATCACTGTTTTTTGTTGCTGTTGTTTTTACAGGGGATGAGTGGCATGCGAAACATCTAAGAAACAAGAGTAATGAAGATTTGCACAAACTTTGGTAAGTGTTTTAGTGCAGTGTTTCCTATCCTTTTGGGGCAGTTGTGCCCGTTTTCATATGAAAGACATGGCTGTATTAGCCAGTGAACTCAGTTTCCCACTCAGTTGTGCACACTCTAACCTGCACTGGGGTTCTAATTCTGGTCAGAGTATGTACAGTGTATTGCAGGTAGAAGTGGTGAATTAGGCTCCAGTGCAGAAGGGTCCAACGTGGCCCATCAGTTAAGGATGTTTTTTAAAAGGTTTATATAAAAATGTGTGATCTCATGGACAGAGGATGGGTCTAGGGGTTAAGACACAGGGGGTTCTAATTCCTGCCTTTGCCACTGACTATGTGAGCTTGGGATAAATGACTTTAGTCCTGTGTCCCTCAGTTTCTCCAACTGTAAAAACAGGAAATAATGGTGTTTACCCATCCTTTGTAAGGTGCTGTGAAATCACAGAGGAAAAAGCCCTGTTAAAAGTAAATCAGATGGTTAGCATTGCAAGATCTTTAGCAATACAACTTAAGTAACATAGGCAAGGAATTTAGAAAAACAAAACAAAAAAACCCAGACTTTTTAACTTGACGTTGGGAGCCCAGAGTACCAGACACAAAATCATGTACTCCCAGCGGTTGAGAATCACTATTTAAGTGAATAATTTACAAGCATGTTAGCACTAAAACTTAACTCTAATTTCTGACCGTATTGTACTATTATGTTCTTTGATCCAGGTATGTCCTACTGAAAGAGAAAAATATGCTTTTAACTCTAGAGCAAGAAGCAAAGCGACAGAGTTTACCTATGCCAAGTCCGGAACGATTAGAAAAGGTAACTTTTTCATATAAGCTAAAAACATCACTGCAGGTAAACTTTTTGTGTGAAAGATGCAATGTTTGCAAACCTGTAAAAGACAGTTCCCAGAATTATGTTCCTGATTCATTTTGCTTAGGGTAGCAATGTAAAAGTTAACTTGTTCCAAAGCCTTTCTCACCTCCTATACTTCCTAATTGTCAAGGTGGTTAAGCACTGGAATAAATTTGCCTAGGGAGGTTGTGGAATCTCCATCATTGGAGGTTTTTAAGAGCAGGTTAGACAAGCACCTGTCAAGGATGGTCTAGATAATACTTAGTCCTGCCATGAGTGCAGGGGACTGGACTAGATGACCTCTTGAGGTCCCTTCCACTCCTATGAGTCTGTTAAATCATATTCATATTAAATCACCTCTTTCATTCCACTGAAACTGATTTCACAGTCATTTCTGGTATCTTTTCCTGGCCCAAGTTGCAGCCCACCCATATGCTTATCCTTGAACTTTCTGCCTTCAACTCCTTTGTTTTCTATCTTTCCTGGGCTTCTATGAACCTCTGACCTCTTGGTTCTTTTCTCATTTCTCTCACTCTCTTTCAGTGTCTCCTTCTCTAACATTTGCCTTCAGTTTTCTGACCTTGTTTGCCTACACATTTCTCTCCCTACCTTAACCTTACAGACTTCATCTACTCACACATGAATCATGGTAACAAGGTTTCTAGCTGGAAAAGTGTTGAGAAGCTTCTGGTCAAATGTTATAGTTTGGCCATTGCTGCTCTCTGATCATCTAATAGGAACAGAGTCTCTAACCAGACCCCAAGTTGCCAACCAGCTTGACAAACCATTTCCATGAACTCTGTCAGAAATGCAGATAAAATCTGCATATTTCCAGTTGTTTTCCACAACCTACCAGCATCAACTCATTGTCTGGATTGAGCCTTAGCCAGCTGGCACCTAAACTAAAAGTTTCTCAGTTTAAGCACAGATCAGAAGCCAACATTGTGGCTTCAGTGTCATGTTGAAATGGTTATTCTGTTTTCAGGTGGAAAAGTCTATGGGAAGAATAGACTTAGTTATTAAAGAAAGAGAAGTTGCTCTGCGGCTGTTACAAACAGGCCACGAAAACCCACGACCTGGCGAATGGAGAAATGACTTCTTAGGACGCACCTACTGGTATGGGAAAGAGGATTACTGTTCTATATGTGCAGAGCTGTAGGAGGTATCAGTACTATCAAAACCAGAAACATGTTACAGAAAAAGAGTCAGATAACGTGTCTATTGTGGAAAAAGCATCTTTGTAACCTTATCAAGAACAAGCAATATTTACTAAACAACATTAATACCTTTGGGGATGTGTTTCATCATCGGCAACTTTGCTAAGCCGTTAGCTGGGCTGGGGTGGTGGTAACCACTCTCTCACAATTCCATGGATAAATCACCGGATAAAAAGCAAACAGAGCTTGGTCTCATTTATATTCCAAGTTTTACAGTATTGGGGGACCTGGTTTCAATATGGTAGTCCCCTGACGTGGTTGAAATTTGGTTCGGTCTTGCTGTGCCGATGAGTTCAAAGTGTTTCCAAATTGTGCTATAGACCTGGACTTTTCTCAGCTGCATTGCAAGACCACTGAATTAAGTAGGGTTGCCAATTTTGTATTATTTAAAAAATGGACACTCCAGCAGGAGTGTTGGAACCTCCCCTGCCCCTCGTTCGCTCCTCTTCCCCTGTTGCTCCGCCTCCCACCTCCTGTCCGGGTCAGGAGGGACTTTTCTGCAGAGCCAGGGCTGGGAGCTGCAGCCGCCTGACACAGGTAGGAGGCTTCCCTGGCTGAGTAGGATGCCTCCCCCGCCCTTTGTAACCAGAAACCATAAAGTCCCCTTTTTGACCAGGCTTTTCGGTTGAAAATTGGACCTGGCCAATGGCCACCCTCATGTTCAGGGGCAACTATGTAACCTAGTCTTCCAAAAACTATAGGACTTACAGTGTAGATGGGACTACATGTAGATGGATTCAGGATCTCCTATCATTGTTGACAAGTATTTTAAATTGTTTGTAAACTCTGTAAATTTAAGTAGACTATATCCAATAAACTCCAGTAAACTTAGATTCAGGGTGAAATCCTGGCCCTGTCAAAGTCAATGGCAAAATTCCCACTAACTTTAATAGGGCCAGGATTTTACCTTCAGTGTAATAGCATTTTGAGAAACAGTTTCTGTATTCTGCACTGGAGTGACAGGAGTTTGAGGAGATAAAGAACCTCCCTCCGCCTTCTTTGAGTTATAATTTTTGGTTGCACACCCCTCCCCCCAAATTCAGATAGCTGGGTGGCATGCTGAGGTGAGTCAAGGGGTGGAGGTGGTGCTCTCTCCCTGGGCCCTGCTGTGCAGAGCTGGCCCCCTAAAATGGAAGTCAAACTATGCTTATGGAGGGCCACCCAGTGCCCCATGGAGCAGGAGCCTGGTGCCCCGAGCTCCCCCACACCCAGCGGCTGAAGTCTGGAGCCTTGAGACACCCCCTGCCACTGTGGAGTTTTTCTAGCATGTTGTGGGGGGGCCTCAAAGAAAAAGGTTGAGAACCCCTGGGCTAGACAACAGTACCTACCCACTTGAACAAAAAAGAGCAGCTTCGTTACAATCCATTTACTGAGATGCAGCAATCTAAATGCTGGATGATACTGTAATCAATTTGTATGTCATTGGCAGGTACAATGCCAAAGAGTGGCCAATACCTTGGTACCTAAACAAAAAATACAACAGGAGGAAATTCTTCTACTCGCCACGTGTAAAACATTTCATCAGGTAATTTGAAATGGAAAGGAAAATTCTCTGACCCTGTTTGTTGTGTACTAGTCTAGGTCTTCCAACCTTGTAAAGGACAGTCTTATTGCTTTTTCTAGCTTGTGGATTGTTTTTTTCCTTTACAGGATGGGGAAGAGGTGACACTGAACAAAAACTGTTTAAGACCCTGATTCTGCAAGCACTTAGGCATGTGCTTAATTTTAGGCATGTGAGTAGTCCCCTTGAAACCAATGGGATTATTTATCTGTTTAAAGCTAAGCACGTCTGTAAGAGGTCCCAGTTCTGTGAACACAGTCATTAAGTCATGTTCCTAGTGTATAATTGGTTCTGGGTACAGCTGAATAAATGTTGGAGATGACATGGTGTCTTATACTGTATCCCAGCTTCTTTGAAGTTGTCACCATTTATCTTCTGGGTCTGACTTTGCTTAAAGAAATTTTGGCTGGTAATATTTTACAGAGCACTTTTAATCCCAGAAGACTTTTACCAATAATATGAATGAATCCCTTCCAGGTGTGTAGCACACTAAGTGTGTGACGGTAAAATCTGAGCCATGTATACCAGGCCATATCTTTATTCTTTTGAAAGTACCCTGGCTCTTTAATATACACAGAGCAGAGATAAGACCAGTTTCAAAGACCGCCCACATAGCATACTATATGGAACTCCAGCTTATTTCTCTCAGAAAGATGAAGGAATGAGTCAACCCTGCCTGCATTCTAATTTATAGTTTCATGCAGTGTTAAAATTCCAAAGATGATGATTTGCACAAAGCATCCACCCTACATTTGGTGCTATGCATATTAATTATGATAAAATGCTTAAGACCATTCCTCTAATCTCCTAATAAATTCAGTCTGGCCATAGCTTATATAACCCTGAATCTGATTGCTTCAAAATTTTGTACAGCTTCTTTCATACAAACTAAGTTGTATGGTATTTTGGTTGATTTCAGTGGCACTCTTCCCATCTCAGCCATGCCATGCTGACCCAGAATTGTATATAATAATCTGAATGTTACCTTATTTATTATTATCTGCCTAACAGTTCCACAACACCAGCTGCTTAATTATGGTCAGAATCTCTGGTAAAATCCTGAGATCATTTGCCTTTTTACTGCTGCCAGATATTATGCAGATGGTTCTGATGCATAATCACTCCTATGTCACACACTCATCTGTAATTAGGATGGTTTGCATGTAGATTACAAAATGTTTTTTCCTTGTTATACTTCTGCAGATTGAACTGCATGGGCTACTTAGCCATTTATAAGCCTCATCTATCAGTCATTCTGAATTATAACTTGCTCTACTCCTTTCTGATCCCATTTTCTGTCAAATTTATCCACCTGCAAAATTGTTCTGTACTCCAAAGTTATTTTATGTGCAAAGCAGCCAAGGTTTTTTCTCCTATGAACACCCCCCACCACACACACACACACTTGTTACCTGTAGGATTCAGAGTGGAGGAAAAAACTGTGCTACTGTACCCACGATTGCTGACTATTTCTGCTAACAGCAATGAAAGTTAATATTGTTATTGCTCTCGCTAATGTAACCAGTGGCGTCTTTCTGACCATGTATTATAAGGGCTTGATCCATCCTATTTTCTGCTCCTTTTGCCACTGTCACCCAACCCCTCCTCCTCACTTCTGTCCTCTATGCTTTCTTGACTAGTTCTTTAGCAGCTCTCTTGGTGGCTTCATCTCCTCTCCTTTTCACTCTTACATTACTCCAGAGTTCCATTCTTGGTCCCTTCTCTTCTCCCTTTACCTTATGCCATCTTCATCCCACTCTCTGCTCCTCTAGTCAAGCTTGCAACTGTCTGACAAACTCAGGATGGCAAAGACTGAACTTACTCTGCACCATTTCTTTTTCATAGTCAATTCTTTGGTCCTTCCCATGCACCAGCCTATCAACCTCAGTTTCACTGGACTTCTAACTCTCTTGTATTCAGGCTAATACTAAATCCTTTCACTTCCTATACAACATTCTGTCTTGATGACCCTATCCATTCTCCATACCTTGATAATCCTCCTGTCTGGGCTTTCCTAGTATCCATCTAAACATGCTCCAGTCTAGTTACTAGAAAAGATCTCATATTGCACACTACCACAAAGCAACTTAACCCAGTTCCTGCTTATTATTTTGTCCTGGGACTATATCTCTACTGGTAACCTCTCTTCCTAAAACAACTTAACTCCTTTCACTGTTGCTACTTCATCTTGAACTGTTAATCTGTTGTATTTACAGTATCAAGCACTTTGAAATCAGTTATGTCCACTGTTTCATTATTAAACACAATGTGTAGGGAATGTACTCCCATTACTGAAAACCACTGTCAGGAACTGGTATGTTTCGTGGTTTAGAGGGGTGATTAACTGGAGAAACATCTTCTCTGCAGCTTCTGTAAACTAAAAACAACTTCATGTATTTCCCCCTGGGAGCCTGTTTTCTCCTTTTATTTTTCATTGCTGCTCTCTTAATTTGTTCACTTCAGACATTTATACTTCATACATATACCATGCATCTTATATTACTGTAAAGCATTTGAAACAATTTGCATGAAATATACTTTTCATGTTGGAGCTATGGCAGAACTGCCCTTTCCCTGTGACTAGCAGGGGAAAAGCATGAATAAAAGGTGAGTTCATAAGACTTGGAGCAGTGGGGACCTGGCCTAGTTCATTATTGCTAATATAAAGTAGGGGCCTTTTCTCCTCTTTATTTCCAGCTTCTACCCATCATAGCAACTGTTATTGGTATTGGCTGGGCCCAGGTCTTGATGCCAGCACAAGCCTCTGATATAAATTCTTGATATTGATTGCTGAACTTGAGTCTCCAAGTGAACTCTTGTTAATGGAAGCCAGCTTACCCAGTTAAATTAATTGCCCAGTTTGAAAGTTATGAAAGTCTTAAGAAATTCAATAAAGTGATACAAAAAAATCTTCAGAATTTAGGCATAAGTGATATGACTGGGAGAAATGTGTTAGACTATAATGAAATTTAACAATGCTTATTTTTCTTCATTACAGACTTAGAATAGAACAACACTTGAAAAAACAAGCAAGGATGAAAAGCTTAGAAAAAAAGAAACAGCTCCTTTTACAAAAGAAATTCCCTCACCTTGCTGCACAATCACAGAATTAATATCAAGCTGGAAGAGTGATGCAAGTAATAGTTTTACTGCAGTAGTCTTAAGATGCTACATGTGACTGGCATGTAGTGTGAACATTTTCAGTGGGCAGCAGATAAAGAACAGGGCTGCCTGTGAGGGTTTTTTGTTCTTTGATTTTTTTTTTCCCTGCCCAAATAAAGCTCCTCAACCTGAAAAATAAATTTCATATCTGGGTTGTGAGACCTTCAGAGCAAAACAATATAAACTTGTGCTGAGTCATTTAACTGATTTCTGGAAAAGTAATATTTTATCAGCCAGGTGATGAAAATTAATGCTTTGCGTCATTTTGTGTCATTTACTATAAAGCTGACCTGTATGCTTAACAGTAAAAAAGCATATGCAAGACAGAGATTGCAATCAAGGCAGTTGTAGACATGTCTGCTTTAGCTTTTAATGAAGGTCTTCTCTCCCTTTATTTTTGCACTTAACACTTAGTGTAGCATATTATACAAGCTATAGCAGCTGTCCAATGCACTCAACTGTCCTATTTAAGTACAACAAAACAAATGCATTAGGCAGAAAATTACAGTAAAATCAAGTAGGTTAGGAAAGGAATAGAAAGCTCAAGAGGAACATCTCTACAGAAAGTAATGGTAAGTTTGAGAAGTTCTCTATCAAATTAATTTTAAATCTGGCTTGATAGCTGTGTCCAAGTTTTCTTAGTAAGGAGGGAGTAGCTTGAGGATAGCATAGGCTAGATTCCTGGTTATCTTTGGTAGATTCAGTGGAAATGTTCGCATTTTCTAACAGCCTTATACTTATTTTTGTAAGTTACTGGCTCTTTGCTTTATCACATTAGAGCCTGCAGCCTAACTCAGCTCCTGGCAGGGGAAAGCTTTCAAATATTCTTCAGAAATAAATATTAGTAGCACAACACTTGACATCTAAGTAACAAGTTAAGGACAACATTGCTAATTAAAGTTTAGGTATAATAATAAAGATATTTAGAAAAGTGAAATATTTTCATATGGTTGTAGCAGAAGCATTTGTTAGCTGTTAATTGATAATTGAATACAACTGGTACAGGGATCTACTATGGAGACTTAATTGACAGGGGACAAATTAATTCTACAGCATTGAAAATGTGTATGTAACTTGAGCTGCCTAAAATCTGTATCTGTACAGAAGGCAATTATTCCCTTACAAAAAAGACTTTCAGTCTTCCAGAATGTTTAGTTAAGAAATAAATCAAAAATTAAGAGTGCAGTTAGTAGTACCTGTTTGAAAGAAGTAGCTTTGAAGGAAAGGACAAATGTGGCTAGATTCAACCATGTTATATGCAGCTACAACCACCTTAGATTCAATTAATTGTCCCAGTCAAGGCAGAAGAGAACTTATTCCTGTCTAAGTGAAACTCTACTTTTACCTAGAGAGATGGTGAGACATGAACTTATTCATCTTTAGTACTCTATTTCATAGTGAACAGGAGTTGAGTTGCATACCAATAGCCACTCATTTAATCTTTTACAAAATTAAAGCAGAATCACTGTTTACAAACATAACCTTCCACAAAACTAGCTACATTTAACACCACCACCTACAAAAGTAATGGAATAAAATAGGATGGGCTGTGATAGAATCAAATACTTGAGAAAAAGTTAGCCTTCCTAAATACCCCCTGTAGCATAAAGGATGAACAGCAAAAAATGCAGGGAGTGGTTTGTTTTTAAGGAGGTGAATTGGTTTTGCTCTGAGAAAGCCACAAGTTAACTGTTTGCAGATGAGTGATTTTTTTAATTATACTATAATTTTTTTCTGTCCTTAGAAGAAAGTACACAGTGTGCTTTCCCTCACTCTATAATTGATTGAGGGGTATAAATTATTCCATTATTTACACACAACAAACAGGCTCTGGCATTCTGCCTCAGTGTTTTCCTCCTTAAGTTTAGGAAGTAATAATAAGTCAACTTCATCTTGCCTTTTTGCCAGCGTACATCCTGACATTTCACTAATGGCACTTGAATGTGGTTGAACAGTTAAGAGTCTTGTTTACTTTCACCATTTAACTTTCTCCTAGTTAGTTTGTTTCTCCCATCCTGACTGCCAGAATGTTCTCCCCTCTCTGTATGCCATACTGCAGTTGCAGTCAGAGGTACCTGAGTTGGATCCTGCCTTGTTTTGAGAGAGGGCAGTGCTAGCAGTGTTCTCCACCAGCCCTGAGAATCTGGAACTTGGTCTCTCCCTTTGATCCAAAATAGCCCAACTGATGACCATCAAGGCATGCTGTTAAAGTCATTTACTTGATGAGGCATGCAGGGAGGTTAAGGGGTCTGTTCCTGGGAGATGAAGGAGCATTTTGATTTTAAGTTATTGGCTAGTTGTGTTCATTTATTTCCTGTATGACTATTTTATGGTATTGGTTTATCATTTAGATTGTAAACCTAATCATTAGGGTGTCAAGAGCTTTCATATGGCTATTTAATTGTTTAAAGGACAAAAAGGTAGTGATTTACAAATGGGAATTTTAAAATTCAGGACCAAAAACTTCATTATGGCAGGAGTGGAGGCAAAATACAGAATAGAGCCAGGTGGTCTCAAGTTGTAGACCAAGCTTTGACACAAAATTTCCTTTGTGGCTTTAGGCAGTTACTGTTCTCTGCCTTAGGTTCCCAATCTCTAAAATGAGGACACTACTTACCTAGATCACACACGCTGTCCAAGCTAAGTACATTCTCATACCTCTGAAGGTGGAAAGCACTGTACATTCACTGAAATGAAATCACTTCTATTCATAGTAGTTTTAGAACCAAATTTATACACAGCCTATATTCTAGGCCTTTACTTCATAGTACAGCATGAAAGAGGAAAGTATCAAGAGAACATTTTCCGCTACAAGACTAGTGCTGTTGCAACAGCTTCACAATTTATGTTGAACTGGGCTGCTTACGATAAATTTCAGTATAAAAAATAGTTTTCCATCTGGATTGTTTATTACAGAAGAGTATGAATGCTTGCTGAAAAACAGTGTTGCTCAAAGTGTGAAAACAGGACCATTTTATTTTTTTTAAAAGAAATTAGAGTAATTTGTTAAGGACAGCATATCAACAGGGAAGACTGATCTGTAAAAGTAGACAAGATTTTTTTTTTTTTAAAAAATTTGATGCAAGGGCATTTCAAAGTATTGCATCTACCAGCTAACCTGTAAAGCTACCCACAGGAAAAGATTTTTAGAGAAAATAGACATTTATACAAAATTATAAAATACTTATAAGAGTTATTGCATTTCAAGGGATAAAACATCCATTTTCTGTGACAGGACCAGTTAAGCCTTTTAAACAATATCTAAGGTTTGTAAAAATGGATCTTGAAGTATGCAAAAAACCAAAACTGTGTAAACTTTCTACAAAAGATTCCATCCCATTCCTGAGTACACTAAAGCTATGAAACATAAGGAGCATCGGGAAGGCAGCAGTTTCTCACAGTGTGAGGTCTATGGGCATTTCCTTTCTACACACTGCTTCCCTCCTTCTTCATACTCTTGTTTAGAGATCCACATCTGTTGAAAGGTACCCTGTAAAACAGGAAAAAACAACAACTCAGTGCTGTACCTAGGGTACCATTAGCTCTAACCGCATGAAAAGCGAACCAGCCTTTATATTTTTCAGGATGCAGCACAGGACCATGGCTCCAGCTATCTAAATGTATCTTTAAACTGGGTTTTGCATGTTAAGCAACTAGGGAAGATTGTCACATGAACTGTTGCTTCCACGCCCTCTCTGGATATTACTAAACTACTCCCTGCTAGCCTTGTCTCATGTGTGCTCAGCAACTTGCTTTTTAGATGTATTTTTGGGCCTGATCCTTCAAGTTTAGTACTTTTAGAATGCTCTAGATGGCGTGTAGTTTTCTAAAGATCCAGCAAGAGAATACCTCAGGAGCTCCACCTCCTTCCCCTCTGGAGGCAAGGAAAGGAGCTTAATTAAGATTCTTTAGGTTTATGCACAGAGTATTCATTATTTTATCATCAGGTTTCTCCCCTCCCACACCATGCTCAGCAGAGCTACTACAGGAGCAGCAGCTGCTATGAAACTCAAATCACTAACAACAGGTTTCAGAGGAGCAGCCGGGTTAGTCTGTATCCGCAAAAAGAAAAGGAGGACGTGTGGCCCCTTAGAGACTAACCAATTTATTTGAGCATGAGCTTTCGTGAGCTACAGCTCACTTCATCACTAATAAGACTCCTGTGGAATTAGGTTTTCAGCTAAAGATGCTGCTCAGTATCCCTTCCCAAAGCTATGTATGTTTACTGACCAGAGAAGCCAAAATGGAACCACCAATCCATGAACTGAACCTCCGCTCCACTGTTGTGTTGTTTGCTATCAACTTCAGCCGCATACTCTGAACAGAGAAAAAACAACACACATTAGCAAGGTCAAACTGATAGGTAGCTCAACTGAAGGTTCAAAACTTTTCCCCTGAAGGGGATGGGGAGGAAGAGGTCTTAGGACTGCATTACAGACAAATATTCAAAGTGTTTAATTCATTTGTTGCCACACAGGTCAAAGATACTACCGTATATACTCGTTCATAAGCAGAATATTTTTGGTAAAAGAGTGACGCATCAAAGAGTGGGGGTTGGCTTATAAACAAGTCTACACCAAAATCTGATGATTTTAAACTCTATGAAATCATTGAATTGAATATCTAATACATTGTCGTTTTGTTTACCTGGAGCGTCTGCAGGCATGGAGCCCCTCGGTTCCCTGTGGCTGCAGTTTGCCGTTCCAGCCAATGGGAGCTGCGGGACACGCCTCCTGCAGCTCCCATTGGCTGGGAACGGTGAACCGCGGCCACAGGGAACTGAGGGGCTCCATGCCTGCAGATGTTCCAGGTAAACAAAACGTCCCAACCCACCAGTGGCTTACCCTGACAGGCGAGGAGCCAAAGATTGCCAACCCCTGAAATACAGGGTCGGCTTATGAAAGGGTCATACAGCTTTTACTATTTTTAACCTATCCATCTTGAGGGGTCGGCTTATAAACTAATGAGCTAATGAACAAGTATATACGGTAATTCTATTACATTTTCTCTAATCTGGAGCTTGTCTGATTTGCACTTTGGAGTCCAGTGCTCCCAAAATTACAGGTTAAATAAAGTAGCAGGTTGCTGTTTATTGGTAGCCTGTGACTTGTGTGTGCAATCCACAGAGAACAAAATCTTCTATATTAATATGAGCTCAAACTGAATCAGTGAAATATCCTTGGAAATGGGTTAGCTGCAACACAACAGAAGCGAGCGATGATTAGGGGAAATTATCATGGCTTCGGAATAGTTACACAGCCCAGAATAACCAGAATCGTTATCTGAAAGTAGAGATAGACATGCAGTATTTTAAAACTAGCTAAGTATTTGCTGAAGTCTGCTTTATGCTGTTACTTGTTTTCAAATTGCATTGAGTTTCTTTGAAACAGGATACGTTTTTTCAACAGTCTGCAACTTGTGACCCTGCTTTAGTCATTAAAGCTAAAAAGGGGCTTGGTCAAACAGTCTGAGCACAAAACTGGATTGCCTGCAAGCCCCAATGTTCCAATCTTGACGATTACACCGATTACTTTTGTAGCCTTCATAATTGTGACATCTGACCTTCAGTTGTCCCAATACATACTAATTGGATAATACTACTTATTTACCAGATTAGTTACATTTGCAAAAAAACTGAGAATTAGAAACACAATGGAGGTGCTAACACTTCAGTGAATCTCTCACTTCTGCCTTTTACAAAAAAAAAAAAAGCATTCTATGGCCACTGCATAATCCTAATGAAATCAAAGCTGCAATACAGCAGTCAGTGCCTGTATAGGCATGTGTGACAGGGTGTGCATACGCCACACCGGACAATAGAAGGTTAACTCCACATTAAGAGCAGCAGAAGTCCCGCCTCTCAGACTGTGCTGGGCATGCTCTAACTGCTGCCTCAGTATAAAAGGGAGCAGCCCAGCTTGTTCTAGACTGACTACTGAGGGGAGAAGGTGCTTGATGGAGGCTCCAGGCTAGGAGCTGCTACAGCCAGAGACTGTGGGAACCAGAGAACCCAGGGACCAGACTGGTTGACTGCTATCTCCAGCAGATCCCCAGGAGTTGGACTTCCAGGGAGTTACCCCTGCCAGGGAACCTGAAGACCCAGGCACTATATGGATTGCTACCCATGGGAGATGTGGTAGGAAATGGCCCAGGAAGGTGGAGGGAGTGGTATCTAACAACCAAGCAAAGTCAGTGTGTTGCAGTAGGATTCCCTGCTGACTGGGTGATGGCCACTCCTGTCACCAATAGGGCCCTGGGTTGGGACCCAGTGGACAGGGAGGGCTTGGGTCCCCCTACCCGGCTGCTACCCACCCTTAGGTGGTGGCCCACTTCCCTGACTCTGGCCACTAGGCCACGCAGTCCTGTATTCGAGGGCTGCCATAATGACTCCGGCCTCTGGGCCGTGCTGCTCTCAGCCTAAGGACCGTCACTGCGGTGGTATCACTACCCCAACCTACCCTAAGGAGGACAGGGTGTGCATAACATGCAACAGCATGTACAAGGAAAAAAAGACCAAAAAAAATGACCCAAAGCAGCAATTTAATAAGCTGTCTTACTGGTGGAGTTTTCTGAGAGAGCTCTCTGTTCAGTCTGTCTGTAAAACTCTGTATTAAAGTGTTTCCTCCTGCTACAATCACACTGCCATAGAGGCCCTGGAAAGAGAAAAATGTGACACACAGAGTTCATTCTGAATATATTTTGGAAACATCTGTTTGTTTTCATAATATAGAGAAAAGAAAATGCCATAAGTATATATGATCAGCAGTAAAAGTACACTTGACATCTAGACAAAGTTACACCATTATTAGTACAATCAGTATTCTACCATGTAAAAAATACTTTTAAAAGATACATTGGGGGAAAAGGCAGTTTGATGACTGATTCTAAATGGCTTTTATTTACTGTTTTAACCTTTAGTACTTCTAGATCAGCTTGTTTTCATATTCCCCATGTTCCTCTGCGTGCACCTCCCCCTTATCTCCCCCCACACACACACTGAGATATAAGAATGCACAACTAGAAATACCATCCACAAAGAACACATGAAGGAAGGATTTTTTCCCCCATTAAAAAAAAAGTATCAATATTTTATTTCCATTCACTAATATGACAGTTGCCAAAGACGGAACACAGCCTACCCAGCCAGCTTGACTTTGCAATTAAGGAAGTGCAATGGATGGACCAACCCAGGTGCAGCCAACATCAGAACTGCACACAGCCAAATGTTGCATGCTCTTCAACAGATGGTGTTGGTGGAAGCAAAAATGGAGAAGTTTAATTTTATGCTCTGTTTTTCCACCTGCACCATACAGTGAGTTAATATCAGAAACTATTTAATCTTCAGATATTTGGGGATGAATAATCACAAAAAGCTATAAACATAAAATGACAGTTTGAAGCTACCCACTGCACATTGCAGAGTCATCAAACTCTGGATATTTAACATGCCATTTTATTTATCTGTTTCGTTACACCAGTGCGAAACAAGAGTAACTCAGGATTTCAGTGGAGTCTCTGCATTTCCATCAGTGCAACAGAAGTCAGAATCTGACTTAGCTGTTCCCATGGTTTGAGAAACACTATCTTCATCTATGTTTTATCTGCATATTCCCCTAATAGCTACACAACATGTAGATGATAATGTATAGGCACCTCAACATAACCTCAAGAGGTCAAGATTTCCATTTTAACTGATGGCAAGTGTCCATGCCTCTTCAGTAAATTTCATAGCTAAAATATATTGTAACCACACAAGAATTATTTTAAGCATAGATATTTTTCTGTCTGACTAACACTTACTGGTCTGATGTCTATATCACACATTCCAACGCTTGTGGTGACAACATGGCTAACACCCAGCATTGTGTTGCCAGATAAGCCCTGGAACAAAATTAGTAAATCACAAATCAGTGCTTCAAAACAGCAAGGCACATTAAAGCAGTGAATGAACAAGGGTCTAAAAAGTTCTGCAGACAAATCTTTTAATTTATCTAAATTTTTATTTCATACATCACCATGATCTCAGCACCACGAGTTTTATTTAAAGAAAACCACATATCTTGAAGTGCATTTCTATGACCGCACCCCAACATAGGTAGCCCTGGAGAGCATACAGTGTAAATACAAACATAGCTTCATACTTTGTGCCATCATAACATACTGTGACCACATATAAAGGGAAAGGCTGCATAGAAGGGCTTCATAATAAAGTATATGTCTGCAAATTTTAATGTACTACTTTCATGGTTTTACCTTTACATTGGAAGGGTCAAATAGTCCTTCAGGAATTTTTAGACGCTCTGCACCAAAGTCACAATTATAACCATTGGGGAATTCATAATGAACGGTCGGCATCTGTGCAGCTACCCTGGAGGTTGATATTGATCAGAACATTGGTCAGAAAGTAAAGATGCTAAATCACAATGCAGTGAATAGTCTAAACAGAATTCTTTGTTTATGATGCTATAGAATAAATTTTAATATGGACTGTGCTTTTGGCAATCTTTCTGATTGTTATTAGAATTTATGCACATTGGCATGGCAAGTGTAATCTCTAATCCAGCTATTCACAGTATTCCTAACTCCAAAAATAAATGATTTTGTGTAACATCATACTTTTGCAATAAGCCTTACAATAGAAACCATGGACTCCTACTCTGATAAATACATTTGACATACGCATACTACTAGTTTTACAAAGATACAATGACCTACTGTTCATCATAGGTTGAATCTGACACTTGGAGGACAGAGGCTTGGAAATCCTGAATTACACACTATGGAGAGAAGAATAAAAGGAAAAGGTGTTATTAGGGTTCCAGTTCAGAATTCAGTACTATGTTAGAATTATATAAATGTGAAACTGGACAAAAGCCTTAAACAATAAGCAAGTAAACTTGGAATCAAAACACTGAGTGCACAAAATATGTGCAAAGCTTCTTTAAAAAGCCATGAATGCATTTCAGTACATAGGTAATTTGCTGTACTAAATCCTTAGAAACTAAGGATTGTTCACAATCATAAGAGGTATTGTTTCAAGCACAATAGGTTTTAAAGAAGTCAGAAACTAGGGCAACTCCCATAATGACAGCGGAATATTTCCCCTCAGGAATTTTTAATGAAGGCTGGACTTGATCACAGCTATCATGGATTTTCATTGGCCATGTCTGTCTGGGAATATGATTGGATGATAAAAGCCTAATTGAGAGCTGAAGATTTAATTAGTGGAGAACCAAGAGCTCAGCAATATCACTGCAACAACACGAAAGACCAGACCTGCAGACTATCAAGACAGAGCTTCAGTTTCCCCACAAAGGAATTGTGGGAGGAGAAATCTGATTTAGGATTACAAAGGTGCACCCCAGTATGGTAACTCCTTAGTTAGGAACTTATCCCATCACATGCAATGATCTTCTGTATTGCATTAAAAAATGGAACACTAAAGGCGATGGCAAGTATGAGTGCCCAAGATTTGATACATACATACATACACGCTCCATGCTTTTACCCTTGTAACTATTTTATTGTGACACACTAAAATTAAAAAAAAAAAAAAAAATCAGATCTAACTGTAAACATCAGCACGAACTAAAACCACTCCTACAAGCCTATCCAGGAAGTAAAGCCCTAATGCCCTAGAATTTTCAGGGTTCGCAAGTTTTAAACAGGAGACAAAAAGATTATCTGATGGAATTATATTCTAAAGATGAAAGAGCAGCTAAACTGATTTTAAAAAATTTATCCTCTCTCCACCCCCAAAAAGAAGAAGAAGGTCCTCTCCTATTTTTTAGGCAGAAAGTTTTCTAATTTTCTCACACAAAAAGCTTCCTGGAATATACAGTAGCAAATGGGATCTCTTTGTGGGCCGGGGAGAAGAAAGGATTTACTTACATTACACATATAGTTGTGCCAAGATCTCGTGACCGGAGGTAACTTCTCTTTTCTCTTCCAATTTGCTGGTGATCCTTCACGAACTGCTTCCTGTGATTGTAGAAAAGTACACAGTCAGTCAACAATCTACACTCTGAAAAATGAACACTTTTAAAATCCAGTTAACTTTCCCACCTTTGATGCAATCATATATGGAGGGATTAGCTCTATGTTCATTTCCTGAAACAGTTCTCTGCACTGCATAGTAATAAAGTCTCCAGCAAGGGGTGATTTTACAATGCCTACAAAATATAAATAGAATTTTGGACTACGTTCAAAACCTTACAGAACAAAATGTCTGCAATGAATTGTTCATTTGAAACAAAAATAGCCCCTCTCCCACCTTCCACAAACACAAGTTTCTCCCTTTTCAAAGATACCACATTTTCTTTTAATATTAGTAATAAAACACATTTCTTAATGTGATGACCACAGTATATAAATTATTACATCTGTAAAACTTTTTACCTTGTTGAAGTACATATCCATCATGCACTGGAATAGCAGTGGTGTGAGTTGCCCCACTGTCCAAAATCAGGCCTGTGGATCGACCATTAGCAAAGCTAATCAAAAGGATTAGGGAGAATGACAGAATTTTTACTTGGGAGAGAGTTTTGTCAAATAGTTAGAGCACAACTAGCAACGAGGACCCTAAAGGTTCTATTCCTAGCCTCACAAGTGACTTGCTATGTTCATCCATTTACCCCTCTACATAAGGGTAATAAGTACCAACCTCGCATACATGTTAAGATTTATTTATGGTTGCAAACTGATTTTTGAGCTCCTTGGATGAGAAATTATATAAAAATCAAAGAAGTGTTCTGCAGAAATCTCTAAATAAAATATTTCCCATTTTATTTAGATTTTGAACTGCCTATTAAAATGTACATGTTAGCTTAAGATATTTACATAATGCAGTGTAAGGCTTAATCAGTGATCTCAGAAGATTTCTGTTGCTGAAGACAGAAATTACTGCATTTTAGTAATCTGAGCAAAGCCATTTTAGGCATGCTGAGCTCTAACAAATAGCATAGGCTGTAAATATACACTAGAAGAAGTTGTCTCCCAGGACAGGAATCACACCAAGGGGTTTTCAAAGTTGAGAATTAAGGAGAACACACAGAAGTGGAAGCTATCCTGTTCACATCAGCCATATGGATGGTTACGAAATATTCATTTTGGTTAGAAAGAAAAGAGTAACTTATCTTATTCTAATAATACCACATTGAAGAAGCTTGCTTTATTTCTTGGAAAAATACATGGATCAACATTTCAAGGATACGCTGTAAGAACTGCAGTTTTACACAAGAAAAAAGCAGGGATATTGTAATGTTCAAACATCAGTTCTGTCAATTTCTCACGCTTTGCTCTGGTATTCCACTACAAAAGAGAAAAAAAATAGGTAAACAGACAAAACAGAAATATTACGTTTACGTCAAGATCCATTATATTTATTATTATATGCTCACAGGATGCCAGAAAGATATAAAAAGAAAGTTAGGATTATTACAGTTGTAGTTTAAGAGCAGTTGCAAAGTTACATAAAGCAAAACAAATATATATATTCTTGGAATTTTATTTCGTTAGATGAGAATTCACTTTTTGTGCAACAAGCATTTCATTGCAGACTCATACACAAACACAGGAGGACTTTCTGAAATTTAAAAGCATGCATTTCCAGGGGGTTCAACTTTAAGCTATTAAAATAATAAATTTCTAGAAATCCTTCCATACCAGAATCTCAAAGCTCTTTATGAAAGAGCCCAAAACACTCCTGTGAAATAAGTGTTACCCCTGTTTTACATGAGGAAATGTACATGTACACAGATGTAAAGTGGCTTGCCCAAGGGAGAAAACTGAACTCAGATTTCCCAGCTTTCAAAGCATCTTACCACAGCTTTACTAAAGCAAAGGCAAACACAATGTGCTAAGACACACCTGTGGATTGGAAGTCCCATTTTACTGTGAACTTCTTCTAAGTTAATTGTTAAGTGAGTTTAGCCCTCATGTTAGGAGTCCGACTGAAGACCTTCATTTAGCTATTGAACAGGCAACCCCCAATGCAGACTGCTCCATACTCCATCACTGAACCTCAACCCTTCTAGAGGGATCATGTTTAGGAGTAGGAAGGTAGCATAGTCTCCCTATGCATTTAGTAGCTGCTTTCTTGACAGTTTCAGGTAGATCAACTGTGGTGGTATGTTCTGTTACGTGGACATCTATACACAGAGAACTAGAGTGAAACCAAGAACTCATTTCACAGCCTTCAAAACACCACCAACTTGAATTTAGTACCAGCCTTGGGTGGATTTATTTTTGTTTATACTTCTATAGCATGCATTCCCTGTAATATCCAAGTGCCTCTGAACTGCTAGCTGAAAAGTGAAAGGTGTCCATTCTCAATTCAATCCCCCCTACCTGAACCTATCCAGACCCTCTCAAGCCACCACTTTCAATACATTAATGTGGAAAAATTTTATTTGCAATAATTGTATGTAAAGGAGGCTTCATCTTCATTGTATACACCCTCTGTGGTTTATATTCGATTCCTGTATTGTGCATTGTAATCTAGAGCACAGTAAGGTGGGGAACTGCAGTCTACGTGTCTACTTAAATTCTTACTCCTACATTTTTATTTGATCTATGAAGCCACTGAGTAATCCAGAGAACCAAGGTAAAAGCTTTGCCAATATATGTATTACTCTCCCTGGTTCTGTTTTTGAAGGGCTTGATGTAATGAATGATTTTCAAAAACATCTCTATTTTTAGTTAGTATAATAAAAGATCACCTACAATTTTACATTTCCCCCACCCTCCTCAAGAAACAAGAGAAAGCTATTACAAAACAAAGGCTCTAAGAGGAAATCCAGCTTGAAATATGCGATCTTCATTTGAGCAGAGAGTGGGCAATATGTACTATATCATAAGAGTGGTTATCATTTCAAGTTACTGACAAAAAAATAAATTAACAAAAAATAAAACACAGAGAATAATCCGGCAGAGTATTTTTAAATTGTTACCTCTAGAGCCCTGCAAATCTGCAGACATCAGATTTATATCCATGTTTGCAGATTGGATGTGGATACAAATTTTGTATCCGCACGGGGCTCTAGTTACCTCCTCTTAATTTTCTAAAAATTTCAGCACTCCTAACTTACAATTCTGTATAAAGTTTGTACAGACAAGACTAGAACATTCCTAAATCCCAATGACAATTTGTTCATTATGACATTTCAAAACAGGAAATATGCTTTTACTCACTGGTGCTTCAGACATTAGGACAGGGTGCAAACTTGCTTCAGATTTAATATGCATCTTGTATGTGTGATCCAAAATTGCCTGGAAACTATCCCAGTCCTCAACTGTAAAAATGTTAAAGCAGTTGCAGAAATTTAGACAATATTATTGCATTTTCAGAAAGACACATTGTTAAGTGAGTCATCTAAAAACATAGATCAACCAACCAATTTTCTACTGAGCAGCAGTCTTAAAAATTCACACACTTCAGCAGCTTCACAAAATTCTATACTGCTTACTGTGCCGATAATATTCATCCCCTTCTTTTTCCCCACCACCATCATCAGATGGGACCCATTCCAACCCATTACATGGAGGAAAACCTCTATAGTTTTTCCTCAGATCAAGCAAAGGTTCACAGCCTGATAATTAAAATAACTTTAGAATAAAATGTTTTTCACTTTTAGGCCAAGAGTATTCATGCAAATGAAATGTTAATATATTTTGTATATGACAGATGTAACTTTGCAGCTGAATATAAAGTTAGTGATCAGATTTTAAGAACAAGAGGAAAGACAGAGCACCATACTCATTCCATTTTTTAAGGGTGAAATAGCCTCCATGTTTTCCCTTGGAACTCGCAGTGCATTGGTGTCTATGTAGTAAGTAGGGCCCCCTTGTTTGCCTTTGTCACTATCTATTTCCATCAGGGTACCGCCATCGTCCCTTTCCAGTACCACACCAATAGCAGTGGGAAAGTCAACCTGCAATGTAAAATGTGGGCAGGGTATGGCAATTACACAGCGTGTATTTTACTTACTTAAAGTACTATTTTCATTTCAGCTATACTTTTTTTAAAAAACATTTTCTACTAACTCAGAACTTGTTTGCTGGCTCGTATAATACTTTTTTACATTTTAATCTTATACGATCACAATGACTCTTACCTTTGGACAGTCCTCACCAGCATAGCCAGCTCTCACTGTATAGGAGCCAATATCAAAAACAAGAGCCCCAACTTCATCTGTAAGAATTATTAGTAAACAGGCAGTCAGTAATTATTACAGTCATGTAACAAAAACTAAAATCACTGTGCTTACCAGCTAAAATGTACAAGCCAAGATACTTTTTGTTAAACATGTGTGCAAATCACCACCACAACTTTTAACCAGGATTTAAAATTGGCAAAGAACAGAACATTTTCTATCAGAAATTTAAGTTGCACAAGAGTGATCCAAAAAAGCAGCTGTATTTTAACTAAATAATCAATAAAGTACTTTCATTCAAAATAAGCAAAAAAGGCAATTTTTGCAGAGTAAAAAAAATATTGAACCATCTTCTGGAAGAGATTTTCAGAATGTGTTATGATTTACCCACACAGCAAGTTACATGGGTCTCTACTTCCTTGGATTATTAGAAATTAATCAGAAAAAAAGTTAAAACTAGATGTAACAGTCTATAGACACTTATGTTTAAATTAAGAAATACATTCATTCTTTTAAGCACTGATCCCCAAAGAGGCTCTGTATCGGCTCAACAAGATTGGGGTCCAGGTTGGCAAAATTAAATCTTTAATCTTGTAGCGCTGGGTACAGGAGATGCTCCGGTGCAAGACTATAATACTTTGGCTTCCAAATAAATCTTTATTCTTGTAGTGCTAACCTGAATTTCCCACCAGCAACGTAACAGCACCAAATGTTGCCTGACACCACTAATCTGGCTGTCTGACAGTTCTAAGAAGTAGGAAAAGCTTTAATGAAATTTACCAAAGACAGAAACTAAGGCCTTCAAACTAGTTAGGCTTTTCATTTTAATGAAAACTTTCAAGGTATATTGAAGCGTTGTGCATTTCCGTAGCAGAGAAACCTGAATGGAGTTATAGCTGTGATGGGAAGAACTACGTGGGGAAAACTAAGTTTTATATAGCAGAGCTGTAACAGAGAGAGAGGTGTTCATGGGTGGAGCAATACAGCTGTACTTCAGCTGAGAGAACTGCTTAGAGGAAAGCTGTCACTTTATGCACCAGAGCAGCAGCAAATAACTGGGAAGGGGAAGAGCTGCAGGAAATGGGGAGCTGCAGCAGAACGACTGCAAGGAGGCTCATGGTTTGGGAAACTACAGCAGCATTAAGTGGGGAAGAGCTGCAGGGGAAGAGTGGAACAGAAAAGTTCATGGATGGGGGGTGGGGAAGCTGCAGACAGCCCAAACCTTTGTGGGAAGTGACAGCAAATGTAATGGACAAACTAGATCACAGGCTTGGGGGTGCAGCAGGCGGGGGCTCAGAGGGGGACCAGCAGGAGACAGAGGCTCAGAGGAGGACAGGAGAAGGCTCATGGGGAACAGCCCTGGGGGTGCAGCAACTCGGAAGGGGGCCTGGGGAGGCTCATAGGGTACAGCTCTGGGGTGCAGCAGACAGTGGCTTGGAGGGGGACCTGGGAGAGCAGCAAGAGGCAGGGGCGGGGGGGGAGGCTTGTGGGGAACACCCCTGGGGATACAGCAGCAGGCAAGGGCTCGGAAGCAGACCTGGAGGTGCAGCAGGCAGGAACTCAGAAGGGGCAGGGGAGGCTCGTGGAGAACAGCCCTGGGGGTGCAGCAGGAGGCAGGGGCTCGAAGGGGGGCGGGCGGAGGCTCGTGGGGAACAGCCCTGGGGGAGCAGTAGCAGGAGCTCGAAGGGGGGGCGGGCGGAGGCTCCTGGGGAACAGCCCTGGGGGAGCAGCAGCAGGGGCTCGGGTGGAGGCTGGTGGGGAACAGCCCTGGGGGAGCAGCAGCAGGAGGCAGGGGCTCGAAGGGGGGCGGGCGGCGGCTCCTGGGGAACAGCCCTGGGGGAGCAGCAGCAGGAGGCAGAGGCTCGGAGGGGGGCGGGCGGAGGCTGGTGGGGAACAGCCCTGGGGGAGCAGCAGCAGGAGGCAGGGGCTCGGAGGGGGGCGGGTGGAGGCTGGTGGGGAACAGCCCTGGGGGAGCAGCAGCGGGAGGCAGGGGCTCGAAGGGGGGCGGGTGGAGGCTGGTGGGGAACAGCCCTGGGGGAGCAGCAGCGGGAGGCAGGGGCTCGGAGGGGGGCGGGCGGAGGCTGGTGGGGAACAGCCCTGGGGGAGCAGCAGCGGGAGGCAGGCGCTCGGAGGGGGGCGGGCGGCGGCTCGTGGGGAACAGCCCTGGGGGAGCAGCAGCAGGAGGCAGGGGCTCGGGCGGAGGCTGGTGGGGAACAGCCCTGGGGGAGCAGCAGCAGGAGGCAGGGGCTCGGAGGGGGGCGGGCGGCGGCTCGTGGGGAACAGCCCTGGGGGAGCAGCAGCGGGAGGCATGGGCTCGGAGGGGGGCGGGCGGCGGCTCGTGGGGAACAGCCCTGGTGAGCAGCAGCAGGAGGCAGGGGCTCGAAGGGGGGCGGGCGGCGGCTGGTGGGGAACAGCCCTGGGGAAGCAGCAGCAGGAGGCAGGGGCTCGGGCGGAGGCTGGTGGGGAACAGCCCTGGGGGAGCAGCAGCGGGAGGCAGAGGCTCGAAGGGGGGCGGGTGGAGGCTGGTGGGGAACAGCCCTGGGGGAGCAGCAGCAGGAGGCAGGGGCTCGGAGGGGGGCGGGAGGAGGCTCCTGGGGAACAGCCCTGGGGGAGCAGCAGCAGGAGGCAGGGGCTCGGAGGGGGGCGGGCGGAGGCTCGTGGGGAACAGCCCTGGGGGAGCAGCAGCAGGAGGCAGGGGCTCGGAGGGGGGCGGGCGGAGGCTCGTGGGGAACAGCCCTGGGGGAGCAGCAGCAGGAGGCAGGGGCTCGGGTGGAGGCTGGTGGGGAACAGCCCTGGGGGAGCAGCAGCAGGAGGCAGGGGCTCGGAGGGGGGCGGGCGGCGGCTCGTGGGGAACAGCCCTGGGGGTGCAGCAGGAGGCAGGGGCTCGGACGGAGGCTGGTGGGGAACAGCCCTGGCGGAGCAGCAGCAGGAGGCAGGGGCTCGGAGGGGGGCGGGTGGAGGCTGGTGGGGAACAGCCCTGGGGGTGCAGCAGGAGGCAGGGGCTCGGAGGGGCTCGGGCGGAGGCTGGTGGGGAACAGCCCTGGGGGAGCAGCAGCGGGAGGCAGGGGCTCGGAGGGGGGCGGGTGGAGGCTGGTGGGGAACAGCCCTGGGGGTGCAGCAGGAGGCAGGGGCTCGGAGGGGGGCGGGCGGCGGCTCCTGGGGAACAGCCCTGGGGGAGCAGCAGCGGGAGGCAGGGGCTCGGAGGGGGGCGGGCGGAGGCTCCTGGGGAACAGCCCTGGGGGTGCAGCAGGAGGCAGGGGCTCGGGCGGAGGCTGGTGGGGAACAGCCCTGGCGGAGCAGCAGCAGGAGGCAGGGGCTCGGAGGGGGGCGGGTGGAGGCTGGTGGGGAACAGCCCTGGGGGTGCAGCAGGAGGCAGGGGCTCGGAGGGGGGCGGGCGGCGGCTCCTGGGGAACAGCCCTGGGGGAGCAGCAGCGGGAGGCAGGGGCTCGGAGGGGGGCGGGCGGCGGCTGGTGGGGAACAGCCCTGGGGGAGCAGCAGCAGGAGGCAGGGGCTCGGAGGGGGGCGGGTGGAGGCTGGTGGGGAACAGCCCTGGGGGTGCAGCAGGAGGCAGGGGCTCGGAGGGGCTCGGGCGGAGGCTGGTGGGGAACAGCCCTGGGGGAGCAGCAGCGGGAGGCAGGGGCTCGGAGGGGGGCGGGCGGCGGCTGGTGGGGAACAGCCCTGGGGGAGCAGCAGCAGGAGGCAGGGGCTCGGAGGGGGGCGGGCGGAGGCTCCTGGGGAACAGCCCTGGCGGAGCAGCAGCAGGAGGCAGGGGCTCGGGCGGCGGCTCGTGGGGAACAGCCCTGGCGGAGCAGCAGCAGGTGCTCGGAGGTGGCGCTCCATGGGCGGGCACTCACCTCCCCCGTACACCCCGCCGCTCATGGCTGCCACGGGGCCTGTCTCTCGCCGCGGTCCTGGCAGCCCCCCGGTAACTAGCTGTTCTGGCAACAATAGCCGAGTGCGCGGCTGGCCCGCGCTCACTCACACCGCCGGCGGAACCGAACCT
Organism: Lepidochelys olivacea; assembly: GCF_965140295.1. NCBI lineage: Eukaryota > Metazoa > Chordata > Testudines > Cheloniidae > Lepidochelys > Lepidochelys olivacea. The sequence goes on from NC_140419.1 coordinate 11,590,087, forward strand.
GCTGCCCTCTCCCCTCCAGCCAACGGAGCGCGCCTGGTCTCCCAAAGCACCTACCACAACGCCGGCTTGCGAGCTACCCGAGAGTGAACGACCAATCGTGGCTAGCAAGGGGCGGGCCGAGCGAGCGGGGGGCCTATCCCAGCCAGGAAAAAGCGGGAAGGAAGCAAGAATGGTTGCAGTGTGCGGGTAGGGTCAGCAGAGAGACTGGGCGGGGCTTGGGGGTAAAGGGCGGGGATGGAGAGGCGTTGATAAGACAGGGGGGCTGGGGTCAGGCTGATGGGGTGGAGACTGGGCCCAGGGAGGGGTGCTTTGGGGCTGGCTGAGGTCGGGGCCTCGGGAGGGGTGTTTTGGGGCTGGCTGGGGGTTAGGGAAAGGTATGCTGGAGCTGGGATTTGTGGGCTAGGGAGGGGTGTTTTGGGGATGTAGCTGGGGATTAGGGAGAGGCATTTTGTGGAGGGATGCGTTAGGAGGCTAGGAGGGGTATTTTGGCGCAGGATGGGGTTATGGGGGCTAGGGAGGGGTGTTTGGGGGGTGTAGTTTGGGGTTAGGGAGAAACATTTTGGTGTTGGGAGGCTAGGAGGGGTATTTTGGGGCAGGCTCGTGTTTTGGGGCTAGAGAAGGGAATTTGGGGCTGGCTTGAGTAAGGAGTTGATAACTGGCCAAACCTGTCCACGTCAGGGACACAAAAGGCCTGAGGAGTGAAAAAAAAAAAGTGCTTTTGTAGTGTTGTAATGCTCTCTTGGGGTGCCCTGAACAGTAAGCTGCTGCGTTACCCCTCTGCCAAAGAGAGCTTTGCTGGAGCTTAAACAGCATGAGTCAGCTCCTTGCCACAGGAGTCTGTCTGCATCACCAGCAAACTCCTTGAGACTCTGCTTACCTTTCTTTTATCTTGCAGGTAACATTCACTGAAACCCAGTTCTTAAGCTCCCCATTGATGTTTTTGTGCAGCGTGCATTCTCCATTCACAAAAATTGCCACGTTTGCTTTCTTCAAAGTGACAGAATGCACTCAAGCCAGCCTGTCGGTGCAGCTGAGGATGCATGCCTTACCTTAGTATAACAGTACTGAGATGAATTGATAAAATAAATTTATTAAGAAGAGATGTAAGTGATAGTAACCAAGAGAAAGAGAGACTGGGATAGTATAGTTACAAGCAAAGCAAAACAAAATAACATGCTTTCTAGTAAAACCTAACTTTAGCAAGTTACAATCTTTGCCTAAGCAGCTTTCTCATTTACATCAAGCTATCATTTCCAGCTCCTCCGAGTACCTTTGCCAGATCTGGAGATTAGCTCTGTGTAAGCCTGAAAGAAGGTCGTTTTCACCAACTGAAGCTGGTTTAATAGAAGATATTACTTCACCCACCTTGCCTTTCTAATAAAAAGTGCATAACATTTTAAACAGGTCACTGCCCTCCACCCCACCATTAGTATCTCTAGTTTCTCAAGTACCCCTCCCAATCCAGTTTACCTCCCTTACTGAATTTATTTTCTTCTACTGCTCGCTGTTCCCTTTCTCCACCACTTCTGCTCCTGGGACTGTCTGTGCTCCCCCTGGCCTCTTCTCCTGTTCCCATGTTTCTTTCCTTGTACCACTTTCCCTGCTGTAGTTATTTTTCCCATAAGCCTCCTTTTCCAACTGAGAATAAAATCTGCATAACACTCTGTCAGCTTGCACTTCCCGGCCACCTAAATTCCCCTTAAACTCATTGACTTTGGTGCAAGCTCTGTAAAAATATCTGAGGGTGAAATTTGTCTCATCGTGTTTAAATCCCTCCTTAAAAGTCACTTCCTTTGCAAAGCCTATCAAGGCTATTCCTTCACAGAATGATACTTAATTAATTTATACATTTAAAAAATAATAGTAAGAAAGTGAGAGAGCCAAGAAAACAGTAAGCTTTTACTCTTACTTTCTTCAGGAAAGTGAGCCTCAAAGAATGCTGTTGGCTCTTGTTTTGTTTACCCCACCCTCTTAATGTACACGCAGTGTCACTTGGTTATGTTTTCTGTCTAATTTTGGATTGTAAGTGCCTTGGGGCAAAGATCTTGGACCTGATTCAAATCTCATTTACGTTAGTGTAAATTCAGAGTAACTTCACTCTAGTCAGTAGGGTTACTTAGAAATTACACCGGTGTAACCGAGAACAGGACTTAGCCCATCATCTTTATATTTACCTGTAAAGAGCTGTGTATGTTACTTGCACTGTTTAAATAAGTCATAGTTTACTTAGACAGAAATATAACTGTTTAATGTTTTAAAATGCATTTCTTGCCTTTTTGCCCTGAGGAAAACATTAGAGGGTACATGTACCCAGAGATAGAAGACCATGGCACAGCCTACTTAGTATTAAAGCTATCTATCAAAATACATACAAAGTTGTTTTTTTTTCAAGTGGCCTGTCCAACCTGTCCAAGTGGCCTGTCCAAACTTTCCCTTAAACCGCTTTATCAGAAATTTTTATTGTATTACAGATGTTCTAATTCAACAAAATGTTTTTAATCAATGAAGCAAGAAAAATAACAAAAAGAATCTAATTGTAATGGGCCAGATTCTCCTTTCACTTACAGCTTTCAAAATTGTATTTCTATTGACTTCAGTAGAGTTACTCCCAATTTATACTAGTGTAAGTCAGAAAAGAAGTACACTAGATGTTTGCATTTTGGACTACAATTCCCAGCCTTCTGCACACTAAGGTGGGCTGATGATTGATGGCCTCAATTTAAGTCTCCTCCTACACCAATGACACTGAAATGCAGAGGAAATATTAAAACCGAGCAGTAGGAGACAACTAGGACGAAAAACAACAAGCCACAGTTGCAAGAGAACCAGGAGATGGTTGGATGTATTAGCTTTTAAGGGTAAGTGATTCCTTTAATTTCATCTAACGTACTCTGGTTCTGTTTCTTTAATAGGGAAAATTATTTCAGAATTTCAGCTTATCCTGTTGTTGTCATTGAGAAGAAATGCATAGTTTATATGTATCACTGTAAAGTTTAACAAAAGTGCAAACTGTACAACATACTGGGATGAGGGAGATAAATGTAAATCCTATTTTGTATTAGATGTAGGATGAAAAGTCAGTTTACCGAGCACCCCTTATGTGTCTTATGAAACCTTTTGTTGATGGTGTATTATCATGATTTCCAGCATGGGGCACTAGTACACAAGAGAGGGTTGTTGGAGGAAGAGATTATTGCAATAAAGAGAATTCTGAAAATGTGGAATTGTAATGGCAAAGGATTTATCCTTAGATATTATCTTTCCAGGTTATGACTGAAATAATGCTTCGTGGAAAGCATACAATATTTTGGGCCAGATCCTCTTCTGCACAGGAGCTGCTTGTGCTGCTCTGGCAATGCCAAGCAACTATAACGTCAGTTTAGTGATACCCAGATTATTGCTCCATCATAGGGGAATCCTTAGATGGTGAAGAGCCACCAAAATGGCTCCTATGTCACTCACCCACCCCCCGCCCCGCAAGCTGAAGAGGTGTGGCAGAAGAGAAAGGCATGTGGCTGGGGCGTGGCTGTGTCCAGCTGATCCCTGGGTGTCGAAATGGCCACTGAGAACTGCTAGCAGTACGGGCATGATAGAACAGATTTAACACTGCTTCTATTTGTCCTGGAGATGAGGCTAGTCCTTGGCAGCCCCAGGACTGGGGGAACACAGATAAAAAGCCTGCAATTTTGGACCTGAATTGAATGCTCTGCAGCCTGCTTGGAATATCCAGCCCTGTATGTGTGTATTTAGATTGTAAATTCTTTAGGTCAGAGTCATAGAGTCTGGTTCTACATTGCCTTGCATTTTGTGTAGTCATTTACACTGGAAAAAGGGTGTAGAGCACTGCCTTTCTGATTTGGTAACATTTTACCCAGATTTGCACTCACTTCACATAATTGTAAATGGCTACACAAAGTACAAGGCAGCTGAGAATCAAGCCACAGGCATCTTATTTGGATGACTTCTGATCTTACATATGCTGGAGTAAATCTGGAGTAACTCCAGTAAATTCACTGGAGTTACTCTGGGTTTACACCAGGATAATTAAGAATGACTCTTTCCCACTAAGGTCTGTAAGTCTCAGAGATCTTGATCATTTTCTTGAGGTTTTTTTATTTACCAATTTCTTAAAGCCGCCAATAAGATGCTTTTTTGTTTCTACTAAAACAAAACCGTGTAGCAAATACTACACTTTATATCTGAACAGCATGATTAGTTTTTTTGTTTTTGCTGTTCAGCAAACTGCTTTGCCTCACTGGGTCAGTGGTCTTCTGTTCTCCTTACAACACTACGCTAGTGCTGGTAACGTCACTCCACTTCCTCCTCCAGCTAGCACTGCCAGCTTTAAAATTATGGCAGCAGACCAACAGTGACAATGGGTCATTGACAGTGTCTCTCCTCTTCCTCCATCCTAGCCTGTTTCACCACTTTGTGGCATTCAGAAAAGGACTTAGATGTTTACATGAATCAAAATTGTGTCTGTGGTTACACTAACCAATCTAAATCCTTAGTATGTATATAATGCTATCTGTTTATGTAAGGCATTTGTACAGACCCCATCACTCTTTAAAGTATATATCCTCACAACAGCCCTGTGTGGTAAGGAAATACTATTATCTACATTTTGCAAAGGGGCAACTGAGGCAAAGTGGCTAAGTGACTTGCACAAGATCATATAGGAAGTCTGTGGCAGAGGAGGAAATTGGACACAGGTATCTCAAATCGTAGGCTATTGCCCCAACCACTGGACCATCCTGCCATTCAGCTGTATGTCTTCGCTGCACCATACAAACATTAACCTTCACAAATGCACTAGGAAGGTTTGTTATGCCCATTTTACAGAGCGGGAAACACAGATACTGAAATACTGTGTGACCTTGGGTAAATCACTTCAAGATATTGACAAAACAGGGATTACAGCTCAGGAGTTCCTTGTTCTTGGTTTTGTGCTCTCTTCTATAGACTGCTTTATGCCTCATCTAGAGTAGGGGTTCCCAAACTGTGGGCCACTGGTGCAGCCATGGGTGGAGTTTGGGGAGGGTATGGGGGGGGAGCATTGTGAAGTGGACAGGGACAGAGTGACAGCTGGCCATGGCTCCCTCCCAGGGCCGGAGGAGCCCAGCACCCCTGTGGTCGGTGGCAGAGGGCAAAACGGAGGCAGTAGGCAAGGAAAAGGGGCTGGCCCCAAGAGGATGTGGATCCCAGAGTGGCTGGAGGGTTCACAGCCATTCTTGCTCCAAACTGCCACACGCTGCGATTCGTGGCTGTCAGGCCCCCTTGAGTATCGGCCTCACAGCACCTGCATGGACTGGGGCTTGGTGATGCTGCTCTGTTTCCACCTGGACAATACCCTGATCAGGACTGTCAAAGGTAGCAGCCAGGCCCGGCCTGAGCATCTGCCTCTGCTTGGCACTGGCAGCCCCCAAGCCCATCCTTCGTTCCCGGGCAGGGGTTGCCTATGAGGCATGCTAGGTGTTGACTGGGTGACTGTCAGGTGGGGTAGGACTGTCAGGTGACAAGCTCAAGGCACTCAGGCTGCTGAAGCAGAGGGTGTCAGTGGGGACTGGCTGTGGCACCTGCCTGGCCCCTTTGTCCTTTTGCTGGTCCTGATCCCTGCTGAGGTCAGGGGTTGCACACGCCCCGCGGTGTCCCCTCCCTGACTAATGCGTGGCTGCCTGGGAAGGCCAGGCTACATGCTCAGCAGCCGCTTGCTTGATTTTCCACTTGATCAGCTTGATGGGATGATGGCTCACCTGCTGGGTGGGCAAGGTGGGAGGGTGTACTATCAAACTGTATACATTGATAGTGCGGGGCAGGTCACAGTTTAAAGGTTCAGCCGCCTCCCAAAACAGCATGAGTCACTGCCCACCCTGGGCAGCCTTGCTCTTCCCCCCCACCCCACCCCGTGCCTTCCCCTTCCAGAAAGCAGCAGGAAGTGTTAATAGTGGACTGCAGTTCCTATTGCAGTTGCACAGGTGGGCCTCAGGGAAAAAAGTTTGGGAACCCCGATCTAGAAGTTCAACACTTTTGTGTGTGTGGACACAATTAAGGCCAGATCTTTGCTCCCCTTTTTGTACTGTGGAAAGCTACCTTAACTGGTCTCCTAACGTTTTCAGCCAGCTATGCTTGTTCTACGCTAACCTGGCAAAGACATCAGGTGACTGAATAAGAATGGACCACTCTGGTGATCAACATAATATAAGAATTCTGTGGAATGCAAATTAGAGCAGCACTTTTTCTACTATATTTCAAAATAAAAAGTCGTGAACATTGGCTTCAGTATACAGTAACCTAGGTCTTCTTGTGTCCATGTGGGAAAAGCTCTGCCTCTCTCCACCCGAAAAGAACCTGTTCAAACCTCTTATCATTTTTCTATGATCTCTATTTAAAAAAGAAAAAGAAACAGAGAACCAGATCTTCACCTCCATTCCCACCTGTTTTATGCCATAATAATAATGACAAAAAGGTAGCTATAAATCTGCCCAGATGAGAATTCCCCTGGTGTGGGAGAAATCCTTGGGTGGCAAAGAGTTGATGTAGCTATCTCTCTGTTGCACCCCACATCCTGGCCCCCAGTGTAAAATGTTTCTGGGGAGGAAGGAGTGTAGCTGGAGTGTCCCAGCAATCTCCCATTGTTGGAAAAGCCATCATACTATTGGCTGTTTTAAATTATGCCAGAGAATGGGTTGACCCCATGATATGGGAGTTACAGAAGTGGCTTAAAGCCATCTTCCCCCCCTCACCTTAGCTGCACCAAGCATATTGCAGCCACATCTGAGGATGTGTAGTGCACATTATACAAATCACTGAACATAAATAAGGTGTTTATAATCCCATAACAATGGAAAGATTGTTACAAACTTCATAATAAAACTGGGTTAGTAAGGTACCAAGAAGAGTAAATTTGGCCACCTGTGTCTCTGCATCAGCATCGTTGAGAAAAGTCAGCCAAATTGTAAAATCTTAGTTGGTCTTATTGTGTTTCACTTAAGGGCACTTTCCAATGGCCACCATATCCTCCCCTTTACAGTACCAGTTTTCCATTGTGATGACTGTATGCAGCCTCATTGGGCTGCAACAAGAACAGGACAAACTTTTCTTGCTGGATAGAAATTATCCACACTAAGTAAAGCAGGAGACATTAATGTATACAGGGAAGAATAGAATCAAGCTTCTCTCTGTGAATATTTGTACTCAGAAAATCTATATTCTATAGCAGGTCCACTACTAGCATTCAGAAGTGCCAGCTGCTAAATTACAGTGGCAGCATAGATCTGTATCAGTATGCACCATATTAAAAGTCTTTGGGGTTTTAGATAAGATCTGTACAATATTTGATACTGCTTATTAAGATAGTTGGTACAAATAGTTTTTTAGTGGCTATGGTGAGAATCTTGATGTACTTGATTATGTAAATTCTTAGTCAGGTGGTCAGTCTGAGTCTATGGTCAGAATCTTGATTATGTAAATTCTTAGTTTTTCCATTGCATAGTTGTGTGCAGAGGGGGTCTGATTCTTCTCTCAAATCAGTTATACAGTTTTGACTTCAACAGAGCTATTCCTGATTTTCACCAGAGTAAATGAGAAGAGCATCAGGCCCACTGAGTTCTGACAATTTCCCCTGAAAGTGAAATTGACAGAAGTTGGTTCTCCCAAATTCTGTCAGGGGACTATGTGATATAATGGAGAAGCTGACAAGATCGGCAGATGGTGAGCTCCTTTTGAGCCATTGACATGTCAACTTTTGCCTGTGGGGAAACTTCAATATGTACTACTTGCACTGAGATATAAGTTACGATGAAAATTAGCTATGTGGCACAGGCCTGCTGGCTAAAAACAAGAGGGTGGTGTGGGATGTTATTTTTATCAGAATATAAAAATATATATAAAAAAGGCAGCAGGCCACAATAATCCTGTTATTTCATGTTTGTTTATTTTTAGAAACTAGCTATTTATTTTTTACTGTAAACAAGCAAAGAGAAACAGTTCATTGCCACCACTAATCTTTATTTTCCTCAAACAGCCAAGAAGCTAATTAGAATTAGCAGCTGTGTCTAGCACTGGTGGAAGCACAAGTGTAGGCAGAGGATCAGGGCTTTGGGCCATCATGTCATCTAGATCTGCTTTGGGCAGGGTGGTAAAAACATCTGCTCGTGGTTACATAGGGGTTCCCATAGTTGCTAGCACAAGTGGGAGCTGTGCTGGTGTGAGACCAAAGGTGAGGGGAAAATTACCAGTGCAGAAAAAGCTTTGTCTTTTTTGGGTTCTTATGTGTCTGAAAGCAGAATCTGCCCCTAAAAATTCAATTAAGAATTAAAAGTTAAGACATACTGAATAGAAATGCTGGAATTGTACAAATGATAGAACCCTGTGTTCTTTCCTTGCTAGATCTGTCTCATTGACTTTCACTACAGCATCTTTCCCACTTGGAAGCTAAAACATGGAAAAGCAGGAGAATGCTAAAAAGCCAATAGTTTCTGATACTGAGGAATGTTATTGTTCCTCTTCACCAGTGTCCTTGGCATCAGCCAGTCCAGCTGTAATATTGCTAATGGAGAAGTGAAAGGACACTAATGATGGGTTTGGATTCATTTGACCAGCTGAATATCTGTCCCCTAGAAGGACAGAGAAGGAGAAAGAGGGTTTTTTTCACTTAGTCAACAACATATCGCCCCGAATCATGTTTATAGCTGATGAAAGGAAAATTGGTATTTGCCCCTTTCTGTGTTTAAATGAGTCGACAGTCTAACAAGCTATATAGAAAGAGTAATATGTTCTGATAGGTTTCTGAAGTTTACTTCCTGCCACCCTCTGGCACAAAGTGCACCAGGGCTGTGAAGCCCCTTGATACTAGCACTGTCTTCTCCAACTAGAAATCAGATCAGGATAGAAAGGCAGAAGATGAAAGACTGAACTTCAAAAGCATGGCAATCCTACATGACTGTCCTTTACACCAGTCAGCACCAGAAAGACATTAAGCCTGTTTGGATTTTGCAACATGTAATACTTTTCAGATTTTTAAGAGCCTGATCCTGGAAGATGCTGAATACCTTTAACTGCCAGTGACTTCAATGGGAACTGATCAAGCTCATCATCTCTTGGTATTAGGCCCTTGGTTCATTTCTCCAGAGTGGCTAATTTTGAATTTGTTTTTCATCCCCAATGACCCATGAAACATCACTCACCTGCAGGAAAAAACATATTCCTTTTCAGCTGGAGTTGTCTAAGTTGTCAGGTCTACCTACATGAAGGGTATTCTTCGAAAATGACAATGAAGTGGCATAGAGCAGTGATTCTCAACGACGGGTATGCAGAGGTCTTCAAGAGGATACATCAACTTATCTAGATATTTGCCTAGTTTTACAAGCTACATAAAAAGCACAAGTGAAGTCAGTACAAACTAAAGTTTCATACAGACAAGATGAGAAAGTAAGCAATTTTTCAGTAATAGTGGGCTGTGACACTTTTGTATTTTTCTGTCTGATTTTGTAAGCAAATAATTTTTAATTGAGGTGAAACTTGGGATATGCAAGACAAATCAGTTCTTGTCAGTACAGTACAGGGGTGCAGTAGTCTGGAAAAGTTGAGAATCACTGGCATACAGAAGAAATGATGAGTCATCCATGAAGATGCAGTTAATATAACAGAGATCAGCCTTTGCAGAATGATGCCATTCCAAACAGGATACTTTCTGTATATTGAATAATACTTTCATTTTACATATACATTTTTATTCTTAAAAGGACAGGTGAATAAGAACATAAGGATGGCCATACTAAGTCTGACCAATGGTCCATCTAGCCCAGTATCCTGTCTTCTGTTGGTGGCCAAAGCCACATGCTTCAGAGATAGTGAACAGAACAGGGCAATTTATCAGGTGCTTCATCCCCTGTCATCCAGTCCCAACTTCTAGTGCTCAGAGGTTTAGGGACGTCTAGAGCATGGGGTTGTGTCCCTTACTATCTTGGCAAATAGCCATTCGTGGACCTATCCTCCAGGAACTTACCTAATTCTTTTTTGAACCTGGTTATACTTTTGGCCTTTACGACATCCCTGACAATGAGTTCCAGAGGTTTACCGTGTGTTGTGTGAAGAAGTACTTCGTTTTGTTTGTTTTAGACCTACTTCCTATTAATTTCATTGAATGACATTGGTTTGTGTGTTATGTGAAAGAGAAATAAGACTTCCTTATTCACTTTCTCCACACCATTCATGATTTTATAGATCTCTGTTTTATCCCCCCCTTAATTGTCTCTTTCACAAGCTGAACAGTCCCAGTCTTTTTAACCTCTCCTTATATGGAAGCTGTTCCATCATTTTGTTGCCCTTCTCTATACTGTTTCCAATTCTAATATATCTTTTTTGAGATGGGATGACCAGAACTGCATGCAGTATTCAAGGTGTGGACATACCATGGACTCATTTTATGGCATTATGATATTTTCTGTTTTATTATACAGCCCTTTCCTAATGGTTCCTAGCATTGTTAACTTTGTTGATTGCAGCTGCACACTGAGCAGATGTTTTCAGAGAACTATCCGTGATGACTCCAAGATCTCTTTCTTGAGTGGTAACAGCTGATTTAGACCCCATCATTTTGTATGTGTAGTTGGAATTTTGTTTTCCAGTGTGCACTATTTTGCATTTGTCAACATTGAATTTCATCTGCCATTTTGTTGCCCAGTCACCCAGTTTTGTGAGATCCCTTTGTAACTCTTTGCAGTCAGCTTTGGACTTAACTATTTTGAGTACTTTAGTATCCTCTGCAAACTTTGCCACTTCACTGTTTGCACTTTTTTCCAGATCATTTATGAATATGTTGAACATCAGTGGTCCTAGTACAGATCCTTGGGGGACCGTGCAATTTACCTCTCTCCACTGAAAACTGACTGTTTATTCCTATCGTTTTTCCCGATCTTTTAGCCAGTTATCCTCTTATCTCATGATTGCTTACTCTGCTTAAGAGCCTTTGGTGAGGGACCTTGTCAAAAGCTTTCTGAAAGACCAAGTATACTATATCCACCTTTGTCCATGTTTGCTGACACCATTAAAGAATTCTGATAGATTGGAGAGGCATGATTTCACTTTACAAAAGCTGTGTTGACTCTTTCCCAACACATCATGTTCATCTATGTATCTGATAATTCTGTTCTATACTAAGGGCACCCTCCCTATATTGCCTAGGGAGGTTGTTGAATCTCCATCATTGGAGGTTTTTAAGAGCAGGTTAGACACCTGGAAGGGATGGTCTAAATCAGGGGTCGGCAACCTATGGCACGTGTGCCAATTTTTAATGGCACGCTGCTGTCTGCCAGACCTGGGCAAGACAGCAGCATGCCACTAAAAATCCTGCCCTGCCCGGCCCGCTCTTTTCCGCCCTCTCCTCCCCCCACTGCTCTCTCCTTGCAGGGCAGACAAGGTTCCCCCTCCCCCGGCCTCTTCCCCCAGCATGCTGGGTTCCTGCCCCTCCTTCTCTCCCTCCCTGGGGCCGACCAGCTGATGGCCCTTACTACGGAGTGGGAGAGGTAAAAGCGGGGGAAGAGGTAAAAGCGGAGCCGCAGCGTGCTCTCTGCTCTGGGGACCTTGGGGAAGGGGGTGGAATCAGGGCAAATCCCCTCCAGCCCCCTGCTGTGAGCCGCTCAGGACTGGGAGCACCCCCACAACCCCAGCCCACACTCCCAGCCCTCTGACCTGACCCCTGAACCCTCCTCACACACCCCAGCCCTGTGCCCTGACCCCTGCACCCCCCCCAACAACCCCAGTCCTGATTCTGGCACCCCCCACACATACCCAGCCCCAGCAGCTCCCTGCCCTGACTCCTGCATCCTCCTCACATACTCCCTGCCCTGACTCCTGTACCCCCCAAACATACCCAGCCCCCCACACCTCATGCCCTGACTCTTGCACTCCCTACCCCCACCCTGAGCACCAAATGGGAGCTCCTGCACACACACACCCCATTCCCACCTGCCCCCCCTTGCACCAAATGGGAGCTGCCCAGGTAAGCGCTCCACACCCAAACCTCCTGCCCCAACCTTGAGCCCCCTCCCTCATTCTAGCTGCTGGCCAGACCCTGCACCCCAACCCCCAGCCTGCTCCTTCACCCCCAGCCCTGTTCTCAGCACACTCCCACCCTCCTCTCAGTGCAGAGAGAGGAAGAAAATGTCTAGAACCAGGGAGAAGGTAGGTACCTACTCTTTGTGGACAGGGCTGGGACTCCATACTGGTAGCGGGCTTAGCGGGGCCGGCAGCCAGGACCCTGGCTGGCAGGAGCCGGCGGATGGAACCCCAGACCGACAGCAGGCTGAGCAGCAGCGGGCTGAGCCACTCACCCCACTGCCAGTCTGGGGTCCCGGCTGCTGGCCCCACTCACCCCACTGCCAGTCTGGGGTTCTGGCTGCCTGCCCCTTGCCAGCCGGAGTCCCAGCCGCAGGCCCCGCTCAGCCCGCTGCCGGCCTAGGTGAACGGAACCCCAGGCCGGCAACGGGCTGAGCGGGCCGGTGGCGTAAGATCAGCATTTTAATTTAATTTTAAATGAAGCTTCTTAAACATTTTGAAAACCTTGTTTACATTCGACAATAGTTTAGTTATATAATGTATAGACTTAGAGAGAGACCTTCTAAAAAACGTTAAAATGTATTATTGGCACGCGAAACCTTAAATTAAAGTGAATAAATGAAGACTCGGCACACCACTTCTGAAAGGTTGCCGACCTATGATCTAAATAATACTTAGACTTGCCTTGAGTGCAGGGGACTGGACTAGGTGACCCTCTCGAGTCTTGTGATTCTATACTTTCAACCAATTTGCCTGTTAGGCAGTTAGGCTTACCGGCCTGTAATTGCCAGGATTGCCTCTGGAGCTTTTTAAAAAATCAGTGTCATGTTAGCTATCCAACAGTCATCTGGTACAGAAGCTGGTTTAAGTGATAAGTTACATACCGCAGTTAGTAGTTCTGCAATTTCATATTTGAGTTATTTCAGAACTCTTGGGTGAATACAATCTGGTCCTGGTGACTTACTACTGTTTAGTTTATCATTTTGTTCCCAAACCTCTTCTATTGACACCTCAATCTGGGTTGTCTCCTAAAAGGAATGACTCAGGTGTGGGAATCTCCCTCACATCTTCTGCAGCAAAGACTGATTCAGAATTTAGGGAAGTTTAGAGCCAGGTTTTATGTTTGGCCTGTAATCGCGAATGGAGGTCAGCACCAAAGTTTGCGTGTAGATCTAGACTTCTGTAAAGTGGAGTGGTGTTTGATTCTGGAGGCTTGGTTTGGGACCTCAAAATAGGACCTAAGGAGTGCATAAGCCTTGTGCTGGCTGCCTGAATGGGAGTGAATTTTGTCCTCTAGGATTTACACATGCAAAATAATAATCTCCTCCTACTTGTAAAAAAAAGATTTAGTAGCAAATATAATGCTGTAAGAATGCTTCATTTTGCTAAGACCAAATTACTGCTACAAAATACATTACACCAGGACATTTGCTAGTATGGTGTTGTCAGAGTATAGTGTTATAAATAATTAAAAGTGAGCTATGTTGCCAATAAACAAAGTAAATCTAATGGTGCATTATGCTTTCGTGTATATTATGTTTGTTCATTACTTCCTAAATTGCAAAATTCAGTTATTTGAAAAGACTCAGCAAGACTTATGTGAAAACTAGCCTCATTCAAGTGTATTATATTATTGTGTTGTTGACTGGGGGTTAATAGTAGATCCTAAAGGCAATGGATATAGTTATAATAACATGTAGCCCTTTTCATCGATAGATCTCAAGCACTTTCCAAAGGAGATAAGTATCATTATATCCATTTTACAGATTGGGAAATGGAGGCATTGAGAGGAGAAGTGACTTTCTCAAGGTCACCCAGGAAACTAGTGGCAGAACTAGGAGTTGAATGAAGTCTCCTGAATAGAAGCCCCGTGCCCTACCCACGAGGCCACACTGCTTCATTACCTCTGCTTTAGTCATACTGTCTGTCTTTAGGATGCACGCTATAGGCTTTGTATGCTGCTAACACTGGTTTTGGATGAGAATGATTGAATAGAGGAGGAGTAAAGGTGTTTGTATTCCATCTATGCGTCCATGTCCCCCCCAGTTATGGAGCTGGCCAGAGACCATCTAGTCTGCAGCTTAACGTGGAGCAGCCAAACGGTTGCCCTAATTTATGTTCAGCAGCAATGGACTGTTTTGGCTACCAAGAATAGTTAAAGGTGCAGCAGTGCTCCTGCCATGCCCCTGCCACATCCTGACAGTGGTGCCTACAAGAAGGGTTCTGTGTCACCCAGGGAAGCCCCTGTGTTCGGGGCAGTCATTCTCTATTGGCTGGTTAAGCAGGCTTGCCACTTTCTTGATATCTGCTTCACAATTTGGAGAAGTAATGTGTGATGATCTAGGTAAAGGTAGCAGGTCAAATTCAGCCTTCAGATACCTCATTTGATAATGATTTAATAATGGAATTGGACAGGTGAACATGAGGGCGGGACTTAGCTCAATAGGTTTAACTCGCTGATTCCTTATGAACCAAAGCTGGACACACAGGGCATGACACTCTTCTGCCTTCTACCTTGCGTAATTATTTTCTCCTTTACAAAGTGGGTATAAAATTGGGATTCTTTGCTCTGTACACCAGGGGTAATATTTAATGCTCACGTTGCACTTGCTTTGCACAGGATTGCACACTGTTCAAAGTATTGTGTGTCCAGTGGAGCTATGGATCTTGAGGACTTGGCATATTAAATCTGGTGGGCCAAGTTATCTGACCTTATGAAGAAATGCAACACTTTCAAGTTAGATTTTTTAAAAACAATGAATAAGGTAATGAACTAGCAAATTGAGATACTTTCTGCTTTATAGGTCTGGACTAACACAAAGAAAGGATGTTTCAGAGAAACACTGGTACTGGTGCTCAAAAATATCAGAAACAATTATTCTGTTCCAGTTTGTTTCCCCTATTTATTTACCCTCCACCTAGTCCTATGTGAGCTATTTGTGCCTGAATTTCACTAACTTGGAATGATGTGAAATGTAGTCAGAAGTAAGCTTACTGTGATTATTCTCTCTGTGTCTCCCTGTGTGTAAATAAATAAAACCCCTAAGTTAGTGGAGCTTCCTTTTGTCTTTTGTTTGCACAGTTCTCTTGGCTGGGTCAGAACTGGACCTTTTCTAGGCAGATAATATCATTCACACCACATATGACGGCTGGTGTTTTTGTTTGCAAGGACATAAATACACCATCCTTTGTCCACCTTACCCCAGATGTATTAGTAATGAAAAAAGAATTTGGAGTGAGAGTTGATATGAATAGGCATATAACAATAAATTATATTAAATAACAAGAAACTGTGGGGAAAAAATTCCAGTTTGAACTATTATATTGGGATTCTTTGACAGAACTGAGAGAAGAGAGCACAAAAGACATAGTTGCCTGCATTATTAATTGAAATCCAGAGAGCCCAAATTGCTGCAATTAAACCCTCAAGGATCCTCCCCACCATCCATTTAAAAAAAAAGTTTTATTCACCTCTGCAGGTATGTTCGTAAAATGGAAGCTCCCTTGTGGTTTTTTGAAACCAGTTAGTGCATATAGGAGTGTGGATTCTGAGAATTATCTATAATGCATGGCGCTTTCTGCATTCAATGGCATTTTTCCGACTTTCTTTACGTCACTTGCCATTTGTGAAGGTTGCCAGGGTAATGACCAATCATCTTGGGAGAAGTGCCTGCTAGTGAGGACAATGTAGGCTTTCTTCTTTTCGGTATTCTGCAGTACATATTTAAGAGTCATTATAGGATCAGGATTGTAGATTTCTGTTTAGTTAGCAGAGGGTGAAAGTTTACAGAGTATGAAATAGCAGCTTACAAGCACTGAGGGTAAGTCTGTATTTGTTTGTTTTATTCAAACACATGGGGCCAAATTCATCCCTGCAGTAAGTGGATCCAATCCCAGTGAGCTTCCCCTTTCTTTGATATTTACAACTTGATATTTACTTTTTATCATACATGCATAACTGATCATGAACTAAATATACATGCATAACTGATCATGAACTAAATAACCAACAGTAAGGAGGTTGAAACTACCCTGAACAAAGAAATACTAGTAATTCTGTATAAACATCAACATGTCAGGATGCTATTCTGTTTATAGGTATGAACCTTTCCCACCAACACACATGCACCAAGTATGGCCACTCATCCCAAACATATTTTCAGAGCAATAGATTAAAAACAAAAACCCCCAATGTATTGAAATGCAGATTATGCAGCACTGCATTGTGGTTGCCTCTGAGGTAACTGGGAATTTTTGAATAGTCTTCACTGTACTGTACTATAAGTACACAATGGGCCACATCAGGTGGAAAACCATAGGATATCCAAAGTTGAGCCCTATTCTGTGAGACGTTGAGCACACTCAACTCCACTTCACCAGGGCAGAATTTGGCCTGTACGATAGACTTTTGCAGGATGGAAACCCATGGCTCCAAGGACATTGGAGTTTTCTGTGCTGTATCCTGTGAGGTACTGAGGGCCCTCAGCTCTCTTGAAAGTCAATGGAAGTTGCGGGTACTCAGAGCCTCAGAGGATGGGACCTAGCTTTAGACCTCCAATGGCTTTTCACATGGGAAGGCATTATCTGGCCAATGTATACAAAAATATAATGAAGACTATTCAGAAGTTCCCAGTTATCTCAGAGGCAGCCATCAAGTTGTCTCTGCATAAGCAGCATTATGACACATTTAATTGGGTTTTTTTAATTAACTCCTTTGAAAATGTTTTTGGGATGAGTGTGTGTATGTTGATAGAAAGATTTGTGTGTGTTTAGTGGGAAGGGGTATATGGACTCGTACCTATATACAGAATGGAAGGCTGATATAGTGCAGTTGCTCAGTAAAATTACTACGGTTTCATAGTCAAATTAGTAACTGACTCATCAGTGTTTGGTTATTTATTGCTTAATGTTTTTAAGCCCACACAGAGCTTTCAAGTGCATTGGATCACAACCACCTTGCACAACATACAGGCTTCCATGGTAAAGGTTTTCAAGCACATAAAGAGATCTGTTGCACTTCTAGTTTCAGCTGATCATAAATATACCGAGAACAAGTCAGAAATATAAATGGGTTTTATTCACTTTCTTCCCAAACAGGTGTCTGCAGTCAGGACATTTTATTTAGCATAACAGGTTTCACTTCACACAACTTTTGGATGCTTCTGTATATTAAGGTATGTTTATTGTTGCTTTGCATTACCAGAGTCATACAAAGCAATTGGAGCACACTGGCGAGTCTGGACTGTGTGTGTAGTGTGAGAGAATGAATCACCACTTTAGTCTGAGGTTTTGCTCTTTTTATCATGCTTCAAGGAAAATGAGTTTTATAATAAGCAGATGCATTTCTCTGCTTTTAACAGTTGATAGTGCCATTTTACTTCTCTTTTCTTGATGTCACATGAATGGTTTAGTGTATGCTTAATGGCTCAGTCTTTGCATTTGGGAAAGAAAAGCAGTGATTACAAATAACAGTTAGGCTGTGCTCAGTTTCTTTATAGTCTTTGATTTACCCTTTTCTTGGTGCTTCAGGAAACAGAGAGTGGGTCATTTTGTATTACTTTAGGTGGGATCCTTAAGACAGAAAAAAAATAATCTGGTGATAACTTGATAAGGTATGTCAGCTAGAACAGGGACACTTGAAAACATCCAAAAGTCCAAATAACCTTGGATTATTCCAGTCCCTCAAGTGAGAGAAGGCAGCAGAAAATACTGGAGGTGAGCCTGGACTACATGACTGGTGTGAAGCAGAAGGCTCTGTGGTTTTTTTTTTTTTTGGTTTTTTTTTTTTTTTTTTTTTGAGCATTGGGTCACACTCTAGTGAGAGAGGGGGGTGTACAAAGTAAGTAATTTTAGTAAGTAATGAGCAGTTGGGAGGTGATTTTACCTTTGTAGGGTATTAGTGAGACTAAGGGCATGGCTACACTTGCAGATGTAGAGCGCTGTGAGTTAAACCAGCCCTCTGACAGCGCAGTAGGGAAAGCACTGCAGTGTGTCCACACTGTCAGATTCAAGTGCACTGGTGTAGCCATATTAGCAGCTCCTGCAACACCACAGAGAGCCGTGCATTGTGGTAGCTATCCCAGCATGCAAGTGGCTGCAAAATGCTTTTCAAATGTGGGGGGTGGGGTGGAGTGTGACAGGGAGTGTGTTGTGTGTATGTGGGCGGAGAGAGAGTGGGTTTTTGGGGGGCTGAGAGCATGTCAGCATGCTTTCTTGTAAGTTCAGACAGCAGCAGACCCCTCTCCCCACGGCGCCTCTCTCTCTCACACACACACACTCACAGCAAGCAACATTCCACAGTAATGGCTTGCTTTGTCCTGGAGCAGATAAGCATGTCCGTTGTCAGAAACGGAGCTTTGAAAGGGCATATCCGCAATCCTACAGCCAATTCAAAAACAATGACAAGAGTGGCCACTTGACTTAAGGGGATTATGGGACGTTTCCGGAGGCCGAACAGAGCGCAGTAATGCAACACCTCATTCACGCTGATGCTGGGGCTTTTCAGCCGAGGCACAGCAAGCGTTATGCTTCTCGTGGAGGTGGATTACCAGGAGCGCTCCGGCTGCAGAGTCCAGGTGCTCTAAGTGCCTTGCCAGTGTGGACGGGTCGTGAGTTAGGGCACCTGGGGTTGCTTTAATGTGCTCTAACTTGCAAGTGTAGCCAAGCCCTAGTATTAGAATACTGCATCCAGTTCTGGTGTCAACATTTTTAAAAAAGGATGTTGAAAATTTGAGGAGGGTGCCCAAAAGAGCCACAAAAGTGATTCAAAGGTTGTAGAAAATGCCTTACAGTAAGAGTCTTAAAGAACTCTGACTATTTAGATTATCAAACAGAAGAATTAGAGGTGACTTAATTACAATGTATATTCACAAGGAGGAAATGCCAGGCACTAAAGGGCTCTTTAATGTAGTGAGGAAAGGCAGAACAAGAACCAAAAATGGCTGGAATCTGAAGCCAGACAAATTCAAATTAGAAGTAAGGCATACATTTTTAACAGTGAGGATGATTAACTACTGGAACAAACTGCCAAGGAAAGTGGTAGATTTCTATCTCTTGATGTTTCCAAACTAAGACTTGGATGGCTTTCTACAAGGCATGCTTTAGTCAAACACAAGTTATTAAGCTCAGTACAGAGGTAACTGTGAAATTTAGTGGTCTGTGATATATTGGAGGCCATATTAGATGATCTGGCCTTAATAGCTATGAATCTAAGATGCCTGCTACAAAAAATGCACTCTCCTGAGCAAATATAATTTTGAAATAGTCCAAAACTAGAACCACATCTTAAAACCCATCCAAATTGGCAAGGAAATGGTGGGACCAGATTTGAATTCCCAAATTCAAGCCTCCTATGTTTTTGGTTCTATATCAGAACCCAGCCTAGAAGGGACCTACTTTTTATTGCAGGTTTGATTACAGGAGATCTCATGAGAGGAACAGATTATATGATATAATTCCATCATTCATGATCACAAAAAAGGACAGTTTTTTTTGTTAAGGCACAGGATTGGAAGCTAAGAGATCTGGATTCTGTTCCCAACTCTGCCACTGGCTTGCTTTATGAATTTAAGCAAGTCACTTCACCTGTCTGTGCTGCAGTTTCCTCGTCTACAAAATGGGAATAACAGAAATTTACTAAAATGTTGTGAGGCTACATTCATGACTGTTTGTAACGTGCTTTGAAATCCTTTGATCATGTGTGTTGTATACATGCTAAGGTTTATACATTTATTTATTACTGAAGTTGGTAAAAAAATTTCTGAAATCTGCAAACCTCAATTCTAGTCCTGATTTACCAGCCTAAATGAATTCTGATTAGAATACTACCTCCTCAGATAATCTTTTGTATACATATAATTTAAGTATTCTATTTTGCTTATGATGGGTTAGTGAGCAAGAGTTTCATGCATTTTGTATATCAATTTAGGTATGAAAAATTATCCTTGGAAATGGATGGTGAATCTTTCTGAACAATCCATCTTTGATATTTTGTGCATATACTTTCATGAAACTGCATAATGTAGTAGTTTGGTTACCGGCTGTATCTCATTTGAGGCTACTGAAAACTTCTACTCAAATCACAGCAGCAGTCGAAAAGGCTAACAGTATGCTAGGAACTATTAGTAAATGGATAAAAATAAGAGAAAATGTCATAATGCCACAATATAAATCCATGGTATGTCCAGACCTTGAAGGATATAGTGGAACTGAAAAAAGTTCAGAAAAGGGCTGCGAAGATGATGAAGAGGTATGGAATGGTTTCCATATGAGAAGAGACAAAAAAAGATTAGGTTTGTTCATCTTAGAAAAGGGACTACAATATGATATGATAGAGGTCTATAAAATCATGAATGGTGCAGAAAAAGTGAATGGAGAAGTGCTATTTACACTTTCACACAATACAAAAAATCAGAGGTCACCTAATAAAATTAATAGGCAGCAGGTTTAATATAAAGAAGAGTAAATACCTTTTCACATAATGGACAATTAACCTGTGGAACTCACTGCCATGGGATGTTGTGATGGCCAAAAGTATGACTGGTTTTAAGAAAGAACTGGAGAGGTTCATCAATAGCTATTAGCCATGATGGTCAGGGATGCAACCCAATGCTTGGGTGACCCTAAACCTCAGACCAGGTGGTGGGAGTGGAAGAAAGAATTGATCACTCCATAATTTTCCTCTTCTATAGATTCCCTGAAGTTCTGGTACAAGGCACTGTCATACACAAGATACTGGGTAAGATGGACCATATTCTGACCCAGTATGGCAGCTCCTATGTTCTAATGTATGTTCTGAGGGGATAATTTAGAAAGAAGATGGTCCTGTGGTTTAAAACGCATGACTTGGAGTCAGGAGATAGGCACTTTGGAAAATACTACCCAAAATCTCTAAGGTCTGGTCTACACTAAAAACTTAGGTCGAAGGAAGCCGCCTTAAGTCGACCTGTTAATGTATGTGTCCACACTACCAGGTCCTTTACGCCAACCTAAGTCACCTCTAATGTCGACTTCTCTGATCCACCTCTGCGAGAGGGTTAGTGCTTCATTCGATTTTCATAGGTCAACTGCAAGGTAGTGCACACACAGCGTTGTAATTTGACTTAATTGGCCTCCAGGTGATGTCCTACAATGCTCATCTGTGACTGCTCTGGAGATCATTCTCAACTCCGCTGCACTGCAGCCAGGTACACAGGAAACAGTCCCTCCCCTGCTAAAGCCCCAGGAATTTTTGATTTCCCATTTCCTGTTTGATCAGCATTGGGAACATGCCAGCTTGAGCACAGCTGATCATGGAGACTACATGCCCCAAACGCGTTCCAGCCTGGTCTGCACAGGAGGTGGTGGTGGATCTTATCGCTGTATGGGGAGAAAAGTCTGTGCAGGCAGAGCTCCGATCCAGCAGAAGAAATGCTGACATCTATGCAAAGATTGCTTTTAGAATGGGGGAGAAGGGCTACATGAGGGAAACACAGCAGTGCCATGTGAAAATCAAAGAACTTCGCCAAGCGTACCAGAAGGCAAGGGAGGCGAACAGTCATTCTGGTGCTACAACAAGCTGCGAGCAATTCTCAGGGGTGACCCTTACACCACCCCCACAAGCAATGTGAACACCTCACAGGTGTGTGATTCTAGGGACAACAAGGAGGACGATATGGTGGAGGAGGAGGAGAACGGATCCACCGCTTGCCTGTCTCCCATTCTCCCCAAGAACCAGGAAAATTTTTTAACCCTGGAGCCCTGTGGGTTGCAGAACATAACAGTAGTTGACTGTGGTGCCGGGGAAGGCACCTCTGGTGAGTATAGAGTTACAATCAAAGTTCAGTTAAACTTTAGTGGGCATACACATTTGGTGGTATTGCATGTTTACTGTGAAGAAAAAGCGAGGTGCTGTGGTTCTCTGCTTACAAGAGGCCGCTCCAGCTATGCAGAGGATGGCCTCCGGAATAGACTGTTTATGTAGACTGGGATAGCCCGGGAATCCTCCATGGATATCTCTAGGAAACTCCCATAGAGGTACTCTGCAATACTTTGCAGAAGGTTTCTGAGCAGGGCAGTCTTATTTCTTCCACCATAGTAGGACGCTTTCACACGCAGCTTCTGAATTAATTCTGCTGGCATCATTGTGGTACATAGCATAGCAGCATAAGGACTGGGTCTATACCCAGATACTTACAGCATCTCCTTACATTAAGTCTCTGTTACCCTCAGGAGACTGATATCACATAGGTTCGCTTAGGGGAAACAGAGGAAGTTCTTATTAAAAGTGCTCTTACAAGAAAAAAAAAAGGGGGGGGGCATGTAAACCCACCCCACCGCCACACATTCTGGATTGCCAAACCAAGCAGCTGCTAATGTGCCTTTACTGTGTGGGTTGGCAAGTAGTTTTGAGTGGCTGATAGGGGACAGGGCCCCACATGAAAGATTCTGCAATTTGGGAGTGAAAACGTTCTTCCCCGCCCCGTTCGTAAACAACTTCCTGTGGTGCTATGGGGAAGGGCCATTGTTCAACTAGCTACCTTTGCTCCTGACATGAGCCTGCCATGAACTTCATTAAAAGTGCAGTCACCCATGACCCAGGGGGCCTACTCACCATCACTGGAGCAGCAAATCAGCACAGTGAACAGTTATGGATTCTGATTGTTATGGCTTGCACCTAGTGTAATAAAGAGTGTGTGTTTTTTTTTTTAAATGAAAATGGCCTTGGTATGGAAATATTTTATTCATGTACAATGGCTCCTTTATTTTTTCCCATGACTGACAGGTGGAAATGTGTCCTTCGGTGTGTCATCAACACCTGAAAGCAGACTTTCACCAATTAGAAGGAGGAGAAACAGAATGCAGGAAGACATGTTCACCGAGATAATGAACACCTCCGGGACAGCTGAGAGCATGGTGGATTTCATTGTCTGAGAAGTTAGATGTGGACATGGAGAGCAGGAAAGCTTCCAATAAGCAGAGTATGTGGCACAGGATGAGATGCTTCGGATTATCAGAGACCAAACAGACATATTGAGGCATCTGGTTGAACTGTAGGAACAGAAGCAGGAGGGTAGAGTCCCTCTGCAGACCGTGGTGGACAGCCAGCCACCATTGCCTGGTGCAGAATCCCCCTCCCCCAAGCGTTCCCTGAGGCATGGGTGAAAAGTCCATTATCCCTTTCACTTAACTCAGAGGGAGGGTACAAGGAACAGAAGGTGCCCATTCACACACCTTTGATGGTCTGGAATGCAGTATTATGTTACACAACTGAAAATGTTTCTTCCGTTCCAACTTTACAACCCCTTTTCCCCAAGGTTACCTTTTTTTTTTATTCTGTTTTCCCTCTTTACTTATGTTTGTTAAACAAAGTAAATGGATTTGAGAAATAAATGTTCTTTATTGAGTAGAAGCAGTGGGCTTGGGTGGAGGGTTGTCTTTACAGGGACAGTGATAAAAGACAGGTGAAGGTTTGGGAAAGCACAGTGCAGAGAAGCATCTCATATTACTGTGACTCATTACTGAAATGGCTTTTCAAAGCCTCGCAGATACGCAGCACCCCTTGCTGTGCTGTTCTTATTGCCCTGATGTGTGGCTGCTCAAAAATGGCTGCCATGCAATCTACCTCAACTGCTCACCCCTGGGGAAAATTTCCCCCCCTCTTTTTCAAAGATATTATGGAGCACACAGCAGGCAGCTATAACCATGGGGATGTTCTCTTCACTAAGGTCCAACCTTGTTAGTAAACTTCTCCAGCGCCCTTTCAAATGATCAAAGGCACATTCACCCACCATTGTGCACTTGCTGAGCCTATAGTTGAACCGTTCCTTACTGCTGTCCAGAGCGCCGATGTATGGCTTCATGAGCCATGGGAGCAAGGCATAGACTGGGTCCCCCAGGATAACTGCAGGCATCTCAATGTCGTCAATGATCATTTTGTGGTCTGGAAAGTCCTGGATTGCAGCTTTTTGAACAGACCCAAGTTCCTAAAGATGCACGCATCATGAACCTTTCCCAACCATCCTACATTGATGTTGGTGAAACGCCTCCTGTGATCCACAAGAACTTTCAACACCATTGAAAAGTATCCCTTTCAGTTTATGTACTCTTTGGCAAGGTGGTCTGGTGCCAAGACGGGGATATGCATGCCATCTATTGCCCCACTGCAATTAGGGAACCCCATCGTGGCAAAACCATCCACTATGTCCTGCACATTTCCCAGACTCGCTACCCTTCGTAGCAGAAGTTGATTAATGGTCCTGCACACTTGGAGAAAGCAGGTCCCATGGTTGATTTACCTACTCCAAATTGATTCCCCACTGACCGGTAACTGTCTGGCATTACAAGCTTCCAAATAGCGATCGCCATTTGCTTCTCCACCGTCAGAGCAGCTCTCATTTTTGTGTTGCTGAACTGCAGAGCAGGAGAAAGCTCTGCACAAAGTTCTTGGAAGGTGGCCTTCCGCATTCAAAAGTTCTGCAGCCACTGTTCGTCATCCCATACCTGCAAAATGATGCAGTCCTGCCAGTCAGTGCTTGTTTCGTGGGACCAGAAATGGTGCTCAGCAGAGTGAAGCTTCTCTGTGACTGCCAGCAGCAACTGTGAATTTTTTTTTCAATGGTTTGCAGCAGGGCTGCTTGCAGGACATCGCTATGTTCTGCACAGTGGACCCTCCATCGTCTCTGGAAATACTGCAGGAGAAGGTGCAAAGTGTTTGAGATGCTCACAGCAAGAGTGCACAACTAAGCATGCTCCATGCTTCTGGGGTTATGGTGTACGCATGGCGATTTTAAGGCATGAAAACCACTGGGTTGTTTGCCATTGAGCACAGTGCATCATGGGATGCTGACGCAGTGTTCCCATTCTCCCCTGCGACAATGCTTTGGTCCCATGAGGCATTGCACAAACTTCCCAAAACACACTGCAGCAAGTTTCACTTTAGGATAGCTACCCACGATGCACAGCTTTGTGCATCTATGCAGGCACTGCTAGTGAGGACGCACTCCATTGAGACAATGAGCATGGTGTGGCCACGCACAATCAACTTAATTTGGAGGCTTGAGGTCAAATTAGATAAAGTCTGGTTAATTTTGTAGTGTAGACAAGTGACATAGTAGCCTTAGTCCCATTTTCAAAAGTGACTTATAAACCTAAGTAAGTCAATGGGACTTAGGGTCCTGAGACACTTACGTGTTTTGAAAACATTATATGCTGTTCCAAGATTTGCTAAAGATTTGCACTGTCGTTTTGGAGAAGTCAGTTAACCTCTTTGTGTCACAGTTGTCTCCATGTGTGAAGTTGGAATTAGTAATGCTTACCTCACAAATGTGTTGGTAGGCTTTGTTTAGTCCTTTTTGTGCGTGTGTTTGAGAATGTACGTCAGCTGATTCTGACTGCTACAGATGTAAATGTTGTTTCGAATAACCCACAGAGATGCCCCAGTTCATCTTGTTTTCCGTGATGGTAACGAAGTCCTGTTGAAATCTTCCATATGATTATGAAGGATCATATAAAGAAGTTTCCTGGAGAGCAACATCTGTTATGTGGTGATAATAGTGATTCAAACAAAGGGGTGGCTTCCTGGAAAGAAACCACAGCCAATCTTATGGAATGAACCACATGACCAAGCAAGCTCATTTGGAAATAGAAACAATATTCTGTAGGTGTCACAAATAGTGCTGGAGACTCACAACATACATTATTTTGTGGTGTTGTGAAGGGATGTACAGTTTCAAGCAGCCAGGTAATGGAGAAGATTGGCTCTCATTTCCCTTCCCATTCCCCAAAGTCAACCTGTACTATGATATATATCAAAAGCTTTCCTGCTTGGTGGTGAAACTGAGGCAGAGATGGGTGTCGCAGCTGTAATGGTCCCAGAGGACCTGTCACAGATGCACTTTAATTAAATACTCCTAGAGCATGCAATGTGCCCCACACATGTCGAACTCAGTTGTTCACTAACCTCTAATACCTAGAACTGCAGTTCAGGCAGACCTCTCCGGAGGAATATTATTTAGTATTAATTAGCTTGATAGTTTGTGGGCCATATTCATGCACCATGTCTGCAGACTTTCACCAGAGATTAATTTTGTTTTACTGTTTTTTATTACATACAGACACTTTGGGCCACATTAAATATTGGTGTAATATCCTTCACTTTTGTGTGTCAAGCCTGGAAATCATCTTGGTCTTACTGCTTCACCTGTAGATTCCAACTGGCTTCTGTTGTTCTTTATTGAGGATAGAAATCTACCTTACAATTGTTGTTTTTGGAGTAACAGTTATTAGGGGGATGCCAGCATGTTTATTAAGAATAGGAGATAAACTCAATTGAGTTTACCTGAAACTGCACAATCAAGCTGAAGATGGAGAATTCCAGTTCTGTCAAGTTCCACAGACACTTGATATTTAAGTTACAAGCATTTCCACATACACATAAATCCCTTCTTGGATGTTTTGGACACAACAATAATATTGAGCCAAATTCTGCAGTGCTTAATTGAACAAAACTCTCACTTCAATGGGAGTTTTGAATTAGGGGCTGCAGAATTTAGCTCATTGTCTTTGGCTTACATGGCTGCAAATGTTTTGATGGTTATAAAGCTTTCAGTGAACTTTCATGCTTTAGTCCACAAAATGACTGCCTTAGGAAAGGCTTGCTTTGGAAGAAAAAAAAAAGAATTTATACTAATCATTTTTTTATTAACATTGCTATCGTACTCCTCTGAGGGTATTTATATAAAATACATAGTACAATACAAAAGAGGAAAAGATGCTTGGTCTCAGCAGAGAGAAACTTCAGGTTGAATTTCTGCAAATTAAAATAATTTCTTCCTGCTTTTCTTGTCTAAATGAGGAAGTGAATTTGATTAATTTAAGGGCTCACAAGTCTGATTAGGATGAAATTAAGAAAAGGTAAATTTAGAATTAATATCGGGGGGGAAAAAGTAGTTTTCCTTCCCAAGGGTAGGTGTGGAAGCCCTATTTCTTCAGACATTTAAAGCTAGACTGGATAAAGCACTGCAGAACTTACTATGGAGAATTATCCTGCATTGGCAGGAGGATGGGCTAGGTGACCTAACAGAGTTTTTGTCTGTAACTTGTATAATATTTATTACTGAGAGCACCAGCTCAAGCAAGAATAACATGAGCAGTTCTAAGTAAACCTCTGCATACAACCAGCCCGTCTTTTGTTTCCCCCAGTCCCGCCCCTACACAAGCAGCCTGGATGAGGGTGGGATGCGGGCTCTGCATCAAGAGAGAATCCCCCTACAATAGCACAGAGGAAAATCTGGGTCATTGTCTGTAGTTTCCATTGTCTTTTCCAAAAGTACTGAATAAAATCATCCCAGAATGTTTGTTTATGGATAGGTGGAATTTCTAATTTGAATTTTAAAAATCAACCAACCAACCATATATGCTCTGAAATATAAGGAAAGAATCTTTGAAAAATCATAGAACAGAAGAGGATGGAAGGCACTTGCACCTAGGAAATTTACTACAGAAAAGCCAGTTGCATTTCAGTTAATATTATATTTTTAGACAATATGGATTATTTGCTACCAGCAATATCTAAAGACAGAATGAGGAAAAATGTTTCTCTCTCTCTCTCTACATCTATCTATCAAAAATGCAAGAAATGTGTTCCTGCATTGGACAATTGATGTATGTAGTGGCTAGAACACTTATATTTATTTAATTCTGTCTTCTTTTACTACAAAGAAATTGAACTGAGAAAATTTTAGCCTGCTTTCATAAAGCAATTTTTTTTTTTTTTTTGCTGTAGAGTGCACAGTATATGTTCTCTGCCAGGGAAAGAAGCAGGCCATTTAAATTCAGGCAGTGTAGCATCTCCAGGCTGAAAAGCTATTTTTATCTTCACTTGTAGCTTAATTTAGAAACTGAGCAGTTGAGGTCCTTTCTTTCCCCCACAGACTGGATTTTTCTTTTATAATGACTTTGGATATCCATGTGTGAGGCTACTGAATAGAATAAAAGTGGTGTATCCTGAGCTTCAAGGTCATGCATGTACAGCTAAATGAAGCAGATTTATAGAAATACTGTATATACATACATGCACACAGAAATTAAATTACATTGATGTACAATCTTTTGAGCATCAAGGGCTAATTTGCCAGGAGCTTGCAGACTGCACCTAATTTTTTATACATTTATGCAATATCTTATACAGATCAATTATTTTTTTATGTACAGAGTGCTGTAATTGTATACAACCCTGTACAACACACAAAGAAAGAAAAAATATGCTCTAAGGGCTTCCAGGAGGAGGAGTATTTATGAGAAGTTTACCTATTCTGTGCATTGATTTTCTGGATCAGCTTCTTGATATTTGGCTTTGTTTATGAGGTGGCCACAGGCGTTCAGAAGCTCAGTTCTTCAGAGATGAAGTTCAACACCGAGAAATGCAGATTTGAATCTTTAGGTTTGAATGTTTGAATGCATTCAAATTCTTAATATAAAAAGTCTGCTCATAATTACAAGTAATTCCAAGAAGGCTTGCATAAAAAGCAGTCATCTTAAAATTGCATGCTCTGTATCACTCAGAGCTCATCTATAGAAATTCAATATTATTCTGTCATAAAACTTGGATCTAGCTAAATTTTAGCCTCCACTTGTTCAAATTTAGCAAAAAGTGGCCCTGCAAAGTGCTGTGTTGTGGTGCAATAGCAAGGAACACAGAGGAGCATGAATGGTTGCAACAGAAATAATTATATTATTCATAACTTCAAAGTAATATGGAAGAGTAAAGCTGTGTGAACAACTGATTTTTCAGTTTGCTGGCTGTTTAAAAAACATTAAAAACACCAAAAAAAACCCATCTTTTGGGTGAATCCTTAACTAATTTTTTTTTTACTTTTTGTGAACTGAAAAGTAAAAAAAAAAAAAATGTTTTGGGTCAAATAAAATGTTTTGTTTCAAGCATTTTAAATGTTTTTTTAAATAAAATTGAAGGTTATTTCAAAACAAAAACTTATTTCAAATTGAAATGTTTCATTTTGAAATGTCAAAATGTAATGTTTGGACTTAATTTTTTTTCCCCCGACATGACCAATTTAGTAAAATTGACACACACATTTTTTAAATGTTTTGGTGTCTGAATCTGCTTTGTTTTTATTTTTATCTGGGGTTTTTTTGGTCATAAAAAGTTTTGGATGAAAAATATTGCCCAGCCCTAGTTCTGAGTGTAGTGTGGAAAAATTTCAACATTAATTCTTCACATGACCTGCAGCACGCAAACAAAATCTCTTTTTAAAGTCTCTGAAGTTTTAACTAACGATTCTTGAATCTTTTGATCCATTCAGCAGAGTGCTGAATGTCACACATGTACTTTTTGAGATTGCTTGAGTATTTGTTGGAAAGCAGGAAAGGTAATTTTGCTGAAGCTGTTTATGAAAAATCTTACAGTTGCAAGTGGAGGCTTCTGCTTCACTTTGCTATTTCACTATTATGACAGCTGAAAGTAAAGGCTTCCACTCTGCTGCTTTTAAACTTGGGATGAGGAAAGTTTAAAAAAAAAAACTGGGCATGTTTAGTCTTGAGAAAAGATGGAAGGCAAACCTAATAAGACTTTCAAATATGTTAAAGGTTTTTATGAGGAAGATGGTGATCAATTGTTCTCCATGTTCACTAATGGTGGGACAAAAAGCAATCAGCTTAATCTGCAGCAAGGGAGATTTAGGTTAGATATTAGGGAAAAGTTTCTAACTATAAGGATAGTTAAGCACTGAAGAAGGTTACTGAGGGAGGCTGTAGAGTCCCCGCCACTGGAGGTTTTAAAGGACAGGTTAGACGAACATCTGTCAGGGATGGTCTAGGTATAGTTGGTCCGGGGGGGCTGGACTAGATGAGAACATCATAATAATGGTATTAGATACAGACATGTCAAGTCTCACTCATTGAGTGTGAGACTCACTCATTACCATGCTCTCTCACTCATTTTGAGTAAATATATAAAGATTTAAAATATTTTTAATCAGAGACTGCAAGAGACAACAATACATCCGGGTCCTGAGGCATGAGACTTAGAGCTTGGAAAGCCGATTGTCAAGCTAGTGTACTGTGGTGATCATGGAAACTATAGGCCTGCATTCTATGCGCGCGCAAGAGGGGAAAGGAGGCTACATGGTCAAAAAAAATATGAGTTCACCCAAAAAATGAGCAGAACTTGATCAAAAGTTTGCGGGTTCTGCAAAATACAGTTCAAAATTTAAACCACAAATTCATGTCCGCAGGGATCTCCAACCATCCAGGTTTTTGTTCCAACCAGCAAATAATTGTTTTTATTTAAATCCACTGGTTTGCATTGCATATAGAATTCTCAGGAGCCCTAGCCTTTAGTATGAATTTAGGATATGTAAGCGTTTCATATGCAATATTAAACAGTGCACATTTTAAAACAAGCTATTAAGTGCTCATTGGATTAAGAACCTGGACTATTGGATGTCACCAAGGACCAAAGATGAGAATCCCTGGAAAGTCACTCTTTGGGGCTCTAAATCTCACTCTTAAGGACAGCCAACTCTTGGTATCTCTGTAGATAGGTTAAAAAAAGTGATATAAACCTTTTTTTTTTCTTCCAGAGCATAAGTCAACCACTACCTGATAGAGGTTAGAAAGAAACTTCCCCTGCAGCCAAGTTATGCAAAAATTGTCCACTGTGGATGGGTGGAGATTTTTGCATCATTCTCAGAAGCATTTGGCACTCTGGCTATGTTCCTTTCTTTGGCCACTCACCCTATGCTGAGAGGACAGAGTTAGCATAGGAGCTATTATAGTAGTTTTACACTGCCAAAGGATTTCCTTAGGTGTGGAAAATTCTTCATTGTTGATTTACTGGTCAATGAAGAATGTTCAGGGAAATCAGGCTGCTTTTTGTCCCTTACTGGAACAGAGAATCCAACCCAGGAAGTTCAGATTGTGGCCCGAGATTTGGATCTGGTCCTTTTCTAAAAAGGGATTTTCCTTATCTGTTTCAGAGGTAACATTTCTCTCATCAAAGGCTTTATATGAAGCTGATAGTAGGAGAAATCTTCAGTGCTTATGTCTTCTCATTTTAGGCACAATGGTATGCTGTTGGGAGGCAGGATTCTATTTATTTGTCTTTTTAAAAGACAGGTTTAAAAAAAAAAGATTAAAAGTCATCCCAGAGGTGCTGTGGAAGTGTCAAGAGAGAAGTGAAATCTTATGGAATTGACGATAACATTTCTGTTCTTAGAGAAACACAGGAGATATTTGAAACAATTGGCTAAATAACTGTAGAGCTTTTCAGTTTAAAATGGTAATTGATCCATTTGGAACTTTATTTCAGTCTTAATAACAGAAAGAGGGTGAGGAGGTGATGGTGACATTCAGATAGAGATTAAGTTAAGGCTAGACTTTGAGATTTAGGTTTGAGGTTGAACTAGGGCAAAGGTTCTGATGCAACAGCACCAAAATATTTTGAATTATTCTTTTGCCATTTGAGGCCAGACTCTTCCCATAAGATTGGGATTACAACCAAGTCTGAACCTGAACTCAATAATAGGCTCCTTCTGGTTTTGGATCCAATCTAGAACCAGAACTATAAGGGTGAGTTTAGTCTGGGGAATTGAAACCAAATCTCCCTAAAATTCAAAAGTGATATAGATTTGAATTTCTGGTTTTGGCTCACATAGTGCTGTTTGTAATACAAATGAAGACATTTTAAAAAACACATTGGGCCCAAATCTGTCTCATTTCACCGCTTCACAGTGTTAATCTGTCCTTATTCTGTCTGAGGATTTCTGCAAAACCCCTGCACAGCCACCCACACAGAATACTTGTCCCAGAAGCATGAGTAATCAGAGTAGGCGCTCAGGTACCACATTGATAAGCATGGTATAATGCCTAAATAAGAAGATGGATAGATAGATATTCCAGGGATTTCAAGAGTAGCCAGTCAGGACCTGTTTTGGACACACAAGACTTCTCTACTCCTCTTCCTGCCTTGAATGGGCCTGGGGTTTGGTTATGTCTGAATATGTGTGTATCTACTATGTTGGATGTTGTGGGTGACCTGCCCTGTGTATTTTTGCCTTAGATGTTTGTGTCTTCAGGCTGATACATTTGTATATGCTCAGCTTGGCAGACTCCCTGTCTCTCCTCTGTAGGCTGTCTGCTGTGGAGCTGGGAATTGTTTCTACAGCTGTTTGCATCTTTTTGACCTCCCTGTCAGATACCGCCATCTGCTCCATAGCGGTGGAAGCCTGGTTACCCAGTGTTTGTGTCTTTTCCCCACTGGGTTGCTACCAGCTGTCATGTATAGGGTCACTCTTGTGACCTCTCTCTCCCTTTTTTCTACCCATATATGGTTATTGTAGTGGACTGTGACTTTAAGAGACTTGGTAGCAGTCCACAGTAGGAAGTTCAGGGTGATTTGGAGAAGGTTCATCCAGTGTGATCTCTGAGTAAACTGCAGTAAAGGTCTATTTGTTGGGACCTCCTGGGTTGTGTGCGTTTGTCTGATTCCAAACAGGGGACATTATACCCATGGTGCTCTCTTCTCACCTCCACCCTCTGCTGCCTGTGCCCCTCGCCAGTGTTACCATTTCAAGAGGGGAGGGTTCACATACATGGTGCACTCAGCCTTCCACATGCACCATTTTAGCACCATTTTTGTGTGTAAAGGTTTCAAGATGATCAAGCCTGTCTTTCCTTCAGGGTGCACAACAGATAAACCTGAAAATCCTTTAAAAGAATTCCTATTCAAAATCCTTTTTAGAAAGATTTCTAGGTGTTATTTCAGAACCTGTATCTCAGAAAGGGAACTCCATCAATCCCTTCCCCATCGAGGAGTGGGAGGAGGACTCACAATGACGGCAGGCAGATTGTTCTTAGAAATATGATATGAATATGTTCAAACTTTGGAAGACACATTTAACAAAGAGCAACAAATTGCAGGAGGGGATTGAACTGATAGATAGTTTGTGTATGGGGGACTAATATCTGTATTGTGGCTGTGACGAATAACAAAGAAATAATACTCAACATTTATTTAGGGATTTTCACCCACAGACTTCAAGCATTTTACAAAAGTGCGTAGGAATCTTTATTCCCAAATTACAGATGGAGAAATTGGGGTACAGGTAAGTTCATTGACATGCTCAAGGTCATGCAGTGAGTTGATGAAAGTCCCCGAATAGTCCTGGGTCCGATGCACTGAGACATGCTGCTGCCTCAAGTTCATGTATCCCTATTAACACAGTGTGGTTCTGTGTTCCCCTGTAGTGGTTGAACAACATAGGACATTTGAGTCTACTACTGTCTTGAGTTAATGCAGGGGTGGCCAACCTGTGGCCCTGAGCCACATGCGGCTCTACAGCGGTTAATATGCGGCTCCTTACCTAGGCACTGATTCCGGGGCTGGAGCTATAGATGCTAACTTTCCAATGTGCGGGGGGTGCTCACTGCTCAACCCTCTGCTCTGCCCCAAGCCCTGCCCCCACTTCACCCCCTTCCCCAAGGCTCTGCCCCTTCCCCTGAGCCTGCCATGCTCTGGCTCCTCCCCGCTCCCTCCCACCTATAGCCTCCTGTGCACCTGAAACAGCTGATTGTGGTGGGTGGGGGAAGAGGGGAGTAGGCACTGATTGGTGGGGGCTGCCGGCAGGCAGGAGGCACTGGGGAGCGGATGGGGGGCTGCTAACGTATTACTGTGGCTCTTTGGCAATGTACATTGATGAATTCTGGCTCCTTCTCAGGCTCAGGTTGGCCACCCCGAGTTAATGGTTCTATGGGTATCAACTATTGCAACAGGAATGGATATATAACATCTACCAGCCCCTTATCCTCTCATTTTCCTCTCTAATCTTTGCATCATTCTTACCAGTAGGCTTTCATCTGTGGAAGTGCTAGAGGCACTTGGAAAACTTTAGGTTCAGATGGGGCCTTCACAGATGAAGTGCTAAAAGAGCTGTGGGATTTGAGATAACTTATTCTGTGGAAGGGATGAAACGCTAAACGGACTGAGATACTGTTTGAAAAGAAAGAAAAACCACAGAAAAACAAAATAAAACACCTTGACAGGGAAAAAGGAGAGAGAGGGAAGCAATGTGTAGAATGTGTGGTGATAAAAGTGTGATCTTTCTGGCTTAAGCAAAACTGTGGTAAACCATAGTAATAGGGTGCAGAAACACAAGGAAAGAGTCATTGCATATACGGAATATACATGCCATGTCACTGCAAAGGCAACTTTATGATTAGTGTTATAAGCCTAATTTTGAAACAGCTCTCTCCTCCTACCCCACGATTCCTAAAAGATATTCATTCTTCCTCAAATTTCCCATATGTTTTGGCCATTTTATGTCCCTTCAGTTTATTTCTTTCCCATAGGGATTAGGCATTTTCTATGTGTTAGGAAGTCCACACAGTGGACTTCTGTGTGTTAGGAAGCTCTCTGACTGCAACACACCTTGTATTTGTGACAAACTATCCCAAGTGGCATAGGTTCCAGAATCTCTTCCTTTATTACCTCTTCTTAGAGCTGGAAGGTTATTTCTCTGTTTTGGATTGGTCTGTATGAGAAACCCAGACAACAGTATAAAATCACCTTTGTTGTAGTTCAACAAAATGTATTAAGAAATCAGAAGAGGTCAAAATAGAAAGAAATAATATGTGCATGTATCTGTGAAAGCTTGTCAGATGTTCTAGTTGAAAAGCAATTTCAATGAAAAAATGGCTTTTCATCAAAATGGATGAAATTTTGTTTTTTTCAACAAAAACAAACATTTTTAGTAAATGTAACGCCCAAGGAGATTACCTAGATTCCTGGGGCTCTGTCTGCTGGCTGCTCAGGGAGGGGGAGCCAAGGCAAATTCAGAGTCTGCCTGGCAACCAGAGTGAGATGCCCCTCCCAGGGAGTTCAGGAAAGGGGAGAAGCCATTTTTGAGTCAGTCTGGAGCCTGGCTGTGTGGGGAGCTGGTGAGTCCCAGGACTGCATGCAGGGTTCCCCCTGAAAACTGGCCTCTAGGGACCTGAAAGCAAGATCCCTCAGCTGGGCTTTTCCTTCTCCACTGATGACTCCGAGTTTGTAGAGTTTTGCTGGGAAACTTCCCCAGCCAGGCTGAGTTCGCCCTCCAGCTACCTAGGTGAGACCAGTCACCACATGGTCAGCTCTGCTCCGTCTGCTAGTTCAGGGCTGCTGCCTGCTGTGTCTGTGTGTCTGGATGCTGGGCTAGGAGACTACAGTTTGGATTTTAGTACAGTTGTGTAACCTGCACCTTGAGCCCTGCACCCCTTTGTGGTGAGGGGAAATCCTGGGACCGAAGCAGCCTGATTCCTGCTTGAAGAGGATCCCTGCCAGCAGAGATCCGCTCCTCTGCAGTGACTGAGGAGTCCAGAGTCATCTCTGAACCTGAGGATCATTCATGGAGTTTGTGAGTGCACCGTCTTTTAGTTAGTCAGAGAATTTCTTTTGGGGATCCCCTATTCCTGAACTGTGTCATCAAGTCAGGGAGTAAGGGTTTGGGGATCTTATAACCTACTGCATATTAAACCTGTGGAGGGATTTACCACCTTCTCCCACTTGTGAGTCCTTTGGGCTGTACTGAACCCAGTCAGCCACACTGCTAAACCACTGCAGAGAAGAATTTTGTGGGCATAGGTCATCAAGGGCCCCAACAAAGTACGCAAAGTACCCAATGGGACACTAATCTTACATTTGCTACATCAGGTCCCGTGACTGGGGAAAGTCACAGGTATTATCAGCATGGGCACCGGTGACCCTAAAAATAGTGTTTTACCCTGTTATGTATATTTGTCTCCTGTTTAATATACTTACTGTGTTGAATATATTGTATGTGTTTGTGTTATTTCTTGGAAGTCTCCAACTATCTGGCAAGTAAGTGGGGATTACCCTGTGGTTAGAGTTTTCCTCCCAAGCTGCCCTGGTGACCCTGCCAGGAAGGAGCGAGGGGGGTGGAGGCACTGCCAAATAAATTCATAGGAAAAAATAAAGAAGATACACCCTGCTGAGTGGGTGGCGGGATTCAGAAGAACCCAGACCTGTCCATCAAAACCTGTTAGCAGATTGGCATTAAAGAAGGTAACCGGGTGGAGAGGGGGTGCTACATTGGAGGCATCACTGGGATCCCATCTTTTAAACTCAGACCTTATATACACCCCTGCTGTCTTCCTGGGAAATTAAGTAAATTCCCAGTATGGATTACCAGAAGAGGCTTATAACTTGGTGTGAGCTGGAGGAAGCTGACCCTGAACACCACTTCCTGCTCACTAATGTACTCACTGAATGGGAAGTTAGACAAATTGAAGATGAGATTGCCAATGTAAGAACCTGTGTAGTTCGGAGTCAGATGCAAGCAAAAGAGGAAACTACTTTATCCCTTCTTGTAGAGAGAAAGATTATACGGTCTACTGTAGTGACTTCCCATGTAATTCTGCCAGATGGAGAGAAGGAAGGATGGAAGGTGACCATACAAGCACAATCACGTTTTCCCTCCCCACCTGCCCCACCATCTGAAACTATCAATTTTCAGTCCAAACTGTGGGACTTCCTTAGGCACGAAGGGAAGACCATGACTGAATTAAGGACCCTTTTGGGAAGTAGTCCTGTGCCTCCTCCCAGTTCTATGGACCAAATAATTTTTGCTATGGGACAAGTAATAGGGGTGTCCATAAAGACAGCTTATGAATCAGGCCCTTACAGAAAGCTGAAGTTCTTTTCAGGCATTAAACCAGTGCCTGTAGGGGAAGATGACTGACACTTGGAGGCATCAACTAAATCAGATGATGCAGGAATGGCAATGTAGTGAGGCTGAAAAGAGGAAACAGGTTGCAGAAAGCGTGCGAGGACCTGCAGGGAACGTAATGTGTGCATTAAAAGCCAGCAAGTGTGTTGCCACTGTTGATGACTCTCTCTCGGCGATGGAGGATGTCTTTGGGAGCCAAGAGACAGGGGAAGACCTCTACTTTCAATTTTGGTCCTGTTACCAACAGCCAGGTGAAAAACTATCTTCCTATCTTCACAAATTGGAACCATCCCTTCAACTGTGCATCCACCGTAAAGGCACTGAGAGGAGCAAGGAACACTGAGTATGACTAGAACAAGTCATACAAGGTGCCATTTATGACGACTTTCTAATTATGAAATTGAAACTTGTAGACTGATTGGACAGTCCTCCAGAATTTCATCAATTGCTGCGAGAAGTCTGGGAGGAGGAGGAAAAGAGAACTGTTAGAGAGAGGAATAAGATCTCAGTAAGCAGGACTGTTGCTCCTAACAAACTGAAGGATGACCCTTGTCTGTCTACCACTGAGGACCTCCATCAACAGCTTAAAACCGTGACAGCACAGCTCATTGAATTTATGACGAGTAAGATGTCTCAGGGGTCACCGAGTGAAATTCTTCCACCAACTTTGACAGAAAGGAAGTACCCTCCTTTTCACCCAGGGAGAGAGGACCCCAACAGAGACCCTGTAAAGAAAACCTTGGCGACCGTCCCAAAGAACAGGAGATTCTGCTACTGATGTGGTGAGGATGGGCACATTTCCACCCAGTGTGACAACCCGAGGAACAAAGGAGAAGGTAGCACAATGAAAAAGGGAGCTACAGGGAAACTTCCAAGGATCCCAGTAATGGAGCATACTGGGAGCCATTACAATCAGAGCTCCACTAAGTTGTGTTATGAACAGCCTTCCTGGAGCCCATTCCCAGAGGGATTGATAGGCCCAGCAGCGGTAGTTAATGTGATGGTAGAAGGGATTCCTTGTAGGGCTCTGCTGGACAGTGGATCTCAGGTCACCATCATTACTAGAGAATTCCATCAGCAATTCCTGCCTCAAGTGAAGATCTATCCTCTAGAGCAGTGGTTCCCAAACTTGTTCTGCCGCTTGTGCAGGGAAAGCCCCAGGCGGGCTGCGCCGGTTTGTTTGCCTGCCATGTCTGCAGGTTCGGCCGATCGCGGCTCCCAGTGACTGCGGTTCGCTGCTCCAGGCCAATGGGAGCTGCTGGAACCAGGCACTGCACCCTCACCCAACATAGAGCACACTCCAGTATCTCTGAAGAGAGAGAAATGTTAGTTTGACTCTCATATCCATGGTATGTTTTCCAAAGTCATTCACTGTTCCAACTGGGGCTTTGGATAAAAAAATAGATTCTTGTTTTGTCTTTACCCCTTTTATATCTTATGTCCAAATGAGTATCTCCCTACCACTTACTCAGGGCTAGCTGCTCTCTTTCCAGACAGTGCTATGCTTTTGCATGGT
The DNA here is from genome assembly GCF_965140295.1 of Lepidochelys olivacea. Lineage (NCBI taxonomy): Eukaryota > Metazoa > Chordata > Testudines > Cheloniidae > Lepidochelys > Lepidochelys olivacea. Next base: position 11,628,379 of record NC_140419.1, read on the forward strand.
AATTCTGGAGGGAAGTGTCAACCTGAACCAAGCTCCTTGTGTGCCTTGCTTCTGAGCTTAAAGAGTGGTTTATATATTCTTATATTTCTCTCAATATTAATTCTCACCTCTGGCAAATATGAATTATTGACACATTAGTGTTGATCTGTCTCAGGTATCCTTCCAGATGAGATTTTGTTGCTGTGGAAAATTTGAAGGTAATCTCTATATACTGTACACTGAAATATAAGTACAATATTTATATCCCAATTGATTTATTTTATAATATGGTAAAAATGAGAAGCAATTTTTCAGTAATAGTTTGCTGTGACACTTTTGTATTTTTATGTCTGATTTTGTAAGCAACTAGTTTTTAAGTGAGATGAAATTTGGGAGTATGCAAGACAAATAAGACTCTTGAAAGGGGTACAGTAGGACCAAGAAGTATATGGGCTTGTAAGCAGGACTATCTTCTCACTCCCATGTGTTGAATAGAGCAGAGCAAATAATTTCAAATTATTTTTTTAAATGAAGGAGCTACTAAAAAATGACCCTAAAATAAAAAATGAGGAATTTAAAATCCTTAAAGATGGCATAACTGAATCATGTTATGTATGTATTCCCTTGAACAGGAGAAGAAGCAGGAAGGCAAGACAAAAATCAGTCTGGTTAAATAGAAAGACTCGAGGTCATTCAAGCTAAATGGGTATCCTTTCAGAATGAAATTCAATCCTAGTGAAGCCAAAAGAAAGGAACTGAAATGATATTAAACAGGAAAAATATATTATGAGAATCAGGAGGGCTAAGATAGAATTTGAAGAGCAATTCTCTAAGGAGATAGAAGCAAATAACAAAAAAATCTTTCAATACATAAAGAAAGGAATTATTGGGTCCACTGGACCACTCAAACATTTGCAGAGAGTGATCATGAAATGGTAGATGAATTAAAATGCATTTTTAAATTTAGATAAATATTCACAAATTTCCCCATAAATATACATGCTGCGCACTCAGCTGTACTCTTGAGGCACACTGGCAGGTCAGTTGAAGGAAGGATGGATGGCCTGAGCTGGCCCACATGTGCCTGTTCTGTGGATCAAGGACTTCAGTCTTCCTTGAACACTGGATTAATCCTCTTAAAAAAAAATCTATATTCTTTAAAACAGCTAAATTCTCCTTTTATGCCAAAAATTAATACAAATTCTAATAAATACTCCATTGTTGAGCATTTAATTTGTACTTTCATTCCCTTTCAGCTCTGTTTTGATGCCCTTGTTGACTGTGAAGAAAGCATAACTATAATAATTCCAAACACGTTCCCTAAGCAGAAGCCTTAGTAAGCAGCATGATTCCACACCCCTAGGCCTACTACTGTGTTCTTCCCTTTATTTTTGGTGCCAGCTATTCCTCTGTACTTGTCTGATGTGGGTGCTCACACATCGGGGCTTGTAGCAAGCCTTTCAGCTATGCTAGACAGACCCTTTAAAATTTGCTCTTTGACATCAATACAGCTTTGGGGAGTATTTGTTATTTTTCATGTGACTGATAACAGGAGGTTTCCTGATATAGCTTCTCAAAGGAGTGGCCAAGAGAAGCACAGCATGACTCTCTAGGGGACATCACCTTTGATAGTTGAAAGAAACCTTTTCATCTTGAAATTGGCCTTAGAGGGATTGTGCACCATTTTAAGCCCTGAGATACTAAGGGGATACGTAACATCCCTCTGTAGGTTGTTGCCTGTGGAGTTTACTTTCTGAAAGTTTAGAATGAACAAATTGCAAGGTTTCATGTGAACTAAACTCTTTCCCCATGTACAGTTCAGCTCAGCCATTTGTGTATATTTCCTGGTCCTCAAGGCAATAACTTTATTTAAAAAAAAGATAGAATAGATTGTCAATATATGGATATTTTGTGCCTTTGGTTCATTTCTGTTAATTATGTACAGAAAATCATTTACTGTGGAATCTATCACAATTTTCATACAGCTTTGTCAGTAACGTTGTATGTATTATATTGTAAGCATGTGTGTGTACACTTAAGTATATCTGAATCATATATACTCTATACTGGCACAAACCTGAACGTAAAGAAAGCATATATGCTTTCTTTATTATTTAAAAAAAGATTCCAGTGCACATGAAAAGTGCCAGATTGGCACCTTGGAGATTGAAGTCCTCTGTTTATCTACCACAGTTCAGGAACACTACAGTAGTACCCTTCCCCACACTGCCTCAGCTATGAATTCCAAGGACCATAGGTGAAATTCTGACCTCACTAAAGAGAATGGCAAAACTCCCATTGACTTCAGTGGGGCCAGAATTTCACCCCTTGTGGGCGAGCAAGTAGCTCAGTTTCCTTTCCTATTCAATCTTTAGCTTCCCCGAGTTTGCTAGCAGGGATAATAGTGCCAGTTGTGATAGCCTGAGCTGGCCCACATGCCAGACACCTAAGAACTGGATTCAAGATCCGCTAACTTATTTCAGATGTTATCATGTGGCAGTGACTTTCAGTCACTTACCAGCTGAACTAGATTTCGACCAATGACCTAGAATTTGGAAGCCCCTGTATTCAATTATCTTCTTCTTCCCTCCTTCTTCTCCTATTTTTCTCTTTTCCTGTACCAAATAGGATCATCATGGGAGACCATTTTTCCTCTTAAGTTAAAATAATGATCTAAGACTATTCTGAATCATGTCTTCCCTCAAATTCACAACTCTGTAAGTGCAATATTCTCCATATTTTCCTCATGAACTGACATTTCCTTTACATTTGGTCAGCCTTACCATTTATCAAGAGTAGCTGAGGCAAAAGATCACTACAAACTTGGTTTGAACATCATAGAAGACATTTGGGGTTGTATTGTGTTTCACTGAATCTGTCCAGCCTTTGGACTAGAGATGAGTCCAAATCAAAATCCCCAATCTGCAAACCTCCAAACATTGGAAGAGTTCAGATCTGGACCCAAACTTTGCAGTTTAAATCCATCCCTGCAGAAGTACTAATAGCAATTGTGCTTGGAGGTTATAGATCCGATACAGGTCCCAGTGAAGTCTTTCCATTGACTTTATGGAGTAGTCAATTAATTGAAGAGTTCTGGTACCTCACCTGAATGTCATATTGAATAATATAACAGAGAGGCTGTTCCAGTGCCAACTGGAAGAGGTTGATTATTAAACATTCAGCAATTTCCATAATGGAGAACACAGATGAAAAAGGCTTCTTTGGCAGGCAAAAAGGGCAGATTGGTGTAAGCGCTGCTGAAGCTTATGACCATTATAACAGAGTAGCTTGCCCTGTGGCTTAGGTCAGTGGCTCTCAACCTTTCCAGGCTACTGTACCCCTTTCAAGAGTCTTATTTGTCTTGCGTACTCCCAAGTTTCATCACACTTAAAAACTAGTTGCTTACAAAATCAGACATAAAAATACAAAAGTGTCACAGTAAACAATTACTGAAAAATTGCTTCTCGTTTTTACCATATAATTATAAAATAAATCAGTTGGAATATTAATATTGTACTTATATTTCAGTGTATAGTATATAGAGCAGCATAAACAAGTCATTGCATGAAAGTTTTCCAACTTCACTAGTGCATTTTATGTAGCCTGTTGTAAAACTAGGCAAATATTTATATGAGTTGATGTACCCTCAGGAAGACTTCTGTGTACCCCTGGTTGAGAACCACTGGTCTGGAAAGCCTGGGGCAAAGCTAACCCTGATTACAGGCTGGGTGCCACCTGAGAAGAATCAGGTGATTCCTGAATAAAAGGAGGCAGGTTTAAGCACTGACAGAGTTCAGCTGGGGAAAAAGTTGAAAGGAGAGTCAGAAGATGAAAGATCTCCAGGCAGGGAGGTCTGGGGGAGACTTGACTAAACAGGGGGAAGAGATTGGAGGCCCCAGAGAGGAAGCATGAAGCCTTGAGGGGTAGGAAGTGGCCTAGGAAAAACTGCAGCACAGGTAAAAGGTGCAGATCCAGCTGTTCTGTCTGGGCCCTGGGCTGGAACCTAGAGTCGTGGGTGGGACTGGGTTCCTCTACTGGCTCCAGTGTGAGGGGTTACAGGCTGAGGAACAGCCCCAGAGAGGGCAAAAATATCTTTTCTGTATCAAGACACTTTGGGGACTTTTCAGTTTGGACAGTTGTGACCTTGAAGGGGGTGGATTTCAGAAAGTGACCTAGCTGGCAGTTTGAGTTACTAGCAGAGAAACCAGCACAACGCTGGACTGATAGTGGGCAGGGAATGCTAGCCCCGCAAAAGAGATGAGATGCTGCTCCTGGCTATGAGGGGGCCCCTTGTGATGAGTGGACTCTGTTACAGCTGTAAAAGCTGAACCCTCACGGTGGCAGAGGAGAAATGAATAAAATATTTTAAAATGTGGAATTGACCGCCACATACGGAGAATATGATGGACAGAGATGTAATTACATGAGCAGTGCAACAGAAGTAACTGCTGTTGGAGAAAGGCAACAAACTGAGGGAAATGGACTATCAATGAGAGGGGGAGGCCATTCTAGAGAAGGCTACGCCAAAAAGAAGCAGGGCAGACTAGGAATGATAGGCCAAGGAAATGGTGACTGGACCCATTTAAAGTGTGGGCCGCAGAGTTTCCTCAAAGATTTTCTGAAAGTGGGGGCAAGTCACCAAAACCTACATGTGCTTTGTGAGAGATGATGCTAGGAAATATGTGGCCAATTAGGACTCCACAGTTGTCACAGTGATGATTGGGAACTTCACAGAAGTGGTGGAGATAAAACTCGGGTCTTGCTGCTCCAAAAGTACAAAGGCCTGAAACTTGAGCTAAAAGCAAATATCCATTAGCTGTTAGCAATTCAGGGATGATGATTCACATTTGAACAGTTCTGATTCTATGTATTAGAGGGAAATGATACACAAGCCCAATCATCAGGGTCACTACAGAACTGTGTGTTTGGAAGCTTAATTTTTTTTTTTTTAAGTTAAAAGTGAGAAGAGGTTTTCAAGGCTAGGAATGCCTGGGCGTGAAGAATATTAAAGGTTGCAGCTGTGCCAAGCTTTAATGGTTTAGACAAAATTGCAATGGTCAATGGAATTGAAAAATTGCAGTGCAAGCAGTAAGTGATGCTACATGGAGACAAACTACTTTCTCAAACATGACCTTAAGGAGGGATGACCCATAAATTAATCAGGTTGTCCTGTTAGGCGGAATCTGTATCATACTCCAGTTTTTTGGTTTGTTTTTTTAAAAACAAACCCTACCTATCTTTCCAAATGAATGTGTCCAAATTTTTGAGGAATCAACAACTCAGTAACGCTAATTGATTTAGTTTCACTTTAGCTTTAGTGTTCCAGACTGTCAGCCATGGAGATTGCAGTCTTCTATTCACACAACAGGTGCTGCAAGCCTACATAGGCTACAGCGGAGCAAGCTTACAACACACACATGCACTGCCTCTTGGCCTCCACCCAAATGCCTGGACCAGGCCCTGCAGAAACTCTGCTTCTGTGAGTGCAAGGACAGGTCAAATTCAGTCCTTGGACTCTCTGCTGAGAACACCAACAAAGATATTGGTTGGGGCTAGTTGTGGTGGTGGGTTTATTTTGTGATGTGGTTATTTGTCCAAGGGGAATTCAACAGGTGACCACACCCGTATCACATAAGAGGCTCAACAGCCAAAAGGATTGTTAGCGTTGTTACTAATCCTATAAGCAGCGTTCAGTAGCCCGAACGGCCAGTTATAATTTTTCAGTACTTGGCTGCAGATAAATTTAAAAAAAAAGAGAAATTATTGTGATTTATTTCGTATTTTATAGATTATCCTCTAATTCAATCTTCTGAACTTTGCTGTAGCACTGTCGTTCCCTAACACTGGGATAATGAGCAACCCCACTATGGTGACAGCTGCTTCTGTCTGGTTCTGACTTTCTAGAGCTACATAAGCACGAAGTGCAGTGACATCATGCTCCCTATGGTGTTAATTATTGGCTGCTAAAAATAGCAGCAAACAGAATAGAAAAATCGAATGTCTGTTTAAATCACTGATAGAATGGGAAGGTAAAGAGACAGAGGTGAGCAGACGGGCTTTTGGTTTAAATCCAAACCCAACAACATCAGGATGCAATCACGATAAACAGAGTTTTAGGATGCAAGAATTAAAAAAAAAAAAAAAAAATTTAGGGCCAAGTCCAGAATTTTAATGGTATTTGAATGTTTTTTGTGTGTGTTTTTGTGTTGCCAATTGCTTAGGCTGCGTGATTGGAATAGTCTGCTTTATGCGGTTTATTTAGGAGGTTATAACTAGGAGATTTATAGAATTATAACAATTTCAGTGTTAATGCCAATATAATAGGGATTCCTTGCAAACAGAACTAAAAATAATGCAAGATCAATGTTGTGAAATCATGTATTCAGATGTTAGGAAATTGGAATTTTAATTATCAAATACAGTACAAACTGGTGCTTTTTATACAGCTTTAAATAGGAGACGGTACAGTACCTACGGTTTCAGGCCATGATTCAGGAAAATGCTTAAACCCATTCCTATGTGCTTTGCTGAATCAGGGCCCTAGATATGTTACGATTTTTAAGTCTGAAAGGGAGAGAGACAAGTTTGAAGAAAATTAAATGAGTAATCTTAATTTTAAATATCTGAGGATTTGAGACAGTCCCAAGTATTAGGTTCTCAAGTTTTAAGACTATCCCAATTTTATAATGGCCCAAACTAAAGCAACATCAGGTTTGATATGGCCTTTGGTGGTCGAAAATTTCAGATGGCATAATGCTCTAAACTGCTCCAACTTCAATTGATCTGATAAACCAGTGTTTCAACTTGCATACTCGGGGGCATGTCTACGCTTACAACGTTTGTGGTGAAGACTTTACGTTGGAGGGAGAAGCTCTCCCACCAGCAGCACTGTGCACGCTAGCACTTATGTTGCCGTAACTTGTGTTGCTCAGGGGGTGGAATATTCACACCCCTGAGCGACGTAAGATTTGAACATTCCAGCCTATCCCTTTGTGAACTAATGCTCTACAAACTTTGCTGACGCTGCTTTGCTGTGTGGCACTATCCTTTCTCTGGCCCTTAAGGTACATCTCTGCAGCAAAAAAACAAAAAATTATGGCAGCGAGTGTCTGAGCCCGAGTCAACTGACTCCGGCTTTTGGGCTAAAAATAGCAGTGTAGAAGTTCGGACTCAGGCTAGAGCCTGGGCTTCGAGACGCCTCCCCTGGGGTTGCTGGGTTTCTCCAGCCCAAGCAGGAACATCTACAGTGTTATTTTTAGCCCCGTAGTGCAAGCCCAAGTCAGCTGACCTGAGCTCTGAGACCTACTACCATGGGTTGTCTTTTTCTTTTTTTTGCAGTGGAGACATGTCCTTAGTCTCCATCAGAAAAATGATGTAACATTGTAACTAACCCCTTCCAAATTGTGGCTGTGAGTGAGTGCTGTGGGACACCAGTCTCTAGATGTTTGGTAGCATGCTGGGTGTACCACACATGCTGAGGCAGATGTTGCAGATGCTTTGAGGACTAGGCCCTTCAAGGCTCTAGCCCTTGTGGGCGGGGGGGGGGGGGTGAAAGGAGGAGGGCAGTTCCCACAAACACTCAGTCACAATAACAAAGGATTGCTTTACTGGGGTTGTCCAACATAGAACAGTTCAATTACTCTGGTCACAATAACTTAATGTTACAAACAAAAGACAAACCAGCAACTCCTAACCCAGTCCATAAGGGCAAGGCAGAAGTTGGAGCTAGTGCCAAGGATACTCTAGGCCCTGCCTCTTCCAGAGACAGTCACACATTGATGGGTAGATCCTGGCTCCTCAGTCCTTTTGTCTGTCTTGTTCAAATCCATCCAGGCAGCCCCCTGTTTGCCGACCGTTCCCAAGTATCCACCTGTCACACAGCTACTGCTGGCTCCCTTGCTAGCAACAGGCTTCATCTCAGCCTGGCTCTCAGCTTTTCAGTCCCAGCCAGACTTCATTCTGCAGCCAGCTCCCAGGCTGCTACCTCAGGGCTGCTGATCCTACTTGTCAGGAGGGGAGCCAGAGGCTCTCGTACCTTCAATTTTTTTAAATTTAATGTTCTAGCCCTTATAGTTGCAGATATAACCTTCCAAATGTGAATCAATGCAAGGCTCTCTTACTAAGTCTGAAAACAGACCAAGAAAAATGATGGATCAAATTTGTACCCATTGGGGACGGTTAGGGTGCAAAGCACATGTTAATGTGGGATTTCCTCTCCCTCCCTTTCATGTTTGGGGGTGGGTATTTAGTTCAGGTGAAGAGCTCTGGAAAATAGCTTTTTCCAACCCACTGGCTAGAGGGAACTATGATAGAATGAAAGGGAGGTAGGGGAGAAACGTTTTACAAAATAAAATACACTTGGAGCATGTAGCTGGTTTATTTTTTTAGAAAGAGTCCATCTTATGATGGGTTTTTCCTGCTGCATCTCCCTGAAGGCTTCACACTGCTGTCTTCTAGCACACAGCACTGCAGACAATGCAGCAACACCCTTATTCTCTACTAGGCAAAGATTTTTTTCATTACATTGACTAACTACATCATTCGCAAGCTGCAGCAATTTCACAGCATCTCATATCTTTATCCTACTTTCAATAAAAAATACTTTCTCACAATTTAGGGGACATTATCAGGGGTTAGAACGTGCAGTTATGCAAACAGGTGAGGGTTTTTTGGCTGATTTCTCTGTGGCTGCTTAACACTCTCACTGATGGCTGATACTGGTAATAATGGTAGTAGAACACCATTAGAAGCATTCCTATTCCATTGGAACTCTGGCATAGCGATGGTAATATAGTGTAAATTTATGGCATCACTGGAGCCAGATTCTGTCCCTGGTGCCCTGGTGAATGTGAATGAAAGAGCTGTGGAAAATGCTCTCAACAGGAGATGGAACTATCTGGAACTCGGGCTTTAGTTTTTCTGAACACTTGACACTTTTCCAGTTTTGTGTGTGGAAAACTGGCCCATTTATCAGTGACAGTGAACTTAATTCTAAGCAGAAATTATATAGAAATTTTAAAGTTTGAAATCTGAATATAGTGATTGGGTGTGAACATAATAATTTTTCTGAATTTTGTAGAAAAGCTAAACCTCAGCGGCACAAGTCACCTAAAACCAAATGACAAAAAAAACCCTTGAGTTAAATGTTTGTGGAAGAACATTCACTGGTTTCACACAGCACTAGTGAGACCACAGTGAAGTTAACAAGTCAACTGACCATCTTTCCAATAGCATAACAAGATCTAATGGCTGGAAGTTGAAGCTAGACCAACTCAAACTGGGAATAAGGCACAAATATTTAACAATAAGGGTAATTAATCATTTGAACATCTTGCTAAGGAATGTGGTAGATTCTCAATTGCACGCAATCGCTAAATCAAGATTGTATGTCTTTCTAAAAGATACGGTCTGGTTCAGCAACAAGTTATTTGGCTTGATTCTGAAACCCCTTAGTGAAAATCTTGTCACTGCTATTTTTTTTCATATGATTTTTCAATGTGCTTTAGAAATTAGTCAAGTCTTGGCTCCTTCACTGATACCGGCTGAAACAAAGATTTAACAGGATGAAAAATGTCACTTAAAAAAATCATAGCCAGGATTTGTGGATCAGGATCCTGAAAACCTTAGTTACTGAAGTAGTTCTGTTGTAGTCAGTGAGTCTTTGCATGTGAGTAAAGACCCCAGGATTGGATCTACTGCCCTGTGTTGCATCTGGCTTTTATATAAGATGTAAATTGAGTACATTAAATTCCCTAAAATGCAAGGCTAACATTTTCAGACTATGGTACCAAAGCTGAAGTGAGTGGGAGCAGCTGGCACCCAGCAACTCTTGATATTGGGCCACTAGGTATGTTAGGTTTCAGAGTAACAGCCGTGTTAGTCTGTATTCGCAAAAAGAAAAGGAGTACTTGTGGCACCTTAGAGACTAACCAATTTATTTGAGCATAAACTTTCGTGAGCTACAGCTGTAGCTCACGAAAGCTTATGCTCAAATAAATTGGTTAGTCTCTAAGGTGCCACAAGTACTCCTTTTCTTTTTAGGTATGTTAGGTGCCCTAAACATACACCTAAGTGCCTAACTCTAGAGACTTGCATTTGAAATGTTGGCCCAAATGTATCCATACAGATATATATAATTCTGGTGTTAGTTTTCCAGAGTTAGCAATTATTTCAACAGAATGCCAACACCAGCAAAGAAATTAACAATTCTCATATATTTTCAAGAGACACTTTCATTCAGTGTCCTCTGAAAAAGTGTCTACAGCCACAACTAGCCGCCTGGCAGGAAAGGGTGTTGCTTTTCTTTTAGTTAACTTAACTTCCTTCCTCTCTAAACTTCCTTTTTGTAAAGATGAAACCTAGCAATGGAGTGTTTGTCTGTAGTCGTCCTCTTTCCTGTAAGCCTGGAGAACCCTGTTAAACAAATAAACTTGTAAGATGTTGATCCTGCAGCTTCATGGCTTCAGTGGGAGTTTTGCTTCATGTGTAAGGACCAGAGGATCAGGCTCTGAGAGAACATATTGTGATGCACATAAAGACAAGAAGCAAGTGGGATTTGGACTATTAAAACAAAGCATGTTTTGCTTTCCAAGCTGCACTATTTAAGAACACTGGGACGTGTGCGTGAGTCTGACGGACTATAGAAGTAATGACTCTGGCTCAAGCCCTGAGTCTGACAAAGAGGAGGCTTGATCCAAGTGAAGGCTTCCTGGAAACTGCCAATTCTCTTGCCTGCCTAGGAGAGGATAATATTTCCTGGGGCACAGGTGAATCGAGTCCTTCATCTTTCAATGTGTTTATAAACATTAACTAACTTCTTTAAAATCCCTGTGAATGAATTTTCCCCTGATTTCAGAGGGAAAACTGAGAAACAGACATTAAAAAATTTATCATAGGTCACAGACAGTTGTCAGTTCCTGGTTGCCAACCTAGAGGAAGATTCAGATATGAGTTTGTGCTCAGAATAAACTAAAAGCACAAGAGTACAGGGAACCTCTGTGCAGAGAATCTCTCTATACCTTATGAATTTACAATATTGGGCAGAGGAAAAAGATAATAGTAAGAGTGCCATGTTAAATGACAGCTCAGAACTGTTGGCTGAGGGCCTTGGTTTTTTGTTTTGAAGTCAAGGTCATCAGTCACATAATTTACTTCTTATATCATAAAGGACTTAATAGAAATTCTCAAGCACTATGGAAAAAATCTCTTCCCCTTATACTGAGAATACTTCATTCAGTTCATCTGACCATCTATGCTACTCTGAGATTGTGTGTAGGACTGGCTTCTTCAGAAGTGTGTTGCAGAATAGCTGTTTTCAATGCACATTGATATTTTGCCAGTCACGTGCAATGAGGGAACATCCTCCCATTGATTGAAAGTATTTGACCATGAAAGAAGACAAACAATAACTGCACTGTATCCTGCAAGAGACAGACACAAACTAGTAGGGATATTTTCCTTGCACGGTGCTGCAGGGCCTCAGCCACCAGTTATGGCACTGTTAGATTGTTTCATAGGCCTTGCAAGTGGAATTTAATCAGGACTGTAAAACAGTGGAACTCTACAGAAAACTTAACTGATGTTTGTTATAACTTGGCGGTGTCAGACATGTAGCAGAATGTTAAGTGAAGTCATCCTATAAAAAAGTTAATACCCAATATCAATTCAACAATCAGTATTGCAAATAGTTAACTTGATTCTGTCTCAGATGCCTACTAGTGATTTATCTTTGTGGCAATGATGGGTTGTATTGTGAATAATTAATTATGTTAAGGTATAGTTACTAAAAAACAGTATCAAAAATCCATGTATTTGTGGATGTGTTTAGGATGCTCCATGACAGAAAATGACCCATCCTCCAGGGTTAAAATCCAGGGTGAGAGGCCCAGCTGATATCACTTGTCTGCAGAGTGCACAGGGAGAGAGGCAGTCTCCTGCACAGACTGGTCCCACTCCATGTAACTCTTTATTGAGCTACTCTGAATGACATCAAGAGGCAGATGGGAAGCTACTATGGCATACAGCTCACATAAATTAAAACAATCAGCATATGATTAAAACCCACAAAAATCCAGGAGATGCAGAGTTAAGAAACACATTCTCCCTTCTAAAGAAAGAGAAAAAAAGGAAGATTTTGCTTCCTGTCGCTTCACTGAGGAAAGGGTGAAAAGAGTCCTACTCTTTGTAGAATCAGAGCTGCTCATTAAGTAGGTGGAAGAGACCATCAGTACATTTGTCCTGGTCTGGGCTCAAGGGGGTGGGACTATGCTTGGTGACCAAATGTAATGGAAATGTGCAGAGAGCAACCAGCAGGAAGTGCTATCTGAGGACACTGGGAGACCGCACAGCAGAACCAGGTCTTGGCAAAGAAAACTGAAAATCCTCAGTTAACCCGAGACCTCTAGATCTGCTAAGAAAATGGATGGAAAGCAAAAATGAGGCACAGGAGTAGAGAAGAAGGGACTGGAACTAATGGGAGAAAGCAGGGAAGGAAGGAGTGGAAAAAAATTAAGGAAGGGTCTTCTGGGAAATTGGAATCTCCATAGTGGGATGGAGAGGCTTGCTGGGACTGGGCCCCAGAGTTGAGAGCTGGCGGCTTGATTCTATATCTTGTCTTGGGGCCTGATTCTGCTCACACTAGTCTTGCCTGGGGAGGTAAATGCCACTGATTTAAATGAAGTTACTCCAGATTAACATTGGTATGAGAGGAGAATCAAGTCCATAGGGCCTACCTGTACAGGCAAAATGATCGTGGTGGGTGACTGTTTTAGTACAACAGTGCCCTAACTGTGTTACAATTCCACATTACCACCCTTTGTCTAATGACATTTGTATAGGTTTCTGATCTTCTACTATATGTCACTAACCAGAATGGACTAGGAAGAATATAAGGTAGGGCTATTAGCTTACCCCTCTCTCTCAGGTGTCAAGGGAATGACTAAGAGTGGGGAGGTGTGCACATAAGCCAAGGCTCTTTGCTGTCTCTGACGGTGGTTACACTCTTTATTGTTAATTCTTGTAGCTGGAATGATGGAGAGATCGATGAGGGTATTGTGCCTGGGCTATTGCTCAAGTTCCCAGCTTCCTGCTTGGATGAGAACAAGCAACAATTCTGGGCAGTAGCCAAATGCTCCTTTCACTGTCAAAGGCCCACATTGCAGTTGTAACTGGGTAAGGTGAGCACGTTTTAGCCTTAGAAGTTTAAATATACATTTTTTTCTCTGACATCGTCCCTGCTCCCACTGAATTCAATGGCAAAGGTAATTGATGAGATAGGATCAAACCTAATGTTCTTCACTTCAGTGAGGAAAACAGCTAACCAAATCCTGTGCTCAGTGGAGTTGTTCTGGATTTAAACCAGTGTAACTGAGTCGAATTTGATCTGGCATCTTAAAATTGAAATTTTGTTTCAGACTGAAAACACTACATTAATCATTTTAACAGTTCTAAGGAGAAAATAATGGTGGTGTATTGACCTTGGAAATGTCATGAAATGTTTTAAATATTAAGTTTCCCTGCTAAATGGAAAGATTAGAAGTGCTGTCCTTTAGTGCTTCATATGGTAATCAAGTTGTCAGGAAAAAAGCATTTTTTTTAACATAGCTGTCAAGCTGATGGGATTTAAAAGGAGAAGATTTTCAGCTGCTCGGAATTTAAAAGAGATTAAGAAGCTCCAGTTTCAACAGGACACCATGGATGAAGACTCCAGATTTTCAGTTTACCTCTCCTTTGACTTTCTTCACCCATGGCCATATAGTCCCAGTCACTGCTGGCTATGCTTTCTAAGAGTTAATTTACAGGGCAGTTACCTGCCCCAAGATGGCGCTGAACATCGAATGGATGCCAATTACTAGGTGGCTGTCTGCAACAAAGAGGGAATTGCTGCTTCTGTGAATGTTTGGGTATATTAAAAACACTTCCGCTTAAAACATTCTTATGTTTATAGTATCCACGAAGTGAAGAGAGCAACTGATTCTGGCAATTTATCAATTAGAATTTTTTCAATGGGCATCAGTGAATGCTTCTGGAAATAGATTATGGATGTGCTGGCAGAACCATTAAGCTTTGCCATAAAATATATACACAGTATGTACCACACTTTAGACAACATTGTATAATGTCATTGGTTTCTGATCACTCATCTTTGTCTGTTACTCACTCTCCATCATCAAGAAGCTTTCATTTTCAATTGGGCTTTTATCCTGCTTGAAAATCTTAATTTTTCTTATTACATCTGCCAAGATTATTTGGACTGCTATGCAAAGGCACCACGGCTGTGTTTAGCAAGTTGGATGTGGTCAGGTTGAGGTGGGCCAATGCAGGAAGCAACAAGCCAAAAAGTCACAAAAATCAAACTTCTTTGTGCTTGTGGTTTTAAATGCCCTTGAATCGGAACCTGAATCCCTCTCCGTGACCAAGGAAATGCAGATTCAGCACAAGTAGGGTGAAGGGTGGGCAGGTGCTCCCATGGCAACTGAGAGAAGCCTGGGTGAAAAATTCCTCTACTTTGCCAACATTATGGGGATTTAAATTGCTCAGAGGCATTGGTAATAGTTTATAGAACCCTCCTCCTCTCTGGCATGATGCCCATCCAGCCCAGGTCATATAGTGACTGTAAACTGTTACCGTGTTAAGGCTGTTTGGTGGATTATGTGAAGTATGCTTGATGGCCCCACTCCATTTCCTAGGGCATGCATATCCACAATGCAAAAACCCCACTGCAGTTGGCTCTAACTGACTTTCTTTTTTGCAGTCTTGGTCTAGAGCCAAGGTGACTAACTGATTCAAAGAGGTTCCTTCAGGTCAAAGTTGAGATTGTGGGAAGCTTAAGCTGCTTCTGCTGCTGTGCGTGCTCTGTCTGTTCTGTAGATGGAGGCCTTTGGTATTCTAGGGCTGTCCAAGTGGTACCTTTCACCAGCGCTGAACTGATACATAATGTAAAAAAACCCAAACCTACTTTGTCATGAAACACATTCTTTTGGTGAAAGATCTGGAGGAGACCATGAATTATTCCATCCATAGTTTTTTTTTCCTCATAGACATAGGGCCTGTCAAGGCACAGTTGGTAGTACTATATTTCAGATGTCTTCCCTGGAATAGAGCATTTGTGGAGTGGCAATCAGGTTTGTATCCTTGAGGTTGCCTGTCTGTGGTGATAAAAATATACACCTTAAGTCTAATGATTCCCGATTTATGACACATACTGAATATGTGAAGGATTAGAAATGGTGCAGTATTTTTGCTTGCATTTCACACCCTGCACTCATGCAATGAATTGACTAAAACAGCAGTCCCCAAACTTTTAAGGGTCACGCCCTCCGTTACCCCTGTCCGTGACCCCCTGTCTCCCTGTGGCCAGCAGCAGGGCTGCGGGTGGAGCTTGGGGGTGGATGCAGACGGGGGGGTAAAGGGGCTGAGGCTGCGAATGCAGCTGGGGGTGGGGTTGCAGCTGAGTGCGGGGGCAGGAGTGGAGCCACAGCCAGGCTGCGGTGGGGGCTGGAAGCCGGGCCTGCGGCCTGGTGCTACTCAACTCCCGATCTTGCCCCCAGCCTCAGCCCCGTCCCAGGAATGGAGCCGCAGCCAGTGACCGAGGCTGGGGGGCCTGGTGTGGGGTCAGGAGCGGAGCCGCGCTGAGGCTGGGGACGGAGCCAGGCATGGGGCCAGGAGCTGGGGATGCAACTGAGGGTGGGACTGGAGCAGAGAGGGCCTGGGTGACGCTCCCTCTCTGTCCCTGGGGGGGCTGGCCCGGGCCCCTGCCACACCCCCCTGGACAGTCTTCCATGCGCCCCTAGGGGGGCGTGCCCCACACTTTGGGGACCTCTAGACTAAAAGCTAGGAAGTGCTGATCAGAAGAAAATCAAATACTGATAAAAGTCCTTTTCGGTATTGGTAGTGTAGCTCATTAAAATGGAAAGATTTTTTTTTTAATCTTTGTGTAATATTTTTGCTGTTTTACTTCTTGCATTTTGTTCATTCAGACTGAACAAGATTGATCATTTTCATGTTTTTTATAGTCAGTTTGAATTTTTTTGTTTCTCATGCACCCTATCATGACTAGTACAATGCTGGTCTGTTATATAGTGTATTTAGTCTCAAGAGCAGGGGAGGCAGGTGACCTGGATTTGATTTCAGGCAGCTCTGCCAGGGATTCACTGGGTCACCCTTGGCAAGTCACTTACAGAACTTTGTTCCTCACTTTCCCGTTTGTAAAATGTAGATAATGAAAGGTATTCACCACTGTAAAGCAGTTTGAAATCTTTGAATAAACAGCACTGTGTATGTGCACGTATTATTTAAGTTCAACCCTGTTTTACAATTATGTTCTACAAACTATTTCATTTGTCCTTTAAATCATATCTAATTTGACTAGAATGTGAGATCCCCCTCTTAAAAATGGGTTGTCTCCCCCTTCCCCCGCTTTTCCCAGATGACTCCTTGTAAAGGACTTGATCACCTAATTGAGGGCACAGTAGTGAATTCATTTTCATTGCTCACAGCCTGCTTTTAAATCTGTCTCAGATCACATTCGAAATGATGTATTAGCACAATCTAGGCCACAATGTCATTTCCAGCATCCCTAATTCATTGGGACTGGCAGCCTTACCCTCAGGAAGGATCAAGGCCATAGGAACAAGGTTGATAGAGGTCAAGGTTGAGTGTCAGTGGCAGAGGCACGTTGAAAAGTTTGCTAAGAGCAGCCTTCGTTTCTCTCTGTCCCTGGAAGAATTAGCCTCTGGTATTGGACTTTCTCATTCATGAATCCTTTCAGTCAACCCTTGTGCCAAAAATCCTTTCAGTTAAGAGAAATAAAATCTCTTAAGTGGCAAAACCTGAGAATTGCTATATTAGACTGAATAATGAACCCTGTAGTTCAGTATCCTGTCTTTTACACTTACTAATAACTGGATTCCTCAGAGGAATCAAAACACTTCTGTAATGGCATCTATTATGCAGTAGTGTGCCAACGGGAAAATGTCTTCCCAAGCCCATCTGGAGATTAGTTTATATCCCAAAGCATGAGAATTCATAGCTTTTGTCATTGTTATCCTAGTTAGTGCAACTGCATCTGCTATTCTCATTCATTTAAATGTCCAACTTCTTTTTGAATCTCACTAAATCATTTTTGTCTCTGTTACATCTTGTGGCTTGGAGTTCCACAGGCTAAATATAAATCACATTCAGGTTGTGCGAGAAGGAGGGTTTTGGTTGTGTAAATTTGTTCATTTGTGTGCTCTGATGATCGTGTACAAATTTATATGCTCATAAAGAATTGACATTTTCTAAAGTATTGGCCAATAGCTGAATTCAACAATCTTCCATTAAAAAAACGTAGAATGTAGCTTCATACATTTTTACTGTGCTTGGACAACAGTTGTTTAGAAATTACAGTACTACCAACATTACAAGCATGCTGCTCTACGTGCTTCTGTCATTTCAAGTGGAAGAAGATGGGAAGCCAATTGAAATGTACACAACCAAACTTACTGCTTGCACAAACTAAATGTGATATATATACATGGTGTCAACATTTAACTAATAAATTTCTCCTCTTCACCTTCATGGTACTCCATAATTCTACACCCTCTGATAACTCTGTCCAAGTCAATTCCTGCACTACCCCTTCTATGGGAGTGTTTCGTAGTGAATAAAGCACTGGACTGGGATTCAGGAGGCCTTGATTTTATTCCCAGCTCTGCCAGTAGTCTGCTTGGTGACTTTGGATAAGTCATTTCACCTCCCTATGCTTCCATTTCCCTATGTGTATAATGGGGATCCTCTGTAAAGTGCTTTGAGATGTATTGATAAAAAGTGCTATATAAGAACTAGGTGGTGGTATTATTATTGTTTGTTTATTACCTCTGCTTTGTTAAGTCTCTTTCATGATTGTCTGCATTGTCGTCTTTGCTTTCATTCATTTCACCCCATATGCCTAGAACTGTCTTTCCATTAACATATATTATGCCCCCTCTTCCTTAAGAAGCACCCAAGAACTCATCTGAAATGATCACCTACTGCTCTGTGTTGATGGACATGGTTCTTGTTTGCACAATATTGTACTCAGTCATTCCTACTGTCTGCAAAATCCTTGGAATAGGGATCCTGTTGGGCGTATGGTAACATGCCATGTATGCCTCAAAGACAAGTAATACACAGAAATTGGTATTAATCATTGGGAGTAGATTTGCAAGCCTGAAAAAGTGGGGCAAATGTGTGGTACCCCAAGATCCCTGAGGGCATCTTCAGGATTCGTAGGCCAGACTCTCATAATCTTCCATATGTGTATTAATCCAAAGTTCCTATCCCAAGACAAGAATCCAAAGGAAAATCCACAAAGAGAACTTCAGAATCAGTTTTGTGAACTAGCAAGTTATATTCAAAATGGGAGGCCCAGTAATAATCACTCTGTGCTGCTGCTCATCTCCATTCTCTGAAGAGAGCAAAGTTAGTCAAAAGACTTTTGGCTTTTTTTTTTTTTTTGGTAGCTGCTCTTTAAGTATTTTACATATTTGCATCAGTACTGTACTTTTGTCACACAGAACGATCTGCAGAAGAAAGATTTTTATAATATTCTCACTGCTTTCTTCCACTCAAGTGGCACTGCAATGGTGCTCAGTTGTTCTCCTCACACCATGAGTCACCTGGCTCCCTCCAGAGAGTCTGGAGTTGTCAAGGTTCCTCCCCCACTCTGAACTCTAGGGTACAGATGTGGGGACCTGCATGAAAAACCTCCTAAGCTTATCTTTACCAGCTTAGGTCAAAACTTCCCCAAGGTACAAAATATTCCACCCTTTGTCCTTGCCGCTACCACCACCAAACTAATACTGGTTACTGGGGAAGAGCTGTTTGGACGCGTCTTTTGCCCCAAAATACTTCCCAAAACCTTGCACCCCACTTCCTGGACAAGGTTTGGTAAAAAGCCTCACCAATTTGCCTAGGTGACTACAGACCCAGACCCTTGGATCTTAAGAACAATGAACAATCCTCCCAACACTTGCACCCCCCCTTTCCTGGGAAATGTTGGATAAAAAGCCTCACCAATTTGCATAGGTGACCACAGACCCAAACCCTTGGCTCTGAGAATAATGAAAAAACATTCAGTTTTCTTACAAGAAGACTTTTAATAAAAATAGAAGTAAATAGAAATAAAGAAATCCCCCCTGTAAAATCAGGATGGTAGATATCTTACAGGGTAATTAGATTCAAAAACATAGAGAACCCCTCTAGGCAAAACTTTAAGTTACAAAAAAGATACACAGACAGAAATAGTTATTCTATTCAGCACAATTCTTTTCTCAGCCATTTAAAGAAATCATAATCTAACACATACCTAGCTAGATTACTTACTAAAAGTTCTAAGACTCCATTCCTGGTCTATCCCCGGCAGAAAAACAGCATATCACCAGACACACAGACCCTTTGTTTCTCTCCCTCCTCCCAGCTTTTGAAAGTATCTTGTCTCCTCATTGGTCATTTTGGTCAGGTGCCAGCGAGGTTACCTTTAGCTTCTTAACCCTTTATAGGTGAGAGGAGCTTTCCCCTGGCCAGGAGGGATTTCAAAGGGGTTTACCCTTCCCTTTATATTTATGACAGGAGTTGAGACTCCAAGACCTAACTGCAGACTGAACTGACTTCATTGCATAATCAGTGGTTACACTGGACCTCAAAAACCAATCAGTTTGTCTGTCACCTTCCATTCCAGCCACTGATTCTTCAGATTCCAAGTGATAGTTTCCTTGTTTTATTCTTGTACTTTTATTACATTTTTCTCTGCCTTGATTTTTCTATTTTAAATCATTTGTATTTAAAGGTGCCTGAAAGACGCTGTATTGAAAGCCCTGGAAACCAAAGCCTGGTGTTTCTTAACAGAACAGGTTCAGCTGATAAAGCACATAAAGTGCACTCTTCCCCCACCAGCCTGACTAAACCCTGACCTAGCGCCTTCCTTTAGGGGGCAGGGGGAAATGTGGTCCCTATGGGCATTCCATCTTTAACTTCTGCTGAGGCTGACAACAAGGAAATGGACACAAATCAGACGTCAAGAATTATAACATTCAAAAACCAGTCGGAGAACACTTCAATCTCTCTGGTCACTCGATTACAGACCTAAAAGTCGCAATTCTTGAACAAAAAACTTCAAAAACAGACTCCAACGAGAGACTGCTGAATTGGAATTAATTTGCAAACTGGACGCCATTAAATTAGGCTTGAATAGAGACTGGGAGTGGATGTGTCATTACACAAAGTAAAATTATTTCCCCATGTTTATTCCTCTCCCCCCCCCCCGCCTCCCCGTTCCTCACATGTTCTTGTCAACTGCTGGAAATGGCCCACCTTGATTATCACTACAAAAGGAGTTTTTTTTCTACTCCTGCTGGTAATAGCTCACCTTACCTGATCACTCTCCTTACAGTGTGTATGGTAACACCCATTGTTTCATGTTCTCTGTGTATATAAAATCTCCCCACTGTATTTTCCACTGCATGCATCCGATGAAGTGAGCTGTAGCTCATGAAAGCTTATGCTCAAATAAATTTGTTAGCCTCTAAGGTGCCACAAGTACTCCTTTTCTTTTTGCGGATAGAGACTAACACGGCTGCTACTCTGAAACCAGTCATTGGTAGTGTCTCCTGTGATGCTGGTTGGACCCTTGTCTGTTAAGAATTAGACTGAGACCACAAAGACGTTTCATGTAAGACACCACCTTGTCTGGTGGAAGATCATCGTTACTGGGTACTGTGAAAGGTCACCTATATATAAGCAGAGCAGCTGATAGAATAGTAAAAGCTCCGTCTTGCTTCAGTTGCACTGCTGAACCACTGAAGTGTTCTGGAAATAAATCCATGTGAGACAGAAGCAAGAATGAAAACCAGAGCTCGAGGATAAAGAAAGAGCATGTTTAGGAGGAAACAAGCAAACATGGAAGCAAAGCCTGAAGGCATAACATGTGCTTTGCTGTATGGTAGCAAAGGTGGTATATGTAATCCCATTTAGTAGATTGAGTACATTTAACAGTAAAGCAAGCAAGCTTTTAACAATCCCAGTTTCTTCATCGGTCTCTGGGAAAACAGAGCAAGGCGTGTCTCACTTACCAGGAAGCAGTTAATCTGAATTTAATGGGGAAAAATGTAAATATAAAGGTCGGCATAGGTGTGGATTAAAGTTTCTCATCTGAATAACTGTCTAGATTGCAGTAGTAAGAGGTTCTGTCAATCAGAGTCAAAACAAAGGGTGAGGACAAAACAAAATGACTGCCAAGGAAGGAGTACTGTGGAAAGAGATCTGGGGGTCATAGTGGACCGTAAGGTAAATATGAGTCAACAATGTAACACTGTTGAATAAAAAAACATCATCGTTCTGGGTTGTTTTAGCAGGAGTGTTCTAAGTAAGACATGAAAAGTAATTCTTCCCTTCTACTCCATGCTGATTAGACCTCAGCTGGAGCATTGTGTCCAGTTCTGGACGCCACATTGCAGGAAAGATGTGGACAAATTGGAGAAAGTCCAGAGAAGAGAATCAAAAATGATTAAAGGTCTAGAAAACATGACCTATGAGGGAAGACTGAAAAAATTGCATTTGTTTAGTCTGGAAAAGAGTAGACTGAGAGGGGACATAAGTTTTCAAGTTCATAAAAAGTTGTTACAAGGAGGAGATAGAAAAATTATTGTTCTTAACTTCTGAGGATAGGACAAGAAGCAATTGGCTTAAATTGCAGCAAGGGAGATTTAAGCTGGACACTAGGAAAAACTTCCTAACTGTCAGAGTGGTTAAGCACTGGAATAAATTGCCTAGGGAGGTTGTGGAATTGCCATCATTGGAGATTTTTAAGAGCAGGTTAGACAAACAGCTGTCAGGAATAGTCTAGTCTAGATAATATAGTCCTTCCGTGAGTGCAGGGGACTAGATTAGATGACCTCTCGAGGTCCCTTCCAGTCCTATGATTCTATAAAAGGGAAGGACTGTATGTACTGCAAAGAAAACCTGATTAAGCTAACTAATCAACAGGACAGTTCCTTTGTGAATTAGTACTGTTGAGAAACCACTATCACTATCTGACAGGTTGTGTTTTTTTACAGAGTAAACAAAATGGATTGCTAAATGGACAAACTAATTCTGAAGTCTAAACAGCAGCCTATTCTTTCTTCTGATTTCCTAAGGTTTGCTGAA
Source organism: Lepidochelys olivacea (assembly GCF_965140295.1). Lineage (NCBI taxonomy): Eukaryota > Metazoa > Chordata > Testudines > Cheloniidae > Lepidochelys > Lepidochelys olivacea. Next base: position 11,650,522 of record NC_140419.1, read on the forward strand.
GAGGTTGTGATTCTCTGCCCTGGTTTTTCTTTGGTAAGATCAATAGATGGGATCCTTTATAGATTTATAGCGGGTGTGTGCGCGTTTCTTTGCTTTCAAATCTTTATCTCCTGGAGAAACACAGCTAATCATCTATATCGTGAGATGGTTTGGAAAGAAGTTAAATAATGGGCTGATAATAATGGAGCTGGTGAAATAGTGGGCAGTTTGGAAGCGTGGAAAGTACCATGCTAACGATGAACTATGCGTTTCTTAGGAAGTGAGGTAAGAATTTGCAGAGACTTAACTGATATTTTTAGATTTTCTGAGGCTGGTTAGATGAGCTGTCACATGCACTGTCCAGACTAGGGAAATTTCCAAAAAATCTCCTACCACCGCTAACACCAGTTCAACTCAGAGTAGATCTAACTGACATGGCCTTGCACAGAGTTTCCATCCAGGGGGGATGAAGGCAGCTTTAAAAACTGGCAGAATTGTGCTGGAAGGAGTTCTCAGAGCAACCTGTTGAATCAGCAGCTTCTCAACCTTTACTAATATTATTTATTTGTATTAGATCAGGATCACATTGTGCTAGGCTCTGCACAAACACGGAACCAAAAGATGATCCCTGCCCCTAGGGGTTTACAATCTCAGTAAAAGACCAGACAGATGGGTGAGTATAAGGAAACAATGAGAATATTGGTCAGCATAAGGCACTCCTAAACAGAAATAACCTTCCCACAAGCAGGTAGCACTGATTTTTGCACAATTGTTTCTAAATCTGCTTCTTTAGACCATTAGGAGCCTTAGTGTAGTCAAGCTTTTTATAGGCGAGATACCTAAGAAAAGCTTATAGGAGGGATTTGAAGGTGAATAATGAGGTAACATTGCAGATCATACAGGTATTGCCTTCCAAGTGTTGGGACAGCATGGGAGAAAGCATGAAGGTGTTTGAAAATTTAACAAGTGGGCAGTGGCGGATTAGCCACTAGGCCAATGGTGCCTGTGCTCAGGCGCCCTGGCCAATTGGGGGCCCCCCCGGAAAAATGGGCACCACTGTGCTCTGACCCACTCTGCCTGCCTACCTGGCACTCCTGCTGGGAAGCAGGTTGGGGCATGGGGGCTTGCCCTGTTCTCCCCGCCTGCCCGCTGCTCCTACTGGAGAGTGGAGGAAGCCCCCCAGGCACCCCTACCCTGCTCCCCGACAGGAGTGGGGCGTGGGGCAAACCACCACGCCCCAACTCCACTTCCACCGCAGGAGCACCGAAGGAAGGTGGGGGGTAGACTGCAGGCAGAAGGGGTGGGGAGGGGCCCCCTCTTGCTCTGGCCCAGAGCCCCACAAACCCCTAATCTGCCTCTGAGTGGAGGTTGGAGACAAGCATAGACAGCTAGGTAGTGACTGAGAGGTGATTGGTAAGGTGAGGACTGACTGTGAAGGGCCTTGAAAATGAATACAAACAGCTTGTGTTTGTGATAGAGAAGGGGGAGCCAGTGGAGGGATGCAAAGTGATGGGTGACATGGGAATAGTGACAGGCTAAGAAAATGACCTTTGTGGCAGCATTGTGAATGGATGTGAGCAAAGCAAGATTGTTTGTCAAGGCCGGAGAGAAGGATGTTGCAGTAATCGAGGCATGAGATGATGAAAGCCTGGATGATGGTTTTAGTTGTGGTAAATGGATAGGAAAGGCTGCATCTTAGAGATGTTATGCAGAAAGAATCAGCAGGGTTTAGATAAAGCCTGGAAGTGGGGACTTAGAGCAGTGGTGGACAACCTGCAGCCCGTCAGGGTAATCAACTGGCAGGCCATGAGACAGTTTATTTACATTGACCGTCCACAGGCATGGCCACCCACAGCTCCCAGTGGCTGCAGTTTGCTGTTCCCGGCCAGTGGGAGCTGCGGGAAATGGTAGCAATTTAAATAAATTGATTTTGAAATGATTTTGTAAAATCAGTGCCACCTCCTTGTGTGGACATTATTTCAGTTTAGGAGTACCTCATATAAATTTATATTAAAATTGATTTCTTCTTCGAGCGCTTGCTCATGTCAATTCCATTCTAGGTGGGTGCACGACCACATGCACTGTTGTCGGAATTTTTGCCTTAGGAGTATCTGTAGAACCGGCTCTGGCGCCCTCTCAGTTCCTTCTTACTGCCCCAATGGTTGCTTGGAGCGCCTTTCTCTTGCTTTGCAGGTGTGATAGTGGTTTATTAGCTACTGGCTGTTCTCTTTGTATATAGTTGACAATAGTTAGTTAGTAATTAAGTGTTAAGTGTCAGGTGTTAAGTTAGTTAGTTAGTTAGAATCTTAGCAATTACTTTGCCCTGTGGTGGGGCATGTCCCGGTCTCTGTGCTTCAAACCGCGCTCAGCATGTAAAAAGAAAAGGAGTATTTGTGGCACCTTAGAGACTAACCAATTTATTTGAGCATAAGCTTTCGTGAGCTACAGCTCACTTCATCGGATGCATTCAGTGGAAAATACAGTGGGGAGATTTATATACATAGAGAACATGAAACAATGGGTGTTACCATACACACTGTAACCAGAGTGATCACTTAAGGTGAGCTATTACCAGCAGGACAGCGGGACGGGACAGGGACCTTTTGTAGTGATAATCAAGGTGGGCCATTTCCAGCAGTTGACAAGAACGTCTGAGGAACAATGGGGGTGGAGGGCGGGAGTAAACATGGGGAAATAGTTTTATTTTGTGTAATGACCCATCCACTCCCAGTCTCTATTCAAGCCTAAGTTAATTGTATCCAGTTTGCAAATTAATTCCAATTCAGCAGTCTCTCGTTGGAGTCTGTTTTTGAAGTTTAGTAAGCCTATGCCTGTTAGTGACCCCTACAGCAGTTGCCTAAAGTGTTTGCAGGAGTCACACGTGAAAGAAAAGTGCAGGATCTGCAAAAATTTTAGGCCAAGGACCCAAAGACTAAGTCGTTTCATAAGTCGACACAGCTCTTTGTCGCGGTGGCAGACAGAATGCATCTGCTCTGCATCTTCCTGCATCTGCTCAGAGAATTTCATTGTGGATCACCATCTGCATCAGGTTTTGCTATGAACAGGCAAAAGTGCCACCGCCAGTGATTGTCACTGCCCATTCAACTGGAGCCCAAGCCTCATCGGCAGCCTTCCTGGCCCAGGTGCTGATTGGAGATGTTGGCAGGGCCGCTACCTGCTCGTCCATCCATACGTTCACATCCCATTACACGATCATGCAGCAGGCCCAGGATGATGGTGGCTTTGGTAGAGCAGTATTGGAAGCCACACAACCGTTAACTCTGACCACATCCAGCGATACAGCTTTTGAGTCACTTATAATGGAATCAACGTGAGCAAGCACTTGAAGGAAAAAGCGGTTACCTAGCATTCGTAACTGTTCTTCAAGATATGTTGCTCATGTCCATTCCATTACCTGCCCTCCTACCCTTCTGTCAGAGTTACCGGCAAGAAGGAATTGAGAGGGTGTAGGGCCAGCTGTGCCTCATATACCGGTGCATGAACACGAGACTCCAGAGGGCGCCAGAGCCGGCCCTATGGATACTGGTAAGGCAAAAAATTCTGACAGTGGGCATGCACACACCTAGAATAGAATGGACACGGGCAACACATCTTGAAGAACAACAATTAGGAAAGGTAAGTAATCGTTTTTTCTTACTGACACACTAAACCACTCTAAGGCATTCTTACTCTGAAATAAGAGTGGTGGCACCAACTGAACTAAATCAAGTTTCTAAACCTATTGAATTAAATCTGTAATTTTCTTGTCGACAAGGCCCCAGTATCTGAAGCCACTGATGTTACATGGAGTTGGATGAAAATGTTTGTAAAATATTATCACTGGTGAGGGTAGAGAATTCTGATTTAGTAGTGTTTCATATCCTTTTTGCATGGATCCCAATGACTAAACAAACTACAAGGTAACAGAGAATCAAGTTCTGCGTGTTTCACTTTCCCCGTCTGCAAATGAAGATACTTTCCTGACTCGCAGAGGAGTGGAGGATACATTTTTTGGTAAGATGTTTTGAGATTCTTAGGTGGAAGGACAAAGAATAATGAGGCACTTAAATACCTTTCAGGATCTGAGGCATATTATATAATCAGTTAAAATGAAAATGGAATTTTCCAGGGCTCTATCCATGTTAAATGTTCATACGCTTTTTTTCCTTTTTATTTACTAATATGCTAGTCTAGTGTTCCGCAAAGCTCCATTTTGAAAGAGGATAAAAAGGGCTGTGTTCCTTTGAGGCCCGTATCCTGTTAGTGATCCCCACCCACAACTGAAGTTTACCATCAGGAGGTGGAGTTGAGAGAAACTTTTTAAGGGAACCAGCTTGGATGGGCAGAGTTGCCTTATCTGCAGCAATTTTTACATCCTCGTGACAATTTCCCCCTTTTATGAAAGGTGGTTAAGCAACTTCTTCTGCAGTCGTCTAGTGCCTCTCTGAACAAGGTTTTTTCTTTTCTGGTAAAGAAAAACAGAGTTGAATCCAGTCTTGATCTGTTACCTTTGAAGTTTGCAATGGGATCACTCATTAAATGCAAGGTAAATATGTTCCTGAATGACACCTGTCCATTGAATAAATGAAGGACAGATGTCTTCAACTGAGAAGCACACGTGTGTTCTTTACAACCAGGACACAGTTATTAAAATATCAGGCTTGTTAGCTGAGTCAGTTGGTGAAGTAAGGGATGTGCATAAACATTTCCGTTGTCATGACTCAATGCAATGTAAGCAATGAACTGCTTTTTTACAGTGTATATTGTGTTTTATCAAGTCATTTATCAATACTACAGTAGTATCATGTCAGAAAAATATGAGGGTTGGTTAACCCCAAAGCCTGGCCCACATACTATGACTGTGAAATCCTCTTACTAAATACCTAAGACTCAGTTACGCCTATTATGAGGCAGAACTGTGCTGGAAAGGGGAAAGAGGCAGGTGCACCACCCAAGTATTATGGTCCTACTCAGGATTGCACTATAATCACTTTGTAGTAGCTATGTAGCTTCTGTGTACTCCACTGAAGAACTTCTGGCTCAGTTAGCATGTTGGGACAGCATACAGTGGGAGGAGTTATAACCTAATAAGCAGCCTTTCATCCTGCTGTTCACCACTGCCACAAGCCTAGTACAGGCTATGGTAATGGAGGGTATGAGTAAGAGCAGCTCTCATAGGTGCCCTAGCCTGTGTTGAAACTGACATGTTACCTGGCAGCCCTTGAATAGGGGAGGTGCAACCTATTTGCCCCTTTGTCCCTACACCAGGGATGAATTCACCCCTCAGTACTGGGGTCATTAAAGCTTTGAGAGGTATATAATAGGCTTGATTCTCCTCTCTCATATACCGGGTTTACACTGGTGCAAATCCACTAACTTCAGTGAAATTACTCCTGTTTCTTACCAATGTGAGAGGCAAATAAGCCCCAGTGGTAATGGGGAGCATGGTGAGCAGGTGTCCGTAGCTACACATGTGCAATGGTAGCAGCCAGTGTTCCTGCCAATGTAATATCCTGGCATTCAGAACATGGGGCTGACCGCAGATCCCTCATCCTACACATACATGCTGCTTCCCTGGCTGTGGGCCACCCCATGCACTACACTGCTGAGCACCAGCAGAAAAATGAAGGCTGGGCCCTGGGACACTGATGAGGGGGCTTTCTTGCAAGCTCTCCACTCCCGTAAAGCAGTTGTAAGTAACATATCACTCAGGAACAAGAAAGAGAGGGAACTCGGGCGCGGGCCATAATTTGACTGCTGGCATTCAGGAACGCAAAGGCTTTGTAGTCTATATTGGTTCCACTTGGCTGGGAGTGAGTGAGAAATGTTGGCTTCTCTCCTGAGTTTCAAAGAGGGTGCCAATTAGGAGCAGTTGTTATGGCAATTGTCCTGAGATCATAAGTTGTACTGAGATCATACATGTCATATCACAGAATCTTTCCTTTTCCTTTTTCTCCTGTTTTTGTTTCCCTCTTACTCTGTGGCTCACCTAATATCCAGCGTCTATGTCAAGGTCTGTTCTAGGGAAACAAAATAATCATCAATATACAAGAAAATAATTTAAATCCAGTGTCATGTGTTTAGCAAATCTATTTCTGTCTCAAAATTCTGTAAATAAATTCAATTTTTAGTTTTACATTGCGGGATTATTACTTAACAGGTATTCATTGTTAATGGGAGGGCATCAGATGTAGCATAAACATCAGCTGTGATGCATAGCTAATTTCTTCTTTGAAACAGAATAGTTGTGGTGATAATTAAGCTTCTCCTTTTGGTACCTGAGCTGTAGTTCATTCAGTTTTACTGTTTATATCCACCTCATGTAGGCTTTATACAAACATAATTCATTTTAGAAACGGATTCAATAGACTGAGCATTATTTTCCCACTAATACAGTACTACTGGCAACAAAATACTGCTCTCCTTTTTGTAAAGGAGATGGGGCTGCCTCTCAACCTAAGTAACTTTTAAGGGGAGAATCTAAATTAGAGTGAGTTGGCTATAACACTTGGTTTGACTTGGGCTTGTCTGTGAACCAACACTGGTTCATGTGAACAGTTGACAGGCACAAAAACTGTTCAGCAGTGTTTTTTTAAAGGCATTTTTGCTCTCTCTGGACAGCTATTAAATTTCTGAAACTGTTCTTTGTGTTGTACTTCAAATTCTCAGGTTCATTGGGACAAGTCACATAGTACTCTCTCATATGGCCACATCTGGTTGCTCAGTACTCGTGTGAACGTCATGCAAACATGAACCTACCAAATCCATACTTGCTTATGAGTTCATGCAAAATTCAACCATGCCAAAGTGCATTACAATTGAATCTGAAGCTTTACAAACTTCAGGGCCTGCAAACCCATAGCAGCCAGTTCTGATGCAAAACAATACCAAATCTTTGTAGAACAGGCCTTAGAAAGGATTGCTAAATCTCAGCTATAAGTGTATAAATGGGGTAATGACATGGTATGAAAAAGGATGATAAACCCTATTCTAGTCACATCCTTTTCTCAAATCCCATCCTTAATCATACTCTTTTCTGGAGTTATCCCAAGAGCTCTTTCTCTTTAAATTCTCTGACGTCAGAGATGCGAATCCATAGCAACTGTCTGTCATGTTGGATCAGTCCATGGAAAGTGGGAAAGAAATTGCTCCTGTGCAATCAAGGCTTCAGTGTGAGTAAATACAAGGGATGCATTTATTTTGTGACTTTCTGGATGGATTTTAAAAGCAATATTGGCAGCAGCAAAAGGAAACTGCAAGTATTGAATCTCCTGTAATGTGCATACTGTTTTATTTGGTGGATGCATTTAATAAGCTAGGTCAGTGGTTGCTGCAGCTGCTGTTCAGGGGGAATATTTTAAAGGCAAGAGGGAAGCTCAGATTCTATACTGCCATGATGCATCAGAAATCCAGCCTGGAGACAAAGTCTCAGTGCCTGCCAGTTTTCTTGATAATGTTAAAAGGTGGAGTCAGTATTAACAAACTATCTGCAAACCCAGCCAATATGTAAATACTTCTTTTGTATAGAATTTCTTTAACTGTTTATGTAGAGATTTAGAGGGGCTGTCACCAGTTTGATGATGGCCCTTAAAAATTGTCATACCCACTGAAATAAAAGCATGCATCACACTTAACATGTACCTAGGTGCCTATCTCACGCTAAGGGGTAAAGCTGGAGATGCCTTGTGTGCCAATGCAAGGGCCAAAACAGCTTTAAACAGAGTTGCTATAGGCAAAAGTGGTGTAAAATCTGCATAGGGATACTCCACAGTCTCCTGGGTGCCATTGAAGTCTCAGTGGTTGGTCTCTGCAGATCAGCGCAGAGAGGAGGAATGGGGGAGTGATAGTGGCATACTTTGCTGCGCCTTGCATTACCCCGCAGTAGATAGATATGGCTGGGCTCTGAGGATGCCCCAGGCCTGCCTTTCTGGTTGAAGTGAGGATTCTACTCCTACCACCTTCACCCTGTTTTCCAACAGTTCCCCCCCCCCCCAATAAGCTGGCTGTTTGGGTTTTTCATGTAATATTAGAATGTTGTCCAAAATTACAAATGCATACAGGTGTGGTATACTTCAGTAGACATGCCAGGTAGCAAATTAAATTTATATGGGGTGCTGAGCAAGAAAATAATTTATTGGCTCATGTGCATGTAGGTTTACACATGTTTACAGCTCAGTGTTAGCCAGTTAAAAACTTGCATGTAGATGTTATGCATGAGATGCACAAGTGAAATTGTAGTTGCTAGTCTGCACTAGGTCTACGAAAGAAGACAGATACGGTGTACTAAAGGAAGCCTTTAGAGAGGTTCATACTGGGGTGACCAGATGTCCTGATCTTATAGGGACAGTCCTGATTTTTGGATCTTTTTCTTATATCAGCTCCTATTACCCCCCACCCCGTCCTGATTTTTCACATTTCCTGTCTGGTCACCCTATTCCATATTATATACTGACTGTGTATGCAGGCATATGACACCTTTTCCCTAACCTGAAGGCAAGCACTGTGTGGCTTAAAAATATGTCTCTCATTCCCCCAAATTGGTCCACTAAAAGATATTATCTACCTGGAATATTATCTACCTGGAATAAACAGGGCCAGAGCTTCCTTGTACCCAATGTAATGGTCCCGGAGCTGCTAGGCACATTACTCCCAGTGGGGCTGCACGCTGAACCGTTTGCGCCGTGAGACACGTTAAACACGCATGTAGACGCTCTGCAATAATGAAGCCCCCGAGAGGTCACGCGCAGGTCGGGCCACACCCCGCTGTAAACGGGGTGGGGGAAGGGGAGCGGCGCTCCGGATTAAAGATGTAGCGCGGGGACGGGGCCCGCTGCCACATGGCGCAGCTTCGCGCGTGCACGGGCGGGCCACGCGGCGGCGGCGGCTCCCCGCTACCAGGAGCAAGCCCGCTATCCGTGCCCCGGAGCTGCCCCGCCCCTTGGACTGTACTATTCCACCGCGGGCCGTACCATTGTGTGGCGGCGGGGCGGGGCTGCTGCAGCCCCGCCGGAATTAGCGGAGGCAGGCGTAGCAGGCACGGCTGGTTTGTCAGCGGCCAGCTCGGAAGGCGCGGCTCCCCCGTCTCTCTTCTTCCTTCTGTCCTCCTCCCCCCCCCCGCCCGCCGGGCCATGCGCGGTCCCGCCCGGCGTTAGGAGCGGCCCGGAGCGCGGTTGGCTGGCAGGGAGCTCCCTCAGGTAAGCGCGCCCCGCGGCCTCCCCTGCTCGCCGGCGGGCCTGGGCAGCGACTCTCCCCACGCAGGGACCCAAGGGGGCCGCCAACTGGGGCGGGGCGGCGGTGGCGGCCGCGCCCCCCCCCCCTCCGTCCCCCAGGGGTGGCCGGGCCTGGTGCGGTGCGCGCGCGCAGAGGCCTGCGGAGGGGCAGCGGCGCCCCGCGCTGGAGGTTGCGGGGGGCTGAGGTGGCGGCCCCTAAGGAGAGTGTGTGTGTGTGTGGGGGGGTGTTCTTGGGTGTGGCCCCTAGGCGGGGGAGGGGGGGCGTTTGGAGGTAGGTGGGGAGGATCCCCCTTGTTGCGGGGAGTGATGCGGTCCTTTGGGGCTGAATAATCTGGGGAGGAGGCTGGTGGGCGGGGGGGGGGGGTGACTGGAGAACAGCCTCCCCCCAGGGGTGAGCGGGGAGTCTCCTCGCCTCCAGAGAGGCGGGCGCGGCGCCCTCCTGTCTTGTGAGCCAGAGGGGCAGCAGGCTCCCCCGCCCCGGGGAGCTGGGGGCTGAAGCGCTGATGGCCTGCGGTGTTCACGGAGGCTGCGGTTGTATTGAATTACTCATTTTCCTGGAGGGGCGAAGGGGATCTGTGGCGCTGGGGGAAGCCCAGCCGCCGTGAGAGTGTGTTTTTTTTTTGTTTGTTTTTTTTGTTTTTTAAAGAAGGATCGTGTGGTCCCTGGGTCTTTCAAGCCAAATGCCACTGAAGCAATTGACTTGTTTCAGACCTTATCAACGTGAGAGGCCCTAAGTGTTCCAGACCTTAGCCCTGCATTTCTGTGGGGTAGGAAGTGGGGCTGAACTGAACAAGGTCGCTCCTTCTCTCTAGAACAGGCAGCCTGAAGCTCCAGTAACAGCATCTCTCCCTGAAGCATAAGCAGAGTGGTTCGTGTTCCTAACAATAACTGGTTTGTTGTTGACATTCCTAGGTGGGAAATGTTTCAGAACTGCAGACTGAAGTGTTATAGTGTGTTATATTCAACAAATGATAACGTTAATCAGAGAAACACAGAGGAACAAGATACCCTCTGGCTAGGGAACCCACTCTGTACTAGGAAGTCGTTGCCATGTTGCTGGTAATGGTTATCAATATTCAGTATTGAAAATGATGTATTCAGTATTCAGTTCAGTATTGAAAATGATGTTACTGTTGATGCAGATAGGGTATTTCGCCCTTTGAGTTATGGTCCTGAAAATGGCTGTCACACCAACACTAGCAGTTAAGCCTACCCCTTCATTGTCAGTAACAGATCAATTTCCTATTACCCATTTTCTATTTTTAGATATATGGAATAGACAGGGAAATCTCCCTTCTTCCTGAAATGTAAGACAGTGACTTATATTTGTTTTTTTTGGCATTTAGCAAAAGTATACTCTATCAATGGAACCCCATACTTTCTTTTCTATGGGGGGATTATAACATAGGGCTAAACTGAAAGTATCACTCCATGTCTCCAGGAAAAGTGCTTGCAGCTCCTTTCTGTTAAGTACAATACACATAAGCCATTTAATTATCAACTCTGTCGAGCTATGTTGCTAACTTTGAGAACCAAATTCCTTTCTTCCACAGAAACTTGGTGTTATCCTAGGGATAAAAGTAAATATTAACACCCAAGATTTTGAATCTTGTAAAAAAGTTATAGGAAATTTTGGTTTGGTTTAAATTGGAAAAAAATTGCCAAAAACCTTTCATGTGGTTGAGCATCAGCAAATTGAAAGTTATGCAGCTTTAGTGCTACTTGTGTTAATCCAAAAGAGGTTTCTTGCCTGCCCTGCTGTGCTAGGGCGAGCTCCTGCAGAGTTACTTAGGTTCACAGTGGGAGAGTAGAAAAAGGAAAGTCTGCTCACAGAATTCCATTAGATATGTTGAGAGTGATGCAAAAAAGATGTATAGTAATATGTTAGTGGAGAGAGCTATTAGTTAATGTTGGTGTACCCAGTTGGCTTACTATGAATTGCATATGCAGTTCTGGTCTGCAGTAACAAAAAATCTTGATAAAGCATGCACTTTCAGTTGGTTAAGTCCTTTTAACGGGATGTACATTTTTAGTGTTTGTTGCAACAAGTTCATGTGGGAGGTTTATGCACAACCTAACCCTACAGTGCTATTTGTCAATCAGTTTATATTTCTACAGGGTTACCTTTTCTTTATTTAGGGGAAAAGTATGTGAACAGACTAAAAACAAATGGAGAAAATCTATGTAGAAACGTTTTAGTATTTCTGTAATATGAGACTAGTAGTATGACCAAATTAAATTTAAATTGAAAAAAGCCCTGAGGTGTATAATATCTTGTTTTTAAACCAGTGAAAGAGTATTGCCCCAGTTCTCATAAATACATATCTGAAGTACATACTTTGTATGATTACACATGCAAATTATGAAAGCCTTGATTTGAGATTCAAAATTAGCTGTATATTGAAAATCCTATCCTTATGTCAGAGGTCCAAAGCACGCTACCAGATTTCCTGTTTAGCCCGGTTTTCAGGACTTGGGATGTTTTATTGAGTAATGATCAGGTCATTAAATACTACATTGTTGGCCACAGTGTTTATATAAATTTAATTCTGTATACTTAATTTTAGCCTTTTCATTATCTAAATTTACTACTTGTTCCCTAGATAGCTTTATCTGCTGTTTAATTTGTCTGATTATCTATTCTCCTGAATTCTGAAAAACTGGGATGATTGTTGTGATTCTTAGAAGTCTCCCTGGAAAAACTTAAAAAATATTTTTGGTCCGTAAAACTGTGTACGTACATTGGGTGGCACTCTTGTAAGAAGGATTCAGAGTAGCAGCCGTGTTAGTCTGTATTCGCAAAAAGAAAAGGAGTACTTGTGGCACCTTAAAGACTAACAAATTTATTTGAGCATAAGCTTTCGTGAGCTACAGCTCAGCTTATGCTCAAATAAATTTGTTAGTTTCTAAGGTGCCACAAGTACTCCTTTTCTTTTTGTAAGGAGGAGTGTTACATCTTTAAGGAATGCTACAAAGCTGTATGACTGTAAAAATGTTAAAGGTGATATTGGAAATTGGTTAGTCTCTAAGGTGCCACAAGTACTCCTTTTCTTTTTGGAAATAAATATAAAACTTGTACAGCATATTGTAAATCTTACTCAGTTGTTACGGTCTTCTCTGCCAAAACTGTAAATCAGGCCCTTGAATAAGTCCTAAGGCAGGGTCAGTTGATTTGCTGCTTCTAATTTTAGAAGTCAGTTCAAAAAGCCTTGTCAAATCGGTAAGAAATCTAGTGTCTGTGGTGAAGTGACATTTGATGCTTTCATTATTGTGCAGCATAAACATTTACCTAGAGAGGTTCAATGCTTTTGCAGAGCATTTTTTTTCTTCAGAACAGTTAATCTTGTTAATATCAATGGATAGGTTAATGCAGACCCTGAATGACTTTAATTAATTTTTATAAAGCATGGATAACACTACAGTAATCTTGGACAATTTAAAAATTCTCTCTAGAGCCCACCAAAAAATGAACACCTCCCCCCCCCTTCATATGACGGATTAGGTTTGAATCCCTTATTTAATCTTTCTTAAATATATAGTTTGGTATACTTATCTGTCTGTGTGTGTCTTCGTGGGTGTGAAACTTCTGTGTTTTGCAACCTAGTGTTTTGTAATAGGATTTGTGTGAAAGATGTCAGAGAACTAATTGTTTAAGGCAAAATGAAATTTTGCGGTATCTGATACTGAGTATGGTAGAGTATAATAAAACTTTCCAGATTGCATACAGCAGTGCTCTTCTATAAAGTCTGTTTTCATTTTAAAAAAAAATCTCTCCTGTTATGCAGAACTTTCAAAAGGTGGCCTGAATGTAGAGCATGCTGCAGTGTCTGAGTTTGCAGAGAGCCTGAAACAAATGCTCTGAAATTTGAACTGCCCTGTTCATTTCATTGAGTGCTAAGTCAGATGTCAGTGATACTTTAAATGTCAGTGTTGTTTTAAAGCTAATCAGAGATAGTAAGCAAAGAGAGGAAGTATCACATTATGAAGATCTACACTAATATTTGCCAAAGAGCATGGCTACACTTGCAGATGTAGAGCACTTTGAGTTAAACCAGCCTTCAGGGAGCGCAGTAGGGAAAGCGCTGAAGTCTGTCCACACTGACAGCTTCAGGCACACTGGTGTGGCCACATTTGCGGCACTTGCAGCGACATTGGGAGCGGTGCATTATGGGAAGCTATGCCAGTATGCAAGTGACTGCAGCATGCTTTTCAAATGGGTGGGGTGGAGTGTGACAGGGAGTGTGTTGTGTGTATGTAGGGGGGGAGGGAGTGGGTTTTTGGGGGGCTGAGAGCATGTCAGCATGCTATCTTGTATATTCAGACAGCAACAGACCCCCCCCCTCTGTCTCTCACAGCATTCCACACTAATGGTTGCTTTGTCTCGGAGCCGATAAGTAGCAAAGGGCATATCCGCATTCCTGTAGCAATTCAAAAACAATGAAGAGAGTGGCCACTTGACTTAAGGGGATTATGGGTTGTTTCTGGAGGCTGATCAGAGCGCAGTAATGCAACACCTCATTCACATTGACGCCCGGGTGTTTCAGCCAAGACACAGCAAGCGTTAATCTTCTCGCTGAGGTGGAGTACCAGGAGCGTTCTAGCCGTGGAGTCAGAGTGCTTTACGTGCCTTGCCAGTGTGGACGGGTAGTGAGCTAGGGCACCCAGGGCTGCTTTAATGCGGGCTAACTTGCAAGTGTAGCCAAACCCAAAGTTTGAGACTGGAAGGACTGGGGATGGAGGTGGAAGAGCAGAACTAAAAATTAATAGGGGCAAACCCTTAATCACAGACGATAGGATTTTTGGGACAGGGGAAGGGATTGGTTTCATTTCTCTGAAGAGGGACTTGACTTTCAAAAGTTTGAGAAATGTTAACATATCTTAAGGCACGTCTTCACTGGCAACGTTAAAGTGCTTTAATGTGGCTTGTGTAGTCGCGGCATAGCGCTGAGAGAGAGAGCTCTCCCAGTGCTCTAAAAAACCACCTCCATGAGGGGCGCGGCTACCAGCACGAGTGCACTGTCTACACTAGCATATTACAGCGCTGAAACTTGTTTTTTTCACACCCCTGAGTCAGAAAGTTGCAGTGCTGTAAAGTGCCATTATAGACAAGCCCTAATTCAATTACTAAAATACCTACAGTATGTCACTGGGTGAAATGTATGCAAAGAGTTAGAAAGGAGAGGGAAGAATCGTAAGATGGAAGGGACCTCAAGAAGTTATCTTGTCCAGTCCTCTGCACTCATGGCAGGGCAAATATTATTTACGGCTCAATTAAATGCCCCAATTAAAAGATTGAGATTCTTTCCCCCATCTAGCGCATGAATTTAGACAAACTTTGTTCACCAGTTTGAAGAAGCCATTGCTTTTCCCCCTCCTTCAGATGTTGGATCTCAGACAAGTGTTAATCATAAATTTTAGCACAAGGCAACTACTTCAGGCTAATTATGCACAAAGCTCAGCACTGCCATTCTATAGTATCAAAAACTATAATTTTAAGTTTAAATTTCTATTTAATACGATCCTTTACAAATAAAAATTGAGGTTAGTTTTCACGTGCTTCTTAAATGAGGTTGAGGAAACAGGAGCAACTCCTGATGGTCACATTCTGCTTCTATATTTTCAGTGGGCAAGTAGGCCCATTATGGTAAAATGCAGGAGCCACGGGACACTTTCTTCTTTCTCATCCCACAAAGAGGAGGAAGATTCAGGATCCTCAGAGGATAGAACAAATAGTTTTTATCGAGTAGCTGGTAGCATGCATATCTTTTTCCTCTTGCCCAGCTGTACATAGTAGGGTATAAAATTATAGGAAACCTAATTTGCAGACAAAGAGTAACATTTACTTCAACAGTTTGCCCCTTAAAAATACCAACCAAGACATGAATTTTAAGTGATGTAACTTGTGTATATAGAAGTTTTTGGGACTAAAAAGTGCAATCTATATACAAGATACTCCATATTAGAAAACCAAAAATTGGCAGCTATGCTGTTTAAAAACCTCCTGCACTAAAAACTCTCAATCATGTTATGAAAGATTCATATCTGTGCAGCTAGATATGTTTCCCCAAGTCTTAAGCTACTACTGAAGAGAGTGCATTGGAGAACCTTAAATAGTTCAGAATTGCATATATCTTTTTAAATGTTTACAACTGCTTTCTGTTTACCAGTACCTTATAGCATTCTGACCCAAAGCAATTAAAATCCTGTTCTAACTTCCAGACATTAAGAGCCATGACTCAGGCTCACTGGGCTTGGGCTAAGGGGCTGTTTAACTGTGTTGCAGACATTGAGACCACAGCCTGAGGTCTAAGACTCTCCCACCTTGCAGGGCCCTAGATCCTGGGCTCCAGGCTGAGCCTAAACATCTACACTGAAATTAAACAGCCCCTTAGCCCAAGTCCAAGTCAGCTGGTATGAGCTGGCTGCAGGTTTTTAATTGCAGTGTAGACAGACATATGATATGAGTAAGGCCCTAACAAATTCATGGACCATTTTGGTTAATTTCACAGTCAGTATTTTAAAAAGTTATTTTCACAGTTTCAGATGTTTAAATGTGGGGGTCCTGCCCCAAAAGGGAGTTGTGGGGGATCACAAAGCTATTTTAGGTCCGTCATGGGATTGCCACCCTCACTTCTGCACTGCTGCTGGCAGGGATGTTGCCTTCAGAGCTGGGCAATGCCCAGCTCTAAAGCCAGTGCCACCGCCAGCAGTAGTGCAGAAGTGAGGGTAGCAGGGTATGGGGGGGGTCATCACTTTTTGCAGGGCTACAGCTGCTAGTCCTAGTAGAGCTAGGGAGGGATGGGACTTTCTCTTCCCTTGCATGGGCTGGGACCGGGTCAGACGCCCCTCTGAGACGGAGCAGGATTAACCTTTTGTGGGCCTGGTGCCAAACATATATGCGGGCTCCCATAGGGGCAGTGGAACATGGCGTGCGGAGGTCGGTACCTGGAGCGAGGGGCTGGCCAGGGGCAATGGGAATCTATGCAGCCTTGTGCAAGGGCACTGTTTACAAACTGTCAGCTGCCAGATGCACACCGGCTCGCCCGGCCCTGTGCTGCCAGTGTGCTCTTACCCCTTGGGGGGCGAGCCCATGCTGTGCCGCCCAACACTCCCTGACTCCCTTTGCCCAGCTCCCCCTGCTCAGGGACCTCATACAGACCCCTCTGCCCAGAACCCCCCAAAACCCCACCACCACATATGCCCAGCACCACTCCACTGCAACTGCTCAGCACTCCACATAGAACCCCCACTCGCACCCCAACACACACAGATCTCCCACAGTGTCCTTCCCCACAGCCTCACCACCACAACTACACAGTGCCCCACACAGACCCCCCAAAACGCAAACATCCCTCAGAGACCTAGTCCCCCATGCCCTGCCCCAGCCGCACTCATCGGCCCTGCTGGGAGGTGACTGCGTCTGCTAGGCTGAGCTGGCAGTACTGCCTGGGCTGGTCCTGGGGCAGGAAATCACTCCGGTTCAGCTCCTCGAGAGCAGCACAATCAGCCAGGCAGAGGAGGAGCAGGGCCTGCCTGAGCCGGGTTCCCTCAGGTCCTACTTGTCTGGAGGGGCCCAGCCATGCCCCCCCACACTGTACCCCCTCCCTCCTGGCCAAGACTGGGTCAGCTTCTACACCAGTCTCAGACGGCTTGGCTCCAGGGAGGCAGGCGGGGCCCCACAGGTGGTGGGCAACATAGAGTGCTGGGATCCTTTCTGGAACTGCACTGGGGTCTGGCCTGGGGTGGAGATGAGCCCTTAGTTGGTGGGCTGAGAGGAGCAAGTGGTGGGAGAGGCCAGGGAGTAGAGAGGAGCCCTTGGGTGGCTGGTGAGCAGGCCAAGAGGAGCGAGCGGTGGGCGGGGTGAGGGGCGGAGAGGAGCCAGTGGGCAAGCATGCCTTTGGGGTACAAGCAGGCCAGGGCCTCTTCTGAGCATAGGCATGGCGCCACTGGCACCATTATAAACGCGGCACTGCTCTGGGAACCTCCCCTAGCTGCAGGAAGCTCTGCGGCTGCGCTGCCTCCATACTCATTGAAGATGGTGTATCCGTGGAGCTGCTTCTTCTGTGGTGATGGTTGCTTTATTTATAAAAGGGCATTTTTATTGCAAATAGAATTTAAGGATTATTTGTAACTTTTAAGTACATCAGGAAGTCAGTGACTCTGGTTACTCTTTACATCATAATATAGCAAAGAGATTGAGGAAATTTGCAGAGTCTAAATGATTTTTTCTCTTATCACAGAAATTTGTGGGAAAATATATATCATTAGGATAGTGACAGTGGATTGCTGTCAGAGGTTAAAAAATTTGTGGAAATCTTCGACAGCAGTAAGTCACTAAGACTGGTGGCGTTAATCCAAGAATTTTGAAACAATTGAACAACAGCAGTAGCTGAGCCCTAATTTAAAAACAGATACCACTGACACAGTGATATGAATGTCTAGGTAACTGTCAGGATTCAAGAAGGGTCAGAGTCATGGCATGGAAAAACTCATTTGCCCAGAGGGAGTACATATTTTGTCTCATGCTATACTGGAATAGGGGCTCTTGACTCCTTTGCTCTGTGTGTTAGGGGTGGGGAACAAGCGGTGGAGCAGTCCAAGTATTGCTGCTCCTTTAATATGAGGGTAGGAAGCTGAGCAGTCTCTGAGCTGCTCACTACTTTTTTCAGGAGAGGTGGGAGAGAGTGGAGCGTCAAGAGCTACTGTCCTTTTGCAGAGCAAGAGAGAAGGAGTGGTGCTGATGCAGCATCTCCTTTGGAGAGGAGATGAGGGAAGACCAGGGAAGTGGAGTCCTTAATGCCTTTTTTGAAGGAGAGGGAGAGCAATGGTGTATGTGGGAGAAGTGTTGCTGGGAGGCTGAGGGCATCCTGCACCTCCCAGAGCCTTTCAAAGAGACAGCAGGTCCCAATATTCATTTAATGGGTAGATTTATTTTATCTGAAGGCGGGGGAGTGGTCTCAAATTCATTAATGGTGATGTGAGTAAAATACCAGATGTAATGAATTTAGGAGAGCCCAGAATTCATTTACTGTGGTGTGTGTGTGAGAGAATGAACTAGATGGGTGTTATGGTTGACTTTATAATATTGTACAGTAAGTGGTTTATGAGAGTCCTACCCCTTCTGAAGCATTACGAACAACCACTGCTGGAGGCAGGATGCAAGGATGTTTTATTCTAATACAGTTCCTGTATGAACAATGATTATTTATTAAAAGAAGTGTTATGTGCTGAGCCTGATTTTTCTGAGGTGCTGAGCACCAACAGCCCCCATTGATTTCAGTTGGAGTTTTGGGTGCTCGAGACTTCCTATAATCAAGGCCCACAAAATGTAAGAGAAGCTTATGTAAATCAAAACTGGTGTGAGCAAAGATTATATGGATACAGTACATGTTTTCCCTAAAAGTGTGACATGTCCTAAATGCAGAAGTTCAAAAACCAGTTTACTACAACTTCATGATTTTTCTTGCTTTATAAGTTAGGAACATTACTTCACCTTGAAGAAGCTAAGTTGAAATGTCATCTTCTTTGAAATTGATTGGAGTTTTACTTATCTTTACAGAACAATACTTTATTAAATTATTTAAACACTGATGGTTAGCTCTGTCATGTCAAAGACAGAATCCTTAGTTTGCAGTTTTTAAGTGTCTAGTCTGGTGACCCCTTATGAGTTCTTTCCTTGTGTGATTAAAGGTTTGCAGCCTCAGACCCAAAAGGTCTCCTTTAGAATGTAAAATAGTAATCAGACTTGCAATGTGACTCTCTTTTTTCTGAAACAAGAAACCATAAGACTTCCTTTTTAAAAGTTGTTGGTCTACTAAATGGTTTATTCTTTTTTTTATTCCCAGATGACTGTTACCCATTCAAACTTTAAAAATTGCATGTAACATTTTACTATGTCCATTCATACTTTGTTTAGATTATGTGAGGAATGTTGTGAAAGGACTTGTTTTTTTCTGCAGCCTTTTTTCAAAATATTTATGATTAATAAGCTTTTCTGTGAAGCTCATCATCATAGGACCTGAGAATATCTTCAACATTAACAAATGTATCCTTCTAAAGCAACCCTTTGTGACAGGGAATTGAGGCACAGAGATTAAATGATTTACCCAAGATCGTACCAGAAATCTTTGGCACATCTAAAATAGAACCCAGATCACCTGAGTCTCAGATTGGTGTATCTTAACCACAAGGCCATCCTTCCTGTCAACTTTATGCAAGCAATCACGCTAATTTTTGACCTATCAAGTGAGTTAGCTGTACATAATAGTTGAGTTGAGGGGAAACTGAATGTTGCCCACAATCTTAGTGAAACAGTAGTGCACTCGTCTTAGAAAAAGTTAGGCTAATAGCTACTTTTCTGCAGTTGAAAGTGTTTAGATACAAGGTTAGAATATACTAAATTTATATAATTTATCTTTTTATCAGATACCTACTGTCCAAAGGTAGAGTTCAAGATGGGGTGGGTGGTACTATCAAATTCTAAGGGGCATTCCAGGAGAGAGAAGGCTTGGCAGGCACTGGGGATTCCTAGAACCTGCTTGGGGTCTTTGTCTTCCATAACAGTATCTGTGTAGTAAGTTTCTGACAGATCTGAAGCTCCAGTTTCCTCTAGCTGGTGGAAAGTAAAAGAAACTTCATCTCCTTTCCTCCTGCTACACAGCTTCCTGAGTATTGCTGGGAGGAGCAAGAGCTCTGTTACTCTACTCCTTCCCTCAGAACCTCCTGGCTGCTGCAAAGACATAGGGAAGAAAGATATGTCTGCTATTCCACCCATTCCCAGTCTCTATTTTTTGGGTCATTCTCCTCTGTGAATAAGTTCATGCTCGTTCTCCAATGTGAATAAGTTTGCTGTTGCTCGTAGGTATATGCAGTTGAACATCTGCAGAAATTGATGTCATTGGTTCCTATGCTCACTAGAGAGTTTCCTGCTTGAGTGTGGGTGAATGGATTTTTGGATCCCTGTATGTTGACATAACTAGAACAAAAAGTGTGAATAACCTATTTAAATCTAAAAATTTCAGTGAAACCTCTTTAGAATTCCCTAGCCTAAAAATCTTGACCAGTAAAAAAGTACACCTCTACCTCTATATAACGTGGCTCGGAAGCCAAAAAAATCTTTCGCGGTTTCACCTATAACCCGGTTATATCGAACTTGCTTTGGCCTCAAACATTTCCGTTATTAATAGTCACTTCCCGCCCCCTGACTGACCCCTCAGAACCTCCGAACCATCCACCTCCCCCCCGCTCCCTGTCCCCTGACTGCCCCGACCCCTATCCACACCCCCGTCCCCTGACCGCTCCGCCCCCAAACCTCCGAACCATCCAACCCACCCCCTGGTCCACTGACCACCCCCCGAGACCCTCTGCCCCTTATCCAACCCCTCGGTGCCAGTTCAGCACCCTTAACATGCTGCTCAGAGCAACGTGTTGGAGCCAGATACGCTGATCCACAAGAGCACGCAGCCCAATCCCCCAGAGTGCTGCTTTACCCCGTTATATTTGAATTCGTGTTACATCAGGTCACGTTATATCAGGGTAAAGGTATATACAAAACATATGTGAGAGAGGAGAAACAGTAATAATAATCTTGTAGAGTAAGCCTTTGTCTACACCAGGGGTGGGCAAACTTTTTGGCCCGAGGACCACATCGGGGTATGAAACTGTATGGAGGGCTGGGTAGGGAAGGCTGTGCACATGTCCCCAAACAGCCTCGCCCCCTATCTGACCCCTCCTACTTTCCGCTCCCTGACTGCCCCCTCAGAACCTCCCACCCATCCTATCCCCCACCCGCTCCTTGTCCCCTAACCGCCCCCTCCTGGGACTCCTGCCCTTAACAGCCCCCCGGGACCCTACCCCCATCAAACCCTCCCCCTGCTCCATGTCCTCCCCCCGAATCTCTGCCCCATCCAACCACTCCCTGTTCCCTGACTGCCCCCAGGAACCCCTTATCCTACCACCCGGGCCCCTTACCATGTCTGGGAGCCACGCCGCATGACCAGAGCCAGACATGCTGCCATGCCACCATGCATGAGTGCGCAGCCCTGCCGCCCAGAGCGCTGGTGGCGTGGCTGCTGGGGAGCGGGGACAGCAGAGGAGGTACCAGTAGTTAACCTCCCCAGCCAGGAGCTCAGGGGCTGGGCAGGACCTTTGCTCAAGGTGTGAGAACTTTCCTCACAAGCAAAACTTCTAGAGGTACCAAATAAAATTGTTTAACAGGAACACAGAAAAATTGACTAATTTTAAGGGTAGGCTCATATTTCTGTGTCACAATGGTCTTACATAGTTTATAAAATTTCCCTCTACACTACCTTAGAGGCCAAATAACTGTGTGTTTAGTTCTTACTTATTTATTTTTGAAAGTTTTTTATTTTGTTTTGTTTCCTACACACTAGAAAATGCTTGTACCAAGACCTCAAATCATGTTTTTGAACTATTTAGTTCAGATAAAGATTTTGCAGGTTTTTTTCCTTCAGAGGCTTTAAGTTCAACCTTCATTGTCTCAGTTTTTGCCTCTAGTTTTGTATAGGTAAATTTTTAATTTCCAGTGTATGAGGAGCCTATAGGATGGATTCCAGATAAATTTCATTTTTCCTCATAACCCTGGCAGAAGATACAGCAGAACTTATTTGTCAGCCCTACTTTTGAGTATCAGAGTTTGGGCGTTGATGTGTAAAGCTGTTGATGCTGAGTATCTCTTTCATACCTCCATCCCAGCTGACGTAGAAATCTGTAGCAAGAAATTGTCTGCCTCTTCTGAACTCCTTGGTTTTTAAAACAGAAAACAAATCTCAGTCTACAGAGTGCTGAATAAAATGACCCCAGAAAAAAACCCTACTGCTCTGAACCCCCAAAAATATAGGTCACAGAGATATTACTAGCAAGACATGGGCAGGACTGTAGGAGGAGAAACTTCTTCCTATGCTACAGCGGGTAAGTTCAAAGTGGGGTGAAGGAATATTGCATTGTGTCTTCTCCAGCTTTGTGGCGAGCAGCAAAGGTCAAAATGAGACCTATGAAGATGAGGACACTGTTACAGTCTCTAAATGTGCTATTCCCCAGACTTCAGTAAAAGTTAAGGTGGTTGAAGACAAGGAAGGGAAGTCTTCAAAGGGATGGTCTAGATAATACTTAGTCCTGCCATGAGTGCAGGGGACTGGACTAGATGACATCTCGAGGTCCCTTCCAGTTCTACAATTCTATGATTCCTGACTGTGTATAGTCAGCTATATGGATATAGTTGGTTGGCAGCAGCAGACCAAAACTGTACATAAAATATCTATAAAAGTTAACCCCCCCTAAATTGCGACTTCTTCGATAATACTGTTCATTTAAGAGTTTGAACAAATTTCCGTTCCCAAAACTGTAGGGAAAAACTTCATGCCAGTTTGTAAGCTAAGGTAATAAAACTTTTTTAAAAAGATTGAAGTGGAAAGTCCAGAGTTCCAAGCAAATAGCTAAATTAATCAAGGAATTTTCAGTGTTGCCAACTCTCACCATTTTGTCATGAGTTCTTCAATATTTTGGTGTGCATTAAAGCCCCATCTGCTGGAATTGTGAGATTACGTGAGTCTCACCCTAATAGTTGCAGAGAAGAGCTGAAAAATGCAAAGCAAAAGTACCCTGAAAGCTCAAACCAGAAGACAAATAATAAATTTTATTCATTTTAAGCCAATTTCATGATTTTTAACACTTGAGGTTGGCAGTACTGCATTAGCTTCCATTCATGATTCAGTCTTTATAGTTTATCTCAATCTATTTTGATTTTAATTTAGAAATGAATTTTGCACAAAACATTATTCCCCAGAAACAGTACCCATGATGTATTTTGAAGCTTGATGCATGAAGAAATACCTCTTATGCTCACTAATAGAAAAAAAGCCAGCTGGTAAAAGCTGAAATAGCACAGAAATACTTATTTACATCATAAAGTTATGGGCCATAAGGGACTTGGACATATTTTGTAGCTCTTGATGTTGATGTATAACTGTCTGTGTTACATATTGGTATTGTATGCATCCGATGAAGTGAGCTGTAGTTCACGAAAGCTTATGCTCAGATAAATTTGTTAGTCTCTAAGGTGCCACAAGTACTCCTTTTCTTTTTGAGAATACAGACTAACACGGCTGCTACTCTGAAACCTGTCATATTGGTATTAATGTATTTGTAGTGTGTAAATATATTTTTTCTTTCAGAGTTTGAATTTAGCTAAAATTGATCACTGTGTTCAAGTACACAGTGAATTGTTCTATTGTAGATGTATGAAATGTGGTTAAGGGGGGAAACTATTCTTTGTAAGAAGTATGCTATGTTCATATTTTGTTTTCCTTGTTTTGTGATTAGTACTTGATTTGAGGAATAATGGGGTTGGGAAGTTCAGATGTATAGCTGTAGGGGAGAGGTGGTTTTAGTGGGCTACATAGCTGCAAGGAAATGCCTGCTTCCATAAGGAGAGACTAAATAGCTTTGAGCCACTGTTTAGGTCTTCAACTCTGAAATTAGCTTTTAAAACGGCATCAGGTTATCCCTCTCAAACTGGTACTTTTGCTTGTCAGAGTCTAGAGCTCCTTAACCATCCTGAATGTCTGGCTGTCGGAACCCTCCAGACTCCCAAACAACTGGATAGCTCATCCTGTCTCCTTTGAAGGGGCTAAGATGAGCCCAGGATGAGCTGTGCCTGCCTCTTAAAGATATTAAGTATCAGAGGGGTAACCATGTTAGTCTGTGTCCACAAAAACAATGAGGAGTCCAGTGGCACCTTAAAGACTAACAAATTTATTTGGGCATAAGCTTTCGTGGGTAAAAAACCCACTTTGGGTTTATGTCCAAATCTGTTAGTCTTTAAGGTGCCACTGGACTAGTCATTTATTTTAAAGATATTAGGATGTGACACCTTTTAAAAGCACCCCAGGTACATGCAGTAGTTTAACTTCTATCTCCCTTCCTTTTTTTTTTCATTTATCTACACTTGTCAGAACCAAAACCAGTGCACAAGTGATTTTTTTTTTTTTAAAATAGTCTATTGTGCCACAGTGGATCCTTCACTTGGGATAGAAACTACAGAGGATGGCCACAGATGTGGTAACTGCTTCATCTTTCCCTCTCATATGATAGGGTATGATTCACAGTTTAGTAAAGAGAAGAGATCCGGCATACATGACTCTTTCAAAATGCAAGTTTCAAACTTATGGTTAAGTTACTTGTCTCATGCTGCAACTGAAGAACTGAGTCATGTTCTGTTTTTATAATAGTTTTTCCAACCTTTTTATGTATAAATGATTCTGTTTGGTATAACTTAAGATGTTTGGAACAAGAATCTAGATCCTCTCCTTTTGCATTTCATTGTGGCATTTGAAGTAGGCTGGAACACCCTTACTGTCTGGTCACAGGATTTAACTCTTAGACCTTGTCTACATAGGAAAGTTTCACCTGTATAACCTAACATGAATTTAAATTGGTTTAACTAAATCAGTGCCTACTTGTATGGATGGCACTCTTACTTGGGTTTAAAAATGGCTTTTTCTCATTTTTTGCTTAAACCTGTTTCCAATCAAATTAAGTCATACGAGGAAAAAAAGCCAAAGTTGATCAGGAATAGGTTTTGAGCTTTTTTTTTAAAAAAAAAAGAGAGAAAGGAAAAGCCATTTTAAAACCTAAATAAAAGCGTCATCCATACAGGAGTTGGCATACATTAGGTAAAGATTAAAGTGGTGTAACTTTCTCATATAATCAAGGCCTTAAATGAAAGTGAATGCATTATTTAATTTTAGTTGAGATATTGAAGGAATGAAAGATGCATAGAATATTTTTTGGGAACCTCTTCACTTCCTCCCCGTCCTCCCCCCTTGAAATTGTAAATGGATTCTTTTCCCATAACCGGGCAAGTAATGCTAAAATAGAATTTGAATAACTGTTTCAGAAGTGAATGAAACAGGAATACATTTAAAATCACAATTTTTCTTTCTAGAGTTTCATCAGTACATGTAAAATAAATTAGTACCGTAAGGAAGCTTCAGTTAAAACTTCCTTTTAGCATAATGCCAGCTTTATCCAGGGAATTTCTATTAGGAAACAGATTCCTTGTTCTTCAGCAAGAAGGTTGCCTGCACTTCAGGCTAACAATTGACAGTATTGTACAGATTCTTCTTATATAAACACAACCTTTATTTTCCAGAACACTCTGCCAGTGCTATGCTAGTTCTGGAACATAATGTAACATCTTACTCTGAAACCTGTCATTAAAGCATCATCCGTGTTAGTCTGTATTCGCAAAAAGAAAAGGAGTACTCGTGGCACCTTAGAGACTAACAAAAATTTATTTGAACGTAAGCTTTCGCGAAAGCTTATGCTCAAATTTTTGTTAGTCTCTAAGGTGCCACAAGTACTCCTTTCCATCTTGCTTTAAGGGATTTTGCTGCTTTATTTTTGTAGAGATGATACTGAAGTACTTTGTGCAAACCACTGAAGATTCTTTATCCTTAAGTTTGTTAATTTTTCTAATGTTAAGTGACCTTTTGAAAAGGATGTGATGCTGCTTGAGTAAACATTTATCATTCTAGAAGACAGATGAGAAGCAATCAGAAGGCTTGATAATAAATGATACCTGAAATAGTTACAGCATCTATGTATTCTTAGTAATATATTTGCATAAACAAAAGCGGGATTAAAAATAAGTAGGAAAAAATTACTTGTCAAAACAAAAACCCTAATGTCTGATTTAGGAAAATCTTTTGATGGATTTAAACTTGAAAATAATTGACCAAAAAGGTGTTGGTTTTATGTTGTAACCCATAACAAAATCAGTGTTGGTACTTAGGGCAATATATTTGGGTAATCAATAATGTAAAAAGACAAATGTTTATATCCCCTTGTTTCAGTATGAGATGGTACGGCTGTATACTAAAATTCCCAGCTGCATAATTATGCAAATGGCATAATGCCTCACTTTAATAGCAGTACCATAGAAGTGGGGGTGCGGGGGGATGGGGGATGATGATGTAGAAGACTACTTGTATTACACATCCAATTCTTTTTTTATAAATGACTGTTATATAGTAGTACATTGCTTTCAGTGAAATGCATGTAGCTGGTACTGCTGGGCTATGTTATAGTTGCCCTTTGACTAAACAAGAATGTCACTATTCTTCAAAATTAAATTGTCATATCAGAAATTGCATACATTCAAGTGAACAGTCACTTCATTGACATGAAACACTTCTGTTTGTTCTAAGATTGTGTACAATACACTAAAAATGTAGAAACTGACTTCCAGTTTTAAATAGCATACCTGTTTGCACATTTACTTTGCACTCATACTATAGTGCATACTCATGCATACATGGTTAAATAGCTGCTTGGCTAGCCGTGTGTGCATGCCAGCCCCAGACTTGCTTGAGAATAGTTCTCCATTCAAAATTATTTTCTCAGTACTATAAAACAAAAGGTCAGTAAACCAGTTTAGTAAATATCACAGGATTGGTTACATTTTTGTGTGTTAAAAAACAACCACCCCAAACCTAATTTGTTACTGTTGAAAATCAGTTCAAACCAAAATGGCTTTTGTCATAATAATTTAAGTGTCACTTCAGATGCAGCGCTCTATTGGAGTCACTTCCATATCTATCTGAATGTTCTAGTATGCAAGTAGTTAAATATTATGTGGCTTGTAATTGTGGTTTTGCTCAGAAAAGTGACTGAATAGCACCACCTTTATCAACATCTGCTCTGTTTTCAGAGTGGTATCTGTTTAACATTCTTTGCTACCTTTCTACTAAACTGCAGAATCACTTGCTCTGTGAGTGAGCTGGGTTGTCTTGCTGTAACCAACACTACTGTTAAATTCCACTGGAGAAACATTATTGCATATGGTGATGAGCAAACAAGAAAGAAGACTGCTTGAATTTTAGATCACAAGTTGAGTTTTCAGGGATGGCAGGAGGGGGAAAAAAACTTTTTACTTAAACTGAACTGTTTTGATCTCGAAATGAAGGTGATAGACACATGATGCTAAAATGTCAGTTTTTAAAGGCACCTCTCAGAGTACAAAAAGTTAATACCTTTTACACAGGACTTTATGTAAGACTCTAATATTGAAATTGTTTACCATTTTCTAGTATTCTTTCCCGAATCAAATATAAATAGGCAAATAGATTAGAAATAGAGCCTTCTTTAGACATTCATTTCTAGGACTTCTCTTATGTATGTACTTGGTTTAGATAACAAATTTCATTTTAAAAGTAACCTCAATATTCCTCCTCTTGTGCATAAAATATTTGTTGATACTAATTTTTCTTCTATTAAATATATTTTCACTATGCATGTGACAAAGATTAGCTCTGATTTTGTTATATCACTTTTCTATAATTTGTATATATAAAAATAGTATAATTCTGTCTGCCTAATGTTTCAGACTGCTGTTAGTCACTTTTTATGCCATGTTTAATCTGTCTTCCATGGAAGATCCTTTCCCAGACCAAAGTCCAGACCAGGAAACTATTGCAGTATTCCTCTAAAACTGGATCAAACCAGAAGGTTATCTGTGCATAGACTATCTTGTATTTTGCAAGTTGCATAAATAGTTGCGCATATATATATATATAAAAATAAAAAAAATCAGGAATCCTGCAAAATCATATTCTGCTTATATCTGTGTTGAGTTCTAACTGTCTAGCTGAAAGGCCTCTGTTAGCGACAGTTCCTTAGTCACCAGAGTATCTGTCTGGTGTGCTGATTAAAAGCATATTGAAGATTCAGACACACATTTAATACCTAAGTCCTAAGGAGAAGCAGGTACTTTTAATCTCTTGGTGGGGATCTGGTTCAAATTACTATCTTAGTACGTTGGAAACAAATTACATAACCAAAGCCTTTTCAGCATGATTAGAATTTTTTAAAATATAATTCAAGATTTTGTACCCTTAAATAGAATGAAGCAGGTTTTTTTGGGGAAAAAATCATTATTTAGTGACTTACCGGAGTCTCTGCGAATCTGTTCCAAACTCTAGTGGGGTAGTGTGGTGGTAAAAATGTACCAATATGGTACATGCTGGAGTTGTGTTAGCGGGAAGCAACGCAATGAAGGGCTGGATGTTGTGGGACCTGAAAAATAAGTAAAGTTAGTCTTGTCTTGTGTGTTCCTCCTCTGAGTACATATTAAATGTAGTAAACATTTTGTGCAGAATACCTTCTTCCTGCTCTTCCTTAAAATATTTTCTACATACATCTGCATAAGAAATAGATATTAATTTTAAATATGTTCTGCTAATATCCTTCCTCTTAAGAGGCGTTGGTTAATTGTTTCCTGTTTTTGTACCAGAGCTATAATGGAGGCACATTATTTTAAAACACTTCCAAAATGTACAGAAGTGCAACAATAGCTGTGACCTGAGAGAGCAAGGTCACACCCAGGCCCATTTCCTGTTTTGTTCTTGGGGAAACTAAAGGTTTCACTAAATACTGGATAAAACTAAGGAACCATCTATTCTGCAAATGTTGGCGGGGGTGGGTGGGGTGGGGGATGGAAGAAGTTATGTAAAGTAAATACTATTTGATAGTTTAGATCTACAGTGTTAACAAATCACACAATTTAGGATTTGAAGTTTTCCTTCTAAACTTGTGATATATGCCATCATGTGCCAGCAATGCCCCTCTGCCATGTACATTGGTCAAACTGGACAGTCTCTACGTAAAAGAATAAATGAACACAAATCAGATGTCAAGAATTATAACATTCATAAACCAGTCGGAGAACACTTCAATCTCTCTGGTCACGCGATCACAGACATGAAGGTCGCTATCTTAAAACAAAAAAACTTCAAATCCAGACTCCAGCGAGAAACTGCTGAATTGGAATTCATTTGCAAATTGGATACTATTAATTTAGGCTTAAATAGAGACTTGGAGTGGCTAAGTCATTATGCAAGGTAGCCTGTTTCCTCTTGTTTTTTCCTACCCCCCCCCCCCCAGATGTTCTGGTTTAACTTGGATTTTAACTTGAAGAGTGGTCAGTTTGGATGAGCTATTACCAGCAGGAGAGTGAGTTTGTGTGTGTATGGGGGTGGGGGGGATGTGAGAACCTGGATTTATGCAGGAAATAGCCCATCCAAAGTGACAACTCTTTACACAATGTGCATGACAATCAAGCTGGGCTATCACCAGCAGGAGAGTGAATTTGTGTGGGGGGGTGGAGGGTGAGAAAACCTGGATTTGTGCTGGAAATCACTTTAGATAAGCTATTACCAGCAGGACAGTGGGGTGGGAATAGGTATTGTTTCATATTCTCTGTGTATATATAAAGCCTGCTGCAGTTTCCACGATATGCATCTGAGGAAGTGAGCTGTAGCTCACGAAAGCTTATGCTCTAATAAATTGGTTAGTCTCTAAGGTGCCACAAGTCCTCCTTTTCTTTTTGCGAATACAGACTAACACGGCTGTTACTCTGAAACCTTCTAAACTTTGTTTTTATATCTGTTAATTCTTTTCAGAGTATGTACAGTGCTTGAATAGGCTCTGGGTTTTCTTTATTTGTGGATAAATATGGCAGGAATGTCCAATAATGTAGAACTACACCTCTCAAAACTACTTGGTTGTGCAGTGTAAGCTTTATTTGCAGATCTTTTATTAAAAAAAAAAAGAGAGAGAGAGAAAAGAGACTCAAACTTGCAATACAAGTAAAATTAGAAATGCAAAAAGTACCCCGACACTAACCCTTTTCAGTACCTTGGGAGTGGCAGTCTTCTTTTCCAAAAATCTCTTGGCAGTGGAAGTATATCAATGCAGTGTAACTCAGAGTTGGCATAACTTTATTTTAGCAGAGAGCTGTTGCAGGACTGGAGAAAACTGTTTTAAAAAACTCAAAATAATGATTACTTTGTAGTACGAATTTGTATAGCTACTCTAGATCATCGGGATATTTACTTTAAACAAGTCCTAACCAAGCCAGAGATTTTGGTTTCTGTAGGCTTTGGTAATTCAGTTGTCATACATAACTTGCTTCCCAAGTAAAATCAGGAAAGCTCAATAAGACTTAATTTTTTTAAGGATTTGTTGAACTTGATACCCTTTTTGATCTATTTTTTTAGAATGTTAAATCCAATGAGACTGAAAGAGGATCAAAATATAAACCAAATATAAATATGGATTCCTGAGTTGCAAGTAAATGATCTTTCAGTATTTGTGATTTTAAGGAGTCAAAACTGACTGTGCTAACGGTGCTTAGGTCATGCATAGTTTCACTAAGCTAGGAAGTATTTCACCATTGTGCTGCAGCACATCCTGAATATGTAAACAACACCACTATTCATTCTGAGTTGCTGCTTTGCAGTAGTAACTTTCCTTTCCTTCTAATCCCTTCTCAGAGAACAGAAACATATTTGCCTTGTCCAATTTAAATAAAAGTTTATTAAAGATGAGCATGTAAACTACCACTTCACTATAACATTAATCTTATCAAAATTAAACTGTAATGAAATGTATAATGTGGGAGTGTTTCAGAATGATATTTTAATGTACAATGAACGTGTTTGCACAAACAAGGCGTGGCTCAGTTCTCCATATGTTTAAACACAATATTACTTATGTGAGAAGCCTCAGTAGCTTAACTGGAACAACTTAAGTGAGTAAAATTACACATGCACATGTGTCTGCAGGATTGGAGCCTGAATTTGTATAAGTGAATCATCAATCCTGTTAATTTTGAAAAGTATTAATCATAGTATCTATTAGGGCTGTTAAACAATTTAAAAAAAGTGAGAGCTTAAAAATAATTAATTGCAGTTTTAATTGCACTGTACAAGAATAATAGAATACCATTTATTTAAATATTTTTGGATGTTCTCTACATTTTCAAATATATTGATTTGAATTACAGCACAGAATTCAAAGTGTACAGTGCTCACTTTCTGTTTTTATTACAAATATTTGCAGTGTAAAAAAGATAAAAGAAATAGTATTTTTAATTCACCTCATACAAGTATTTTTAATTCACTGTAGTGCAATCTCTTTATTGTGAAATGCAACTAACAAATGTAGAATTTTTTTACCTAACTGTGCTCAAAAACAAAGCAATGTAAATCTTTAAAGCCTACAAGTTCACTCAGTCCTACTTCTCCAATCACAAAGACTAACAAGTTTGTTTACATTTACAGGAGATACCGCTTCTTCTTTACAATGTCACCTGAAAATGAGAACAGGCATTTGCATGGCACTGTTGTAGTTGATGTCGCAAGATATTTACATGCCAGATATGCTAAACATTTATGTGCTCCTTTATGCTTCAGCCATCATTCCAGAGGACATGCTTCTGTGCTGATTATCGAGCAGAACCTGTCAGGATCCAAAGCAGTGTGGACTGACACACTTTCATTTTCATCATCTGGTTCAGATGCCACCAACAGAAGGTTGATTTTCTTTTTTGACGGTTCTGGTTATGTAGTTTCCAAATCGGAGTATTGCTCTTTTAAGACTTCTGACAACATGTTTCACACCTTGGAAGGCACTTCAGATTCTTAAACCTTAGGTCGAGTGCTCTAGCTATCTTTAGAAATCTCACATTGGTTCTTAAACCGAACAACATTTGCTGGATCGTCATTTGAGACTGCCGTATCACAAAGTATATGGCAGAATGTGGCCATATACAGAGCAAGAGACATACAATTCTCTCCCAAGGAGTTCAGTCATAAATTTTATTAACGCATTATTTTTTCAACGAGTGTCATCAGCATGGAAACGTCCTCTGGAATGGTGGCCGAAGCATGAAGGGGCATACGAATGTTGAGCATATCTGGCATGTAAATATCTTGCAACTCTGGCTACAAAAATGCCATGCGAACTCCTGTTCTCACTTTCAGGTGATCTTGTAAATAAGAAGCAGGCAGCAGCATCTCCTGTAAATGTAAACAGACTTGTCTTAGCTATTGGCTGAACAAGAAGTAGGACTGAGTGGACTTGTAAGCTCTACAGTTTTGCATTGTTTTGTTTTTGACTGCTGTTATATAACAAAAATCTACATTTGTAAGTTGCATTTTCATGATAAAGAGATTGCACTATAGTACTTGTATGAGATTAATTGAAAAATACTATTTTTTTCTTTTTTACCATGCAAATATTTGTAATAAAAATAATAGAAAGTGATTACTGTACACTTTATATTCTGTTGTAATTAAAATCATATATTTGAAAATGTAAAAAAAATCCAAAAATATTTATAATACATTTCAATTGGTATACTATTACTGTTGTACAGTGTGATTTTGGCATAGGTTCAAGTACCTCTATCAGAATGCTGCTTCTTTTGTACCTCATTAGCCTCTGCATACTTAGTGCAAGACGAACAAAACAGAGAATATCAAAATGTTTCACTTTTTTCTGGAGGGGAGGGAATGAGTAATGTTTAAATCATTAGTCTTATTTATATTTCTCTAGTATTTTTACTAAGGGAAAACTTCTTGAGATTATTTTAAAACTGCTGCAATCCAGTTCCTATTTCTCTGCCCCTTCTCTCTCACCTCCCCCGCCTCCCCAAACCCAGCTGGGGGGCCAGATACTCACATTCCCTACCCCCTAGAGCCTAGTTGCAGGGTGCCCCCATCCCAGATACTCAAACCCCCTCCCCCCCACCCGCCTCCCAAAAAAAAACAACCCTCAAGGATCCAAAGAGAGAAACAGCCTGATGCTGGTTCCTGGGCTTGTTGAGTTTCCTGCATGCCGTCTCCTTTCTTCAGGGTGTGCTGGGAACTGCAGCTGCCCGGAACCCTCCAGCTCCCTTCCCTGGGCAGTGTCTTCTGCCAGGTCCAGTGCCCCCTAGTGGTGGGCAACAGCTCTGCAGCCCGCTTCTGTGGTGGGGGCAAAGGAAATTCTGCACAGAACATTTAATTTCTGTGCAAATTCTGCATTGTGCAGTGGCACAGAATTCCCTCAATAGTAAAAGTTTATATTGGTTTAACCAAGTTTTAAAACAGATTTAAGTTAAACCAGTATAACTTTCTCTTATAGGCATCCCACTATAGAGCTTTAATGAAGATGCTCTAAGCTGATGGGAGAGAGCTCTCCTGTTGGTGTAGTTAATCTACCTCCCTGGGAGGTGGTAGCTATGTCAGCAGGAGAAACTCTTGCCAACATAGCACTGTCTAAACATGTGGTTAGGTAGGTATAACTGCATGGCTTGGCGTGGGGATTTTTCACATCCCTGAGCGATATAGTTAGACCAGTATAGGTCTGTAGTGTAGACCAGACCTTTAATTACTGATATCTAGCTTAATGGTCAACCTGACTTCAGATATGAAGTATAGAGCATGCTCTCAACCTCCTCATACTTCTGTGTAACAATAGTATACTTGTGGAGTTCAGACATTATTATAGCAGTCTTTCTCAGAATAGCATCCTGACTTTTACCTACACAGAAAAGGTGCCTGCTGCTAGCTATTTGTCTGACAAAAATGTGCCTAAAGTTCAATAAATCGTTCAGCCCGTCATAGAGTATAATTTATTATATTGATACTATTTACGGTGAACTATTGATGTGCATGATACATCATAGAACAAAAACTGATTCCCTGCCCAGAAGAACTTGCATCCAGTTACAGGGACACCATCAACTTAAATAGAGCTTCTCTGAAATGTTTTAACCTCCTCTTAAAAGTAAGCACATAAGATTACTATAACTGAAACATTAGTCAAATATCTTTTTTAGTTTGTGCATTTGACAGTATTTTGTATCTATGAAGCTATTTTCCCTTTTCTGTGTGTTCAGGATTCTGGGACGGGGAGGGAAAACATTTTTAAAATAGGAAAATTTGTTAGTAAAACCATCAGTTGACAGTGAGACTCTGACACAAGTATAGTACCTCATAATACTTGCAGTTAACTTTTTTTTTAAGTTGCTTGGGCTTTAAATTGACTGTTTCTAGGAGGAAATAATCACAGGAACCAGGGCAGCCATATAAGCACACATACTAGTGATTGCAATTTTTAATATTTAATTTTATTGATTTTTCAGAAAATATGCACATCATACTCGTGTTCACTGTTTTTCATCTCTCACTAATAATGCCTTCCATTATTGCATTCAGTACATTGGGGGAATAAAGTAGGAAACTGATGGTAAATTAATAATCGCCTAGAAAAGTTTCATAGTGCTTGTAATGTCTTTAAATGTATAAATTCTGTGTCATAATTATAAGTAGGAAAGTCAAACCTGTGAATGTAATGAGTGGTAGAGACATTGGTATGATGTCCAGTTGAAAATATTTATATAGATCAGTGGTTCCTAAACTTTAACAACCTGTGAACTCCTTTCACGAAAATGTCAAGTCTCGCAAGCTCCCTCCTAAAAATGAATTTTTCCAGGGATTTTTCTCCTTTACCTGAGTATAAATTATAAAAGCAGTGATCTTGGAAATATAAAATTTGTTTTGACATGCTTATTACACACTATTTATTATTAATTATTTATCATTACAGTATTTTTATTACATTATGAAAACAGCAACACTCTTCCAAGAGTTCACTTTCCTAGCTTGTATCACCTTGAATAAGCCAGTTAGGAACCTTGTCTTTTATGTTTCATCAAGGAGTATCAGATGTGAAACCGCATGAAGGTATTTAAGAAGCCAACTCAGAGTTCCTCCTACACAAGCATTCAGGTCTTGAGCAGTCCAGCAAAAGCTTAAACTTGTTCTTCATAATAATTTTAAAAATAATACTAGCTGCCTATTTAATTTTAAAAACAACAAAAAAATCCACCTTCCTTTCCATTTCTTATAAGGAGTCTTGAAGTTGAAATCTCCCCAGTGTGATAGATATGCTTGCTTTGATCTGCTTAGCTCTTGAAAGTCCAGGGGCTCCGGGCTGCTGGCCCCGTGCTGCCCAGGGTTCCTAGGGACAGCTCTGTCTGCCATTACGGAATTTTTTTCCGAGACCCCCCTGTAACACTTTGCAAACCCCAGTTTGGGAACCACTGATTTAGATTATTTACAATCTTCCTCGTAAACATTAATTTTGATTACTTTGATTCTTAGGAGAGAATACAGGTATAGTTACTTATTCTTGAAATAAAGATTGTAACTGAAGTATCAAGTTGATTTTGATACCTATTAGAAGTGTGAGAAAATCAAAGTGTTTGAAAGATAAAATAGGTATTGATAGAGCTTCTAGTTCACGTTTATATCTGGGCTGGAGAAGTGAGAGGGGAATCTCATAACTATAGTAGCTGTTTTAAACTTATTAAAAGGCACTTTAATGTCCTTTCCTAAGAACACCATAAGGTGATGCATTAATTTGTTTGTAAACTACTTAGAGCCATGATCCCCCATTCTTAGCTTGTACAGCACTGTGCTCACTCTTCGGCTTTGTCTACACAGGCAATTTAATCTTTAAAACATTTTTTGTGTCTCGGGTGTGAAAAAGCACCCCCCTGAATGACGAAAAGCACCGGTGTGAACAGCGCTTTGTTGGCAGGAGCCGTGCTCCTGTCAACAAAGCTACTGCCCCTCATTGAAGGTGGTTTTCTTCTCTCACCAGGAGAGCTCTATCCTGGGGATCAAGAGTGGCTACACAACACACCTCACAACAGTGCTGCTGCAGCAGCATAGCCATGCCGTTGTAAGGTGTGCAGTGTAGACACAGCCTTAGGTTATAACTCTATTGTTATCCCTAATTCCCTTCCACACACACACAATTTCTAGCTCAAGTTAAGTAGTGCTTTAACCTTCTGCTAGTTGCTCTGTGTGGTGAGGTGAGGGGTGTGTGTGTGTGTTTGGGGGGGGAGAATAGGTGGCTTGAAGCTCAGGTAATGCAGTGGGGATGCAGTAGCTCAAGTCAAGATACGACTCATCAAATAATCTAATCCCTTTGTGCTGCTAACGAAATCACTCTGTAACCCCAGTGTTGTTTTTGAGTTGTGGTTGCTCTCATTCCAGCTAGCTAGCTCGAATGTAGTAACTCAACTGTTGCAGTGAAAACAAGCCCTTCAAGATCATATGAAATGCCTAGAGTCTGACTAGTAGCACATGTGTGTCATCAGGTGAGATTGAAGGACATGGTAACTAGAATCAGCACTGGATGCAGTGTCCTGGGAATTTGGGGTGAGGGATGCGGGGTGATAGCTAGATTTTCTACTTTATCAGACTTTGTGCAACAGAACTGTCTCATATTCATGGCTGATTATTTTAGGTTTCAGTGTAATAAACTGGGTGAATATTGCTCAATCTTCCATTTTTAAATGAAGTGCTTATAGTAATCATGTGTAGCTAATTATAGTCTGGAAAAGATGTTGGGCATTTCTTCCCAGTAAGCATTAGAGGTTCCCCATCTAGATGTTTTAGAGAAGATACTTGATAAGTTTTCTTAACTGGCCACATCTTTATCTTTAATATTTGTAACCATATGAATGTGCCCTTCTGTAGTAACAGTACTCTTACCTAGTACTTCACAAACCCAGTCTCATTCTAAAAAGCATTCAGATGTCAGCAGATCTGTGCTCATTGTGTTTACAGAGGGGGGTTTGTTTTTCTGTGGGCAGGTTGGATTGAGAGCACTGAGTCAGCAATCGTGGTGTCACTGACTGGGGCTAGGATAGAGAAATGATTTGGGGAAACTAGGAAACAAAAATAATACAAGTAAAATGTTTAAAGTTGCAAAACCTGATAGTTACTTATTCATGTCTACTACTGTTTATATGCATTGGCTGTTTAGATTGCAATCTCTCCAAGGCAGGACCACTTTATATGCTGTGGTTGCACAGTGCTTAGCACAGTGGGACCCTGATCCTGCTTAAGGCCTTTAGGTGCTATCACAATACAAATAACCTTGATGGTGGAAAGAGGCACAGATTAAGTGACTTCACCAAGAACATCCTGCTTCAGTGGAAAATCTGATGTCTGAACTTGAGTTATTGACTCCAAATTCTGTGCATTTACTGTTAGACAACTCTCATCTCTAATAAAAAATGTCTTCCTATGAATTTGTCTTGCACAGACTTCTGCATTATAGAAATGTTTAGTTTAAAAATAGGGTCTAGAGCAGTGTCACTGCTTATTGTTGCCAAATTGGGTTGAAGAGGTTGAAACTTCTACTCTTAGAGAGGTCTGCAAGTGGAAAAACAAAGCTAAAAATCTACATGTATTCATTAATAGGTCTTTCTAAATTGCAGCTGGTGTTTCTGTTGACAATTACTTTGTAAACTGTCCATGATATAGCACGGGGTGGCCAAACTTCCTGGCCCTCTTAGTCGCATCTGACAATCTTCAGAAATTTGAGAGCCGGGGCATGCTTGACGGGGTCCAGGGCTTGGGGCTTCAGCCCCGCAGGAGGCACCTGATGGGGCTCAGGGCTTCAGTCCTGCTCCTGCTGAAGCTCTGAAACCCCCCTCCCCACTGGGCAGAAGCCCAGAGACCTCCATCCCTGCTGGGCAGAAGCTCCTATCCTATCACCCTGCTTCAAGGCAGAGATCCTGAGCCTCCCCCTCCAGTCTGGTAGATGGAGAACGGGGAGGGGCAGAAGGAGCTCTGTGAGCTGCACTTTAATGGTAAAAGAGCCACATGGCTTGTGAGTCACAGTTCGGCCACCCTGATACAGCACATTTAACGATGCTGCTTATGGCAACCAAGCAGAGTCCTACAAAATGTCTTATTATAATATCTAGTACTGGGAATCTCCCTCAGACAAGCCATTTATGGAGAATAGAGTTAACTTAGGTACAGTGCTTGGAAATGGAGGAAATGTGGTCTAGACAATGGAAATTAATTCCCCCCATCTTTTTTTTTTTTAAATTGGCAGATTTTCTTTGCCTGCACTGTAACAGTGAGAGAGAAACAGCTTCAAGAGGATGAGTGAACTGGAACAGTTACGGCAAGAAGCGGATCAACTGCGGAATCAAATCAGAGTAAGAATTACTATTTCCCCAGCCCTTGGTTATCTTGGAAGAAA
The DNA here is from genome assembly GCF_965140295.1 of Lepidochelys olivacea. Taxonomy (NCBI): domain Eukaryota; kingdom Metazoa; phylum Chordata; order Testudines; family Cheloniidae; genus Lepidochelys; species Lepidochelys olivacea. The sequence goes on from NC_140419.1 coordinate 11,688,651, forward strand.
AATCTAGTGGAAAAAATGAAGTATATATGTCACTGATGTTTAAATCATACAACACTTAAAATTTTTTCACAGCAGATTAAGTCAATAAAAGGTTCCAAAAGCTTGAAACTCCATCCCTAATTTTCATACAGTTCTGTCTAGTATTGCAATTTAGTATGATGTGGAGTATCACCCAATATTTTGGAGTCCTGTAGTAAGGATTTATATAGCTTCCAATACCCAGGAACAACGAGAACTAGTTAAGGACACTGATAATGAAAATTTAACTTTTTTGGACTACTACTGGCCTTTCCACTACTATTGTTCCCGATTGTTAGGTAAAATGCCTGAGCACTGACTGATAGAAAATATCCAGGGTCAGGAATCATGCCTGTGCTCCTTTTCCTTCTCTTCCCATTGAAATTATTTTTCAAATGTGCATCTTCCCTTTCTCCTACTCTGTTTAATTCAAATTATTCACCACCAATAAACTGATTTATTGCATGGCATCTAGTGATCTATCAAGAAGCTATTGCAGAATACATCAAAAATTCAGTGAGTTTTCAGTGAAAAGACCCAAAGTGGGTCGGGACCTCATTTTAATGGGGTCACCAGGTGTTATACTTATTGAGGCCCATTGCCTGGGGCTGAAGCCAGAGCCCCACTGCCTTGGGCTGAAGGCAAAGCCTGAGGGCTTCAGCCCTGGGCGGTGGGCTCAGGAAGCCTTTTGGCTTTGCCTCTCACACCGCTCCTCCCCGGGCAGTGGGGGTTGAGTGGGCTCAGGCTTTGGTCCCCGCTCCTGGGGTCGTATAGTAATTTTTGTTGACAGAAGGGAGTTGCGGTGCAGTGAAGTTTGAGACCCCTGGACTAGATCTATGTAGGAATGCTTTGCTTGCAGATGCACAGTGAAATTGGCTAGGACTAAAACTTCCTTTATGTGGTGATTCTAAATGTAATTACTTTCAGCCTGACATCAGTTGTCTTGTGATAATCTGCTGCCTACTTACTGTTTTGGGCATTGAACTGCTGATGAAGATATTGATCATGTGCTGTGCATTTGCCATGCATTAATTGTTTTTTGGGGAAAAAGGCTTGTAGTAGCACATTTATGGCTCTTTTGAGACTGATTGTTCAAGGTTATCTGGGGGAGAGTTCTGTGTCACATGTCCTTTAACTTTCCCAAAAGTAAGGTCAAGGACAGTTGATGTCAGGAGAGTTACAGCACTAAGGACTGTTCCTAGCTGACCTCAGCAATTTGGTTAAATTTAGCCATTATTTTAATTTAATCTTACATTAGCACTCCAGTGTACTAAGTGCTGCACAAATGTTGATGTAAATGTAACGTTTCAGTTTTTTCCCCAAAAGACATACCTTGAAATTATCTGCCACATTGCAATTGGGCCTGATGTAGTCAGTCTCGTCTTATAGGAAATGGCATTGGGTGAGGAGTGAGACTGGTGTGGTGCAGAATGCCTGCTGAGCAGCTACTTGGCCAGTGAAACAGATAGACCTCTCAGGAATGTTCTCGCAAGAATGTCCTGTGGAGCCAGGAAGCTAGCAGGATTTTTTATATGGAGACTTAAAGTTACTAAATTGGATAAAATGGATTTAGTAACACCTATGCATCCGATGAAGTGAGCTGTAGCTCATGAAAGCTTATGCTCAAATAAATTGGTTAGTCTCGAAGGTGCCACAAGTACTCCTTTTCTTTTTGCGAATACAGACTAACACGGCTGTTACTCTGAAACCTATGTCTCTGAGCCCCACATCTGCAATTGAAGTCTGGCAGATGTATCTCTGCATCCAGGACAAGCACCACTGAAGTCAGTAGAGCTCTATATTGGCATTGGTGTTTGCTTGCATGGCTCAAATTGCAGGATTGGGGGCCTTGTAAAATTAGTCACAATATATTAAAGAAGAAATAAAAAGACCTAAATTAGTATTACTATACATTGTTGTTCGTCCTTTGAGTTTGAAGATGAGCATGATATCAATGGTCGGTTTGGGTTCTGTGAACACGTGAGTGGCTGGCTAGGCCAGTTTGAGCTGTGAACTGTCTGTCTGGCACACTGAACACAAAATGCTGCTATGGGTTACTTGATTAATATTTACGCTGCTGGCACTTCTGCTCTGTCTCAGCAATTATCCTCTGCTCATAGACTGTAGCTCTAGTATGGAATGAGGCTTCACCGGTAGAACGATCATGAGCGAGATCTTCCTAAAACTCTGGGTCATTGTTGAAACGCGTCAAGGATAACTTGAGAGAGTCGTTGAAACATTTCTTCTGGTGTAGTTAGTAGCTTACAGTGTGTCCAGTTCAGGTCACGTTTTGCACAATCTGGTCAGTTTTTAAGAAAATGATTAGACAGACTAATATTTCAGTTAGGTGGGGGGTCGATCTTGCTTACTTATTAAATCAATTCAAATTTTTCTTTCTTATTTTTTGCTCTGAATTTTGGCTCGGGCGAGTAGGACACAGTAGTTCTTATTTTGATGTACTACTGACGGTAAACATGATATGATGTCCTAATTCTAAATAGTTTGTGTTTCTGTTAAGAGAATAGCAAATACACATTTTCACTGGTTATTTTTAGACCTTCTCCAAACAAACCAAAATGTAGGTATAGATTTAGTTGAGAGGGTCATTGCGAAGTGTTTCAAACATGAGACTTACATCTTCGCTGGTTCTTTTTTGTTATAAGCGCTAAACCTCCTCCCTCAAAAAAAATGGTCCCTAGGATGTATGGGATTGTTGAAATAAATGGATTTACTGTGTATAGCTGCAATTTGGGCTTTTCAGCATCACATTTATTTTACATATAAACATCCTAGATATTTATATATTGGTGGTGTTTTTTTCTCTAAATCTTTTACAGTTCTCATGGTTTAATGGATGCCAGTTGCTAGAGCTAGAAGGAGAGGACTAGGCAGCATATTTTAGTTGTTTTCTCTAAATCTTACTTTAAAAAAAACAAAATCTAGCCAAAATGTCAGTCCTCACCAGTGGATTAACAGAGGTGGAGATGATAGGATGAATCAAATAATAAAAATATACAAGAAGCAAGAATGCTTTGTGTTTGAACGCTCATATCCCCCAAATGTCTTGTTTATTTGAAAGTCTGAGGCAATTCATTTTAACTTAGCATAACTTTGTCTGTGAAATTGTAGGTAGGTTAATGTACTTCTGGCAAAACTGAGTCGTAGAACAGGGTTGTGATGAGACTTGTTTAATCCTCTCTAGAGAGTAAATAGATTATATAGATATAATGAAAGCTGTCTTGGAAAATTTCTAGTGTATTCTAGCTATTCCAAATCTTTCTCTTTTTCTTGGTAGCTGCTGGCTGTCTTAGTTACTTGCAAATCTTTTTATGTTTTGGGATATCTGAGATTCTTTTAAAATGTTATGCAAGTCTTGTATTCTAAATCAGTGGATTAAAGGTATTTTAACTAGCAGCATCCTAAACTAGAATCAGTTGCAGTACATAAGGTTCAACCTTGACGTTAAATCTATAATGGGGTCTTGGTGCTAATGGGGGCATTTGCGTACTTCCAAAATGTAAATAGTTGCACACACAAAACAGTGTTAGGGTTTCAAAGTCTAGCAATCAAACCCTGGGAAATATCTGAATTAAGGTTGCCTGTCCCTGTGTGTATGCATCATAATGTTGGATCGTATAATGAGATTAACTTTTTCACAAGATCCTTGCCTTATTCAGTGCATAGGACTGTGTGCGTTTCGGGGATAAAATAGGCTTGTGGTAGTGAAAGCAGCTGTTGGTAGGATGCCTTCCTCATTTGTTGTAGAAATTTGGAATGTGTGTAGTGAATGAGATGGGGTTGAAGAAACAGAAGGGAGTTGTCTTATGGTTATGGAAGTTGAATACTGTCCTGGAGAATTGGATTCTATACTTGCACACTGCACCACAGAGTTACTATCTGATACTGGCCTTGTCACTTAAACCAAATTTTTCACTGGTGGTCATTAATCGTGTTACTTATTTTCTGAGAACTCAAAATGAGACCCTGGGGTCTGATTTGCAGCCATGCTGAGCAGTCACAGCTACAACTGAATTCAATAGGAGCTGTGCTTTGAACATATAAGGTGCTATATCAGGTGTTCTCAAACTGGGGGTCGGGACCCATCAGGAGGTCGCGAGGTTATTACATGGGGGGGGTTGTGAGCTGTCAGCCTCCAACCCAAATCCTGCTTTGCATCCAACATTTATAGTGGTGAAAGGGGGTCACCAGTACAAAAGTTTGAAATCCATTGTGCTATATAATGCTAATTATTCTGAAAAAACAGGCCCCGGGCATCGCAAATTGGGCACCTAAAATTAATGGACCTTTTGAGTTTAATCTCTCTATGCCTCAGTTCCCCATGTGTAAAATGGACATAATACCTTCACCTCACTGCATGGGTGTTGTGAAAATAAATTGATATCTATAAAACATTCAGATACTATAGTGATGAGCACTGTAGAAAAGTCCATGAGACTATTAATAATTCTTTATTTAAACCCTTTTCTGAATAGTGTGCAGTAAATAAGGCACGGGACAACACATTGAACACTGAAGAGAACAACATACGGAATAGCTTCTCATTCAGTGATCACTGTGCACTGAACGAGGCAGGGGTCTTGTGGGGAAAAAATAGTATGTGATCGTGTCATTAAAGACAGTGTCCTATAATATGTACACACAAGGACAGACAGCCTTAATTCTGACACTTCCTAACTTTTGAGTGCCTGACTTTGCAACTTGAACTTTTATATATAATTGTTTAAGTTTTTAAAAGTGGATTTGTTTTTTATGTTTAGTACGTGGAATCATATTGACATCTCCATGGGTCACCAGCAGGATATGAACCTTTAGATGCATAGCACAGGTCTTTGATTCTTGAGTGAACCCATAGCAGTGTAACTTGCTGACAGCAGAGGCTGTTGACTTGGGAATCATGGGTTCCATTGCAGGTTCTGGAGGGAGTGTTCTCTAATGGTCACAGACCTTTCTACAGTGTTCTCCACAAGCCTGACCCCTTCTGTCCCTGTCTTGACCTGCCCCCATTTCTGACCCAGTTTCTTCACATAACCTACCCAGTCTCTATTTCAGTGCTTTCTATCTGATTCTCACTCTCCCTCCCTGGATTTCTCATGCTGCTCACCCCAATCTCCCCAGGTGGCCTTGCCCAGCCATCTGCAATCTGTTTGTCAGTCCCCTCCCACCATCACACCCCCACTGCCCCCAAGATCGTAGTCCTTGGCTTTGTCTATCCTAGTACCTTTGTCGATTAAAACTTTTGTCGGTCAGGGGTGTGGGGAAAAAACGCACCATCAGATTTCAAACTCTTGCTCCAAAGCATGGAGGCTTTAGAAGTTCTCAATGAAATGGTTGTAAGAATTTATTTAACATGGGCAAAACTTAAATTTTTCTTTAACCTTGTTCTCAAACAGCTGGACCTTTTTGCTGAAAAATAGATAGATAAATTTAATAAAAATCAGCCTGAGGCAGTCAGGAAATCTTCAGCCTGAACTGTTAAAATTCAGCAAAGTTATAAGCAACAGAAAAACAAAGTCTTAAAGTTGTCTGACACTTCCCATTATAGCTGTAGGTGGTGCTGCCAACTCTTGCTATTATATTAATAATAAAAATTATATTTTATATAATAATCAGTTCTGGCCAAGTTAAAAGATTGCATCCAAAATAAATTGGGCCTCTTCAGCTGTTGCAACTAAACAATGAATTTAATTGCTTAGCTTTAATATCCAGTGTATTTCTTCTTGTGAGTGAAAGGATTCCTGAACACCAAGGGATTTGTTGTGTGGTATTTTAAACTGTTTCTGATTCAAGATGTCAACATTTTATAAATATTTCTGCAGTTCAGACAGTGTAAGAAATGGATTGAGGTGACCTAATCCGCTCTTGAGCTTGTTTTTGGAAAGAAAACTATTAAGAGCAGCTAGTGGCAGTTACCTTACTTTTTGTTTTTAAGTAGGAAGTCAAAATATACCAACTACATTTAAAAGAACATTATTAAGGTTGCAGAGTAAACAATTGAGAAGCTAGAAAATGCCAGAACTAAGGTAGGCATTGATACAGTCTCTGATTACATGACCACGTACTTTCTTTCCCCTCGTTCAGTTCACTCTGTCCTGGAGATGAATCAGGGTTGTGTAGTGAAAGCGACTGTCTCTCTATTATGCATGCTTTATTTATTGTGGAAGGTATCTAGTGAATAAGGTAGGGAGGTGCAGGAAAAGAGAGGGTCCTTAATGCAGTTGCATGCTGCTCTGGAGAATTGGATTCTATCCCTGCCTTTGCCACTAAGTTCCTATCTGATACTAGACTAGTCATTTAAACTAGACTTCTCACACATGGTCACTAATTGTGTGTTCATCATTTTCTGGGCTCCTACAGTGAGACCCTGGGATCTGATTTGCAGAAGTACTGAGCTCTCACAGCTGCAACTGAAGTCAGTGGGAGCTGTGCTTTGAACATATGAATATGAAGTGCTATATAATACTAAGTTCTCAGAAAAACCTGATCCTATGCCTTTCAAATTGGGCACCCAAAAACAGTGGACACTTTGACCTTAATCTCTCTGCCTCAGTTCCCCATGGGTAAAATTTTATAAAAATAAATTCATGTGGATTTTGTAAAAATAAATTCATTATAATGATGAGCACCATAGGAAAAACCCACAAGGAAATTGATCATTATGTCTTCAGATCAAGAGTTGAATAGTGTGCAGTAAATAAGACATGGGGCCACACATAGAACAAGAGGAGAAAACAAAATATTGAATAGCTTGCTCATTTGGTGTGCACTGAATGAAGCAGGGGTGCTGTGGAAGAAGTAGTTTGTGCTCATGTAATTGAAGATAGAGTGCATACACACGGCGATTTTGCTCATTGAGGTAGGTAGGTGTGTGGCGGGGGGGGCAGCGGGGGGCGTGTTACTGTACTGGTACAAAGCATTACCTTTACTGCGACAAGCTGCATCCACACTAGGAGTGCTTTGCCAGTATGGCTGTTCTAGTGAATTGTACTGGCAAAACACTCGTAGTTTGGATGCAGCTTAAACAGTTTAGCTATGCTTTTCCAGTGTATCTTATTCCAGGCTCCCAATTCCCTTAACTACCCACCCCAAATGAAGTAAGTCTTTACCAGCAAAAGCACAGTATTACTAGTATAACTGTCTGCACCAGAGCCTTCTACCAGCACAGCTATGTCAGTCAGGTGTGCAATGAAGTGTGATCCTTGACCGACACAGTTGGGCTGGCCCTAATCACTTCCTTTTCACCTTTGCCAGCATTTTGTCTTCTCCCTTTTCTTATCTTACTCAGCCCACATTTTGGATTCTTACCCGAATACTGCATAATGAAGGGACTACTCTAAAGTGTTTTTTGGATTCACCACTTAGCCCTTGACATGTAGGCAGAGTAGTACAGCATCAAAACAAGAGGCTGTCCTGCAAGATTGCAAAGAGGTTGACTTGGAACTTGTCTAGGTATAAATGCCATGTAAGCAAGTACGGCAGCTGTTTTCTGTTGCAATACTTAAGATCTCTTGGACACTATAACTTGTTCACCTGAATGGGGTGGGAATACTGAACATAAGGATTCATGCATATGTTTTTTTTAAACAATGAAGCTTTGTTTTCCAACAGATGTTGGAAAAGTCTTGGTGTAAAATAACTTTTCTGTAGGTAAGATTTTCAGTTGATGTACACTGTTACTGTGTTCAAGATTCATATTGTTCCTTTCTCTGTTTCAGGATGCCAGAAAAGCATGTAGTGATACAACTCTCGCTCAGGTATATCGTTATTTTTATATTTGGGAAGTAGCCCCTATGAGGCAATAGGTTTCTTGAGAGATTATAGCATGCCTGGTATGGTGTCTGAAAAAGATGAAGTGCAACAACCCTAGAAGCACATTGCTTAGTGCACTATTTACAATTATGAAATTGAAGCAATAATTACAGAGGGAAAAAAAAAAGCTAAGGCCTTTACAGGTATTATTTGCAGCCAGTCAAAAAGCTCTAAAGTCATGAGACACTTAGATACATGAGAAATACATTGGATAGATTTCTTTATTATATATTTTATTAAATATTATACATATTTTCCTTAATTCACCTTTTTAAACATTTCATGAAACTATATGGCATGATGGTTTGGCTTTGAGAGTTGCTCCCACTTAGCTATGTATAAGATGTCCATTTTATTTGGAAACTGAAGTTTTTCATTTAAAATCCAGGTCTAAGCTTTTAGGTGGCAGTTGTCAGACTACTGAAAAACGACACTGGAATAAATACTCAATGATCATTTTCTTCTGGGGCTATTATTTTGAGGGTGAGAATTGTCAACATACATAAAGCTTTACTGTAAAAATAAAGTTCACACCTAATACATACAGAAACTCCATCTACAGAGTGCCTGTAACAGTCTGAAACATTTAGAATAGTGACCATCATTAAGTTCCCTGTCACTGGTACCCTGATTTTCTTGAAAAACCTTTTGACTGGCTACACTATCACATCATTGTGCCCTGTTTCTGTGGAAACAGTCCCTGTTGTATGCCCAAATTCTAGGGGTGCAAAATATTTGTTCCTGGCAGTTTGAGTGTTGTACACATTTATGACCATCTCAGAGATACAGAGTAATTGTTTGGTTTGTGTTTTTTTCCTGCTCAGATCACCACAAGTCTGGACTCAGTGGGTCGAATCCAAATGCGAACAAGACGTACGCTGAGAGGTCACTTAGCTAAAATTTATGCTATGCACTGGGGATCTGATTCAAGGTTTGTACATATGATTCTTGAACTTAGAGGCAGAGGGATCCCTTTTCTAGCTATTGAAAGAATTGTAGACTTACTAGAGAGACAAGGTGGGTGAGGTAATATCTTTTGTTGGACCTACTTCCATTGGTGAAGACAAGCTTTCGTGCTTTCTCAGAGCTCTTCAGGTCTGGGAAGGGTACTTAAAAGGCTTGTCTTCATGTACAAAGCTACAGTGGCGCAGCTGCACTGCTGTAGTACTTCCGTGAAGGTGCTGCTATGCCAATGGGAGAGCTTTTCCTCTTGGCGTAGTTAATCCACCTCTGTGAGAGGTGGCAGCTATGTTGATAGGAGAAGCTCTCCCGTCGACAGCGCTGTCTATGCCAGTGATTAGGTCCATGTAGTTTTACCGATATAAATCACAGTGTAGATGTGACCAGATTGTCACAGCTAAATACAAGGTGGAACAGATTGTTAAGCATAAGGATTTATCACATTGTAAGAGACCACAGTGAAGTTAGCAGTTAACATGTCTGCAGTTGTAGGACAAAGAAGGGTTATTTGGTCAAAGATTGTTGTAATGAACCATAAATCCATTGTCTTTGAGTTTGTCTATTACAAGAAAATCCAGACACCCAGAGTGGTCCCCCAAGATATGTCAACACTCCCATTAAAAACCCACAGCTGGTCCATGCCAGCTGGCTCAGGCTAAAGGGCTGTTTAATTGCGCTGTAGATGTGCCCAAGCCCAAAAGTCTACACCACACTTATATAGCCCCTTAGCCTGAGTCAGTTGGCACAGGCCAGCTGTGGGTGCCTAATTGCAGTGTAGACATACGGTCAGTCTTCAGACACTTTCGAGGGCCATAGATCATAGAAAATTTTGAGAAATGTTTTGTACTTCAGCCTGCCTTTTTAAAGCCAGTTATAATCATACAGAAATAATGAAAAGAAATCATTCCATTATAAGAATATATGCTTCACTTTTATTTTCCACAAGCATTTTGTCTAATCTTTCAGGTGGTCTATTACAGACTCTTCAAATCTGAGAGCCTGGTGTATGGTGGCACATAACTTCAGAATTCTTTGTATTACATTTTCCCTTAAGCTGTGAAAGGGCATATAGCTTGAAATGGTTGATTTTAGTGCAAATGTATTTTATGTTAATAGAGCACTGTAAGTAAGGACATGGAATAACAATATTTTTCAGTGAATTAAAATGTGTTTTGTAAATCACAACAATAAATTTAGTCTGCCATGTTGTGCTGCAGCTAATTCAGTATAGTGTTGATTATTAGTGTAAGAAATTCATCAAAAGCATTGACAAATAATCCAAATAAGATTGATTCATTAGAAGTTTTTATCAAAAACTTTTCGAAATGTCTACAATACCATCAGCACTGCCAAAAGGAATATTTAAATGAAGAAAACATGCGACTTGTTCATTAGTTCTGATGGAACAAAAGGGTGATGCTGGAAGGCTTCTTAAATATAAAATAACTCCTTCCAAAAAGTTTTTTGAACAACCAATAGCCATCTCTAACATATGGTAGCCATTCCAGAGGCTAATTGTACCTGGTGATACTGTGTTCTGGCTTGTCTAGACCAGGAGTACCTATACTACATTTATGATACTGAAACATTTAGTCTGAAGGATACAAACAGCCAGTTGGGAGAGGTTATAAAATTTGTAAATAGCTTGAGCAGTTTTAAATGACAGTTATTCTAGCTTGTTTTAATAGTGGAAGTTTTATTCATGGATTCAGGTAAGATTTTCTAGCAAGCAACATGTTGTTCTTTGCAGCTGTCCAGCAACATTTGACCCTAGAAAGATTAAAAATAGTCAAAAGGAGAAAATGAAAAGGCTTTTCTGAATTATTTGACATTCATTCATCTTGTCTATTTTGAAATTAAGTACGAGACAAGAAGTTAACATGTTAATATTTCTGTTTTGTGGTTATCTTTAGGCTACTAGTCAGCGCTTCCCAAGATGGAAAATTAATTATTTGGGATAGTTATACAACAAATAAGGTAGAGTTGTTTATAATCCATATTGGTAATCTGTACACAAGTGACACTTTTTTGTTTTAGTTCTTTCTGTAACACTTCTTTCTTTTAGTTGGATTGGCTCCATCACTTTTTCCTGTTTGAAGTTTTAACTAGCTTGCTTTCCTTTTTTTTAAGTCCAGCTTTTTATTCAAAGTGCATTTTAGCTTGGGTAATACCTATTTCTATATGTTGAGCCTTTGCTTCTATTCACTGTAGCTCGTTTGCTGGGAGAAAAGAATATTTGTTTTTTATAACCCTCTGATAACTCTGAGATCACTGGTAGGGTATGCTGCAGAAGTAATGTGGTTAGCATGGGATCCCTTGGAAGCTTAGCAGTGCTCCTGGTGTTCATTGGCCAAGCATTTGAGTGTGTGTCGGGGTGGGTGGGTGAAATCTTTCTGAGGAGTTTTAATAACTAACTCGTTGTTTTTGCAACTGTACACCCTACTTGTGCTGCTGTTTCTGTGGCACATGCTTTCTGCTATTGTGTTGCAGAAGCACACAACCACAGGGTTTATAGAGAATTAATATAAATCCATTATAATAGATGTTTGGCTCCTTGGTAGTGAGAAATCTTGATCAAATGAGGAAGGACCTGGGGTGCAGATCCTCTGCTGATGGCAGTTGTCATAGCTTCATTGGTGTAGCTATGCCAATCTACACCAGGTGAGGTTCTGGCTCAGGAAGACAAACTGGAGGGAGGAATTTGAACTGACCAAAACCAGTTGCATGTTAAACTAGTAATCCTTAATTTCAGAATAGCTATGATACTATAAAAATGATTGTACTGAACTTGCACACATCTAACCAGGCGACCATTTTTTCCATCTCAAGTAAAATATTCAGCACAAATAGAAGCATGTTTAAAATCAGATTCTTTATTAGTGGGATATCACACTCTCTTACTTAGTAGCATCTGCTGCAATGCTAAAGCAGTATTGCAGCTAACTAGGTAGGACAAGAATCACTATGGTTGAGTGTCACTGCGTAAAATGTGGTGTAGTTCTAATGTGCCTTGTCTCTCTGTAGATGCATGCCATTCCTTTGAGATCTTCCTGGGTGATGACCTGTGCATATGCTCCTTCTGGCAACTATGTTGCTTGTGGTGGATTGGACAACATCTGTTCCATATATAATTTGAAAACCAGAGAGGGCAATGTGAGAGTGAGCAGAGAGTTACCAGGGCATACAGGTCAGCTGCATTTTACTACATTTATTTTTCTACTGTTAGTCAAAGTGACACAGTCCCAAGCCTGCACTGTTCACTGCATGCTGTAAAGTGAAAACAAGTGTTAGCAATTTGCAAAATAGAGTATAGTCTAATCTTCGTTTTGATCACATTTAGAAATCACTTTTTGTATGTCACTCATTTTGACTTTATCAGTCTTAATGCTAAGTTCTGTGTTCATTTAGCTCTGCCAATGAGATACTACCAGTAGCTATCTGAGCAAATGGAGCAGTACATACTCAAGTGAATTTGGCTTCTGTATTGCTATTTTTAAAACACAAGTAGCATCAAGTGGTGGTTATTGTGTGACATACTGAGAAGGTTTTTTGAATAACTTTTACTGCAACAGTGGGGTATGACATTAACGTCTGCCATTATTCTGTTCCTAGGATACTTGTCCTGCTGTCGTTTTCTAGATGACAACCAAATTGTTACAAGTTCAGGGGACACCACCTGGTGAGTTTTGGAGGTGGGGGGTATTTGATGGGGTGTTTTTTTTTTCAGTGCTTTGATTGTTTTTAAGCTAAACTTGCAGAGACTCCATTATATTGCTGAAATACATCTGTTTTATTTGCAGTGCTCTTTGGGACATTGAAACTGGTCAACAGACCACCACGTTCACTGGGCATACCGGAGATGTGATGAGTTTATCCCTAAGTCCAGACATGAGGACTTTTGTTTCTGGTGCCTGTGATGCCTCCTCCAAGCTTTGGGATATTCGCGATGGAATGTGCAGGCAGTCTTTCACAGGGCATGTGTCTGATATTAACGCAGTTTGTGTAAGTGAGCATTTCTATTTACAAATGGAGAGCGAGGAGACAATAAGTGTAGCTGTAAGATTTCAATTTATAATCTAGTTTTCAAAACAGGGTGGAGAGTCGTCAACTCTGAGTTGGCCACTTACAATGAATGTAGCTTCTTAGAATATGAGATCTTGATGAGACCAACCACCTGCAATCTAGTTCATAACTATTAATCATACATATCCTCTAGATATGGTTAAGTGATCTTGGAACAATTCAGACTGTCCTCATTTAGTCTAAGTTGTCATAACTGTTTGCTGCTCCGTCCATCTTTACCTGCTTGACCTCCTTTTGCTTCATAATACTTTATCTTTGCGTGATTGGATATGTCCATTTACAGTAGGTATGTGTACGTCTTGTGCACCAGTGCTGGAGAATTTTCCCTCACAGCACCAGTACAGGCAGCCACTCCTGCGCTATGATGTCCCTCATGTTCCAAGCGGAGTATAAAGTGGCAGAGCTGCCCCACCCTTCATTCAGTTCCTTATTGCAGTTGTTCAGAGCATGCTGTCAGCTTTGTTCCTTCTGCGAATGAGCTGTTAGTGGTTCTCATTTTTGCCTCTCTTGGACCGCTTTTACTTTTCCATTATTTATCTATTCAGACTGTCAGTGGACTTTGAGCTCCACCTGATACTGGGGGGAAGGTCAGTGTCCCCCAGCTTCAAGCCCTGCTCGAGGTGTCAAAGCCAGTGCCCGAGAGCAATCCTCACTCACTGTTTGAAGCGTTTGGATGAGGTCACATCTGGAACATGTCTGATTTGCCTGGGCTTCAAGATAAGAACTAAGAAGCAAAGAGAAGAGCATCTCAGGTACATCCTCATGGAGGCTGCCCTTTGCCCAGCATCAGAACCACCTCTGTGGATAGAGGGAGTTCCTCAGTCACTCCATCCACGAGTGGCCCTCGTCTTACCTGTGGACAGATAGGAGGAGATCCCCCTCACCAGGGCAGTCCTCAAAGAGGTAACGGTGCTTGGAGTGCCCTCAGCCTCTGAAGCTGAAGAGGAGGACAACTTCATGTCAAAGTGCTCAGTATGGGATTCCTCAGCATTGGAGGCTGACCACTTCGGTATCGAAGGTAGAGTACATCCTTTGGCCTCTGGCTTCCCGCTGTCTCATGTTAGTGGCTCTCTCAGAGCAGATCTGTTGACTTCAGTTCGTGTGCCAGGACTGGCGAGGGCGGCTGCTTCCTCGGCACAAAGAGTGGTGCTACCACCCTTGCTTACAGCAGGGCAAACGCCTGTCGTAGCACCAGCCACCCGGGAGGCCAGCACAACTTCATAGGATCTGCTGAGCCTCTCTGTTCTGCCCTCACCGATCATTCAGACCGACATCACTTTGCAGGGGCTGTTGCACGTGTTGGCTTCCACACTGGGGGTCTGTTACGGTACCAGTAACTTCAGGTTCAGTGCTGCTTCCATTAATCCCAGTGCCAGCTCCAAGACCAATGGTAAGCGCTCTTCCTCAGCGCATAGTCCTGATGGCCAGGAAGCCCGAGGATGGCTGCTGGTACTGAAGGCTTGTTGTAGATCACTTTCCCCATCTCTGGCTGGTACCGCTTCACCCTGGCCTTTGGAGTACTCCTGCTTCTCCTCAGTCTGAAGTGGGTTCTGATGTCTCCCACTTCAGGGAAACCAGGGATTGTTCCCACTCTCGTAGGAGTCATCCTGCCAAGAGTAGATCAAAGGAATGGGAGGGCCTGATCTAGGCATAATTGGCCCCCAGTACCATACCAGCTCCATCATTAGCCCTACTGGTTACAGTGCGGGATGCCTACTGCATCTAGATCTTTGTCTCCAACAAAAATTAATCCCAGAGAAGGTAAGTGTCCCTGCCCAGTACTGACAAACCATCAGAAGTCAAGAAACCACTACTCTATAGAAACATATCCCTGAGGGGAGAAGTATGTCCACATGATACTGACAGGCTGCTTGATGCTGGTCTTCAGCTGCTTTGGACAGTCCTGCGTTGGAAGCTTAAGACAAGCAGCAGGAAGTCCCAACCTGCCTCTTCTCTTCTCAGGGCCTCTTTTGGACAAGACAACGAGGCGTTCAGAAGACAGTGTTCCACATCAATAAACAGGAGTTGCCAAATCAAACAGCATGTGTCAATCAGGCTGTGGAACATCTGCATATGGAATTCCCTGACTCTGAGCATCACATCTACCAGGGATTCAGAATGCCTTAGTGAACTGATCAAGCAGGTCATTCAGTTTGGATCATGAATGGCCTCTCAACCTGGCTATTCTAAGATCAGTATTTCAAGTAGGGAGAGTCCCATTAGTGGATTTATACTCAAGCTGTCAGAACAGGAAATACTCCTTTTTTCTGTTTTTGAAGGTGGACTAAAGCCCCAGGTCCATCTCAGATATGCTTCTCTTCCCCGGGTCAAGGGTCTGCTCTATTCTGCGCTTCTGATTCCCAAGGTGGTTGTTAAAGATGAAGCAAGGATGAGGGAAAATGATACTGCACCAGTCTGGGCGAGGCAGCCATGATTCTTGGACCTGCGCAAGTTGCCTGTCAGTGAACCTTTACCCCTGCCTTTAGTCAAGGACCTGATATTGCAGAATCACAGGCAGTTTTTGCACACTGAACCCTCAGTTGCTACACGTCACAGCCTGGTTCCTCAGCAGCATCACACTGTTTGGAAGCAGTCCATAGTGTCCTACTTAATAGTAGGAAACCATCCACAAGGGCTATCTACCTTTATAAATGCTTCCACTTACGCTTTGGCTAGCTGCCCAGATAGTGTGCCTCCTTTGTAATTTATGATTAAAATGATTTTGGACTATGTTACACTTAAGTCAGATTTGGTGGTTAGCTCCATTCAAGTATACCTGGCCCCAATTTCATTATTTGACCTCCTTATTACAGGCAGAATTGTATCCTCTAACCCTAGGATTACAAGGTTCTTAAAAGATGTTTTCACCTTTCAGAGACGCTACTCTACAGTGGGATTTGAACTTTAACAGCCCTTACAGGTTCCCTCTTGAACCATTAGCCTCCTGTTTATTGTTACATGGCTTTTCTAATGGCCATCACCTCGGCAAGGAGAGTTGGGGATTTGCATGCCCTGGTTGGATTTTTCTGTAGACCTGTGATGGGATCCCTGGGGTGCAGCCTGGGACGGTGGGACCGCTGTGCCCCCTTAAATCTCCATCCTGGGCTCTCTAACAATGCTTTGCTAGTGACAAGCAGCAAAACCCTCCAGGTGCTGTTATCACTCAGCACAACAGCACACCCAGCTAAATTGTATGAATGCTCCCAGAGCCACTTATGAATCACACCAAGAAAGGTACCAGCCGAATTCCCCCCAGCTTCCAGCCGTGTACCTCAGGAATATATAGTCTTGCACTGCTCAAGACAAGCAGTGCAAGTTTATTAATTGGTTCACCAGTGCATCAATGGAAAGTGGATATACACCAGCCTTTGTAAACCTGAGCAGATTTATCAAACACTTCAGGCAAACTCACTGGTAAAGATAAACAGTAAAAGAAGTTTGACTACAAACGAGAGATTTTAAGTGATAGCAAAAAGTCAGTTAGTTACCAAAAGAAAATAAAACATAAGCATGCAGTCTTAACTCTCAACCCTATTAGACTGGGCAACATCTAGATCAGGGGTAGGCAACCTATGGCAAGCTGATTTTCAGTGGCACTCACACTGCCCAGGTCCTGGCCACCGATCCGGGGGGCTCTGCATTTTAATTTAATTTTTAAATGAAGCTTCTTAAACATTTTTAAAACCTTATTTATTTTACATACAACAATACTTCAGTTGTATATTAAAGACTTATAGAAAGAGACCGTCTAAAAATGTTAAAATGTATGACAGGCACGCAAAACCTTAAATTAGAGTGAATAAATGAAGACTCGGCACACCACTTCTGAAAAGTTGCCGACCCCGATCTAGATTAAGCAGTTTTTCTCACCTTACTGGATATTTCAGTTCATAGTACACAGGTTTCATCCTTGAAACCTGGGCCAGCCTCCTCTGTTGGAGTCTTTGGTCTTCTGAGCATCCTTGTTGCTTGCAGCATAGGTGGGGGCAGGAGAAAAGGCCAAGCATGGGGCCACTGCGTTCTGTTTTATACCCTTAGTCCCTGTGCTTGGAGAACACAAGTCCAGGCATGTCTGGTGGACATTGCTGACTCACCAGGCAAGGTTGAGCAATTCCCCTGGTGTGGCATTGTACAAGTGAGTCATTGCATTGTAGCTCTCTTGTTGGACAATCGCTATTGTTGGTGGTTCAACACTTGCCCAGGCATTAATAACCAGGGGGATAAACGTCTTTGGGGAGCTAGTATCTCGGCGCTTCCCACAGCATATTTTAGTGACAACTATATAACATAATTCTCATAACTTCATATGCATTAATGATCTATATATTTAGATGGAACAGTGGGTTTCAGCAGATCATAACCTTTCTCATGATACCTTACAAGGCATGCTTTGTATGCAATATCACAACTATATACAAATGATGAATATGAGGGTTATAGGGTACTCCCCTGGGGTGTAGAGTGTCACAAAACCTTAAAGAAAAAGGACAAAGTTCAGGTTAGGCTACACCTTAAATTTTTCATCATGGCGGTATCTGATTTCCACCTTGACTAATCTATATATTGGTCTTCTTTCCAAAGCCACATGCTCACGATGAACAACAGTTCCACGCTTGGGATGTTTGCTGATCACTGTTTTTTTATCTAGATAGAGCAAAGCACTTTTGGGTCTGTTCTCAGCTATTCATCTCTTATGCAGAACGAATGAGAGAGTGTCCTGTAACAGTGTAGTGACTATCCAAGTGGATCACCAGCTGTGTTTTCATGTGCTACAAGATCAACTGCATAACGGCTTCTGAAAAGTGCTCTCTGCCTTCAGCCAGAGCGCACTAAGCTTCTGCAGTATTTCTGGGAAGCATGGATATTGCGAACATCTGCAGAGAGGAACGTGGTCTTCAGTCCACATCTTTGCTAGATATTAAGTGATTACTATCACGTCAAGAGAAGACACAAATGTGGGGAAAGTAGTTCGGCAATTCCTCGTCTGATGAGAATCCTAGTCCCAACTCTGTTGGAAACTTTATGGGAGTCTCCTAGTGTAATGGGCATGTGCAATCGTTTGAAAAAATGGTTACTCCTTGCAGCTGCTCTTTTGAGACGTTGTGTATGTTCTTTACGTGACCCACCCTCCTTCCCCTGTGCATTGAAGTTTATTATCTGAGGGGTTGTCTGCACTTGAAATGCTACAGTGGCACAGCTGCAGAGGCACTTCAAGTATAGATGGTACTTATGCCAGTGGGAGGGATTCTCCCATCAGCATAGAGGTAATCCACCTCCCTGAGAGGCAATAGCTAGGCTTCCCTCAACCTAGTACTGTCTACACTGAGGGTTAGGTTGGCTTAACTACGTTGCTCAGGGAGTTGGATTTTTCACATTACTTAGCGACGTACCTAGGTTGACCTCACTCTTCAGTGTACACCAGATGGAAGAAGATAGGGTGGAGTCACCGCAGCCTGGTAAACCCTCTGCTCAGGCACACAGGATGTGAGTGTGTAGGAGTGGCCACCCCAGTGGGTATCTCTAGTGAAAACTCGGGCACTGATGCATGAGATGTGTACACATCTAGCATAATGGACCTATGCAACATATCTCAAAACAACAGTTACAAGAAGGTAAGTAACTGGTTTGTTTTTTTTAAAGTAGTAAATAATAAACCTTCAAGATGGAGTCAATTCTCAAACTTTTATGTTCATCAGTGTGTATTTGGATTTCCTGTAAAAAATGGCATCTTTAAACTCTGGAAACTAAAGGTGAAACTAGTGCTTAAAAATGCTGAATATATTTACCCTTGGAATAGTTTTGTAATGTTTCTGAACTGGAGTGTATTTCCTCTGTTTGCCACAGCCCCATTTTATGTTCTGATCCACAGGGGACATGTTCTGTTTAATGGGTAATGAAATCTAAACCTACATTGCATCTTTTTTTATAAACACTGCAAATTCTTAAGTCTCTGGAATACCAGCAGCACGATCTGTGGAGAAATGCAGCCCATACGCTTGGGTCTAATCTTGAGATGTGCTTGGTACCTTTCACTGCCATTTAAATCAATGAGGTGCTTAACATGGATTATTTAGTAGGTGTGAATTCTGGAGGCTGAAATGCTAGCTTGCAGTCCTCTGTTTTGATCCAAGCAGCTGGACTGACCAGCTCAAGGTGGAACATTGTGTACAGGGACAGTCTCCATGGGTTATTCCAAAGAAAAAAATGGCCATGCTCCACTCCGTTTTATGGAAATTAGTTCCTCTTGTCTCTTGAAATTTGCCAGTGAAGCCATTGCACCTGCCTTTGGTCAGTACTATGCTACAAGTGTTAAACACAGTTGTGTGTGCACAATAGTTGCATTTTGAAAATCCATTCTGATTTTTTTTCTTTTTGCTCGTGAATTTGTGTTGTATCTGAGTATCTCAGTAAAGATCATCTCTACATGCCGTTTTTGAAACCGTGCACGAGCAACACTTTTCTCTGGTGTCAAGCTCCTGTCTCATTTTCACTTCCAGTTCTTCCCCAACGGACATGCATTTGCGACTGGTTCTGATGATGCCACTTGTCGACTCTTTGACCTGCGTGCAGATCAAGAGTTAATGATGTACTCCCATGACAATATCATCTGTGGAATCACTTCTGTAGCCTTCTCAAGAAGTGGTCGTCTCTTGCTAGCTGGCTATGATGACTTCAACTGCAATGTGTGGGATACTCTGAAGGGGGAGAGAGCAGGTTGGTAAATGGTATCTGCAGTGAGTTGCAGTTCTTTTTCTTTAGCAGAATCTCAACATGGAACACATTCCACTTTCTGTAACTTTTAAACGTAAAACTAGTTCACTGGTAGTCAGTGATGATACCTGCGAGTGCTGCTGAATTGTGAAATCTTCCCTGCTTCCTTTTAAAGGTCAGTTACTCAACATAAAGGTTTGTTTTTGGATTTGTATCCCTATTTTCTTGCATTTTATTTTTTCATATTTCAGATCTGGTAATAGTGATGTTTAGAAAAGGTATGTGAGGTTTTATGTTGTGTACAGTAAGTGGTTTTGTGTCTGGTTTTGGTTATAGGCACTGTCAGCACCTTTTTATTTATTTTATTAAATAAATAAATATACGGGGAAAATCCAGATGTACAATATTTTAACTGTTTGGTTCAAGGGTTCAGGGCTTCCTAAGATAGGAGCTAATATTTCTTTTAAGACAAAACATAGGAGGCTACTTCTTCTGTCAGTTAATCACTCTTAACAAACAAAAAACCTCTTGCAGGATATCTTGAGGTGAATTTAACTTGAAAAGCAATGTACAAAACTTGAAAAGCTTCAGCTGTTAACCTCCTCCATCTTCTCTTCCAGGTGTCCTTGCTGGCCATGACAACCGTGTCAGCTGTTTAGGTGTTACTGATGATGGCATGGCTGTAGCTACAGGGTCTTGGGACAGTTTTCTCAGAATCTGGAATTAACTGGGAGACAAACATGTACATTCTCCATTGAGATCTGGAGAGATCAATGCTGCAGCCTATAGCTGTGAAATAACATTTCTACCTTGTATTTGCAGGTGAAGTTTTTCTATTCACTGATTATTACACAAAAAGGCTTTCTGTAAACTAGAAAAAAATCAAGTGAAGAAATAGGGGTGGGGGTGGAGAAATCACTGACTTTTAATAAGGGGCCAGGCCAGCACACATAATCATGGTGACTGAGAAACTAAGAGCCAGTCTGTTTTGTTTTTGGTGGTTTGGTTAGATTGTCCTCGAGGGATTTCTGCTTGTGTTCAAAGTCTGCTAATTCTGTACTTTTTTTTGTACATAACAGAATATACACATTATAGCAGCCAATCATGTAACATTTGTCTGTATGTAAAGAAATATGTTTGCATTTTTTAAGGAACTACATTTATAGCTTTGCATTTAACCTGAGATGTCACTTCTGAGTTTTGTAGTGGATGAACTAGATTGCTGTTTTAAACGCTTTTGTGAATTTACTGTAGATAAAGTGAAGCCAATGGTATGTATGTGTTTTTATAATGGAAGGCATTTGAATTACTACTTTTTTTTTTTAAAAAAAGGCCCTGATGACCGTGGTAATACCTAGCGCCTTACTTACTCGCTTCTAGACCTATTTGTCTATTTAAGCATGGGGAATTACTCCTTCCAGTCAGTGGTTCCTGGTTCATCCGTCAGCAGCCATGGCCTCCAAGCACCAAGAGAATGTTAATGCCATTAGGTATCTATTAAAATAAGGTTTTAACACGCTGGCTTCAGCCTCTCATGTAAGTTACTTTAAGTTGAACAGAGTACATAAGTCAAGTAACCTATTACTGTCACTAAGCAGGTGAGTGCTTTCCTTTTGACAGTGTAGTTGTAAATAAGGATTCTGATCCACTGCAAATTCCAGCTGCCATGCACTAGCAAGGTGATATTGTAGCATGGAGTTAACTGAATAGATTGAAGAAATTTTAAAAG
The DNA here is from genome assembly GCF_965140295.1 of Lepidochelys olivacea. NCBI lineage: Eukaryota > Metazoa > Chordata > Testudines > Cheloniidae > Lepidochelys > Lepidochelys olivacea. The sequence continues at coordinate 11,709,979 of NC_140419.1, forward strand.
TGTACACAAACTTGCTGTTCAACTACTACAGCAAATGAAGAGATTTAAGAGGGTTTCTCTATGAAGGCTTCCTACAAATGGTTTAGGAAATACAGTGAATCCGTTACTAGAACTGCAAAGTTAGAGGTTTGCCCTACTATTCCACAACAGACTATGCTTGTCTTGTGTAATCGTTGAAGTGACCATGTTATCTACAGTGAACAATAACATTTTTGATAATCTCTATGATCCCTCTAGAAACTTTGCACTCTAAATTTTAAATCCTGCTCGTTCATTTACAACTGCAGTGGTCTGTGCTTTGGCATCTTATTAGATGCCAATCTGCAAACTGACAGTAAATAGTCATTTCCTTTTATATGCCTGATCTTGATAGGATTCACTTATAAAATGAAAGGCACCAAGAGCACTTGAACTAGTAAGCATTTTCTTAGTGTGTAGGTATGACAAATCATAGGACTCAAATCCATTTGAAACTACCCATGAAGATCACTTAACTCTGGTGCTGGCAGCGTGTCCATGTTTGGTGGATGTCCCTGGGGGGAATCTGAGTTGGGCATGAAAGTACCTGATACTTTCAGGAAAGGGCCATTCTCTGTTGGCTTCTTGTAAGTGCTTTATTTTAAATGTGTGTATTTAAATAAATTACCATAAAGCTGAAAGTTAATGTTAATCTGTTGCCTCCACCTGAAGGTGTGATGTGTCCAAATGTCCCTGGGTCAGTTTGTGAACATAAGTGCCCAGCATTTTGTAATATGAAAAGAGATTGTTGCTGAGACCACTGTTTGTGAAGTTTCTACCACTTGTCATTCTAATTTCAGTACTTCCGGACTGTGCCTGTAAATATGCCATGTTTACAATGGTGGAGGTGCCAATCAATGTGCCAACTGTAGTAAATTCAGTATCCGTTAAAAAAGCACATCCCGTGCTGGAGCAGTATACACTTACTAAAGGCAGATCATGGTGTTGGACCAAAATCATGTTATGCTGTAGATCACAGAAACTCCTTTGCATTTTCTTTTCAGCAAGATTATTTTGTTTTCTAATCTGTTTGCAGAATTATTTATGGAATATTTGTATCTTTTTCCAAGATGGCAGCTCTTTGAGGTCAGGCAGAACACTTGATACTTTTTAATGGTGCCTTTGATTTTTAAACTTGCAGCTGCTTCTGGTTTGAGTGAATCATTCTGAAAATTTGCTAGTAAACTCTTAGAGGAAAAATTTTAATTACTAAATAGTTTCTCATTAAAGGTGCATCTTTAAGCTTCCTAGTTGTCAGTGTTGTAAAGAGACTTCCCATACTTGCAATTAAATATCTCACTATTTCCCTTTATACTGCAGCATAGATGTCTGCTGTCTAACTCTTAAGTAAGTCAGATTTCTAAAAGGGTAACGGGAGCGTACACCTGGGGCGAATGTGCACCAAAACGGTGGCTACTGTTGGAGTCCTGGTATAAGTCTCTTTTGGATTGTGTTGCTTTTTTTAAAAAGCATTTATAGTAGTGGGACATTTATTACATCTTGAACTGAGGCAATATAATGGGCCTATATGAGCTATTTCAGTTTTCTTAAGCATTGCTTATGGGTGAATTTTCAAGATGGTACACTCATTAAGACACAGCTTAATTTTAAACTAAGCACCAAATCCCATCTTCTGCTACATACCACCATTTGCAGGTTTTACTTGAAAGCTTTCATCCAGACTCCTGCATCTCAAAGAAAATGTCTCCATGGGGATTTTTAGACTAAAAGATGTGTACCTGTAGCTTAATATAAGCTCAGATGTGCAGGTTTGTGTAGTTTAACTGTTCACGTGATGGTGAACAAGTTTAATACATGTAGTGGATTTTACAGCACAGTGGGGTACACGTTAAACTGTTGTGAAAAGTTTACCACTGCCAAACTGTAGAGCTACTTAATTTCAAATAAGTTATGTGGTTACAAAAATATGTACTAGATTTTGGAATTAGTAATACTTAAGTTATGACCATTGTGCCAAAAATTTGTAATGGCTAGGAAAGTAACCTTTTTCCAGTCTTCATTCTAATAGTAAATCAGTGTTTAAATGTACTTTAAAAGAAGTAGTGTAGCAAGAATGTAATTGGTTGAAGCTGTAACTTGGAAATATGTGCCTCATATGAAATTACAGATTTCTTTAATTCAGGTACAACTGCTGTCAACTGTTTTTTTAAAGGCTGATTGGTGAAGGATACTGACCAAGCAAACTTCCAGTTTCAACTTGCTCCCATGTATACTCAGCCTTTATCACTTTATTAGAAAAAATGCTGGGTGAGATTCTAGAAACCACAAAAAGCTTCAACATTGCTAATGTACATTTACTTAGTATGGGTAATGTGTGTACCTTGTTTCAACCATCTCTAGACTTTTCTCCTAAATGTCATTACCATCTGCCTTGCTGAATGTCACATACTGTTAAGTATCTGACAGAACTGCTGGTTCAATAATCCATTTGGAGTAGAAAAACTCATTAGAACTGCTTTCTTCTGAGGAGAGAGTTTGACTCTGATTTGGCAGTGCTGAACTGACATACCAGCTAGTCCTCATGTGCATACTGTAATGCGTGGATTGGAAATAGATAACTCTTTAATGCAGTTAATGTAACCCACTTGTCCCATCATGGAGTTCACATTACTTTAGGGTGTAATGAAAGTATTGGGAAAAACATTCCAAGAGTGCTTAGTCTTTCCTCTTTGAGGACACTGTCACCTCCACTAGATTTAGTGCTGTGCTTTAAAATGTTGGTGAGAATAGGTATTGGCTAATTCAGATAGTTGGTATGAAATGATTGTGTAGCAGAATGACAGATTTTGAGATAGCATTTCCTGTAAAAGTAATTAAGCATGGGTTGATGGTGCACTTTGTATACAGTAATCTGGCATGCATGCTGGTAAAACTACTTCCTACACTTCGGAGGCACCACGAGCCTTTTTATCCAATTGCTGGTTGTGTAAAATACATGCAGAATGTTAATGCAGTGTTGTTATGGTAAATGTGTGAACAGTGTTAATAATTGATTATAACTGATAACCGATTAAATGTGCCTGACATTCTTATACCACACAGTATGTTTAGGTTTTGACTAATATGGACTTCAGTGGAATAGTTTTAGATATATTTCAAGCCTTTGTTTTACTTACACAATGGTGCTCTTATTTGTTTCTCCTTTTTTTAAAAAAAAAAATCTGAACACTTGTACTACATTTTACATCCAAAGGAGTCCAAAACGAATTTCTTTTCAACATGCTTGACTTAGTTTGGCACTTAGCTCTGATTGCCCAGCATTTCTCATCTAATGGTTTTAATGTCACTTGTTGCTGACTACTTTGATGGAAAACTTCAGTAATATTACCAATTATGAAGTGATTCTGCACTGCCTTTGGATTGTGTATGTATTCAGAAACAGTCTTAAACCTTTTTATTTAAGCTAATTCAAAACAGGGACTTGTGCCACTTGTTCTATAACAGGGCTGTTATATAGACTTCCCTGTTTTAAAAAAAAATCACTTGCTATGAACTCTGTTTATAGCTTCCCCCCTCCCCCCCCCCCCCCCCAATGGATCTTTTCTTTGTATTTGTACAGTGGCTCAGTGAAAGATGTTGCCATGAGTTGATATTGTAACCAATAAACAAGTGCTTTTAACCAGACTTGCTGTGGTGTGTATATTTATTTAACAACCTTCCTTCTACCATGACAATCTTATAAAGACAAATACCCTGGTGCAGAGGTATTTAGGTGGCTGTGGGAATTTTCCTACTAAAATTTCCAGCATACATTTAAAATATGCGCTATATACCTTAATGAACTTTTGTCTTAAATGTAATTTTTATGGCTTAGTTATCATTCAAATTGACACACACAGCACTGCCTCATCTATAAATTGAATGTACTACTAAAGGCATCTTGAAAATGCTACACAGCAAATCCCAACACTACTGTAGTCCATGGGATCTTTGTTTCAAAAAAATGCACTTCAGCAATGACTGGAGCACCTAGCCTTTGTTTCAGAATGGCATTCTGGATTTAGCATTTCTATTTTATAATTCTTTAGGCAAGCATAGTCTATTTCCCTCTTAAACAATACTACTTTCTGCTGCAATATCAAAGGGGACATGAAGGGGCTTTGCAATCCAAGCATTAGAAAATGAGCAGAATCTTTAATGAAAAGGACAAGTTCAGTGTGTAAACCCTTAGCCTGACTTCCTTTTATATATAAAGGAATGCAGTTGCTCTCTACAAATTGAGACAAAATAGCCATGTACATTAATCGTCCCTGTTAACTCCTCTTTTCTGGGAACAGCAGCTGCCCGTCCTAACATTTGAGTTTATTTAAAAATTAATGCAAATAGTGGCAGAAAAGTCAACTTACTGTTCAGAAGCAGGATGGAAGTGGTAGCAGGAAATCCCCACCTTAAATGAGGGGGAACTAGGTAATCTGTAGGGAGCAGCTGTTACATCAAGCAATGAAGGAGCAGTCTCCTTCCTTTTATCGGACATACTCCTTCTGAAGAACCACACTAACACTTTACCTCCAATAGAAAAAATTCTGAATTTTATTTCCACAGCTACCATCTTGGTCATTCACTTGATGTCTTTCAACAAAACTCTAGGGAACACCAGTAAGTGGCTGTCATGAAGTAAATCAGAATTTCCACAAAAGTAGAAACAAGCAACCTTGAATTACACAGGTCTCATGCTTTAGAACAGTTTCTGTAATAACCAATACAAGATGCAGATAAAACAGCATCTTCTGCTACACACTGCTTGTGAATGGGGTCAAGTTTAAAATGAGGAATAGTGCATCATCTCTTACCAACTACATTAGTCAACTCAGCTGCCAAACTAAATTATCAATAAGTTAAAGGGGCAGTATTTCTTCCTCCCCCACAAATTAAACCAGTCTAGAAATACTCTCAAAAAATAAACTACTTATAAATACATTTGCAACTCTTCCCCTCACATAATTTCTGTACATTTAACCAGCTGGGCTGCAGCCCATCTTCACAGCTCATATCATTAGCATACTCCCACACCAATGAGGAAAATCAATACCCTGAAACACTTCCAATAGCATGCAGCATACCCAGCTTCTAAGCAATCACTTCCTGCTTTTTAAAATAAAGTATCATGAGTAGGTCTTAAAAAATATAGTGCATTTCATTAGCCCTTTCTTGTAAATTAGTGAAAAATCCCAGCAAGTACTCATGCAACAATAAAAATCTGGGGCCTTAAGCTACCACAGTAACAGGCACACGAGTTTGGTTTTAAACCTGATTGTGCAGCATTTATCAAGGATATATAAATATTCTGAAAGGCTTTCATTATCTAAAATATTTTTTAAAAGTCTGTTTATAAAATACAGGTGAAATTGCACATGATCTGCATCAGGAAGCACTTGGGCATCCTTGCTAGCATCTATTGAAGGTCCCTGGCTTACAACCACCCTTTAAAAGCTGATTAAGATGGAAACATCCACACACAAAGCTAGAACAGAGGGAACTAGTGGCCAAGATTTAAAAAACAAAACACATACCTGGAGGTGGCAGGTAAAGAACAATTCAGGAACTTGAAATACAATAGCCAAGATAGTGCCTAAACAATTGGTCTGAGAAGGAAGCAAGCAATATGGTAAATATTGTTTGTTTCCCAAATGTATGCAGTCTGAAGAGCAATTCAATTTATAATGCTCACAGCAGAACATGGCAGGTATTCATGATGTAGTGAGAGAAATCTTTGAAGGCTAGGCTACAGCCCTTGCCCAGGTGACTAGAAAATAGCAAGCCTTCCCCCAGGTGCTTAGATAAAAACTTTAATCCCTTATCCCAAACTATGCAAAAATTCAGCTGAGTGTAGACCAACTGTATAGCAGAAGTCCCCCTGTTTGGTGTAGGTAGAGGCTTGCATGCTGCACATGACAGTCATCTGAACTTTACACATTAACTTACTTTGGTTTTCAATATTCCTGTTACTACAGCGTGAGGAACACTGCCATTCCATCACTGCAGCTTGCTTGAATTTTTAAAGCTTTCCAAAATACCTAGAGGGAATCAAGTTTATACAAATAAAAATGGCAGGTCTATCTATAAACTAACAGAAGTAGGGTAACGGCAGCCCAGCCCCATTGATTTTATCTGAATTCAAAATCTAAAGAAGCACTTTTGGGCTGCTAGAGCTGTTCACCTAATATTTTCATTCATAAAACAAATCTGAAAAAATCAGCATCTAGAGAACTGGGAGACATTGATACTGATTTGAGGAAGAGAAGGAATAACAGATTAACTCCCAGATGCCAGGAAGGTGGGATTTGCCACTGGTAAATACTAAAACAAAATAATACTGGGTTGTTGTTTTTTTTATTTTAAGTCACCAGAGTAAATATAAATGATCATTTTGCTCTTGCAAAATTTCTCTTCACCACAGCTTTTAGATACAGTTCATTGTAAAAATGTGAACTGGGTGTTACAGTATCTGACAAGTATAATCAAAGTAATTTTAAAAATGTCATTTCATGTGACTCCACAGGGGAGCAATGTGTCATTCTATAATTTTGTCCTACAGGCAGTTACCCAAGGAAGCCAGCAGTGAAAAGAGATTGGTCTATTTATTCTGCTGAAGAAAATGCTTTGTAAAAACATCCAGCTCATTTTCAAGGTGAATGGCTTTGTTTCTGTAAAACAAACAAGAGAAAAGTGATTGATTCACCTGCATGCATCCAAACTCTCACAAGAGTCTTCAGCCTCTTTACTTTTTAGGAATGAAATGCAGGACACAAGCAATCTTACTTAGACCACCTGACTCAGAAGAGCACTGTAACGAGTGCTTATGTGCTCTGCCCAGTCAGGGTCCATCTACACTGCAAACAAAACTAAAAACACTGCTCCCCCCCCCCCGCAGCAGCAGCAAATCTCAAAGCCCAGATCAACTGACTTGGGCTTGCACTATGGGGGTAGCAGTGTAGTTTCCAGTGAGGGGGGTGGGGTCTCAGAACTCAGACTCCAGCCTGAGCAGGAACATCTCCATTATTATTTTGAGCCCCATGACCCTGCATCAGTTGATTCAGGCTCTGAGACTTGCTGCAGTGTTGTGGTTTTTTTGCAGTGTAGACATACTTTTAAACCTCAGGATGCTGCTAATCTGAGTATATAACACCTTAGAGAAAGGGTAGTTCCTACGTGTTCACAAAGGCATGAGGAATCACTGCTAGAAGGGATGATGGATTTCTCCTTGCTGGGAACAAGAAAAACCCCACCATCCCTTGTAGCTCTGCCTCTCCCAGTTCCTGTCTACACTAGCAAAACTTTCTAAAAAGTCTCACCCTTGCTACCACCCTTCAGCATCTCCGCTGGCACCATAGATGGACTGGCAATGCTTTCAATGCCATTCCATTAGAGAAGCCCATGTAGGGTTACACAACAACGGGTTAAAAACCCATCTGAATTGTTTACACTAGGGCTCCTGTAGCTAATGCTGGTTGAGATAAACCCCTTTTAACTGACATTTTTAGAAAATGGCCCTAGCGGAGCCAGGGACTCAGCCCGAGGACAGTGTGCAGCACACAATGGCAAGCCATGGGCAGAGAGAAACAGACACAAAGCCAAATGTTGCCCCCTTGGCTGCTAGGTGAGGAGACAACAGGGTGCATTGTCACCCTGCTGGACGGGGTTGGGGTCCGCTGGACCTGGGAAGGCATCTCCAAAAGAGAAAGGGGCCCTGCTTGGATGAGCGAGAAGAGAGGTGATGAAATACAGGAGCTGAATTTATCCTGCTCCCAGCCCCAGCTAAGGGTATTCCTATGGAGAGAGCTTTGTACCAAAGACCTGCTTAGGAACTCATGCCCCATCTCCAAAGGAACAAAAGCTTCTCAGGTAGGGAAGTGACCTGCATTGTTGGAGCTTGATAAAGTACTCTTGAGAAATCTATTTTTACTGGGCAGAGAAGGAGAAGATCAACATGAGGATGGGGTGATATTTTTTTAGACTTTACCCACATCCCCCAGACAAAACACAACTGGCTAACATAACTTTCAAAGAACACAACTGCTGCTATTGGTGTACTAGCATAGCTGCAGGAACTAGGGATGCGGGGGGGATGACAACACCCCAGCCCCAGCTGTGGCCTCAGTCTTGGCCCCCTTACCCCTGTCTAGGTGCCCCCCCAGAGACACGGCCCTGCTCCTGGCTCCAGTTCGGGGGTGGGTGGGGCTGGCTTTCAGCACCCCTCCATTCAAAGCATTTCAGTGCCACTGTGTACGAGGCAAGAAGATTATATATAATCTTGGCCCGACTGAAGTCCATGGCAAAACTCCCATTGACTTCAGTGGAGCCAGGATTTCAGCCTCTCTCTAGCTGGCTAGTTCAAGATTTCTCCCTTAAGCAACTGGCTGAGTCAATACAAAAGGATCATTACCTTAGGTGCTTTGAGTTACTCTGTATTTTCTCTAACTGATCTATTTCTTTGGACAGCCTTGCAATTTCTTCTTCCAGATTTTTCTGAGTAACGTCGACTTGCTGACACAGTCGAGCAAAGGTAGTGGCCATTTCTCTAAAGGAAAACAAGTTTGTAATTATAGTTTACCATACCTCGTGTTACACGACACTTCAGAGTCCATGGGTAGAATAATGCAATCAGAACAGCCACCAACTGCTATACACAAGTGCATAAAGAAAGACAGCAGGAGGAAGAATGAGCAAAGGGACTCTTCAAAAATCAGTAGAACAGGGACACTGCGGTGGTGGCATTTTTAGGGTCATTAAAAAAATAATACAAAATAGACCTCGTTTTAAATACATGCTGATGTTGCTACTGCCAGCTTCTGACTCCAAAGCTGGAGACTGTTCTCAGAGTAGTGGATTTTTGCTATTAACTTGGGGGTAGATTCACAAAGGGATGTAGGTGTTGCAATGCCTGACTCCTAAGTGTCCTGCTGCTTAGTGGAATTCTCAGCTCCGAGTTAGGTGCCCAGGCTTCCCAAACAATGCAGGAGAAGAGTTAGATGCCTAACAAATGGATTCTCAGAATCAAGTTGCTGAGCAGGGAGCCACCTAAATTAGCTAAGAACGAAATGCAGTGGCCTGGATTCAGGCTTAGGCCTAGATTCACAAGGGAATTGGGGTGCCTGACAGGCTGAAGGGAGGTGCCTATCTATGCTTGGGATTCTCAGCTGTGAAGCCTCTCCTGGAGTTGGGCACCTAAGTCAAATCAGCCCAGGGGAAGTGGGGTGGGGGCAGGAGGGCAGAAAGAGAGAGAGAAAGAGGGAGGCTCTATAGCCAATATCCCAATGGTTAGAGCACTCATCTGGGATGTGGAAACCCAGATTAAAATCCCTGCTCTACCTGATTTGGGGCAGGGGATTGTACTTAGGTCTCTTACCTGCCAGGTGAGTGCCCTGACCACTTTGGCTTTTAGAACCTTAACCAGTTTGACTATACAGGCAGTGTTCTGAAAGGACTGCTTCCCTCACTCCTCAGGTGACCATATGTCTCTGTTCTACTCTGTTCTCAGGTTATTGATTATTCTGGAATGGGTGTCTCTCGAGCTCTCCATTTTGTATAATAATTAAATAGCCATTGGACAAGAGATAAAGGGAGTGACTTGACAGCTTGGTGGTTAGGATTCTCACTTGAACGGGATTCTCCCACCTCCAAATCAGGCAGAGGAGGGATTCAAACTTGGATCTCCCACATCACAAGTGAGTGCCTTAGCTGCCAGGCTATGGGGTATTCTGGGGACACCCACCACCTGTGTTATGTGTGAGGCATGATCCGATAGGGGTACTCTGAGCACACTTCCTGGATCAGGACGACAGGTGAGAGAATACCTCATTTGAGAAAACCACAGGGACTTTGCCATGAGTGAAGGCTGTGAGCAACTAGTTAGCTGTGGGGAAGCATCGAGCCTTTAGGCACTGTTCCCACCACTAGGCATGTGCAAAGCTGTTGGACTTAAGCACTTACGCCTAAGTAGCTTTCTCAATCTAGCCCTTAGCATCTGAATGAGTTTATCGTAAAACACCTAACAAAGTGTCACCAACATTCAAATTGAGCAAACCAACAGCTTTGATAGGGTCTACATTCATTTGACTTTTCTCATCGCTTCAAACCCTGTTCACCACGTTGAACACTCCTTCCACTAACTGACTGTCCCTGGTAAATACAGAGCCAGTTCTGCTTGGAACAGCAATATTGAACAAACATTTTGATAGATTAAATGAAAAACCAGGACAATTCAAACGGGCTCAAAAGATGTTCCCGGGATATCAGGACATCTTACAAAACCTCCAGGACTGTCCCGATAGCACAGAGACATATGGTCACTTGAGGAATGAGGGAAGCAGTCCTTTCAGAACACTGAACATAGTGAAACTAGTTAAGATTCTAAAAGCCAAGCCATCCTGAGTCTTAAGTGATTCACTGTTAGTGAAAAGGATGTGACTATGACTGCCCATAAGAACAGAGCCAAACTTTCATATTTATATAGTAAGCTGCTTGACAAAGAAACTGCCTATAGAGATTGAGAATCATTCTTGATCTTCAGACAGATACAAGTTAGGGGTAAGCATTACACATTCTGCTGTTTTGCCAGGGTAAGTGAAGTTATCAGGCACAAATTAACTGTATGATTTCAAATAATTATGCTGTAATACCCATATGAGTTGTCTCTTGTTATTGTGTAAATCCCCCATTTATCCAAAAGAAAACAGACCATTTAAAAGGGCATCTTAAAGGCAAGACAAAAGGCTTAAATGTTACAGGCCAAATTCATCCCTGGCATAACTTAATTGACTTCAGCCCGATTTAGATAGAATTACGCTAGGCATGAATCTGTCCCATCATCCTTTTTCCATAAGGGCTTTTTATAGCACAAGTCAAAACGTCTCTGAACGATAGGAAAAGAAGGGCATTATTTTCATCTCTCAGCAACAGCACGAATATTTTTTACTGCTAAGTGCTAATGAAAATTGCATAATGTAAGTGCTTAGGTACTAAGGAAGCTTGCTGATGACTGCTCTTTAAAGTAGTCCAATTCACGTTTAAGTTGAGTAAAGAGAATAAGAACGCGCAAACCAAGGTTAACAAAACTACAGCTCCAGAAAAGTGATGCTTTTTCTGTGAAACAATATCCATAAAATTCCTTCATTAAAAATAAGCATTTTGCTAAAGGGGCTCAATCAACTTAAAAGCCACACTTCTCAGAAGTTCCCCTCCCCCCCTTTTCAACCACCACCTAAGGCTACTATAACTGAAAGAATATTTCTTTTCTCCACTTTATAGTCATTTTCTCTCTCCCCCGTAGTCAGAAAGGTAATCGTGCCTGTGTGAGGTCTTTACACTAACAGTGATGTGCAAAACAGGACTGTACAACCATAAAAATATGAAAGGGGGATTCTTTGCCACAATAGTAATCAACCCAACTTTGGCTCATTTTTTGAAATTGAATAGATTTCAAGTTGACCTTTAAACCTTCATACTTAAGCATCTTTTCAATTCTCTATTGTAACTTTCATTGATAAATACATGCACATAGATTATCCACTGAAATGTATTTCCTGTATTAGTGACTACAATGATAAGTATAATACTTACTGTTGCACTTGATGGCTGCAATTTGCACTAGTAAAACTGACAATCATCTGCAATTTTTCAGTAGCATAGTTTACAAACTGCTGTTTAAAGGCTCTCTCTTTTGCTTTAGTTGTCCAGGTTAGTTTCTCATAGAGATACAATAATCCATACATACTTAGGGAAAGACATATGAGTTTCCAGCCTACAGTTCTCCACACCTGAAAAAGAAGCATCTTTTCATGACCTGAGCGGATTATGTGACAGTAGCTCTATGGAATGTATTTTGTCAGAGTGTGGTCATAATTAGAAGAGGATAGAAAAGTGTCAACTTCCTGTTCAAGGTATTTGCTCTCTTTGTACCTTTCTGTCCGACTGGATTAACAAAATTATCATCCAGGTAGCACTGCAGAGCAACACAGCTACATAAGGAGCTAGAGTCTCTTCACCTTGTGCATCAGCTGCAGAACTGTTTAGCTAGATTCATATTACAGAATCTTGATTGCTAGAGATAAAGTAAGAGGCAGAAAGCAAAGCTCTCAGCAATTCCAAATTGAGCCTGACAAAAAAAATCAAATAAATTTTATAATTTAGAAACGGAGCACATTTATATGGAATAAATATAGGCTCCATCATGACCCTACTCAGCCAGTTTTCTTATTACATACTTACTATGAGCATTTAATGCACTTTATACCCCTTACTGCAGTGCTATTTAGCCTTGAAGATGTAAATATTTTGCTGCATTAGACAAAAAGTATTTATCCTAGATACCCCATTTGCAAAGTGGTTCTGATGCCACAGATCTTGTAACCCTAACTCACATAAGTAAGGGTTGCAGGATTGGAACCATGATGTAGAGTCATATAGGTTAGAGTACAGCATGACTGATTCCTGGAGCCTTTGCCTATGAAGAGTAAATTAAAAAAAAACAATGGATATCAAAGAAATCTAATAAACCAATCACTCAGTTTAAGTATTTTAAATTAACTATTCTGTAGCCATTTACAAAGAAACCCTGGCTAAACTGACTAGCAAACAATTCTTTACTATGCTAAATACTAATTTTTAGATTTCACCTGTGATTGCAAGGGGCTTACCAAGCACATGAAAGGAAAGTGCACCTATTGTTTAGTAAGACTAACTTCATTAGACATAGTTCTATTTAAGTCATGAGTTGAATGGAGCTATGCTGCTTCTTGCCATCTGTGGACTAGGCCCATTGCTAATTAGACTGATTCTAACAAGCAAACATCAATTCTATGCAGCAGTGATGGCATCCTAAACAGTAAAAAGAGTACATCTGGAATAGTCTCTGCCATGCTTTCTGTTTATAGAGGTAGTTGCAAATGCTACTTGCCACTCCTCCAACGATGATGATGCTCATAGAGGTCCGTGATGTTAGTGAAGCTAAACTCGTTACCAAAGAAACCATGAGTTCCTCCTGTGATACGTTCTCTGGAGTTACGGCAGGAAGACAGGTGGCAGAGGGGGTGGAAGCTAAAGGACGAGGGATCTAGAAGAGCAGAATAAGGCAACTGAGTGATAAGCATTATGGAACTATAGAGCAAACTGCTTGGTTTTATTATTTATTTTGCTTTCTCATAAGCAGGGTTAAAAATTGAACTTAAGACTGTCTGGGAGATTCAAAAAGGCTCTTCATTTGTTTAACCCTGAACAGCAGTAACGGAGGCTTAGAGAGTTGTTCAGAAAACTGATGAGTAACAAGAGATGGGCCTTTCCTGAAGATCTCATCAACCCAGACAGGGGTGGGGCAAGAAGTGAAGAGCTGCCCCAAATTCCTGAAATATAATTAAAGCTTTTAGCATGGACTGTAGTTAATTCTGTTCGATTCCCACTATGCCTCATCAGCTCCTATCCATTCCCCACTATTCTAGCTGCCCCGTGCCCACCTGGCAGTTCTTTCAACCCTTCACTCCCCTACAAATGCACCCATCCACCCATGAATTTTTTTTTTTTTACTTTGAGGCTAGGGCAAAGTCTTAAGTGGATCCAAATTTCATGGTGACCTCATGATGGGCTGAACCAAAATCCCAGGTCTGAACAGCCTCTCAAGCTTTACAAGGGAGCAGGGAGGGATAACATCTGGAGACCTATTTTGCAGTTTGGGGCTTTATCACAACAGCAGGAAACCATAGTTTCTTTCCACTTGTTAGTGTTGACATTTAAAAACTCCATTGCCCCAAATAGCCAGACAGTCCATAAGGTTGAGGGAAGTAGGACTGGCTTTGCTCCACTTTAATTATACAAAAACTGTAAATGAAGAGGTGACCAGAAGGATAGATACAGAGGTAAAACAAAAATCAGAGTCCCCAAGAGCATGCAGTAGCTGCAGGAAGTACTAGAAAGCATCCATTTCATCCATGCATATAACCCAGTAATAACAACCCTCACCAAAACAAGTTTCAGACAAAAGGGAACATGGTGAGCAGACAACACACCAAGCTATTAACACACATGTAAAATAATGTATAGAAAACATCAGATATCAACCCAATCCATTCTGAAAGACCTGGGAAGCACTCACCTGTGAGGTTGGATCTGCCAGTCCGAGTAGCACTCTATGAGCATTCTTTGGGCCTAGGAAGCGGTTTACAAGGGTGGTCCACCCCAGGGAAAAGCGGAATGTGATATCCTCTTGAAAATCCGAACACAGACTGTGACAGTTCAAATCGTAACTGAGGTCAAACTTCCTGCATGGGATTAGCAACTGGAGCTGATTCTGAACACCAGAAGGTAATAATGGTGTCAGATTTTCTAAAAACAAAGTGGATTAGCAAAATTTAGTTACTATGCAAAACTTTACTCCATCTTGGGATGGTCATATGATGCACTCATTCTGTATCTGGCTTTTTTAATTTCAAACACCTAAGCAACAGTATTAACTGAGGCCTAACCTACCAGTTTATCTACTTAGCAATTTCCATTACAATTAAGAGAGTGCTCAGCCCTTGCACTGCACAGTTTAAACACAGTCTGTCCCATTAGGATCAACTATTGATCATTCCAGCAAAACAAAATGGAAAAAGAAAAAGCCATCCAGAAAGGCAGTGGTGTCAAAAAGGGAAAAAATGGTCAGAGATTAACTGAACCAATCAGAAAGATCTCTAGCTAGAGTCCTGAAGTCCAGGATGGACAAAGGACAACTTGGCCAATCTCAATAGCCTTGGGTAGAAATAAGGAAGAGGTGACTTCTCAAGATCTCAGGAATAGGTCACTAAAGGCTTCATATATTTCCTCAAGACCTGACTGTTTCATTACCAGGAATCAATTCAGACTGGGTGGCTGGACAGGCATTTAACAAAAGGGAATACAGAAACAGGAGACCATACCAAAACGTGAGCTTCAAGATAGAATCCTAGTTTTTACTGAGTGAGCTAGGGTAAGGCTTACACTGAAGAAATATCTGACAATCAGGTATTGCCTATATTTTAACATTACCATTGTTAATTCAAGTTATTTTACTCAGTTCCCTTCCCTAAGATAGCTATACAGAGGTTAAAAAGACACAGGGAGAGAAGAAAGGTAGCAGGTCTAGAGTGAGTTGGGAAGTCCTGTTTTCTAAACTCAGTTCTACCACAGTGTGTGACCTCAGGCAAATAAATCACTTAATCTCGGTTTCACAGCTTCTCCAAATCGGGATAATAATTACTCCTACCCAATCCCCACAAGCCCTGTGGGAAGTAACAGTTGCATAGCACTTTGGAGTTGTAAAGCGTTATAAGCTTATAACTCAGTAAATCCCAGTCATAGTATGTAATTGTCTAGAGAGGAACAAGTAAAAGTAGGAATTTACTTGGATTAAACATTGTTAGGAGAGGAACTGTTTTTCCATTATTCATGTGTACAGATCCTGTGATCTATGATTGGGACTTCTTGATGCTGCCCCAAAACAAATAACTCAAAGAAGACAAAGTCCTTTTGGGGTTGACCTGGAGACTGCCCAGGTTCAGACTCATTTGTGTGAAAGTAACATTACTCTGTATAAATATTACCAATCATTTCCTGCTGTGACTGATGCATTGACTGATTGACTTCAGTGGAGCAACGGTCAGCCAAGTTCCTTCCCAAACCATCTTCTATGTGCTTGTTGAGCTCCTAATGTTTCATGAAGAAAGCATGTACATAAGTTGATATCAACAAGCCAGCTATGTTCGAACAATTTTGAAATATGCTGAACGCAAGAAATCCCTCTAATCTTTGAATATATTGTTATCCATGGTGGGGAGGAGAAGAGCACGGAGAATGATCATGCACTGAAATTATAAATTCTCGTGGTAAACTAACTAGAATTTAAAAAAGGGCTGGTATCTGTAACATTGTGGTCATTAAAAAGGTAGCTGAAAAATATGCCTCAGTTTTCAATATAACTGTTTCAGAGAGCATAATGCAGGGGTGGGCAAACTACGGCCCATGAGCCTCATCTGGCCCAACAGACCTTTTAATCCGGCCCTCGAGCTCCACTGCCCCGCTCCGCCCGGTGCTCCCACATGTTCAGGACCTGCATGATGGGCATGAGGGCACACATGTTACTCTGGCTGCACAACCTAAATGCACTTCATGCGCCATCAGAGCCTAGAACCTGCAAGCCCACATGCCTGCTACTCGTTGGCTTAGGTGACTGATGTTTTAGTAGTGTTAATTTTCCAATGTTGAGGGTGACCAGCTGCATTGTTCACATTAATCAAAGAGGGTGTGGAAAGGGGGTAAGTTTGGTTTAATTATTGTAATACCTTGTTATGACAGTATACTTATAATAGTAAGTATGGTTTTATGCTTACTTCCACTAAAATGTATCTTTATTAAATAAAGTTTATATGAATATCTCTGAATTGTTAAATTCCAAGAACATTCATGGCCCGCCATACAATTTCCATACCCAGATGTGGCCCTCAGCCCAAAAAGTTTGCCAACCCCTGGAATAATGCCACTATATTACTCTGGAAAGTCAGAATTGTCTTGGTCTGATAGCAACCACTTCACTGGCCTGAACTAAGAGAAACCAATTTCAACAATACTGGTGGAAGTCAAAATATAAATGTTTTGGGAGCAGTGATGGCAGGTAGAATACTCATTCAATCCTATAAATGTAGATTAATGGTGCAAAATCAGTCTCCTATTGAGCAAATACAGTCAATGGAAGTTTTGACATGCACTTTAATGGGAGCATGATCAGGGTTTTTGAGTACCAGGCTCACGAGACTATCTTGGAATGTATGCTCCTTTTAAAAGTTACTGTTAAAGTTGGTAAAATTCAAACAACAAAAAATGGCCTTTCTAAAAGTGAAAACGTCCATGAATTGTGGACTCCAAAATATTTTGTCAAGTGAATTTGTGACTTTTTGTAATTGAAATTTGTATCAAAAGTATTCTCAAGGTGGCTAGCAAAATGTTTCATCTACAAAAAAACAATAAATATGAACCAAACTAAACATTTTAGTGACCATTCTGATAAAATTTTTAATTAATTAAAAAACTTGAATTCCCTCCCCCCCACCTTAAAATGGAAACAATTCCAGAATCTTTTGCAACTTTCTCCCCATCATCTTTAGTTATTGTAATCTAATTTAATAACAGAAATACACAGATACAATGGATAGTAAATCTCCTAAGAAAGACCACCACGTACACAAAGCAATATACAGTTATTCTTGGGGGAATTCTGCACCAAAAAATTAAAAATTCTGTAAAACTCTATATGTTTTCTTTGTCAAAACAACAATATAATCCCACCAGTTTCAACTATTTTGGTAATTTATTTCAAAATGCCTATCAGCAAGAATGTCTGTAATAATACAGACAAGAAAAAAGCCCCCTTCCCAGAAGCAGAGAGTTAAAGAAAACCATATGACAACCCACTTCCCGTTTCTCTGTTATGCTTTTGTTGGGCACCTCAATCTGGGTGTGTCACATGTGCCAACTGAGCAACTATCTGGGGAAAGCTCTGCCGCTCCCATCTCAGACACCCTCCCTCCCAGAGCCCAGCCATGGGGCACCCTGGCCCAGACACCTGCACCCCTTTGTCCCCAGAGTCCAACCAGTCTGCACCCTACCCCTATCACAGACACCCATGCCCATAACCTCCCAGACCTCAGCCCAGACAGCAACACCCGCTACCCCTCCAGAGGCCAGTTGCAGGGCACCACCCCAGCCCAGACACCTGCACTCGTTACCTCCCCATGGCTGGGCTCTGGGGGTGTGCCCCCCAGCCCAGACACCTGCTCCTAGTTCTAGCTTTTACTATGTTAGTTTTAATAATTCACGTACTATATACTCCTGGGGGAATTCTGCACCACTGCACAATGTAAAATTTGCAAGCTGAAGAGCTAGGCTCTGCTGGGTCCAGCAGCCCCTAAAGGCGGCCATCAGCTCTGCAGCACTGCCTACTCCTCAGAGCCCAGGGAGGGAGGGAGAAAGAGAAACAGCCTGATGCTGGGTCCTGGGCTTTATGGAGTTTCCTGCACACCGCCTCCTTCCTTCAGGATGAGCTGGGAACCGCAGCTGCCCACAAATCTCCAGCTTCCCCTCCTCCTGGCCCTGGCAGTGTCTTGTATTTGTGAGCTGGAGAGCTGGGCTCTGCTGGGCCCAACAGGCCCTAATGGCAGCCAGCAGCTCTGCAGCACCAGGGGGGGAAAAATGAAATTCTCCACAGAACATTAATTTTGCTCAAATTCTACATTGTGCAGTGGCGCAGAATTCCCTCAGGAGTTTACAGTGCATGAATTATTAAAACTAACATACTAAAAGGTAGAACTAAGAGCCAATGCGAATGACAAATTATCTTCATCAAATCATTCAGGTGTTACTTACACTTTTATACAGCTTCAATACTTGTGAAGAAGGGTGAAAATCAGAATAAAATTCATCAACCAAAACAGAGAGTCGACAAATCTCATCAGTCATCGCAGAAGAAACCTGAAAATGTTAAAATATAGACATGGCAATAGAAGATTTTTTTTTTTAATTGAAACACAGAGTGCAAAGGAGGAAATTATTAAAATGCTAACTGCATCACTAGATTATTTAGGTTAAAAACATTCTGCCCATTCTCATGATTAATCAAAAAATGTGAACAGTTAGCAGTCTGTTGGTAAAATCCCTTTCCAATGTAAAGAGCACCTCATGAAGTAGCTAGTTCTGACAGACAATGGGGGCCACCATCTGCAGCCTCTGACCTTCCCCCCAGTTATCTCCATTGAAGAAGATTCCAGAAGTAATTTAAGAATGGCTACTTATCCTCCTACAGTAACCATGGTCCTTTGAGATGCATTATCCACAAGTATTCCACTTCTGGTGCACACTCGCCCCATTCATGGGAGATCAGAATCTATTTAAATAATAGTGGCCAATTGGGACATTGTGTTCTGGCACCCAACGGCTGAAGACAAAGGGTGAATCGAGTGAAACCTACCTTCAATTCCTTCACTGAAGCAGAATCCGGTTGATGTAGGATTCCACAGTAGCAGAGAAGGATGGCGAGTTGTGGAATACATGTAGGCAACACATCTCAGAGAACTACAGTTATGTCTACGCTAAAAGCTATGTCGGTGTGCAGGGGGAATCACAGCCATGTACTCATGCCAGCGCTCTTCCAGCTAGAGTGCGCAAAGGTAGCAGTCAGAGCACAGCAGCAGAGGCAGGGCTTAGACGTGCTGAGGCTACATAGGGCTATGCACAGGTGAACCACCCTCAGTTCCTTCTCTACCGCAAAGTTCCACAGAGGAAACACCAAAGCAGAGGAGAAAGAGATACACTTTGAAGAACTGCAGTTACTTCACAGGGTGAGTAACATTTCCTTCTTCTTCAAGTAGGGTGCCTATTGGTGCTCCACTTCAGGTGACTTTGGAGCAGTATCCCCAGGAGGATGGTGTTTCTGAATAGAGGTCTGGGAATACTACAATGGCCTCCTGATGAAGGTAAGCAGCCACCACCACCACTGGAACTTTTGAGAATACACTTGAAATTGAGGATAGTCCAAAAGGAAGCATCCAATATTGGAAGTGATATTGGCCTATCAGAAAGGCAAGTATATTCTGTGAGATGCATGAGTGGCAATATGGAAATGTCCATTTTATAGGCTGAGAGCTGAAAACCAATCCCGAGTCTAATGAAGGAATCATCATTGCCAGAGTCACCATTCTGAATTTGAAACTTTATAAATTTAGGAGCCTTGGATCTAAAAATCAGTCTCATATCTCCACTTTTCTTCGGTACAAGGAAATACCTCAAGTAGAAATCCTTCCCCCTTTGTGCTGAGCAGGGACAGGCTGTATCAGCCCTAGACAAAGAAGGATGTCTATTTCTTGTCTCAGTAGCAGCTTATAAGAAGAGACCCAAAAGAGGGAGGTGGGAAGGGGGAGGTATGTAAAGTAGATGGCATAGCCTGATGTAAATCTCCAAAATCCATCTGTCTGTAGTAATTTGCTACAATGAATGTCAAAAATGGGAGAGAGTTTCCAAATGCAGGGAGGTGAGCAAACTTTTGCAGCTGGTAGACCCAAGGTGGGCAGGATTTGAACCCTCAACCACCTCATCAAAACTGGTGTTTTGATAATGAAGATGCGTATTTGAATCAGATGAATTTATGGTTCTCTTCCTTGGGAATCTGTGGTTCTTTCTAGGGGTCTCTGGAACCTCAGAAAATTGTATCGAACAGGATCTCTGAGCAGTGTTCAATCTACTAAATTTTCTTTTTCTCTCAGGGTAAATCTCCAGAGATCCCAGAGTGGCTCTGGAGTCTTGGAGAGTTCAGATGGACTCGTCCATGTTCTCTGAAACCAACTTTAGACTAGGGCTGTCAAACTATTAAAAAAATGAAATTGCGATTAATCACAATTTTAATTGCGCTGTTAACAACAGAATACCCTTTATTTAAATATTTTTGGATGTTTTCTACATTTTCAAATAGATCAATTTTAATTACAACACAGAATACAATGTGCACAGTGCTCATTTTATATTATCTTGATTACAAATATTGGCACTGTAAAAAAGAAAAAACAAAAGAAATAGTATTTTTCAATTCACCTCAGAGAAGTACTGCAGTGCAATCTCAATAATGAAAGCGCAACTTACAAATGTAGAATTTTTTTTCCCACAGAACTAAACTGAAAAACAAAACAATGTAAAACTTTAGAGATTACAAGTCTACTCAGTCCTACTTCTTGTTCAGCCAATCGCTAAAACAAACAAGTTTGTTTATATTTATGGGAGATAATGCTGCTTGCGTCTTATTTACAATGTCACCTGAAAGTGAGAACAGGCATTCACATGGCACTGTTGTAACTGGTGTTGCAAGGTATTTATGTGCCAGATATGCTAATCATTCGTATATCCCTCCATGCTTCAACCACCATTCCAGACACAGAAGCATCTCATTGATCAGGAGGGCGATCCTAGTTGGTCCTGCTGACTGGAGGATGGCCAATAACTCGTGTTGCAATTCCCTGACTTCTTCAAGTGGCATCTGAATGGAGTCTGACTGGATCGCCACATGTTTAATAAGGTCTTGCATCTGCTTAAAATCATCGACCATAGACCATGGAAGAGACATTACCACTTCGTCTAATGATGATGAGGAGATGGTAGTTTGAGGAGTAGCCTCCTCATCTGCCCTAGTTTCCTGTTCCTCAAAATGTCTCCTCCTGCTGGGGAGTGATCTGAGGTGGTAGAAATTCTCTCTCCCTATTGTACCAGCAGGCTAGGCTCCAAGCCTTAGAAAACTGCTGTCAGTCAACAGCCCAGGGATCTCAGTATGACAACTAGAGGTATCCATATGGGAGGGGCAGTGGCATTTAAGGTTGTTCCCACCACTTGTGATGTCTTCCCCAGGGTTCCTCCTTGTCTCTGTGACTAACACAGAAAAGGTTCCTATAAGGATGGGTTAGGAGAGCCCTATGCTGAACAGCTAAAAATGCTGGTGAGTTAGTCTGTACCAGTGATAGATGAGAATCCAGTGACTGAGTGAGTTTTGGTACCAAGAGGCACTCGATACCCATGATCACCAGAGATTTTGGTTTTTCAGCCACAGAGAAGTATCTAAATTCTTGAGGTAGCAAATGGAGTGTCAGAACCAACCTGATGGTCTCTAGAAGTAGATGGTACCAAGGATTTTAATTGCTCTGATGACAAGGGTGACGGAGGTGGATGCTTCAATTTATACAGTACTGAGGGACCTGTCAATGGGGGGTTCTAGTGGTAAAGTTGTTTCCGATGGAACTGGTCTGGAGAAACACCTTCCCTTTGCCATCTCTGTTACACCTGGATGGTAAAGAAGCTCGCTCAGGGCAGCATGTGCTCACAGAAGAGCTTTGGGTCTTTCCAACCCCGTCAACACCAAAGGAAACTGTAGCCTTTATGGTACCAGGCAGAGAGGTCCATGATTCTGAGACCATTGACCTAGTGGGAAACCAAGGTCTTTTTGGAGAAAACTTTCTGGGACCTCTGGAGGTCTCTGGAACCATCCCCTTTCTGTGGGGTATTGAGCAGAGATCGAAGAAGGTGCACTAGATCTGCCCAGAGACTGAGGTACAAGGGATTCTCCCAATCTGGCTCTGAAGCAGGGCAAAGAGAGCTTGCTCTCCTAATTCTTCCTTGCCCTCCTAATTCTTCCTTGCCCTGGATCTAAGGGCTGAACAGAAGTTACATTTCTGTGGGAAGTGTGACTCTCAAAGCAACAAAAACACTTGGAATAGCCATTGCTAACTGGGATGGCATCCCAGCAAGTAAGGCAATGTTGAAACCCAGAGAGCTGGGCATAGCCTCCCAAAGAAGGCAAGTCTCCCCAAAGAGAGGAGAAAGGAAAAAAAAGGCTCTCCTCTCACTGGTAAAACTAAACTAACAACTATACTAAGCCAAACTAGTACTAAGAACTAAGAAAACAATTCTAGTTGGATGAGGCACACTCAAGGTGGACCTGCTAAGCTGCTCTCTCCGGCCAAGGCAATTGAGAAGGAACTGAAGGATGTGTGCATGGGCCACATGCACACCGCTAGAAAAAGTCTCCAACTGAAGGCGCATGGGATGCATGCACATCTGACACTACTCAAAGAAAACCAGGTGAGCCACCAAACTGTGAATTTGAAGATAGAAAATATTCTCTTCCTTGTTTGGATCTAAGACATTTGCTCTTTGTATGCAACCCACCTTGTTCTCTACTTCCTCAGTAACCTGTTTGATTTTTTTCTTAATATCCTCTGTTAAAATGTTCAGTTGGTTTCGAACAAATTCCAACCTATCTTTCTGGTCTTCTCGCTCTTCCATTGAATGAACTCTAAGGTAGCAGAAAAGAAATCACCATCACTAGCAGTTCTCCCAGAAACATAATAGTACAAAGAAACTTAATAAATTCAGCATGGATGAACAATTAATACAAGAGGGTTTATTAAGCAGTCAAATGAATCAGAAGTCATACGGGGCTGACAAAAGCTATCAATTGACATAAGCAAATGTCCTACTTGTCGAATGCAAGTAGAATACACATTAAGTTTACAGCTATTTCTTAACGTAACTGCTTACAGTTAGCTTTTCATACACTATCTCTGTTGCAAAGAGTGCGTTTGGAATTCGGGTACCAATTGTGGTATCTATAATTTAGTAAAGAAAAAGAAAGAAGGGTAAGGAAAGAATCTTGTTTGGGAAACTGGCCCTCTAAGTCTTAACTTATCTCTACAAATTAGTGGAGACAATTCCTCTGACCAGACTGTGCTATTACTGCTCACTAGCACCATTTGATTGCTACTTTACAATGAAACTGTATTTCTCATCTTGAAGACCAGGAAAAATAAAAAACACTAAAACCATGCCACATATTACTCTCCCAAGCAGTGCTGGGCACATAGCTCAAATGAGGATGGTTTAAAGGCTGAAGTTACATAAGCTGAACAGCCAGTGGCCATGCCACATGTTGATTCAAATGGTCTAGGGAGTGGCAGAGCATAGGTTTTGATGGACAGATTTAGAAAACAAAGCAACAGATTCAAGAAGGACTTCAAGAGTGGCATTCTTAGAATTAATCCAAGATCTGACAAAATGCATCAGATTAAGGATGTAAATGCACAACTAACAGAAGCTGGTGCATTCAGGAAGGGTATGAGATTTAGTGGGGGATTGTGTAGTCCACTGGAGGGTACATTATTGAGGAGCACAGATGGAAAGGAAGTAAACTGGAGAGGTTAATATACAACAGCACATTAACTATAGGTGAGAAAAGACCAGGCATCAAGGGCAGTTAGGAGAAATTTCTTTACTCAAAGTGGGAAGAGTATGTAACAGTTTCAGAAGCAAAAAAAAAAAAAAAAAAAATCAAAACAATTGTGAAAGTATTAGATAAGCAAAAGGAGGAAAGAAATATTATTAGGGGCAAAGGTGACATAGACCAGATTGCTCACATGAGCTCTGTCCATCCAAAGCGGTATTTTTACCACCTGCAAGCTGCCTGACTGTCACTTTTCCTCACACTCTCCTGCTCATTCACCCTCTTCGCTTTACAGTACGTTATAGAGGAGATAGGCTTCAGTATCGCTTCTAAAATGGTGGTTACAACAAGAAAGACTCCTTACAGTTCTAAAATAAAGACTCAAAAACCAAGCTCATACGATCAACTAGCCACCTTTGTAATCCGTTAACAATGAAGAAAGCAACAACATGAACGCAGTGATCCTTGGACACCTCAAAGCTGTTTTGCTTCTTCTCACACAGAACAAGTAAACATGAGGAAATGGTGCCAGTGAGCAGTATTAAAACTGAACAGTGAGAGAAATTCCCTATCCACCTCTTGTCAGTAGGGATAAGTGAACTTTAAAGTCTAGACTAGTGCAGGGAAATTAATGCAATGGAAATGGTTCTCTCTCTATGATCTGGATATACCAAAAACAAAAGACTCCTACCTTTTTTCTGCTGCTGCCACATTTATGGCGTCCATAATGTTTTTCACAGTATCTATTATCTGTTTAGCTCTGATAGTGTGCTGTTCAAACTTGGTTTTCACGGCTGACTGCGAGATACACTCCTGCGAGGGGCCCAAGCCACAACACATTACTGTAATTCCATACCAATGCTCTCAGGAATTTCAATGTCAGAAAGCACTTGCTGCTATCATCAAACTTAAACCCAAAGGAAAATAAAAAAGGAGGAAGTGTACAGAAATCAAAGACACAGAACTGAAAATTCAAATGGCTCTATAGCAGCAAGACTGTATCTTCAGTCCACAGTGTCCACAGTAATGTGAATTGTTTTTGTAAATAAAAAATCATCATAAAAGGAAAATCTGATGTACAAGCATGAAGATAAATCTGTTCCTTTCTCAATGGTATTAAGCATCTCAAAAATTTTCCACGTTTTGGTAGTGCTGAATATTTAGCACTGATTCTTACAGCACTAACTAGTTGGTGGTGGCTTTAACTGTCACATTAACTTTTCTGAAAGTTTCAGGGTTTAACCGTTTTTACCCCAAAAAGATTTTGCACAATTGCAAACTTACGTTGATATTGACATGCCTACCAGCCAAATATGCAATTTGGCCAACCACATGGGGCACTCCAAAACAAGTATTAACTTGAAAGGTGCAACAGCTGGCAAGCATTCTTTAAAATATTTTCCCCTCTTGCTGAATATTCATGTGTTAAATCTAATGGCACTGAATGGTTAGAAATAATAGAGTATAAGGCCAGAAAGGACCACTGTTATTATGTAATCTAACCTCCTGCTCTGCACAGGCCACTGATCTTCCTGGAATTAAATTCCTGTTCGAACTAGTGCACATCTTTTAGAAAAACACTGAATCTTGTTTTAAAAATTGGCAGTGATGGAGAATCCATCACAACCCTGGGTAAGTGTTCCAGTGGATAACTGCCCTCATTGTTAAAAAAATTATGTCTTGGTTTCCAGTCTGAATTCATCTAGCTTCGACTTCCAGCCACTTCATCTTGTTATACCTTTGTCAGTTACACTGACAAATTCATTATCAAATATTTGTTCTCTATGTAGTTTCTTATAAACTGTGAACAAGTCACTCCATAGCCATCTCTTTGTTAAACTTATCAGGTTGACAGACTGAAGGTCCTCACAAGAAGGCCTCTTTTCCAATCCTTTAGCATTCTTGTGTCTCCTCTCTAAACCCTCTCCAATTTAGCAACATTCTCCTTGAATTGTGGACACCAGAACTGGAAACAGTATTCCAGTGGTGGTCACACCAGTGTCAAACACAGACTTAACATAATTTCCCTGCTCTTACTCGTTATTACCCTGTTTATATATCCAAGGACCACACTAACTTTTTTGGACACAGCATCACATTAGAATCATAGAAGATTAGGGTTGGAAGAGACCTCAGGAGGTCATTTAGTCCAACCCCCTGCTCAAAGCAACTAAACTAACCCCAACTAAATCATCCCAGCCAGGGCTTTGTCAAGCTGGGCCTTAAAAACCAATAAGGCTGGAGATTCCACCACCTCCCTAGGTAACCCATTCTAGTGCTTCACCACCCTCCTAGTGAAATAGTATTTCCTAATATTTAACCTAAACCTCCCCTACTGCAACTTGAGACCATTGCTCCTTGTTCTGTCATCGGCCACCATTGAGAACAGCTGAGCTCCCACCTTTTTTGGAACCCCCCTTCAGGTAGTTGAAGGCTGCTATCAAATCCCCCCTCACTCTTCTCTTCTGCAGAATAAACAAGCCCAGTTCCCTCAGCCTCTCCTCATAAGTCATGTGCCCCAGCCCCCTAATCATTTTCATTGCCCACCGCTAGATTCTCTCCAATTTGTCCACATCCTTTCTGTAGTGGGGGGCCCAAAACTGGATGCAATACTCCAGATGTGGCCTCACATCAGGGAGCTCATGTTCAGCTGACTATCCATTATGACCTCCCAGTCCTTTTCAGAGTCACTGCTTCCCAAGATATAGTCTCCCATTCTGTACGCAAGGCCTACGAGCTTGTTTCTAGAGGTCTGACTTTACATTTGGCTGTATTAAAACAGACGTTACTGAAACTCAAACTAAAAAGACACAGATGACCAGTTTTGGCAAACTGAATTTATGGCCATAAAAAAGACTTTGAAATTAAGCCATTTCATACAGTGCAGACTATCCATTTAACTAACTGGTGTCACGCTGTGCTATTGTTTAATTTACAGACTGAGCAAACAGTATCAGTATCGTACATGTGTTTTAGAAATACGAGTAAGAGTTAAAGCATTTAGTTTCCTTTTATTGGATATAGCTAATGATAAAGGAGATTTTTAAAAGGTACAACTGGCAGTAAGTGCCTAACTCCCACTGACTTTCCCATTGAGTTGGGTGCCAAATTGCCATGTGTGCCTTTGAAAATTTTGCTCTCACCTACCCCTGAATAATAGTTTGTGACTAGATGTAAACAAAACACTAAACGGAAAAAAACAGAATGGGTAAAAGGTTCTCTTTGTTCCTCGATGAAGCAGATCTAGAAATCAGCAACGAAAAGCCAGAGGTTCATAGTTATCAGCACACTGTTAGAGCTAGACTAGACATGTAGGAAAGATGAGAATCTTTCAAATATTAGTAGGTAGTAGATAAAGGGATTATAGTCGTTCACTACACAATCAGAAAATCCAGTTAAAGCACTAGGAAAAACACAAGCATTAGTTATATGTCTGGAAAGACGAGAGAGAGAGAGAGGAATAAGTCTGCTTTTAAAGTTTACAAATGCATTTATCAAAAGGAAGGTAAAAGCTGCGGTGCTTCCCTAATATAACTCAGAACAGTTACCTCAAACTGCACTTCAAGTATAGCCGGTTAATTTGCCTCTAAGTGCACAGCTCAATACATTTACTGTGCATCGCATCAGAGGGGCACTCTGCAATGGAGTATTAATTAAAGATGTTTGAGTTATAAACTCCCCCGTCCCCACCCACTTCATGAAGCAGTGTGGCAAACAGTGACCCAAGAATGATGGATGTCTTTTTGACATAGCACATTAAGTGCTGATGCTCTGTGTCAAAAATATAATTTCAATAGAATCTATTATAAAAATCTCAGAGGAAACAATTAAACTCTCTTCCACATTCCATGAGACTGAAAACACACGCACACACCCCTAACCCCCATAGTTAGCCCACTGAAGGCTCCATGGATTAAAGATCACATCAACTAGCTTTTCTCTTGTCACGGTATGTGTATATATTTTGGGTGTGCACATATTATAAGTGAGGCGGGTAGTGTGTAACCTCTAGGTTAAACTAGAGGTATAAAGGCAGTTTTTAAGTATAAGGATAAAATGTAGGTATAAGACAGCAGTGCAAGAAGCCTACAGGCCCAAACCTGTAAGAAATGAGCTTAAGCATTTAGCATAAGATAGGCTTATTAAGTGCTAGCATTGGTAAGTTGATCAACAGTGTCCCTAAATCATAAGATGGTATAAGATATAATTTTTGCAATAAACAATTCTGCTGAAATTCTGCACAAATTGCTGACAGAACTTCAAAACATCAGTGGATGCTCATTTGGGTATTTTAGGATAGGAACACTGACGCTTAACCACAGGATTGCTCTGGTAACTGACTGACGTGTGTGTGTGTGTATATATTTCTCTATCTATCTACCTACCTACCTACCTACCTTCATTTTTGGTTTTTATTTTATTTAATTTTTCCCAGGAATTTATATTGGTGTTTATTACTACAACCACCAAAACAGGTGAAAGTCAGTGAAAAAAAACAATTTTTCTGGGTAAATATTGAGGTTTATTTTGGTGGACAGAAGGACGGGGGAAGAAGTAATCAGTAGATTAATGCTTTGATGAATGAAATTCAATATGGTTTGCTGCAGAACTAAAGCAGAACTCAAACCACGACATTTCTGAGTTTAAGAAAACAATACCTCTCTAATCCCCCCAAAATTTTTTTCATTTGAATCAACAGTTTACTGTTGTAGACTTAGAACTATTAGCCTATAAATATTTACATTTAATAATTAGGCCACACCATTTGCAGCGCATACCCTCAACTTCATCCTTTTCTCCTGTTTTTGTTTTTTTTTAAACTTTTGAATACTTCCTTGCGTTCTGAAATGTATTCTGATACATATTTTTGTTTTCTTCCCATTTTAGTGTATCAGATCTTTAAACCGTTATCTGCTAACAACTTGAAATGTGTACATGGTAGGCGTGAAATTCATCAGTACATTCAAATGTGTACACACTTCAGAGCTTGCATGTGTGCCTGTTTATTGTATTTTCTAGACTAATATATAGCCTTACTTCAACAGGCAGTTTGCATATATACACATACTAATGTATTATTGTAATACATATATGTCATGCAATGTATTATATTTTCTTAATAAAACAAGTTATTTTTTATATATTTGAATGATAAAAAATAGGGTGAAAATCAGAAAAAATACTTTTTGTAAAATCCAGGATTTTTTCAGTAAAAATCAGTTTAAATTGAAAACGTAGGGATTTACGCACATCCCATTACACTTCAGATAGATAATTAGTATAAGAATATAGAATAAGGAGACACCAACATTATTAGGGTGAGGAAGTTAGTTACAGGCAAAGGAGGCCAAACATTTATGAATATTCATGGCAGCCATAGCAAAGCTAACCATAGCCTAAACCATTGAGACCCTGACCAATCGTTTAGCATGGCCGAGATAGAATGGGATCCTCATCGATGACCACCTGTCTCCCTTCCCTTAGGTCTTTGCAAGGATTGTGTGAGTATGCATATGAAATGACATGGGATGTAAAGTTAATATTGCATTACTGTTGCATTCTTGTTTGGATCACAACATTTGTGTTTAATAACCTTGTTAATAAAACTATTGAAAGCTCAGAACTTTTTTCTTCAGTATGACTGTTGCAAACATGCACATGGGTGCTTCCAATTTAACCATAATTCTAACAATTGTTGGCCTCCTCTTGGAACTGGAACCTGGTCAAACCTCAGAATGTTAATTTGCTAAACTGGGAATTCTTAAATAAAAATACAAAGTGAACAGATCAGGCAACAAATGCCGCCTATTACTAAAATGGTCTTATAATGGGAACGTTGGGCTATATTTTCAACTTAAAACTATACAAAACTAATTGTTCAGGTTGAATTTTCTCATGCTGGGTGTCTGCCTCAGGCTGAATTTTCTGGGAAAAATTCAACCAAAACAGTTCACTTGTTTCCAGGAATAAGGTCTGAGGAAAATATATTGTTCTGCCCATGCTAAAAAATTGTGCCAACCTTTTTTGAGACGTTCTAGCGTCCCCATGCTTTGGAGTAGGTACTAGATATTTGTCAGTGGGGTGCACTTTGCATCTGAGATGTGCCTTTCACCATCCTTGTGAAAATCTCCCCAAATCAGGCAAGTGATAACCCTTTGAAAAAAGTCTGCAGTTCGCACATGCTCATTAGACACTAGCTAGAGCTTCATTTCTGAATTTCCCAAAGAAAGCTGCATGGATTTTGTCTGCATGGAACTGCTTTCCCTGCAATTGGAGCTCTGTGTTCTTGTGTGCTGGGGCTAGGCATCAGCCCTGAAAGCAGGGTAACTGTCTTGCATGTGCTCTCAATGCCTCCCCTGCTGAACCAAGTGTGGAGTGTGGAGAAGAAAGCTACCTGATCTGAATGCAGAACAGATAAGAACTGGATCTAGGGGGAAGGGAGTAGAGCGAGACAAGGAGCCTGGGAGATGGGAGAACTGAACTGGCTGGGTAAAGAAACTGGGACAAAGAACCTGGTAGTCCACGGGACAGGGTATGTGGGTGAGTGACTGGAGGCCAGGGGAAGAGATTCAAATCAAATGACAAGCCATGGGAATCGGGGGGAAAAGAAGAAATGCCTGGGAGCTAATGGGGGAGACTGGAATTGAGATACCAGAAGAGGAGACTAGGACTGACTGGGCAAGGAGATTGGATGAAAAGATTGAGGCGTGGAGACTGGGAGTGACTAGGTGAGGAGAATAGGACATGAAACAAGGAATCAGGGATAGGGAAGAGACGGGACAGCGTAGAAGGGATCAAGTTTGAGGGGAACATACAGAAGAGTCTGTGCGCACTAGAGTACACAACCCTTCAAAGCCTGTAACGGAATACAAGATTCTCAAGTTTTTGTTATTCCTCATCAGCACATATCTATGAAACACACTGGCAAACTGTCACATTCCCATCTAGATGCTGGTCCACAGAGAGGATGACAACCTACTACTGCTATGAGTTACTCACTCCCTTAGCTCATGTAGCAGAGGTTTTGCAGTGGGTGTAAAGCTTCAATATTTATTTTTATTTATTTTTTCCAGTATGCGTTCTCCAAAAGCAAAGAAATTGCATGCACACGCACACAAACACACAAAACTATGTTAAAAGAACATAAAGGTTACTAAGTTAAGAAATGCCAGATTTAAAGGTTCCCCAACTTCCTGGAAGTCCAAATCAGACCTTAGAGGCACATGGAATGCGTTAACAGTGAATGGCACTGGATACAGGACAGCTCTTGTCAAAGAACTCATCTGCTACAAGATTGTAATCACCAGCATCAAAAGCATCACCTGGCACAAAATCATCAAGCTACTGTGGAAGGAGCAACCTGCCTCCCCTCCGGTGGTCCACATTGAACTCAAGGTGTGGCACTTGTTATTAAACAAATTCTAGCACAGACTTTAACCACATGGCACATCATATCTCAATGCTTGGCTCTGACATCATTATGGACACTTATCTGTTGTTGTGCCCTACACACCAACAGAAGATGCATCACCTATGAAAAATGACGCATTCTACCAACAGCTAGCAGCAAAAATCCAGTCAGCTCTGCCACATGACTAGCACTCAGAAATTTTGATGCCGGGACTGGGGGCAATCTAACTGGGTATGAAACTGTGAGAGGATCCTTCAGTTTGGATTTCCCAAATGGTATCATCACCCAGCTTTTTGGCGTTTTATGCCACTGAGAGCTTTGCAGTTATGGACTCCTAGTGCAGGCATCTTAAAAACCATCACTAGGCATACCATGAGAGAAACTGACCACACCCTCATCAGAAATTGCTCCATAATGAAATTTCACTGAGTCCAGTGGTGCTAGAACACCATAAACCTCAAATCATAGACTAGTTGTTGCTGTGCTCTCACTGCATTTTCCAACTCCTTGCAAGCCAGATGTCCAACAGTACAATGTCTAGTGTCTATCTGAAGATCCTGTTGAAGCTGTGAAATCCACACAGGCTGTCACTGATCACATATGTAACCTCGATACCCTCTCAGAAGATGTGGAGATCGCCTGGAGTATCGCATCCGTCCACAGACACAATCAGCTTCAGACGGTTCACAAGAAACCTTGGATTTCTGAAGAGGCCTTTGATATATTATCAAAAAAGGCAGAAGAAGAGGCAAGCAGGGAAATGTCCAAGAATGTAAAATGACTGAAAGGCATTTTCTGGGCTACTGAAAAACATGACCATGACATCTACAACTCCCTGGCTGAGGAATCAGATGATGGCCTAAAGTACAACAACCTGCATCCTGCCTACATAGCCATCACACACTTGGCTGGTGGCCATAAACAGCCTTCTAAAATCCCCATCGCAAAGTCAGATGGCTCTCCTTCTGAACCATCCTTTGAACCCTTGATCTGCTGATGACTGCCAAGAGCTACACAACCTGGCAAACCACATAGCTGCAGACCTGGAGACAAACACTGATCTTCTGTTAATCAGGAAGAAAGAAAGGCCATCCCAAAATTACAGAATGGATATGCTGCTGGACCTGATGGTATTCCACCTGGGCTGCTCAAAGGTGCCTTGGAACCAGTGAGCATCAACCTGCATAAATTGTTATTAAAAGCATGTGCATCAGGCAAAGTACCAACAGAATGGAAAGAGAGCATCATATTGTCCCTGTGCAAGGGAAAAAGATCTCGCAGAGCGCGGCAACTACAGGCCGATCTCATGGTTATCAGTCCCAGGAAAGGTTTTCACTTGTTCCGTTTAGTAGGATGCAGCTGCTCCTTAACAGACATCGTCATCCACAGCAATCAGGTTTCACTGTTGGGCAGTCAACAATAGATATGGTCCTTACCCTCTGGCTGAGCTGCACTGAAAATTTAACTGTCTGTTTCATGTGGCATATAATCGATATCAAAGCAACTTCTGATTTGGTCAATAGGTCAGCACTTTGGCTCACATTGAAAAGAATTGGCATTTCAGATGTTTGCGGATGATATCAAGATGGGAGGGATTGCAAGTGCTTTGGGGGACAGGATTAAAATTCAAAATGATCTGGACAAACTGGAGAAACGGTCTGAAGTAAATAGGATGACATTCAATAAGAACAAATGCAAAGTACTCCACTTAGGAAGGAACAATCAGTTGCACACATACAAAATGGGAAACAGTTGCCTGTGAAGGAGTACTGCAGAAAGGGATCTGCGGGTCAGAGTGGCTCAAAAGCTAAATATGAGTTAATAGTGTAACACTGCTGCAAAAAAAGCAAACATTCTGGGATATATTAGCAGGTTTGTTGTAAGCAAGACACGAAGTAATTCTTCTGCTCTACTTTACACTGATTAGGCCTCAATTGGAGTACTGTGTCCAGTTCTGGGCACATATTTCAGGAAAGATATGGAAAACCTGGAGAAAGTCCAGAGAACAGCAACAAAAATGATTAAAGGACTAGAAAAACATGACCTTTTAGGGAAGATTGAAAAAACTGGGATTTTTAGTTTGGAGAAGAGAAGACTGAGAGGGGACATGATAACAGTTTTTAAGTACATAAAAGGTTTTTACAAGGAGGAGGCGGAAAAATTGTTCTCCTTAACTTCTGAGGATAGTATAATAAGCAATGGGCTTAAATTGAAAAAAATGCGGTTTAGGTTGGACATTAGGAAAAAACTTCCTAACTGTCAGAGAGGGTAAGAACTGGAATAAATTGCCTAGGGAGGTTGTGGAATCTCCATCATCGGAAATTTTTAAGAACAGGTTAGACAAACGTCTGTCAGGAATGGTCTAGATATTTAGTCCTGTCATGAGCATAGGGGACTGGACTAGATGACCTCTTGAGGTCCCTTCCAGTCCTATGATTAGAGTCCCACAAAATTCACAGTCCATTCTGGTCAATTTCATGGCTATAAAATTTGAAAATTAGTTAATTTCACATGTTCAGATGTTTACAGCTGAAATTTCAGGGTATTCTAACTGTGGGTGGGTCACAAACCTGTTGCGTGGGGGAGGGTTGTGGGATTACCACCTTCA
This sequence comes from Lepidochelys olivacea, assembly GCF_965140295.1. NCBI lineage: Eukaryota > Metazoa > Chordata > Testudines > Cheloniidae > Lepidochelys > Lepidochelys olivacea. The sequence continues at coordinate 11,743,789 of NC_140419.1, forward strand.
CTTCTGTGCTGCCTTCAGAGCTTGGCTCTGAAGGTGGCAGCCACTGAGCTTCCTGCAGACACAGCAGGTTCCTGGAGGTGGGTCTGATCTCCTCCCAAGAGTGGATGTGCAGGCAAGAATAAGTCCTGTCCCTCCCCAGTCCAGCCAGTACTAGTAGTTAGGAGTCCCTGGCTGAGGTGCTTCCAGCAGCATGGGGAAGATCAGATTTCAAGAGGAGGGCTTATTTCATGATCTGTGACACATTTTTCATTGCTGTGAAATTGGTAGGGCCCTACCTATGATTCTGTTCTGCTAAATTTGGAAGCGATCCTCACATTGATAGTGTGTGCATTGATTCACTGCTTTTATCACGTTTCTACACAACCTTAGGTGTACAGCACAGATATACTCTCTCCCCAGCACTATTCTGTTGAGCTAGCCACTGGATATTAGGATTTGCTGCTCCACAATTCAGAATCAAGGTTGGTCAAAAAGTGTTCATTGACCAAGAATATGTTGAAGACACTGCCTTACTTGTATACATGTCAGAGAATTTTCAGCCCTGCCCTTCAGTGTCTCCAAGACACCACCTGCAATATGGGGGTTAAATGTCTCATGGCAGAAGAAACTTGGAGCTGAATCACCAAAATCCATGGTGCAGATGGAGTCTAGTATCATGAAGAGCATTGACAAACTCATCTACATAGGCTGCAAAGTTCAAACTGGGCATTCGTTGACAAATAAGTCTTGCCACCTCTACCATGAAGTCCATGTTTTGCTTATGGATGCAAAAATGTCTGTGCTGAGACAAAGCTCAGACTCTATCAAACCGATGTAATATCTGTATTACTCTATGGGTCAGAAATCTGGACGCTCTTAAGGGCAGACTAGGAGTGGTTGGGGGATTCCATCTGTGCTCTCAGCACCAAATCCTGAGCATAAAGTGGTTTGAATTTGGGCTGTCAATCGCAGAATGATATAGCCTTCCTTCAATCACTCATATTAAAAAGCAGTGTTGCACACTCTTTGTCCATGTCATCAGGATGGACAAAAACACCCCAGCATACCATGCTATCAAACTCTCCACTGATGGGCAAAGGAGTTCACACCCTGACCTGACGCCGTCAGTGCAGTTGTCCCAGAGATTTGCAAGATTGAGTCAGACCTGGGAACTTCACTATATGCTGCCCGATGCAACACTACCATCCCTGGTCACTCTGGCTGGCTCAACGGTCCTCAGAAGACATGTATGCTTGATGATGTGCAACCTTTAATTCTAGCATTTCCTAACTTCTGAGTTCCCTAAATTCTGCCTGCCTTTGCAACCTTAATGTTCTTTTAACACAGTGTGCGTTATATATTAAAATTTTCAAAAGCCCTTAAATGGTTTAGGGGCCTAAGTCCCATTATGAGCCAATAGGACTTAGTCACTTCTGAAAACTTTACTCAATCTTAACTGCTATTGTATTAAAACAATGAAAATAATTACAAACAAAACATAATCCACATTTTGTTAGAACCTGTAGTAAAATGATAAGAAATTTCACACTTCATACTTTATTCTTAAACTGCCCCAATGACCCTAGGCACTCTGGCATACACAGTACAATCCGTCACTGTTCCAAGAACTCAGTCATCTAACACAGCAAGGAAGTTAATGATCATGTTTAAGACTTTGCCTGGCATTTCCTTGATTGGTGGGATTAAATCAAGCTCTTCTTTTAGGCACAGTTTTGTTGTATTCATATTATTAGACGGTTTGATTCAGCTCAGATCAAGCGTTTGTTTGTAACGTGAGAGTGAGAGACTTTCTAAATGCATTTTGATTTCTCTTATATATTGAGAACACAAGCTATGTTGTGGAGTGCATAGGTAGATTCATAGTATTTGCTGAATCTAACTACATCCATATCATTCTAGGCTTATGACGTTAACTGAACACAATGAGGCGCTAACATGTGCCATTTAAAATAAGGAGTGATCCTGGTGATTCAACAGATTGAAATCTCTAGGAATGGCATTTTAACATAAGAATTGTCCAAGTTCAGTAGAATAGCTAGATATCATCATACTGGAACCAGCCAATGGTCCATCTAGTTTAGAATCCTGTTTCTGAAGAGAGCATCAACCTCAAGAATGGATAGAGCTGAACGGATAATGTTCATTTCTGTGGGAGCAGCGAGTACACAAAAATACTGCTACTGCTAAATGTTTCAGTAAGTAGGTGCTGCAATTCCAATGCCCCAGCTTTTAGGATGTGATTAAGTGTTCAATGCTGCAGCCATGAAATAGTTTCTGATACAAACAGCAAAAGGTTCTAAAATAGCTATGTGCAATCAAGGGCTCAAAACTGCTTAGAAGTCAGAACAACTTCCTTCCCTCCCCCCGCACTGTAAATGAAAAAAGGTCTGCAGTCACAAGAGAGTAAGTCTGGAATGTCAAGGTTGAGAGTACAAAATATAGAAAAGCAGGGCATATTGGCTCTAAAATATTGAAAGCTTAACTATACTGTTTGCATGTTTTCACATCATGTAAGATTTTGGTACAGTAACTGATGAGTAATACCTATTGGTATCTTCATAGATTATAAGTTGTACTGGTGTTAAGTTCTTCTATAAAAATGAAGAGCCCGATTCTGCCACCCTTCCTCACAGAGTAATACCTATTCAAGCAAGTACATACTACTCAATGTGAGCAAGGATGACTGGGACCCCAAGTTAGCTCAAGACTGGCACTGTGTGCGTGTATTTATGATATGCAATGAAATGAAGCCAAGAAGGGAACAAAGTCACCTTGGCATCACAACGTTCTGAAAACGTACGGTCTTAAAAAAGCCCACGACATCTACCTCAAATATTTGCTCAAAATTCTGGAATTCCTGAAATCTTGCCTGAAATCCTTCAGCAAGTGCACCACCTGCAAAGCATAATATAGATTTAAGGTAGATCATAAAATCTCATAGTAAGTTACTGTATTTTAACTCCTAAACTAAACTCAGACATTTTATATACACATGAAGGGGATGTAGGGTTCAATACGTACCACTCTCTGGCATCCCTTGGGCCTTCTGCTTTCTAGCACTAAGAACTTCCTTGGCTGAAACAAAAAAGATGCGGTTCTGTGCTTCTGAGAGATCAACGACTTTGAGCTCATCGACTAGGAAGGTCAGACAGCGCTCCATGTGCTGCCTGCGCACCTGTAAGACAAGGCAGAAAAGGGGATTAAAAAAGCCAGTCAAATTGAAAACAAACATTTCTGAGAAAGAGAAATCAAAACCTTAGAGCAATAAATAATCCCACTGATCCCAGAAGCCCTGAAAAACCCTCATGTAATAAGATTCCCTCTAGTTCTAAAGAGGCAGCAACTGCTCCTAATTAGCCATTTTGAATTTCCGCACCTGCCAAGAAGAATTTTTTGAGTACTCAACCAAAAGCTGATGCTCTCAGAGGTACTGAAATAACAATTGCTTTATTACCCAAAAACAGAGTATGATATATTGCATGTCAGTTACGTGTGGAAATGAGGATTTTAAAAAAATAAAATAAAATAAAAATCTCGAAAGTTATTTTAAAAAGCCATCACAGAATGAAGGTTTTAGTTTGGTAATTACGTTTGAAGCAGGTGGTAAAATGCTTTTGCATTCTGATCACATATCCTCCCTCAATTTTTCTTTACGACACTGAACACGCTCCATCCCCTGATTTGTTTTATGCATTATAATGTGCCTATTCCCATAGTATCTATACACATAAGCACACATTTACATGTTTGGCAATATTTTCGCCTATAGTTTAAACAAGCCATTGTTTCTGCTATAGTTATCTGACATTTGTTATTACCAAAGGATGAAAAAGTAACTCACATCTTCCATATATTCAGGCTCTGATGCAGATGCATCCCAGCGATTATTCAGGATGAAGATGTTTGGCTTGGAAAGTCGTTCATTTACTTTGTGAAAAAAGTGCTTTTCCTAAGAATTGAGGAAAGAAAAAACAAAGAATAATGCCATCTTTTGAAGATGATAGATTCTGGATTATCAAATTGTTACTTTCTTGATTTAAATTACAGCTGTTAAAAAAAAATACTTTGACGCTTTCTGCTTCCTTAAAATTTAGCATTTTATATTTGTCCAAAAATCATGAATTATATTCATATTATACCAACAATAAAATCTAATCCAAGAGTTTCACAAGCTATAAAGAGGGGCACTAATTCTTCTCTGAAAAACAGACATAAGGTAAAACTACTTCATAATTTAAAAAGGTAATGTCTTCCTTATTTGAATGTCCTTTTACTCTTGCACATCCAGAACCACTGTTCATATCAAACTATATTATCCAGTGGAATACAAGTAAGCAACATTCTGTTCAGGGGGCATGATGAACCACTGAAAACTTGACTTGAACCTCCTGAATAACTGCTGAATTTTCTATGGTAAACTGAATAATATGTGCACATGCTTGCAAACATCTTCAAGTTATCTTGCAAGCCCCTGCTACTTTTCAACAGTCATAATGAAATAATCAGAACAGAGTGACCATCAGTGAGCACAGCTGAAGAGTGAAAGATCACCTGGCCATCTTCAGTGTCTCTTCAGTGTCTTAAACAGAACACCGACTACACTATTAAGCCATGTCTACACTATGGGTGCTACAGCAGCACATCTATGGCCCAGTAGTTATGTGACTATGTAGTGCCATAGTGTAAATGCTTCCTACAGTGATAGAAAGAATTCTCCATCTCTATATGAACTCCACCCTCTTGAGCGATGGTAGCTTGTTTGACAGAAGCATTCCTCTGTTGTCCTCGCTGCATCTACACTCGGTGTTAGGCTGACGTAGCTACAGTGCTTCTAAGCACCGTAGCTATGCCAACCTAGCCCCAGTGTAGACCAGGCCTTAGATAAAACATTTGAAATACTTAAATTGCTATGATCCAATAAGAAATTGTAAATCTGCAAATAAGGCACTATTCCAACAATAAGAACTCCTTCCAACAGAACCCAGTGGCCTTCGATTTCATAGAATCAAAGAAGATATGGGTTGGAAGAGACCTCAGGTCGTCATCTAGTCCAACCCCCTGCTCAAAGCAGGACTAACCCCAACTAAATCATCCCAGCCAGGGCTTTGTCAAGCCAGGCCTTAAAAACCTATAAGGTTGGAGATTCCACAACCTCCCTAGGTAACCCATTCCAGTGCTTCACCACCCTCTTAGTGAAATAGTGTTTCCTAATATCCAACCTCGACCTCCCTCATTGCAACTTGAGACCATTGCTTCTTGTACTGTCATCTGCCACCACTGAACAGCCTAGCTCCCAACTTCTTTGGAACCCCACTTCAGGTAGTTGAAGGCTGCTATCAAATCCCCCCCCACTGTTCTCTTCTGCAGACTAAATAACCCCAGGTCCCTCAGCCTCTCCTCATAAGTCATGTGCCCCAGCCCCCTAATCATTTTCACTACCCACCACTAGACTCTCTCCAATTTGTCCACATCCTTTCTGTAGTGGGGGGCCCAAAACTGGATGCAATAATCCAGATGTGGCCTCAACAATACCAAATAGAGGCGAATAATCACTTCCCTCGATCTGCTGGCAATGCTCCTACTAACGCAGCCCATTATGCTTGTTAGCCTTCTTGGCAACAAGGGCACACTGTTAACTTATATCAAGCTTCTCATCCATTGTAATCCCCAGGTCATTTTCTGCAGAACTGCCGCTTAGCCCGTCAGTCCCCAGCCAGTAGCAGTGCATGGGATTCTTCCATCCGAACTGCAGGACTCTGCACTTGTCCTTGTTGAACCTCATCAGATTTCTTTTGGCCCAATCCTCCAATTTGTTTAAATCACCCTACCCTCCAGTGTATCTACCTCTCCCCACAGTTTAGTGTCATCCGTGAACTTGTTGAGGGTGCATGCCATCCCATCATCCAGATCATTAATGAAGATGCTGAACAAAACAGGCCCCAGGACCGACGCCAGGAGCACTCCGCTTGATACCGGTTGCCAACTAGACATTGAGCTGTTGATCACTACCCATTGAGCCCGATGATCTAGCCAGCTTTCTATCCACCTTATAGTCCATTCATCCAATCCATACTTCTTTAACTTGCTGTCAAGAATACTGTGGGAGACCGTATAAAAAGCTTTGCTAAAGTCAAGATATATCATGTCCACCACATTCCCCACATCCACAGAGCCAGTTATCTCAACACAGAAAGCAATCAGGTTGATCAGGCATGACTGGCCCTTGGTGAATCCATGTTGATTGTTCCTGATCACCTTCTTCTCCTCAAAGTGCTTCAAAATGGATTCCTTGAAGACCTGGCTCCATGATTTTCCCAGGGACTGAGATGAGGCTGACCGGTCTGTAGTTCCCCAGATCCTCCTCCTTCACTTTTTTAAAGATGGACACTACGTTTGCCTTTTTCCAATTGTCCGGAACCTCCCCCGATCCTCATGAGTTTTCAAAGATAAAGGCCAATGGCTCTGCAATCACATCAGCTAACTCCCTCAGCACTCTTGGATGCATTAGCTCCAGCCCCATGGACTTATGCATGTCTAGCTTTTCTAAATAGTCCTTAACCTGTTCATTCACCACTGAGGGCTGCTCACCTGCTCCCCAGGTGCTGTGCTGCCCAGCGCAGCAGTCTGGGAGCTGACTTTGTCTGTGAAGACCAAGGCAAAAAAAGCATTTAGTACTTCAGCTTTTTCCACATGATGTCACTAGGTTGCCTCCCCCATTCAGTAAGGCTCCTCCCTTAGGAGGGAGCTATACCAAAAAAAGTTTTGTGGTCCCTCCATTGGTTTTTCAGCAGGCCACTAAACAAAACTATTCCTCCACGTACTATAATTGTATCAAGTGAAGATAATGCACACACAAGGACAGGAATATTATGTAACTGCATTCTCCATTTGAACAGGAGGGGTGTGCAAGTGGGGGGCAAAAAAAGTCAGCAATTGCCACACTTGGTGAGGCAAGATATTTGCACGCATTAGAACAATTAAAATTCATTTAACAAAGTCTTTCATCTCATTGCACCTACCACGCTAACAAAAATGTAAACAGGATAGGAAGTTTTATTCCTAAAGAAAATGGGATATAAACCAAGATTTTATGAAAACTCTGTATTGGGATAAAAATATCTAGATCACTACTAAAAATATTTTGTTTAAAAAAAAAAAATCGCCTCTTCCAACTGAAATAAGCTTCCACTGCAAATTATCTTCAGATCCCATTACATATGTGCTACACTCATTAATAATGAGGAATTATGAGTATGGTAACTCAAAGATCACATGAGTTTTATACACAGACAAGCTGTAGGACAATGACCCAATTTTAAATTTAATATTTTTCTTCTGTGCCTGGTTGAAAAACATTATTCAGTAAAATCATATTAAATAAGCACAAAATTGCCTATTAGCCCAGGATGCTAAAAATCAAACACAAAATTAACAAGAATTTTCCTGCAGATTTACAGCCCATACACGGTTCCTACATGTTTACAATCCCAGTCTGACCATTAAAAAATAAGCTATTTTCCTGAATTAATGAGAGAACCAAATCAACTTTGGCCTTTGTTACTTCATTACCAAGCACACAGGTCCTCACTGTTTCCATATTTCTAAGTGGTAATGGATTCTTGACAAAAATCCAACAACTTTTTTAAACCCAGAGAACATTGAGATTAATGATTTCTAGTCTCCCTCCATACGAAAAGCCAACATGTCCTGCAAGAGGAGGAGTTAGTGAAGCCACAATTCTACCAAATCCTCTCTCTCCGTTAGATGATGTCAGAAGATACCTCTTTTGTCAGAAAACCTCATTTGCAAAGGAGTCTCCATGGCTTGAACTCAGAAAATAGTATGCAGTGTTTTTAAGATCAGCTTTTGCTCTCTTCAGATTCCCATTCAGTTATTCCAACCTACTGGAATGCTGGGGAAGATTTTCTTTTTGAATTCATTTCTTTATTTCATTAATAGCCACCAGGGTAGTAGTAAGGAGAATAGAAATCTTGCTTTCCTAGCACTGTCCTTCAGAAAGACAGGTTAGATAAATTGATGACATGTATTCTTATGAGGGAAATAAGAGCACCCTCTTCGGTGCTGGGAACATACAGAATTTCACACAGATGCAGGTTTACTCCACACCTCTTTCGGTCAGGTTTAGTGTATGGGTGCTGCATTGTTGGTGGCCTGTGACACACAGAAGGTCAGACTACATGATCTGGTTGTCCCTTCTGTCCTTAAATGCCATGATCTTTTATATCTTCTTTCAATTCTGTGTATAAAGTATTTTAGTGCAGTCTGCTTCCTTGATAACACACTTACTGTTAATCTTTTTCATCAGAAAATCTTGAGCCTCCTATAAAGTTGGGCAAGTATTACTGCCATTTTATAGATGGGGGAAATGGAGGCAGAAAGCATAAATGACTTTGCCTAGAGTCAGAGCAAATCAGCAATAAAGGGGAGAACAGGATGCTGATGCTTTAACCATTATATCACACTGTGCTGTTAGCCCCCAATAATCATGGAAAATTCACTATATAAATTCTAGGAGGAAAGCAGAAGCTCCCACATATCAATGGACCTTGGGAAGTCATCTTACTGGATCCTTGTGCGTTTAAGCGAAGACCGAACAATTTTAATTTACAAGAGAATGTCCTACCGTATTCATGAGAGTTGATTCTGAATTAGCAACCAAGACAAAGACATCAGCATCTAAACAAAATTTGTCAATCCAGGTGTCTAGCTCTGTAGTGACATCTGTACCAGGGCTGTTGGAGAAAGACATATTTATCAGTATCAAGAAAAATAAAGTTCTTCATTTTTAGAAACTGAACAAGAGGACTGGATGTCTCTGGGGCTTCGTATTGGGATGTGAAACCCTGATGAAATGCAGCACAAGTTGGTCATGACAGAAAGTAACTATCATCTGGCAGCTGTTCTGTCAGTTATGTAAAACCATTTGGTTGTCTCCATTCAGTCTCTAATGGACAGATAGCCGCATCATAAAAGCCACCAATACAAATGAAAGACGGTTGCCAATCTCAGCAGAGAAGCCAAGTGCCGAATGGGCTAAAAGCATCAATTATTCTTTCATCCCCATGAACAGTCCCTCCAAGGTCACGCTGAAGTGCACTGCTAAGAGAATATTGAGAAAGTTTTGTGAACACATCTTCAGAGTTGCCAAAATAGCTTAAAAAAAATAAATTAGCATTAACCTCACTTACAAATTTTAAAAAGTCATCTCTATAAATTGCAGAACAAAAAACATCCTGTCACGAGTGTTCCAAGTTTCTAACAAAATGTACTTTCCCATGATTCTGGAGAGACATTTGGGAGATAAGTATCAGGAGGTAGGCGTATTAGTCTGTATCCACAAAAACAACAAGGAGTCCAGTGACACCTTAAAGACTAACAGATTTATTTGGGCATAAGCTTTCATGGGTAAAAAACCAATTCTTCAGATGCATGTGTAGGATTTGGGAGACAGTCTCTCTCCATAGTTAAAATTGAAAGTAGCCATTGTAAATCTGATTTTTACTCCCACATTCCAGCCAAAATTAAACCCATCTGCCTGAAATTTCACAGGTATAATCTCAAGGGTAGGGTGGAATTTATCTGGTAAGTGTGAAATTAAACAAGACTTTGTATTTGATGGATGAAAGTTCAAAGAGTAGGTCAATCTTATTTCTTAAACATTTTTTGAACATTATTTTTTGGTTTATCAGAACTATTATACGTATTGGCCAAGAGAAAGGGAAAGTTTCTGAATCCTGTCAAGTAATTAAATATTTATAAAGCCCTACTTAATTCACAGTATTGCAGATCCTGCAATATTAGGCTTCCACCTCTATTTTCACAGTGGGAGCCCCTGCTCCCAGACCCATGGAAAATTGCAAGAAAGTAATGAGGGACCATGTTACCACAAATAATAAGATCCATTATTACTTTTACATGATTTTCCATGGCTTGTCCGCAACTCAGCTGCAATTTTTAGACAATAATCCTGCGATTAAACTAAGGCCTTAATTAGAAGTAGCTTTTGCTCACAAAAAGGGCTCTGAAGAGGTCTTAATTTGATCTGATGCAAGTGGTCCAGGGAAGGATGAAGAATTGTATGTACGTGTAAGATTCAGGGCTGAGCAATCTGTAAACTCCACCAGCATGGCTTGCAAGTGAAGCTGGTCGAAATTTCCCATATTTCATAAAATTTTTTTGAAAAATTTCTTTAAAATTGAAAAAAAAAAAAAAGATTTTTTTCCCTCCAAAATTTCTCCCACTTTTCAAACAGGTATAGAACTGGTGGAAAATTCCAAAGTTTCAACAACAAAAAATGTTGATATTTCAGATTTCAACCAAAAAATAGGGCCTTTTTTGCTAAATATTTTTCCACTTTTTCAACCAGCTACACTTCCAAGTTCTGGAATCTCTTTGTAGCTTGCAAATGCCATAACGACTTATCTGTAAGCATTCCTTCTACTCTCGAGAAAAAAAAAACCCTGAGAAGTTCCCAGGCAAAAACCTTCATTAAACACAAGTTAAGATAGTCAATTTCTAGCAGTTTCTTAAAAAGGAAGAATTTTAAAGCGCAATTCAGCTGTACAAAGTAACTGGAAATAGCATTGTGAAATCCCTTGTTTGTTATCTCTCAATCATTTCCCATTCAAATTTGCTCAATTTACTCATAAAAAGATTCCCTCTCCTCCTCCGAGAAGCTTTACAAATTCAATCTGGAATCTGAGAAACAAACTAACTTCTCCTTCTCACACTTCCTCACTAGCAACAAGGATTCTGATAGGCAATCATAGCCTAAATTACCCTTGTGCAACCCTATTGTCCTCAAATTGTGTCCTCAAAGACCGTGTATTCCCACTGTGTTCAGTGGGGTTGCACAGGCATCGCTGAAGCTATAATACAGAGCTGCCACTTAATTACAATTCCGTTGATGATGTGCAAGAAAAACAGAAGCCAGCTCACTCTGCCAACTGGGTTGGCTCTGTATTGCTTACACGTGGACAGATCCGGCATTCGAGGAAGAAAATAACAATGCTCCCACTGATTTCAAAGACATAAGTTCAGAGGCACAATAATTAGTAGTAGTACTTTTTTTCCCCATGGGTAGTGAGCAATGTGTACTCTGAATATACTCAAGCCTGGCCTGCACTAAAAAGGTAGGTCAACCCTGCTACGTCACTTGGTGGGAAGGGGAGGGTGAGAAAAATCCACACCCCTAAGCAATGTAGTTAAACTGACCTAATCCCCAGTGTAGACAGTGCTAGGTTGACAGAAGAATTTTTGCATTGACCTACCTACATACCACCTCTCAGGGAGGTGGATTACTTACGCCAATGGAAGAACCTATTCCCACTGCAGCTATGTTGCTGTAGCATTTCAAGTGGAGACAATTTGTCAGCTGCTCAGTAATAAAGTGCCTTTGTTACAAAATCACTCATAAGAGCAAAACCACATTGTAGTTTCTATATACCACTTAAGAGGTGAAAAAAAAATAGGTAGCTTATATCCAGGATGGCAGAGGAATCCTTATGTATTTGATGTGTTTGTAGAAAATCAGACAATACAGTCTAGAATTCTTTGATTCCACAAATAAACCACATAATGTGAATTTAACAGATCCACAGCCATAGGCTGGGGCCTTCAAAAAGTCTCTCTTTTAGGCATTTCTAGAATGCCATCACTGTATTATCTCAGCACTAAAGTCCTTATCAAAAAATCTTTTCCATCAAAAGCCCAGATTGTCTATATTTTAGATAAGTATGAGAGGTTCACAGGATGACTAGGCTCCTGGGGGACAGGGAAAGCATTACAGTTGGTAGGAGGACCTTAAAGTATGTTTGTTTTTTAAAGTATAAGCTTAACTCAGCCAAAAGCTAGAGACCTTCTGAGCTCAATGATGGGACACACTCTCGTTCCAACTGTGACTCAGCCAAAATATGTACAGTGGTTTGATGAGGAAGACCAGAGCGTCTACACAAAGGAACAAACTTCAAGCACTTAAAATTTTTCATGTTAACTTATTTACGACATATCTAAAAACCACAAGATTAAATCAACTATACATTTCACTTAGGTTTTAGTAACACAATTAGTGTGGATCAGATAATGCAGAAGATAACTCTTCAGATAACTGGTTTAATAAAATAATACTTATACCTGTCCACCAAAACCAAGTCATCTCTCAGGAGAGCACACTTTGCCTTGGGCCAAAAGACATGGACAAGACAGCCAGCTTCCAGGTCTTTATCCATATGAAGCGCATGGGCAAGTTGATTAACAGTCTGTGAAGAATGTAAAGCATCAGAAAAAGAAAGATACTTAGGCCTGCAATAACAGCCTTAAAAAAAATAAAACTAGAACCAAGACTTTTTGAATAGATCACTGATACAAGGTTTCAACTTACATCTTAAATATTGTGAATCATTTTTTCAAATGCCTTCTTTCCATCCAGGGCCCTTCACATCCCTTAGTGTCTAAATAGTCCTTTTTCTACACTTTGAAAAAAAGACAGGACTCTCTTTGGAGTGGTGGTATTCCTTATATGGCTGGAGGGTTACCACTGAGTGTTAATGTACTTCTTCAAATGCTAGGAGGCCAGCACACTACCTCTCACTGTATTTAAAGGATAATTTTTTAAATACACTTTATGGATTAAAATGGTCATTTCTGAACTCATGCCGAACAAGCCAGACTGGTTTAAGAAACAAAACAAAAAACAAACAACAGTTGGTAATAACTGAAGCATGGGAACCCAATGCAAGATTATAATTAGCTCTCCTTTAACAGGGGTTTAACAAATCAAAATAAATGTTTAAGAATGCAAAACGTTTAAAAAGTAAACAAGAGGCATATTTTTCTGAATTTACATTGTAAGTTTTTGGAAGAAAATGGTCCATGTGTATTTTTCAAATGTGAGCCTTCCAGAACTTTGAAAAGTTATAGAACTTACTGGTGGTCCTACATACACAAACCATTCGATAGAGTAACGTACAAATGAGCCATTTACATGCAAGGCCTAAGAGCGAGCTATAGACTTTGTTTTAGTTTTATTTAGTTATTTCAGTGCTGGAAGAATGACTTTGAAATAATAAATACATTTCGGTTTATGTTCCCCATACTTAAAAATGGTAAGTGTTAAATATTGCACCTAACAAAATGGTCCTTTTAATACTAGGTTTCCAAGCACCTGCTTCTTAACCATTGAAAAACTATACCTTGACACTCTTCTTTTCATCTGATCCTTCAGTCATGAGATAAGCCTTATCACCATCTGTTCCTTCTACACTGAGAAAGCAATTCGTTGTGTGGCCAATCCCACTAGGAAGGACCTTATCCCACAACATTGCATTAATGACAGAACTCTTTCCACTGCTTGTTCTAGAGGAAGAGAGAATATAAAAGTATTTAAAGCAAGGCATACAGAAAAACAAACACACCTTTGCTTTAGATTGTATTCTCCCTACTTAATTAGGCCCAGATTCTTCAAGTTGTTCCTCATGGCATACCCTTGTGTCCATACAGAACAGCTTGCAGGAATAGGGCCTAAGGCCAGATCTACACTAAAAAAAAAAAATGGTTCTCAGAATAGCTATACTGTTAAGGGAAATCAACTTAGCGCATGTGACTCCATTTTGGGTTTCCTGTCGGCCATTAACTAGAAGCGAGCACATCACATACCAAGGAAGGATCCTTCAAGGTGGACAGCTGGACAGTTTCAAGATAAGGGAAACAAAGGAGACAGGAACCATCCGACATGCATGAAATAGTTGCTGCTTCAGCGTTTTTGCAGGGGGAACGTGGCTGCAGGGGATTGGTGATAGGTAAGGAGAAGGCCTGTTTATTGGTTTAGTCTCCCCGAGGCACACAGGCAGGATGTTTTGCCAACAGTATATAATCTTTGTGTAACCGGTAATCGGGGTCCCGTTCTGCTTAACAGAGCGGTACCACGCTCGAGCGTAATAAACCTACAAACTTTGAGACACTCTGCAGTCTGTCTCCATTTGGTTGCCTCAGCCTAGAAACGAACCGTACGTGTCCTAACTGGAATAATTCGTAACAGTTTTGGCGACCACGAAAGGACTCTAGGCTCACCCTTGTAAGCGAAACCGCACTCCTTCCCTCGGACAACTCCAGCCGGCACTGGGTGAGTTCACCTTCGAGAACTCCGAGGAACGGGAGCGTGGGCCGTCGTTTAGGTGATAAGGTGGCACATTAGGAGTTCTTTTGGTAGCCCTAGAATGGGCTCTGGGCAGCGTGTGAGCAGGGCAACCCCTTTGGCTGAGTCTCAAGAATTGGAAAAATATTTCTGGCACCCATGGGTTAGGTAAAAGGAGAGCTATAATTTTGTGTAAAGTCGAGTGGCCAGCGCTGACTATTCAGACGCCCTTTGGATGGCCACCCGATGAAACTTTTGGACAGGATGAATTAACCTGCCTTAGACAACAGCTGGAAGACAAGCATTCAGCTCAAATGGATTATTGGTATGTATGGGATAATTGGGCATACGCCCGAGATAAGGGGCGCCCCTCGACTTTGAGCTCTGGTACCAGATCTAAGGTTTGCATGCCGCTTGCGGGTTCCGCTCCGCCCTATGCTGCTTTCCCTCCTCAGTCTCCTCCCCCTACTCCTCCTCCTGTTGCCCCTCTATACCCGTCTCTAACCCTACCCCCTGTAGTGCTTCAAGCGCCCCTGATACAACAGCCCGTTGCAACAAGCAATGACCGTGTCACTATGGTCACGGTCCATCGCCCTTTTGGCCCTGGGGACCTGGTAACCTGGCAGTCACAGATGCTGAGGTTGCGTGACGATCTGGAAAGAGTCCTACAGACTATCCGTTCAGTCTTTATGGCATTTAACCCTAACTGGGCAGACGTCCAGGCTATTTTTCAAACCCTATTTACCCCTGACGAGAGGTATTCTATTCTAGACGCTAATCGGCGTTGGGCGGGGGACGCTGAGAATTGCACCTCTTGGCCCGAAGCCGATCCAGGTTGGAATCCTAACGACCTCAGTGGCCAGGCCAGCCTCTCAGCTGCCCGGGAAGGGCTCCTGGAGAGCATCCGTAGGGCAGGTAGTAAGACGGCAAATTGGTCAAAAATTAGAGAGTGCCAGCAAGACCTAAACAAGTATCTGTCTGCATTTTTGGCCCACTTGTTTAAGCGGGTTAGAATGTATGGGGGGCGGGGGGTGTGGAGCCAGAAGCTCAGGTTAGCCGCACGACGATGGTCTCTTACTTTGTCGATCAAGCGGCACCGGACATAAAGAAGTATTTAACTAAACATGTTCCCGACTGGCCAGGGAAACCCCTAAGCGAAGTAGTTCGCATGGCCACTTTTGTGTTTTATGGTAGGGAAGAAAGCGAAGGAAAACGTAAGCAAAAGAAGGAGGAAGTACGTTGGCAGCCGCATTGCAGGTTCCCTTGGGGAATCAGCACTGGCAGGGACACGGGAATACAAGGGGGAGGGGATGCGGATGTGGGACAGGATGGGGAGGAGGCTGGGGTGGAACAAGGAACGGGAACTGTAATTATTGTAAGCTACCGGGGCACTGGAAGAGGGAATGCCCCCTGCTTCCACGAGGGGCTCCTTGGCAGGATCAGCTGGAGACCGGTTCCTCCTTTCCCCCTAACGTTCCCCAGGACTTTGCCAATCCCCAGTGACTAGAGGCGGAGATTTTGGGAGCCGTGGGAGAGTTGGAATGGGATCTTGGATTGCAGTCGCAAATTTGCTTGAAAATCGGGGAACGGTCTGTGCCCTTTTTGGTGGATACCGGAGCCACCCTTTCCACTTTAACTTTTGTTCCGGGCTCTCTTTCTAATATCTAGGTCTGGGTGCAGGGTATTGAGGGCAAGCCATGCCCGGCTCCCCTATCCTGCCCCATCCCTGTGGAGCTGGGTTCTTTAAAGTTGTCATATAGATTTGTTGTTATGCCAGAAGGCCCCGCTAAACTTTCTTGGGCAGAACGTGCTTAGCAAGCTGGGAGCCCACATATATTGTGCCCCCAAGGGGGTTCGCATGTCCGTCCCGGACTCGGCGGTTGCTTCTCTTATGGCGTCGGTTACCCCAATTCCCCATCTCCCCACAGAATTGTCCAGCGTTTCACCCAATTTGTGGAGCATGAGTTCCACCGATGTGGGCCTCCTTAAATCAGCCACTGCAGTCAGTCTGCAGGTGAGGGATGGGCCGCCTCCCTCTGTAAAACAATATCCTCCCTTGCCGAAGGAGGCGGAGGAAGGTATTTCCTTTCTTATCTCTAGCTACTTAACCCAGGAGGTCTTGGTTCCGTGCAGTTCTCCTTGTAATACTCCTATCCTTCCCGTGAAAAAGCCAAAACCGGGCCCGGATGGGCACCCAGTTTATCGCTTCATTCAAGATCTGCGTGCAATAAATAGTTATGTCATAACCCCCCACCCAGTGGTCCCTGATCTGAGTACTATCCTGACACTGATTCCCCAGTCGGCTACTTGTTTCACGGTTGTAGACTTGTGTGTTGCATTTTTCAGTATTCCTTTGCACCCCAACTCACAATATCTGTTTGCGTTCACTTGGGGGGGGTCAGCAGCTAACCTGGACGCACCTTCCCCAAGGGTTCTCAGGCTCCCCCACTGTTTTGCCCAGCTCCTCTGTTCTAGTCCAATATATGTGGATGATTTGTTGATTCCTAGCTCTAACTATAATGCATGTTTAGCTGATTCTGTTACTCTGCTTACTGCATTAGTTAATAAGGGCCACCGTGCATGTCCATCCAAGCTGCAGCTGTGCCGAACCCAGGTGATCTATTTAGGTTTTGTGATTCGGCCTGGAGAGCGTTTACTCTCCCCTGATAGGGTGCAGGCAATCCAGGATTACCCGTGCCCGACTACAAAAAAGCAGTTGCGGGCTTTCCTGGGGGCTGCAGGGTTCTGCCAACCCTGGATAGTGGCCTTCGGGGAATTGGTGAAACAGTTAGTCCAGGCCACCACAACTTCTAACCCTGATCCTGTTCTCTGGACCCCGGAGATGGAAGCCGCTTTTGCGTCCACAAAGAAAGCCGTGATCTCTGCACCCGCCTTGGGACTCCAGGATTACAGTAAACCATTTTTTCTCTTCAGTCACGAGCAGCGGGGAGTGGCCAGCAGTGTCCTATTGCAGTACCTAGGGGATCGCCCACGCCCCCTAGCTTACTATTCAGTACAGTTAGACCCTGTCATTCAGGGATCAGTCTCCTGTGTGTGGTCCATTGCCGCTGCACCCTTATGGTGGAACGGTCACGCCCTATTGTTCTCTAGCATCCTTTGACTGGGTCTCCCACAAGGTTGAGGTTCTCTTAAAACAGCATACAATGCAGGCGATGACTCCGCAGTGGGCACACAAATATAAGCAGATTCTGCTGGCCGCTGACATCATCACCCTTTGCCGCTGCAATGTCCTCAACCCTGCTACACTGACACCCCTCCTGGAGGATGGCACGCCTCACCATGTATGTATGGACGTCATTGCTGACAGCGGTAAGCCTCGCCCGGATTTACGCGACCTCCCTCTGAAAAACCTGGACCTGTCCCTTTTTACCGATGGCTCCTCCTATTGGAGGCCAAGCGGGTATCCGGCTATTCCGTCACTACTCAGACAACTGTTGTAGAAGCAGCCCCCCTTCCACCTTCCTTTAGTGCTCAGGGTGCGGAATTGCACGCTCTTACTAGGGCTTGCTTGTTGTCTGTTGGGAAATCTGTTACTGTTTATACAGACTCTAGATATGTCTTCAGGATTTGCCATGCTACGGGCCAGCTCTGGAAACAGCGAGGGTTTCTAAGGCACTAAGATTGCAAATGGCCCTTTAATCTCTGCACTGTTGGGAGCCATTCAAGGTCCTCTCGAACTGGCTGTTGTCCACTGTTATGCTCACCAGCAGTCTGAGAATCCTGTCTCTCAAGGTAATGCCTTGGCTGATGCGGCTGCAAAGACTGCTGCCCTTCAGCCCCTCCCGGTGTCAGCAACTCTTCTTCTGGATACGTCCTTCCCGCCGACGGACTGGACACACTTGTATGCTGATGTGCCGCCTGACGAGCTCCAGGACTGGAAACGTTGGGAAGGCTCTGAAAGCGTCGATAAGGTTTGGCGAATCGGGAACAAATGTATTCTCCCCCGTTGCTATCTGCTCTCGGCCACCCACTATTTTCATTCTTTGGGTCATGCCGGCATTCAGGCCACTGCAGCTGCTATTCTTAAAGGTTGGGCAGCTCCTCATGTCTATCCGGTGGTGAAGCAAGTTCTTGGCTCCTGCTCTACTTGCCTGGCCTTCTCTGCTCGGTCTCAGCTCAATGCCAACACTAGGGCAGGGGAGACCTTGGGCTAACTTCCCATTTCAGCAATTACAGATAGACTATGCAGAAATGCCTAAAAGCTCGGGGTTTCGCCACCTCCTTTTAATAGGAGATCAACTTTCCGGATGGCCCGAAGCAATACCAACCAGAAAAGCAGATGCCAGATCTGTGCTAAAATTTCTGCTGAAAGACATTGTGCCCAGATTTGGAGTCCCTGAAGTCATCGACTCGGACCAAGGATCACACTTCACTGCAAAGATTTTAGAGGAGCTGTACCGGTGCCTGTGGATTGCGCAACAACTCCACACCCCTTACCACCCCCAGTTGGCAGGGCTGGTGGAGCGCATGAAGACGATGGTAGTAAAGTTTTGCAAAGAGACTGGACTGAAGTGGCCAGAGGTTTTGCCCATAGTCCTGTGGCACATAAGGTGGGCCCCACGCATGCCCCTGGGCTTGTCCCCATTCGAGGTATTGTTTGGGAGGCCGGCTTTGATTCCGGGAACCTATGTTCCCGCTCACACTAGCCTCTTGGATGGAGATGAGACCTTGGCCAGGTATGTAGCCAGATTACAAATAGAGCTCAGTAACAACCAGTCTGCGGCTCAATTGTTTCAAACCGCGCCATTGGGGTTACAGGTTCATCCCTTCAAACCAGGGGATTAGGTGGTGGTAAAAAAATTCCCCCATACAGACCCCTTGGAACCCCGATGGGAGGGGGCCGTACCAGGTTCTGTTATGTACTTATTCTGCTTTAAAAGTTGCAGGTAGAAGTTCCTGGATCCATCAGAGCTACGCTAAGTTGGAGCAGGGACCCCCGCCTGGGCCCGACGAGCTGCCCTGGGAATGAACACCACTGGCAGTCCCTGGGCTGAACTCCCCAACTATTGGGATCTCGAGACTCCATCAGGACTCCTTGTTTTCTTGTTACCTGGACTTATATTTGTTGTCCTGTTTTTTGCGTGGTATACGGGAAGATGCAAATACTGGTATGGGTGGCCTGTGGAATCCCCTCTCTATTCCCGAGTTTGGTACACGGATGGGAAGGCAACAGCTTCCTGGATTTAACCCATGCTATAGCACCGGGGGTTAACCGAACGCAGTGTTGGGTCTGTAGTCATACCCCCACCTACATAGGTCAGGGAATCCCATTGGTAGGGGTGCCTATCCCGCTCAACCGAACCCTCCAGGCCGGATTATGGACAAACGCTCCATTTATCTGGAATGTTACAATCCAAACTTGGTCTATTGATATGGTGGCCCAGGGTAGTTATGCTTTATGTGTGTCATGACGTAAAAATTTCAAAAATACCGTTTTTGTGGGTAACTGTGTAGGGTGCAATGATACCACCCACATTAGCTCTAGCGCGGCAAGTTCACTCAAGTATTCCAGGGCGCCGTGGCCAGTCCCTGAGGGATCAGGCTGGTTCTGGTTGTGCAACCACACGGCTTATAAGGTCCTCCCAGCAGGTTGGTGTGGTACATGCACCTTAGGAGCCATAGTACCCGCTGTTGCAGTACACCAGACCCTGGCCCACGGGGAAATTCAGAACCTGGTATGGAGGAACCGACGAAATGTCCCATTAAACCCTCTCTCTGAACGGCCTACAGGCTTTCACTCCTTTGTTCGTTGGTTTTTGCCCTGGGTGGGGGTGAGTGAATTAGAAAAGGCTATAGTTAATATTTCTGTAGCCTTAGAATTAATGGCAAATGCCACAGCAAACGCTTTATCTACCCTTCAAATTGAGGTGACTCAGTTATCTCAGACCACACGGCAGAACCGCTTAGCCTTGGATTATCTCCTTGCAAATGGGGGGGGGGGGGGGAAGGCAGTTTGTGCTCTTGTTAACTCAAGCTTTTGTGTCTTTGTGAATCAACACTGCAGGGTGGAAACCGATATCCACACCCTTATGCAGCAGGTCACCTCGCTTCATTGTGTCACCCTTGCCGAAACCAGAACCAGATTCCATGAGCCTGGAGCCGGCTCACCTCCTGGCTTCCAGACTTGGGGAAGGCGTATTTTGTACCTCATTCTTACGGCTGTTTCTGTTTTTGTATTATTCTTTGTATGCCTACAATGCTGTAGTATGTGCTGCCGGCAAATTTTAATCTTGCATCGAGGTTATTCTGCCCCGGTATAGTTTACTGACGTACATAAGAAAAGAAGGGACTGTTAGGGGAAATCAACTTAGTTAGCACATGTGACTCCATTTTGGGTTTCCTGTTGGCCACTAACTAGAAGCGAGCACATCACATACCAAGGTGGACAGCTGGACAGTTTCAAGATAAGGGAAACAAAGGAGACAGGAACCAGACAACATGCATGAAATAGTTGCCGCTTCAGCGTTTTTGCAGGGGGAACGTGGCTGCAGGGGATTGGTGATAGGTAAGGAGAAGCCCCGTTTATTGGTTTAGTCTCCCCGAGGCACACAGGCAGGATGTTTTGCCAACAGTATATAATCTTTGTGTAACCTGTAATCGGGGTCCCGTTCTGTTTAACGGAGCAGTACCATGCCTGAGCGTAATAAACCTACAAACTTTGAGACACTCTGCAGTCTGTCTTCATTTGGTTGCCTCAGCCTAGAAACGAACCGTACGTGTCCTAACTGGAATAGTTCGTAACAACTGGCAAACCATCCTAGTGTAGATATAGCTTATACCAACAAAAAAGCCCTTTTGACAGTATACTGGTGCGTGACAGTATACTGCATATACTGGTGTGGCCCGCAAAATAAACCACATTGGCAAAAGTACTTATATTTTGGTATAACTGAATCTACAATAGGACTTTTGTCAGGAAAAAAAAAAAGACACCCACCCCTCTCACACACAAAAAGTCACAACCTTAACCAACATTACTATACCAGCAAAAGTTTTAGTGTAATCCTGGCCCTAGACTTCAAGACAGAGACCACCTTTTACTCTGTGTTTGTTGTGTGCCTATCACAATGGCACCCTAATCCTGACAGACGTCTAGGCACTACCCTAATAAAAATAAATTGACAATAATAATAAATTCAGCTACTTTTCAAAAATTATTTTCATTCCAAGGTAAAGTCTCTCAGTCAAATATGACCACTCAGATCTCTTTAAGGTAAGGTTTCAGAGTAACAGCCGTGTTAGTCTGTATTCGCAAAAAGAAAAGGAGTACTTGTGGCACCTTAGAGACTAACAAATTTATTTGAGCATAAGCTTTCATGAGCTACAGCTCACTTCATTGGATGCATTCAGATAACCTTCTCAACTGGAGGATGGCTTCCACAATAAAATGTGGAAGATCTAACTTGTCTTTTCTTTTTTAAATTGTAAAATGCATTTCTCTAACAGTAATCTCAGTTTATTTTAATACAAAATTCCTCTTTGTTAGATGACGGAATTTAGCTCTAATCCTATTTTGGATGAAAGACGTAACACAGACATTTAGGGCCTGGCTACACTAGAAACTTCAAAGCGCTGTCGCAGGAGCGCTCCCATAGCAGCGCTTTGAAGTGCGAGTATGGTTGCGCGCGAGCGCTGGGAGAGCTCGCTCCCAGCGCTCCTGGTAATCCACCTCCACGAGGGGATTAGCTTCGAGCGCTCTGAGCCTGTTTACACTAGCGCTTTAAAGCGCTCTGATTTGCTGCGCTTGGGGTGATTTTTCACCCCCCTGAGCCACCAAATTAGAGCACTATAAAATGTAGAGTGTAGCCAAGCCCTTAGTAAACTTGGCTAACAGGTCTGTTTGTTAACTCAGTATACTAAAGGGATTCAAAACGCATTCTCAGCTATGTCCTACTTTACGCTAGCCTTCCACTCATCACTCATAAGGAATTGGGGCTTAACTATTAAGCAACAGAAGGAATCCTGTGTAGACACTCATGATAGTCAGTTTCTTTTAGCTATCATACCTTAAAGAGTGGTTTAACACTCAATAGACAGTCTGAAAATTTATTAGAACACGCCTATTTGCCAACATAATTCATTCAAAATACAGCACTAAAGTCGAATTTTCACCAGCTTGTCGCTCCCCATGCCGTAACCCCTTCAGCCCTTTGCAATGGCAACTTTCTGTCAGGCACCATACCTATAGGTTTCTTCAAGTTGTAATTCTGTGAAATTTCAATACTTTGAAAAAGCTATTTTTTTCTACCTAGTCAGTTAAGTATTCCAAATGCAGATAAGACTGAATTTCAGAAAGTCTTACACATATACTTCACTTTACCCATGAGTAAATCCCATGTGCTTCATAAGAACTACTCATATAAACAAAGCTAAGCATCTGCAGGGATCAGGACCTTAAGCTTGCTCTTCACCATTTATAGTGACTTACTGTTCTACATTTCACTCACAGCATACAGTGAAAATAAGTCTTATGAACTTCATCTTCATATCTGCTCAAATCCAGTTTCTAGTAGTCATGCACTGACATGAAGTTGCAAAATTTGGCTTACTAACATTGAATGGGAATGCTTCAATCCAAATAAAATTTTCAGTGAAAGTTTTTTTTTTTTAAAGTCATTACAAGTTTTCTATTAATATTAAGTTTTTCAAACCCACCCCCAATCCCTACCAACATAACCAACATTTGTACTTAAATACCTGAAAGTATCCCTTAAAATGTTTAATATTTTCCTCAGTATGTTAAGCTGAGGAATTGAACTATTTCAAATCAATACGTACAGAGTCTGTTGTTGCAGTTACCTGCCTACTGCAGTATGTATTAAAAAAGTAAAACTCAGATGATCACTAACTGCTCATTATTATTATTTCCCAACACTTGAAAATGTTATTTTTAGAACAGAAGAAGAGTACTAAAAGAGCATTTTCTTCCAATATTTTGGGAATGTTACCTAAATGGGGAAGACGTTCTGCAACCAAGATTTGTAACCAGCATTCTTCCAAATTAAGTGAGAGTTAACTATGAATTTCACATGATCCCAAATATTCATACTTGTTTGTAAATCACATAGCATATAGTGTTGTAACAAATAATCATGACTAACTTCACACTAGTTAGTCTTTCCACGATCTTGAAACTTTATTTTCAAGATATCCCCCCATTTTCTGCTGATTTCTCTCAGTTGCTTATGTATGGAAACACAGGCAATCAAACTTTTCTTTGTTTTTCGGGGTCATCAACATTCAACACAAACTAGAATCCTTAAAAGTGTGAGGAAATTAAACAAACAAGAACACCACGAAGTTAAAGCAGAACTGTGGGAAGAGGATGGTGGCAATCTCAAAGATACTCTTCAGTTAAACAATGGCGCTACACAGAAGAATCACACTATGAAAAGTTTCATGGAAATAATTAATCATTCCATTGAATTTTGCCAGTGGAAAGCATGTGACATTATGTACATAATTAAGCTGCAGTTATAGAGTAGGATGGAATCAAAGGAAGATGCAACAGTGAATAGACAAGTGTGTAATTATATTACATTAATGCCTATGTTAAATGCCTTTTTTGTTTTAGTCTTCACCAAGAAGGTTAGAACTGATCAGACTACTCACATAGTGACTATCAGTGGAAATGGAATAGGATCTGAGGCTATAATAGCGAAACAACAAGTTAAGAATTACTTAGGCTATGTATACACTAGCACTTTTGTTGGTATAACTTATGTCACTCAGGGGTGTTAAACCCCCACCCCCACCCCTCTAAGCAACATCCGTGACACTACCAGAAGTGTCGGTATAGATAGCTCTGTGCCGGCAGCAGACTCATTCCTGACAATATTGCTACGCCGCTCGATGGGGGTGGTTTAATTATGTCAACAGGAGCTATGCCTCTGTAAGGTGTCTAGTGTAGACATGGCCTTAGACAAGTTAGAGATCTTCAAATTGGCAGGACCTGACGAAATACATTGTAGAACACTTAAGGAACTGGCTAAGATCTCTGAGCCATTAGCAATTATCTTTGAGAACTCATGGAGGACAGGAGAGAACCTGGAGGACAGGACAGGGTAGGGCAAACATAGTACCTATCTATAAAAAGGGGACTAAGGACTGCCCAGAGAATTATAGACAGTCAACTTAACTTTGGAACCCAGAAAGATAATGGAGCAACTAATTAAATAATTAATTTGTAAGCACCTAGAAGATGTTAAGTAACAGTCAACAAGGATTTGTCAAGAACAAATATCAAACCAACTGAATATCCTGCCTTAACAGGGTAACAAGCCTTGTGGTTGGGGAAAGCAGTAGATGTGATGTATCTCAACCTTAGTAAGTCCTTTGTTTATGGAATGGTCACGTGAAACAGTATCAAACAATATAGCCCAGAACAGTGTTTCTCAAATGTGGCCACCATGGCCTTTTCTTGTAGCCGCAGCCACAGCCACTGGGCTGTGATTGCGGGGGAGGGGAGCCAGGACGCAAAGCAGTGGCCCCTCTCGCTGGGCTGCCAGCAGTGGCTGGGCCCTGCCTCCCTCCAGACACACACACACTTGAGGTGCAGGCAACTAGTGAATTCCCCACTTTCCCAGGGGTAGGGGAGGCAGGCAGGCAGGCTTCGGCCACAGGGCTTTGGGCTGGCAGGCTCTGGTTCCAGGATCCGGACCCAGACTTGCTACCCCTGCCATCGTACCTGGGCCCCACTGCCTCCCTGCCCACCTCCCCATCCAGGGCTTAATTTGTCCCAGGGCTTGCTGAGGCTGAGTAAGTCTGCTGTGAGAAGTGATATTAACAAACATACAAATATCACTTTTCACAGCAGAAGACTTACTAGCTGGCAAGTCTTGCGGGGGTGGGGTGGGGAAGCGCAACTGAAAAAAGAAAAAGAAACAAAAAAATACAAGAACATGCAAAGTGCCTTTTTGTGTTTCTAGTCTGTTTAGCTCCTGTAAAGAATAAAGACAACTATAAATTACTGAGTCTGAAAAAAACCCTACATAAATAAATTACAAGGATTTGGACATGTATATATATATATATGCGCATATTTATTTGTTTTTCCTAAAGTTTATTAAGTATTTTAGGAAAAATGGTCAGCGCGGCCACCAGCAAGAGTTGGTGGCCGCACTATGAGGCCACCAAAAAATTTGTTGAGAGACCCCCCTGGCCTAGAGGAACTACTCTAAGGTGGGTGCACAACTGGCTGGAAAACTATACTCAGAGTAGTTATCAATGGTTCACAGTCAAGCTGAAAAGGCATATCAAGTGAGATCTCAAAAGGATCTGTCCTGAGTCCGGTTCTATTCAACATCGTCATAAAATTATTTGGATAACAGCATAGGAGTACATTTATAAAATCTGCAGACAATATCAAGCTTAGAGAGGTTACAAGTGCTGGGGAGGACAGGATCAGAATTCGTAACAAAGTGGAGAAATGGGATGTAATTAAATAAGGACAAATGCAAAGTGCTACACTTAGGAAGGAACAATCAATTGCACAAATACAAAATGAAAAATGAATGCCTAGGAAGTAGTACTGAAGAAAAGGATCTAGGGTTATACTGGATCACAAACTAAATGAGTCAATAATATTACACTATGACCAAAAAAGCAAACATCATTTTGGAATGTGTCAGCAGGATTGTTATGAGCAAGACATGAGAAGTAATTCTTTCATTCTACTTAGCACTTAGAAGGCCTCAACTGGAACACTGTATCCAGTTCTGGGCTCCACACTTCAGGAAAGACATGAACAAACAGGAGGAAGTCCAGAGAACAGCAGTAAAAATTATTAAAGTCTAGAAAACATGATCTACAAGGAAGGATAGAAAAAACAAAACCAGTTTAACCTGGAGAAGAGAAGGAGGAGCAGGGGACATGACAACAGTCTTCCAGTATGTAAAAGATGGTTATAAAAAGAGAGAGTGATAAATTGTTCTCCTTAACCAATAAGGACAGGACAAGAAGTAATGGGCTTAACTTGCAATAAAGAGATTTAGGTTAGACATCAGGAGAAAAAATTCCTAACTGTAAAGGTAGTTAAGCAGTGGAACAAAATTACCTAGGGAGGTTGTGGAATCTGTGTCACTTGAGGTTTTTAAGAGTAAGTTGGACAAACAGCTGTCAGGGATGATCTAGATATTACTTTGTCCTGCCTCAGTGCAGGGGACTCACTAGACGACCTATCAAGGTTCCTTCCAGTCTTACATTTCTGTGATTATATTGGGAACAAATCATTACAAGGGGTTATGCAAAATCCAAGCGCATATAACTTGAAGAGATAAACACTAAATCTTGAAATAGAAAATCCAATTTATTTTGGTAATTAAGTTCATTACCTGCCAAAAAATGCAACTTTCATGTGTCTCCGTGAAAGCACCTCACCGATGTCTGCCAATTTGTTTTTATATGCCTGTATTTTCACCAGTTCTTCTTTAGTTGCTACATATTCAAGTTCTGGGTTCCTGTATGTTGCTATACATAAGAAAAGATTATTACAAAAGGAATCATGAGAACAATTTATGTTCTAAGGCATTAGCTATGGATCAACACTATGTTATTTAATATATGCCATCAAAGAGCTATCTACAATCTCTGATATTAGTCATTGTCATTTAACACTAACATTTAACATGCTCAAATAAATTGGTTAGTCTCTAAGGTGCCACAAGTACTCCTTTTTATTTAACATTGAGTCACACTAGTGAAACACAAAGTTGCTAATTGCATGTCATACACCTGCAGCATCTCTCTTTTCTAAAACATAAGAATTTAGAAACTGGAATAAGTCACAGCAACACACTGGACTAAATTTGCTAAGTCATTGGTATCACTTGTCTCCTGCTTTTTTGACCATTCCTTGTGATCCCCTCTCCTTTGGGGGGTGGGCAGGGCAGAGAAAGAGGAGGAATCAACCCCATCCCATAAACACTATTTATTTTGGAGCAGGTCTTCACTGCAGAGTTAACTTGGGTGTTTGGCACCGAGGATAGCCTAGCCCAGTTATCAGTAGCCACCCTTGAGTTACTGGGTCCATACTGGTGCTACACGCACTCCTATGTGTTGCTAGGACTTTCGGGGGGCATATCCCATAGTTCTTTGTGCTGCAGCCGGTTGATCTGTGCAAGGATTCTTTCCCAGTGAATTGTGAAAGAACTTGCTTCTCTTTCTGGGCATAAGGGGGGAAACCAGTCTTCCAGTGCTGTATTATCAGCACTTTAAGTGGTTTAGCATGCATACTCACTGCCAACTGACTGGATACCAGCCCGAGTGAAAGCCTTACTCCGGCTTTTGCCTACAGCCCTAGAAGAACCAGCTATCCCAGAAGGCAAACATCACCAAACTCTGCTCAGAAGTTCGTATGTGGGAACAGGCAGAAGGTTAGGGGAAATACTTGAGTAAAAACCCAGATTAACTCTACAGTAATGACATACCCTCAGTGTTGGCTAGCACAAGTAGTTTAATTAAAGTCAATGGAAGCCACAGGTGCTTAACAGTTCTGAAAATCAGCTTTTATTTAGGTGCCTGTCTCTAGGCATCCAAGTTTGAAAGTGTAGGTTTAAGTGACATTTCCAAGATTATACAACAAATGAAGCTGAGCAGAGAATAAACTCTAGGTTTCCCAACTTGATGCACCACACCATCTTCCCTTGCAATACTTGTATATATCCTAAGACTCTGACACTGAAGAATGTATAACTACAATTAATGTATGTGTTACCATAGTACCCAAAGACCCAATAAGGATCAGGGACCCATTGTGCTATTTCTATACACGTACAAAGACACAAGGTCCCTGCCCCGAAGATGAAAACTAACCTTCAACAAAACTTGCTCCTTCAGTGACATACTCCAGCAGTTGGTTAAAGATAGCAGTAATTGTCTTTTTAGCCAGCACAAAGTGCTTCAGGGGAGAGGCAGTAGTTTCTGCCATTATGCAACTGTAAGAGAAATTATGTACAAATGACTGAAACACTCTAGAAATTACAAGTAGGAAACAACACATCTAGTTCCCTCTCAATTAAAGTAAGTGAAACATAAGTTTTAAAAACAAATACACCAACTTCAAAGTTAGTTGAAATCGGTTTTACTGTTCTTTAGGCTTTCTAATCTAGCAGCAATAGAAATAGCAGATTACGAAGAGAAAGAGAAAATTGTGATTTCTAAAATATCTTCTCTCCTGTCTTAGAAATACATACATTAATCTACTTTATTTGTTTACATAAAAGCTTATTTACATACATACCAGAAAGAAGTTATTAGATTTGGTTTGGTACAGCATAGTCAGTCAGCTCAACAAATAATTATTTCAGGTTGCTGGCTAGAACACACTTTTTTAAACACCTGGTTTGGTTACATCCACAGCGACCAGATTATCGAGAAACAGGTTTAGCTGGAACTGCATTTAAATACGGTACCTTAACTTTATTCTGAGGCCTTGTAGCTAGAACCCTACAAGTGAAAGATTCACTAGTTCATCACCAATCCTAGCCTCCTAGATGCATATATGCCAGAACATCTTGTACCCCTTTTCCCCCCCCAACGTGGCTGCACGAGCAAAGAGCTGAAAAAAATCAGGCCACATCTTCAAGACGTTTCCCCAGCTCCTTTCTTTCCTTATGCTCAAAAACATAAATAAATTCATGGGCCAATAACTGATAATACCTCGCTCACCTTGTCTCTTTAATGGGCCACTGTCAGAAAGTTTAAAAACCAACAGTGACGTTTTAGGACCTTAAAAACAAAAAAGAAAGGTTTCGCAGATCTTAAAACTCACGTTTCTCCTGCTTTGTCATCAGCTATGTAGACTTAAACTTCCCTCTGCAGGGTTTGCTGCTCTGTGCAAAGGGCAGGGCAGCCACTTGATGAAAACGACTAGAAACAGCAGGGTAAGTGACTAGCTTCTCCCCTCTGCCCGTGGAGGGGGAATGCACAGCGGGACAAGCCGGGACACGAATAATCCGCTCGCTGCTAGCCCCGAGTTACACCAGGCTACGAGCCCGGGGCAGGGAGCCACGGACGCAGCCGACCCCAGGACCGGGAGAGCGGAAAAAGGCGGGGTTCCCACCGCCCCGGACAGGAAAGTGACCGACTGGCGGGAGCGGGTGTCCTAAGGCGCACGGGGCCCGGCGCCTGGCCAGAGCCGCTCACTGCCGGGCGGGGCACGAGGGGAGGTCGCGGTGCCCCGTGTCCCTACCACCACCTGCTCCCCGCAGCCCACTTACAGCGCCCCGGGCTCGCTCGCTCCCCCGTTACCCAGCAACCGCTGCGAGCTGCGGCGCCCCACCGCACCTCCTTGCTCCTCACCCCGTGCGCGGGGGCGGACATCACTTCCGCTTCCTCTGCCCTGAGCGTGCCCCCCGCGGTAGGCCGGGGTCGCCATCTTTAACGAGAGCAGGGGGGGCCTGAGGACGAGCGGAAGTGACGCCTAAGGGAGTCGCTGTCTTTGTTGAAGGCAAACTCCCTCCGAAAAAGCCTCAGCACCGTCTGTACGGAGGGTCACGGAAGGAGATGGAGGCTCCTTTCTTCATTTAAAATGGAGGCTAGTGACCCACCCTCCACCTAGCTCCCGCCAGGGGAGGAGGTTTTAGCACCATAACACTCCTTTCACCCTCCCACCCCCTGGGCTGCATCACTCCCTCCTTCTCACAGCAGAGTCTGGCCCATGCCACCCGAGCTGGCCCCTGGGGCGGTAACAGACTGTTGCCCAGCCCGCAGCCCTACCTCAGCTCCAGTGACCTCGCTCCCTCCCCCAGCCATGGCTCTGCACACCAAGCCCCCCGCTGACCACCACATCCAGGGCGATCGCTGCATGCTGCAATAAGACTCGGTGTTTGATTCTAGACGCGGGGTTCTCAACCTTTTTTTGGCCCCGCGGACCACTTGCAAATCGCTGAGGGTCTCGGCGCACCACTGAATGATCTTTCCAAATGTTGTTTGTACCGTTAGCTAACTCTTATAAAGGGGTTTGGATAAGAGCACTCTATAAAAAAAAATAACTTTTTTTGCTCTACAAATAAAAGCACACATCTCATATTTTAATATCAGTAGTCTTACCTTTCTAATACAATGGATGTGCCCTCTCTCCCCTGCTGCGACAGCCCCGGACCTGGGGCTGGGAAGGAGGGCTGTCTTTCCCCAGCAGCCACAGCCCTAGGGCTGGGGAAAGTCGGCTCTTTCTCTGGCCCTGCACATCCCAAATTCCCCGCACCCCCTCTTCTCACCTCACTGCCCCCTCCCCCCAACCCTTATTCCCCCCAAGGCCACCACTTCACCATACATGTGCATCTTCTCCAGGGTCCAGGCCCCTAATTAGTGGAGCCACGCCTGTGCGGCTCCACTAATTAGGCAGGTGGCCCTTCATTCTCATGTTCAGCTGCCCAGGCGCACACCTTAGAGGGAACTATCTGCGGACCACCTGAATGGTGGTCTATGGACCACAGTTCAGAACCTCTGTTGTAGATCATAAGTTGTCTGCATCACTGCAGTAGTGCCAGCCCCAGAAGTTCAACACTCATCAGTCAGACTCCAAAAAAAAGATGTGGTTTTTAAAAAATTGTTGTTTTAGGTCTGTCTTTTGATTTTTTGAACCCTCTCAGCCCACCCTGAGTTTATATGACAGCATTGCCAACCTTTGCAAACGTATTAAGCCAGGCAATTCTGGCGCTCGCTGCCTGCTTGACAGTGCAAAGCTTCCAGCTTCTTCTGAAACATTCCGATTAATTAATCTGCCTCTCTTCCCCACCTCTAAGTCCCTCTGCCAAGCAATTAATTATGCAATCCCCCATGTAAATTCTACCTCATCCCCACCTCATGCAGCACCTTGGGTTCTTTCTCCTTGCCCTCTCCCCCCCAAGGCCTGCAGAAGCATCCTCCTCTCTCCATTCGTAGGCCTTTGGAGTGCGTGCATAACTCCAGGGAGTTCTTCATCCCCTCCCCACTTCCCAGGACAGACACTGCAGAGATGGAGAGGGCAGTAAAGGAGAGAGCAGAGTGACCCATTGCACATGGAGCCAAGGGGGGGGGGGGGTTGGGGGCGGAGGTAGTGGAAAGAGAGAACATAGCTGCCCTGTCCTGGAGATATTGGATTTCTTCTGCTCCCTCCCACCTCCATTCCTTTAAGAATGTTGTCAGTTGCGCCCTCTCCCTGCTGCCCTTCGCAAATATCTTCTTGACTGCCCCAGGAGCCTGACAAGTGGGGACTGGGGAAGAACTGAACTCCAGGAGAGGGCTGGACCTTCTGGTGTCATCAGGAGATTGGCTCCAGCCCCAGAAGAAATCATTTTACTTGAAGAAATTATGGGAGCTGGTAACACTATTCATAGAGTTTAAGGCAAAAAGAGATCATTAATTAGATGATCTAATATGATCACCTATATATCACAGGCCATTACATTTCACCCAGTTAACCCTGTACTGAGACCAATAACTTGTCTGAATAAAGCACATCTTCCACAAATGCATCTGAAGATATCAAGATGACAAATCCACCATTTCTCTCTGTAATTTGTTTCAATCATTTATCACCTCCTCACTATTAAAAAAATGTCTAATTTCTAATATAAATGTCTGGCTTCAGCTTCCAGCCATTGGTTCTTGTGCAGCCTCTCTGCTAGATTCAAGGTCCTGTTCATACGTGGTATTTTCTCCCCCGGATGATACTTATACACTAATCAAGTCACCTCAATCTTCTTTTTGATCAATTAAACTGATTGAGCTCTTTAAATCTCCCACTGTTATTTTTTCCAGCCGTCAAATAATTTTTGTGGCTCTTTTCTATTTTGAGCCTCTCCAATTTTTCAACATCCTTTTTAAAATATGGACACCAAAACTGGATGCAGTAGTCCATTATCGACCATACCAATGCCATATGCTGAGGTAAAATCTCCTTCCTGCTCATTACTCCCCTGATTTTACATCCAGTGATCACATTAGCCCTTTTTGCCACAGCATCACACTAGCTCATGATGAGGTGCTTGTCCACTATGATTCCTAAACCCTTTTCAGTCACTGCCTACCAAAATACAGTCCCCCATTCTGTAGGTATAGTCTGCATTCCTTGTTCCTAGGGGTATACATTTGTATTTAGCTGCATTAAAATGCATTTTGTTTGAATGAGCCCAAATTACTATGCAATCCAAGCAACTGTGTTTGTAACAATGTTGTCTGGGATGGTGGGGTGTTATTTATAATGCAAAATGCAAGACAGTACTCAAAAGCCTACTGGTGCATTGAGACCATTGCCTATCCTATCGACCAATATTGTCTCATCGATTCCTTGTACTCCCCAGTCTGCCTGTCTGTATCCACTTCTTGTCTCTTGAGTAATACTTAAGGATTGTAAACTCTTTGGGGCAAGGACCATCTTTTTGTTCTGTTGGTATAGTGCCTAGCACAATGGGTTACTGGTCCATAACTGGAGCTCCTAGGTGCCATGGTAATACAAATCATTTTTTTCATCATAATAAGTAAAAAGCAAAATGACTTCATTAATTATTTACTTCATGTGGCACAAGATTGTTTACTTCATGTATTTTCAATAACTAACATTTAGCTTTGTTATCTCCTACAATTCTGAGATGATTGAAACCTGTATTCACTACAGTGACGTTGGTTAGCAATGTACATGTGTGTGTGTAGGGGAAATCCTGTGACATTTCTATATCAGCAAAAGCTCTAGTGCAGTCACAGTTACACTGGGATAAAAATGCTTTTCCCAGTATACCTTATTTTTCCTCAGGAAAAATAGTATAAGCAATACCAGCAAAAGTACTCTTTTACCGGTATACGCTGCATCTACACTATGAAGGTTTGCCAGTATAGCTAGAATGTTATAGTTATATCAGCAATCCTTTTCTAATGTACACTAGGCCTCAGGTTTTATACTCTAGTATTACCATACAACTAATGTAAACAAATTTTCAAAAAATTACATCACTGTGCATCTTTCTTAGCATACTGGTTTCATTTGTTCCGTATCTGTCCTGCTGACAATACGATAATCCCTTTAAAGTTGCTATTTTCCACCTTTCAAACGGACTTGTATCAATGACAAACTGAATATCCTAACTAGAAGTCTTCATCCAGATATCACTGAATTTTGTGCTGTTTAGATTTCATTTTACCTACTCCTACTCTTCCAAATTCCCAGTCCTTGCAATCTTAGAGAGAAAGCTAAAATGGAACTATAATAAAACATGTAAAACAAGCCACCCCTTTGGAATTCTACATACTATCAGCACCAGCCATAACTTAATCAAAGTCAGCCATACATATGAATGACAAATCCCCAAAACTAGTCTTTGAGAAGATTAAGAGCACTGACAGGTCTTTACATTCTATACATCAACTCACAGACTGTAATGCAAACAACCAGCACTGAGGGTGTTCATGGAGAACATACACTGTTTACTGCAATATTGCCAATAGGGATGTATTTTATTGAGAGTCTTGTAATAATTAGTGTTTTTCTTAAAGCCCCAATCTTGGAGTTATGAGCTTTCATTTAAAAAATATTTTTAGCCCTCCTGGTTGAGACGTTGGAATACACGACTTGTGTGTGACCAGAAGGAAGGGGATAAGAACCAGATATGTATTATTTTTAAGTCAATCTCAATTTTGGGGAGCTCAACTGAGGGTTTTTGAATGTTTTGATTTGGCAATACCATTACTCACAGACACAAACACGTCCTAGAGGTGTCACTCTAGTAGACAGGTGACCACATTAAAAAAAAAAATCACAACAGGATTTGGCACTCTTGTTTGCAGCCTCAAAAACACCAAAGACTAATGGGAACTTAATTCTCGTCTCACTCTTAGAGATGGTTTCTCTCAACCAGGGTTGAGGTAAACTGTGGGACCATGGGGGTAGCGAGGACTATCAGTCTCCAGGACCTCTAAGCTAGCTTTCATGAGCACTAAAGTCACTTCACACACTAAATTTATTCTTTTCTTCAAAACTCTGGACTTCCATTTTATAATGCACTTCGCATTTGATATATCAAACAGCTCCTTTTCAATCTGTAACTATCCTGTCATAATAAAACAGCTACAGATATATTATTCCCCTTCAGTTGGAAACTTGAATACTTTCCCCAACAGCTGCAAACATACTACTTAGCCTTTTGACTTCCCTGCAGATACTAGTCTATTTATCTTACTATCTTCAATCACCATATTCTTCCTGCAGCCTGTAAATCTACTCACTAACTCTCCTAGTTTCTGCTCCTGTTGACCTATAATAGCACATCACTGGTTCGTGTTAACTTCCTTTCATCTTCTGAAAAATATTGAGATCAGAGTCAAATCTTTTACCTCTAGTTTATTCCCTTGCTTATAAAATTTCCACCTAACAGGAGCTTGGATCTGCCTATCTAGTATGCATATGATCCTCATCAATAGTATCCAAGAGCTTCATGGCCATTAACACTTCTGTGAGGCAGGTAAATTTTATCTCTATTTTACAAATGAGAAATTGATACCTGATATGCCCTGTGTAACTTGCCAAAGGACATCCAGGAGTCAGGAATTATCGAACCCAGGTCTCCCATGTCCCACTACAGTGCTCCATCCACTAGACTATCTTTCCTGGGTGATACAATGTTGCTCTGTACAAATGCACCCATTTCTTCCCCATCCCAGCAATCCTATGCACCTCTTCACATACCACACGCACATACCCCTTCCCCCATTCCCTGAAAGGTCCCACATCACAGTGGCTTCTCCTCAAGAGTTTATCAATGCCATTCTTTGAGTCAGTAAGATGAAATCAAAGAGAGTGACAGGCATTCTCTCCTCCAAGCTCCACCTCCAAGGATGAAACTGATTTCCCAAATCTGAACCGGGCACAAATTCTTATCTCCATTTTACGCTACCAGCAAGGTGAGTGGTATCCAAAATACCTCAATAGCCCATAAAAATATCACTGTTGTATTGAAACTGATTTAAGCAAGCCCATTAAAACATGAAATGGGATTTCTGTAATACACTCTAATAAAACCATGTTAATACAATAAAGTCAGGACAGGTCCAATTTATTCTTAACAGAGACTGCAGAAGCAAGTTAGGCATCTGACTTTAAAGTAAATTAAAAAAGTCACCCCAAAATCCCAGTGCATCCTGATTTAAAACCTGTATCATATTCTTTAACAAAAATAAAGATCTGTGATCACAGACAAAGCCAGTGTTATAAACTACATAGACACCCTGACTATTTATTAATGTCTATCTTTACTCAAGTTACCAAGCACGTTCCTTCTAGGTATGCCAACTCCCTGCCACTACCAAGATATTTGAAAAGAAGTTGCATTCTCAAGCATATTTTGTAATTTATAGTTGAAACAATAGTATATAAGGGGAAATTTATTATGGAGTACTTGTTTTTTTTACAGGGTATCCAATCATAAATGTGTAATAGAAATCAGTATCATTTTAACAAACTTTGAAGGTGAATTTAAGGAATTCAGTGTCTAAATACATGCAAATATACCTTCTGAATAGCTAGTTGGTGTTTGTTTTTTAGGAATGGTACTTAAAGAAAAACTTCTAGAAATATTTCTAGAATGACATGTATTTGAGACAAGTAAGTTCTGTAGGTTGAAGAGGGCCAATTTTTATCTTTTAACTGTATAAATTCAGCATGTAAATCTTGCACAACTTTGTGCAGAACTAGTAACAAGGATCTCATTCTTACCACTGCAGAGAAATATTTAACACATGAACTGTATTTATACAAACTTACATTGGACAATTTCTTACATTACAAATTTACAATCAATACAGACAGAAACGTAAAGTCAACCACTTAGTCGCTGGCTATTTTACCCTTATAGCTTTCACATCTAAGCTCTCTCTCTCTCCTCTCATGCTACGTCTAAATATTGTTCAGGTCAGAAATATGGAATCGGAATGAATTTATAAGGAAGATAACATGAGGATGGCAGTGTGCAATCTGAAATGGTTTGTGAGAAGTTTTCAAAATGACTATTTATAATGTACCATAATAAAGATTTAGATACAGAAGAGAGGAATTTTAGAATTTCTGGAATTAGAGCACATTCCCTCAACCCTTTCAACAATGTAAAGCTAACTATAAATCTATGGTTCAGTCTTGCTATAACTGAAATCAATGGCATATCCCATTTTAATAAGAGTTTAATTAGCGCCACAGACCTGCCAAACAAATCACTCCTTTGGGTACGTTCTTAGGTGGATCCCTAAGCAGCTTCCTTTCTCACTATCCCTTAGAATGTAATATAATCTCTATAGGCAACATTTGTCAGCTGGGTGCATCATAAGGAATAGAAACACGGGACGGCGGAGTGGCAGATAGATGGGAAAGAGATAGAAAAAAAGGGGGAGATCTGCGGCAGTTATGGGACACTTGTCAGGGGAAGGGATAGCGGTGGGACAGTTCCACAGCTAAAAGCAAAGCTGGGATCAAACAGTTGACCGAGAAAGGACAGCACAGTGTGAATGTGGGGCTAGGGCAAGAACACTGGCTAAGAGAGGTCAAATTTAGGAATTTGTTATGGTGGAGGAAGTAGGAGGGCTTGTCAGTGTAGCAGGAGGAATATAGGGTTGGAGGCTTGTTAAGGGAAGTGCTAGATGGATGCTTGCAGAGAGGCCACTTTTTAGAGCATACATGTCTTCAGTAGCCCAGTGAACTTTACTGAGGATGAGTATACTCACTTAGCTGCTGAGGAGGTTAATGTGTGTTGGGGAATCCCATTGAGAACAAACACCGCTGTTTGCTAAAGTGTAACAGTAAATTAAGTACAGATTTAAAAGAGTGAAAATAGAAATGTGTTTTCTCTTCCATTTTTCTTATCCAGAAAGAGCTGCCTTCCTGTTCTTCATGTCAAACACACATACCACTACATGTTAGCAGATGGAATGACCTTTAAAAT
The DNA here is from genome assembly GCF_965140295.1 of Lepidochelys olivacea. Classification (NCBI taxonomy): domain Eukaryota; kingdom Metazoa; phylum Chordata; order Testudines; family Cheloniidae; genus Lepidochelys; species Lepidochelys olivacea. The sequence goes on from NC_140419.1 coordinate 11,780,863, forward strand.
GGCTACTATAACATGCAACTCCCTCCACGTGACTGAACAATCATCTTTTAAATATAGTTGTTCCCTGCCCACCCAAGCTCTAACACCAGGAAATTCCCAAAAACAAACATACCAGTCATTAAACATGTTTTGTTGGGGGGAAAAAAAAAAAAGTCAACCGGCATTACAATTATCCACTGTAGAATCTCTATTACAACTGTATTTAATATTACCATACAACACAATGGAAAATACATTTTAATTCTAATAAATTGACTACAGAAGAAAAAAACATCAAGCTGTCTCATGTATCTGAAGGTGACTTATAAGATCTTTTTCATTTCCAAACCTCATTAAGCAATTGGTACACTTATGAGGCAAGTCTGCTGAATGCCTGAAATCCAAATGAGTTTTAAGGTCTTCAATCTGTCCTGTTGAATATTCACAATATTGACACAAATAAATCCCTTCAGATAAATGAGAATTTAAATGCTTGCAATATTCCAACATACCTGAAAAGCCTTTCCCACAGTCGTCACAAACATGGGGGAATATTTTGGTGTGTTCAATCGCTACATGTCTGTTGACATTCGTATGTAGCCTACTCCTAAAGCCACACACTTGGCATACAAAGAAGTTTTTGCATTTGTCAAAGCTAATTTTGTTTATGAGGCTGTATTGTCCATGCTCCTTGTTGCTATAGCTATCACTTAACTCTATTAATCTACATGCATGCTCATTCACCACATGGCTATGCAAGTCTTCTGGATCATTGGTTTCATGCTCACAAAACTGACACAGATACTGTTCATCACAGCTGTGTTCCTGGAAGTGCAGGTACAACTCACTGCTTGAGGAGAACTGCACATCACACTGCTCACACCAATAAAGATGGTCATTGAAATGAGTATCTGCTATGTGCTGACTGAGGTTTTCAAATATCACTGTTTTGTAGTCACAGTATTTACAGATGTAGGGATCTTCCTCATGTATTTTTACATGTTCAATCAGCAGAACTTTGCTGGAGAAACTCTCTTTACATACTCTGCAGACATTGGTATCTGTACATGTCTTATGTTTCAGGATCATATGCTGCTTTAAATCAGAGAAGTACTTGCTATTAAACTCACACAGCTCACACTTGTATAGGCCACTACTGTTTGCTCTCAGCAAAGGCCACTTCTGCTGAGCAGTGATATTCAAGGCCTGGTTCTTCTCAAAAAGTTTACAGCTTTCAACAGGTATTTCTTCAATGTCTTCAACTTCTAGCTTTTCAGGTGAAACAGTTTGCGTCTCTATATCATGAACTTCTACAGCATTAACTTCTGTAGTCGAAATTTCTATGGTTTGAATATCTATGGGTTTCTCCTCTTCAGTTGGACTGTCACCAAATATAGGAGACTCACACATGTCTTTATAAATTCCATTATTAGCACTTTTCTCTACAAGAGAAAATAGAAGATACGAGCCATAGTTTAAAAATAACAAAAACTAAAAGTTGCAGAAGGGTCGAAATATTGCTTTTCATCGCCTGTAGCAGTTTACAAAAGAAAAACACTAATATTTTCCTCAAGCCACCGAAATCAAATTTCTTTTCAATAAGGAGACCAGCTAAATGAAACACCCTTACACGTTTAGATCTATCTATAAATTTTCTTCATGATCAACATTTTCTATTACAGTTACATTGAAAGACAACACACACACACTTCCCCCAAATTCAAAGAAAGTTTTTCAATACCCATGAATTTCTGCAAATATACCTTTACAATTACCTTTCTTTTTTGGGTCTGTAAAGTGCAACCCCATGACATTCGACTGTGCCCCACTCCAATGAGATGTCCCGGCATGCACTGGGCTGCCATCATCATCAGTATCTAGGGTCTGTGCAGGAGCATGGAATCTACCTATGAGGATAAGGGAAGTCTGGTTTTCTTCTCTATATCCCAATGTTCTCTAAAAATTTCTTTGTAATATGATGGCACTGTGGACACAATGTAACCCACTAAATTCTACGATCAAAATACCCACCCCTACAACATTATGGCCTTCATCTTCTCTGTGCACTGGTAGCCAGACATGCAATGCTTTATCCTGATTCTGATGTAAGGCTGCTGAAATCAAGATAAAGCACGTTGTATTGGGACCTGGTAGTCTCTGTAGGCTGCTTCTTCACATTTAGGAGAAGGGCAGCTACAATCAACTCTATGTCAATCCTGATCAAACTATACTCACATTATTTTTGTTTTATGTCATGCAGAAGATCAGTCCTTAGTGTCCAAAAATAATACAAGTGCACCCAGGGTTAATACTATCTAATAATGAAAATAGCATAGAGTCCTCTAGGTTTGAAAATTGAATCTTGATTGGCCAGCATAATTCAAAAAAGAAAACCAGACATTTTTAAGATTCCTAATGTTTAACCTTTCATGTTTATTAAACTTAATAGAGGGGATGCTCACTTTTCTCCCCAGTAGGTAAAAACAGCACACCTGACTTCCAATAAAAGTGCAAAATTAATTGTCCTCCATGTAATAGGGTAACTTTTGTCAGCTGATAAAAAACATTCTAACACAGCTGGGTACCAAGGAAGTTGAACTTTTTATATATTTTAAAAAGCGAGTTTATGCCACATTAAAAATAGTCATCTTAACATTCGAGACTGTGCCATATACCAGTGGTTCTCAAAGCCGGTCCGCCGCTTGTTCAGGAAAAGCCCCTGGCGGGACGGACCAGTTTGTTTACCTGCCATGCTCGCAGGTTTGGCCAATCGCGGCTCCCACTGGCCACGGTTCGCCGCTCCAGGCCAACTGCTTCCCGCAGCCCCCATTGGCCTGGAGCGGCGAATCGTGGTCAGTGAGAGCCGCGATCGGCCGAACATGCGAGCACGGCAGGTAAACAAACCGGTCTGGCCCACCAGGAGCCTTCCCTGACCAAGTGGCTGACTGGCTTTGAGAACCACTGCCATATACTGTATTATGTATAATCTGATTGAGTTAAATACCATTAATACATAATTTTACTGAGGTTTTCCTGTATTGTGGTATAAACTGAATTGTTTGCTCTACACTACGCAGCTTTTCACTAAATGTCTGATAATGGAGTTTCTAATTATTTATTCCAGAGTTCCATTGTTTTCTCTTTATATATGAAATATGTACAAAGACCTATGTGAGAGCTCTAGAAATTATTTATGCCCAGATTAACATTGACCAACAGATTCAAAAGCTAATAAATTTCTCTCTCCGCAAACAAGTTTTAGCAGTAAATAGCTATAGCTGATTATGCGGAAAAATCTTTTACAATCCTTTTTAATTTTAAATTTCTAAAGAGGCAGAGCAAAAGTTATTCCAATGCTTCCAACTGCACAGTCCTTCCTATTCCAATACTTCAATTATAATGCTGGAGATTCAGTGTTAATTTTATTGGAGAGAGAAAGGAAGTGTATCCTTACATTCACTCCATCCTATACTTAAGGGTAACACTAAGTAGTGGGCACTTGTATAATGAAGTTGGTCTTTAGATGCCCAAATCAAATAGTTAAAAGAAATTTCTGATAAAGCACCCTGTTCCATCTGACTCCAATCTTTCTTTACATTATTTTGACACCATTCAACAAATGTTTTAACTTGTGAAGTCCAATTGTTGTCATAAATACCGGGAACTGCCAGGCCTCCAATATTTCTATATTTTTATTAAAATGTTATACCTTATTGAGAAATAGAATTTCAAATAAAATTATTTAATAGCCTTCTGCCAGTCTTGGAGAGTGGAAAATTAAATGTACTTACATAGGAAAGTTGTTGCATTTTTTTGCATTATGTTGCTGCTTTTCTGGACAGAACTTTGATACACCTAGATAAGTGTTTGTCAGAGGAGATTAATAATATACTAGGAAGGTAATCTTACCTCTGTTTTCAGAAATTTTAATGTCTGGCTGTTTCATAGAACAGACACTATAGCAGTGATCAGAAAAGATTCCATTGTTGTCTATATATTTGCTTACACCTGAAGAATCTAGACAGAAAAAGAAAAAAGTGTTTAAACCACAAGTTGATATAGCAACACATACCTTTAAAATACATACACATTTACCTCAGTGGTAACATTGATGTAGACAGCATCCAAATTTAAAAGACCATGGATGGCCTAATACTAAAAATATTTAGCATTTATATAATGATTTACATCTTCAATGCACTGTACAGACATTAATGTTTTTTAAAAGCACTCAACATTAGTCTAACTCTGATCCAACTGAAATCAACAGTAATACTCCCTGACTTCAATGGGAGCAGAGTTAGACCAACACTTTTGATAATCTCCCCTAAACACCTGTGTTAGTAGCTTTGCCCCCATTTTACAGATAGGGACGCAGAAGTTAAGTAGCTTTCCCAAAGCCACCAAGGAAATGGGGAACAGCAAATGACTAGAGAAACATTAACAATGGCTGGCTTAAATGGAACAGTTTTAAAATTGTTTAACAATGGTGCACTCATAGGGAACAGAGTAGCAGCCATGTTAGTCTGTATCCGTAAAAAGAAAAGGAGTACTTGTGGCACCTTAGAGACTAACAAATTTATTTGAGAATAAGCTTTCGTGAGCTACATCCGATGAAGTGAGCTGTAGCTCACGAAAGCTTATGCTCAAATAAATCGGTTAGTCTCTAAGGTGCCACAAGTACTCCTGTTCTTTTTTCAAAGGAACAGTGTACGTTCACATGAATGTATTTGAATTCGCCTCTTAGTTTATGAGTCCTTCACAAATTCTTGCATTTTAGTTTTCCAGGAAACAAGAGAGGTTTATTTTGAGGAAAGTTACAGTAACTTACACACTGAAGTGTCAACAGTTCAAGCTGTAGACTCACCTGAGTAACGTGAAGGATGTAAAGTCTTCCTTTTCCTCTTTTTAGGATGTTCATTCATTTTGCTTCAGCCTAAATCAATTAAAAATGACAATATCCAAGAACTGGTTACACCAATTTTTGCTGGTTTGCAATCATGAATCAGTGCTTAAAGATTAATTATTAATCTCAGTACACCAGCAAAGCACAGAAACAGACTCCCCAAAAGCTAAATTCCTTATCACAAAAATTAAACTAATGTTCAATTCTGTGTGAAATGACACTAATCTGCAAGATAAAAATTCATGTTCTGTCCCTATTTTTTTTTTTTTTTGGTTTAAGTTGAACGAGCATGGAGACTGAACTACCCTCTCATCTGTAGAGGTGGATGCATCCAATCAAGGCACAGACACACCACTACAGCAGAATGAAGAACACTGTACTGCAGCTTCCCAAGCTATACCTGGTTCTGAGGTCAGAGCAGGGTTTACCACTTTGTGGCCTCAGACACCCAGGTATGACCAGAGGGCTTGGCTTCAGTGAGGCTGCCATATGGGTACTGACATCTGCTCATATGGAGCTACCAAAAGAGTCAGGGCCATAGTTTTCTTTTTAGATATATTCACTGGTGCTGGGTGACTACATTATACTTAATGGGTTTCAAAAGTGCCTAAGGCCACATCTACACTAGTGAGCTTACAGTGTCGCAGCTGTACCAATGCAGCTGCGCCACTGCAAAATCGCTCATGTAACCGCTCTACGCCAATGGGAGAGAGTTTTCTGGTCAACATAATAAAACCACCTCCACGAGCAGCGATAGGTATGTTGGTGGAAGAAGCTCTCCTGCTGACATAGTGCTGTCCACACTGGCACTTCTGTTGGTGTAATTTATGTCACTCAGAGGTTTTTTTTTTTCATGCCCCTGAGCAACATAAGTTATACCGACAAGAGTAGTAGTGTAGACAAGCCCGAAGCACTAGTCCCATTGACTTGTGCTTCTTAACGACATAGGCTTTTTTGAAAGCCCCAATGTCTCTCAAGTTACCATTTTTTGCCTCCCACCATCCCGAATAGTTTTGTAATACTGTGACAGAAACAAGTGCTAAGCACACACACACTACACTCTGGTTTCATACCTCATTCCTTGGGATAGAAGAGTAATGGAGTTCACCCCATAAGGAGGGACGATCAGCACTTTGAGTCACTGTCAAGTGGTCGACATGACACAGGAAGTGGCATTTTTAGAGCCAACTCCTGCCATCTTTTGTTGGAGATTACCCCTGAAGTGGGCTTTTTGGGGGAGACTCTGGAGGACTTCTCCCCAAAATGCATAAAATGTTTACATGTTGAAAACACTAAAAAGAGCCCTGGCCCACCCAACTTACTAGAGGTAATCTTCAATATCAGCAAGAGGACTAATATCTAAGAAATTGATTGCTATACAACATCCAAATGTGGAGAAAGTATCTGCAAGAGAAAAACGTAAGTTATGCAGCAGTAATATTTTAAAATCCTGGAAACATGGAGTGCAAAATATCAGAGTAAGAAGTATCCCAAATACCGACAAATACAGGGAAATCAGAGATCAATCAGAAAGCAATATAAAAAGTTGGGAGTCATACAAGATATATATATCAAAGGGGCTTATTTCAACTTCTGCAGAAACTTGTTGCCTTTTGCTGCCCCTTATTAGCCTACAACAGACAAACAGATGGAGATGATTCTTGAAATAGCTGTGACATATTGGCCATCAATAGAACACAGCCTCCTTTGAGGTGAAATCTCAGAACACATCATATTCTGGGTCTTCCTCAGCGTCAACATACATATACAGGGCCTGACCCAAAACACAATGTTTTCCCTTCTAGGCAGTGACACCAACTGTGGCCTGACTAGTCAGGAGGAAGAGGAGCTCACACAGAAGTGGATTCTGAGAACAGATTAAGGAGGAAAGAAACAAACAGCTCCATATTCTACCTCAAAAAGTTGGGATCACTAGAGCTAACAGCTCCAGATGTAAATGGGAGGGGACAGGTAGGACATTTTTAATGAAAACCCACTTTGTCTCCAACTCTATTCTGCTGGTCTGACACAACCAGCGTTTGTGGGCCTCCCAGGGCCTATTTCCGCAGGTTTTGGGGGGAAGGTGGCTGGAGAGGGGGAAGTCAAGGCTTTTTTTTTTGGGGGGGGGGTGTTTGGAGTCTACGCCTTAATTGGCCTCATGAAGCGGTTACCTAATGCGGGGTTTTCTTAGACATGATTGTACCGACACGCAGAGAGCTTTGCTAGGAGCCTTGCCCCAGAGCTAAGCCAGAAGCTGCCCCCCGCCACCCCATGAGACACAGCCCCCCAGGGTGTGGGGGACAATGAAAGGGGGGGGGGAAACACGCTTGCCGGGGGCTGCCACACGGCAACCCGCGGGGCCGGGAGGCTGCCAGCGGGACCTGAAAGTCCCCAGGGAAGCCGGGGCCGCCGGGGAGGGAAGGCGCGCTGCCCTGCGCGGTTCAGCGGGACTTTTAGAGCAAACGCGGCCTGGCGGGCCGGGAACGGGGGCCCGTGGGGAGGGCGATGGGGCAGCGGGGGGGCGGCGTTGGGGCCAGAAGCTGAGAAGAGGGGCTGGAAGGGGGGGGGGCCAGGCGGGGCCATGGGGACGGAGGAGTCCGCGGTTACTCCGGGCGGGCCGGCACCCCACCCCAGCCCGCACCCCGCGCTCACCTTCCGCTCCGCGCCCTGCTGCAGGCCCCAGCCGCCGCCGGAACCGACCGTGGCCGCAGGGGAAGGGGCGGGACGGGGCTAGGCCCAGGCGCAGCCACCCTGTAGGCGAGCCCCTTGCGCCCCCTGCCGGCACCGCCGCCTTATCGCAGCCGGCGGGAGGAAAGCCGCGCAGGCTGCTGTGGAGTGGAACCCGCCCTCCCCCTCCCAGGTAACCGCCAGGCCCTTCGCCACCCCGGCTGGGGCTACAGCCCTATAGCTGTACCCGCCCTGGGGCACAGCCCTATAGCCATACCGCCCATAGCCATATGTCTCCTGAGACCCCGGCCCTACAGCCATAACCCCCCAGCCACTCTTCTCCCCCCGGGGCCCTAACTCTATTGCTATATGCCCGCTGGGGCCCCTGCCCCATAGCCATATGTCCCCTGGCAGCCCAGGCCTATAGCCATACCCCCCCCAGCCACGCCCCTCCCCCCGGGGCCCTAACCCTATTGCCATATGCCTCCTGGGGTCCCAGCCCTATAGCCATGCTGCCCCATAGCCATATGTCCCCTGGGACCCCAGCCCTATAGCCATACCCCCCCCAGCCGCTCCCCTCGCCCTGGGGCCCTAACTCTATTGCCATATGCCTCCTGGGGCCCCAGCCCTAAAGCCATGCTGCCCCATAGCCATATGTCCTCTGGGACCCCAGCTGCTCCCCTCGCCCCTGGGCCCCTAACCCTATTGCCATATGCCTCCTGGGGCCCCAGCCCTATAGCCATAGCTCCCCAGCCATTCCCCTCGCCCCAGAGCCCTAACCACATAGCAATATATCCCAGGGGCCCAGTCCTATAGCCATACTCCCCCCAGCCATTTCCCTCCCCCCTCGGGGCCCTAGTCCCATTGCCATACCTCCTGGGGTGCCAGCCCTATAGCCATACTGCCCCATTGCCATACCCCCTGGGGGCCCAGCCCAGTTACCATGGTGCCCTATATCTATACCCCCAGAGGAGCAGTTCCATAGTATACCCTCACTGGGGACCCAGTGCAGACACATAGCCATGCCACCCCTCACAGAGGACCCACCCCTCAGGAGAACCACCCCAAAAGCCATGCCGCTAACCACAGGTAACTACCCCCCCCCAGCCCCGAGAACCACCTTCTCCAAGTAAACTGAAGGAACCCATGCCCATAGCCATGCCATCATTCCCCCAGGGGAACAAAGGAACCCAACCCCATATGCATAGAAATCTCCTTGGGGGGGGGAACAACCCCAGAAGGAAATTAAGGGAGCCCTTTCCCCATAGCACTCTTACATATGGAATCCTCAGGAGAACTAAGGGATCCCACCCTCATCCCGACACTACCCAAGGGAGCTGTTCCCCGACATAGCCCTTATAGATGGACCCTGTGGTTGAGAAACCCAACCAAACTCCCATCCCCAGCCTGATAGCCCATGGAGTTACTTTTCCCACTGACGCTGTATTTTATTTTCTCTTCTTTTTAAATGATCATCCTATTAATTTTTTATCTTAAAAAAAAAATAAACACCCTTCCCCCAAGGAGCACTTTTGATACGGTCTCCCACAGTATTCTTGCGAGCAAGTTAAAGAAGTATAGGCTGGATGAATGGACTATAAGGTGGATAGAAAGCTGGCTAGATTGTCGGGCTCAACGGGTAGCAATCAATGGCTCCATGTCTAGTTGGCAGCCAGTATCAAGTGGAGTTCCCCATGGGTCGGTCCTGGGGCTGGTTTTGTTCAATATCTTCATTAATGATCTGGAGGATGGCATGGACTGCACCCTCAGCAAGTTTGCAGATGACCCTAAACTGGGAGGAGTGGTAGATACACTGGAGGGTAGGGATAGGATACAGAGGGACCTAGACAAATTAGAGGATTGGGCTTGAAGAAATCTGATGAGGTTCAACAAGGGCAAGTGCAGAGTCCTGCACTTAAGATGGAAGAATCCCATGCACTGTTACAGACTCGGGACCAAGTGGCTAGGCAGCAGTTCTGCAGAAAAGGACCTAAGGGTTACAGTGGACGCTATATGTCCCTTAGGGCCCCATAGAATCAGGGTTGGAAGGAACCTCAGGACATGAGTCAACAGTGTGCCTTTGTTGCCAAGAAGGCTAACGGCAATTTAGGCTGTATAAGTAGGAGCATTGCCAGCAGATGGAGGGACATGATAATTCCCCTCTTCGGCATTGGTGAGGCCTCATCTGGAGTACTGTGTCCAGTTTTGGGCCCCACGCTACAAGAAGGATGTTAAAAAATTGGAAAGAGTCCAGAGGAGGGCAACAAAAATGATTAGGGGGCTGGAGCACATGACTTATGAGGAGAGGCTGAGGGAACTGAGATTATTTAGTCTGCAGAAGAGAAGAATGAGGAGGGATTTGATAGCTGCTTTCAACTACCTGAAAGGGGGTTCCAAAGAGGATGGATCTAGACTGTTCTCAGTGGTACCAGATGACAGAACAAGGAGTAATGGTCTCAAGTTGCAGTGGGGGAGGTTTAGGTTGGATATTAGGAAAAACTTTTTCACTAGGAGGATGGTGAAACACTGGAATGGGTTACCTAGGGAGGTGGTGGAATCTCCTTCCATAGAGGTTTTAAAGGTCAGGCTTGACAAAGCCCTGGCTGGGATGATTTAGTTGGGGATCGGTCCTGCTTTGAGCAGGGGGTTGGACTAGATGACCTCCTGAGGTCCCTTCCAACCCTGATATTCTAGGATTCTATGGAACTGATTGCTGCTTCTTAAAGGTGCTGTTGTAACTCAGTTGGTGCTACTCTTCCCTCTGGGTCAATGCCGAGCCAAGGCCCCAGCACGCCATGGGGGGCACTAAACTGCTAGAGGTGCCACCTTTCACTTCACAGAATAGTGTATTTGTGTGTGTTCATTTGTGTGGATGTGTCTTATATTTTTATCTGCCAGGGTTAAGGGAAGAATTGTCACTTTAAGTAGCAGTGTCTCCACTGGAATGTTACTACCCCTAGAACGTTGCTATGGGAGCTTACCTAGGACCAAACCAGGGTTTGTTGGGGTGGGATTCCATGCTAGCAAGGTTTGTGCAGTCTGAGGGATACCTTGAAAAAAATGGCTATGTAATAATGATCTTGAGAGAGTCACTGTCAAGAAGCCAACATGTAGATATTAAAGATGTTAACAGTGCTATGAGAGAATATTTATGTCTTGTCCTAATTCTCATTTCGCATTGATTTTATACCTATGTCATGTCTTCTCTTTCCTTCTGTAAATCTGCAAGTGTTGTCTATTCTTTAGGCCTATTCCTGTGTCCAGTGCAGTAAGTGTCAAAAATCTCATTTACTTCAATAGTGCAAGTAGAGTGTATATTATGTGTGTTTGCTGTTTGTTTTTAAGTACTAATTTAAGTGTATACTATGTTCATTCAGAGATCTGGATGGGATTCTCACATTCACTTTTGATAAATAAACCAGAATGTAAAAAGAACAGGAGTACTTGTGGCACCTTAGAGACTAACCAATTTATTTGAGCATAAGCTTTCGTGAGCTACAGCTCACTTCATCGGATGCATACTGTGGAAAGTGCAGAAGATCTTTTTATACACACAAAGCATGAAAAAATACCTCCCCCCACCCCACTCTCCTGCTGGTAATAGCTTATCTAAAGTGATCACTCTCCTTACAATGTGTATGATAATCAAGTTGGGCCATTTCCAGCACAAATCCAGGTTCTCTTCCCCCCCTCCCCCCACACACAAAGCCACTCTCCTGTTGGTAATAGCAGCAATTGTGTGTATAGAAAGATCTTCTACACTTTCCACAGTATGCATCCGATGAAGTGAGCTGTAGCTCACGAAAGCTTATGCTCAAATAAATTGGTTAGTCTCTAAGGTGCCACAAGTACTCCTTTTCTTTTTGCGAATACAGACTAACACGGCTGTTACTCTGAAACCAGAATGTGTGTTTATACATTCATAATCTAATTGATCTATTCTGGATATTTCTGATGCTCCTTTCTTCATAGTATCCATGTTGGCTACTGACTGTAGAGAAAATCTGTCATTCAAGAGCACATGAAATGAGACCAGGAGATAGAGAAACAAGCAGTTGGGACTAGCCAAGAAATATTTCTCAGTGGCAGGAAATTGAGGAGAAAATGTTTGTCCCAATCAAACCATTGGATTAGCTGAGGGTTTGTTCCATGACAATCTGTTGGATATTCACATTGTGTTATTTCTACATTCTCTCCTGGTGATGAGATACAGGTTCCTGTTCACACACCCAGCATATCCCCATATCACTCACATTCCCAGCATATCCCTTTGAACACAGACAGCAGCTGCCTCTCATGAAATGCTAATCAACATCAATGGCATTGTTTGATGTAATGGTATCGAAGTGTAGCCAAAATTAATCAAGATGGATCTGTGACTACACGTGCCCATTTTTTAATGCTGTCCATTTCTGATTTGGTAGCAAGATGGAGGCCAGATATTGTGAGGCTGTACTGGAGTCTCTTTCCTTTCTCCAAAGGTATTTTCCTTGTTTTCTTTTTCCTGTTCTCTCAGATATCAGATGGGCAGGACTGTGTATCAAGGTGGATCCTTCAGTTCCTTTTTGTAGAGTGGGCCTATTTCTTTTTTTTAATCCAAAGGGTAAAACTCAGAGGTTCTCAAACTGGGGGTTAGGACCCCCTGGGGTCATGAGGTTATTACATGGGGACGAGCTGTCACCCTCCACCCCAAACACCACTTTGCATCCAGCATTTATAATGGTGTTAAATATATAAAAAAGTGTTTTTAATTTATAAGGGGGGGTCGCACTCAGAGGTTTGCTATTTGAAAGGGGTCACCAGTACAAAAGTTTGAGAACCATTGATATAACTGATTTTTTGGTCAGGGAAAGGTTTCACATTATCTACCTTTGCCTGTTTATTGACCTGAAAAAGGCTTTTGGGAAAAAGTCAGTGTAAGGCTATGAAGGAGAATGAGGATGTGTACCTTCAGCCTCTACTGTAGGAAGGAGTGAGTCAGGTGGGTATGTATTGTGACACCAAAGGGTCCACATCGCTAGCAACAAGTTATCAACAGTCAGAGGTGGGAGGAAATGGAGAGAGGAAAGAGGGAGCCAGAAAAAAGCCGAACAGGAGGGAAGAGCCTGAGTGGACATTATGGAGATGAATGGAGGAACTCAGGAGAGGTGTATGGAATGAGAAGGGGGAGCTTGGGAGGAGGTCATGCAGCAGGCTGGGGGAACCCGAGGGCAGATCATGGAGCTGGATGGAAGACTCCAGGAGGAAATCACAGACAGGCTATGGGAGCCCAAGGGAAGATCATGGAGCTGGATGGAAGAGCCTGGGAGGAAGGCACAGTGCAAGCTGCGGCAGCCCGAGGGAAGATCATGGAGTTGAGTGGAAGAGCCCAGGCAGAGGTCACAGAGCAGGCTGGGGGAGCCCAAGAGAAGATCATGGAGCTGGATGGAAGAGCCCAAGAAGTGGTCACAGAGCAGACTGTGGGAGCCCAAGGGAAGATCATGGAGTTGGATGGAAGAGCCTGGGTAGAGGTCATGGAGCAGGCTGGAGGAGACAAAGGGAAGAGGATGGAGCTGGCTGTAGGAGCCCAGGTGGAAGTCACAGAGCTGGATGGAGGAGCCCAGGCAGAGGTCACGGAGCGGGCTTGGGAAGGCCAGGAAGTTGGCATGAAGCTGGTGAAGGACCTGTTGGCAGTGGTTGCCACTTCTGCTCTTCCCCAAGATGAGAAGACAGATTTGGAGTTTGTGACCCTGCAGTTTATGATGGGGGATAATGTACACCTGGTCGGGGAATTGCAGAGCCAACACACAGTGGAAGAGTTTCAACAGGAAGTGTTTGCTAAGTTCCCCATACCAGCATTCCGTGCGACTAGCACAGTGGCCTGTAATCAAGTGACCAGCCGCAGGGCTGAGAGAGGCCTCTCACTCCATGAATTCGGCTGCTCCAGGCACCAGGACAGAATCTACTCACAGCTTATCTTCTTCCTGTGCAGAGTCTCCTCCTTGACACGCTGGGTTGGGCTAGACCGATTGCTGGAGATGCTACAGCAGCTGAAGAGATGTACCTAATCCCAGTGGCCCTGGTTGGGGTGATTGTGCAAGCAGACCCAGAGCTGGATCTAGAGCAGGAGGTGAAGGCACTGCGGTGGCTGAAGTCCCTGCTGGTTGGAGTCTTCTGTTGTGATTTGTTGCCAGGCCATGAGGGGACAGAGCAAGAGATGCAGGTTCAGGTGGCTGTCTACCAGTCAGGCTGGCCTCAGTGGGCTCTAGAGGTTAAGAGAGCAGCCTGCCAGGCAATACGAGCAGCCCTGAAGTTCTGAACATATTAAAGAAGTTCTGTATTAAAATCACAAATGAGTTTGATTCCCCATAGTTTAAATTCCAGGGTATTACTAATTAAGAGGTCTCTTGGTTATTGGTACTGTTTCTCTCCCTCTATGTGTGAAACTTGCAAGCTGCTAATTGTGTTAGTACATTCTAAGACAGAGTCTGTTCTCAAAGCAATTCACAGAGAGAGAGACTCAAAGCAATACTCTAACAACAGAAACAGCACCCAGAGACTCCCCGCCCTTTTGTTGTATTAACAATTGTGATTAAAATAGAGATAGAGGATGTATGTGGATGGATGCTTGGTGTGGATAATAACTGAATGATCAGGGAGGTGCCAGCCTAAGAATCCAGTGTCCATCGGCTGAAGAAGGCGTCAAGTGGAAATAACCAGAGGACCCCCCGGAGGGCAGACTGGAATCCACCCAACAGCCTCAAGAATGGGAGAACCAAAGAACAAGATAACATCTAGCAGCAGGGAGCCGTCAGGAATGTGCTATCTGCTGATTGATTCAGCAACAGCATGATGAAGCAATTCCCATAGACTGGCATAGGAAGGAATTCCTATAAAAATAGACTCTAAAAAGTGAGAACTTTGGGGTCTGATTCTGCAAACCATCTTCCAGGAGCATCAGATGAGCATGTGACAAGGCCCTGCTCCCTCCTCATGTCCAGGCCACCTGGCCAGTGGCTTGGCATGAGCAACTCTAAGGCTGGTAACTATGATAACAACCTTGCAGAACCTGTGTGTGTGTGTTTGTGAGAATGAATGTGTGAATAAATATGAGATTGAATGGAATATTATAGCTATAACTAACTGCTTACTATGATAACAACCTTGCAGAACCTGTGTGTGTGTATATGAATGAATGTGTAAATAAATATGAGATTGAATGGAATGTTATAGCTGTAACTAACTGCTTACTATGATTCTTTCTGTATTCGCAATAAATGTGGTATTTTGCCTTTTCCTCTTTAATAAGATGCTGCTGGTTTTTATTTTATTGGTATAACAAACAGGCAACATGTGAGGGTGCATCAGTATTACAATGGGTAAGTCTAAGCACAGAGCACATAAGGGGTATGGGTCACAAAAGCTATATGTGGGAGTTGGCTGAAGAAGAGAAGAGTTGGGTACAGGAGGCCTGGGAACAGAACAGAGATGGAAGAAATGAAAGATGGTATTCTGGGTCTGGGGGAATGGGACATAGTTACAATACACAGGAGTTGGAACAGGGGAAAATAGGAAGACATGGGAGCAGAGTATGGGCAGGTGGTGAAGAGTACACGGGGAGTGGACAGTGTTGCTGCACGTGGACAAAGCAGGCTCCGCAGGAGATGGAGCATGAATGCTTGTGACAGCCTCACTCCATGCTCCCTTCATCCAAGAGCTGGGTAGGGGGAATGGGAAACACTCATTGCACTTGGAATTGGGCCCAAAATTAAATGGAAGCCAGGCAAAGGTTGTTTTGAATATTTTGAGTGGAAACTTCAGAGCATTAATTTCATGTTAATGGAGCTCCCTGCCTCAGTGTACCCTTCCCCCCAAATAGACTATCCTGTCAGTTTAATCACAAAGCATGCAATGGCTTCACTGCATTATATTTTGCATATTTTAGTCTACTAAGAGGATAAATGTATGTTATTCATAACTAGAGTACTTCAGGATGGCTTCTATATCTAATGTCATGTCTTTTGTGGGTAAAATGTAACTGCCTGAAGTCTGCAATTAACTCCTTTGTTTAGTTGCAAAGCACAATTTATCAGCTGAACATTTCACTTTACCATCTTCTGTAGCTTGGCTCATATATTTTCACACCTTTCAGAAAAAGCATAGAAAAGACCCAGCAAATTCAGACAGTTCATCCTGTTTTTTGCAGCTTTGAGGCTTATGACCCAGTTGTGGTTTGCCCATGGCAGGAACTTATCTCTGTTCTAAATAGGCTCCTGTTTAGCTCTTTTAAAACAGTGAAAACTTGATATATATCAATAGGTGTGTCTAATGTGAAATTCAATTTCATGGCAATGCATTGAACAGTACAATGTTTGCTTAACAAGCAGAAAGGCCATGCTATTTGCACGTGTGTAATTTGTGAAGTTATATGTGACTGACTGCTGCAAGAAAATATTAAACAGAGAAGGAATACAAATCCAAAACATGCACATTGTCAAACTGAAATGTTGGACCTGTCCTGTAGTAGGTAACTTCTGGGTACTCTTCTGGCTCTGTCAATCTGTTTCTTCACTTCAGCAGGTGGGTATTGTAGTTGTAAGAATGCTTGATAGAGATCTTGTAGATGTTTGTCTCTGTCTGAGGGGTTGGAGCAAATGCGGTTGTATCGTAGAGCTTGGCTGTAGACAATGGATCATGTGGTGTGGTCTGGATGAAAGCTGGAGGCAGGCATAGCGGTCAGTAGGTTTCTGGTGTAGGGTTTATGTGACCATCGCTTATTAGCACTGTAGTGTCCAGGAAGTGGATCTCTTGTGTGGACTGGTCCAGGCTGAGGTTGATGGTGGGATGGAAATTGTTGAAATCATGGTTACCTACTATAGGACAGGCCCAACAAAGAAAATAACAGAACGCCACTAGCCATCACCTTCAGCCCCCAACTAAAACCTCTCCAACGCATCATCAAAGATCTACAACCTATCCTGAAGGACGAACCATCACTCACACAAATCTTAGGAGTTAGGCCAGTCCTTGCTTACGGACAGCCCCCCAACCTGAAGCAAATACCAGCAACCACACACCACACAACAAAACCACTAACCCAGGAACCTATCCTTGCAACAAAGCCCGTTGCCAACTGTGTTCACATATCTATTCAGGGGACACCATCATAGGGCCTAATCACATCAGCCACACTATCAGAGGCTCGTTCACCTGCACATCTACCAATGTGATATATGCCAGCAATGCCCCTCTGCCATGTACATTGGCCAAACTGGACAGTCTCTACATAAAAGAATAAATGCGCACAAATCTGACGTCCAGAATTATAACATTCAAAAACCAGTCGGAGAACACTTCAATCTCTTTGGTCACTCGATTACAGACCTAAGAGTGGCAATTCTTCAACAAAAAAACTTCAGAAACAGACTCCAAGGAGAGACTGCAGAATTGGAATTAATTTGCAAACTGGATACAATTAACTTAGGCTTGAATAAAGACTGGGACTGGATGTGTCATTACACAAAGTAAAACTATTTCCCCTTGTTTATTTCCCTCCCTACTGTTCTTGTCAGGTGCTGGAAATGGCCTACCTTGATTATCACTACAAAAGGTTCCCCCCCACCAAACCCCTACTCTCCCGCTGGTAATAGCTCACCTTTCCTGATCACTCTTGTTACAGTCTGTATGGTAACATCCATTGTTTCATGTTCTCTGTGTATATAAAATCTCCCCACTATATTTTCCACTGTATGAATCCGATGGAGTGAGCTGTAGCTCACGAAAGCTTATGCTCTAATAAATTGGTTAGTCTCTAAGGTGCCACAAGTACTCCTTTTCTTTTTTGGACTTTTAAACTCCCTTTATTCATCTGTGAATGTGAGAGAGAGAATTTCAGGTTGAAAAGTCAACCTTTAATACACACAGAAATGCACACATCTCCTTAGCTGCTCAGAGGGAGATTCCAATTACCCCTATGCCCTGGTCTACACTAGGACTTTAGGTCGAATTTAGCAACGTTAAATCGATTTAAACCTGCACCCGTCCACACAGTGAAGCCCTTTATTTCGACTTAAAGGGCTCTTAAAATCGATTTCCTTACTCCACCCCTGACAAGTGGATTAGCGCTTAAATCGACGTTCCCAGCTCGAATTTGGGGTACTGTGGACACAATTCGATGGTATTGGCCTCCGGGAGCTATCCCAGAGTGCTCCATTCTGACCGCTCTGGACAGCACTCTCAACTCAGATGCACTGGCCAGGTAGACAGGAAAAGAACCGCGAACTTTTGAATCTCATTTCCTGTTTGGCCAGCGTGGCAAGCTGCAGGTGACCATGATGGAGTCCCAGAATCGCAAAAGAGCTCCAGCATGGACCGAACGGGAGGTACGGGATCTGATCGCTGTTTGGGGAGAGGAATCCGTGCTATCAGAACTCCGTTCCAGTTTTCGAAATGCCAAAACCTTTGTGAAAATCTCCCAGGGCATGAAGGACAGAGGCCATAACAGGGACCCGAAGCAGTGCCGCGTGAAACTGAAGGAGCTGAGGCAAGCCTACCAGAAAACCAGAGAGGCGAACAGCCGCTCTGGGTCAGAGCCCCAAACATGCCGCTTCTATGATGAGCTGCATGCCATTTTAGGGGGTTCAGCCACCACTACCCCAGCCGTGTTGTTTGACTCCTTCAATGGAGATGGAGGCAATACGGAAGCAGGTTTTGGGGACGAAGAAGATGATGATGAGGAGGAGGTTGTAGATAGCTCACAGCAAGCAAGCGGAGAAACCGGTTTTCCCGACAGCCAGGAATTGTTTCTCACCCTAGACCTGGAGCCAGTACCCCCCGAACCCACCCAAGGCTGCCTCCTGGACCCAGCAGGCGGAGAAGGGACCTCTGGTGAGTGTACCTTTTAAAATGCTATACATGGTTTAAAAGCAAGCATGTGAAAGGATTACTTTGCCCTGGCATTTGTGGTTCTCCTAGATGTAGTCCTAAAGCCTTTGCAAAAGGTTTCTGGGGAGGGCAGCCTTATTTCGTCCTTCATGGTAGGACACTTTATCACTCCAGGCCAGTAACACATACTCGGGAATCACTGTAGAACAAAGCATTGCAGTGTATGTTTGCTGGCATTCAACCAAAATCCGTTCTTTCTCTCTCTGTGTTATCCTCAGGAGAGTGAGATATAATTCATGGTCACCTGGTTGAAATAGGGTGCTTTTCTTCAGGGACACTCAGTATAGCCCATTCCTGCTGGGCTGTTTGCCTGTGGCTGAACAGAAATGTTCCCCGCTGTTAGCCACAGGGAGGGGGGAAGGTTGAGGGGGTAGTCACGCGGTGGGAGGAGGCAAAATGCGACCTTGTAACGAAAGCACATGTGCTATGTATGTAATGTTAACAGCAAGGTTTACCCTGAAAGAGTGTAGCGACTGTTTTATAAAATGTGTCTTTTTAAATACTGCTGTCCCTTTTTTTTTCTCCACCAGCTGGATGTGTTTCAATGATCACAGGATCTTCTCCTTCCCAGAGGCTAGTGAAGCTTAGAAAGAAAAAAAAATGCACTCGCAATGAAATGTTCTCCGAGCTCATGCTGTCCTCCCACACTGACAGAGCACAGACGAATGCGTGGAGGCAAATAATGTCAGAGTGCAGGAAAGCACAAAATGACCGGGAGGAGAGGTGGAGGGCTGAAGAGAGTAAGTGGCGGGCTGAAGACAGGGCTGAAGCTCAAATGTGGCGGCAGCGTGATGAGAGGAGGCAGGATTCAATGCTGAGGCTGCTGCAGGACCAAACCAGAATGCTCCAGTGTATGGTTGAGCTGCAGCAAAGGCAGCTGGAGCACAGACTGCCACTGCTGCCCCTCTGTAACCAACCGCCCTCCTCCCCAAGTTCCATAGCCTCCACACCCAGACGCCCAAGAACGCGGTGGGGGGGCCTCCAGCCACTCCACAACAGAGGATTGCCCAAAAAAAAGAAGGCTGTCATTCAATAAATTTTAAAGTTGTAAACTTTTAAAGTGCTGTGCTTAAAGTGCTGTGTGGCATTTTCCTTCCCTCCTCCACCACCCCTCCTGGGATACCTTGGTAGTCATCTCCCTATTTGTGTGATGAATGAATAACGAATGCATGACTGTGAAGCAGCAATGACTTTATTGCCTCTGCAAGCGGTGATTAAAGGGAGGAGGGGAGGGTGGTTAGCTTACAGGGAAGTAGAGTGAACCAAGGGGCGGGGGGTTTCATCAAGGAGAAACAAACAGAACTTTCACACTGTAGCCTGGCCAGTCATGAAACTGGTTTTCAAAGCTTCTCTGATGCGTACCGCGCCCTCCTGAGCTCTTCTAACCGCCCTGGTGTCTGGCTGCGCGTAACCAGCAGCTAGGCGATTTGCCTCAACCTCCCACCCCGCCATAAACGTCTCCCCCTTACTCTCACAGATATTGTGGAGCACACAGCAAGCAGTAATAACAGTGGGAATATTGGTTTCGCTGAGGTCTAAGCGAGTCAGTAAACTGCGCCAGCGCGCCTTTAAACGTCCAAATGCACATTCTACCACCATTCTGCACTTGCTCAGCCTGTAGTTGAACAGCTCCTGACCACTGTCCAGGCTGCCTGTGTACGGCTTCATGAGCCATGGCATTAAGGGGTAGGCTGGGTCCCCAAGGATACATATCGGCATTTCAACATCCCCAACAGTTATTTTCTGGTCTGGGAAGAAAGTCCCTTCCTGCAGCTTTTGAAACAGACCAGAGTTCCTGAAGATGCGAGCGTCATGCACCTTTCCCGGCCATCCCACGTTGATGTTGGTGAAACATCCCTTGTGACCCACCAGAGCTTGCAGCACTATCGAAAAGTACCCCTTGCGGTTTATGTACTCACCGGCTTGGTGCTCCGGTGCCAAGATAGGGATATGGGTTCCGTCTATAGCCCCACCACAGTTAGGGAATCCCATTGCAGCAAAGCCATCCACTATGACCTGCACATTTCCCAGGGTCACTACCCTTGATATCAGCAGATCTTTGATTGCGTGAGCTACTTGCATCACAGCAGCCCCCACAGTAGATTTGCCCACTCCAAATTGATTCCCAACTGACCGGTAGCTGTCTGGCGTTGCAAGCTTCCACAGGGCTATCGCCACTCGCTTCTCAACTGTGAGGGCTGCTCTCATCTTGGTATTCATGCGCTTCAGGGCAGGGGAAAGCAAGTCACAAAGTTCCATGAAAGTGCCCTTACGCATGCGAAAGTTTCGCAGCCACTGGGAATCGTCCCAGACCTGCAACACTATGCGGTCCCACCAGTCTGTGCTTGTTTCCCGAGCCCAGAATCGGCGTTCCACAGCATGAACCTGCCCCATTAGCACCATGATGCATGCATTGGCAGGGCCCATGCTTTCAGAGAAATCTGTGTCCATGTCCTGATCACTCACGGGACCGCGCTGACGTCGCCTCCTCGCCCGGTATCGCGTTGCCATGTTCTGGTGCTGCATATACTGCTGGATAATGCGTGTGGTGGTTGATGTGCTCCTAATTGCCAAAATGAGCTCAGCGGCCTCCATGCTTGCCTTGGTATGGCGTCCGCACAGAAAAAAGGCGCGGAACGATTGTCTGCCGTTGCTCTGACGGAGGGAGGGGCGACTGACGACACGGCTTACAGGGTTGGCTTCAGGGAGCTAAAATCAACAAAGGGTGTGCCTGTACATCAAGGAGTATTTCAGGCAGGACTGCACGGAGGGTTTCAATAAGAAATGGTGCACCAAAGTTATCGTTGTTATTGGAACAAGGAGGTTAGCCTGGCCTCTGATTGATACATGGCTAGATTAACCTCGCTGCGCCTTCTCTGTGACTGACTGCAGTGTGATCTAGACAGGGGAGGAGGAAAATGAGTACAAAACAAATCTGGTCTATTTCTTGTTCTGACCCACTCCATCTATCCTTTACATCTTTGGCTGGCAGCAGACAAAAAAGGCGCGAAATGATTGTCTGCCCTTGCTTTCACGGGGGGAGGGAGGGTGGGAACGGGGTCCTGACGATATGTACCCAGAACCACCCGCGACAATGTTTTAACCCCATCAGGCATTGGGATATCAACCCAGAATTCCAATGGGCAGCGGAGACTGCGGGAACTGTGGGATAGCTACCCACAGTGCAACGCTCCGGCAGTCGACGCTTGCCTCGGTACTGTGGAAGCGCTCCGCCGAGTTAATGCACTTAATGCACTTAGAGCATTTTCTGTGGGGACACACACAGTCGAATATATAAAACCGATTTCAAAAAAACCGACTTCTATAAATTCGACCTAATTTTGTAGTGTAGACATACCCTAAGAGAGGAAATGGAAGGCAGTTCCCCATGTATTGTCTCAACCTAGCAGCAACACTTCTCTGCCTTCTGCTCCCTTGAGCTTTCTTGGTCTGGGACCTAGCAACACCATTTCTCTGACTCCTTCTTTCCACTGCTCTGGGACCATCTGTGAAGTCAGCCCCCAGGCTCTCACGCACAGCTTCCCTACGTGCACAGCCCTGAAAATCAGAGTATTGGAGGAGTTGCTCTTATTATCATGACAGCTTCTCCTGCACGTGCCAAAATCCTGCAGGAGGACTTGCAATCAATTCATGAGAGTTTAGCAGGGGGAGCTGCCATCCAATCCCCCCCATCACTGTGTTTTGCACCCCCTCAGGCTTCCTCTGGCTCTCACATCCCCTTGCAACTGTAAATCTGCCTCTTGCTCCACCCACGGCCCTGTTCCACCTCACTCACCCCATTCACAGTGGCTGTGCTAGTCCTCTCGGTCCCTGTGTCCCGTCTAGCCGCTTGAACTATAGAGTCATGGCTAGTTTGCCTGTGGACATGGATTCCTTCCATTCAATTAAACAGTGGGAGGTGGTAGCCAATTTTACTAAGGGCAGCCTAGCTTTCACCTGCACACTAACTATAGGGAAATGGTGGCCATCTTGCAGACTTCAGGCCCACTGACAGTAATAGGAAATGGTGGCCATTTTGTTTATGGGAAAATTTACAAGTTTAAAAATGGCTGATGATTGACCCTGGTGATAGTCTAAACAAAAAGAGCTGTCAGCCAGGCTTGCCGAGGTTTCCCTTGCTGCACACTGACAACAGATATTCTAGGCTTCTGAGTGGCAATCCTGAAATCTTATTATATAGATACTAATGTTACAAGGTCACTGAGGTTAGATTGTAACCAATCTAAAAATTGCTACAATATCCAGTGGATAGAAAGAGTGGAATAAGATGAGGTGGTGTTCCTCCAACTGCCAAAAAGCGATGGAGAGCACTGCTCATCCATGCCAGGGAGAGGAGCAGCAGCTACTGCTGCTGTTAGCAAAACAGGCCCAATTTCAATTGAGTCCTATAAGTGCTACTTTAATACAAATAATTAGGGCTGTCAATTAATCAGTTAACTCACATGATTAACTCAAAATTAATTGTGATTAAAAGAATTGCAATTAATCAGTTTTAATCACATTATTAAACAATAGAATACCAATTGAAATTTATTAAATATTTTTATAGCTTTTCTACATTTTCAAATATATTGATTTCAATTACAACACAGAATACAGTGTACACTGCTCACTTTATAGTATTTTTCATTTTTACAGTGCAAATATTTGTAACAAAAGAAATAGTATTTTTCAATTCACCTCATACATGTACTGTAGTTCAGTCTCTTTATCGTGAAAGTGCAACTTCCAAATATAGATTTTTTTTTTTGGGAGGGGGTTATATAACTGCACTCAAAAACAAAACAATGCAAAACTTCAGAGCCTAGAAGTTCACTCAGTCCTACTTCTTGTTCAGCCATTCGCTAAGACAAGTTTATTTACATTTATGGGAGATAATGCTGCCCACTTCTTATTTATGTCACCAGAAAGTGAGAATACGTGTTTGTGAGGGACTTTTGTAGCCGGCATTGCAAGGTATTTATGTGCCAGATATGCTAAACATTCATATGCCCCTTCATGCATCAACCACCATTCTAGAGGACATGTTTCCATGCTGATGATGCTCGTTAAAAAAAAATCCGTTAATTTGTGACTGAACTCTTTGGGGGAGAATTGCAGGTCTCCAGCTCTATTTTACGTGCATTCTGCCATGTATTTCATGTTCTAGCAGTCTCGGCTATTACTCAGCACATGTTCATTTTAAGAACACTTTCGCTGCAGATTTGACAAAACGCAAAGAAGGTACCAATTTGAGATTTCTAAAGATAGCTACAGCACTTGACCCAAGGTTTAAGAACCTGAAGTGCCTTCCAAAATCTGACAGGGATGAGGTGTGGAGCTTGCTTTCAGAAATCTTAAAAGAGCAACACTCCGATGCGGAAACTACAGAACCTGAGCCACTAAAAAAGAAAAATCAACCTTCTGCTGGTGGCATCTGACTCCGATGATGAAAATGAACATGCGTTGGTCCGCACAGCTTTGGATTGCTATAGAGCAGAACCCGTCATCAGCATGGATGCATGTCCTCTGGAATGGTGATAGAAGCATGAAGGAATATATGAATCTTTCGTGCATCTGGCATGTAAATATCTTGCAATGCCAGCTACAACAGTGCCATGAGAACACCTGTTCTCACTTTCAGGTGACATTGTGAACAAGAAGCAGGCAGCATTATCTCCCGCAAATGTAAACAACTTATTTGTCTGAGTGATTGGCTGAACAAGAAATAGGACTGAGTGGACTTGTAAGTTTACATTGTTTTATTTTTGATTGCAGTTATTTTTTTGTACATAAATTCTACATTTGTAAGTTCAACTTTCATATGATAGAGATTGCACTACAGTGCTTGTACTAGGTGAATTGAAAAATACAATTGTTTTTTACAGTTCACATATTTGTAATAAAAATAGTGAGCACTGTACTCTTTGTATTGTTATAATTGAAATCAATATATTTGAAAATGTAGAAAACATCCAAAAATATTTAAATAAATGGTATTCTATTGTTGTTTAACAGTGCGATTAATCGCATGAGAGTCCTACAAATAATGTTTCTGCTAAGTGCTATACAAATACATAGGAAGAGCCATTCCCTGCTCTGAGAGCTTACAGTCTAACTAGATGAGACAGACAAAGGTGGGAGGGGAAAACAGAGGCACTCAGAGGTGAAGTGATTTGCCCATAATCATACAAAAGGTCAGAAGCAGAACCAGGAAGAGAACTTAGGTTTGAGCCACAGTCTAGTGTCCTACCCATAGACACATGCTGTCCTGGGGCTCCCCCCTCTAGTTTACCCTTTGGGAATAGTTCTTGTTTCTAATAATTAAATGTTAGTGGTGGTCCATCAGCACCAATACGCTAAATACAGAAGTATGTGTGTGTGTGTTTTTCCCCCCAGGGCTAGGCACTTGGGGAAGCTGTTTGTGAGAGCCTAGAGGGTGGGACTGAGCACATAGACTTGCCCTGCCACTGAGCCCTGACTTCATCTATGGCCCTAGTGCAGTGAGAGGGTCCTGGAGCAGCAGGTGCGGGGTGTCAGGGAAACTCATGCTGCTGGATGTCAGGAAGAGAAAGCTGGGGACAAGAGGAGGCAGAGAAATGTTGCTGCTGGGTCAAGACCATAATAGAACTGCCTTCTATGTCCTATCTTAGGGGGTGATGTGAGGAGGGATGGATAGACAGACTCTCTCATTGTTTTTGAGCACACAAGGAGAACTGTGCTGTTATCTAGGTTGTTGATGAACAACAAAGTTTGGGCCTAATAACACAGCTGAAAACTCTTAGGGTGAAATCCTGGTCCTATTGAAATCAATGGGGAAAACTCCCAGATTGCTAAGATCAACAGAGACTTTCACCAAGTTTCTGATACGGTTTTAAAAAAACAAAAACAAAAACAAAAAAAAACCCAAACAACCCACCAGAGCAAACAATCTACCCAGGACATGTCTGTTTCTTGTTTAAAAAGATTTAAACTTTGATCATGTACTATACTAATAAAACACTTTGTGAACAAAGCAATCTACTGATTTAGGCACTTTTATCTGCCATTATCAGGGTATAATTTAGAACCCAATTATTTCAGGTGCTCTGCACCCTCTGAGAGTTGCTAAATGCCTCCTGTTAGGTTGAAAATTGAAATTCAAGGTGCTTAGCACATCTCAGGATTAGCCCTCCAAAGTGGGCCTGAATCAGCCCCACTTTGGGTGAAATCCTAGCCCTATTTAAGTAAATGGGAGGTTTGCTATTGATTTCATTTTTAAATTTTGGAGCAAATTGTGTACTTCTTTCTGTATTAAGTCTTATTCATTACAGTTTTGTTATAAACTTGTTACTTTTATTAACTTGTAGATATCTTCTTTAAGATGCTGTCTCTTTTCTTTACAGCTCCTGTATTACGACTGAAGAGCTCAATTATCACTGGAAAATCAATTCCAATTTTGTCCCAGTTATCTGTGTGCATCTTTTAATTTTGAAAACACTTATTGCTTAATATTTGTTGCAAAACAAAACCACTTTAGATATCTGCATTGTGACATCACATAAATATCTAATGTTAATTAAACAGGTGACAACTTCAGAGCTGAAGTGTGCTATAGCAAAATATGGAAGCTGGATGGCTCAATGAACATTGTGTTTTGAATTATAGCTACTAAGCAGTGACATTTGGAAGATTTCCAAGTACCATAGCTTTCTTCTGGCCTGTAAATTGTGGAATGAGCCCAGTTTGCAACATTTATAGCTTAGATGAGTTTTTTTCACCCCAGCACTATCC
Organism: Lepidochelys olivacea; assembly: GCF_965140295.1. NCBI lineage: Eukaryota > Metazoa > Chordata > Testudines > Cheloniidae > Lepidochelys > Lepidochelys olivacea. The sequence goes on from NC_140419.1 coordinate 11,807,111, forward strand.
CTATATTTGTTGGGCTTGTCTTTGCAACTGAAATGGATTGTAGACTCATATGATCATTTTCACTTCTTTAGGATACAGGCCCCATGTTTCAAAAAAGCTTTATTCCATTCTTGTCTGCTTGATTTTTATACACAGAAATTTCCTGAGGTGATGAAAATACCAAGAGCATAAATGAATGGAATATTTTCTTTTTTTGGTTCAATTTTTATTGGGAATCCTCTATTAAAAGCAGCCATACTGGTCAGACCAATGGTCCATCTAGCCTAGTATCTTGTCTTTCAACAAGCTGCTTCATAGGGAATTAAAAGAAAAGGGAAATTATAGAGTAATCCATCCTGTCATTCTCTCCAAGCTTCTGGCAGTTAGAGGCTAGGGAAGCCCAGAGCATGGGGTTGTATCCCTGTCCATCTTGGCTAATAGCCATTGATGGACTTATCTATCCATCCTCTATATTACACTGGGGAAGTAGCTAGGACTTACCATTATAGCGGGATCATAGCTCCTCCAGGAGCTAAGAACAGTGGGGGCTGTCAGACTAATAATGATTAACCCTTTACTAAAATATTAATCATTTATTAACAATTTATAAATGGAACCTTACTCTGAAGTATGACCACTATTTGTATTCCAGTAGTCCCTAGAGGGGCTAATCAAAATGGGCATCATTGTGCCAGGCACTGCGAGATTAAAGTACTTTATGGATTTCTGTTTTAAAGCTTTAGCTTGCTTCCCGTGAGCAGAAGCTACAGTTGATGAAGGACAACCTCTGTTATGGAAGATGTCAGTCTATTTGGTGATCACTGAATACCCAATGGCACTTTTAACAAGAGACAGGATGTTAACTATGGGATCCAGGCCAAATCCTTATTCTGATAAGTGCATTTTAACTATCTACATTCCAGCAACTGAATAGGATATTCTGCACCTCTTCTTCTCAAATATCATGCATAGTCACTCTAGGGTGAGAAACAGCTGCCTAGTTTCAACCCACAGGTGGCTGTATATGGATTTAAGTGTTCCATATTTTAGCCACATGATAGGGTGGGTTAAGTAATTCATGTATTTTAAAAGATGCATAATTTATGCATTTGGTTGAGATCTTCAAAGACGGGATTTGGACTCACTGGTCCTATTAAAATTAATAGGAATTGAATATCTAAATCCCTTATGCATCTTTGAAAAAAATCTCATTTAACTCAAGGTAGCCTTCTCCCCCGCAAGGCCACAAAGGGTCCTGGCTAACAAAACTGCTTTTCATTTGGCATGGCCAGGGCTGTATGTGGAGGGGGATACTCATTCTAATAGTAAATATGGCAGGCGATCAGCTTGGCTTAACGGTGAAATCCTAGCGGATATTAAACATAAAAAAGAAGCTTACAAGAAGTGGAAGGTTGGACATATGACCAGGGAAGAGTATAAAAATATTGCTTGGGCATGTAGGAATGAAATCAGGAGGGCCAAATCGCACCTGGAGCTGCAGCTAGCGAGAGATGTTAAGAGTAACAAGAAGGGTTTCTTCAGGTATGTTGGCAACAAGAAGAAAGCCAAGGAAAGTGTGAGCCCCTTAATGAATGAGGGAGGCAACCTAGTGACAGAGGATGTGGAAAAAGCTAATGTACTCAATGCTTTTTTGCCTCTGTCTTCACTAACAAGGTCAGCTCCCAGACTGCTGCGCTGGGCATCACAACATGGGGAATAGATGGCCAGCCCTCTGTGGAGAAAAAGGTGGTTAGGGACTATTTAGAAAAGCTGGACGTGCACAAGTCCATGGGGCCGGATGAGTTGCATCCGAGAGTGCTAAAGGAACTGGCGGCTGTGATTGCAGAGCCATTGGCCATTATCTTTGAAAACTCGTGGCGAACGGGGGAAGTCCCGGATGACTGGAAAAAGGCTAATGTAGTGCCAATCTTTAAAAAAGGGAAGAAGGAGGATCCTGGGAACTACAGGCCAGTCAGCCTCACTTCAGTCCCTGGAAAAATCATGGAGCAGGTCCTCAAAGAATCAATCCTGAAGTACTTACATGAGAGGAAAGTGATCAGGAACAGTCAGCCTGGATTCACCAAGGGAAGGTCATGCTTGACTAATCTAATCGCCTTCTATGATGAGATTACTGGTTCTGTGGATAAAGGGAAAGCAGTGGATGTATTGTTTCTTGACTTTAGCAAAGCTTTTGACACGGTCTCCCACAGTATTCTTGTCAGCAAGTTAAAGTAGTACGGGCTGGATGATGCACTATAAGGTGGGTAGAAAGTTGGCTAGATTGTCGGGCTCAACGGGTAGTGATCAATGGCTCCATGTCTAGTTGGCAGCCGGTGTCAAGTGGAGTGCCCCAGGGGTCGGTCCTGGGGCCGGTTTTGTTCAATATCTTCATAAATGATCTGGAGGATGGTGTGGATTGCACTCTCAGCAAATTTGCGGATGATACTAAACTGGGAGGAGTGGTAGATACGCTGGAGGGCAGGGATAGGATATAGAGGGACCTAGACAAATTGGAGGATTGGGCCAAAAGAAATCTGATGAGGTTCAATAAGGATAAGTGCAGGGTCCTGCACTTAAGATGGAAGAATCCCATGCACTGTTACAGACTCGGGACCAAGTGGCTAGGCAGCAGTTCTGCAGAAAAGGACCTAGGGGTTACAGTGGATGAGAAGCTGGATATGAGGCAGCAGTGTGCCCTTGTTGCCAAGAAGGCCAATGGCATTTTGGGATGTATAAGTAGGGGCATAGCGAGCAGATCGAGGGACATGATCGTCCCCCTGTATTCGACATTGGTGAGGCCTCATCTGGAGTACGGTGTCCAGTTTTGGGCCCCACACTACAAGAAGGATGTGGATAAATTGGAAAGAGTCCAGCGAAGGGCAACAAAAAATGATTAGGGGTCTGGAACACATGATTTATGAGGAGAGGCTGAGGGAACTGGGATTGTTTAGTCTGCAGAAGAGAAGAATGAGGGGGGATTTGATAGCTGCTTTCAACTACCTGAAAGGGGGTTCCAGAGAGGATGGTTCTAGACTATTCTCAGTGGTACCAGATGACAGAACAAGGCGTAATGGTCTCAAGTTGCAGTGGGGGAGGTTTAGGTTGGAATATTAGGAAAAACTTTTTCACTAGGAGGGTGGTGAAACACTGGAATGCGTTGCCTAGGGAGGTGGTGGAATCTCCTTCCTTAGAAGTTTTTAAGGTCAGGCTTGACAAAGCCCTGGCTGGGATGATTTAATTGGGGATTGGTCCTGCTTTTGAGCAGGGGGTTGGACTAGATGACCTCCTGGGGTCCCTTCCAACCCTGATATTCTATGATTCTCTATAGAGCTCAGTTCTACCTGAGCTCTGAGAACAAGAAAAAAAGGTGAAACTAGGCTGAGCGCATCATGTGATAATGCCCCCCCCCCCAAATCAATCACTGAGAGAATTGCTGTCTTCCAACTCTGAACAAGGAACTAGGGAGAAAAAAAGAAAAAAGAAAGCAGTAATACTGCTAAAGCTATTCTGGGACTTCCCCAGCCCTCCCTTCATGTCTAGCTTCCTGCTGTAGGTTAAAGAAAATACATTATCTCACATTTTTGACCTCTTATTTTTCTTTACAAGATGTTTTAAACAAATTAAACAGCAAATTATATATCCAGATGGGTCACTGGGTTCACCACTTGTTAAGGTCTGGTCATCATGTGACCTGGAGTAGGGTCTTGTCCAGTTGTTTCACTTAGATCATCAAATTCCTCAGAATGTAGATTACCGTTCAATAGGTTTAACATTTTAACACAAATATCTCCCTTCACGAAGGCCATGATGTGAGCACTTTGCTACTAGGGTCATGCAGCAACTCAAACAAGCATGGAGATAGAAAACAAGTAGCACTGTCAGCTTTGTACAGAATCACTTGATGAGCCTGAATCTTGTTATACATTAGGCTGTGATCTCCCCTCAACCCTCCCCATCCTTTTTTAAAAATTCTTTTGATAGATCTCCCTTTGAAATATAAAACACCTGCTATCGCTGCAAAGAAAAGGCTTACTTTACAAAAAATGAAACTCTACCTTTACAAGAGTCATCAGTAGGACTGGAGCCTTTCTGAATTTCACTGAGCCTAAGGAGCCTTTCTGATGTTCTTACTTCATTAGTGAATAAGTTCTCAAATTTGCTTTTACCATTCTCAGAATTGGTCTTGCAGACATCACCAAGACCTTTCAAATAAGCCTCACATGATGTTGCTATAACATTCCTTTTCTGTGGCAGTTGTAGTGAACAAAGAATTAGGAGAATTTTCAGAACATAATCAACACCTAAACATCTAAAGCCCTCTCAGAAACTGTTTGGTTGAAACACCTCAAATTTGGGCAAACGTCTGTCCTCTTGTCACAGACAACACATACATTTGAAGTACAAGTGACTTATTTTGAGGATAAAAATCAGACATAAATGGGAATCAAGTCTCAACTTTAACTATGGAGTGGCTATTGCCTCTTCCTAAATCCAAGCACAATGCAATTCTTATTTCTAAAAAAAAAATTTTTTTTTTGGATGAACAGGTGTACACATTTTCTCTGTAGCTCCTTTCTCCTTACTGTTTGGAATGCATCAGATGAAACCCAAAATGTGCTCTAAATCCACAGAAATTCCTTCAGTTCTAGAGCACTAACTGTTCCACGAATATGCATGTTTCAGAATACAAAACTGTACCAACCATATTATTTTAAATTTACTTTTTAGTATATACATTAACACTCAAAAATGTGATGAAACACAAATACACATCATGATGAGATACAGACTGCAAAGTTAAATAAAAAGCAGACTTTTTACAGTTTCCGATGAACATAAACTACAATAAGTGCATAGGCCAAATATTTGCTATTTGAGTAGCACAGCAAAAAAGGAAAAAAAATGAACATTTTAAAATGATACTGCAAGACTATATTCTCAATACAACAACACATGCATCTTGCTGTGTCTTAAATACTCTTTTGGCCCAATACTAAAACCCCCCCTTTCCCCCCCAAGTTGAACAATGTATTATACCACAGAACCTTTATCCATAGAATGACAAACTAATTATAGGGCAATATTTTTTCTCTAGCTAATAGTTATGTCAAAGGATAGGAATTGTCTCCATTTTAAGAGATTTCAAGTAAATACTTGGGGGTATCCATGTTCTCCTCTTGATGCAGGCACAATTTCCATTAGTTTTAAGGGAATAACATGTGGGCACCAAGAGCAGAATACACTCTCTTGGGCTCTATTCATCCAAAATTCTTGCAGCTGTGAGTACCAGTTATGAGGACAACATGAAATCTACTTTCAAAATTCCAAGCACAAGAGTCTTGGAAGTCAGTTTGTGGCCAAGTGTTCCATTCTTTACCAAATATGGAGGCACAGAATTCCTCCCCCTGTTGATGAGCACATAGGAAATATCGACCTCTTAAGTCAGTGGACTTTGACAGTCGTGCTCTGGATATTGAGTTATCACTAGTAGGAAGGGGAAACTTTACAAGAAATTAAAGCAGTTTTGAGACCATGGTGGCCTTAAGGCAGAAAAAGATTAGACCTTTTCCACTAAAAATACAACATTAAGACAATTTTGGCCAGTTGATAATCTTGAGGAATCCAAGAAAATTAAAATCAAGCCTAGAGATGGATTGCATGTATTTGCAGCTATGAAGAATCAGGTTTGGGCCCTTATGAGCTAGGAGAGCAGTACAGGCATATAATGATTATTAAAGATCAAGTCTTGCCCAACTTGTCTCTCCACAGCCTGAGCTATTCAATAAAACAGGGCTACTGGGTATGACCATGGATTGGATAATTTCAGATAGTGGGCAAGATTCTCAGATACTGTAAATCAGCATAGCTCCACTGAAATATGGTGCTACCATAATTTACATCAAATGGGGATTTGGGCCAGATTATTTAATAGGATCCATATGACATGTGAATTATTATTATTTTTTTTAACTTATTACCTCTAACGAACACATTAGGGTGAAAATAAGGGCACTTAAAATGTAAGATGTGTTTTGAAGCATGTTTCAGCATCAAGTTTTGTGAGCACTGGCACAAGTGGTTGTGTTATGAAAACAAAATGAACAATCCCAAGTAACGTTCCCCTGGAGGAACCTCTTCTATCAAGATTTTGCCTAATTCCTGAACAAATGGTTTAAATTTGTAAACTAGGTTTTGTTTTGTTTTTTAAAAAAAGTTCTTTGTTTTGTATATACTCTTATTTTTGGCCACAAGGGCTAACTGACATATCTCATGCCTTTAGAATTCTGTGCCCCAGGATACTCAGAATTCAGATGAATGTTCTACTCCCAATGCTATGTCAAGAGCACAGCCATCTTTTCCAAGATCAGATTTCTTAAAGCACCCAACTGTCATCATAGAGTAGGGAGAGAAACTCTTCTTAAGAGGACAGAGCTTTCTTTAAACTAGTGAGCTGCAGAGATCCTTGAAGTCTTAAAAACAGAAGCAAAAAAAGATAAGCAAGACCATAGCACTCCTGAAATTGAGAACTGAATGAAGCTGGTTAATAGAAAACAAGTATTTAGAATTATAGGTGTTTTACCAGCCAATTAGTGTCACCAGCTTGCAATCAGGAACTTTCACAGGGCTTGTCTACACTTGGTATGCTATAGAGGCACAGTTGGGCCACTATAGAGCTTCAGTGTAGACATTACCTATGCTGACAGCAGGGATTTTCCTGTCAGTGTATGTACTCCATCTCCCTGAGAGGTGGTGCCTACGTCAACAAAAGAATTCTTCCCTTGACCTAGTGCTGTCTATGCTGAGGTTAAGTTGGCTTAACTATGCTGCTCAGGGGTGTGGATTTTTCACATCCCTGAATGAAATGGTTAAGATGACTCAATTTTCTAGTGTAGACCAGGCCTTAGCAAGAGAATAAATTAATTTTCATGTGTCACATGGACAAGCAAACAAAGACTGGAGAACCTTTTTCCAATGAAGGGCCTAATTCTGATAGCTCATATGCTGCTGTGAATTAAGAGTAACTCCACTGAAATCAGAGTTATACCAGTGTAAAGTGACATCAGAATTACTGGAAGCCCAAAGTCTCTACTAGGTCTGACTCTTGCACACAAACAAAAGGTTTCTACACCTAGGCTCAATTTCTGATTAGTTTGTCTGATCAGTGGAGACCTAAAAACATGACATCTGCAGAGTGCAACACATTTTGGACAGATAGAGCCTTATATAAATGGAGACAACTTTGACCAAAGAAAAAATAAATACAAATTCACTATTGGTATGAAATATATTGCAACAGTAATTGGGCTTCAATCATCTGCCACACAGTGTCCACAGCTGTATAGTATTTGTATAAAAAGTGTGGTTCTTCATTCAAGTAAACCCTAAAAAAAATGAAATATGGAAGTTGTATTTTTAAACAAAAAACCTTAGAAGCAGCATATCACAATCCTCTCCAATACCATAGAATTTTCTTTAAATTGAAGCATTCTAAAGATGTCTGACCTCAAAATACATCATAATGTCAAGTGGCTTTTTTGTTTTAAACTGGTCCAGCCCAGGTCTGTAACCTGTACAGACATGAAAAACAGGAGGAAATCACAATTATTGTTCAGCGCAAATATTGAGCATGTCAGTTATAAAATGACAAAGCAAATAAAATGTCCCCAAATGGGGCTTAGATGGCTTTACATTAAAAAAAATAAAATAAAATAACCAGAGGTCATCATATACAAAGTTCTTTACATGCTGCATAATTCTGACAGTGCCCTTAATATCTAGGCTTTTTATTTTTTTTTCCACAAGATGCCAAACCACTTACAGTTTAGGTTTAGTTTAAATGCTTTTTATGAAATTAAATTATACCGATAGATGGTATTTTACCCATGAAGAAACTACTGATGCACTCCTTAAGAACAGAAAAGTATGCATATGTAAGTCAGTACAGGAGTTTCTTCTGCAACTTTTTGGAAAACAAATATATTTCATGAAAAAAAAGCAGCAGCCTGTTTTGTCATTAAAACAAATGTATAGTTTCACAGTTGGAAAAGAAATTAGTTACATTGTTTTACAATTCAATACATATTCCCTAAGTCACTTTTTTCTAATGGCTCTGTAATAAAGTGTAAGGACAAATCCTGGGCTCCTGGCTCTGATCAGACTCCTACTACTATTGGCTTCTATGGGAGTTTTGCTGGAGCAAGATGCTTAGATTCAGTCCAAGCACAAAATCAACTACTTTAGTGTTTGCACAGCTGGTATTCAGAACAAAGGGAACATTTTCAGACCTCTATTCAGGTTAAATGTCAACTGTAAAAAAAACCTATTTAAAAAAATCAAATTCCAAACAGTCTCTAACAAAATCTACAGCTCAGTCACCAATGCATTCATGATCCTTTTTCTGTAGCTGAGATAGTGGGTTTAATTCTCTCACACACACCAGTCTAAGTTAGGAGTAACCCCATTAAAGTCAATGGACTCATATCTGTATAAAACTGGAGAATACCACTTAGTATATTTAGAGTCAACTTTTTTTCTTTAAATATACTCTCTTGTTACTATGAACAACTGTTTCAAGCCCCACACCTCCATCCATTATCTTCCCATGCTTCCATTTTCTTTGTTTAATTCTAAAGTTACCCCAAGCCCTATTATACCTGGGTTGGCTACTCAATTTGCTTTCTTCTAGCATGCACATAAGAACTCTTTTATAGTGTTGGTTGCAGTAACTCTTGAAGATATTGGGCCTGATTCTTCACAGCCCTGCAACAGGTGCACAGTGGGTACAAACACTACCATTCTAATATGGCAGCATTTAACACAAGGTGCAAAATATGGAGAATCAGGCCCATAAGATCCAATAAGTTTGAGGACCTTTTAATTCGGGTCCTAAAAGGCATCTCTCTACAGGGAAATATGTTGTCTCAATATAAGAGGAATCATAAGGATAATTAATGTAGCACTTAATGTGGCACTTGAGTAACACACATCTCTGTTAGACCATGAATTACAGCACTCAGGGTTTCAGATTTGTATCATTTAACTGAATTTCTTTCTGTAACTAATTCCCAATTTTAGAAACTCTAGAACATTAGAGGGGGTTGACTGTAGACTAATAATAAATACAATAAGGGTAGTTATGTTTAGTAACTACAACTGAGTGAAAACATTCACATCTGAGCAAAGGGACATATGAATTCTGCTGGATTGCTCTAAAATATTCAGTAGAGATAAGACTAGCCATATTTCCCCACTCAAATCTTAGTATTTCTTTGTATTTTTCATGAAGTGTTTTACCACATGATTTAGTACCTGTGTGTTCAATAACTAACTGTAGGAATCAAATGACTACAAAATTGTCTTAAAAGACCAAATAAAAGCCTTGGCTTTATAATCCCCAATTCACTGCTATCCATGTCTTCTATAATATAATGATTGCACATTTTTAAAGTATTACAATTTGCTAAATGAATCCAACCACTCAATACTTCATAAATACAGCCTGTACAAAGTACAGTTTATTTATAAAGTTATATTCTAATACCAACTGTCAGCACATTTATATTACATCTGGTATTGCACTTTTTTTGAGTGGCACCGACACATACGTGTCTGTCTGTGTGCATGCATGTGAATAAACCCATCCGCCTCAAACTCCTGGACTTTTGGAATTCACTTTAGATGCTGTAAATCTAACAAGTTTAAAACACTGGAGTAAATATCATCCTCAGAATCCTGGGTTTAGCAAGTTATTGTCAAAAATATTTAAGAGTTTATAAAAAAGTGTTTCAGAGTAGCAAGTTCTGCCTGCAGCTGTGCATAAGGACAATCTAAGAACCTCTGGTAGTCTTGATACTTGCAAAAACTGGTGTCCAACAATTAGATTTTTCTCTCACTTACATTCTCACACAGAGCATACAAGAAAGCCAGAGTGCATGTGCAAGAGCATGCATGCTATAAAATGTTTGTTTGGCAGCTCTATATGCTGTGAGCTTTCCAAAGTGTTTGCTATAAGTAGCTGGTGATCATTTTGAAAATCCAAACTTATTTCTCATGTGTTGGTTATAGGGATTAAGCAGCTGCTTTCAAAGGAGCAGGAAAGAACAGAAAGAGAGAGAAAAGGTGGACCCAGAGGCTGAGAGTTTAACCATACATTCCTTGAACAGCCAGCATATCACTTAGGCCCTGTTGACACTTACCAGTAGATTGGCAATGCTGCGATTGATACAGCGGTGCTGATTTAGTGGGTCTGGTGAAGACCCATGAAGTCGATGGCAGAGCGCTCTCCCATGACTCCTGTATTCCAGCTCCCTGAGAAGAGCAAAGTAAGTCGGCGGGAGGGCATCTCCCATCAACATAGCATGGTGTAGACACCGTGGTAAGTCGACCTAAGCTATGTCAACTTCAGTTATGTTATTCACATAACTAAAGTAGCGTAACATATGTCAATTTACTATGGTATTGTAGACCAGCCCAAAGTAATGTTAAGAATATTGCCTGAGATTCTTTGAAGAAACTTGGGCCAAGTTCACCTGTGGCACAAGTGGGTATATCTCCCACTGATTTCAGTGGTACTTGTATACTCTTTCACCAGGGTTGAATTTGGTCCTATGATTACAACTGAACACCATCAGTGACATGATGGACAATGAGAGTCTTGGACAGAGAGAACTGGGTTGCAAAATTAAATGAGTGAATATGGGACAAATCATGTAAATAAAGAAAATATATTAATAGTTCCTATTATATAAATAGCCTTTATAAAAATAATCTTTCAATAATTTTAATAACTAACCTTTAGCTAGGCTCTGGAAAACATGTGTGAAAAAATCTATAGTGTTCAGATTAGATTAAATCAAATCCCAAAGCGAACACTACAATGTTTTGTTGCACTAAACCCTATCCTGCCCATTCAATTTCTAAGCCAGTCATTTGGGATGGTGGGGACCAGAGTTTCTTCATGAAGCTATAAATCGCATCCCTACAAATACTGTCCAGGAGAATACCATATAGTAGGCTTATTTCCTACGTCTTTCAAAATGGTGCAGATGATGACAGACCCAGAAGTCAAAGGTTCAATTAAAACCAAAATATATTATGCCTATGACTAAATTTAAAGGAACTGTCCCCTCACTTTAATCTTTTAGATCTTTGAGCTGAAATTGAAGGAGTTTTCAACACTATACCTACTATTTAAATAGCCATGAAAACACTAAGTTTTCTTCCTTTTCAACTCTTTGAAACCCTACATAATCTTTAAAGTGATACTAGACCTACTGTAATATGTAATGGACTATTTTTGATGATAGCATGTTTTCCTTTTCCCAAATTATCCAAATTAAAAGCAAACAAAAAAACCCCTGCCAATCTTTCAAGTTTACCTTTTTGGGCTTAAGGCATAATATGAAATTGCACATCACACGAAAGCTTAATTTTGAAGTGTACAGTTTAGTGCTATCTGAAACCCCGGTTTTTTTACATTATTTTTGAAAAATGTCTGAATATTTCATCTCTGCTCTTGCTGTAAATTCTAATGCCATCGTCTGTGGTTTGTGCAATTCCTATGCAACCAGTCTTTGCTGCTGACAAGTATTAACAGTGCAGTGTAGCACCCATAAGTGGGCGATGAGTTTTTTAAATTCTTCACTTTCATTTCAGTTCAAGGCATGTTGCTTTATTGTGTGGAAGATCCAGTCCATTTTCGTTGTCCAGCCACCATGATGAGCATCATTCATCTGCTTCATGAAATATTCTAGAGCTTCTTGTTCACTTTTGTCCAGTGCAAGCGTCTTTCGAATGTACGCAATATCATCAAAAGACTGTAATTCTGGCATTCCTGAGCCAAGCATCATGGAGAAGAGATTTATGAAGAGATTGGCATGCTGCCGAATTGCTAAGTAAGCCTTATAACACATCTCCTGAAACCTTAAAAAGAAAGACAAGAGTTGGTTGGTTCAAGATACTGGATCCACAACTTTCATTTTTTGGAGGTAACAGAAGGAGAGAGGCAGAGCGTGTCTTCACCAGACACGCTATGGTGGTGTGTCTATATCGGTGCAGCTGAGCCAATATAGTGCTGTCGTGTAGATTTTTCCCTTAGATTAGGTTCAAGTCATTTTTCAGTGACTAATTGATACCAGGTAAATTGGAGATTCTAATCTTCGCTTCTAAATCCCTATTTTCAGTTCATAAGCTTTCTCAAAAGGTGAATTATTTAGGAACGTTTAAGGAAATTCACTGAGACATTTGAATTATGCAAGTCTAAAAAGAATACGTTTTAAGCATTGAAACAAAATTGCTCATGACCAGTAAAATTAATCAAGGTTAGCTGTAGTTCTAACACTTGAGTAAAATTACATTTTTAATCCAGTAACCCTAAGTGGTTATGTATGTGCCTGATCCAGCAAAGTCAGTAGGAGCAGTGGATCAGCACCTTGAAGGATCAGGCCCACAGGCCTTGAGTGCCGAGAACCATAAAAGATCTATCCTGGGTGGACGATTTGAAAGAGATGTGTCCCCCCACAACTGAATTAATGTAACATTGTATGCCTGCAGTATGTTTCTTTGTTACATTAAGCTCTACAGGAACCTATACAGGGTCTTACAGCACATAGCTTGATTCAAGTCAAAGGCCAGAGTATTAAAGATCATTGGTTCCTTATTACATCTAGGACAGAGATTTTGCTACAAGATATACCCAAAAATATTTAATCAGTTTTTGTATATTTTGATTTATGTGAAATAACTGCTCAATTAAAAAATGGCTTACCTTTCAAATTCCCTTGTTTTGGTACATTCTTGGGCTCCTTTACTAATCACTATTAAGAAATCTTGCGTTAAGACAAATGGCACACGCTCTCGTTTGTAACCAAATTTTTTCTTTTTGTGATCAAGGAAGTGTCCAAAATCAATGTGAAACAGCTTTAAAAAGGAAGAAAATGGTTACATAGTTTAAAATTATTCTGCATATTTAAACAGCTTTCATAGTAATATCAGTTCATCTAATTTTTGCTTGGATTTTGTGATCCAAACACCAATATGCCATACAATTAGTGTCTATACATCAGACAAATGGAAGATGACATATTACATACGCAAATATTTGTAGAGAGAGACTTTTTGCAAAATAGTATCTTACTTGTCCGTCATCTTTCACCATGATGTTACTATTGTGACGATCACCAATTCCCAATATGAAGGTAGCAACACAATAGCCAGCGCAAGACCGTGTAAACAAATCAATAGCTGCATCATACCTGTTGAAAACAAACACTGGAGGCATTATTCTTCTGAAGTTCTAACACCACAGAAGTGCAGAAATAACATGCATGTAATGAAAGATATGTGTATACTAGCTTATGGAAAACACGCAAATCAAGACTACTTGGATTTTATCATTGAACTGAATCAAAAAGCTAGGTAGAGATTCAGCATTCTTGGAATACAACAATACCTGGAATAAGATAAAAAAATAATAATAAACTCACCGTTAGAGCAACTTTCTTAAAGACACAGAAAAGAAATTTTCACTCTGATAAGCTACTAATGCAAATTCAGATTTAAACCATGTATTTGTGCAAGTGTATATCTTAAATTGCCAATTTTTTGCCAACTGCTGCATTGTCACAATGATATCACACAATGCCTTAACCTCAAGAGGAGAGCTACGGATAGCAAAAATACCAGGCGTGGAGTATCGTTGTATGACTTAGTTTCCCACTTCAAGAAGGGGGGCATGAAATATTTCTGTTTTGAGGCCTCCATCAAAAAAACAAAACAGGTGAATTAAGAAGGAGAGTAAGTAAATGAAAAGTAAAAACTCACATTTCTCCTTTGTTTTTGTCCTTGAGCCACTGATGTAATGTGTGGCTATTGAACTGCAATGCGCCCTTTAGACCACCTTTACACTGAATCTGCATAATTGTGTGAGAGCTTCTCACCACCTCAATAAGTCCCACACAATCACCAATAGACAAACAGCCATAAGGCAACATCCTGGAAGAAAAAAAAAAAAACATTATAAAGAGCAAGTTTTCAGACAAAGCATTTTAAACAGTACAAAATATGCACATTCTGGTTAGTAACCTTATTCAGATCAATACCATCTATTACTGGATTTACTTCATAGGGTTCTGCTGAAAATACATTTGAAAACCCTACAGCTGTATTATCAGAAGTGTTGAGAAAAAAAGTGTGCAAGAACACTAGAGTTCAATAATGTGCCTGACAATGCGGCCACTGTATCTGGCAATTTATTTCCTAGTTTTATACTGGGAAAAGATTTAAGCTGAAAATTACTAGTGGTTTCCGCAATACCTCTGAATATTATAAATAATCATTAATGGAACTTTCAAAATGTAGGTAGATTTATCAAGATATATTTCTGTACACATCTTCAGACTTTAATACTAAGGGCAGGACAGTCTCCGGACTTTAAGAAAGGGAACATTCAGCACAACCTGAGTGCTACCAGAAACGCATAATACAGAATAAAGCTTAAGTAAAGCCTGCTTTACGAAAACCCCACATGAAATTTTAAAAATACATTTCCAGATCTATTACCTGTCAATATTATAAAATGGTAATGGAAACCCATGTACCGCAATAATGCTAGTCTTACTGATGGCCATTCCCTGGAACTAGACTGAAATAAATTTGCACATAAGGCACAGATCAGTTTATAGACCCCAATATTTTGGATATCTTGAAGCTATAAAAAAAGTTACAGTATAACATACAGAAACATGCTTACAAATCACTTTAAGTATTAAATTTGTTTTTCATGGAAAAGGAAAGGAACCATATGTAGTAATTAGGTTAAACAGAAAACATTAAGAATGGCACTTGAGAATACTTTCTGTTGCTCACCGAAGATCAAGACCCTGATTTTGCCAGATGTTTTCCATAATTCGAATGATCTGAAGTGTCAGCATGTCCTGACGTAAATCTGAAATATTCAAGTACATACAGATGTTGTGGATTTTATAAGATTAGCATGAAAGCTTTTTGTAACATGCCATTTTATTATTTTCCCCCCAATATATTTTAGAGTGGGAGAGTAGGTTGTGTATTTCACTAAAGTTACGTTCTCTAAAATGTATGATCATTATGCAGAAGTCAAAAGCAACCTTTAATGTTTAAGGATTAATGTAAAAGAGTTAAGGTAGTTTCAAGACAGATTAGTAATATACAACTTTAAAATCTGCGTGGATTAATGAGACAGACATCAAACATGGCTTTACAAATGAGAGCAAATATTCTAAAGCATTTTAACATTTGAACAGTATTACAGTTAAATAATGTTATGATAAGCACAGAGTGACCCTACGAAAATATTAGGCAAATCAATTTCAATACTACGGAAAGTACAGTGCATACACGAGTCATGTTCTAAGAGGAAAAAACAGTTCAAAATACTGTTATAAAAGAGAATGAGTGTTTGAAAAAGCATAGCCTAGGAGCACAGCTACAAAAATACTGTGCATGTGTTTGTCTGTTCATTTTTTACATACCCATTTCTTTAGAAACTTAAATTAGCAAAGCCAAACAAGGTATGTGTATTTCTTTAACATGTATTCTATAAATTATTTATAAAAAAAACTTTAAGTCAACAAGCAAGGTATGAGAAGAGAAGCTTATGTATAAACACACAAAATATGTTAACCAGGATATGCATGTATTTTGTGCCCTTACCATCTCCATTTTTAAAGATGATTTCATTGTTTTGAAACAACAGTTCAGACATAATATCTGGGTTTTCCCAGTTCAACCACAGTGGCCTTTTTGCAGAGGACATAATCCTGCACTCCTCAAGCCTACAAAAAGATAAGATTTCTTCTAAATAAGTGTATTGTTGACATCAGTGAATGGTGCTTTTGTAGTATTCCTGCTCTCTTCACCTTTCCTTCCCCCAACATTTATGGCTGATATAACACTATGATGGGCCGAGATGGACAGTTAACAACAAATTTTCATTCTTTAGCCTTAAACTTAAAGCAAGAAGTGCACTAGCTTGTGCTGCCTGACAAGGGAACTGGGTGTATATAATCTTTAGGCAGCATCACTTCTGGCCAAATAATAAGGTTCGTCACAAAAATTACAAGCATTATTCTGTGGTCATTTAAAGTTGTTCTACTGATGCTACCGGCTGAAGGTCAAAAAAAGGTATCCACTATACAATTTTCTTAGTACATTTGCAAATTTTAAAATCTTTTCCAAGATGCACTAATTTCAGAAAAATGGACTACTTAAATTCCAAAAGGGAAGAACATACCTAAGATTTCCCAGCTGATGAGCAGGGTTAAGAGGCGAAATAAAGCCTTGTAAAGCATCCATGAAATCTGGCCGCCTCATTTGTTCAACAAGAAACTTCATCTGTACCTGAAGGGTAATCACATTTAATTTGAGAGCTTTTTGATGATATGAGAAAGATGTACATACATGCTGGGGTTTAATTTTGATTTAAGATGTAATTTTGTGTAATGCAAGTGTCAAAAAACAAACAATCCCACATTCGTCATATATCACCAGAACTGAAGCATTATTTTCATATTACCTGAAAATAGTTGTATGACATAACTTCTATTCAAATGACCTACTCAACTGGCCAACAACAGTGGGTACAGTAAAAATATCTCCAACACCTGGTAAGGAATTTTATTACCTACTGAAGTAAACAATATCACACTATTTTAACTAACCAAGTAAAGACCCAATTCTTATTAAACTACTTTTAAACATACTTAATTCTTGTATTCTGATAACACTAATACCTTTTGTGTCTCATCCTTCTTCTCCTGCTTGAGAATATCTGTGAGGTTTATCAGTTTCTCCATAGCCTCCACCTGCCTGCTCAAATGTTTTAGGTACATCCCACATGCTCGACAGTAGGACTCCAAAAGTAAACCAAATCTCTGGCTTACATTCTTATTGTGCATTTCAGACCTATCAAAAGAGAACATTTACAGGTAAAAGAAGAACGTTTACAGGTATTACTGTTCAGGACTGATGCTGTCCCTAAGCCCTTTTCTCAGTTGGCAAACTTCTCTCAGAATGGAATTCTACAATTCAGCCCACTTTTAGACAACAGACCAGGCTACAGCACCTCCTGCTTATCACCTATATTACCTCAGCAGGTCCAACTGGTTTTGGTCTCTGCTGTAGATCCCACTCTGGGAGCTGTGATCCCCTGGTAAACACAGTGACAGAACAGCTTGTTCAAAACAGTATGATTTATCCATCCACAGGAACATCATAAGCAGAGAGAAAAGGTTTAAAAATAACTAAAGCATACAGCCTTGCCCAAATGTAGCATTTACCTCATGCAACTAGGTAGGCCCAATTTAGCCTTGACACCCTTCCTGTTTTCCCAGGGACCAAGTTACTGCCTGCTTCTCTGCAGACCCTCAATCCCAGAGGTGGAAAAACTATGGCCCGTGGGACCATCCTGCATGGCCTCTGAGCTCCCAGCCCCTCCCCTACTGTCCCCCTCCCGCACAGCCTCAGATCACCGCACTGCCAGTGTTCTGGTCTGTCGCTCCTGCCGGGGAGCGCAGCAGCATGGACACGAGCTTCTACTGCTCTGAGTGGCATGGTAAGGGGGTGGGGAGCGGGGGGGTTGGATTGTTCAGGGGCCAGGCTGTTAGGGGAGGCACAGCCTTCCCTATCCTGCCATCCATACAGTTTTGCAACTCCAATGTGGCCCTCGGGCCAAAAAGTTTGCCCACCCCTGCTCTATCCCTATGACTCAGAAGCTCAGCTTTTCTACTATATTCAATCTCTCTGTTTGAAAGTTCCTGCACTGAAACCCTAAAGGTGTCAAGTGGAGCTCTTGCACTCCCCTGCAATGGGGTCTGTGAGCCCATTTCCACATTAGTGAAGGTACACCTCCAAGGAATTATCAGCTCCACTGTCCATCGGGATTGTCTACACTCAGCCATTCACTTTTGGTTCCTAGAGAAGTAAGTTAACTATGGCTGATTTAACTTAGTTGCCCTTTAGACAGCAGCACAGTAACTTCAAAACCCACAGGGGGTGTGTGGGTGTGTGTGGGGGTGTGTGTGTGTATATAAAAATATTCATAAAATACATATAATTCCCACATTCTTCACAACAGGCAATTTTAAAAGGCTCTTGCATATAAAAGTAATTTGAAATATCTTAAATTTAGAAAGCAAGCAATGGAGATGAGCTAATTATCTACAGTTAACGTGGAATTTGCCGATAATCACACTGTACACACCCAGTTACTAACTACTCAGCAATCTTAATTTAAATTTCAACATCATGCACCACCTATTTTTTAAACTTTTCATTACACTTTCAGCAGTGATTTAAATAGAAAAGACAAAGTGGAACAATGATCATGACATAGCATCACAGGACTAGAAGGGACCTTGACAGTCATCTAGTCCAGTCCCCTGCACCCATGGTGGGGATTACGTATGATATAATGCAACAACAAAGGTCTAATCATAGGAACAGAATAAGTACACAGTAAAGCCAGAGTGACTGCTTCAGTAAACATTAACTAGAGGGCAGGAAAGATTGAAAGAAACAGAAGAGGCTAAAGGAAGAAGACAAATGAAGAATGGTGGTCTTAAAGGGGAGCATACTTTCTTACTTAGTGATACTAAATGCAATAACGAGGTACTGAACAAATAAATAATAATTAAAAGTTATTGATCTTTGTATAAACCTTCCACTGAGAATAGTAGATCTATTGTGGATTGAGGGAGTACGGGGCCCTAAATTTATACCCTCAGCCCATCAGAGAAGGAATTCAGCTCTCTTCAGTGACTGAGCATGACATTCCTACCGTAGATACAATGCTGGCTACTACAAAAAAACGTCTATATCAAAAATAGGTAGTTCATTATCTTCTGTATCTTTCCAAACTTCTAGACACCTAAACTGACTACAGATTTGAGAACTAATTTTGTCTGGGGAGTCATGCTGCTTATATAGAAAACAAAAAACAAAAAACCTTATAGTAGTAATAACTTAAGAAAAAAGAACATTTCTGACATTTCATACCCCTAACTACTGTGGTACAGCTTGGTGGAAACCCACCATTACCCAAAAAACTTCCCAAACAAACTTACTTTAAGTGCCAAAAGAAAAAGTGTCCTATCCTTTGATTGGTCAGTGCCTTCTTGAGTAAAAATCTCACCAGCAGATTATCCAAATATTGCTCATATTTCAGAACCTATTTATGGGTAAGAAGAAATGAGAATTTGGAACTGTAGCTTTCATTTTGCAAATATTCCCATGGATAATACACATCCAGACACATACTACATAAAAGAAGAGCCACATTCTGGAAAAGGATTTTATAACTCAAGAATGTCTGGCCCTCATACTTTAGGGTTTGTAAATGTTAGCAGGCATTGTTCCAACCCTGCTTAACAGTACACACACTGGATAAAGGTCCAAACTTACCACCTATCTGACATTTCCTTTATTGTTAACTTAACTGACACCAACCAAATTTTAGGGTCATTTTGCTAAGATTTCTAGAATTGCCTCTTCAGGGAGCCTGCCCAGTCCATGCTACAGAAAGATAAATGGTCTGGCTGCCAGTGTGAATCAGCAGAACAGCTCTGTATCTCCTTGCAGGGTCCTAACATCTCTCATCCTATTTACAGTAAAATAAACCAGGTTTGATATTTCAAGATTGCAACTACTATATTTATTATCTATTCCCCAGAATCATTCGGGAATTACTGTTGTCAAGATTTCTTCTCTTTCTTCTTGCTACATCAGATTTAGGAAGCAACAATTAAAAACAATTGTCAACAACAAATATACATAACCTCTAATTTAACAGAACAAGCTAGGGTACCTGTACTAGCTGGATTAAGTACTGAGACAGTTTGTCATCTGTCAAATACTTCTCCAGACACCGAACTGCAAATGCCCGCACCATTGGGTCAGGATAATTACAGTCCAAAAGCTCCATTGCCTGTTCTGGCTTGATTGGAGGCCAGTCTTTTACCAAGCAGTACATCTGTGTGGAACAAAAACAGCAACCCAACATAATCCAGACGTTTTAAGCAGTTGCATGGACAAAACAATAATTATGAAATAGACCCATGTAGGACCAGCAATCATTTTCCTGTTTATAAACTGAATTTACTCTTTGATCTCACAAATGACTAACTTGATGGAAACTACAACCTGCTAAATATTTTATCCACTATATAAAAAAAGCTATAATAAGAACTACAACCTCAGTCATTCCATAGTCAGTAATGTCAACCCAGCGTAACTCACTGGTCAGCAAGACATCAGGGATTGAACCAGGGACCTCTAGAGGTAAAAGCATAAGGCTCTTGAACTAAACAGTCAGGCTCTGGAACCATCATCTGCGGATCAGGCACAGAGCGGGACAGAACACACACCAACCAATGGGTTGCATGAGCAGAACATATTCTAACTAATGATTGCTCACTTTCATGCAAGTTGAAGAAAATCATTTTTAAAAATCAAAGATAAACTGTGTTTAAAAATGTCTTTTAGTGAAGTTTCTTGAACGTAGTATATTACCTGGGCTACTTCATCTCTAGAGTTCCATTTAACAGACAAAAGTAGTTTGGGTAGAATTTCTGGGGTATTTACACAATAATGTCTGTAAAAGAGAAAAAAATGTAACTTGCATATACAAACTAGAGGTAAACAGTAAGTAGCTTTACTTTGATCACAGCAGACTATGGCCTTCAATCCTGAATTATTATCTACCTTTATGCCTGCAGAGTCCCACTGAAGTCAGCAGGGCTCTGCATAGGCACAGGTATCTGTCCACACAGGTAAGTTTGCAGAACTGAGGCACATAATGGATTACTTCTATCACCAGCTTTCCTCCACAGGCGAATAAAACTAATATATGCTTTCCTAAAATGCTAACCACAGCATGGAGGAACATATTGAACAACAGGCCAGAATTCAAGTCAATTATGGGTTTTATGAAATCAGAGAATTCCAGAACCCCATCTTTATGATTCTGTATACCTGTGGCTCCAAAGGAAGTCCTTCTCTTGCTCAGTAATTTCAGACAGAGGGTCTCGTGTACAAATTGCACGGAGTTGCTCTTTGTCACTTTCTCTTAATTCATTATCTCTAGCTAGCCTGTTACTCTGTAAAAGAAAATGGTACATTATCCTTCCACACACTTCTGCTCTCACGCAAGCTACATACCTGATGTAAACATAGTATTTTTATATAGTGTAGCATCATTTATACTCTATTATTAAAAATCTGTTGGTTGTTTCTTTCAATCCGAGTGCAGCTCTGTATTATATTTTAAAAAAGATTAAACAGTGCTAGCTTTATAGTGTTTTGATTTTTGTAATTGCTTACGACCACGGACAGAGATATCATTCCAAAGAAATTAGTTGGATGGAGGGACAATAGCAGTTGGCACACTACCATCAAATGAGATTCTAGCAAGAGCCCCATAAACCACAAGATGAAAGTGACAACCCCATCCTCATTTAGCAAACTATTCAGGATATCTGCTGGAAGGGGGCAGAGAAAAAGCCAAGAATGGAGAAGCAGAGTGTGGGAAAAAAAATACGTGAATATGAGGTCTGAGAGGAAGTGTGGAACATGTCCAGGAAACTTGGAAAATCAGGGGGAGAGTTTCAAATTGATTTCCAATGTGACTGTAAAGCCAGTGTTCGTTAATGCTGAACAGATTCCCCAAAGGAGTAGGGACACTCAAAGTAACCCTCAGGGGAGCTAGGTGCATCCTGCGATTGAGTTCATTAAGCGTCATTTCATGTGTTCAGAACCTGTTACATAGATGCATTTTATAGATACAAAATCAAATAAACCAGCTCGGTCACCCATGACTCCTCTGCCCCTTCTTTCTTTCTCCAATAATTTAGTAACTTTTAGTCTATGGTTGGTGTAAAACTTCTTCATTTTACAGCATGATGCCAGGGTAATGGAGTTTCTGATATTTTGTTTGTGGAATGGTTTGCACTGTACAAAGACTGAATTCCTAAGGGGTTTTAGTGATATAGGGCTTTGGTATGCTCTTTAGCATAAGCCACAATTCACAGAGCATGGTGAAATTTTTCATCTTAAACTTGTTTCCATCAAAAACCACAGATTTGGCTCGATTGAGACATTTTGTGAATTTGTGTTAAACTTGTCAAATTGTTTCAGATAAAAAAATCCAAAATGTTTTATTATGACATTTAAAAAAAAAAGATTTTCGATTGCTTGATTTTTGGATTCAAAACAACTGATTAAATAAACCTGAATGAAGTTTAACAGAAAGAAGCAAAAAACAAAAACAAAAAAACAAAAAAACAAAGCCAATTTTTTTTTATTTTGAACTTTGTCTAAAAAAGTCAAAAGTTTTTTGTTTTGGGTCAACTCAAAACAAAATTTCTCCCATTTTTTTGGTACGGCCATCAAACTGAAAAATCAGTTATTCATCCAGCTCTATTTTTAAGTGCTATCATTTTTGCAATTTATTTGTCAGAAGCTGAAATGCTGCAGAAACATCTAATTCTATTCAACTGCACACATCTTTAAATCTGAATTCACATTTTGAGCTCTTCAGGATGCATATAAAATATATGGTTATATGTTGTTATAAAATATGGTAAAAGGAAAAGTGAAGAGTAAGCCCCTTTGCCATGTGAAACGTGCATTAAAAACTAAATTTTGTCCGAAATTCCCATTTTGTTTGCAGAAACCCTCTTTCAGAGCTAGATTACTGGGTAACATCATTGTGGAACTACCTAGAACATCTTGGTAAGAAGATTTTTTTTGTAAGTGTGGCTGGTTCTCATTTGAGAAACAAGGCAAACCAGAATCACCCAGAGACAGAGAGACATATTGTTTGGTCTTTTAAAGAGTATTATGCCTTAAAATGTACATAAAATATTTTAATGTAGAAGGAACTGATAGATTATAGCCTACTGCCGGTTAAAAAAAGGTACATAACCTATACTTAAGACTGGAAGTACTATGCTTTGCCTTCAGTTTTAGTTAGGTCATTTTTTTTTAAACTGTATTATTATAGTTACTCACACAAGGCATGGTTCATGGTGTTATATGGGGACACTTAAAATGGCTTAAATTAGGTCATGAGCATTTCCAAAGGGAATGAACATATCACACTCCCTTGCAGCACATATCTACTGAAAATCCCTCGACTTGTTCCCCACCCATCTCCCACCTGATTAGTAATCCAGCCACTCTAGCCTGTCCACTTTAATGAGTGCAGCTTCTGAAGCAAGTGAATTGGAGTCAGAAAAGAGAAGAGGCAAACACTTTAGAACTGCCACCAGTGGAAATGTTTTTTAAAAGAACATATAGTAGATATGGCACAATAATGTCTATTCCAAATGTCTTGGAGTCATCAAAAACTGGGATATACACTTGATGTTATAGCAAGAAATGCTATGGAAAAAACAAAACAAAACAAAAAACAAAAACCAAAAAAAACCTTAAGACAAAAGAGAATTATGGGAGGTAAGTCAGTGGATAAAAGATTCATGCCAGGAGTGGGGAAGCTATATATTCAATCCTATAAAAAGTCATATTTATAAAAAATTATTAAAAGCTTTTTAAAAGCACGTATTTATCTAGCTTCTGGTAGAGGCTCATCGTAAGTAGAACAAAGCCAAATAAAAATAAGGAAACAGAACTAGCCCATGTGCTACTGTTTAGAGTTAAAGCATCAACTCAAGGACAAACAAACCACACTTCTGAAATTCCTTTTATGGCTGCAGCTGTTATACACAATGAAGATTACTGTAACTTAAATTGATTACAGCAAAATGATTTTTCAGTTTGTTTCTTTAGTTCACTCTTTTTCCTATACAAGTCATTCAGTTTTCCTTCTTGTTTGTGTGAGTATTTGTTGAAAAGCAACCAGGCAGGAAAAAAAAAGAAAAAAGGTGGGGGGAGGGGGGAAAGGAAATCTGTTTGCATATTATATACATTGGCAAGTGGATTTAGGGGACATGGGTAGCACTGGAAACTCATTTTTCAAAACTGACTAGATTTCAAGTTGACAAAGTGACTAGGAATTAGGAAGCTCAGTTCAAATCTAGTTTTGCTTTTAATTCACTATAAATTTGAAAAAAATCACTACATTTTCTTGACCTTCAATTAATACCACTGTAAAATAAGGTTTAAAACTATTTGCACATGTTGGATCATAAGACAAAATGTACCTGTATATTAGGTCAGAAAGTTCATGGTTTAGGTCAAGCCCAGTGGGAAAATGCATTTATCCTGTTGAGGTCAACATCAAAAACTTGAAATTCTATGAAGTGTGGGACAGTAAAGTAGATAATATATAAATTTAATATTTGAGAAAGCGTCTGAAATATCTGAAGTAACAATGGATCTATAAATGCTCCATTATAACAGTATCTATACCGGATCTTAAATATTTCTACTAATTTATTGGTTAAAAGTGCAACATAGTGCATTTCAAAATTAAACAAAAATACATGTCTATTGTTTCGTATGTTAACAGAAGATGTTTTATAGAACACCACTATGGTAACTTGGCCTGGTGGTTTCCACAGCATTTGGGACTAACGTGTCAAAAATTTTAAACAAGTATATTGGTAATTGGTAAACTCTAAGCCAGTGTCAGATCTTGAATGTGTAGCATACATTGTCTTGTCCAAAGTTTTATTTTCAAGTTACTTGGTGTCATTACTATTATACAGCCATAAAAACACGCAGTACTTTACAGAACACACAGCTCCTGCCCCAAAGAGTTTACAAGATAAAAACAGGTAAGACAATAAAAGGAACAACAGGTATGCTGTGGAGATATCAATAGTGATGAGACAAATTTAGGAAGATTTTATGAAAAATGTTTTAAAAGAGGGATTAGAAGGAGCAGCAAGAGGATACTTGGCAGACACAAAGTAGATTATTAGAGTTTTAGTAGGGAGCAATGCGAAAAAAAACATAAAAGGAGAAAAAGGAGAGAGTATGAGTAGCATTATGCATTACTGGTTTGACATGGAAATGGATGCTAATACACCTTTCTCCTCCTCTAACTGCTATGATCTCGCTCCTGAGTATCATAGGGACAAGCAAGCTGGTTCAATAGGAAATAAACGCCCACCCATCACCCTAACCTTCAAAAACAAACCCTGAATATTTTTGAAGTTCAAAATGTATCACATCGTCTTTGTTGTGCCTTTAAAAACTATTAGAATGTATACTTCTCTGCACTTTCTAGTTTCAGCTAAGGATAGAAGAAACAGTACTGAGATGGCTATATTCGAGCCTTAAAGAAACCAGAAAGCCTCTAAAAAATTAAAAAGTATCTGTCCTTTCAAGATTTACAGTCAATCAAGAAGATACAAATATGCATCAGATATGCAACCCCAACTTCTAGATTCTGCAAGTCTGCCTCGTTCCTACTTTAAAGCAGCTTCTGCAGTTGAGATGATTTGGACTGGTAATTAATTATGAGAATTTTGTGTCCATCTGTGATAAGCAGAGGACCCCCGCTACTAATCTGTTCTATAGGTGGGAGAAAACTACAGCATTCTGAAGCATAACTCTCACCTAATGCACACTATTACTTTCACGTTGAAGAAAGAGAAATGGGGACATTCAGGAGAGTGCTTTGTAATTTTTAAAGGTACCACAGTCATGGGCTCAAAGTAAGAACCTAGACAGGTTTCAGCTACTGTAGAGATGAATATTTTAGAAACCACTAAATTTACAAACCCTCACTATAGTCACTACTAATCTCTCCCTTGCCAATCCTAAGGACCATACTCATTCTCTTCAGTCTTTGCTACTTTTATGCTGTTGACCACCCAGCTCTCAAAACTATCATCTTATGTGGATTTACAGTCCTTTCTTTCCTGGTTCTTCACCTGCATGTAATCTCCTTCAGTGTTGCCTTTGATTTATCATCACACTTCAACTTTGTTGGTGTTTTTCAGATGTCTGCCTCAGCCCCCCTTCTCTTTTCCTTGTACGACCTCATACTTAAGGATGACCTCTATGCCAGTGACTCTCAGATCTACCCCTCATCTATCAAGGATTGCATCTCTTCCTGTTTCTTCAGTATCTTCTTCTGCTTCCTCAATCCTTGACTGTCAAACATGTAAACTTTGTCTTTTCTCTTTTCCCCCTTTCTTCCACAGTTTCAGACAACTCCACTGTCCCTCAGGTACTCAAGCTCACAACTTTGGTATTCTCTTAAAGTTGTCCCTTTCCTTCTTCTTTCACATGCAGGTCCTTATCAACCCTTGTCACATCTCTTCCTACGTTACCACCTTTGGTTCATAAAGTAACATTAATCAGGTTACCTTAATTTTTTGTCAACTTTGTCCCCCCTTTTCCTTTCCTCTTTCTGATCACAATTTAAAAAAACAGGAAGCTCTTCATAAAGCTGTGTCTTTATTTCTGTATCTACTTATTTCTTTCACACTTTTGATCATGTAAGTTACAACAGTAATGATGATGGTGGTGGTGATGTTAGCCAATATTGTATAGTTAGGCACCTAATAAAATGAACTGACTTGGAGGTACTGAGCACCCATTGCTCGAATCAGATCCAAACGTCTCAACCGCTCCAAAAATCAGACGACGTAGGGTTAGATCATGCCTAGCACCAACATGTCTGCACAAAGGAATTGTGGGGGGTAGGGATGGGCGAGGGGGGGGGTACAGAGGCGGCTTCCAACCTACTCCGTGAGGTCTCAATAGGGCTACAAGCCAAACTGGGGTGCATATATGCTGTCACATAAAGGGGTATCACAACTTACTCCTCCTCCAGAGAAGAAAAGGAGACACTGTGGCTCAGAGGAGATATTGTGCTTCGCTGACACCTGATCAGGGTGGAATGACTTAAATCACGGCAATTTAAATAATCAATTTTAATCAACTTTTCCATTTGTACTTCAACTATTTTCTAAAGAAAGGTGCATTCTCATTGGTTGATATAACCATTAAAACATGCTGATTTACAACTAAATAGATTTGGTACACTAATACTTTTATTTAAGCAAATATATAGCTTAATATTTTCAGATTCTTATTAATTGTACATGTTTAGCATGTTAGAAAATGGTGACTCGTATATTGCCTATTTACTAGATAATTAACTTTTTGCTCATGATTTGTGTCAAGCTGCATTAGGATAGCAACTAGAATTTAATTAAAAATAAATTTTATATGCTGTTGTGTGTTTATTAAACAAAACAAGCCTTTAATACAGTACATGATCTACTGTGCCATATTCATAAACCTTGATCGCAAAAAGTTAGATATTTTCCCATTTACATTCTTCATAAAAAAGCAGCCTTTAACTCAGTTTTTGATAGAGGGCTCATGGATTCAACATATTTATTTTTCATTTAAAATGTTTTGAGATTATAAAAAGTTTAGGATTTAACATATTTTGTATTACATTCAGATTTCATTTTAAAGAAAGAGTTATTTTTAAAAAACAATTTAAATAAAATAAAAAATATCTGATTTAAATAAAAACTGTGTTTTAGTTTTTCAAAATAAATCATTGATTTCTATTCACCCTGCAATATGTAGACAACACAGAGCCCTACTTATCATTTGCCACACATGGCCAGGCTACTACCACCAGGGTGGCCCAGTGCCTGGATAAGTTCAGCTCAAGGACAAAGAACAGCTGGCTGAAACTGAACCCAAGCAAGACTGAGGTTGCGCTTGTGGGCAGGGGAAAGCATTCTGAAGACTTTGCAGACACAGTGCAGTCCACACTGACCAACATTTTCAGATTAATTTCAGGGAGATTTGTGGAGGCAGCCAGGCCAAACATGACTGAGTGGTACTGCGACCTAGCTCTTGGGATGGCAGCGCCACTCATATTTGTCCCAGCCAGAACAAAACAGATTTACAAAATAAAACTGTCTGAATGGTTCGGAAAAGCACTTAGCATCAGTCTTCTAAGGTTACACCATATACTCACGGCCTCCATGGGATTCTGAAGTAAACTGGACCTAAACTACCATTTTTAGGTTTCAGTGCCAACAGTCTTTTGATGTGAATGAGTTTACATCTAAGAGCTATTGTTTCAGGAAGAAAACATTGAATTGGTTTTCATTCACATTTTTGAGGTTTTCTATTTAATCACCAGGGCTAAAAATGTAATTTAATTAAAAAAAAGGAAGCTCAGCATTTGAAGCAAGGGATCGATTTGGTGGTAAATTTCAAGACCACCGAATCTCAGAATGCATGGGGTTCAGCTCAAGAGACAGTATCTCTGACTGCTAATAAAGTTAACTTGTGGCAGTTTGCTAGAACATAAAACTTAGATATCAGCATTGCCGAAGAAGTTACAAGCATATTACAGACTATAAAAGAAAGATTTTTCAAAGATAAAACCTATATACAACAGACAAGAAATTGTGGGAGGGAGGGAGGGAAGGAGGGAGGGAGAAGAGGGAGCAAAAAATTAAAAGAAATAGTGCCACTGATGGAGAATCTAACCCTGTTACATTTTTTGCAAAATCAACTTAACGTTCAGACAACCAGACAAATTGCTTATATAAGCTGGAAAAAAGTCCAGAACTGTTTGTACAGTAAGACACAGTTATACCCTTAAAAGATTTTGGTTGATCAGTGAAGCATCAATATGTTTAACTGCAAGAGACAGAACCTGTTGGCCATTTTTTGTCTGGTGTTTATCAAAAATGAATTTGGCTCCATGTATTTTGATATAAAATATTTCCCCCCACAAATAAAGCACTTCAAAATGTGCATATATTTTTAAAGTTTTAGTAACTAATCCTGGAAAGTAAATTCCCCTTACCAGCCCCGCATGGCTGTAGTTAAACCCTAGTTCTCGAGATATAGTCCAATTGGCATGTTCTTCAGTCACTGTCATGTCTGGAAACTTTACAGGGCTGCTAAACCAATCAAATTCCAGCTCTAAACATGGAGTTTCCTGAGGAAAAAAGAATTTTCATGATTGTTCTGAAACAAAATTATAAATTAGAAATCATTATAATCTAAACAAGTCGATGTGTGTTACTAAGGCTGAAATTAGAATATAAGCATCAATTTACCTTATTCGGATTTGACCCAGTAACGCCAATAGGATTTAGCAGATCTTCCAGCCCATGCGGCACAGGCCACAGATTCAAAGCCATTTTCCCAGATACAAGAGTGTCTGTATAATCAAACATGTTTATATTTCCCCAAGCCAATGGGCAGTGTTCCTTTAAAAGATCAAATGATCATTAATAAATGAGAGTGAAGAGTGATCAAGTTATAGTACAATATTGGATTTCAAGAAATAAAGGGAGGAGGAAAAAGATTTTTGAAAAACTGAACTATGGAATCACACAATTATAAAAAGAACAGGAATACCTGTGGCACCTTAGAGACTAAAATTTATTACAGCATAAGCTTTTGTGGGCTACAGCCCACTTCATCAGATGCATAGAATGGAACATATAGTAAGAAGATATATCACACAGAGAGAAGGTGGAAGTTGCCATACAAACTGTAAGAGGCTAATTAATTAAGATGAGCTATTATCAGCAGGAGAAAAAAAACTTCTGTAGTGATAATCAAGATGCCCATTTAGACAGCTGACAATAAGGCGTGAGGATACTTAACTTAGCCCTGGTCTACACTAGGACTTTAGGTCGAATTTAGCAGCATTAAATTGATGTAAATCTGCACCTGTCCACACGATGAAGCCCTTTATTTCGACTTAAAGGGCTCTTAAAATTGATTTCCTTACTCCACCCTGACAAGTGGATTAGCGCTTAAATCGGCCTTGCCGGCTCGAATTTGGGGTACTGTGGACACAATTCAACGGTACTGGCCTCCGGGAGCTATCCCAGAGTGCTCCATTGTGACAGCTCTGGACAGCACTCTCGACTCAGATGCACTGGCCAGGTAGACAGGAAAAGAACCACGAACTTTTGAATCTCATTTCCTGTTTGGCCAGCGTGGCAAGCTGCAGGTGACCATGCAGAGCTCATCAGCACAGGTGACCATGATGGAGTCCCAGAATCGCAAAAGAGCTCCAGCATGGACTGAACGGGAGGTACGGAATCTCATCGCTGTATGGGGAGAGGAATCCGTGCTATCAGAACTCCGTTCCAGTTTTCGAAATGCCAAAACCTTTGTCAAAATCTCCCTGGGCATGAAGGACAGAGGCCATAACAGGGACCCGAAGCAGTGCCGTGTGAAACTTAAGGAGCTGAGGCAAGCCTACCAGAAAACCAGAGAGGCGAACGGCCGCTCCGGGTCAGAGCCCCAAACATGCCGCTTCTATGATGAGCTGCATGCATTTTAGGGGGTTCAGCCACCACTACCCCAGCCGTGTTGTTTGACTCCTTCAATGGAGATGGAGGCAATACGGAAGCAGGTTTTAGGGACGAAGAAGAAGAAGATGATGATGAGGTTGTAGATAGCTCACAGCAAGCAAGCGGAGAAACTGGTTTTCCCGACAGTCAGGAACTGTTTCTCACCCTGGACCTGGAGCCAGTACCCCCCGAACCCACCAAAGGCTGCCTCCTGGACCCAGCAGGCAGAGAAGGGACCTCCGGTGAGTGTACCTTTTAAAATACTATACATGGTTTAAAAGCAAGCATGTGAAAGGATTACTTTGCCCTGGCATTTGTGGCTCTCCTGGATGTACTCCCAAAGCCTTTGCAAAAGGTTTCTGGGGAGGGCAGCCTTATTGCGTCCTTCATGGTAGGACACTTTACCACTCCAGGCCAGTAACATGTACTCGGGAATCATTGTACAACAAAGCATTGCAGTGTATGTTTGCTGGCGTTCAAACAACATCCGTTCTTTATCTCTCTGTGTTATCCTCAGGAGAGTGACATATCATTCATGGTCACCTGGCTGAAATAGAGTGCTTTTCTTCAGGGGACACTCAGAGGAGGCCATTCCTGCTGGGCTGTTTGCCTGTGTCTAAACAGAAATGTTCCCCGCTGTTAGCCACAGGAGGGGGTAAGATTGAGAGGGTAGCCACGCGGTGGGGGGAGGCAAAATGCGACCTTGTAACGAAAGCACATGTGCTATGTATGTAATGTTAACAGCAAGGTTTACCCTGAAAGAGTGTAGTGACTGTTTTATAAAATGTGTCTTTTTAAATACCGCTGTCCCTTTTTTTTTCCTCCACCAGCTGCATGTGTTTCAATGATCACAGGATCTTCTCCTTCCCAGAGGCTAGTGAAGCTTAGAAAGAAAAAAAAACGCACTCGCGATGAAATGTTCTCCGAGCTCATGCTGTCCTCCCACACTGACAGAGCACAGACGAATGCGTGGAGGCAAATAATGTTAGAGTGCAGGAAAGCACAAAATGACCGGGAGGAGAGGTGGCGGGCTGAAGAGAGTAAGTGGCGGGCTGAAGACAGGGCTGAAGCTCAAATGTGGCGGCAGCGTGATGAGAGGAGGCAGGATTCAATGCTGAGGCTGCTGGAGGACCAAACCAGTATGCTCCAGTGTATGGTTGAGCTGCAGCAAAGGCAGCTGGAGCACAGACTGCCACTACAGCCCCTCTGTAACCAACCGCCCTCCTCCCCAAGTTCCATAGCCTCCACACCCAGACGCCCAAGAACGCGGTGGGAGGGCCACCGGCCAACCAACCCCTCTGCCACAGAGGATTGCCCAAAAAAAAGAAGGCTGGCATTCAATAAATTTTAAAGTTGTAAACTTTTAAAGTGCTGTGTGGCATTTTCCTTCCCTCCTCCACCACCCCTCCTGGGCTACCTTGGTAGTCATCCCCCTATTTGTGTGATGAATGAATAAAGAATGCATGAATGTGAAGCAACAATGACTTTATTGCCTCTGCAAGTGGTGATCGAAGGGAGGAGGGGATGGTGGCTAGCTTACAGGGAAGTAGAGTGAACCAAAGGGCGGGGGGTTTCATCAAGGAGAAACAAACAGAACTTTCACACCGTAGCCTGGCCAATCATGAAACTGGTTTTCAAAGCTTCTCTGATGCGTACCACGCCCTCCTGTGCTCTTCTAACCGCCCTGGTGTCTGGCTGCGCGTAACCAGCAGCCAGGCGATTTGCCTCAACCTCCCACCCCGCCATAAACGTCTCCCCCTTACTCTCACAGATATTGTGGAGCACACAGCAAGCAGTAATAACAGTGGGAATATTGGTTTCGCTGAGGTCTAAGCGAGTCAGTAAACTGCGTCAGCGCGCCTTTAAACGTCCAAATGCGCACTCTACTACCATTCTGCACTTGCTCAGCCTGTAGTTGAACAGCTCCTGACTACTGTCCAGGCTGCCTGTGTACGGCTTCATGAGCCATGGCATTAAGGGGTAGGCTGGGTCCCCAAGGATACATATGGGCATTTCAACATCCCCAACAGTTATTTTCTGGTCTGGGAATAAAGTCCCTTCCTGCAGCTTTTGAAACAGACCAGAGTTCCTGAAGATGCGAGCGTCATGTACCTTTCCCGGCCATCCCACGTTGATGTTGGTGAAACGTCCCTTGTGATCCACCAGAGCTTGCAGCACTATTGAAAAGTACCCCTTGTGGTTTATGTACTCGGCGGCTTGGTGCTCCGGTGCCAAGATAGGGATATGGGTTCCATCTATGGCCCCACCACAGTTAGGGAATCCCATTGCAGCAAAGCCATCCACTATGACCTGCACATTTCCCAGGGTCACTACCCTTGATATCAGCAGATCTTTGATTGCGTGGGCAACTTGCATCACAGTAGCCCCAACAGTAGATTTGCCCATTCCAAATTGATTCCCAACTGACTGGTAGCTGTCTGGCGTTGCAAGCTTCCACAGGGCTATCGCCACTCGCTTCTCAACTGTGAGGGCTGCTCTCATCTTGATATTCATGCGCCTCAGGGCAGGGGAAAGCAAGTCACAAAGTTCCATGAAAGTGCCCTTACGCATGCGAAAGTTTTGCAGCCACTGGGAATCGTCCCAGACCTGCAACACTATGCGGTCCCACCAGTCTGTGCTTGTTTCCCGAGCCCAGAATCGGCATTCCACAGCATGAACCTGCCCCATTAGCACCATGATGCATGCATTGGCAGGGCCCATGCTTTCAGAGAAATCTGTGTCCACGTCCTGATCACTCACGTGATCGCGTTGACGTCGCCTCCTCGCCCGGTATCGCTTTGCCAGGTTCTGGTGCTGCATATACTGCTGGATAATGCGTGTGGTGTTTAATGTGCTCCTAATTGCCAAAGTGAGCTGAGTGGCCTCCATGCTTGCCTTGGTATGGCGTCCGCACAGAAAAAAGGCGCGGAACGATTGTCTGACGTTGCTCTGACGGAAGGAGGGGCGACTGAGGACACGCTTACAGGGTTGGCTTCAGGGAGCTAAAATCAACAAAGGGGGTGGCTTTACATCAAGGAGTATTTCAGGCAGGACTTCACGGAGGGTTCCAATAAGAAATGGTGCACCTAAGTTATCGTTCTTATTGGAACAAGGAGGTTAGCCTGGCCTCTGATTGATACATGGCTAGATTTACCTTGCTGCACCTTCTCTGTGAGTGACTGCAGTGTGACCTAGAGGAATGAGTCCCCTAGACGGGGGAGGGGGGGGAAGCAAATGAATACAAAACAAATCTGGTCTATTTCTTGTTTTGATCCACTCCATCTATCTTTTACATCTTTGGCTGGCAGCAGACGGCGAAGGAGGACTGCATGCCATCCACATCTCATGGCTGCTCGGCAGAAGATGGTACAGTACGACTGCTAGCCATCCTCATCTCTTGCCTGCCCGGCAGAAGATGGTATAGTATGACTGCTAGCAATCCGTATCGCCTGCCTGCTCACCATAAGATGGTTCAATAGGACTGACTGCAGGACTAAAGAGAATGACCTGGTCAAGTCACTCCAAATTTAGTCCCTGCGCCCATGTCTGCCCAGGCGCTCCCAGCCGACATGGCCAGGAGCACCTCGGACACGACGAGAATGGCTACCAGTCGTACTGCTCCATCTGCTGCCAGAAGGCAATGGGTTGCTGCTACTGTGTAGCAATGCCATACCACGTCTGCCAGCACCCAGGAGACATAGGATGACGGTTACCTGAGCGGGCTCCATGCTTGCCGTGGTATGGCGTCTGCACAGGTAACTCAGGAAAAAAGGCACAAAACGATTGTCTGCCCTTGCTTTCACGGAGGGAGGGAGGGAAGGGGGGCCTGACAATATGTACCCAGAACCACCCGCGACAATGTTTTAGCCCTATCAGGCATTGGGATCTCAACCCAGAATTCCAATGGGCAGCGGAGACTGCGGGAACTGGGGGATAGCTATCCACAGTGCAACGCTCCAGAAGTCGACTCTAGCCTCGGTACTGTGGAAGCACTCCGCCAAGTTAATGCACTTAGAGCATTTTCTGTGGGGACACACACACTCGAATATATAAAACCGATTTCTAAAATAACGACTTCTATAAATTCGACCTTATTCCGTAGTGTAGACATACCCTTAGGGAAATAGTGTTTTGGGTCATTACACATATTGAATCTATTTGTATTGTAGTGCATTGACACTATGGGAAGCCAGAAATAATACAATTTATCAAAATGAAAGCCAGTATAGTTAATAGCCACTATTTTTCCTACATTTTTGACTAGCTTGGTTTCTTGATTTCTAAGTTTTCTAACCAAGAAAACAACACTACATGCGCATGAAAGTCATGTGCATGCATGTTGAATCATATTTCACAATACTTTTTTCAGGCAATATTGTATGGATATCAGGTTTCAGCTGGATTCAGGAAAATAGCATAGTAGAACCTTGCTATTAAGAATAAATAATGTATTACCATAATTAATTTTTTAAGTTAGCAAAAAGAGAGAAGCAAATAATTAAAAGACAAGAATTACATTGCAAGTTGTACTCTTTTCATTTTCTCAAATCTAGTTTTAATTTTTGATAATACTTAATTTATACAATATATTACAGAACATATTACAAGATTTGTCATGAGACATCATTACAGCACTATGTCTCTGCTATTAAATCCTTACTGTCAAATGAGGAGAGACAGTCTGTGTGAAAGCATGGATTAACAAATATGTAGGTTAGCAGAGAGCAAATTATGAAAGTTGTAGCATATTTTCCCTGTGAGACTTCAAACCTCTGTCTTGTCAGCTGCTGGGATAATCATTTCAAAGAACACAATCTGAAGAGTTAAAGCTACCTGCTAGGATTTTTTCCTCAAGTAAGTCAGTCTTACACACTCACAAACAAACTAACAAATAAAAATTGGATAGTACATCAGAACACACACACGACCAAAGTTTTTGAGCCTGGATGTAT
This sequence comes from Lepidochelys olivacea, assembly GCF_965140295.1. Classification (NCBI taxonomy): domain Eukaryota; kingdom Metazoa; phylum Chordata; order Testudines; family Cheloniidae; genus Lepidochelys; species Lepidochelys olivacea. The sequence goes on from NC_140419.1 coordinate 11,842,347, forward strand.
CAGAATCATGGACTTTAAGGTCAGAAGGGACCATTATGATCGTCTAGTCTGACCGCTGGCACAATGCAGGCCACAGAATCTCACCCACCCACTCTTGTAACAAACCCCTAACCTATGTCTGAGCTATCGAAGTCCTCAAATCATGGTTTAAAGACTTCAAGGTGCAGATAATCCTCTAGCAAGTGACACATGCCCCACGCTACAAAGGCGAAAAACCCCCAGGGCCTCTGCCAATCTGCCCTGGAGGAAAATTCCTTCCCGACCCCAAATATGGCCATCAGCTAAACCCTGAGCATGTGGGCAAGACTCACCAGCCAGACACCCAGGAAAGAATTCTCTGTAGTAACTCAGATCCCACCCCCTATAACATCCCATCACAGGCCATTGTGCATATTTACCGCTAATAGTCAAAGATCAATTAATTGCCAAAATTAGGCTATCCCATCATACTTTCCCCTCCATAAACTTATCAAGCTTAGTCTTGAAGCCAGATATGTCTTTTGCCTCCACTGCTTCCCTTGGAAGGCTGTTCCAGAACGTCACTCCTCTGATGGTTAGAAACCTTCGCCTTAAAGTTAGGATCCAAAACCCACATTTTAGGCACATCAGTAAAGCTTGCTGATTTTTTTTTAATTGCTTAGCAACCCCAACTCCCATTTAGGTCAAAAGGAAATGCAAGTGCTCAGCACCTTCACACACACAGTTTTTTAGGTGCCTAAGAATGGCTTCAGGAACCTAACTTTAGGCACCCACATTTGAAAATTTTGGCCTGTCCCTTTCTGTTCAACTATACAGACCACAACTAGTGCTGCATGGATAATATACAACAAATATATCAGGTAACAAAAAAATTAATTTGTAGTCAATCAATAAAGTTAAGAGAAGTTTCTATACATCTTAGATATTTTAATCAAATAAAAATTCAAGAAAATAGAAGATGTTGGTAAGACCAACTTCTATTCAAGTTTTGGCCAACTGTTCTTCCCAAACTTGGCTGCCTGGAGTTTTCTTTTATAACACGTTAGAACTATTAAAATTATTAAATATTTTACCTCCTTAGCACCCTTTCTACCCTTAACAGAGCAGATGGAAAGGCAAAGCCGAGCAGCACGTGGGAGATCAGGAATGTACATGTCATATGACAGCCATTCATTCCATCTGTGGGATTTTAAAAGTAAAATAAAAACCAGGTTAAAGCAAATAAAACTCAGTACACTTTAGTTAGTAAATAGACACAAAATGATATGGAAAAATCAGAGTGTTCCTCTTCCAAGGATATTAAATACATATTTCTACTCTAGAAAAGCAACATCATCAAAATAGCACTTTCTGACTGAGCAGATCAGCTACCTGCATGTATTCATCCACATCTACTGCTTTTAGTCACCGAAGTCCTTACTGTTTTTTACTCTGGTTAGCCCTGCAGAACCAATGTCATTCAGAGAAAGTGAGATGGACTTTTATTCCTTTTTGGGCACCATCAACAGAATTGTTTACCACATTCAATCAACATTTGCGCAGACTCCCTGACTGTAATTGTCAATGTAGGCCTAGTCTGACAACATGGGTTTGCATGGCTGTTATTGAGGGTTTAATCTGGCCTGCAAATCTTTAACTATTCATGAAGATGCGTACAAAGTAAAGAAGTTGGCTTGACTCTCAGAGCGCAGTTTGAGTTGCAAGAGCTAGTTAGTAGAAAATGCATGTTTCTACTTGTAAACTCAGTATTGGGATCATTGGGAGACAAACAATACCATATTTATAGTTACATTACAATATAGAGCCACGCACTTTTAAGCACTTTAGTAGGCTTAAGTCGAGCAAAAAAATTTAAGCACATCAGAACATGATGTAACTAATATTTAAGGCTGCGGGTTTGTCATGGAGGTCACGGATTCCGTGACTTTCTATGACCTCCGTGACTTCTGCAGCGGCCGGTGCGCCTGGCTCAGGGACAGCTCAAGCAGCTTTTGTGCCAGATGCACTGACCACTGCTGAGACAGTCTCGGGCCCCTGCCAGCAGCAGAGTTTGGGTCTGGGAGCCGGCAGGGGTGCTTACGTGGGGGGCCCCTCGGAAGCGGTGACATCCCCCTTGCTCAGCTGCTAGGCAGAGGCCTGGCTTGGCAGCTCTGCATGCTGCCTCCACCCAGAGCACTGGCTTCGCAGCTCCCGTTGGCCAGGAACTGCGGCCAATGGGAGCTGCGGGAGCCATGCCTGCAGACCTGCCTGGCCACACCTCCGCCTAGCAGCTGAGAAGGGGGACGTTGCCCACTTCCAGGGAGCCCCCCAGGTAAACGCCACCCAGAGCCCACCTCATCCCGTCTCGTGCCTCAACCCCCTGTCCCCTCCCACGCCCAAACTCTTCTGCTACTACTGCTGCTGCTGGGGAGTGGGGGGAAAGGCATGCAGCTAGGTAGGGAGCCTGCGGCCCTGCCAACCTCCCCCCGCCCCCAACAATAGCGGGGGTCCCGAGCTGTACACCGCCACCTACGCCCACCCAACACCAGGGGGGGGGTCTCGGACCCCCCCCCCAAGCAGCCAGGCTGCCCTTCCCCAGCACCCGCAGGGCCCCCAGGCAGCAACCCCCCGCAAGTTTTATTCACTGGTATTTTAGTAAAAGTCATGGACAAGTCACAGGCCGCGAATTTTCGTTTACTGCCTGTGACCTGTCTGTGACTTTTACTGAAAATACCCATGACTAAAACGTAGCCTTACTAATATGTAAACAGATGCTCTCTGAAGAAAACCCCTTGAAAGGTGTAGAGGAAGTACCACCACAGACAAGTGGAAGAAAAAAAAATTAAATTCTGAGGATATAAATCCTAAGAGGAAGTAATTGAATGAAAAACTGTCACACACCACTGGTCAGTTTTACATTTAGTAAAAACCAGTGTCTCATCTCTCTTCTCCCTGATGTACACTTCCTTTTCCCCAGGTATGATAAAATACTGTGTTTTTTTCTTAAAGAAAAGTTTTGCTACAAATTTGGTATTTGTATTTACTAAATGCCAACAATCTACAGCAGTGGTTTTCAACCTGTGGTCTGTGGATCCTTGGGAGGCTGCAGACTATGTCTAAGACTATGCCTCTCCATTTGAAATTTTTTAAGGGTCCGCAAATGAAAAAAGGTTGAAAATCACTGATCTAGAGCAATACTTCCTGTACAACAGTGTACTAAGAAAGAATAATTTCTTAGCTAGCTAATGGATACTTTCCAAATATTTACATAGCTGTAATTAATTATGGTTCTGTTGAATTGTACACTAGTAAACCTCACAGGAAACAATTAACACTGGAGAAGAATACTTGAATTTAGTACAGGATATGTGTTAGGTAATGAAAGTCATAGAGAAGCCTGAAGCACAGTGAGTGCAACCTGTTTCAATTACTGCATTGTAACTAATAAAATAAGGCTGTAAAGATAAAGATAGTTTATGAAAGAGAAAAGTTTTCTTCAAATACTCCATTTTACAGAGCAGTGGAATTGAAATTTTACACAGTCTTCCGTAAGTGACCGTCAGGGTTTTCATCTCAATAGCTCCCCGGCATTACATGCACTGCACATGAAGGCAATTTCTGGAGTTTCATCACCTTTTAACCTCCATATAATAATAAATGGGCACATAATCTGCTTTCTGCTAAAAACTCTGCTCTCTGCAAATTCTGGGGTTACTCCACTGAAGTTAATGGAGTTGCTTCAAATTTACACTTGGCTGCCAAAGAGCAAAATTTGGCTCTACAGGACTACCAAGTACTGTCATTATTATTGTTATAGACTTCTTAAAACATGTTGAATATATCAACTGATATGTCTGGCTATTACCCTACAAAAGCAAAGATGCATAATTATATTTTCTTTGTTGGGTTGCCTAGTTAGATTTCCTCTGTTGGAAGAGGGCACCAGCCTTTAAAAATGGACTATGCTCATGGAAGAACTGAAAAGCTAACACAAAATGCTAAAAAGCAGCATTTTAAAAGCAAACATTAAGGGCTTAAAAATTGCAAATGTATCAATAGTGCTTCCTTAGCCCTACATAGACCTTACTCTTTGGATTCTGCTTAAAGGGAGACTGATATTGATTATTTAAGAACATAAGAATGGTCGAACTGGGTCAGACCAAAGGTCCATTTAGTCCAGTATCCTGTCTTCTGACAGTGGCCAATGCCAGGTGCCCCAAGGGAATGAAAAGAACAGGTAATCATCAAGTGATCCATCCCGTCGCCCATACCCAGCTACTGGGAAACAGAGGCTAGGGACATCATCCTTGCCCATCCTGGCCAATAGCCATTGACAGACCTAACCTCCATAAATTTATCTAGTTCTTTTCTGAACCCTGTTATAGTCTTTGCCTTCAAAACATCCTCTGGCAAGGAGTTCCGCAGCTTGACTGCGCGTTGTGTGAAAAAATACTTCCTTTTGTTTTAAATCTGCTGCCTATTAATTTCATTTGGTGGCTCCTCATTCTTGTGTTACCTGTATTATCATAGCGCCTAGGAGCCTTAGTCCTGGGTCTAGAACCCACTGTGCCAAGTGCTGTACAAACAGAACAAAAGGACAGTTTCTTCCACAAACAGCTTGTAATCTAAGTATAAAACAAGACAAAACAGATGGCTACAGATAGATGGGGGAATATAAGGACAGAATGAGACAACAGTGGTCAGAATGCCAGGCTGTGGCCTCTGTGCACCAGTGGCCTAGTTTTTGTCCAGTTTTTTTGGAGCCATCACAGAGAAGGAGAGAGTTTGAAGGAGGATATTGATGTAGCTTTGCAACTATTTACTGGGAACTCCTCTAATGTGTGAGGGGCAGCATTGGAGAAAGCACAAAGGTGTTTGAAAACAAGTAGAGGATGGATGCTGTCATCATTGATCAACCAGAGGCAAGAGTTGACATCTTGGTAGTGAATGAGAGATTATAGTAGCGCAGGCTGCAAGGGGCCCTGAAAGTGAAGACAAGTAACTGGTTTGATACAAGAGAGAAGGAGGAAGTCAGTGGAGGGCCATAAAGAAAGGGGTGACATGGTCAAAGCGACAGGCTACGAAAATGATTTTTGCAGCAGCATTCTGAACGGGAAGACTGAATTAACCAAGGCCAAAGAAAAGGATATTGCAGTATTTGAGATATGTGTTGATGAAAGGCTGGACAAGAGTTTTAGTTGTGTGAATGGATGAGAAAAGTCATATCTTGGAATTGTCATGCAGAAAGAATCAACAAGACTTTGATGTAGGTTGGATGTGAGGATCTAGAGAGAGGTCCAAGTCAAAGATAACACCAGATTATGAGCATGAGCAATAGGCAGGCAAGTGGGGTTGTCCACGGGAAAGAGAAAGGAGGCAGCTAGGAGGCCTTCAAGGGAAAGATAAAAAGCTCTCTTCTAGCCATGTTGCACCTGAGCTGAAGCAAGACAGCCACAATGAGATTTCAGAGAGATACGCTAAGATATTAGTTTGGGCAGAAGGAGACTGGAGTAGAGAGGTAGATCTGTGAGTTGACCCCATAGAGTAGAATTTGTGTTTGTGGAGACTACCCAGAGAAAGAGGTGCAGAGGGAGATGAGAAGGGACCAGGGACAGAGCCCTGCAGAATCCCTCCAAAAATTAGGAGATGGCATAATGAAGATCCTCCAAAGGACATGCTGAAGGAACAATGAGAGAGTTAGGAGGAGAACTAGGAGAGGGAGAGAACAGTTATGGATGCTAAGGGAGGATAAGATTTCAAGAAAAAGAGAATGGTCAACTATCAGGCCAAGGAGGAGGAGGAGGGAGTACTAATTCTGAGATATGGCTCAGAAGAGGCCATTGGCAAGAGCAGTTTCAATTGAGAGCAAGAAGCAGAAGCTGGACTGGAGAGGGTCTAAGATGGAACTAGAAGAGAGGAACTCCAGACAGCAATTGTAAACAATGTGTTCAATAACCTTAGAAATAAAAGGGAAAAGGGAGATAAGGCAGTAGCTGAGATGCAAATAAGTTGGAGAAGTAGAGTTATTTAGCTAGGAAGATGGCAGAACTCAGAAAGGAAAGAACAAATTTGTAGTGGAGGAAGGTCAGCCTGGTCACAGAATTTCTGCCAGAGATGCTCCATGGCATGAGAGCAGGAACAGAGGAAGCAGCTATTGAGAGTGAGCCAGGACTGAGGAGGGTGGTAGGGTGGAGCAAAAGAGTAAGGGCAGAGGAGAGTGAGAAACAGAGAATCAACCACCATAACAGCAGAAGAGAGGGCTGAAAGCACACAAGTTGTTAGCATTGGATTGGAAATAAGAATGCCAGAATGGCCATACTGGGGCATACCAAGGGTCCATCTAGGCCAGTATTCTGTCTTCTGACAGAAGCTGGTGCCAGATGCTTCAGCAGGCGTGAACAGAACAGGTCAATTATTGAGTGATCCATCCCCTGTCATCCAGTCCCAGCTCCTGGAAGCCGGAGGCTTAGGGACACTAAGAGCATGGGATTGCATCCCTGATCATTTTGGTTAATAGCCATTGATAGACCTATCCTCCATGAACTTATCTATTCCTTTTTGAACCTAGTTTGGCCTTCATAACATCTTCTGGCAACAAGTTCCAAAGTGCACTGTGTGAAGAAGTGCTTCCTTTTCTTTGTTTTAAACTTGCTACCTTTTAATTTCATTGTGCAACCCCTGGTTCTTGTGTTACTTAACGGGACAAATAACACCCCCTTATTCATGTATATATGTGATATGGCTGTGAAAAAAGCTAATGTCGTCTTGGGATGCATCAGGAGAGGTATTTCCAGTAGGGATAAGGAGGTTTTAGTACCGTTATATAAGGCACTGGTGAGACCTCACCTGGAATACTGTGTGCAGTTCTGGTCTCCCATGTTTAAGAAGGATGAATTCAAACTGGAACAGGTACAGAGAAGGGCTACTAGGATGATCCGAGGAATGGAAAACTTGTCTTATGAAAGGAGACTCAGGGAGCTTGGCTTGTTTAGCCTAACTAAAAGAAGGTTGAGGGGAGATATGATTGCTCTCTATAAATATATCAGAGGGATAAATACCAGAGAGGCAGAGGAATTATTTAAACTCAGTACCAATGTGGACACAAGAACAAATGGATATAAACTGGCCACTAGGAAATTTAGATTAGAAATTAGACGAAGGTTTCTAACCATCAGAGGAGTGAAGTTTTGGAATAGCCTTCCGAGGGAAGTAGTGGGGGCAAAAGATCTATCTTGCTTTAAGATTAAACTCGGTAAGTTTATGGAGGAGATGGTATGATGGGATAACATGGTTTTGGTAATTAAATATTCATGGTAAATAGGCCCAATGGCCTGTGATGGGTTTTTAGATGGGGTAAGATCCAAGTTACCCGGGAAAGAATTTTCTGTAGTATCTGGCTGATGAATCTTGCCCATATGCTCAGGGTTTAGCTGATCGCCATATTTGGGGTCGGGAAGGAATTTTCCTCCAGGGCAGATTGGAAGGCCCTGGAGGTTTTTCGCCTTCCTCTGTAGCATGGGGCACGGGTCACTTGCTGGAGGATTCTCTGCTCCTTGAGGTCTTCAAACTACAATTTGAGGACTTCAATAGCACAGATATAGGTGTGAGGTCTTTTTTAGGAGTGGTGGGTGAAATTCTGTGGCCTGCATTGTGCAGGAGGTCAGACTAGATGATCATAATGGTCCCTTCTGACCTAAATATCTATGAATCTATGTCCTCCACACCATTCATGATTTTATAGACGTCTCGCCTATCCCCACTCGGTCGTCTCTTTTTCCAAGCTGAACAGTCCCAGTCTTTTTCTCTCCTCATATGGAAGCTTTCACATACCCCTAATCATTTTTGTTGCCCTTCTCTGTACATTCTCCATTTCTAATATATCTTTTTTTGAGATGGGGCAACCAAAACTGCATGCAGTATTTAAAGTGTGGGCGTACCATGACTTTATATAGTGGCATTATGATATTTTCTGTCTTATTATCTAACCCTTTCCTAATTGTTCCTAACATTGTTAGCTTTTTTGACTGCAGCTGCACATTAAGCAGATGTTTGCAGAGAACTATCCACGACTCCAAGATCTCTTTCTTGAGTGATAACAGCTAATTTAGACCCCATCAGTTTGTATGTAGAGTTGGGATTATGTTTTCCAGCATGTATTACTTTGCATCTATCAACACTGAATATCATCTGCCATTTTGCTGCCCAGTTACCCAGTTTTGTGAAATCCTTTTGTAATTCTTCAACGTCTGCTTTGGACATAACTATCTTGAGTAATTTTGTATCGTCTGCAAAGTTTTCTACTTCACTGTTTACCCTTTTTTCCAGATCATTGATGAATATGTTGAACAGCACTGGCCCCTGGATAAACTCTTGAGGGACACCACCATTTACCTCTCTGCATTGTGAAAACTGACCCTTTGTTTCCTATCTTTTTACCAGTTACTGATCCATGAGAGAACCTTCCCTCTTATCCCATGACTGTTTACTTTGCTTAAGAGCCTTTGGTGAGGGACCTTGTCAAAGGCTTTCTGAAAGTCCAAGTACACTATATGCACTGGATCACGCTTGCCCACATGCTTGTTGACCCCCTCAAAAGAATTCTAATAGAGTCTTTCCATTCAAAATATGGGAAGGTCAAGTGACAGGCACGCATGTACGAGGGGGAGTGTGCCAATAAGCACTACTGAAAAAGACCAAGTGATGATCTGAGAGGGGGAACTCAGCAACAGAGAGATCAGAGAGAACAGTGCTTGGTGAATTTCCACATCAACAGCTCTTTTGGTGAATGGGAGAGTTGAACCAAGGCTAACAAGATAATTCATTTTCCTATTAACAATATGTAGGACACATTAGATTATTTTTTACCATTTGTATTGTTTATTCAGTATGGATAGTGAAACTAGGCCAGTCTGTTTATAGTCAATTCACTGTCTGGTTCTCCTGAACCAGTTTGCTACTATGTTTGGTTTCTTGTCTTGGGTGGATGAAGCTCCCCTGCAAGAGACTAATGCAAAAGGGATATGGATGCAGATTCTGGAATGCAAATGAGCTATATCAAGTAATATAACCCTCCACCAAGAGAAAAGGGTGGCCTGTCGTGAAGCTTATGGTAAGCATAAACTTCAGAGGCGGTGGATGCCAGTATGCGCCACCTTCATTTCCATCCACATGATCTTCTCAGGGATAGAAAAACAAAAGTGCACACAGCCTCTTACATAGTAGGGAGCTAAAGTACAGCATGATTGAAAAGATTCCTTTTAAGTGAATTCATGCTGCAGTCACTACAGAACTCATAACCCTGATACAGCCGCAATCCCTGTTGTTGGCTACTAGTACCTGCTACCAGAAGACTACGGATATGGAGGGGCAACTTTTCCTGAAAGTTCCTTCCCCTGAAGTTACAATACAGGGTGGAAAAGGCTATCTTGCAGCCTCAAGAGCTTTGGAGAAGAGTCAGTGGCCGAAGTCAAAGAACGGAGAAACTTTAATGAATATGATAATGTTCTGGACTAACACCTTTCATCATTCTTTCCCTAAAGAGACTTCCTCCCCAAACATCCCTACACTATATTAACACTGCAGATAAACTGAACCACAGCTACTGGAAGAGAGAAATTATTTTTCAATAACCATATATTCTGTTAGACTTGTTAATTATATAATATCTATTCATTCCCTTGGAGAGCAGTAGTGTTTGCAAGCAAAATTTAAGTCCCAACTAATTAACTTTTCTAAAGACATGCAAGGTCAATCAGACAGAAAATGTGAATTTGGAATCATTTTTGAATACACTCTCGGTCTGATCCAGACAGATACTGAGGCCCCACAACTATCATTAGAGCCAGAGAGCGAGCATAGGAGAAACTGCAGAGCACTTTTTGGAGATTAAGACCTTTGTTTTAAATTCACTGGCATACATTTGTACCACACACATTTTGTATTTACATCACCATCATTTGAATTTCCACGTTTCATTTTTAGACACAAATCAAGGTAGATCCAATCTATTTAGGTTGTCAAATTAATTAACTTCCATTTAGCAAACTGCTCTCCGATCTTCTCTTTGCCAAGTAGCTCTTCTTTACATGGGCCACACTGTATGTCAATTCCACCTTTTCCTATGTATTTTTATTTATGCACTTCTCTTCTTGCTTACAAAACTCTTTTCTCTAACAGTATCTATTCCTAGATTTTTTTTAAAGCTCTTTCTATTCCCTGTCCTGCCGTATTTCAAGAGCATCCTAATTCCAGACTTCCAGTTGCCCTGAAGCCCTAACAGCATTTTCCCCTCCCTAGTGGCTTGTGTTGGGTTGGTGGACGTTGATGATATTAACAAATCCGATTAATCACAATCCAACATGATGATAGTGAAAAAGGTGGCCACTTAAAGTGTGGTTTTATTTTGAAAAGTGATTCTATAAAACTGCATTCTGAGGTTCCCTATTTATCATGCCTCACTCACTAAAAAAAAATTGCCCAGATTGTTTGCGTTGTGATATTGCCTAGGAACCTCAGTCATGTACCCAGATTCTACTGTGAGATCAACAGAACAAGTGGTAGAAGACAATATGTGAAGCAGCCAGCTCTGCAAACACATCTTAGGATCTGAAAGTCAAGCTATGTTTGTCTTTTTGTCATTGTGATAGATTCTGCAGGGCAAATACTTGTGCAACCCTGCTGAACAGAACTGTTGCATGTTACAAGCAGAATTTGAACTTGCAGTTGGAGCTTTGCTAACAAGTCACAAGCCAGAACAGAATCTAGTTCAATTTCTAGTAGCTACGCTGGTTCTGTATTGTAAAACAAAAAGGGGAAATGTAGCAAATTTTTGGGTCACAGACAAAACTCTTAATACACATAGAGAACAGACCTGTTGAGTAAAAGGTTGCTGCTTTTACATAACATTTTACAAGCCAAAATGAAGATCTGCAAATCCTAAATTAATCCAATTAAACAAATCTGTAAATGGAAAGGAGTGATCAATTTAAAAGGAAAACTCCAGTGATTATTTATAATTCTTAGACAGCTACATACATGTTAAATAAGAATGTTTTTTGTTTAGGATAAATTATTTTCAGTACATCCTTTTAGAAAATAAGGCTGCTTTTTTCTCTCAGTGGTGCCTACTATCTTATCTGCTTCCCAGCTAGGGAAACTGCTTGATGGTAAAAATTGGTACGGACAGAATCTAATTCTGCTTTACAAAGCTCTGGAAATCAGATTTCCCCAAATTGTTACAGTAGCATTATTTACCTGGGATTGGAACAAGGTACCCTTTGAGTATTCACATTGTCACATAATGGTTCTCCTCCATGGTAGATACCAGTTCGGACATAGATCTGAAAATAACATGTTTAAGCATTAGCACCTGTTATAGCCCATTTGAATACTAGACCCAGGTCTGAACAAAAGTATTACTGTAAACACCATCGCTATTAGATGCTGATTAGAACCATATGTCACACACTAATTTTTATCAATTTGAGAAAAAGCTATATGGCATAAAGTATTCTTACTGTGCTTCTACTACAAAATTTTAGTTCACTACCTCTGCGTCACCATTTCAAAGTTAATTATGACTGCATTTCAAATAATAACTTTAAGTAACAACACAACTGGAATTTATCCTTGATTACCAGGGCAAGCCATGGAGATGGAAGGATAAACTGGGCAACTTCCAAGCACAGAAAAGAACTAGGATGGTAACAGTTTATGCTGAATGCAATTATCCCTCTTGTTTTTTCTCTCTTTCTTTCAAGTAAGGGTAGCAAACTTGTCCACAGCACTGTTCAAACAAAAACTTGTCCCAGTTCTTACAGTAATGGCTCTTTAAGCATAGTATTTGTTATTTTAAGATACACAAGAAAAATCCTTACTTACATTTTTCCTGCTTCTCCCCCAGTTTATTTTAGATGAATCACCAAATTAAGACCTGATACAACAAATTGCTCAGCATTCAACTCAGAACCTCAGTGCTTTGGGTTTCACAGATTGTAAATTACAGTAATATGTAAAAGGGAAAAATTCAGAAGTTTTATCATGCTTCTTATTAAATGAATAAGACCAAAATTCTCAGATTTGGGTGTCTAAAACAATTGGCCTAATTTTCTACTATGTCATGTAATCCCTAGTACCCACTGAAATCAATGTCAGCTGAAGGTGCTAAATAACTCTGAAAAAATCAGGTAACGTATTTGGATACACAAAGAAAGATTTAGGTATTTTAGGCAGCCAAGTTTGAAAGCATGGGCCTGAATTTATATACTGACTTCTATGTTCGTCAAAAGAAAAAAAGATGGCATTGGGAGCCGTGTGTGTGCACACCATTTTCAACTTCTGGAAGATACCTTCAATTTTGTTTTGTTTTTTAAAGAAGAGTTTATATGGCCTTTTCAAATACACTGCAGCTTAACCAAACAAGGAAAAAATTATGATGGCCTATCACAGGGGTGGGCAAACTTTTTGGCCCGAGGACCACATCTGTGAATAGAAATTGTATGGCGGGCCACGAATGCTCACAAAATTGGGGTTGGGGTGAGGGCTCTGTTGGGGGTGAGGGCTCCGGGGTGGGACCAGAAATGAGGAGTGCAGGGTGTGGGAGGTGGCTCCGGACTGGGGCATGGGGTGAGTAGCGTAAGGGTGTTAGGGCTTCGGCTGGGGGTGTGGAGTTTGGGGTGTAGGAGGGTGCTCTGCGCTGGGACTGAGGGGTGCAGGGGGGATGAGAGCTCCGGCTGGGGGTGAGGGCTTTGGAGTGGAACTGGGGATGAGGAGTTTGGGGTTCAGGAGGGTGCTCTGGGCTGGGAATGAGGGGTTTGGAGGTTGGGAGGCGGATCAGGGCTGAGGTAGGGGGTTGGGGCATGGAGAGAGGCTCAGGGGTGCAGACTCCAGGCGGGAGTTACCTCAAGCGGCACCCGGAAGCAGTGGCATGTCCCTCCTCCAGCTCCTATGCTGAGGCGTAGCCAGACGGCTCTGCATGCTGCTCCGTGCACAGGCACTGCCCCTGCAGCTCCCACTGGAGCGCTGGAGGGGCCATTGCAGCGTGTGGGGGGGGGCATGCCTCTGCTTCTGGGAGCTGCATGGAGTGGCCCCTGACCCTGCTCCCCAGCTGGAGCACCGGAGAGGGGCCACGCCGCTGCTTCTGGAAGCCGCGTGGAGCAGCCCCCAACCCTGTGCCCCAGATGGAGTGCTGGAGCAGGGCAAGCTCCAGGCCCCGCTCCCCAGCGGGAGCTCGAGGGCTGGCTTAAAACGGCTGGTGGGCCAGAACCGGCCCGTGGGCCATAGTTTGCTCACCCCTAGTCTATCATGTAATTTTAGTTAGAAAATTTGCTTTGAAAATATAAACTTTGCTAGTTTTGTGTGTGCTCCGTATGCTCCAAGGCCCTGTCCAACACTCACTGGTCAGTGGGAGTGCTTCCATTGACTTAAGTGTGAATTAGGCCCCTAATTAACACTAGTAGCTGGTATCAACATATACTGTTGACCAGCTGATTCCCTAATTTTGTTAGAGAGGCCTATTGCAGTGAGTGTGGCTCAGTGTTTTCATTCTGATTCTAGGCAATATTTTAACATCCATGCATTCAGAATTTCACTCACCTTGTCAATGTCTCGAATGTTTACATTTACATAGGTGGCACAAAGAATTCTTATCCTGAGAGCACTGTTTATGGCCCAGAGAGATTTGGCTGAAGCTTCGCCATTCATGTATGGTGTAGCTGTAGAGATCCGTCTGGAATAAGATGGCATTGTAAAGGTATCCAGTGGCAGCTGGGTATAAAGGCTTTCCTTAGCCATCAGCATCAGGTTGGGCATTCGGCCAAGCATTATACAACTTCTTATGTACTGCAATAGTTGGAAGAAGAAGAAGGAAAAAAAAAAAGATTGTTTTGCTGTATTTTCTTTGTAATTAATGCTTAAAAATATTAAAGGAAAGCATATATAAAATCCAAAAGGCTAAGAAAATTACATTTAATGAGCTCTTGTAGCATTTATCTTTATAGCATCCCTTTACATTGTTTTCAGTTACACCACCAATGTTTTTAACTAGCTTGTTGCACATGACCAAACAGGCAGCAGGATATACAAATTTTAAGACAAAAATAATCATTGTTTGCAGCAGTAGCACATTCTATCTGAATTCCATGTTTCCAGCTAGCGGTAAAGGGCTGGAGGTGTCTTGATACAATAGCGGTACAGTCTCTAAAGAGAAAGCAACACAACTCAGTCTCTGTCACCAGGTCTATTGAGTAACACTGATGTTGCTCCAGACGGAGCTGTTCACCCACTCTTCCATCCAGTAGTTCCCTGTCAAAGTGATGGATATTACTTAAGACAAAAAACCACAAGGCTGGGAGGGGAAAAAAAAAAACAAACAAAAAAAAAAACTCAGGGACAAAGAAAAATTAAAAACGACTTAGCTATAATTTCTGCAGTGGAGCGATACTCCTTATTGCTATTTCAATTACCACAAAGCAAACAGGAGTTCAAATATCTATTTCTAAATAAAAATGTCATTTAAAGTAGTAATGTCTATTTTGTAATTTAGCACTTTCTCTCAGAAATTTAGGGTGGTATTTCCAAAAGTGGTCAGCGCTGACCTTTACTTGATTAGAATAAATTCCCACTGACTTCAATGGGAGCCTGGGTAGGCCAAAGCTGAGCACTTCTGTTGCATTTTTATTTATACTGCAATTATCTGTACACAGTAAACTCAACTGCACAAAAATTTAAGCTAGTTGGCTAATGTTATGAATTTTCATTTTCTGCCTTCTGAATTAGTTTAAGAAACGAAACAAGAGTCCGTCACAGAATCTTAATACATCATTCTCTTACTGCACTCCCAATTTCAATTCTTCTAGTGTATTTTTAAATAAATCCATTAATTTACAACAAGTAACTCACCTTATACTGGCTCAGAGGATATTTTTCGAGCAAGTATTCATCACAGCCGCACACTTTTAATATATACTTGCCCTGGTACTCTAAAACGCAGAGTTTTAGTTGTTCAGATGATAGCAACATACTTCGTGTTTTTTTCCTGATTGCTTCAGCAATAACTTGCTCAGGAACACAGTCATGGTTGATTTTTAAGGTATATTTCTGCTTGTCATTGTTCGGGGACACTATTACCCATATCACCACTATTATTTGCCCTGGAATAATGTGAAACAACATCAGATTCTATTATTGTCCATACACAGTCTTCTAAAGAAACTGGTCAGACTTGGAATTGCTTGTCATAATCCCTACTGAAAGAACATGCAGGCGCAATTCATAGCCCAAAGTGCAGAGAACCTTCTACAAAAGGTGCTCAGTGGACTCTACTTACATTGACTTCCAAAAAAGCCATTCTGGTCTTACTGTCCATGTACATTCAAACTGTCATTTAATCACAAAACTATTTCTAAACAACTAGTACTTATTCAGCCAATCTTTTTCCACCAACAATATGACTATTCTGTAACTAAGGACTAAAAGATAGTTTTATGTTTCCAAAATCATTTAATTCTACATGTTCTAAATATTATTAGAGACACTTCTGAACTCAGACAAAAATTCTAACAGCAGCTGGCAAATCAGTCCACGCTGTCACATAATCACTGAAACAGTTGCATCAATCAGTGCAATAACTGGATAACTCAAGCTGTAAAAGAGTTTTCCTAGAATATAGAAAATTGAACTATGTGACACTTTTTTTTTTTTTTTGAGTTCAACTCCTACTACGCAGGTTATCCTGACTGAAGACAAAGCGTGTAACCAAACTGTAAGATGTTGCCGCAGTGTATTAAATATACTACATAAATAATGATTCACTTGCCTGCCATCATGAATTGTACTAACTGAAATTTTTGTTAATAGAAATAAGTACCATTAAGTTGTTAGAGCAAACATTTGTTATACCTTTATCTAGTTTACTGTATATGTGCTTGGGCAGTTCAGGTGAAGATTCAACATTTGGTGGACAGACATATAATGCTCTACTATGGGGTGCATTCACATCTCGAAGATCCACTGCTTCTTTACAAACATTAAGAATATTTCTTCTGAAGTCCTGTACTTCTGGATCCTTAACCATATCAAATTCACAGACAGGCATGCCAATAGCAAAACCTAAGATATTGAAAAAATACTTAATTGTCAGTGACTAATAAATATATTGCAGTATATTTTTCATAGAAATACTATTTTTCTACTGCTGACAGAACAAACATCTTGTATTTAAGCAGCTTATAAAAGCAATTCAAAATACTTGTTCACACTTTATATTAGCTACTAGTCCTCCACTCCTGCAGTTATGCTGAATAATGAAATCAACCTTATAATGTAACCGTGTACCTGGTAAATCTGGCAGTAGTAAACCCAGGAGCACATGAAAAGGTTAGAAAGGGATACACTCACTGAAGTAACCTGGGGAGCTTCTGGGTCACTATTGGATGCCTCCCCCAACATCCTCCAACAGGAATAGGACTAATGAGACTTCCTCTGAAGTCAGTTGCTGTTACATGACTCTCCCCAGACCTTGACTGGGTTTCACACAGAGTGCTCAGAGCCCTCATCAGCTTTCCTCTATAACTTCCAGATCTACTTTACTGCACGCCAACTTTTCAATATTCTAGAATAGCTACAAGATTTAAGCTTTGACTGTCACATTAGGCACTTAACTTAGCTCTTGAAGATTCAGCAAGGGACCAATCCTGCAAATTTTTTACTCAAGCATGTAGTCCCATTTACCTCAGCTGGACTACCCACAGAAGTAAATGTTTACAGGCTGGAACCCTCAGATTCTGGGCATCAGTTCAGAAAAATTCTGTGGGGATTGAGGCGGCATGCAAAGTTGTATCAGCATCCCCATTTCCACTTCCTGCTGAGGCCACAGTTGCTTGTGAGGGGTTATTCGGCCAGTCCCATCCAAGGGGCGGGGGAGGAGATGGGGAGGGTGTCCTCACTGACAGCTGGCTGAGGGCAGGTATTGAGCCTGATTTGCTCCAGACTCAGCTTTGGCACAGGTTGCCACCTGAGAAGCAGTGCTGACAATGCGGTCAGTAGAAGCACCAGCCTAACCCAATGCCCCCGCAGGTCCAGGGGAGACACCATAGTGCTAGTTCGTGAGGAGCTATGGCAAGTCTGGGCAGAGGGCCAAACCAACTGCCCCCCATCACATAGCAAATGACGCCTCTGCTCAGATTGTACTGATAAGTGATTAAGAGAACCTGTTCAGGACCACTATTGTATTTTTAAACTTTCCTGAACTTGGAAAAGAATCTATACCAGGGGTTCTCAAACTGGGGGTTATGACCCCTTAGAGGGTCACAGGGTTATGATGTGGGGGTCGTAAGCTGTCAGTTTCTACCCCCAAACCCCACTTCACCTCCAACATTTATAACTGCGTTAAATATTTTTAAAATTTTGTTTTTAATTTATAAGGGGGTTTGCACTCAGAGGCTTGCTGTGTGAAAGGGATCACCAATACAAAAGTTTGAGAACCACTGGTCTATACTAACCACCTGGTTTATCCTAAGAAACATTTTGGGGGAAAAATGGGGGAAAAAATAAGTTCTCTCACTTGAGATGTCCCTACAACAACAAATTTAATATGCATCTGTTAGAGACTTTAAGACTTGGCTCATACAACTTATTTTTAGCATGAATATTTACTGTAGTACCACATTCAAGTGAGCAGTAATGTTGCAAAACTCAATGAAAAAAGTGAAGATTTTTATCACCATGTTTTATCTACAAGATTTTATTTTACAAAATATAGTTATCTGATTTTTCAGACTGACAGACTGGAACAGGATAAGAAGAAAGCATTTATATAAAACTGGTTTGCTCTAGTGATTATTCCAAACAGTTCTTAGTCAATCAAATACACCAAGTAGTGAGAAAACTCACTCAACATTATAAAAGAAAAGAAGGGTTAGCCAACTGGTTTTGTACTGTGATGTGGTTATAATTGTAAAACACATTGGTGATCAATGCAGGATAGATAAATACAAAAGCATACTACCATAATTTGCATTATTAAACCAAACATTCCCACCCTGGTTTGAAAAAGTCTACCAGACATCTAAATGCCAAGTGGACGGGAGGAGGGGAAAGCGACTTGTGATACAAGCCTCCTAAAGCAGCAGCTCCTGCAGTGTAAAGATTATGTGTTGTTTATCGAGAACATTAACTGCAACATATTGTCTACTTGTTATTTAACACATTTGTAAAAAGTGTGTTATTAACTTCTTACACCCACTGGCTTCTCTTTACTTTTCCTCTTCTCTCTCTGTCCTTTTTAATAATTAATCATTTTCTGTGGTATTTGCACTCTGTTTTTCCTTTTCTCTCTTTCCTTCAGCTACCATTGATCTCTCTCTTTCCTTTATTAGGGATTGTTTTTGATGTTCATTCTACCTTTCCCACTTCTTCCCCCTGCTCCTCCCCCATCTCATTCTCTCTGTGAAGTCTTCTTTTCTAAGCATGCATTTAAAAAAAAAAATCAAGAAGATTTAAAATTATTTAATTTTTTTTAACTATTCATTCAAATCAGATTGAGGCTTTGTAAAACCAATTAGCACTCTGTGTTAACACATTACATTAAAACTTATAATGAACTAGCCTATTTGAATTTTCCAAAACAGCTATATATGGGCAAAAGAAAAAAAATATCAAAAATGAAGGCTCTGATCTTGTAAACACGTAAGCAGGTACATAACTCTGCTCACAGGAATACTGCCACTAACTTCAATGGGATTACTCATTTGCTACAAGCTAAGTGTTTGCAGCAGTGGGGGCTAAAATTGTATTTTATTAAAAACTTCTCTCAGTAGCACAAATTCTTTGTCATTTCAAAACAAAACTGCTTCAGTGTTATAGAAAATTATTTCAATACATTAAACAAAGTTATTGCAAACTTTATTTAAAAAACAAAAACACAAAAAATCACTCAAACCAAAGTTTTCAGAAGCAGGAACCGAAAAGTTAGGCTCCCAAGCCACACAGTATGGATGTTAATGAAATCCTGGACTTGTTTTTTTCATTTTAAGTGTGAAACTTCTTAGCAGACTAAAACCTCTAATAATCTGAAATTCTACTAACGAGCAGGAAACTAATTAAACAAACAAGTAGAAAATAGCCACTTTAGCCATGGAAGAATATAAAATAGGGAGAGAAAGAATTAGCAACATATAAATAAAAAAAATCTGATTTGAATTATAAATATTACTTGATATTTTAAAATAATTTTTTTATCCACTCTGTCTTGTTTCCTCCACTTTCCTTTCCTTCCACTCTCTCATTCACACCCACAAACTCACCCTACCTACTTATACCCACCCCTTCATACACTTTTCAAGCCCTAACAGCCAGCAAAGTAAACAAACAGCACCAAAGATATGGAGCCACAGAGACAATGCTTTGTTAAGAACCAAAGGCCCTTCCACCCCCTTTGAACAATTTGCTAGGAAAGAGTGGAGTAAACTCGGACCGGATCACAACTACTTGCACATTAGTATTTTTCCCCAGTGGCTGCATCAGAATTTAAGTGCTCCAGAATTTAAGATTTTTTAAATCTCTAATCAGTCTCTAATCTTTAAGAATTCAAAAGTAGTTACGATGAGTTTAATTTTATACTTCTATCACATGTGGGCAGAGCCTGGGAAAATTACCATTTATTTTCCCCTCCAGACTCGTTTTAGGATGAAGAGGAAGGTTCTGGATTCCTAACAGGGTGCTGTCCACAGACTCTACACCCAGGGCCTCCATCTTTTGTAACCATCAGCTATCAACCGCCTAAAACGTGTATTCCCCAAACACACTGGATGGAGGCACTCTCTCTTTGCACTGCACCCTGATTCTCCTAACTGCTGTAATAATAGCAGTTGTCTGCACTGATCAACCCTTTCCCAGCCTCCATTTGGGGTCCTCCTCCCTAGTGTATACCTCCAGTGCCTAGCTCTGTGCTGCCACCTAGGAAAGGTCATAAGCAACAAAGTGAAATTGACCAGATTCTTGGTCAACTTCACTGTTGCTTACAGGATTCCCTATTACTCTGCTGCAGATTGGGAAGGCTTTAAGTAGCCTGCAGGCTTGTTTACACACAAAAGCTGTACCATTTTACCTATTCCAAAATACAAGGTACAATCCCTAACATCCATTAGCTCTTCAATCATTACTGTTTCATTGAAGATCTCAAATTGTTTCTGGCTGTAAGGTAATAAATTAAACACAAGGCGTATCCAGTTACAGTATGCTCTTCCTTGGCATTCAGCACAAGGATGTCATTGCTCACGCTTGGGACTATATGGCAAAATTACCATGGAAAGCAACTGAAAGGAACCAGGGTTGAATTTTCCAAAGCAACTAAATCTGTGTCTACACAGAAAAGCTGTACAGCTTTCACTATATTGAGAGAGAGAAAACTGTACAATCCCACAAGTGTGTCAGTGTTACATTGGTATGGCTTATACCCATACAGGAAGGTGAAGAAACCATACTTGTACAAAGTACATTTATAATTGTGTCCATACTAGGGATCGTATTGATATAACTATTTCACTTTAAAAAAAAAAAACATCCCTAACAAAAATAGTTATACCAGTACAAAAACTGCATATAAACCAGATGCAATATCTTTCCTTTTGCCTATCTGTTTACAGACTTAGAAAGATACTTTGTTCATGGCTGGAAATTTATCTTCTAGCATAAATGACTACATACTTTTCCTTTTAAACAAAAGTTTTGAGACTGCAAAAGTTGATGACTCAACTTCACATTCACCATAGTTAAGTGGATTTTTCAAGCCCCTTCTCCACCCCACAGTAGGAAATATCAGTTTTATATTTTGACGTGGCTACACCAAAAACTCCCTACGTCCCTACATTCTACTCCCTGAAACAATCAAGACAATCAACAATAGGAATGACTTCAGGATTCAGAACCAATTTGTACAATATTTTACGCATTTTAAGAGGACAGAATTCCTACTGTTTTAAAATTAGTAATAAATAATATTCCACAACCATTTCTGGGAGACTGGATAAAGGCAAAACAAAACAAAACCCCAAAAAACCCACCAACACTTTCAAAATATTTAAAAAACAACCACTTTCCACTGACATTTTGCTTAATAAAAAAAAACTCTCCCCCTCCACTTCTAGTGAAAACCTACTCACGCTCCAAAATTAGAATTGCAGCAGTTAAAATCCCAACTTTTTATTTGCACAACACAATAAAAGAGTGCTGGTTTTACTGTGATCATGGTCTTCACTATATAGCTCATAAGACCACCCTTAAAACTCTGCCAGACTGCTGCAGTTTTTGCAAGGTGGCAGCAAATTACAATTGATAATCACATTCCCATTTTAACACCTCTTTTAGTATTTTGAAGAGGACAAGATGATTAAGTTTACTAACTAGGTAAATCAGGAAGCTTTAAAACACAGAACATCTTACCAATTTCCCGATTAAGAATCTTTTCTTCTCTGTTGCCTACTGGTTCAATGACTTTTAAAAAAGGCTGAAAGAGCCGCAGGTCGCAAAGTCTCCGTGTTTCATCAAAAAATTCTTCTCTTTCTGCTTCTTGTGTAACACTTACGAAAATGTAAGAAGATTCATCTTGAAGGAGCTGATAAAGAGGGTATTTTCTTGCTTCTTTGAAGAGTTCATGCTTGATAGTCAATAGTGTGGCCTCACGGAGGCATTCTAGAGTCACTATCATTCCATTAGGTAGAAGACACTCTACAAGGATCCTTGGTGGCATCAAATGGATGCCCCATAGTTCACCAGATGATGGTCTTGGAGGCATTTTCTTAATCTTTTGGTAAACTTACAACAGAAACAGGTTTAAGCACAGATTCCTACAGGAGAGACCTAAATAAATGTAAAACATTAAAACATATTAGAATGAAAAAATATAAACCTCACAAATTAGAATTGAGAGCAGCTTTATTTAGAGACTCTTCTATAACCCCAACTGACACAGTATCTGAGCACTTATGACATTAAATAGGGGCAGGACATACAAATTATTGCATTTTACCAAGGAGGGTGTAGGGGAGACAACCCAAAGTCTGATGTCAAAGGAAGTTCTGGGGAAAAGCCACATTTTTAATACGAATTAAAACCCTCAAATGGTACAATTAATAGCAACACAGATGTTATTCATCCTTGTTGCGAACTTTTAAACAATATGCATTTAGTGATTTGCAAAAAAAATAAAATAAAGTGGATTAATTTTTTTCCATTAAAAATGATTTACATACTTATGTTTGAAACACATTTAAATAATTCTCTTCATTCCCCACTACATTACCGCCAATAATTAAAACATTAACCTATTTTTAACTTACATATGAACATCACAGATGACTATGCTTTACAGTTTCAATTTGTATTAAAAATAGTAACTTGGAAGGTATGCAATTGTGCTAAATAATCACTTTCAGGTCTACCCACTGAATCTCTACAGTACATTGCTACTAAAACATTTCCCATATTCTCATTAGTGTCCTGCCAACCCACATATGCATCTATCCATCTCCAATCACTGACAGACAAGGCTTTGAAGTTCTTCTACCTAACAGCTAAAAGCTAGGTTTTGTCCTCTGCTAGAGAAAGACCAATATGAAAGATAGGATCTTCAATGTCCACATGCAACACTCAATTAAGTCAATTGTCCCCATCCCAAATGTTCTGAAAGTAATGAGCTGGGATGCCTGTCAGGGTGCCCTCCCTCCATTCTGCTTGATGTCAGTCTTTGGCTAATATATGTCTGATAACTCCTCCACCACAAAATTTCCCATGGTTGCCAGAAGGGAGAAGATACATTCTCTTTCTACTCAGACCTCTTCCCTTCCAACCCAAAGCCTCCTGTCTTGCTATGAGGGTTGGTTAGGAAGTTTCTGCTTTCCTATATCTTTCTCAGCTTTCCAGCTGCTATAAGGAGCACATTTCCACTACTCTGCCCTCTTTTTTTATGTTGAATAGGTCAAGATCTACTTCAGCCACTGTTCAGTTTTCTCAAGGAGCAGCAGAATGAAAGTGACAATTCTTTTCAGTTTCACTGCAGTCCACAAAATTCTGAATAGCAGTCAGATTGTGATCAGCCTTCTCTGCTGCAGCTTTGGAAATTCTACAAATAGCAACATAGGCAACGGAACTCTCCATTACAGTTTTAGTAAAATGCTACATTGATTTATACTTTATTCGTGATTAGAAGGTTCTTTGTCACCATAAAGGCTAGGTTTTTTGTTTGTTTTTTTAAATGAAAGCTTAGATTCTGCAGAAGTTAAAGAAATGTCTCTCTCTATTTGACCCAGAGGAAGGCAATGTAGATTTGGATATTTTAAGTTCTACGTACATACACTCACACCTATTGACTGCTCAACTAGATCATAAATAAGAGTTTAATTTGAGATTTAAATGAAAACCATCTTCTGCATATGGTGTTAATTACAAAAGAGTAGGAGTGAAACTCTGAAATTATATAATCCTTTAATGGGAGTATTTCAAAGGTCTAAAGTAGGTAAGAATCCCCATTTTACACATGGGGAAATAAGGTGCACAAGGTTAAATAACTTGCCAAAGATATCAAAACTGGTGTTTGGTGGAGAGAGAGACTCAATGACTCAGTCAGTCCTTTACTGACTATATAGCATCTATTGCTTTATTGTTTACATTAGCATCCCCATTCTACCCATTATTAAAACAAAACTAAATGAGGCAAGGAAAATAACCCACCATTGTTTGTATTACTATGTTAACAAATCAATTTATTAACACAGAATTAGTATAAATCTATTTAAACAAGCCTGATCTTGCAATTTTCTATAAATCATATGCAGAAATCAAGTTTCCTCATATTTCTAGTTTATTTTCTATATATTTTATTTTTTACATACACATCATCACTGCATTTATTATATCCATGTCTCCCCCTCTCCCATTCTTCAATGACAAAAGTCATTTTATAGAATATATTTCAGTCTCTTATGACAAGAGATAATGATGAAGAAATTCTGATGTCCCAAAAGGATGGTGGAAAAATATATCATGAGGAAAGTGCCAAGCCAAAAAAAAAGTAGTTGTACTTATTAATATACAAGTATATTAGTATACAAGCCAATTGTTTTTGAAAGAGTTTGTCATGAAGAGATGACAGGCTGGCAATATTTTCCCCTATACTGTTTTTGTTCCGAGTCAACCAAGACAAGAACAAGACTCCAGTCTACACTACCAAAATTATGGTTGTCTAGCATACTTATAGTTAAATCATATTACAAAAAAAGTGTTGTGTGGTGTGGGTTTTTTTTTTTTAAATTTATATATTACCAGTATGGTCAGGAGAGAGATATAGGGGAACCATGTTACAAACCTAGATATCTACCAGTGTTAAAATTTGGGTGTCCTGTTCAGAACATGTTTTCTGTCCACATATGCAAAACAAGTGATAAACATGGCTGTGTCCAAATCATCCTAACCCCCATGTTTAAGCATGTTAATTTTTGTAGTGCAGACTGTGGCCTAGTTCTGTAACATTAGGCTGCTGAAAAGTGTAGGAATTTTTTAAAAACTATTTAATTTTAGATTACAATATCAAACAATTCATCAAGTCTTAGCAGACCCAAAATAATTTTTCAAAATAAAATTATGTTTATGAAGTACAAATCTTAAAATAGTCAATGTGTTTGTTTTCTAAAAGAGAGTGTGGGCTGCAAGTAGGCCAATGGGCAAGTCACCATTTTAGAACAATCACACTAAAACAGCAGCTTATTTTTCTTCTGACAGAGTAGGGGCTAGAAACCGTGCGCACATTAATCCTATGTGCACATTCACTCCACTTGTGCGTGTAAGGATACCATCGTGGTTTGTATTTGGAGAGTAAAAGAATTTCGGTTTACATTTTCGAAGTATAATTAGCAGATTGCGTTTTTGTCTTGTTTTGAGAAAACTGGAAGGCTGCCTGGAATAAAGGGAATCAATTCTGTTCTTAAAACAGCTCAAGGAATATTACTGTAACAAATTATTTTGGAATAGATATTACATAGACACAATTAGGGGCAGCAATGAGCACTTCCAAATCATGGTTAATCACCCCTCCAGACCACCAGAATTCTGAACCACCACAAGTAGCCAGCAAGACCAAACTCACAGGCCCCTCACTGATCAAACTACCAACTCTCTGGGCTGGTTACAGCATCTTCCTGAACCACCGTGTTATTGATTCTCCTTTCTCAACCCCACTAACCACCTGTTGCAATTATTGATAATGCACACCTATATTTTAGATTGTGCCCAAAATTATTAAAGTAGTTTGAGTATGCATGTAACATATTTAACTTTTATCTTCATTCCTCTACATATTGAGTAGTTAAAAAAAAAAAAAGCTTCGTAGACCACTTTCCTATTTGGTTTGGTACATGCATTTTTCCAGTACTAAGAGCTATGCTGTCCGAAGACACACAATATTTGTCTAAATCAGTCATCTGTATCATCCTCTTTCCGGTGAACGAGAAATGACCATAAAGAAGGCCCAAGATAAAGAGTGAAGCGTTCTAGCTTTTGCTGTCACACAGTAGAACCTCAGAGTTACAAACTGACTGGTCAACCACATACCTCATTTGGAACTGGAAGCACGTAATCGGGCAGCAGCAGAGACAAAAAAGCATATACAATACAGTATTGTGTTAAATGTAAACTACTAAAAAAGTAAAAAGAGAAAGTTTAAAAAAAGATTTGACAAGGTAAGGAAGCTTTCTGTGCTTGTTTCATTTAAATTAAGATGGTTAAAAGCATTTTTCTTCTGCATAGTAAAGTTTCAAAACTGTATTAAGTCACTGTTCAGTTGTAAACTTTTGAAAGAAAAATCATAGCGTTTTGTTCAGCGTTATGAAAACCTCCATTCCCGAGGCTTTCATAACTCTAAGGTTCTACTGTACAAGACTAACCCTGTTCTGGATAGATAAGGTAATCTCATTTTCTCATGCCATTGCAATGAGGGCAGAATTGAGGTAGTTTGGCTACCTTAACTGAATTTCCATGCAATAGAACGTTTCATTATAAGCAGCGCTGGATTAAATTTTTCAGTTGAAACTTTTTTTTGTGGAGAATTTGCAGATTTGGCAACACCAAAACATTTTGTTAATTCCTGTCAATTTTGCTGAATTGTTTTTATTGGGGGAGGGGGGGAAGGGGAGAGACCTAACCTCCCACCCGCCTAAACATTTCATTTAGATATTTGATTTTTTTTATTCTGAACAACCTTTCATTTAGAAATGTACTTCAGTCTTCTTATAAACAGTAAACATTAAAAAATGCTCAACATCTAAAATGAAACATTTCATCAGACCAGAAATTTTTTTTTTTTAACTTTTCAGAATTGTCAGCCAATAGAAAAATCAGTTATTTGCCTGGCTTTAGTCAAATTGCTGTGTACAATTAGCCAAGACTACTGGGCACACTTTTGTCATGAACATTCATCTGAGGCCTTTACAAAGTTTAATGTTATTTCTTCCTCAACCACTTCTTTCCTGAAAGTGAGAATTCCTGTAGCAACCCACTCGAACGGTCATCATCCAGGAGAAGTGATCATCTGATCAGAAGAAGCTATAACAACTTTCTGAAACTTGCAGGAATCTCTGCCAAAACATAAAATGCAGATAATATAACTGCTACCTGATTGCCATAGAACATTTAAACAAGCAATGGGGAAAAAGATCAATAGTGGAGCTAGACAAATGTTGTCCAACTAAACATTGTTTCATCAGAAAATACTGATTTGAAGAAAGATGTTTTGGTGAACCTATTACAGATTTGACCTAACTTTTGCCAATGGAAACATGCCAAGAGGCCTGTGTTCCAGGATCCATAGCACCATGGTACAGAACCTGCTGGGGCTCTTACTGCTAGGCTCTCCACTACGCTGCAGTGCTACCATCCTCCCTGCCACAGAGCAGGGTGCCTAAAACTCAGAGCCCAGGCTCCTGCTGGGGCTCTGGAGCAGCCACGCCACTTAAGGACTTCTAGGCAGAAGCCTGAAAGACCCAGGTGCCCTGGCTCCAGCCGTAGTTTGGCTCTCAGATCTGCAGCAGGGACCCTAGAAGTCCTGAGAACTCCAGCTCAAACCAGGGCTCTCAGTTATGGAGTTGAGAATCTGAATCCTTGGACCAGTTCCCAGGGGTTTGCAGCTCTGGGGCAGCTGCACCAGAGACTACTATCTATTAATCCGTATTTTGACTGTGCCACTAAAAGCAAATGATTCTAAAGAATGGATACAGCCTTAATCCCAAAGATAAACATGCTCTTTCATGAATCTGCCTGAGGGAGGAGCATGCTTGTTCTCAATGGCGTATTTCCTTTTGCAGATGCAGCAGATCCACAGATGCAACCCACCCTACATCAAGATTACTAATGAAAATTCTCTTGTCTGCATGATCTGTAGTATAAAGTTGTAGTGTTGGTAATCAAGGAATATAATTACTGTTAGCAGTTATATTAACTGGAATTTTTCCAACTCTGGATGTTATCAGAGTAGCGGATGCTTTATTGGCAGGAGCTAAACTTGCATCTAGAATCAATATATTAGTGTCTCCCCAAAAGCAGTATGAAGACCCAGTGACCAGCTTTGGGGGAGGGAGAGGGGAGAACTGCATCCTCCCGCTCAGCCTTCCTTTATCCTGAGGGTCGCTTGTCATCAGTGCAAAAAAAGCTCCACTCCTGTGCAGGCTTTGCAACGGTGAAGTCCTGCAATGTTCACTATTATTCACTGACTAGCATACTACCTTGTAGGCACAAAAGTTCAGCTAACATCCTTCCTTTAGGATTTTCTCTCTTGCAAAAGCAAGCAAGCAGTAGGAACTAACCAGGAAAGACAAAGCAGCTCCATACATTAACTGTTGATGTATTGAACAACTAATTTAAACAAACAGTATTTTAATGTATACACCTTAATAATTATAAATCAAACTGAATAAATCTGCAACATCATTGAAAAGTAAAGTTTCCTAATCCTCTGCAATTCAGTGCATAAACTGTAATCACTCATTTCACTACCATTAGCTTACCCTTACAACTGAATGAGCCATTCAATAAACATGATACATTTTATTTCCAAATATTCAAAGTCAGTTAGCTTCTCTTATTGCAAGAAAAATCTCATTAAATTGCTTTGACAGACAGGATATAACAGTTTCCTGTAACAATTATTCTGTTTTATATGCATTCCACTATGACTTTTGTACA
Source organism: Lepidochelys olivacea (assembly GCF_965140295.1). Classification (NCBI taxonomy): domain Eukaryota; kingdom Metazoa; phylum Chordata; order Testudines; family Cheloniidae; genus Lepidochelys; species Lepidochelys olivacea. Next base: position 11,870,529 of record NC_140419.1, read on the forward strand.
GATTTGATTAGTTTTCCCAGTTAGAAATTCACTCCACAATCCACACTAAAAACCTCCTAGATTCATAACTGACTGACCCCTCACGCCCCACATGAAACAAACTCCAAAAACGTTTACACTGTTCAGGTTTAGACCACCATATTGACTTTATTTCTCATTATCCCAATCTCAACACCAACTGAATTTTTCCAACGTAAGACTGTTATGACTTCAATCGATTCCCCAAAAGCAAAATTCTGGGAGGAACAGGAGTCACTTTCCCAGGGGAAAAACATTAATCTCTCTCTCTCTTCAGAATGTAAAACTTTTATCCACTGGTGCCAATATGTCAGCCTAGAAATTTCAGACTCCATGGACTAGAGAACAAATGTTTTTTTCCCTCTTAAGGCACATCAGTCACTCCAAAACCCAGCACAAGGAGAGTTGGCAGGGTTGTCAGTGGGTTTGCTTTTTCTGCTGTCCAAATCTGCTGCGTAGTGACAGTAAAACTGCCTTCAGTCTAGATATTTTCAGTGATACTCCTTTGTTCTTCTGGCCTGCCTTCAGGCATTTTTCTAGAGTACAGATACAGACCAAGCATCTAATACAAAGACTTGAAATTGTCCTCTGCTATAACATTGCTGATAAAATTATTTTTTGTTGCACTGTATGTAGAGCTTCCTCGTGTCTTTGTATTTTTCTATCTTATTTCATCCATTTAACAAATTATGCAAATACAGTTTTCACACGAATTCTTGTATGGCTGCAAACAGCATAGTAAAAGGAAAGGATTAGGAGGAATATAGCCCTTTTTGAAACCTTGTATCGCTAAGGTTTTTGTTTGTTTTACAAAATGCCCCCTTGTCTACACTACAAAATGTACCCATTGCTGACAATTGCTGTAGTTGAACCAATATGTTTAAATAAGTTTCTGAAACAGCGATCTCAGCACTCGTTTAGCCGCACCCACTACCAGTGATGGGTAAATTTTGTAATTTAGACACAGCTTTAGAGAGCTCTTTCTCTAGGATGAAATCTTAAGTGAATATTATAACGATTATCACTGCACTGGCATCAGCACTGGCATCAGACCCAGTGTAAGATACTGTCCAAAATTAAATATCTGCATTTAAACCCATTTTGTGATTAGGATATGATAGAACCATGTTCTAAAATTCATATTATAAATTCTAACACAGCATTTTTGTAAAGCTTTTTCTTCAGAGGGGCCTGGCCACAAAAATAGCCCTGTAGCAGGGCTTAACTGTTTTTGCCACTGTGTAGTCTTGTTTTGTTTTTATTTAAACACTGCTCAGAGCAGAACTAAACACAAACCCCCAAGCCTTCCAATATTGATACCAGTGGTAGAGCTGCAACAATGGACAATTACAAGTCCCTTTTTTGCCAATCCATATGCAGCCTGGCTGTCAAAGCACAATACAAGTCAGATAAGCTGAAGACATGCTTAAATAGAGTCAACACTGTTCCTCAATTCTGCTTGAAGACCAGTGTACCCAGAGCCTAAAACTGTGAAAAAAGGTAAAAAACAGACAGTAAGGTATGGAAGTCTGTGGCTCTAGGGCAGTGTGGCCTTCTCAAGTGTTTTGGGGTGGTGGTTGTTGTTGTTTTAAAGGCGCTTAAATTTTTGTCACTACGTACTCAGTGTTTCAAGGACAGAAGGAGGATCCTGGGAAAGAGAGGCACTTGGAATTTTAAATGACCTCCACCACCACCTCTGTAACCATGCTTTTCCTTAAAGGACCCTAAGGAGTAAGAACATGGAGAAGGTGGGAATGCCTGTTCTTTTTTCCTTGGACATTTTCTTCTAGTTTACAATTTTGATCTCCTTTCCACCATGCTGTGTGCATGCATAATACAAGGGGAGAGAATTCCACAGTGATGCAGTGTTTTTCAACTAGTAGCCTCTTCAGAGGAGATAAAAAAACCCAACATATTCTGTTTTTAATCAGTGACACACTGTTAAACACTAAAATTGCATTTTGACGCCTCGGAAGGCCAGTGTGCCTTCCTTCCTTGAACTTCCATACATCTGCTAAATCCTATTATTCCAATCAGGAATTCTGGCCTCTATATGGAAAAAGTTTCCCACTCACAGTTCAAGAGCCCTGCTCCATAGTGGCTCTACATTGGCTGAAGGTGTTCTGCTACATCTACAAGCATGTTGTGAAGTGGGGTGAGCAAACACTGGAGTTTTTTCAAGCTGTTAAGGCAAGCCTGCCGTGCTGAAGAAACGCAGGGGAAACAATAGCAACCACCTTTGCACATGTAAAAATAAAATGGTTAGGTTTCCTGCCTGCTTATGGGTCTCAGAGTTTTTACACTAAGTGAATTTTATATTGGTGACGTGAACATTTAATAAGAGAGCACAGAAGAGAACTCAGTGATAAAGCAGAGAGCTTTAATTTCATTTTTGTATACAGAAAAAAAGGAATCTTCTGCCCTTTTTGAAAGAGTAAGGCAGTGTGATGGGAATGAGGGTTTATTTTTGAGTTTCTTTTGTATAAAACTAATTGGATTGGTAGCCAAAAATGTAACTAAAATATAAACTCCGGCTATGATTAAGTTGTTTGCTTATATTTTTCGTTCTAAATTTCTTTCCAATTCTCTACTCTTCCTGAGATTTTGGAACCCAGACAGTAAACAGAATCTTTCAAAACAGGAAATGCTGGCACACATACACAGTGGCAAGAAAAAAACAGTAGAAAGAAAGTTCAGATATAGGTGTTGTGGATTTTATTCCATTCTGCACCTTTACGCAGTATCTATAAACAGGAGTACTCCAAAATTAAGTTAGGGGAAAAACACTAACCCAGGAATTTTTTTCCCATGTGTATGCACTGGGAGGGTACGCATGAATTGTGGTTAGCTTTGTGGTCAGTATCCAGGTTAACTTAGCCTGGGTGTGAGTAGCTATGCTGCAAAGTCAAATTCCTGTGTCCTCGGGACATTTGGGGGTGCAGCCCTCGATTCCTTGTGCTGCAACGGAATGGGAGTGCTGGCTGACCTTTCTACTCAGCAGAGTGTTAGTAGCTACTGCCACTTTTACCTACTCACTACAGCTGGGTTCCCTGTCATGGGGAGTTCAGAGACAGAAGCTCTCAGCAGGCCCCTGCTCTTGAGACTCACAGAATTAGAAGAGACTTCAAGAAGTCATCTAGTCCAGTCCCCTGCACTCAAGGTTGGACTAAGTATGATCTAGACCATCCCTGACAGGCGTTTGTCTAACCTGCTCTTAAAAACTCTAATGATGTTGTGTAATCTCCCTCCCTAGGCAATTTATTCCAGTGCTTAACTGCCAATTAGGAAGTTTTTCCTAATGTCCAACCTTGCTGCAATGGCCTTCTTGTCCTATCCTCAGAGGTTAAGGAAAACAATTTTTCTCCCTCCTCCTCTTAACAACCTTTTATGTACTTGAAAACTGTTATGTCGCCTCTCAGTCTTCTCTTCTCCAGATTAAACAAACACAATTTTTTCAATCTTCCCTCATAGGTCATGTTTCTAGACCTTTAATCATTTTTGTTGCTCTTCTCCGGACTTTCTCCAATTTGTCCACAACTTTCCTGAAATTGTGGCACTCAGAACTGGACATAATATTCAGTTAAGGCCTAATCAGCACAGAGTAGAGTGGAAGAACTACTTCTCCTGCTAATACATCCTAGAACGAGGTTTGCTTTTTTTGCAACAGTGCTACACTGTTCACTCATAGTTAGCTAGTAATCCACTCTAACCCCCGATCCCTTTCCACAGTACTCCTTCCTAGGCAGTTATTTCCCATTTTGTATGCGTGCAACTGATTGTTCCTTCCTAAGTGAAGTACTTTGTGTTTGTCATTATTGAATTTCATCCTGTTTACTTCAGATCATTTCTCCAGTTTATCCAGATCATTTTAAATTTTAATCCTATCCCCTCCGTTTGGTATTGTGCACAAACTTTATAAGTGTATTATTTATGCCATTATCTAAATCATTGATGAAGATACCGAACAGAGGATTGGTAGCTGCATACCCAGTCTAAAGCCCTCACAACCTGAGCTTGGTGACTTCTCATGAAATGGCTGCCCCAGGCACTGACAGAACTAAAATCCAGTCCCCAACCTTAATTGCAATAGTAGAAGATGGATGAAAAGCTATGAGAAGGGGAAGGGGTAATAAAAGTAGCAAAGCTAAACTAGCAGTGTTGGGGCTTTCCCCACATACTGACCTCCCACTGGTGCACAACCCTCACAAGTCTTCACTGGGAGGTACTGTAATCACTGAATAAAGAGCAATCTGTCTCCTGATTATTTTTATTAATGGTAGTATTACTGTAGCATGTCAGAGACCCTGCCATGGAGCAAAACCCCATTGTGCTAGGTTCTGTACAAATACAGAACAAGAAGGTCCCTGATCCAAAAAGCTCGCAATCTAAGTATAAAACAAAAGACAACAGATGGTTACAAACATGGGAGTACAAGACAGACAGACAGACACTGGTCAACGTTATAGGCAGTGATATCAGCACAATGGCGAAAAACAGTTGTCAAGTTTTTTTTCTGTCAGCATCACAGAAAAGAGGAGAGTTTAAAGAAGGGATTCGAAGAATGATAAGGTAGCTCTAAGATTGTTTATGAGGAGCTCTTCCAAAGTATGAGAGGCAGCACAGGAGGAAAGCATAAGTGCTTGTTTGAAAAACTTAACAAGTGGATGATGAAGGCTGGCAACATGAGCTGACAGTGAATTTGAGAGGATCGGTAGGGTGGGGATAGACTGTAAAGGCCTTGGAAATGAAGATAAGCAGCTTATATTTGATGCAATAGAGAAGGCGGTGGCTATGGAGGGATGCAATGAGAGTGGAGAGGAGGGATAGCTCAGTGGTTTGAGCATTGGCCTGCTAAACCCAGGGTTGCGAATTCAATCCTTGAGGGGGCCATTTAGGGATCTGGGCCAAAAATTGGGGATTGGACTAGATGACCTCTTGAGGTCCCTTCCAACCCTGATATTCTAGGAGTCTATGAGTGGTATCACGGTCAAATCAATGGGCTCAGAAAATCATCTTTACAGCAGCACATGAATGGACGTGAGCAGGGCAAGGCTGCACATGTCAAGGCCAGAGAAAAGGATATTGCAGTAATAGAGACACGAGATCAGAGCCTGGACAAGAGTTTTAGTTGTGTGGATGAATAGCAAAGGCTGTCTTAGATACTATGCAAAAAGATTAAGAAATATAAGACATAGCCTGAATGCAAGAACTAACAAATAAAGTGCAGACATTTGTGCATATGTTGCATCTCCAACTACTTGTAACTGGAGAAAGAGAAAGGGTGGGACTTCTTGTACCCTCTCACAACAAGGGTGCTCTGCAATAAGTGAAGGGCCATAGAAACTGAAGCACCAAGCAGTTATTTCCTCTTATGTGCTTTCAGTTTCTTCATGGTACTGTAGGTTCTGCTGAGGGACTGTCCTTTGCTATAACCGGAAACAAAAGATGACAAGAATTAACCAGCATTTTCAGAAGTGCTCTCAAGCAGTTCTAGCAAGTTACAAAACATGTTCTGCACTCAAAGGGTCAAATAGTTCCTGTAGTGTGAGGGGATCTCCAGGCCCTCAAGGAATTCATATTCTGAAGTAATCAGCCTTCCTGTGACTAGGTCATCAGAACAGTGGCAGGGAGTTTTGAGTAGCAGTCCCCAAAAGGGAAGAGACAGGCAAGCAGTGAGCTAAACTAAACAGAATCCTAAAGGGGGAGAAGATTTCAGACAGTATTCTTTTTATAAATTAAAGGCACAACATGATCCAATGGCTAGAAGTTGAAGCTAGGTAATTTTTCACCTTATCTGTAGCCTAAGTGTAATTAACCATTGCAATAATTTACCAACAGCTGTGGTGGATTCTCTATCACTTAAAATCAAAACTGGTTGTCTTGCTAAAAAATATGCTCTAGTTTAACCAGAAGATATGGACTTGATATACAGATTACTGGGTGAAATTCTATTGCTTGTGCTACACAAGAGGTCAAACGAGATGAAAAATTCTTGAGTAAGCTGAGCCACTCTGATTCTTTCCAGGTGAACTGGCTGTCCTGGGAACATAGGAGGAATTGTGGGAAGGCATTGGAGGACTACCAGTAGTCAAGTCACTGCAAAGTAGAGAAGTTACCATTCTAAATGGAAGCCTCACTTGGGCGTTAGCTTACAGCCCCAGATAAGCCAGCTAGCCCTGGATGAAAAAACTACTAAACTCAGACGAGAGAGTTGTATGTGTACCGCTAAAAGGTGTGCAATAGCTGCTGTTTGTCAGCAGGAGAGAGCTCTCCTGCCAACAAAGAACTTCCACCCCCAATGAGCGGCGGTAGGAGAGCTCTCCTGCCGACAACGTGCTGTTCACACTGGTGCTTTTCCTTGACAAAACTTTTGTCTTTCGTGTGTGTGTGTGTGTGTGTGTGTGTGTTTAATACCTCTGAACTTGTCATTCAGTTGCCAGTGTAGACAAAGCCTCAGAGAGGGTTAAGGCGCAACACCTGCATAAGAGCCTATATTAACTCTGCATGGATGATAAATCCTGAGAAATCTTCCCTCTCACTACATAACCAAACCTAAAAAGCTAACCAATATCTGAGACTTCTTGAATTGGACTTTATCTACCTCCCTGCCCTACACTTCATAAAATTAAGTTTGAGACAAACATTAAATAGGATAAACGTATTTTCCCCATAGGAAGAGTGCTCCCCAAGGTTCTGGATCCATTATAAGGGGATGTTGTCTTCTAAATTGACATATGCAAATTGTTTAAAATATTTGGGGGTGGAGAGGGACATTTATTTACAACCATGTATAAAAACAAGAACCTTGACAGAACAGTACTGGAAGGTGCAGTTAATATTCTGCCCTTTAGTCCAATTATAGCTAATAACCTTCCATACACCCCTCCAACACTGCTTTCCGGAAGCATCAAACACCATTCGTAAAAGTTGACGACTAGCTGGCTACCCCTAATAGAGTTCAGTGGGTCCACAAATGTTATTTACTGGCATAAGACTGGAGGTATGATCCCATGCAACTCCACACAACCTTGTTTGCGCATGTGCATTCCTGGGCATCGTAGTGCCTCAGTAATAGATGCTGAAGCACTCATTTTTAGAAGCTTTCAACATAGCCAATAGCGTGCTGACAGATGTTTAGCAGTTTGGACATCAATCACACTATATGCTACTTTCAATGTCGATGCTTCTATAGATGAGCCATGTACCCTAATTTATACCAATACTTTGAAAGAAGAGTGCTCTTGAGAGTGAAGCAGCAGAGGTTATCTATCATAGATGGCACATACAGCTACCTATTTAACCAGCAGGATCTAAATGTTGAGACTCCCCTATATACAAACAAGACCTATGACCAGATGAAGTTCAGAGTTTTGAACCAATTTTACTTTACATTTGTGAAATGGGACAGTAAATGAACAAGACTACTTTTCTTTGTGAAGAGCTTGGCCCATTATTACAGTAATTGCCTACGCGTATGTGAACTGCAATCACTATGGACAAGCGCTACTGCTTTGTGGACACTGGCTAAAAATAGAGCATTACTCATTGGAACATGTGGTTGGTGTGGTTAAATCAACAGCTGGCACTTAAAAAAATCTGATTAGAAGAGGTCATTGGTATTAGGGTCCCAGAGATAATGGAAGGAGCATGAATGGGGATTTAACAACTGTGGTCAAGCTACAGACCTAACATGTCCACCTTGTGATGCTGCTATTCTGCAATACAGACAGTATTGATCACCCAAAGCCAGTTTCCTGGTGTCAAAGGCTGTTAGCTGGGCAGAAGTCATGACAGTAGTCAGATTTGCATACAAAGGGCAGAATGTCAGAGTCATCCCCATATGCCAAAATAATTGAATTGTACTTCTGCTCTGTCAAAGCAGATGATCAGCAGGGGCCCTGCATAATAGAACTACTTTTCCTTCACACACAAGCACTGAGAAACAAGCTGTGCTTTAGCTATTACCTCAAAACGAGTCAGAAGATGGTAGAATGTGCCATTGAAAGGGAAAATTGGAGATGGCACTTGCACAAGAGTGCTGATTAATATGAAGGCCTCTGAAGTCTGTAGCAAGTAGGACTTAAATTCCATTCCTCTGTCACAGACTGCCTTAGCGTTCTTCAGTATCATAAGTTTTGTTGTTGTTTTTTTTTAAACCTAACTAATAAGTCACTGAAAAGTATTTTATATGTTGTTCTGTTTAATGCTGCCCACACCTGTAAAATGCAGTTGTGACTGCAGTTGTGCTCTGGGGGGTGGGGTGGGGGGACAGCCCTGGACTGCCGCTGCTCATGGGGTGGAAGGCAGCCTGGGACTGCTGATGTGGGGTGGGGCACAGTGATGCTGTTGATCTTAGGGCTGCCCGAGCTGCTCCGGCAGCCCTGGGGTCAGTTACACCTGCAAGCTGCAGAAGTCGCGGAGGTCCCAGAAAAATCACGGAATCCACGCCTTCCATGACCTCTGTGACAGACTCACAGCCTTAATGATTACCTATTCTTTTCATTCCCTCTAGGGCACCTGGCATTTGTCACTGTCAGAAGACAGGATACTAGGCAAAATGGACCTTTGGTCTGACCCCGTGTGGCCATTCTTATGATAACATGTAACTATCAGTGTAGGAGTTTTCAGCAAAAGCTACACATCTGGGCAGCTAGCTAAAGAAGGGTCGTAATGTTTTCTGCCTTAGGAGTTGGGGCTTTTAGCATGTAAGCAGGACAGGTACATCATCTTTCCACACCTTAAAGAGGGGAAACTTAATATGGGATAGGAGCTTAAAATCATAATGCTCCACTGTATCCAACAAAAGTTCAGATTAGTACAGGTAGCATTCAAATTTCAAGTGGCAGTAGGCTTCCTAGTGAAAAGAAATTGGGAGCCAGGGAAAGGGTGACTGTCATTTAGAGCTACATACCAACTTTACACTGGTTTAGGTGAATGTAAGCTTCCATGTCTGGAAGGCATGATTCACAATCATAATGGATAAAATTCTTAGGCAGTGCTACATAATCTAGTAGCATGTTCCACAGAAGAATAATTAGGGCTCTATTATTAAAGATGCTGCCCCCATAAATTTGTCTTTTCACAGAAAATATGGGCACTACAAAAAATTAATCATCAAGAATGCCTTTCAGTAGGAAACCATTGCTATTAAGGGACTTTTACAAGTCTTCAACCAGAAGGAAGCTTCAATGTAGGACATCCTTTGCCAGCAGTTTGTTACAAAAATCTTTAAAAAAAAAAAATAGAAGACTAAAGGTAATATAAGAAACCACTGACAATTCCCAACTGGGTGAAATTTAACACACAGAGTGCCTAAGAAAACTATGATAATCTAATTCTACTAGTTCTGTGGACTTAAGTGAGTTGGAATATTGCTTATGGAAGATTCCCACTGTGACCAAGTCTCACCGAGAGCTGTTTAAAAAAACCCCACATGCACATACTCGAACAGCAAGGAAGGGAGGAAAGATTAAGATTGTGTAATGGAGGAGATCCACACTAACAACTTTCAGTTGTACTTTAGTAATACATGAGATAAGAGTATAAGAAGGGCATGCAAAGTACATGTGGTGAAAGATGAGCTGAATCAGTTGTGCCAAATCATTTGACAATACATTCAAGCAGGTATCTGCTGGTAAGGCATTCCTATCTAACAGTAGCTTCTTTAGATAGCAGCAGTGAAACACTCCAGAGTTAGGAATAGTTTGCATAGCTCATTCATGAGGAAAACGAGAATCTCATTTTCCACTAGTTCTCATTTTCATCCTTCCTTGTCTCCTGCTGGAAGTTATGCTGTCTCTCTTTGTAGGTCAACGTGCTCCAAGGTCGACCTCTAGCTTTACCTGAACAAAGGCTTGATGAGAGAGGATAGCTACACCAGTACTTTATTCTAACAACATTTTTGTTTTTCTCTTAAACATGGATTGAAATGGTGGATAATTTTACTACATTAGGACTGAGTAGCTGCATCACAGAGAGGCATAGATCAGCATTCAAGTTGCACTCCCCGTCAATATCTGGCCTGGGGAACTAATGATCCAGCCAGCGGACCAAATTCAGTGATGAATCCTGGTCACGTGACACCTGAGGCACATTGCACATAGGCTAAGAAGAAGCTGCATCACAAGACAAACTAAACTTCTATGCAAGCTATGACTTTTCATTTAGAGTTGTTGTTTTGTTTTTTGAAACACTGAAGTGGAACTATTTTAAGAAAGCCAAATCTATTCTCTTAAAAACAAATTTCCCTAGGAGCTTAGTTTTAGGCATTTGCGAACATGTATCACTAGGTTCTTTGACCAGTACAAATATGCGTAACACCTCAATTCTAAATATTACTTTTATACCAATATGTACTCAAACATTACACACTAATCTTTGTAACTATGCCATTACAAGTGGCATCAGAGCTCTAGCAGATATTTTACTTGAACATATGCCCCCTCTGAGCTCCAGAATTAATTTATGAGGAAGCCAAAGGCCTATCCAATAGCTGTGATTATTTGATTGATACTCTCATTCAGTGGAAAAGGTTGGTATGTTCTCTTGGTACAAATAGAATGGAAGAGCATTTCCTATTTGGTGGCAAAACTGGAAGAGATTTTATTAAGGTGACAGCAAGTGACTGCAAAAAGATGAAATACAAGAGAGATCAACCATTTTAAGAATTTGTTTTTGACTACCCTATTAATGGGAACTTCCTCAATACACTGATTAGTTTTATTAGTGCCTGGGCCATGCATAGATGTCAGTGAAACCTATTACTCAGTTTAAGTATTTTTTTTTAGTATCTCATTTAAAAGCTTGACAGATTCAGAGAGAAACTTCCAACCTTGCTAGCAACCATTCACGCTTTCATGAGGACTACAGTTGTGGCACCTGGCTTTGAGGTTCCCAACCAAACTGACAATTTGCTTATAGAAACAGTTTGTAGATCAGATATAGGGTTGTGTGTTTTGCATTATAACAATTTAATGATCAGGCAAAGCAGATTTTAAAATCATATTTTCATCCTCCCCTGACTATTTCAGCATCAGGGAATTTCCACATTCAGCAACAGTGGCACAAATAGAAATCGGTTATAAAAAAGTTTGTGGTCAAGAGTGGGGTTAGTGCTTTGCAAACTTAACATTATTTAATGACAACCAAAAATCACAAATACACTAACAACTGTATAGGCTTTAAGTTAAATGCTGATTTACCTCACCATAAAAGCCTATGTAATAATTTTCAGAAGAACAAACAGTGCTGTTTAATACCTTACAAAGAAGGCTCCTCATCTCCAATCATCTGTTTGATAATCAACATTTATCCACTACTTATTGTTGCTCTCCTTGTGCCTGAAGCTTCATGTCCTCAGTCTTTAGTTCATTTTCATCTTTGGAGTAGCTGGCCTCATTCTTGTAGCAAGGTGAAGGTGAATTGCTTTCAAAAAGCATCAGAAACTTCAGTGTTTTGACATGCCAACATTAGATTAAATTCATCATAGACATGACAGGCCTTTCCACCCATGATCACAGTTACCCTCAGACTATCATGCCAAACCTTCATTGCTTCCATCTTCTCTCAACACTGCTAGATGCTTCTTGATGTTGTGCACAGTCTATTGATTGCACACCAGGAGCAAAAGTGAATTCAGTCTGAACTTGATTCCCTCTTTCAGCAGTTGGCAAAGAAGATCCTCAGCTGCTTGGACCAAGGCACACATGATCAATCAATTAAGGCATTCACCATGGTTATAAATACTGGCACAGAACTTCCCATTTATTATAAAGAACAAGTTCTTACACTGTGCAGGTATCTGTGTTTTATGGATCCATAATTCTAATTTATGATACCCTGCACTACAGGACTACTAGTCTCAGGAAAAATGGAAGTTAGGAAAACTAGCTAAATAGATTGAGCTGACGTAGTTCAGGCTTTCCATCCATTCTAGGGAGAAAAGTATAAACTAATTTTAGCACCAATCTTTATCAATACCTTGACATTTGTAGTAAAGCTGACTTTGAAAAGCCTCTGCATGGAGAAAGACAATTCTCTCTGAAAGGAAGTCTGAATTAGATAAGTGTTTCCTCTCAGTATCTCCTGTGTGGAGGGAGCAGCCCAGAGCTATTACGGGCTAATTTTGAGCATTAGATTCATTAAGACTTCTAAAGCATCTTAATGCTGCAACTGTTGCAAGTACATTATTTGAGCACTAAGAGATAAAGCAGACTGGCTTGTCTTGTCCAAACTAACACTATAGTATAAGGGACACTATTAGGAACAATTATGAAAAAAAGTCAAGTTTTAAGAGGTGTAAACGTTAGAACACATAAAACACTCAATATTTCTCCATTCTGGAGAGTGACAATGGAAACATCCATTGGACATTACTCTGTAAAAGAAATCGTTCTTCTCCCTGCAAAAGGAGTCATTCTACTGGCTAAATATTACGACCAATTGGCTCAACGTTCCAGGGCGTTTTACAGTAAGGCTTTGTCTAAACTGGAACCTGAACGACAAAAGTTTTGTAGTTCAGAGGTCTGGAAAAAAAAAATCACCCTGAACTACAAAAGTTTTGCTGACGAAAAGTGCCAGTGTGAACAGCACTTTGTCAGCAGGAGCGCTCTCCTGCTGACAAAGCTACCGCTGCTCGTTAGGGGTGGAAGTTGTCGGCGGGAGAGCTCTCTCCTGCCGACAAACAGCAGCTACACTGTGCGCCTTTTAGTGGCACGGCTGTAGCAGCACAGCTGTGTCACTAAAAGGTGCGTGGTGTAAACACAGCCTAAGTCTTAATCAATTAATCAAGCCTTCTGTATTTGAAAGAAGTGTTAATAAGAGTTGTGATTTTACAAAGTAACCAGTGATAATTATAGCCCTTCATTAAAAGAAGGCCTTCACACACAGAAAAGGAAAAATGCCAGAGTATGTTTTCTTCTGCAGATTAGTTGTCTTTAGACATGTTTTGTACAAGTGTCTGTTTTTCCTGTGTAAGTGCTTGCTTTGACACAGTGTATTCCTGTTGTATCTCAAAAAGAGATTAAGTACAAAATGTGTGTATATTTCTGCCTGACTTCACTGAGCTGGCTTCAACTTTGTGGTGGCGTAAGGAAGGTGGACATGAAAAAACTAGATGAATCCATAATCAATGCTTGATCCAGCTGTTCTTAATCTGAATGTCTTTGGTAGAGGTTCCCTTTCTCTCCAGCTGCTAAATCATCTCTGTGGCAAATGAAACAGGAGCAAGTTTTGAAGAGATGGGGTTATCCCAAATTAAGGTATTTTCAAAGAGCTTCCTAGGGAAGGTTACCTACAAAGATACCCATCATGCCCCATTTTGAATAATATCATTTGAACACTCTTCTAGGATCTTGATACTGAATATAAACATTTCCAGCAAATACACTTAATGCAAGTTTACCTGTCAAGTGCTTTTGCTCCTTTCTGGACTAGGAAAATGAGAAAGCACATAGAAGGGGAAGAAAAAAAGATGCAGCGGGGCTGTGGGGGAACAAGTTTTCTGAAAGTGTCAATGTTAAAAACAAGAGACCAGACCAATAATCTTCTAGATTAACATGTGCTCTGCCCACAAGAAACCACGCATCACTGCAAGTAATGAAAGCTCTTTGTAATCAGCATGACAGAAGGTTTTTTTTTTTAAATGAGAGTTTATATGGATTTTACTATATCCTCAAATACCCTGAATCTGTATGTTTTGATTGCTCCTATTTATCTATTAACTCCCATTTTACTAGCAATTTTGATTTATAGAAGCTGTTCAAAATTTAACACAATAGATTTACAGTAGCTGTTTTAGGCTCTTTGTAAGGCATCATAAAGAGATTAAAAACAAATACAAACAAAATGTTAGAAAGCTATATTCTCAGTTCATTTAACATTTCATAACATTCAGGAGTACTTCACATACTTTAGAATAGAGTGCACACGTCACTATCTTCTATCCCAGAAAACATACTGGAGGAAGCAGAGGCACTAGTCTGTTTTTCCCCAATTTTTAAAATATGACACTGTCTTCTTATGCTTTTTTTGTGAAGCTGGGGTTTTTTTGCCTTACTTACTCACAACTTGAGGGACAGGGGAGAAGAAAAGTAATCTCCCGCCAGTTTTTTTTCTCCTTCTCCACAGAAAGTATTCCTATCATCTCTTCTGGTCATTACCAAAGCTTCAACCTGCAACATTGCCTGGTGCATTTGTATTGTCTGTAGCTACATTAGATTTGACTTCTACAGGTATGAACATTGTTATGTCCAATACTACATTTATTTTATTCTTGTCAAGGACTCATATTGCTTATACAAAATACACGTTCAACACAACTGACCTTATACACCATACTAGCTCTCTTCTACCAACCATTGAACACAGCCAAACCCTCCACCACAATAAAAGTTTGTGAGCTATGCATATCGTTGTATCAAAGGGAAGATAAACCTCCTGAATCTCAAAACGCATTCATAGTACTATAAGTCTGAACTTTGACTTTTTACTTCTCAAATGTTCAAAGTTATAATTATTTAATTTGAAAGTACTGTTTAAATTGTAAGACAAAAGTGAGAAGATTTATGTTTAAAGCTGCTGATGTCTTTAACTTATGCCTTTGAAGTGTTTTTCTTCCCCAACAAGTTCAGGAGCATGTATTAATTATGAAATTTAGTTTTTACCAGCCCTTTTTTCCTAGAACTATGTAGTCAATACTTAGGACACAGATAGAAAGCCTATTAGTTGTTAGGAATGAAGGAAAGCCTTACAGTTAAGTTATGCATTAGAGCAAATCTACATTTCATTCCAGCTTTCCCACAAACTTCTTGTGTGACCTGGGCTAGTTACTTCATCTTTTTGTGCCTCGGATCTTCATCCATAAAGTTGTGGTAATTTTCCCTTCCTTTCAGCTGTGTTGTGAAGATAAATTTATTGATGTTTGTAAGATGTTTAATTATTACTATAGCGCAGGTCCTATAAGTATCAGACTGAAAACTGGAAGAAGCTGAACTGATTATTTCTGTGAATTGTTTTGGAAAAATGTGAGTCTTGTATGCAAAGTACCAGCTTAATTAATGAAAAAATGAAGCAAGTTGTCTGACAGATGTATAAAACCTTTGAAAATAGTGTTTGAAACAGAAACATTGACAACTACAACAGTAGTATTAGAAACTGTATTATAGCACAGACTTCATAAGACTACACATTTGAGTTTGTGGAGGAGTTAACATCAGGAAAGAAGTCCAATCCCCCCACCCCACCAAGGTGATTTTCTTCAGTTAAGTGGAACAACAAAAAGCTGATGAGTTGGATGACCCTGCAAGAGAGACATTTGACACCACTGTCAACATTAAAACATAGCCGGAGTGATTTATATTCCTATGTTAGGCCTTCCAGCAACTTTCAGCATCATCTTCAGCCAAGAAGAGTTTGTTTCTCTTCAACATGCAAAAAATGGCAATGATTAATCTAGGCCTAAACCATGGAAACAACCATAATTTAAGATGAGATTTTAAAAAATGTTAGCATCACCTTCAATATAGCACAACTAAGCAATTTAAGAAGCAGATACAGCTTTCTCCTAGATATGCTCTTCTGGACAGATTCAAATTCACAGGTCCACTATTAGATACAGAAGTGAAGAACAGGAAAAGTTAAATGAAATGACATTGACACTAATCCACTATTCTGAATTAAACAAGAGAACTGACAATGACTAGAAGCATCCAAAGGGACAAATGTATTGTGCTTAATGCTACTGATTCTAATCTGAAAAGAAAAAGTATGAAATGCTGAATGTAAGTTGCTAAGAATGCAGAGGTAAGCAGATCTTTGCTAATTGCACAGACAATTAAAATAAAGACTAGAGAATATCTCAGGTCCATTCATCTTGAACTTGCCATATAGTGCTTAAATAGTGTGCCAAACCTTACTGAGAAAGCAAAATACCTAACAGTCCTAAGACATATTGCATAATTTCAAAAATTCTTCCATAGCCACGATCAACTTCACAGTTGGTTGTATTAGGGCTTGTTCACATGGAGACATTGACCACAATACATATTGCAAAATAAGCTATGCCACACCAGCTCCCCATTTGGGCACTATTCCCAAATAAAAATCACTTTTATTTCAGAATAAATTACTCCAGTTTGGAAGCATCCTAATTATTCCACAATAAAGTGATTTTATTCTGGTCAATTTCTCCATGTAGATAAACTCATCTTCCCAGAGACAGACTGTACTCTGAGGAAGTCTACATCCAACTGATGAAATCTGCACTGAGCCAGAGGACTTTGATCAAAACACCACATTACATGCAAAGATTCTAAAAGGACACACTAAGTTTACAAAAGCAACTGAAGGAGTTTCAGATCAGAGGCTAGTGACACTGACAGTCTCAATGGAAATTTAGCTTGATCTAATGAACAAACTAGAACCATACAACACACACACTAGTTTCAGAGGGGTAGCCGTGTTAGTCTGTATCAGCAAAAACAATGAGTCCTTGTGGCACCTTAGAGACTAACAAATTTATTTTGGCATAAGCTTTTGTGGGCTTTAACCCACTTCATCAGATGCATGGAGTGAAAAAAAGTAGGCAGGTATAAATATATAGCACATGAAAAGATAGGAGTTGCCCTACCAAGTGGGGGGTCAGTGCTAATGAAGCCAATTCAATTAGGGTGGATGTGGCCCATTCCCAACAGTTGACAAGAAGGGGTGAGTATCAGAGGGAAAATTATTTTTTGTCATGACCCAGCCACTCCCAGTCTTTATTCAGGCCTAATTTGATGGTGCCAAGTTTGCAAATTAATTCTGGTTCTGCAGTTTCTCGTTGAAGTCTGTTTTTGAAGTCT
Source organism: Lepidochelys olivacea (assembly GCF_965140295.1). Classification (NCBI taxonomy): domain Eukaryota; kingdom Metazoa; phylum Chordata; order Testudines; family Cheloniidae; genus Lepidochelys; species Lepidochelys olivacea. Next base: position 11,887,388 of record NC_140419.1, read on the forward strand.
TTTTGTTGAACAATGGCCACTTTTAAGTCGGTTATTGAGTGTCCAGAGAGACTGAAGTGCTCCCCTAATGGTTTTTGAATGTCACAACTCTTGATGTCGGACTTGTGTCCATTTATTCTTTTGCATAGAATCTTTTCATGTGCTGTATATTTATACCTGCCTCCTTTTTTTCCCACTCCATGCATCTGATGAAGTGGGTTCTAGCCCACGAAAGCTTATGCCCAAATAAATTTGTCAGTCTCTAAGGTGCCAAAAGGACTCCTGGTTGTTTTCACACACATACACACACACAAAGAATTTTCCCATTATTTGGCCAGGATGGCTCCTTCTGCAGCAAGAGCAAGGCCCTTGTACACATTTAAGTGGAATGCATCAAGCTGCAGCCCTTCTTCTGGCTCCTCCAGGGCCTCCTGCTGAGGATCAGGCTGTATTCCCTCCACCCCCTTCTTCTCATATTTGCCCGCCCCATCTGTGGGCCCCATAAAGTTGCAAGACTTCCTCCTGGCACCAGCCATGATTGCTATCTGCCAGACATGGAGAAGGAAGCTCAACAGGGGTGCTCTGACTGCAGAGCCTGTTTTCGCTCCCTTGTTGCTTCAGGTCTCTAGGCAGAGTTCCTCTGGGCAGCATCCACCGACTCCTTTGAAGAGCTCTGGGACTGTCCAGGGTTCTTTGCTCAGTGTCTCCATCCAGAACCCCAAGGCTATTGGTTGAACCCAGAAAAGAAAGCTGAAAAGTAGCTAACAGAACATGAGTTCATTCTCTTTGACTTTTAAACACTAAGAAATCCAGATTTGTACCCAAATCTGTTTACAAAGGAGCATATTGTATCAAAACGGTGGGAAAAATGTGGAACTAACCACAGCCAGGGTTGTTAATCTACTGTTGTCTGTTTTTAAGAGATCTGCATTCTCATTTAGACAGTTCAAAATGTTTTTAAGCTCATTTGGACTGGTTTGGTCTAAGTTTCATAACAGAGTAGATGCTGAAAAACTAAGTAGGTTGGTTTCTAAAAGCAGACACAAGAGCATTATTAACAGTAGTATCTAGCTCTTATATAATGCTTTTCATCAGTAGACGTCAAAGCACATTACAAATGAGGTAAGTATTATTACCCCAATTTTACAAGTAGGAAACGGAGGCACCATTACTTGCATGGTAGTAGCACCTAGGAGCCCCTGTTACAGACCAAGAGCCCAGTGCTATACATCATGCATAACTGAAAGGTGTTTCCTGCCCTGATTAGGCTTATCTAGTCAACAGACTGAGAATTCAGTTGCACTCTACCAACAGAAACAGAAGCACATCATTGTGGATGATGTATGCATTTTTATGTTTTAAAAATAAATACATTTTATAAAGCAAACAACACACTATGGACTTTGAATTTCATTTAATAAAATCTGTTTTTTTTTCTTCCCTGTTGGAGAAGAGCCATTACCATCTTGTTAGCCACCAACCATTGCCATAAAGGTACATAAAAACACTACACATTAGTAGTGCATTAAGGAAATATCTAAAGCGGACTATTAACTCAGCAGTTGCGCTATTTATTGTTCAGGTCCTGTGGAAAGGCATAAGATTTAAACTGCGAAAGTTGATTGAATTTGTGAGTAACTTAGAAACAACACACAAGACACTTTTCAAAGATCAGTGACCTGAGTTCATCAGACTGAAGTACCACCCAGTGTAGCATCAGCCGGTGATGAGGTTTTATTTCTCTATTCGCCTATTATGCAGAAGGCAATATTTTCACACTGGCATTTTTTTTTTAAGTTAGGTCGTAAACTCTTCAGAGCAGGGACTGGGTCTGTGTTTGCACAACAGAGCCCGATGCCGACTGAAAGCTCTGGGCACCATGGCGTTAATACCGGCACCACAGGAGCAGTCATCAGAAAATCAAGCAGCATGGCGTGGTGACAAGAAAAAAACAGCGTTATTAGGAGCACTCAAAATTAGCGACCAATTAAGCCCCAGTTTCTTCATTTCCTAGCGCAGGAGCCGGACACATTTCCTAGCCCCTGAGCGAGGAGGCAGATCGATCCCACCCTGTGGGTTTAGCGGTGGGGTGGGGGACAGGGCAGCAGCCCTGCCTCGCCCCGGGGACGCTGCGGCGGCTCCCGCATGGCTCGGGGTGCCTTTCCCCCCGCCCAGCCCCTCTCCCCCGGTGACTCACCTCTCGCTCCCCGGTGCCGTCGGTTCCAGCGCCGAGGCGGGGCCAACTCGGAGGGGGGCGGGAGAGGCAGCCCCGCACCGGGGGAGGCGGCGGCCACGACCGGGAGCCGAGGGGGGGGGGACAAACAACTCGGCCCCCCGCCCTGAAGCTCCCCCGCCCGGAGCCTCCGCCTCCCCGACGGGCAGCGCCCAGCGGGACCCGCACCCCCGCCGCCCCTTCAAGCCACCAAAGCCCGTCCTCGGGTCTCCGGGGCCCGGTGCGCCCTCAGAGCAGCGGACAGCGAGCCGCCGGCCCCCGCGCTTCCCCGGGCTCGCCGAGCCCCTCAGCCCCTAGGAGAGCCGCTTCCCCTCACAGGGAATAACAGGAAGGGAGCGGGGGTGACCCCGGGCGCGCACGGACTCACCGGAAGTGATTAGAAAGAGAGGGGGGGGGAGGGGAGGAGCGAGCGAGACAGGAACGTTCAGTGCGCATGCGCGGAAGGGGCAGGGGGTTGGTGCTGCGGGTCTTCTCCCCCCCCTCCGGCTGGTCTCCAGTCAAGGGGCGGGCACGCACCTGGAGGATACAAAACACTCCCCTTGCATTGACTTGGTGCCCGCATCTTCTTTGTCTAAATCAGTGGCTCTCAAACATATTTACTAGCGACCCCTTTCACATAACAAGCCTCTGAGTGCGACCCTCCCCTTTATAAATTAAAAAAAACACTTTTTTACATATTTAACACCATTACAAATGCGGGCGGCAAAGCGAGATTTGGGGTGGAGGTTGACAGCTCAGGACCCCCCTCTGTAATAACCTTGCGACTCCCTGAGGGGTCCCGATCCCCAGTTTGAGAATCCCGGTCTAAATCCTGGCGGGAGGGCATCAACACGGTACACAAAGTAAAAAATACAGTCAGGCCTCACTGCATCATCAGCCCTCCCAGTGATCTCATAGCCTGATGATACCATGGTCAGCAGAGGAAATGGGATTTGCTCACATGGCTGTGCTGTAGATGGACATCATAGCTGGGAGGGGCTTCGCCCCTGCTGACTCTGTCATAGTGAATGCCACATTTGTATGCATTTGCCACATGATAAACTGATTGATCTGACAGGTCTTTTTAGCCTCTGATCTATGTGATAGAATCTTCACTATCTCTGAGATGTATAGTCCTGGCCACTTCAAAGTAGTGGTGACCTCATCACCATTTGCTATCTTACCTGAAGCAAATACTCACCAGCAACCATACACCACACAAGAAAAACCTATCCTTGCAACAAAACCCGTTGCCAACTGTGTCCACATATCTATTCAAGGGACACCATTATAGGACCTAATCACATCAGCCACACCATAAGAGGCTCATTCACCTGCACATCTACCAATGTGATACATGCCATCATGTGCCAACAATGCCCCTCTGCCATGTACATTGGCCAAACCGGACAATCTCAACGCAAAAGAATAAATGGACACAAATCAGACATCAAGAATTATAACATTTCCAAAACCAGTCGGAGAACACTTTAGCCTCCCTGGTCACTCAATTTCAGACCTAAAAGTCGCAATACTCCAACAAAAAAACTTCAAAAACAGACTCCAATTAGAAACTGCAGAATTGGAATTAATTTGCAAACTGGACACCATTAAATTAGGCTTGAATAAAGACTGGGAGTGCATGGGTCATTACACAAAGTAAAAACTATGCTAATTTCCCCCCTACTGTTACTCACACCTTCTTGTCAATTGTTTGAAATGGGTCATCCTGATTATTACTACAAAAGTTTTTTTTCCCTCCTGCTGATAATAGCCCACCTTAATTGATTGGTCTCATTACAGTTGGTACGGCAACACCCATTTTTTAATGTTCTCTGTGTATACATATCTTCCTACTGTATTTTCCACTGCATGCATCTGATGAAGTGGGTTTTAGCCCACGAAAGCTTATGCCCAAATAAATTTGTTCGTCTTTAAGGTGCCATAAGTACTCTTCATTTTTTTTGCTGATACAGACTAACATGGCTACCACTGTGAAACCTGTCATTTGCTATCTTGTTCATTTATAAAACGTTTGTGGTAAAATCACAAGGTCCTCACTGCTTAAAAGTCATCTCTCTCTCTTTAGTAATTTATAACATTTCACTTGTATTTTGCGTTTTGATTTATTAACTAACAAAAACTGTGTGTACTTTGCTAAGAATGTTGTCAACCCAAGTATCTTTTCTGCACTTGGAAAGAAATGCTTTGAAATTGTTTTGATATTTTGAAGTTTCTTCTTCTTTTGTGGTTCTGATTGCTTGCTGCCATCTAGTGCAATCAAGTGTGGAAGTATAACATTGTATAAGTATAATGTTGTATAAGGGGACATGCTGGATACATTATATATGAGAGGGCATGCTAAAACATGTTACAAAGTATCTGAGGGAGCACACGTAGGGACAGTTAGCTTTTGAATGGAGAAGCAATTAAGATAGAGCCAGCACCTCTAAGAAACAGGCATCAGAATGGAAGGTGTGAAGGGCAATTAGTTAACTGGAAGCTGTTAAAGGAGATTGTTAAGGGTGGCAGGTAATTGAAGATACGTGACTGGTCTCAGGGATCTCGAAGGGTGGTGACTAAAATCTTTTTCTTCTTTTGTCTGTAACTTCTCTGTAACTTGTTCTCCAAAAAACTGTATAAATTAAAAGACACAAGCCCCACTCGGGGGGCTCACTTCTAAATGTATTAGCTTTGCTAATAAAACAGAGTGGTCTGATAAATTGTGAGTCTGAGTCAAACTTTGACAATTGCTTATACTGTATGATATTTATTTTTGTCATGATATTATAGACATTTATATTTTCAGTGTGAACTTTAGAAGAAATGGTACTGGGAGAATGAAAACCAGAAGGAACAAAATAGATTAACGATGATTAAGGCTACATTTTAGTGATGGGTATTTTTAGTAAAAGACAAGGACAGTAAACAAAAATTCATGGCCTGTGACCTGTCCATGACTTTTACTATATACCCCTGACTAAAACTTAATTATATAATTAATAAATAATAATAATAATAATTATATAATAACGTAATAACATAATATAATAACATTTAACATTCCTGTGGTGGGAAGAACAACCTCAACAGCCCAACACTGTGGCATTTAATTTCAGAAAGGGGAACTATGCAAAAATGAGGAGGTTAGTTAAACAGAAATTAAAAGATACAGTGACGAGAGTGAAATCCCTGCAAGCTGCATGGACGCTTTTCAAAGACACCATAATAGAGGCTCAACTTAAATGTATAACCAAATTAAAAAACACAGTAAACAAACTAAAAAAGAGCCACCGTGGCTTAACAACCATGTAAAAGAAGCAGTGAGAGATAAAAACACATCTTTTAAAAAGTGTAAGTCAAATCCTAGTGAGCTAAATAAAAAGGAGCATAAACACTGCCAAATTAAATGTAAAAATGTAATAAGAAAAGCCAAAAAGGAGTTTGAAGAACAGCTAGTCAAAAACTCAAAAGGTAATAACAAAATGTTTTTTAAGAACATCAGAAGCAGGAAGCTTGCTAAATAACCAGTGGCGCCCCGGATGATCAAGATACAAAAGGAGCACTTAAACACGATAAAGTCATCACAGAGAAACTAAATGAATCCTTTGCTTCAGTCTTCACAGTGGAGGATGTTAGGGAGATTCCCAAACCTGAGCCATCTTTTATCAGTGACAAATCTGAGGAATTGTCACAGATTGAAGTGTCACTAGAGGAGGTTTTGGAATTAATTGAGAAACTTAACAGTAACAAGTCACCGGGACCAGATGGCATTCACCCAAGAGTTCTGAAAGAACTCAAATGTGAAATTGCGGAATTATTAACTATGGTTTGTAACCTGTCCTTTAAATCAACTACTGTACCCAATGATTGGAAGATAGCTAATGTAACACCAATATTTAAGAAGGGCTCTAGAGGTGATCCTGGCAATTACAGACTGGTAAGTCTAACGTCAGTACCTGGCAAATTAGTTGAAACCATAGTAAAGAATAAAATTGTCAGACACAGAAGAACATAAATTGTTGCTCAAAAGTCAACATGGTTTCTGTAAAGGGAGATCATGTCTTATTAATCTATTAGAGTTCTTTGAGGGGGTCAACAAACATGTGGACAATGGGGATCCAGTGGACATAGTGTACTTTGATTTCCAAAAAGCTTTTGACAAGGTCCCTCACCAAAGGGTCTTATGTAAATTAAGTTGTCATGGTATAAGAGGGAAGATCCTTTCATGGATTGAGAACTGGTTAAAAGGCAGGGAACAAAGGGTAAATTTTCAGAATGGAGAGGGGTAACTAGTGGTGTTCCCCAAGGGTCAGTCCTAGGACCAATCCTGTTCAATTTATTCATAAATGATCTGGAGAAAGAGGTAAACGGTGAGGTGGCAAAGTTTGCCGATGATAATTTTATTAAGATGATGTTGAAGTAAAAAGAAAACGGTACAGAGTTTAAGCATAGAAGTTTCTGGTAATCAGGGAATAAGATTATCAAGGGGTACGAAATTCGGTTTAGGAGCGAGTGGCGTAAGGAATACATAATCTGCAATCTCCCCAGTTGGGGGTAAAAGTTTAACAGGTCAAAGTACGGGTCAAAGTATTGAGATATGGGGGTGTGTTGTTCATATGATGGCTATGTTCAGGTGTAGAGTATAATGAGTGGATACGGTGATGAGGATGGATTTACCCTCATTTGGTGGGATTTAATGTTCAGTGAGTTTATGGTTCCAGTTCATATGGTCCAATGGAAAAAGTCTCTCAGTCCCTTTCCCATAGTTGATGCATGATGTCGTACCAGCTCACACCTCCTGGTACTGTTGGTGGCCGGTGATATGTTCGATGTAGATGTCCCTTGACCATCGGATGGTGTCCGAGACCAGGAGGCACTGCATGAGCCGTGCATAGCGTCGACCGATCCCACAGGTCTGTAGCACACGCTCGTTGCAGGGGTCCCAAGCGCCCAGGGCTTCAACGATCAGGGCATCCATCTGCACCTCGTAGCCCTTCTCTCTCAGGGTGTCGGCCAGGGGGGCGTATTTTTCCAGCTTGTGAGCTCGGGCTTCATGGAAGGCCGGGGTCCTGTTCTCAAAGGAGACTGTGACGTCGACGAGGATGATCTTTTTCTGGGCCTCACCGGTGACTACCACGTCAGGTCGCAACTGGCTGTCAGTGCCGGGGATGGCGCAGTTCACGGCGACCTTCCCCAGGCACGGTGCGATGGCTTTCACCAGGCTGTTCTGGATGGCGTTGTGGCGCAGCTGCCAGGCTCTGGAGTGGGGCTTGCAGCTGCACAGGATGTGGGGCAGGGTCTCGTTGGAGTAGCCACACTTCCTGCAACGCTTGTCTCGGTTCCCATGGCGGACAGCTCCGTTGAGTGGGATGCAGTTGAGCTGGGCATGGTGGATGAACCGCCAGTCGGCAAAACGGGTGAAGCCACCCCTGGCGAGGAAGTGGTTGTTGGCGTCCCACTTGCTGGTCAGTTAGAAGGCTTTACCCTGGTCTGGTTTATGCTTCAGGGTTTCCATGTACAGTGAGTGGATGGCTGCCTTCAGGGTCCTCTCCAGCATGCCCCTGGCGCTCAGGGTGATGATGGTGTTGTCCTCAGACCTGATCTGCAGCACCAGGATTCCCAGCTCCTGGTGCTCCTTGCGCCACTCCCAGCGGCAGCCGATGCGCTTCCCCAGGCGACACGTGGCATTGCGAGCACAGAACCACAGAAGCGATGTCATGCCCGTCCCGTCCGAATTCGCCATCCAGGGAACCGCTCAGGAAGGTGGCGGTGTCTTGGTTGGAGGGGGTTCTGCCGATCTACTTCTTTGTTGCATCATGGAGGGCGTTTGCTGCGATGTCCTTACCATGGAGTCGGGACATGTCAACAGGCGGAAGGCGTGGGTGATCACCGCGATGTCACAGAGGTCACCCATGCGGGGGACATTGGCACCGTCATGCCTGTTGGTGATGTAGACCAGCTCGTTGCTGGCTCTCTGACGAAGGAACAGCCACTTCTTCACCAGCTGCTGGACGATCTTGTCTGCCTTGTTGAGGGGTACCTTCGCCACGGCGGACCCCCTTAGGATGAACGAGATGCGGGGGATCAGGAAGGTGTTCAGGGCGTTTATCTGCTGCCATGGTGCTAGCAGGGAGGCATCGATCTTGGCGGCATCCTGCAAGATCTCCTGGATGGTGTCCTCGGGTGTCTGCCGGACATGGAAATCCGTCGGCATGCCAAGGTTCTGGTATGCATGCCCCTCTGCCAGGGGGATGACGGACTCGCCCTGAAACTGGAACTCTGTCGTCTGCACCGAGTCCCTTTTGCTGCCATCGATGTGGAGGGTTGCGCACTTCTTTGCATTGAAGCGGAGCCCCATCCAATTGGCAGCTTGACTGGTGGCATCTAGCATACATTGGAGGTTCTCTGGGTCGTCTGCGGTCAGGACCAGGTCATCCGCGTAAGCCAGGATGCTCACTCTCTCACCGTGGAGGTTGAAGCCATCTGTGCCATTGGAGATCGCTCACAGCAACGGCTCCATGGTGAGGTTACAGATGATGGGGCTGAGGGGACAGCCCTGCTTAACTCCGCTCCGGATCAGGATCGCGGCGGTCTCCCCTTCGACCAAGCAAATGGTGGTGCTGCATCCCTCGTATACCTCTCGGATCACACAAAGGAAGTTCTCTGGCATCCCAAACTCCTGGAGCATGGCAAAGATGTGGTGGTGGGGCATGGACCCAAAGGCATTAGCCAGGTCGAGCCACACTACCATGCACTGCCTCCGCGCCCTTCTGGCCATTTTGATGGTGGTTTGGAGGACAAAGTTGTGTTCATAGCAGCCCTCGCAGGACATGAAGCCTTTCTGGATGGAGCTGATGGCTCCCCCGCTCACCGACCACTCCGTGATCCTTGACGCCAGGCAGCTGGCATAGAGCTTGTACACCGTGGAGCAGAGGGAGATGGGCCTCCAGTTGCTGGGGTCATCCTGCTCACCCTTCTTGTACACCAGTACCGTCATAGCCTTCTTCTAGGAGTTGGGAGTCCGGCAGAATCGCTTTCACTGGTTGAAGAGTGTGGCGAGGACCAGGCAGCCGGGATCTCGCTTTTTCAGGAGGCTGTAGGGGACGCCGTCTTTCCCAGGAGCTGTGTTTTTTGTTTTTGAGAGTCTGGCCATCACTTTCTTGGGCGTATAGTCAGTTTCCAGGACACCTGCTTTGTTGACATGGGGCAGGGGGCGGAGGCACTCTGGGTGCTGCGCGTCATTCCAGGCTATGCGGTCGAATACATCCTTGAAGTAGCTGTAGAGATACTCAGATGGGATCATGCAGTAGGGCGAGGGCCCGTCTAGGATCTCCCTCATGGCCTTAAAGCTGTTTGCCCGGTACAGCTTTTGGATCCTTGAAGCCGCTGCTGGATCGTAGCGGCGGCTGGCGGCTCTACTTCTGGCTCCCCTGGTGGTGGTGGTGTGGTTTGGAGCAGGCGTTCTGTGGGCAGGCGGGGCGTTCTCCTGGTTCGAACTTCTCCTGGGAGCGATTTCCGCAGAGCGATTTTCCGTAGTTCTTGGGTGAGCCTGTCTACGAGGAGGTTGAAGTCGTCAAAGGAAGCTGCCGCTTGTAGCTCCTCAGTCCAGGCAGTCTGCCACGGAGTGGCAGCCCTCCCCATCAGCTGCTGGCCCTCGTGGTCCTCGACCTCGTCTGGTGCAGGCTCAAAGCCTGAGTGGTCAGCTTGCCATCTATCTCGTGGGTCAGAATTCCCTTTGGTTGGGTGCTGGGGTGGAATCTCTGGCGGGATGCTGGCGTTGCTAGTGGTCGGAGAGACGCGGTCTGGCTCGGGGGTTGCTGGGACACCACCGGTCCTTCTATAAGTGGCTGCTGCCTGGGCGGTTGCTGCTGGAGCGTGAGATCTGCCGTAGGCAGTGTCCCGCAGAATGGACTTGGGGGCTGTGCTGGGCCATCTGGCGATGAAGGCCCGGTGCTTTGCTGCGGCTGCGGGGCTGGTTCCTCCAGTAACGTCTGGAGTTTGTAGGGCGATCTGGGGCACGGTGCTGGCTCCTCCGGCAGCTGGAGTTCGCAGGGCGGTCTGAGGGGCGGCGCTGGCTCTTCCGGCGACAGGATCTCGAGCAGCTATGTGCGGGTGGCGCTGATCCTTTTGGGGACGGGGACATGCCGGACAGGTGACAAGGTAGCACTGAGTCGTCTCAGTATGGAGATTTGCTTGGCGACATGAGAGGGTGAGACAGGCATCCTGCTGGCGAGGACCTGGGTGATGTTCCCCAAGGCAGCAGGTACCTTCTTGATCGCAGCATCCTGTTCCGCTGGCCTGGCGATGGGGACAGGCTTCTTGACGGCAGCTTGCAAGGTCGCTTTTCTTTGTTGAGGCTCAGGAGCAGCGGGCCAGCATGCAGCAGGAGAGCTGGGAGCCAGGGCAGGAGACTGTGTTGTTCCCTTGAGGCGTTTTCTGCAGGCAACTTGGCGCGTCTTGCATTGTTTCTGCGGCTTGAAGGGCAGGCTGCAGAGGGTACAGCTGAAGGCGACCGCTTGCTGTGGTATCTCTTCAGGTGCCTGGTGACACCACCGAGGAGGTGGAAGCTTCGGGGCGGAGAGCAGATGGGGCAGATGAGCACGTCTGCAGCAAGGGGGTACTGCAGGTAGATGGTGTCTTCATTACCTTGCAGCGGGGGAGTTCCAGCAGCATCAACGGTACCGCTGGCTGGTTCATCCTGGTGTGGGCAGGTGGGCTCGAGAGGTCCGGCTGGGCGGGCATCCGGCAAGGTCCTGGGATCCCTCTGGGTGGTTTCTGAGGCTGGGCAGGCATCCGGCGAGGTGCTGGTGACCCTCTGGGTGGTCTCTGGAGAGATGCTGGTCCCGTCTATGGAGATTCCTCTCTTGATGGTGTGTAGAGCAGCGAGAGCACCACTAGCGTCAGGGACCTGGGCAGCTGCAGGGGTGGGAGGTTGTCGCCTCAGAGCATCTTGCAGCTGTAGAGTTGGGGGGCTCTCCATTGGCGGCTGGTGTTGCTGGAGAGCGGGGGGCTCTCTGTCGGCAGCTGCTGTAAGGCAGGGGGGCCGTCCCTCGGCGGCTGGTGCTGCTGGGGAGCGGAAGGGGATGTTCCTTCTGGTTGTGATGTCCCGACAGGCCGGCCTCAGGATGCAGGATCTTCCTGGAACAGCATCTCGGAGGGGGTCCTTTGAGCAGCCATCGTTCTTCCCTTTCGTGCTGCTGGTCTGCAATGTCCTGGAGGCACCTAGCAGCAGAGTTTTGGTGTGTGTTCGGGGGCCAATGGGAGCCAGCGCTCTGGGCGGAAGCAACATGCAGAGCTGCCTGGCCACACCTCCGCCTAGCAGCTGAGCGAGGGGGATGTCGCCAGTTCCGTGGAGCACCCCAGGTAAGCACCGCCCAGAGCCCGCCTCACCCCAACCTGTGCCCCAACTCCCCTGCCCCCTCCTACACCCAAATTCTGCTGCTGCCCCTTAGCCAGGTGTGCCGGCCGCTGCAGAAATCATGGAGCTCATTGAAAGTCACGGAATCCATGACCTGCGGGACCAACTCTCAGCCTTAATGATGATTTACACGGAATACCGTTGTTTTGTTTTATACAGCATGCTATCCCAGTGAAGTCAAACAATCATTCGGTTACTGAAGTCACACGGTATGTTTTAATTCATGACAGACTTTGGCCCATGATGTAATTAGGATCCCCAGTCCACCACTGTCAGAGCTTCAATAGTGGCTGTAGCATGCACAGAATTCAATTGTTTTTACAATCTCAGAATAGGTTAGACCACACAGTGGTAAAAAATACCCTGAGTCTTGTCAACAGTGTAATCTCCCTGGTTGCTACCACCAATGGTGAATCATGAAAGAAACACTGCATAGCTAAGGTTGATATCTCATTCGGGGCTTTCAAGCTAAATACGTTACAGAAAAAAAATGGTTCTCAGTGCTGTGATTCTGTAGGTAGCCACTGAGTGAGAAGTTCTTCCTGTCCACTTGGTGGTGGATGCACTTATGGATTCCCACTGAAGGAGCCTGTACTCCAAGGTTTCCTCCCCTGGACAGGGCTCAGTTTTCTTCTTGATTTACATCAAGAAGAACTCCACTGAAGTCAGTGGAGTTGACAGATGTATGCCAGTGTAAATGAGAGTAGAATCATTCCCCACATTAAAATGACCATTCGCCTCAATAGCAAGCAGAGTCAGGGTAAGTAAGGAGTGGAAGGATACCTACTAAAATTGATCCACTAGTTGCTACTCGGGCCTGCAAATCCTCCTTGCCCACAGAGGACAACATTTCTTTGAGGCACTATTTATAAGAACATTTATGAAGAATTAATAAAGACTTTTGAATTTTCTGCCTGATGAATGACTGTTGCTATTTCCTGCCTCTGCCCAAGCAGAGTCTTGCTCAAGTGAGTCATAGAATCATAGGAAGGTCAATTACTTATTGTTATTATTTTTCACTTTTGTATCACTTTTGAGAATCCAGATATTGTACTATTGGATTTCCTCCAAGACCGTTTCCATTTGGCTTCTCCACAATACCTTGTCCAGTTATGGAAGAACACTTCACCCAATTCTCTGGGATCCAAAAAACTCAGTGGGACTCCAGATTTCATCACTCAGCTTCCTTTATTTGGCATACAGCAAAGCTACGCTGAATTGATCAGACTCAAGCACAGGGCGTGAGCATAGGATGTACCACACATCCAAAGTTACACAGAAACCCTCTCCCTTCATATTCTCATTACATTTACTGTACATTACATCACACATTTTTGGATTGGCTCGGTCACTTTGCAGGAACCAATCCTTGTGCAGCATGCTCTGTCCATGGTCGACATTTTCCTCCCTAGTACATAGTTTCCTGGGAGTTCTCCTTCTTATCTTAGCTGACTCAGACACGGTTTTTTTCAACCTCCTGCAGAAGGTGCACCATCACCCACAGTGCCATCTAGTGGTTACACAGGGGTAGGCAAGACACTATCCCATTATAACCGGGGTGGCCAACCTGTGGCTCCGGAGCCACATGCAGCTCTTCAGACATTAATATACAGCTCCTTGTACAGGCACCGACTCCGGGGCTGGAGCTACAGGCGCCAACTTTCCAGTGTGCCGGGGGCTGCTCACTGCTCAACCCCTGGCTCTGCCACAGGCTCTGCCCCCACTCCACCCCTTCCAGCACCCTCCCCTGAGCCTGCTGTGCCCTCGCTCCTCCCCAGAGCCTCCTGCACACCACAAAACGGCTGATCGGGAGGTGTGGGGAGGGAGGGGGAGGCGCTGATCGGTGGGGCTGCTGGTGAGGGGGAGGCGCTGGGAGCAGATGGGGGGCAACTGACTTATTACTCTGCCTCTTTGGCAATGTACATTGGTAAATTCTGGCTCCATCTCACGATCAGGTTGGCCACCCCTGCATTAGAAATTCAGTCCTGCCCTTTCGTGTCCTCCGCCCAAAGGTTCTCTAGTCCTCCTCTCCTGCACAGGTGTAGCAGGGGCTGGGTCTTTGAGTAGTCAAGGCTTATTCCAACAGGCCTCTTGACTTAGCTGAAGGCTCTTGGTGTTGCACTGTTTTCTGGGAGCGGATAGGGGAGCCCAGCCCCTCTCTCTCCACTGAGCTCTGGTTCAGGACCCCACAGTGGGTGGCTACACTTAGACCCTTGGGGTGCTAAGTCACCACCCTCCTGGGCCACTTCCTACCTCCATCTCTTTCAATTGCATAGGTTAAGCCACTTCTCTCAAGTCTCTGACCTGCAATGCTCAGTCACTTAATCATAGGGCGAGGAGGAACTGCAAGGGTCATCTCACATAAGCTCTGCCAAGATGCAGGATTTGTTGTGTCTTTTCTCTCTTTTGTAGGTTCTTCACTAGTCTGTGTAGTTAGGCCTCAGGCAAGGAGCTCCTGAGCAGTACTTTCCCCTCAGAGTTCAGAGCAGCCATCTGCTCCATTTGAATACCCGCCTCCGAATGAGTTGCTCTGTTCCTCCTTTAAAGCCCTGCCTCCAACTTGTGCCAGCCCTGCAGGTGTGGCTGGGTGGGACGCCTGGGCCCAGAGCTGCTCTTTACTCCTTTCTCTCCAGCATAAAATTTGTAAACCCCATCACACCTCCCTAATTCTATCTTCCAAGAAATGAGGCATCCCACCAGGTGTTAATTTCTCATGTCAGGCCAGGCCTCAGCTACGCTAGGCACAATTCATCAAACATCGAAGGAGGTGATCCCTGCCCTGACAGGTGTCTAATTCAACATTATTGTCAATTATTATTTTGTCACACGTCTAACAATATTTGGAGTTTTTCTTATAGCTCTAGCTGCTGGAATCCAGCAATTTCATGAGCATCTCATCTTTAATTTTAAAAATAGAACGTTTCTAGCCTTAATGGTTGCCAAGAAAACTTGAAAATATGAAGCGAGTGCACCCTGAATGCCAAGAAACCAGCAGACAAAGAATCCAAATCGTATTAGTTAAAAAACCCTCATCTTTTAAAGCCAATCTCAAGACTTTTGAATGCCTGGGGTTGGCAATACTGTCAACAAGATACAAGAAGTGAGGGACATAAACTGACAAGAGTAGGATGAAGCTGACAGAAAAATATCACATGGTAATGCATAAGGTATGTAAGTTTACATCTTGATGAGTCACTTCTTTTTGTTGTTGTTGATACCTTTCCTCCTCTTCACAAGCAAGCTAGTAGAAGCAAGGTTTTAAGTGAGGTTTGAATAGTGGTGATAGAGATAACTCCCATCAAAGAATTTTTTTTCTCTCCTTGGTAAAGGTCTTTCCTCAGTGCTCGATAGTTAGGTGTTTTATAAACACTGTGATCAGTGTGCTATAAGATGAATTCCATCAAGAAGGCACGCACAATCTCTACAATTGCCAAATGAGTTCCAGCCACGGTTACATGGATAGCACAAATTCTAACCTCCCTCCTGCCCCCAAATGAATACTTCTTTTCCGTTGCCTCGAAGACCTCAGAAATGAGAGGAAATCTATTCCCCTATTCACACTAAAAATCCATTGGAGCTGTGGGTCCTGTCCTCAGACAGAAGTCTTTGCTTTGTCATCGCCAAAGGCTCTGAGGGAAATTAGGCCATCTTAGCTCTGAAGTGGTTTGGGTATGGTGGATAAGTATATTTCTACACTGACAAAATATTCATAATTTCTATTGTTGGAAAAAAGGAGGAACAACTGTAAAACAGATGCAATTACCAGTTCAGCATCACAACTGAGGATCTGAATGAACAGGTAAGTAAAAAGAATCAGTGTCAATTTAGAATAAGAGTTAGTAAAGAAAGAGAAGCTGAGTGTAATGTTTTAATAATAAATAATAATAATAATATTTCTGGCAAGCACATCCAAAAAACAGAGTGTAAAGTGATCAGCTACTGGAGTTGGAGAGAAATTTTCCCTTATGGCATAGTATTGCACAATTAGGTGTACTATAGGTATTTTATTCCTTCCTCTGAAGCAATGTAGCATTAGAGACAGCTGAGTGCACTAGATGGACTATTGGCCTGTTTCGCTATGTTCCTATAATTAACAGGAATTAAAAAAAAACTGTTCAATGACTGATAATTTAATTTTGCCTTTAGCTATCTGAAGCTCTGATAGAAGAAGATAAGATAAAAAGGAAGACATCTGTTAGATAGATAAGCCAATATCTAACTAGGCAAATAATCCAAAGAAAAACAGAAGACTAATCAAGAGAAACTGAGATGTGAGTTGGAGAACTGCAAGCACAAGGGTAGTAGAAGACATGGTAGGAAAAGTTACTGGGAAGTTTTTCTATGTAAGGAAACAAGAAGCGGATAAGGGATAATGGCAAGGGCAATGATTGAATAGGTGCATATGTACTCTGTGAACTAAGAATAGATTAGTTTTAACAGCGGTTGTACAAGAAACAATATGGGGACAGATCCTCAACTGGTGGAAATCAAAACAGCTCTGTTAACTTTAGTGGAGCTCTGCCAGGTTACACTAGCTGAGGTTCTGGACCTATGGCATCTTATAAATACATGGAAGAGAACAATAAACTCACTCCCCAATCTCTAGAGAAAAGACATGGTGAATTATCAGCAAGGTAAAGAAGAAGACACCAGGGAAGATGACATTGTGGGTTACTTTACAAAGAATATGGGCAGGAACCAAGAGAACTAGCAGAGGGCAAAATAGCATATATTAAATAGATAAAAATATTCCAGAAAACTGGCATAACACTTCCCCCACATGGATCCCTCATAATCTGATTTTCTACACAGTTTGTAAAAGGTGCAAAAGAGATCAGATAATTAATCCTCTTTCAGTATGTTGCTTAGAATCTACAAATCTCTCTTTTATGGTACTGAACAATTATCTTCTTGTAAACTCCAGCTTCTATCTACTTCTGACTGGCTAAGAATTGCACACATGCTATAATTGCACCACACCCTGACTCACTGGTTTGTCTCATTCACCTGATAATCTTGCTTTTTTTAGCTTGTAAGCTCTTTGGGACAGGAACAGTCATATACCATATGTTTATACAGCACATGGCACAATTATTAATAATGATCTTATTGTCATAATGCCTAGGAGCCCCAGTCATGAACCATTGTGCTAGGCGCTGTACAGACAGAGAACGAAAAGAGAGTCTCTGCCTCAAAAAGCGTACAACCTAAGAAAAGAGATAGGAGCCCGACCAGGTCAGCCTATAGGTGCTTCTACAATAGAATTAGGTAAGTTCATGGAGGATAGATCTATCAGTGACTATTAACGAAGATGGTCAGGGATGCAACCCCATGTGCTGAGTGTCCTTAAACCTCTGGATGACAGGGGATGGATTAGGTGATAAATTGCCCTGTTCTGTTCACTCCCTCTGAGGCATCTGACACTGGCCCTTGCTGGAAGACAGAATACTGGGCTAGCTGGACCATTGGTCTGACCCAGGATGGCTGTTTGTATGTTCTTAAAAATGTTAAATAATAATAACTGCAGCCTGGACGAGAATAAGAATGCTTTGAATCCTCCATTTGCAGAGGAGAAGTGAACACCTGGAAAATCAACACATATTTTCTTCTTTTGGTTTTAAAAATGATATTTTACTTGGGAAAAAAAAAAGAGGCGTACACAATAAAATGAATCCTATAAAATGACACGAATTAAACAAGGCTGTAGGGCACAATGTAACCCCTCGTATGATATGTGCACCCCAATCCATACCGTCTTCCCTGACTGTGGAGAAGGCTTTAAAATGTCGTGAAAACCATGTCTGTGTTTTCTTCCGCAGGTATCCTGAAGCAATAGCTCTGAGAGAGGCAAACGGCCCAGTCCAGCTCAATGGGTTGCGGACTCTGAAACCGGAAAGTGGCATTTAAAATAGCTATATATATATATATATATGCTATTTCACCGTTGGTCATTTTGGCAGAAACCTCCAGCTCAAGGCTCTTCACCCACCTCCCTCCTCTCCATCTCCTCCTTCTCTCCATCCCTGCACTAACGACTCCTCCCCTCCCTGTCCTCTCCCCCACATTAGTGACTCCCCACTCGTACCCTCCCTTTCATCCCCGCCCCTTGGTGATGGCTCCTCTCACTCATGATTTCCCCAGCCCCTCCTCTCTCTAGTTACTCCCCTCCTACGAATTCCATTCCAATCCGTAGTACTTTCCTGGCATGGCAAGCTGTGCAAATCCCGGCAAAGGGCAAGGAAGCGATCCCTTAGCGTCTGTCACCGATCTGCCTTCCATGGGCTTTCCAGTGAGCCTGGGGGTTTAGCTGCAGCATCGCTTTGTACACAGCATCAGCAGCAATATTTGCTCCTCTCCAGAGCTCCGAGGCTCATGCGCCCTGGCAGAGATACTAGAGGCAGTTTCCCCGAGTCTCCTCCCCTATTCCTCCCCCTGATCTGCAGTCACTTCCTGCAGCTGTTTCCCTCTGTCCGGTTGTTCTGACTTTTCTGACTGCCGGCCCCTCAGCTCTAGTGGGGAGCAACCCGACTTAAGTTGTCATGAAAAAGGAAGAAAGGAGGAGGTGAAGATCTCAGCTGGGGATGTGCAGGGCTGGCCAGCTCTAGGTACAGGGGATTGCCTGCAGATTGCTTCTCTGAGTCCCTGCTCCCAGAACCAGGGGATTCTAGTAAGTGCATTATACTTGGGTGTATGCATTTATTAGAGTAGTCAGGACATTGGCAATAATAGGGAGGTAAATCTCACCACAAGCAGTGTTATGTATATGTTCCACTTGTTCATTTGTGGGATTTTCCATGTTTGTTTTGAATGTGGGTATTTATGTTGCATGTATGTTTTGCATGTCTGCATATTGCATCAGTTTTTGGATGCTATGTTTTGCATGTATGTTTCCCAAATTGCATCTTGAATTCTCTCTTGAATTGCAACCATTTCAAGATAACAACAGATGCATCCGATTTTAATTAGAATGTAAGTCATGGGGATTGTAAAGCTTCCAATTTTGCATAAATACATTTGCTAGAATGTCAGTTTTTACATCATGATGTATAGTCTCATAATGATGTATTAGGTAACAAAATGTTTCCTTGCCCTTTGTGTTACTTGTTTTGCATCTACAGAAGTCTAGAGTCAGTGACCACTGTCATGAAAGTTGTTTCCATTCTAATGCCCTGTGTTCAGTCACTTAGTACTGTATGAAGCCTTCATCTTTCAGGCTGAAATTTGTCAGGCTTGATCTCTGACCAAGGGTGAATGTATTGGGAAAGTTTCAGTAAAAACAAGTACATTCATTCTGGAGTACGAGAAGCCTGGAGAAAAAAAATACACTTTCTCATTTAAAAAATAAATAAATAAATAGTGACTGTTTGATTAACTCCATCACTGAAACAGCTGGAAACAGTCAGGAAAACTTGGCACAGAAATTTGATTTGACTGAGTTATGAGCTTTTAAAAAATTGCACTCAGCCTTTGTAGAGTGCATTTCATAAGGAATTTTCCCACTATATTCATAAAATCTGCCACTAAGGAAGGCTGTATCGTGTGTACGTGCTTGACGAACTTAACTGTGCTGTGAAAAGCTTTTGGGCCTAGATCGTGCCTGACATTTTTCTCGGGGTTGCAGAGGGTAGTGAATGTATAGAACCTTCCTCCCCTCTTGTATGGCACACACAAAGGCCAGGTACAATTGTGATCTCTGTGTTCAGGGAAGTGCAGAATCAGCTCCTTCCATACTCTCCCAGGGGCACACAGCACTCTAAAGGGGTAGGAAGTAGGTGGACTTACCTGGCTGAATCCCTCTGCATTGTCCTGTGGAACACACAGGAGGAAGTGTGCTGAAACCCATAACGATGTGTAGCAGTGGGCATGACAGTGAGATCCAGGAGGCATCCTGTCTTCCGGTGGCAGAATGCCTCCTGGAACTCACCCTGGGGAACTGCAGCTCCAGTTGTGTCTTAAAGGCACAACTGAGCCTTTACTGAAGTTGGGCAGAGAATAATGCAGGGTCATTGGTCATCTCGTAAGCTAAAAATGGCATGGCTTCTAAAGGGAGAGGGAATCTCTCCTGCTAACTTCCTACAGTGTGGAGATGTAGTACATTGTGGACCTAGTAAGGTGGATGGGGTGTTACAGTGGGGCCTAGACAAGTAGTTCTAGATATGGATCTTCTTTTTCTTACATATTTCTCTAAACCAGCCAACTAAAAACATCCTAGCACTGTGCCTTTAAAGAAAAATCAACATTCCTGTCAAAAGTCAGGAAATGGTAATGTTAAAATTGCATATGTAACCTTAATTCTGCCCCGTAATCCACTGCAAAAAGTCTTTAATTACATACCATTTCTCAAATAAGGTCATGTCATAATTTTTTCCCCTACATGTTGTAGTGCTGTGAACTGTACTGTGTATGATAGCCAGAGTTCATGAAACTAATAGCAGACACTTCTTATACAAGATACAGCAGATTGGGCCTGGTTCTCATTTACTCCAAAGCTACTTTAGACTGTGCTTGCTTTGTAAAGTAGGCTTAAAGTGAGAGTAAACTATATTTACATCTAATTTAAGGCCACTTTCCATTGCTGGAACAGTGTAAACTGCTTTTACCGCAAATGAAAATCACTTCATTATATATAATAGAGTAATAATACAAATTTGCTGGCATGTCTAGGTCATCTAAATGTGTAGCTAAATTAATTTTATAGGTCCAAATTATGTAACCCATGATCACAAATGAATAACTCTTTGTTCCACCTGTCATTCCATTGAAATTAATGGGACTACCTGCAGAGTACAATACTACTCAATGTGAGTAAGGGGGGCTGACTCTGTCTCAGAGTTAACAGTTATGCCCTGAGCTGAACCCATGGTAAACTATACTGGTGGTTAGAAACAATATTATATAGTACATAGTTGTTGACTCAATGATTAAGATAGTTATAGAGAGAAGAGAATTTATTTATAAAAAGTGAAAGAGCATTATCCCATGGACTGTTATCCCAATGGGATAACTCAAATGCTTAAAGTGAAGCACAGGCTTAAGTTCTTTGCTGGATCAGAACCAGAGTGTGCAACACTTTGCAGGACTGTACCTTAAAACAGTAAAGATTGTTCTCATCACTGAGTTAATGAAAAGAGTAAGTATAAACACATTTTAAAAATGAGAAGAAATGGCACCTGTACATGCGATTGATTACTCGTGTGAATGACAGCTTAATACTGTGAATAAAGGGGTCACAATCTGCTCCTAAGATTATACAGAAAAATTGTATAGTATTGAGAAACACTACGAAAGCATGTCATTAAAGATTGTGCTGTAAAAGGATACAAGCCAAAGGGCAATGTTAAGGCTGCGAGAGCAACCTTAACTATGTCATTTCACGGCTTTGAGTGCTTACTGTTCTCTTAACAGACTTTTAGATGCAATTATATTAAAATCCAGACACTGTGCTGAGAAGGGAAGAAATGTTAATGAATCTTCAGCTCTGTGAGCTTTGAGCAATCTTTATTCCTGGAGAAAAAGCATTCCTGAGCAGAGGCTTCAAAGCATGATGCATTTATGGTTTTCACTAGCTTCCAGTGATATGATTTCCTTTCATTTCCTAAAGTCATTGCTGTTACAGACATTTAATATGATCTGATGTTGTTCTAAGGCATTGTTCTAGACTTGTACTGACATTGTTTTACCAGGTTTCAGAGTAACAGCCGAGTTAGTCTGTATTCGCAAAAAGAAAAGGAGTACTTGTGGCACCTTAGGGACTAACCAATTTATTTGAGCATAAGCTTTCGTGAGCTACAGCTCACTTCATCGGATGCATACTGTGGAAAGTTTAGAAGATCTTATTATATACACACAAAGCATGAAAAAATACGAAAAAATACCTCCTCCCACCCCACTCTCCTGCTGGTAATAGCTTATCTAAAGTGATCACTCTCCTTACAATGTGTATGATAATCAAGTTGGGCCATTTCCAGCACAAATCCAGGTTTTCTCCCCCCCCGCCCCCACCACACAAACTCACTCTCCTGCTGGTAATAGCTTATCTAAAGTGACCACTCTCCTTGCAAAAAGAAAAAATGTAAGGAGAGTGGTCACTTTGGATAAGCTATTACCAGCAGGAGAGTGGGTTTGTGTGTGTGGGGGGTGTGTGTGTGAGAAAACCTGGATTTGTGTTGGAAATGGCCCAGCTTGATTATCATACACATTGTAAGGAGAGTGATCACTTTAGATAAGCTATTACCAGCAGGAGAATGGGGTGGGAGGAGGTATTTTTTCATGCTTTGTGTGTATATAATAAGATCTTCTAAACTTTCCACAGTATGCGTCCGATGAAGTGAGCTGTAGCTCACGAAAGCTTATGCTCAAATAAATTGGTTAGTCTCTAAGGTGCCACAAGTACTCCTATTGTTTTACCAGTCACATTGTAACTTTATAATCTGATTATTATTGGCTTGCAGTGTCAATATGATAATATAAAAAAATTGGTCAGTTTCTTTCAAATGCTCTATTGAGTGGAAGTGAAAGGACTCTCTGGGAGAAATGCTGGCCTAATTAAAATCAATGAAAGTTTTGCCTTTGACTTTAATGGGGCAAGGATTTCACCTTGTGGGTTTTACCCTGAAGGTCAAAGAGAACACCCACTGATGGTAGACTACAGCTTTATGTTGGGTAGTTCAATCATCACCTTATCTATGTCAATGCAGACGCCATACCAGTGCTACAGATTCATGGCCTTGGAGGCTATTGAATTCTGTGGCTTTTCTGAGACCTTCATATTGGTGCTGGGTCATGACTCCCTTTCCCCTTGCTGTAGCATCACAGTTTGCTAAATATGGAGACCACGGTTATGTAATGGTTATTTAATGGTGAGCATATGTTGGCAATAAGGTCACTGGGATAATTACCTGGTGTCTGATCTTTTTCTGTTAAAGGATTTTATGCAGGCATATAGAATCACTGACAGTGAGGCTAGGAGATGTTACTTGTCCTCAGGCTTAGACCTTCTGTAATGCACATTCCAGCTGAACTCTTTTGGATAGTGTGCAATCAGATTACTTCAGATGGCCTTGTTCAATTAGCAGTTCCTTCAACTGATTATAATGGTGAGTTAGTTACCTTTTTACACAGATGAGACAATGTGGTTCTAGTCTCTGTATCTTTTGACTGGTAAAGCCATGGGTTCCCAATAGACTATCTCACCTGATCTCTGATTTCCTTGTCCTCTGGAATTCCCTGTGGCATACTGCCTGCAGTTTTGACTTCTGTCCATCTTGACAATGATGTGACTTTGCCACCATCATTGAGAGATATCACCAATGCTTCACTTAACAAGAGAAAAATGTTAATTATCCTTAGACAGGCAGATGTCCACCCCCCTCCTTAAGAAGCCATCTCTTGACACTGAAGTGCTTGCCAGCTGTCAAATCCCCCACTTTCAGGGAACAAGATTGAGAAGGCTGTGGCTATTCCAGTCCAGGAGCACTTGGACATTAGTGGCATCCTGGATAGTTCCCATTTTACGACTGGCATTTTTTGGATTTGAGATCACACTTGTCAGGCTCACGAATGATCTCCCAGTGGTTTTAAATCAGGATCAGCATGTCATTTTGGTCATGGTGGATTTCTTAACATCTTTTTATATGAGTGACCATGGTTGCTGCTTTGACAGCTAAGGAACATAGCTAGTGTGTCCGGAGTTGCTCTGCAGTCTTACCTAGAAGAGAGGAGTCAGTCCATGGTGATAATATGGGATTTGAAATGCTGTGTCCTTCATAGAATCATAGAATCATAGAATATCAGGGTTGGAAGGGACCCCAGAAGGTCATCTAGTCCAACCCCCTGCTCGAAGCAGGACCAATTCCCAGTTAAATCGTCCCAGCCAGGGCTTTGTCAAGCCTGACCTTAAAAACCTCTAAGGAAGGAGATTCTACCACCTCCCTAGGTAACGCATTCCAGTATTTCACCACCCTCTTAGTGAAAAAGTTTTTCCTAATATCCAATCTAAACCTCCCCCACTGCAACTTGAGACCATTACTCCTCGTTCTGTCATCTGCTACCATTGAGAACAGTCTAGAGCCATCCTCTTTGGAACCCCCTTTCAGGTAGTTGAAAGCAGCTATCAAATCCCCCCTCATTCTTCTCTTCTGCAGACTAAACAATCCCAGCTCCCTCAGCCTCTCCTCATAAGTCATGTGCTCCAGCCCCCTAATCATTTTTGTTGCCCTCCTCTGGACTCTTTCCAATTTTTTAACATCCTTCTTGTAGCGTGGGGCCCAAAACTGGACACAGTACTCCAGATGAGGCCTCACCATCAAAGGTCCCTTTATCACCCATGTTGTTCCATGTATATACTGAGCTCTTTTAACCAGATAATTCCTTACTATGGGATGTAGGCACAGCTGTACATCTGTTGCCCTGTGGACTGCACAGTTCAAGTCTCTGGCCTGGAGGGTTGTTTGAACTATCTTCTCTGGACACATTAAAACTTCTGTGTTCCCAGGATTGGTTATGAAGTCTTGCTGCTGGATAGAGTTAGTTACTACAAGAAGGCTCATTCTAGTTGAGAGGGTGTGATTAGAAGCAGTGAGTCAGTCATGCCCTCTCTAGGAAGTTCCACCCCCACCCTCCATGTGTTCCATGTGATAGGAACTTTTTTGCACTTGCACTGCACAGTTTGCACAGGTGATGGACAGGAGATTTATTTCAGGGTAACCTCACAACAGCAAACCCTGCCTTTGTGTCTCATATGCTCAGCTGATGAAATTCCCTCTCG
The DNA here is from genome assembly GCF_965140295.1 of Lepidochelys olivacea. NCBI lineage: Eukaryota > Metazoa > Chordata > Testudines > Cheloniidae > Lepidochelys > Lepidochelys olivacea. The sequence goes on from NC_140419.1 coordinate 11,911,766, forward strand.
TGAGGGCTAACAGCAGAGCTGCTCCACTGTTTGCCACTTGTTCGGAATCCAGCATCCCTTTTCTCACTGGTCTAACAGTCACGTTCACATTCTGTCCACTCGGCATTCTTTGCTCTGGCTGCCCGTGCAGTGGGACACTAATTGTTAGCTGGTACTGTTGGTTTTTAAAGGCTGCAACAAGGTAGGCTCCCTGACTATATTTGAAACGTCTTCCTTGAACTTCATCTTGAAGCGGATCTCTGCTATGACACGATTATCCTTTTAGGAACCCCACCAACGTACTTAGAATATGCAATTAGTGTCTTTGTTGTGCTGGGCCCTAGGGTGTGGAATTCACTTCACCATATAACCCAGCAGTCCATCTCTCAGCCCACCATTAAACACCTCCCCTCCTTCGGTGTCTTTTAGAACAACCACTTCCCTCTAATTGCAACTTTTCCATCCATTCCCTTCTTTCCTCTTTAGCTTCTGCATTGAACATCCTCAAATTTATTTCAGTTGTTAATTTTAGTGAGGTTCTTTGGGGGTTTTTGGATTGCATTTGAATTAATATTTAGAAATTGATTTTAGTAGGGAGCACAGCACCTTGACAAGGGAGGTGCATTGCAGAAATAGAACATTCAAAAGGCTTTATTGTCCACCCATTTCCAAAGGCATGTATATGTGTGCTTCATTTTTTGTGGGTTTTCCCCCCTTTAGACCCTAGAAATACTCAGAAAACTTTAAAGCAATATTGTTCACTGGAACTTGAGCTTCGGTTCTGCAGCTTGTCCTGTACAGGCCCAGGGATTTGCTTACAAGGAGCCAATTGCAGAACTGGGGTCCGTGTGTGCAAAAACAACAACACAAACATTTTCAAAAGTGCCTAAGTGGCTTAGACTCCTAAATCCCATTTTCAAAAGTGTCTGAGGTGTCCAAGTACCTAAGGCCCATTCACATAGGTTCTCACAGGCCAGAATTTGAAAGGTATTTAGGCACCTAAAGATGTAAATAAGTGCCTCATGAGACTTTCAGAAGTGCCTAAGTAGGTTAGATGCCAACCTCATATTGATTTCAGTAGGAGTTAGGTGTCTAATCTGTTTAGGTGCTTTTGGAAATCCCAGTAGGCACCTATGTGCATCTTTAGGTGCCTAAATACCTTTGAAATCTGGCCCTCAGGCATAAATACTTCTGAGGATCTGGGCCTAAGAACCACAGTCACTTTTGAAAATGGGTCTTAGGCACCTAAGATACTTCTGAAAATGTTACTTGCAATATAAATTAAGGATTGCCTATTTAGAAAAGTAAGGGTAGGTCCCTGTATTTAAATCACTTTTTCTTAAAGATAGTACAAATATGGCATCCCGGAATGCAATTTTAGCTTGATGTGATTTGAAATGGCCAAGATATCAAATCCTGTTTATTGGTAAGTGGGGTTATGATGAGAAGCTAACATAATCTTAACGAAAGTGGCTCTGTCTTGATTCACACTAATACTTCCACTTTGCATTAACCTAGCAATGTTCATCACAGGGTTTCAACACAATTTGCAAACATCAATTAATTAAGCCTTTCAAAGCTTCTTGTTGGAAATTTAAGGGGGTTCCTAAGAAATAAACTGATTGAGAAATAAACTGAATAAGTGCTAATCTGAGATAATCTTCCAAACCTAAGAAAATATGAAGTAGTTTTTAATATTGCATTGTACTTAGTAAAATCTGCCAGAAGAAGAGACAGATATCCAAATGCTTTCAATAGCAAATGCCTCAGGAAAATGGTAGGTATTAAATTGAATGAAGTTGTAACAAATGAGGAGATTTGTCAAAGTTCAACAACTTTTTAACTCCAAAGTTATCCAGAGAAGACAATGTAAATATCTGGGATGTATTAAGAATGTAACCAGAGCATCTGCCATGGCAGGCGTACCATTGGGCAACTGGAGGAATACGCAAGAGAGGCGGAGTGAAAGAATCCCTCCATTGAACATGAGAGAGGGACGACTATGGGACTTAACACAGAGGACATGCAAAGAGCAGCCCAGGACAGACAGGGATGGCAGGGTCTTATACATGCTCTAAGCGATGTTTGATAGTGTGAAAAGGATTCAGATACTCAGTAGGTGAAGGCATGGAGAAACTGCTCAAGGTCATGCCACAAGACAGTTGCAGAGTGTGGAATGGAACCCAGAGGAAGTGACTCCTGATACTGTTGTCTACTGGTTAGAACAAGGTGTCTCCCTCAGTGTTTTTATTTACTGGAAAAAAGTCAATTTTGACATATTTTCCTGAAGTTGATATATAGGAAGGCTTTGTATGGGGTTTACTATTCAGAACATACACAACTACTTCCAAATGATTGACAAGGTACCAAGCAACAACACATATTGCAGTATTAGTTTATTTCTTAGATTGTGAACTCGTTGGCACAGAGCCCACCGCTTCTTGGGTTTGGGAAAGGGCCTAAGGCCCCAGTACTGCACGTGTTTACCCTTGGGAGCAATGCTTCAATGGGCCTCTGCATGAGCTCAGCAGTGAGTCACTGCACAAACAAATGTAGGCTCAGGGCCTCCCATGGTAGCACAAATATGGCAGAATGATATTTTCTTGCATCTGGAAGCTTATGCCTGGTGAGTTCTCATTTTGTTTGTTGTTCAGATATTATAAGTTTTTAGTAGTCCACTTAAATTTCCAGGAGGATGTCATTGCCTTTATTAATAGCTAAACCCAGATTTTAATCTGTGTCGTCTTGCCTAAAAAAATATCTGAGGCTGGATTAACAGGTTGACTGCAGCAGCTTTGCCCTGCTCCAGTGAAGCAGAAGCTATAAACTCATCTTAACTTCTCGTTAAACTGGGTTCATGGCTGCTTTGCATTGTTGGAGGGACACAGAGCAGCTGGAGTGAAAGTGGCAAAGTTGGCCCCAATCTTGAACATTCACACTGTGAAAAGGATGCTGTTTATTTGAGCCTGTGTCTTTTTTCTGCTTCAGAGCTGAAGAAGAGTTCTTCCTCCTTCAACAGTAACATGCCAGCAGTCCTCCCAGCCAATGATTGTTTTGCAGCAGGCAGGACTTCCTCCTCATCCTCGTCCTGAGAAGCCTTCATCTCTTCCTATGTCAGTGGCCACAAGGCCAAGAGCCAACTCACCACTGTCCCCACAGAAACCTTTTGGACTAGGGCCTTCCTTGCAGCACTCACAAGAAGAGGAGCTGGCAAAGGATCCTGTGCTGGAGGAACTATGTAAGCCTCTGTGTTGTAAACTTTGCAATGTCACTCTGAATTCAGCACAGCAAGCCCAGGCGCATTACCAGGTAAGGAGAAGCAAAAGAAGAAAGATGTTCAGATTAGTTGTTCCTGTGAGGTGTCTACCACTCTTTCAATATGAGATGTAGGGCAAGCCTTATGAATTGTAGGGCTGCAACCTGCCATAAGTGAGGGAGTCATGTGCCAGGACTTCCTCCCCTTCTGGTCCCACTGCCAGAGGCAGGTGGGGCATGTGGGCAGATGAAGCCCCTCTTTTTGCTCCCATGCCTGAAGGAGGGTTACTGAGGTTATACAGGGTTTAAGAGTGGGGCCCTAATGAGTTGCTTGTCCTCTTTTTGCTTTAGGCTGGAGCTCATCACAATTTTTTCATCAAAACTTTTTTTCCATCATGAAAAATGTTGCCCTTTCAACCAAAATAATGGAAAATGTATTTGTTAAAGTTTTTCATTCCTCCCCCCGTCACAGGAGAATGAGAAAGCAAAACCCCGTGCGCTTTGGTCCTGAGTGGAAGTGGGGAATCTGGGGAATAAAGGGCGAAAGGCAGCAGGAATCTAACCAGATTCTCCAGTTCAACTAAGGCCAACAGAAAGTTCTGATTTTCCTTCCAGTTCTAATTTAAAAATATATTTTAAAAATGTTGATTACCCATCTTTTCTCCCAGCTTTGCTGCTTTTATCAGCGGATGCCAGTTTAGCAGGTTTATGTCCCCCGGGAGACTGATTGAACAGGCTCTGTTGAGACTGGGGAGTATGCTCTTTGTAACTCAGACAGCAGAGGGTGCTTTAAGAATGAAGTCACTACCTTGCTCTTCACACCAAACACCATGCATATGGTTCACTTGAACTGGTCTTGTCTCTGAGTGGGGCTTCATTATACAAATGGGGGTGTAGTATATGACAGACACCATTGGATTAGCCAGCTTCTCTACCCCAATGTACATTTCTTTTGATATGATTCATGATATGGGTCCCCAGAGATCATCTCTCACTTTTCAGAGTAACAGCCGTGTTAGTCTGTATTCGCAAAAAGAAAAGGAGTACTTGTGGCACCTTAGAGACTAACCAATTTATTTGAGCATAAGCTTTCGTGAGCTACAGCTTACTTCATCAGATGCATACTGTGGAAACTGCAGAAGACATTATATACACAGAGACCATGAAACAATACCTCCTCCCACCCCACTCTCCTGCTGGTAATAGCTTATCTAAAGTGATCACTCTCCTTACAATGTGTATGATAATCAAGTTGGGCCATTTCCAGCACAAATCCAGGTTTTCTCACCCTCCCCCCCCCCAAACTCACTCTCCTGCTGGTAATAGCCCATCCAAAGTGACCACTCTCTTTACAATGTGTATGAAAATCAAGGTGGGCCATTTCCAGCACAAATCCAGGTTTTCTCAGCCCCCGCCCAAACTCACTCTCCTGCTGGCAATAGCTCATCCAAACTGACCACTCTTCTCACAATGTGTATGATAATCAAGGTGGGCCATCTCCAGCATAAATCCAAGTTTAACCAGAACGTCTGAGGGGGGAGGGTTAGGAAAAAACAAGGGGAAATAGGCTACCTTGCATAATGACTTAGCCACTCCCAGTCTCTATTTAAGCCTAAATTAATAGTATCCAATTTGCAAATGAATTCCAGTTCAGCAGTTTCTCGCTGGAGTCTGGATTTGAAGTTTTTTTGTTGTAAGATAGCGACCTTCATGTCTGTAATTGCATTACCAGAGAGATTGAAGTGTTCTCCAACTGGTTTATGAATGTTATAATTCTTGACATCTGATTTGTGTCCATTTATTCTTTTACGTAGAGACTGTCCAGTTTGACCAATGTACATGGCAGAGGGGCATTGCTGGCACATGATGGCATATATCACATTGGTAGATGTGCAGGTGAACTAGCCTCTGATAGTGTGGCTGATGTTATTAGGCCCTGTGATGGTGTCCCCTGAATAGATATGTGGGCACAGTTGGCAACGGGCTTTGTTGCAAGGATAGGTTCCTGGGTTAGTGGTTCTTGTTATACCAATAAAATAAAAACCAGCAGGATCTTATTAAAGGGAAAAAGGCAAAATACCACATTTATTGTGAATACAGAAAGAATCATAGTAAGCAGTTAGTTATAGCTATAACATTCCATTCAATCTCATATTTATTCACACATTCATTCATACAAACACACACACACACCCACACACAGGTTCTGCAAGGTTGTTATAGTTACCAGCCTTAGAGTTGCTCATGCCAAGCCACTGGCCAGGTGGCCTGGACATGAGGAGGGAGCAGGGCCTTGTCAGATGCTCATCTGATGCTCCTGGAAGTTGGTTTGCAGAATCAGACCCCAAAGTTCTCACTTTTTAGAGTCTATTTTTATAGGAATTTCTTCCTATGGCAGTCTATGGGAATTGCTTCATCATGCTGTTGCTGAATCAATCAGCAGATAGCACATTCCTGACGGCTCCAAGATGTTATCTTGTTCTTTGGTTCTCCCATTCTTGAGGCTGTTGGGTGGATTCCAGTCTGCCCTCCGGGGGGTCCTCTGGTTATTTCCACTTGACGCCTTCTTCAGCCGATGGACACTGGATTCTTAGGCTGGCACCTCCCTGATCATTCAGTTATTATCTACACCAAGCATCCATCCACATACATCCTCTATCTCTATTTTAATCACAATTGTTAATACAACAAAAGGGCGGGGAGTCTCTGGGTGCTGTTTCTGTTGTTAGAGTATTGCTTTGAGTCTCTCTCTCTGTGAATTGCTTTGAGAACAGACTCTGTCTTAGAATGTACTAACACAATTAGCAGCTTGCAAGTTTCACACATAGAGGGAGAGAAACAGTACCAAAAACCAAGAGACCTCTTAATTAGTAATACCCTGGAATTTAAACTCTGGGGAATCAAACTCATTTGTGATTTTAATACAGAACTTCTTTAATATGATCCAACATTCTGTTGTGTGGTATGTGGTTGTTGATGAGTATTTGCTTCAGGTTGGGGGGCTGTCTGTAGGCAAGGACTGGCCTGTCTCCCAAGATTTGTGAGAATGCTGGGTCATCCTTCAGAATAGGTTGTAGATCCTTAATAATGCGTTGGAGGGGTTTTAGTTGGGGGCTGAAGGTGACGGCTAGTGGCGTTCTGTTATTTTCTTTGTTAGGCCTGTCCTGTAGTAGGTGACTTCTGGGAACTCTTCTGGCTCTATCAATCTGTTTCTTCACTTCCGCAGGTGGGTATTGTAGTTGTAAGAATGCTTGATAGAAGATGTCAAGAATTATAACGTTCATAAACCAGTCGGAGAACACTTCAATCTTTCTGGTCACACAATTACAGACATGAAGGTCGCTATCTTACAACAAAAAAACTTCAAATCCAGACTCCAGCGAGAAACTGCTGAATTGGAATTCGTTTGCAAATTGGATACTATTAATTTAGGCTTAAATAGAGACTGGGAGTGGCTAAGTCATTATGCAAGGTAGCCTATTTCCCCTTGTTTTTTCCTAACCCTCCCCCCTCAGACGTTCTGGTTAAACTTGGATTTATGCTGGAGATGGCCCACCTTGATTATCATACACATTGTAAGGAGAGTGGTCAGTCTGGATGAGCTATTGCCAGCAGGAGAGTGAGTTTGTGTGGGGGGGGAGGGGTGGGGGGGGTGAGAAAACCTGGATTTGTGCTGGAAATGGCCCAACTTGATTATCATACACATTGTAAGGAGAGTGATCACTTTAGATAAGCTGTTACCAGCAGGAGAGCGGGGTGGGAGGAGGTATTGTTTCATGGTCTCTGTGTATATAATGTCTTCTGCAGTTTCCACAGTATGCATCCAATGAAGTGAGCTGTAGCTCACGAAAGCTCATGCTCAAATAAATTGGTTAGTCTCTAAGGTGCCACAAGTACTCCTCATCTCTCACTTTGTGCTTCTGCCTGGTAAGAACACCATCATATTGGACGCTCAACTTCTGACAACTTCTAGTTATGATCATTTGGGGTGGGTGGTCTAAGAGTCTTCAATTCACTCCCCCTTCCCAAGTCCAACCGAGTGCCAGTTTGCTGACCTTTGGGTATGTTGCAATAATTTTCACTTTGGTTTTTCTAGAGGAGTGTACTGAACAGGAAGGGCTTTAATGAGATGGGGCGACCTGAGTGTCTTTCTGTATTACTGGGATGGATTTTCAAAGCAGCTTCTAATTTTTGCAGGCAGAATTTTGTAGGTTCATCCCTTAGGTTTGCTGGCTGGCCTGGAAAGCATGTCCCATGTTATCTCTCTGGAGCCTCTCTTTTCCCTGGTCTGCTTCAGGAGTCTCCTTCCCAGCTACCTTCTGCCTTCAGGGATGGTCTGAAGGTGCAGGCCTCTCTGTGTTTTCTTTCCCAGAGAGGAAACACCCAACTACCTCTCTCCTAGGTCTCCTCTCCATATTGCCTTGCAGCCTTTCTTTATAGAAGCCACCCAGGTTGGTTCTTCAGAGCTGGGTCTAATCCTCAATTACCTGTCTTCACGCCAGGTGCAACAGAATGGGCTAATTGGGCTCCCCTTCACCCTTTCACTGCTAGTGTCAGGAGGTACATACCTCATCCTGAGACCCAGCCCTGCCAGGTACTGAGCATCTCATGAGGAATCTCAAGCACTCTAATCTCCCATTGCAATCAATGGGAGTTGAGATTGCTCAGCCCCTCTCCGGATCAGAGCCTGTATCTGAGCTGCTGATGTCATGACTACGTTTACATTTCAGCCTCTTAGCTGAGTCCTCTAGCTGCTATATACAGGTGGCACGCTACCACCTGGACAGTGATTAATTTGAGTTCTGTTTCCAGGGTAAAAACCATAGTAAGAAACTTCGGAATTACTATGCTGCAAATAGTTGCCCAGCTCCTGCCAGAATGAGCAATTCAGTGGAGCCTGCCGTGCCTCAGATTGTCTCCCATCCAGCTCAGGTAAGGCCTGGAGAGATGAGCGAGGCTGTGCTGCTTACATGTTCAGTACCCCCTATGACAAGGGTAACTAGGTCTCATGCTTTGGGGTGGGATTGCTGCAGGGGTCAGAGGAATCTTCCCCACTATGTCCAGCATGGTGCAATTGGACTGGTGTGTGCCTTTACATTCTTCTGAAGCATCAGGTATTGACCGCTCCTGGATACAGGGGACTTGACTCACTGAGCCACTGATCTAATCCTGTATGGCAAATCCTATGATACCTGTGTGAATCAGATGCTGTGCTGATTATGGCTGTTTAAAGCCATGGAAAACACTCATCGTCATGTCCTTCATTTGTGTGTGTTTGTGGAATATCCTCCCCTTGCCTAGCCATCTCCTGTGCATCGAAGTGAGGCTGCACCTCGGTGCTTATGTAGAAAAGGTGCTTAGATTCTAGCACCAACTGCACTGGGCCATCATTTCCCTCCCTAAATAGCTACTTTTGTGGCACTTTCTCCAATCGCAGCATGAGTGAATGGCCCCCTCTGGGGTCCAGATTAATGCTGTCCCATGAACTGCCCAATGGCAGGCACATGTAGAGCAAGAGTGCATGCCGCATTAGCTCAAGGGGTAAATCAAATGTTCTCCACACCTGACACTTGCATGTCATTGCGTGTTGGTCAGCAGGGATCAAAGCTGGGGCCTTCAGCACCAAAAGCATGGGCCTCTACCACTTAAACTAAAGGAGAATGAATTCCTTAACTGTGAGTAAGTAGTAGGTTGTTATATGGTTGCTGGGGCCAGACACTGAGGCTGTGGGAGACCTGTTGACATGCAAAAAGAACCTAATCCAAAGCTTACTGAAGTGAATGGGAGTCTTTCCATTAGCTTCAGTTGGCATTAGAGCAGGCCCTGCCCCAAGCCCTTGCATGTTACAAGTGTACTTTGCTGCTTCCCAACAGCTGGGGTGGCTGCTCTGCCTTGTTTGAGGAACTAATTCTCAGAAAAAAAGAAAGCCAGGTTTGAGCCAGCTGCGTAGAAGATGTTCATATTGTACGATGCAAGCCAGAATTCTAGAGTTTTTTTGGGAGGAGGGTCTAGTTAGAAGCATATGAAGTATCAAAACGAGGGCCAAAGAAACTGCACCTTAGAAAGTGTAGCACTGGCAAGGTCAATGAGTAAATCATGGTTATCCACACTATTTGGGAAATACTGTTTCCTTGGTGATGTACAAAACACCAAAAAGATTCAGTTACTGCCCCAATCAGCTTACATTCTAAGTAGACAGACAAGATCACGCCCCATAATGCACTGGGAAATCCTGAGGACTGAGCTTACTCGGGACTGGATCATTCCTCTAAAATTTGCATATGGAACTCCCGCTGTCCATAGGCAAGGTGTGAGGAGGGGTCAGTTGTTTCTCTGCAACCCGTGGAAGGTTCTTGGCTGGGCTGGAGATCCAGTTAGGGGGTAGGTAGTCTGGACACAGACCGCCCTGAGTGCTGTGGACTCTCCTTTCAGGGAGCTCCCAGGGGCAGAGGTAGGCAGAGGAGTCAAGCCTGTGAGGAAGCTGGAAGTAGGAGCAAGAGGCGCCAGAGCCAGTGCAGAGGTACAGGGCCTCTGCACAGATAGTTTTAATCTCCATTTGATTCTCAGAGATCTGTGTGGATCTTAGGGATGTGCAGGTTCAGGGGGCCAAACTCCCAGCTGGAGCCAAGGAGAGGCAAAACCTACTCCCACAAGGGAAAGAATTTGGGGAACACTGTGCAGTGAACCTGAAGTTCTAATCTTCCACCAGCTTGCTGAGAGGGGTCAACTTCATTGAGCCTGGCTCAGTTATTTCAAAGAATGAAGTCTCCTATGTTTGCATATGAAACTTTCCCTCCCTTTTGCTGATAGATGGGTGCCTCTAAACCAGGAGGCCGAGTGATCATGGCCACAGAGAATGATTACTGCAAGCTTTGTGATGCCTCATTTAGTTCCCCGGCTGTGGCCCAGGCTCACTACCAAGGAAAGAATCATGCCAAGAGGCTACGCCTGGCAGAAGCACAGAGCAACTCATTCCCGTAGGTATTGTTCAACCTTTACATTAAGGCTGGCCTGAACGTGTGCAGCCATGACTCCAGCAATCTCTATTAATGTATCTCAGAGAGCTTTAAAACACAGCTGTATGTATTTTTTTAACCTTCAGGGATACATCAGAACTGGGCAAACGGAGGGCACGGAAAGAAGGGAACGACTATAAGATGATGCAGAATAGAAGAAATGTGTATGCAGTTCAAAACAGTACAGGTACTTGAATGCTTGTGTCACCACTTACATGCTCCATAGGTCGCACAGTGACTATTTCTTAATGGGTTCAATTCTCTTCCATGTCCAAGCTCTGGTTAACACAGAAGCGTGCGTTAGGGAGCTCTTGTTCCGCGGGCTGGTCTGCACTGGTTCTGACTCTAGCGTGAGGGACTGTAACAGGGTGGCCACCTGCAGGGTGGCATGGGGCGACTCTGCAGTAGGCCTGCCTCATTTTGCCCCCTTCTCACAGCTCTTCAAAACTCTACAGCCTCATTTGGCTGCTGCAGTGGCTTGCTGCTATGACTTGGCCCTCCAGCTAAGCCCTTAACAAAAGTATAACTCTCCAGGGAAACAGAGTTCCACATCCATGTTAAAGCCAAACAAAACAGAGCCTTTTCCCCAGTCTCAAACTAGGCCCAACCCCTTCTTCCTAAGGGGCTTCTCTTCTGTCCTCTAATTCTTCTGCTCACCCTCTGGGCTCAGCTTTCAGCCCCTCCCAGGTTCCTTTCCATCACTCCTCTGGGTTCCTTTGGGTTGCTCCCTGGTCTTTCCCAAGCAGGCACTCCTTGGCCTTCCTACCTGGAGTCATCCACAGGTCTCTGCCAGCCTTGTGCTCTCCTCTGGCTCCTCACAGCCTTCCTGCAGCATCAGCCGCCACCACTTCCCCTTTCTTCCCAAACCTAGGGTTAGATACGACAGAGGACTGATTGGGTCACATGAACTTCATTTTCACCATCTGGGGAGGCAAAGCTACTTGTGAAACTGGGGTCCAAGGAGAGGCTGACCTGGGCCCCGTCCAGGGATTGGCTGCTGCAGCCTGCCTGAGGGTTTAGTCACAGCAGACTCTGTTAGAGAGGCGAGTCAGGGCACCTGTTGAACATCTGCGCCAGCCCACATCTAAAGGATCCTCCCCCAGCCTAAAGGGAGTAGCCACTGAGCCCAGGGCTCAGGTAAATTCAGGGGACAATGAATGAAAAGTAGGGATGGGAGTGAGGGGTAAAAGCAGGGAGCCAGAGAGGGACACTCAGCAGAGAATCCTGGACAGTGCCCACTGCTCCTCAAAGGTGTCCAGGGAGCCAGTGGATGCGGCCCAGAGTAATTGTGCCCAGATACGTGACTGGAGGGAGGAGCGAAAATAGGCCCCACAGTCACAGAGCGCCTCCCATCCAGCATCCTTCTCCTAGCATGATGGATGGCCACCTTGGCCAATGATGAGGAGGTCTCACCACTTCTTGGGGCCACAGATGGGGTGAGTGTAGATCAGGAGGTGCGAGGAAAAAGTACAGCCAGAACCGAAGGAGAAGGTTCTGGAGTAGCCGGAAAAGGGGCTGCAACCTGGTGCACTCGATGTAAATGTGTACCAGGGTCTATGTGACACCGCAAAAATGGCACGTGTCAGGAAGGGGAGTGGGTGAACTATGCCAGGAGTTGCCAGCTCATATCCCTGGTAGGCCGGAGTCCAGGGTAGAATATAGACTGGCCGACCAGGGCTCCTCACCCTCCACAGGTGGTAGAAGGTCTTGCCACTTGGCGTCGGGGTGGGACGTGAAGGGTATGGAATATGAACATGTCCAGCTGCTTCCTAGGCTTGATACAGAAACAAACCAACTGCAGGTCATGTAGCTGGCTTGGGTGGTGCGGAGGGGGGGCTTGCAGGGCAGGGGCCTGATAGCGATGTCTGGAGGATCAGAGGTGAGGGGCGGGCAGGGAGCACCCTCCACCAGGGCCTGCTCGAGGAAGGCGTGAGAGACAGGCGATAAGGCTACCCTCACCTCCTGGTGTACACACCGGAGGACACAAGGGGTGGAGAGTCCCATGCACCAACCAAGTGCCAGGGGATCCACCCCGTCCTCCCAGTCGTAATCCAGGAGGTCTTCACTGAGGTGGCGGTTGTGGTCAGTGATGGCATCTGAGTGAGCAGCCCGACCCTGGCTGTGTGTTTACCTCACAAGGGGCATTTGAAGACAGTCAGTGGGTCTATGATTATGCAGTCCCCCTGGCCAAAGCCTCTGTCTAGAAGTGATACAGCAAGCTGCGGTACCACACCCATATTGCTGCAACCTCAGAGGTTGTGCAGGTTGCACGGGTGCTCCATGCCCAAGTTGGGAGCCTTCCATTCCCCACTCCCTTGTCCCCGTACAGTCTGTTTACCTGAGCTTTGTGTAGATGCTGAGTGAGCCCCTCAGTAAAGGAAGCTTTGCAAAGAAAGAAGCTATTTGTGGTGCTAGGGCTTTGTCTGGCTCTCGCTGACTCCACCCATCTGTCCGTCTTGATCCTCCCAGCAGTTAAAGTTACTTCAGTTTGTCAGCCTCTTTTGGTTGGTTGGTTTCTCATCTCGTAACTTAATTTCCCATCTGCCTTTCTCTGTTGCTGCTTTAAGTGGTGGCTATTTCCTGGTGTTTTCTTGGCAAGGGGCCTGAGCTTTTGACTCCGACTGTACCACATCAACCCATGCTCGCATTCTTGCTGGCCAGAATGATAAAGCAGGTTTGCCATCTTCCAAGGCCATCTGTTCCCAGAATCAGTGTCTCTGGTGTTTCAGACTCTGACTTTGCCACCCTTTGAACAAACCCAATATGGGAAAGACAGATTCTGTTCTCTAATTTTGGCTGTGGGGAGGGGGAGAAAAGCACTTTGATTTACTGCAAAACCCTTTAAAAAGAACTTTGATCTAGGAATAAGCAGAGAAAAGCGCATGGGGGAAATTCACCCCTGAGTGACAGTCACTTTGCTCTTGTGCCCAGCCCTGTGCCCAGACAATTCCTCCAGTTCAGAGGAGCCTCTGGCCAGTGCAAGGCTAGCTCTGCCAGCGATGCGTTGCCTCAGCAGAAGCCGGGAGCATTCTAGGGCAGGACAGAGTGACGTGGAGGAGTGGTGGGTTGGAACATGACGAGGGGAGGGTGTTGAAGGTTGACAGACTGGAGGAGGGAAGAGGTGGATCGGGAGCAGAAGGGGATGTGGCTAGGGTGGAGCTCAGGGCTGATGGCAGCAGTGGGGAGTCAGTCCCATTGGTTATGTCTGCACTGCAGCTAGGAGTGAGCTTCCCAGCCCAGGTAGACAGCTTCAAGCTAGTGGGGCTTGAGCTAGTGCACTAAATGTAGCAATGTGGATGTTGTGGCTCAGACTGGAGCTGAGCTCTCAAGCCCACCCAACCCCCTGGGTTTGAGAGCCCTGCTCCAGCATGAGCCACAGCGTCCGCTCTGCTTTTTTTTAGTACACTAGCTCAAGCACCACTAGTGCGAGTCTGTCTGTCCACGCTGGGAGGCTTGCTCCTAGCTGCAGTATAGACAAACTCAGCAGGCTATAGCAGCAGAAAAAAGGAGTCCTGGGGCTGCTCCAGCTTGCACCTTGGCCCTGAGTAGCAGCAGAAGAGGAGAGGTGAAGTTAGTTCCCTCTCTATTCCTGAGCCGGCACTAGCCCTAGTGTAGGAATGAATCTGGCCTGATTCTGGTCTCATTTGCTGCAATTTTATATCTGTGTAACTCTACAGAGCGCACACATCAGGTATTCCTGATTTGCAGCTTCCTGTCCAAGAGAGAGAAAAATCAGCCCTTAATTCTATACCATTTAATTTGAAGTATATTTATTAGTGTCTGGCTCAGCGGTTTTATTTTTTCTTTGCGGGTCTTTTAATGAGCGCTTGTTAGCTCAGACAGCCCTCTGATGAGTGTTAGTTTAATTCTGTGTTTTCAGCATGGTGTTAGTTAATATAACGGTTCTTCTAAAATTGCATTAAATATGATCTTATCGTAATTATTTTTAATTAAGCGAGCAGTAAACTTACTCTGATCAGAAAGCTGATTCTAATTCTGAAATAGGGGGAGCAGTGATACAGGGTCAAATTTTCAAAAACGCCTAACTCCCATTTTCAAAAGTGACTTAGGCACTTAGGAGCCTAAAGCCTGGTGTACAATACAGCTTTAGGCAACTTACATCGACCTAACGCTGTAAGCTTCTACAGTAAAATGTAGCTCCCGTCGATGTAACGTGTCCACTACACCAACTTAATAACTGCATCTCCACAAGAGGCGTAGCACTTAAGTCAATGTAGTTAGGGCAACACAGTGTCAGTGTAGATGCTGCATTGCTTACATGGACTGTTGCTGCCTTTTAGAAACTGTCCCACAATGCCCCACATTGGCAGTTAAATCAGAGCAAGCGCTTCTGGTGAGGATGCGTACCACCGACACAAGGAGCACAGTGTGGACATGCAAAATTGATTCAATTACTGCGGTGCCTGTACGTCGACATAACTTAGGGCAAGTCTGCAGTACAAAATAAAGTTGACCTAAGTCCCATTGACTTTAGTGAGAGTTAAGCATCAAAGCCAGTTAGGTGCCTTTGAAAATTCTACGAGGTGCCTATCTGTATCTGTAGGTGCCTAAATACCTTTGTAAATCTAGGCCTAAGTCACTTTTGTGCTTAAGTCACTTTTGAAAGTAGGATTTAGGCTTCCAAGTCACTTAGGTGCTTTTGAACATTTTACTCATAGTCCTTAGTGATTGTGAAGTGAGGCTTGAAACGTTGCAGGGCTCCTCTTGCTTACAGATAAATGGACTCCTTTATTTTCTCTGCAGGTCCCTACTTCAATCCACGCTCCCGCCAGCGAATTCCTCGTGATCTCGCTATGTGTGTCACCCCAAGTGGCCAGTACTACTGTTCCATGTGCAATGCTGGGGCTAGCGAAGAGATGGAGTTCCGACAACATTTAGAAAGCAAACAGCACAAAAGCAAGGTGTCTGAACAGAGGTATAGGAATGAGATGGAGAATCTTGGCTATGTACAATGACACGCTATCCCTTGGTAGTAGTTTGCAGATAGAACAGCTTGTCTTGCCTGCTGTTTGCCACATGCCCTGCTTTGTGCTCCATTTGATAGGAGTATGCTCTCTAGCTATACATGTAATACCTGCAAACTTAATGGTATGGTTAGGGGTTTTTTATATCACTGTTGGCAGGAATATGCTCTGCAGGACGTGAAGTGGTTTTAATGTTTGTTTGCTCATTATCTAAAGCTCTTCATTGCATTTTGGGGGAGCCCTGTCCTCCCCCAAGCCCTGTTGCATGAGTGTGCAAGGCCCTAGAAGCACTGGGGGGACTACCACGGTTCTGCCATGCAGGCAGGGTATGTGGAGACGCATCACCCTTTTTGGCGTGTCCTAGAGCTGTGCTCCACAGCATCACTCCGCAGCAGGGGGACTTTGTGGGCAGGCTAGAGGAGAGGAGGGAACAGAGCCAGCAGATGTGTGAATGGCATGGTTGGCCACGCATCCCTGCTAGCAGAAGCATAAGAGGCTATAGCCTCAAATACACCTTACAGTAGGTGCCTCCTGCATTCCTGTCGGTACGGCACAGAGGCTGTGCACATACCCTGTGGGAGGATCCTATCTCACTCACCCTCATCTAGGCCACCCACCAGTGTTTGGACTTCAAGTGGCTAGGGAGGATTTCAACCTAACATCTGCAGTAGGAGAGTAGCTGATCTGCCACATCAGCAGATATGCTCCTCTGTCAAGGAGGATAGATTCTGGTCTGCTCTTGGCAATGGATTTTTACCACACTGGAGCCACTAGGCATCTTTATGCAGCATGGGAGCAGGGCCTGTGCAGGGCCCAGAGAGCAAAGAAGCTAATATAATCTGATGGGGGCTCTGTACTGAGCCTTGGCCCTCCATAGGACAGCATGGATGGTGCAATGAGGATGGGCTGGGGAGGAATCATGGGTCCTAATACCCTATCAGATTGGTGCTGAGGGGGGGGTCAGGTGCTGTTCTCCAGCCTGTAGTAGTAACTGTAAAGGGGGTGGGTCTGTGATGTAGTATAATTCCCTGGAAATTGGGGATTATTGGATTTCAACTGCCGCAACCTCCACTCCATTCAGCTGCACTAAGCCTGACAGACATTATATGTGCAAAGTGAAATTCACCTTTGGAGAAGAGCTGCCCATGTTGGGCATATTTCCTCTCTTCCCTTTACTCTAAGTCTCAGACTGAGCTTTCCTTTATCTTTCTTCCCTCTGAACAGCAGCGTTTTACAGTCTTTTGTTTTAGGGAAGGGATAATGAGCGTGAATGTAATCTCCAGGTTGGGCTGATTGTCATGTTCTCCCCTGTTTTATCTCTGGGCTGGGCTGCTGTACTATCTTTTGTGCAATCTCCGGGCTGGGCTGCTGTGTTCTTCCCAGTGCTCTCCCTGTGTGATGTTAGGGCTGGAGGGCCGTGCTGGCACCCATTATCTCCAGGTTGGGCTGTTGTGTTCTCTCATGTATTATCTCCAGGCGAGGCTGCTGTGCTGTCCCTCATGTGATCTCCGGGCTGGGCTGCCGTGTTCTCCCCTGTGTTCTCTCTGGGCTAGACTGCCGTGCTCTCTGTGTGTGATATTCGGGCTGAGCTGCCGTGCTGGCGCCCTGGTGATCTCTCAGTGGGGCTGCTGTGCTCTCCTCTGATCATTCACGCAAGTTGTGGTGAATTTAATGATCCTTATCTTTTTTCTAATATCCAAAATAAGTAGGGTCAGAGCCAGGCAGGTGCTGTGGATATCTCCCTTCCAGGCCTGCTTTACTGTTCTGGTTCTATGCTGGTGTAGCTCCTTGTTTTTCGGGTGGGAGGGTACTAGAAATGAAAAGGTGCTCTGTAGCTTGTCCCCTCCTCCTGGAGGCAGTGAGTCAACTTCTTCCCTAGGTATAATCCCAGTGACTTCAGTGGGGCTACAGCAGGGATGAATTTGACCTAGTGTGTATCATGTTGCAGACAGCCCTGTTTTTCGCCATCCTTCACTGGTCCCTGCTCCCTAGTATCCTGCATTCCACCAGCCTTTTTCAGCCTTAAAAAACAGAGTTTCTGTTCATCTTCTCAGTCCACCACAGAAAGGCTTGTATCACTTGCGTGCTCAAAAGCTGTTCTTCAGACTTTGAGTAATCTGTCTCATCAGCCACCTCCAGCGAGCACTGCACAACTGCCCTGTCTTTTATATAGCACTCCTATACTCCATGAGGTTAAACTGTAATGCAAGTCACAGCAATCATCACATGTTCCCTCCTGATCCATGTTTATATGCAGGGTAACAGACTCCAGTGTCTATAGCACCTAATGCTGGTCCTCTGTGCAAAGTCTGAGTAAATAGGCTTTTCACAGAGGAACTCCATCGGGTGGAATGGGTGCGAGAACAGAATCCTGGGTTGCAGAGCACAAACACAAGCCCCTTCCCCTGTGCTCTCCCTGGCTGGCTCCCTGGCCATGCCCACTGGCTTGCCCCATTCCCAACCTCCCTGTGCTGCCATAGAGAGTGCAGTCCTTCCAATGCCAGTCCTCTGGCATGACCTGCTCCCCATTCCACACAGTGGAACTGTGGCCTTTCCTCTATTTTCCTGGCTGTACACCCCCGTGCAAGGACGGAAGATGGTGGACGATAGTTGCCCTGTCGTGTTTCCCCACAACAATTTTTGCACCATGTTTAAATGTCCATTTGCCAAAAACCATGGCATGGTGTTTCCATTGTTTCGTGCAACACTGAATAAAACAAGAGCTGGGAAAAGCCCTGTTATACGTAGAGTGTCTAGCTCAGGGTCTAGTCAACGGGGCATTTTGCCTCACAAAACAGTGTCTAGTTCAAATGCCCCAGCAATGGGGCTCCCACGTTTGTTCTTGGGAGGCTGCCCAACGGGCAGGTAGATCTCCCCCGCCATCCAATCTCAGTTGGAACATCAGGGATGAGGGTTGTCACCTCCAGAATTCCATCTCTCCTCTGCCCTTGCTGTTCCCTGGTGTGAAGCAGGGAGTGGGACTACACAGCACCTGGTGACAAGTCTCCCAGGCAGGAGAAAAGGCATCCATGGCTAGAAGGATGTGGGATATGCTGGGACTTGCTCTGTCCAGGAGTCCTGATGTGAGCACAATGGAACCAAAGACTGCCCCTCCCATCACAGCACCCACAGTGGTTTCTCCTTGACCTAGAAAATGGCTAATCATGAAGGTATGAAAAAACACCTTAGACCTTATTAGTGTTGCTGCGATAGCAGGGGACTGGACTCAATGACCCAGGAGAGCCCTTCCAGTCCTATGCCCCTATGATTTAAGGGTTAAAGCCAACCCAAAGGCCCTTCAGCAAGAGGAGAAGGTCATAACCTGACTGTATGCGAATTAAAGTAATTCTGTACATAAGGATTCAGAATGCTTGGGGAAAACGTATTCTGCTATATCTACATTCAGAAAGGGGGGGGGGGTGGCGGTGGCGGCGGGCAGCAGGAGAGGCACCATACCGAGTAAGAATACAGGCGTGGCACCTTTTTAGAGACCCCCCCCCCCTTTGAATAGTTTATTTCTTGACTGGAAAAAAAAAATGAAGTGGACTTTTGTGAAGCTATCACATTGGCCAGTAGATTAATGATCTTTGCTGCTAAAAAAAAAAAAAAAAAAAAAAAAAATCATTGCATTCATATTTATTTTATTATGCTGATCATTAACAGTCTCGTGAATATTTATGGCTTTATCCTATGGGTTATTTTTGTTTAAATAGACAAATCTTCAGCGCACTTTGATTTCGAATCAGACTAGATATTTATTATTTGTGAAAATGTGGCTCTTCCCCCCTCTCCCCACGTATATGTATTTTTTTCTTCACATAAAATAAAACTGTTCCTTTATGTTTTCAAGGCAAACAAATTCAGGTTTTGCCTCCAGCTTTTTCTTAAGTCACAATTGCAACCTTTGTCTACATGGTGTACTCAGTAAATTGAGCACATCTTAATGTTAACTTTAAATACATATGCATTTCATTCCAGCTGTAGCTTTTATTTTAAGGCAATGAGACCAATACATGGGATCCATATAATTTATATGGAGTAAGAAAGAGGTACTGTTTTTTTTGTATTAAGCATTAGATGTCATTACGCATTAACAAATAAATGTGTTCTATCATTACCTAACATGGGGCTCAGTTCTGTGTATAGTTATTCTGGTGCAAATCTGAAGTAACCCTTCTAACTTCAGTGGAGTTACTCTGGATTTACACCAGTGTTACCAAGAGCAAAATTTAGTCCAGGAGATTTTTTTTTCCTTACTACATGAACATTATAGAGAGAATCGATCTGTAAGCATTGATTCATATTTTGGCTCACTAATATGCTGTTAATAACATGAGCAAAAAATCCTGTCATCACATTACTCAGGCAAGACTCCCATTGACAGCAGGGGGGTTATTGCCTGAGTACAAAGTGAATGACATGGCTGCACTGTATACTTGCGTTGGCCATGCCAAAACAAAGCAGGGTGCTAAATGTTCTCTCAATCGTAGATTTTGTTACAACAATCTAGGCTGGCTTGGCTTTTTAAAGAATATTTCTCTTGCTCTGTAAGGGCATGAACTTGCTCCCACTGAAATTGGCAGTGAAGCTCCCATTGATTTCAGTGGAACAGGATCAAGCCTTAAACTACTCCAGGAACTTTGTAGTGCCGATGCCTTGTCATGTACATGTTTTTATGTCTGTATCCACAAGGATGCTCTGGATGAGGAAAAAACCTTTTGCCCCTTAAGAAAAGCAAATTTCAAGAGGGATCCAAAAGGAACTATTATTACAACTGGCAAAGTCCATGTGTTCCCAGGAATAAATTTAGCATGCAGGATTGAACAATCGTGGACCTGATCCTGCTTTCATTTAAGTCATGGCAAACCTCCCATTGACTTCACTGGAGCAGGATCGATTGCCACCTGCATCAAATTGGAAGTAAGAAAAAAATCTGCTTTTAAATCAATTGTTAGACAATAATAGCTGGAATCCTTTTCCCAGTGATGAGGAGAGGCCAGTGGAGTTATATAAAAAATGAATAAGGCATCTGCAGTGAAAGGGAGGATTATGGATGTTTCTGAAACGAAACACAAAATCGTGAATGTGGATACAGAATCGATTCAGTCCACTTTGGAAGGAACTGATTTAATTTGTATCCTGCAACTGTATGGTAGCATCATTTGCAAATGCTTTGAATGTACTTCATCTAGAGCCTTCTTGTCAGGTTGGTTTTGTACACTTGTCCCTCTTTTTATTGCATTGAACTCTGTAGGGGAATAGTTGAGTTGATGAAAATGAACCTCTTCTCCACTCTACAATAAATCGTCTTGCTCTCACCATTCCACAACTTCAGTGTTTTGGCTTTATTCCTGCTGGTGAGTGCATGGCTCTAAACAGGCTTCCGCTTAGCAGAAGAGTTACAGGTGCTTGAGACTAGCTGCCTAATATGTATTAGTGCACAGGTAAAGGGTCCATGTGCGGCGCTGACTGCCTCCAACTCCTGTGAAGTCCATTTTAGTCTTGAATCTCCCCACAAGACTCCTTGGCTTCACAAGGAGTTGAGGATGCTCAACACCTTGCAGGATAGGAGCCGAAATCACTGTGAAGGGCTTTGCATCACATTGTGTTTTCCTGCAGAATGGATACCACAAGCTCACTTGCATCTTCAGATTGAAGAAAGGTAGAGTGAAAAATCATACGGGCATTTAACTTTATAAAAGGTTTTTGAAAGGCTCAAGAGACTGGTGCATACCAGGCCTGATTATCACATATGCCCTGGTATAACTCCAGGGAGCCAGATTCCCCTCTCATTTACATCACTTTACAGCCCTGTTTCAGGAAAGCACTTATTAAAACTTAAGCATGGACCTAAGAGATTGCCTGAGTAGGGGCCTTTAAGTTGTTAAAATGATGATGGCTGTTCAGTGCCTATATGAGTTGCTGTTCTCAGTCCTGTTCCCAGTGACCTTTCTGAAATTGTCCTGAAGCTCTTACTTTTACTTACACGTGAGAAAAGGAGAAAAATAATGCAGTTAATGAGAGACAAGCTGTCTTAATCAATACACTTTATAAAGCTTTGCACTTAATGGCCTAAGGACTTGATCCTGTGAGGTGCTGAGTGCGCTCAACTCCCACTGCCTTTTGTGGAAGCTCTTTACAGGATCTGGTCTTTAGACTAGAAGACTTCTAATTCAGACAATTGTCTCCATATCACTGCTAGATATTAAAAAACAAATTTCCCAGTGGCCATAACCTTTAGAATTCACATACAACTCTTCCATTCTAAGAGTGAAATGAACATCCTCTGAACAAAGCTTGGGTAAATGGGCTTTATATGGGGAACCAATGAAGAGGGGCAGGGACTGTGAGGAGCAATTTACTTGACACGGTCTGCTGTGCACCTCTCCTTTACAAGGGGTTTGTGGCCAGTGGATTAGTATGGAACAATTAGTCATGACCCTGGCCTGACAACAAGCCCACATGGTCCTGCCAAGAGGGCTTCCATGAAGCCCACCTCTGTAGCATGCATGTGACTGCAGAATGCCCCTGAGTGGCTTCTTGGCTTCCTGCTTTCCACCTGCAGTGGGCAGTGGAACTGTGGTGGTGCTGTGGCAATTTGTCCCTTCTGGAGCCCGGAAGCTATGACTTAATGCATAGATCACCCTCTCATTAGAGAAGCTACCAAGCTAATAAAGTTATGAAACCTTGCAAGTAGAGATTTATGTTATTGATTTAGCACAAATCCTACAGCGACCTGAGCAGAGGCAGGAAGTGCTACCGTGATTCATTCGAGGCACCATTTAAGACAAAGCTCTACAAAGAGTGGAAAGCCCTCATTCCCTGATATCAGGGCCGGATTAACTCTCCTGTGGGCCGGGGGCTATTAGATTTTGTGGGGCTCCTGTATACAAGTCTTTTCCTGGGAGAGAGTTTGGTGCAGGAGGGGGCTGGGGCAAGGGATTGGGGTGCAGGAGGGAGTGTGGGGTCTGGGATGGAGTTTGAGTGCAGGAGGGGAATTCTGACCTGGGACAGGAAGTTGGGGTGTGGGAGGGGGTGTGGGGTGCAGGCTCTGGCCAGGAGGTGCTTAGCACAGGCGGCTCCTGGCCGGTGGCACAGCACGGCTCAGGCAGGCTGCCTGCATGCTTTGGCCCCACGACACTCCCGGAAGTGGCTGGCTGCTTGCACATCTTTGTGGCCCCTGGGGGGATGGGGACAGCGTGTCTCCGTGCGCTGCCTGCACCCGCAACACAGCCCCCCAAAGCTCCCATTGGCCCCTAACATAGGAAGTCTGTGGCAGAGCCAGGAACTGAACCCATGGCTCCCAAGTTTTCACCCGAATCACTGGGCTACCCTTCCCAATTCATTGAACGCTCATTTATTTTAACAAATGTTTAATTTTCATTACTTATATTACCTCACAATGTTTTAGTAACTGGACTGTAGCATGAGTTTTAAAAAGAATGAGGTCTTGGCAATGTAAAACCTCATCCCGGCAAAAAGAACAGGAGTACTTGTGGCACCTTAGAGACTAACAAATTTATTTGAGCATAAGCTTTCGTGTTACAGACTAACACGGCTGCTACTCTGAAACCTCTCATCCTGGCAGTGTCTCTGCCGTTAAATCTTAGCTGAAAAGTGGAGAGAGACTGCCAATTTTTATGTTCGGATTAGCAAAATACAGGCTATGGAGGGGCTTCTGTATTAGGTTATGTTCACTTCATATAAATTATTAGTTTATTATTATTAGTTATTCCAAGGTGTTAGGTTGGCTACTTGTCTATTTTATGGTAGTTATGAAACTATTCTAACAATATCGTGCAATGGGCCTAATCCTTGGAATTACACCTCTTTTACAACAGCATAACTCCACTGGGCCCAATTCTCTTTCCGTGCTGGTGTAAAGCAAGCACAAATCTACTTAAAATGGATCTACACCAATATAAAGGGAGATGGGAGGACTGTCCCCAATAAATTACCTGAGACTACAAACTGTCTTTGGTAGGTATTTGGTGTACATACAAGGGTGCTAAGAGTACTGTATTAATTTAAGTTCTGTTTCTCGTGATCGGGGTCTCATTTTTCACAAAGGGATATTTTGAACAGAAGAACAAGATCGATGTTTGGATAAGGTGATTTTTTTTTTTAAAGAAAAACTAAGATGACAGCGTAATAAACTGGTCATGCTGCCTCTGCAGAATCAGTTTATGCAGGAATAATGTAAACAAATCAGACCATGGATTTAGCTAAATGAATCAGACCAACAGTATCCAAAAATGTTACATTAGCCTGTCTTTACCCCTAGATTTGAAAAGGTGATGCATAGGGATTTAGAATCCAGGGGAGGACACATGGCGAAATCCCCAGGCATCCTGCTATGAAAATGCAAGTGTTAAGTGCTGGTCTTTGGAGGTGGCTACAAAAATTATGAAGTTGAAACAGTTTGAATATATAGGTGCTAGATCTGACTGAGAGGTCACTGCTAATAAAAATAAAATAAATAATAATAATAATATAGAGCTTGTACACATTTCATCAGGAGTATGGCTCATTTTGACTCTGCTGTGTCGACACGCTTACGGACCAAATACTTCGGCAAAGCAAAAAAACAATTGTTTTTTATGTTGCTATACAATAAAAGCATCTATATTGCCTGTCTCATTATCCCGTCAGCAACATGTTGGGCTGTAACTTGGAAATGGCAAAAGTATTGAATTCCAGGTGGGCGGGGGGCTAAAAGATAAGTGAGCTGTGCTAATGCACATTGCTGAGCACCCTCCACTCCTGTTGCAATGAATGGCACTCAGAACCCTGCAGGATCAACCACGGTTGATGATGGTCCAAGTGTAAGAGGCTGCAACACCATTCACCTCAATGATGCCACACCCATTTATGCCAGGTTTGAGTTTGACCCCTTGTGCATTCTATCTGATGCCTGTCACCTTGGTATCTAGGCATCAGGAGCTGGGCATCTCACCTTCACACTCTCCTTTGACTAACCCGTGAATGGGCCTTTGAAGGTGTTACTTTACTTGTGCCTAAGGATTTCTTTTTTGCTTTATAGTAAGATTGGAAATGGTCACACTGACGCGCGGCTAAATGTAATTAGTAGGACAGCTTTGATGATGTTTGTTTTAATGTCTTATTTGATTGATTTAAAGTCTATTTGCTCAGGAGAAACATGGATTATTATTACATTGAAAAACAAATCCTTTCTAATGAATGTTATTGAAAATTATGAGAGAAAGAAGGACCAACATTTAAAAAAGATGATGATGTCAGGCTGTTTCCTTCTTAGTTCCAGCTAATGAGAGAAGAAATAAATAAATGACAGAGAATGCAAGTTTCACCCAGTCTTATGTGGGTATTTTGAATCCCAAGGCTCAATCCCCAAGCTAGACTTTGAAAGTTTACTCTGAAAAATCAGTCTTAATTTTTGATTCTCTTGCCATCACATTATTAATCTGAATGTGGCCTTTTTGTAGTCACTTTTCTTAAAAGTCTATTATACAGGGACCAGATTCTGCCCTGTTAATGCAAATCATGACTGCACTGGGACAAGGGGAGAATCTAGTTCAGGGGATGATATTCTTGTGGGAGAGGATAGCTTTACTGTCTATGCAGGGTTCTATATATGCCACCCTGGCTAAATCAGCACATATCCCAGCTACCTGGAGCACACTCTCCAACTGGCCAGCACTGCGCTCCTTTTGGGCTGCTCTGCTGGTAATGGGCATCCTGGGGCTAGGAAGCATGTCCTTGTGCCACCATTATCCCTCTGGAAGGGCTTTCTGCCACTAGGATCCCTACAGCAAGGTCTCCGCAGGCAAAAGGCAGCACATTCTATAAAACATAATTTATCAGAAAGGGTGCTGTAAGCATAACTGGCCTGATCCTGCATTCCTTGCACATTCCAGACTCCCATTGATTTCAATAGGAGTTTTAGTGTCACAAGGAGTATAGGATTGGGCCCACATTTTGAGATTCTAAAGGCACATTGTTTACAGCCAAGCTCTACGATACAACCGCATTTGCTCCAACCCGTCAGACAGAGACAAACACCTACAAGATCTCTATCAAGCATTCTTACAACTACAGTACCCACCTGCTGAAGAGAAGAAACAGATTGACAGAGCCAGAAGAGTACCCAGAAGTCACCTACTACAGGACAGGCCCAACAAAGAAAATAACAGAACGCCACTAGCCATCACCTTCAGCCCCCATCTAAAACCTCTCCAACACATCATCAAGGATCTACAACCTATCCTGAAGGACGACCCACCACCCTCACAGATCTTGGGAGACAGGCCAGTCCTTGTTTACAGACAGCCCCCCAACCTGAAGCAAATACTCACCAGCAACCACATACCACTCAACAGAACCACTAACCCAGGAACCTACCCTTGCAACAAAGCCCATTGCCAACTGTGTCCACATATCTGTTCAGGGACACCATCATAGGGCCTAATCACATCAGCCACACTATCAGAGGCTCGTTCACCTGCACATCTACCAATGTGATATATGCCATCATGTGCCAGCAATGCCCCTCTGCCATGTACATTGGTCAGACTGGACAGTCTCTACATAAAAGAATAAATGGACACACATCAGATGTCAAGAATTATAACATTCAAAAACCAGTCGGAGAATACTTCAATCTCTTTAGTCACTTGATTACAGACCTAAAAGTGGCAATTCTTCAACAAAAAAACTTCAAAAACAGACTCCAAGGAGAGACTGCTGAATTGGAATTAATTTGCAAACTGGATACAATTAACTTAGGCTTGAATAAAGACTGGGAGTAGGTGGGTCATTACACAAAGTAAAACTATTTCCCCTTGTTTATTCCCCACCCCCACTGTTCCTCAGACGTTCTTGTCAACTGCTGGAAATGGCCCACCTTGATAATCACTACAAAAGGTTCCCCCCCCCCGCCCCGGTCCTGCTGGTAATAGCTCACCTTAAGTGATCACTCTCGTTACAGTGTGTATGGTAACACCCATTGTTTCATGTTCTCTGTGTATATAAATCTCCCCACTGTATTTTCCACTGAATGCATCCGATGAAGTGAGCTGTAGCTCACGAAAGCTTATGCTCAAATAAATTCGTTAGTCTCTAAGGTGCCACACGTACTCCTTTTCTTTTAAAGGCACATTGTTAACTTGCTTTAGCAGTAATATCTCCAGTAGCCATCTGACATGTTTAGATCTTGCACTGAGCTCCACATGGGCAGAGGTCTGCTGCCTGAGTGGAGCTCATCATTGCAGGATCAGGCCACAGGTATGTATATGTACATGGCAGGCACTTATTAAAATGCAGTTAGACCACAGCAACTCCTTAGATGCATTATAATCTGAGTGCAGGGCACAGGTGGCAAAAAAATGTATGATACAGTAATGCCTTTGACACTTCACATGCACGCCCCAAACCCCAGCTTCTGAATGCAACAACCAAGCCAGCTTTGCTTTGTGTTTTCTGCCTCCCGCCAAATTCACAGGCCTTAGCCTAATTTAGGAAACCATGTCCTCGAACTGTTTGTTTTGAAAACTGAAGCTGTGTTACAAGGGCGCTGTCAGGCTGCCTACTTAACAACCTGGGAAATGGATGAGTGACCAAGCTCACAGAAACAATTCACGGGAGGCCATGGGTTGCATAAAATGCCAGCCAACATTTATTGTCAGTGGCATACAAAAATCACAATAGTACCAATGAGTCCAAAGCACAGATCTCCAGAATATAAAGCTCAAAACAATGGGACCCAAAGAGAGATCCTGGGTCTGAATTGCAGGCCATAACGCTTAAAAGAGAAAATAATCTACATGTCTCAGAGGTAAAATTGGCAGTTTCTTTAGCCTCTCTGTCTCTATTAAATTGCTTTTAACATCTTAGCTATAATACATTTTTCTCAAAAGGCTTTGCTGCCTCATTGCAGGAACATATTATTTCTGTTGAACCCAAAAGTGTGCTAGAGGCTTCATGCTTCTAAAATAAGGCAGATCCCCACCCTAGAAAGCTTACACCATCTAAAAACAGACACCAAGGAGTGGGAGAAGGAAAGGATTAACACAGAAAAGAGCCAGCTTGAAGGGACCTGACACCTCCTTTAGCCTCCTCCATCACCCACAGGCCTCATTCTCCTCAACAGCCTCAGAAAGGTTTCCTTGCACCTTTATATGAACCCGAGCCTTTTTGCAGTGCCCTCCCTGGAAGCTCACTCAGTCCGAGCCAAAAGAAAAAGAAAAAAAAAATGGAGGGAAAAAATAAGTAAATTGGAAATGATTCTTATGGATCATTTCAGAGGTTGTGTCCTTACACATCCCCATGCCAGAGTGGAGAGTCTCCCAGTTGTCTTGCAAAACTGATTTTATGGTGTCTGCAGGGAGCCCTGCAGCAACCCAGCTTAACCTCTTGAAGTATGAATGATTATGGTGCACATTACACATGGGTAAACTGAGGTACAGAGAGGCCAAGTGACTTGTCTAAGGTTACAGTGTGAGTCAGTGGCAGAGATGAGCATCCAGCCCAAATGTTCCTATTTCCAGGGCCTTGCTCTAGCCCCATTTCTCCCTTGGATATAAACAATAATGTACACTGCATAGTTTAGGAAATTAGAACTCAAACAATTAAATATTTTCTCCCCAAGATTTGGGTACGTCCAGTATGAAGTGGCATTTCAGACAGGAACAACATATCTATACTAGATATTAAAATAGCTGGGACTTGACTGGCTTTATTATAAAAATGGCAGTGTGGTTTATAATAAAAATGGAGGAAACACAATTTGAACTCCAGGGATGTCACAGCGTTGCTCTTCTAGACCATGGGTAAAATTTTCAAAATGTCAGATTGGCAGAGACCCTGGGGCTTTTTCACCTTCCTCTGCAGTGTGGGGCATAGGTCACTTGCTGGTTTGAACTAGAGTAAAATTCTCTGTAATATGAAGTCTTTAAATCAAGATTTGGGGACTTCGGTATCTCAGCCAGAGGTTATGGGCCTATTATAGGAGTGAGTGGGTGAAGTTCTAAGGCCTGTAATGTGCAGGAGGTCAGAATAGATGATCATGTATTGTCCTATCTGGCCTTAAGGTCTATAAATCTAACAGGGTATGTGACTAAGGAGCCTAATTAAAGTGACTTAATTTAGGCACTTTGATGCCAATGGCACACTTGAAGTCAATGGGAATTAGGCACCTAGCTTGCTTAGGTGCTTTTGTAAATCTCACCAGGCGCCTATCTGCATCTTTAGGCACCTAAATACCTTTTGTAAATCCCCCCAAGTGCCTAAGTCACTTTGGGGCTTAGGCTTCTAAGTGACTTAGGTGCCTTTGAAAATTCTACCCTATAACTTCACTGCAAAAAGAGATGTGTTTTTACAGTGACATAGCTAACTTGAGATGGTTATCTCAATGTAAGGTTCCAGTGCAGACAGGGCACAGGTGATTTTTTTTACCAATACCTATATATCAACCCTATACCTCCACCTGGGATTGACCATGATTTGTGACAGAGAGATAAAAACAACAGTCACTTGTCTCCACTTCGATTTAACATCAAGATAGATATATTGAGTTAGCTATTTCAATCTAAAAACATACCTTTTTTGCAAAGAAGACAGAGCCATAAATTGTAAATAGCTGGGGCAGTGCTTGCTTTTCAAAAGGTCTTTCCCACTTGCTGTTTAAGTGAATGTGGGATGTGGCTGATCGAAGCATGTCCCAGGGAGAGACTCTAGACCTACCCCAGTTATGAGGCTGTATCATACATGGGCATCATTTATGTTTGACATTTGTGATAAAACAATTATAGCTTCAGATTTCTTCTCGCTGGCAGCAGTTCTGCCAGACAAGTACAGGACGTCTTTCCTACTGGGCTTCAATCTTTAATCTTTTTCTGGTGCCCGGGGCTCTTCCAATTCTTGTTTCCTAGAAATGACTTGTCTTTGGCCAATATATCTAGTACCAGTGCCATCTAGTGGACCATAGAAGCATCACAACTGCTACCTTTTTCATTTGTGGACTTGCTGTATGCTTGAAGTAAACAGTTTCCTTAAAGAAATCAAACCTTTGAAGGACTAAACTTAGTTTATCCTTTTATCTACCTTTCCTCTAAGAGGCCCTTTCCAAGGAGTATCCTTTCCACATCCCTCAAAGGGTTTAAATCCATTTCTGAGACTGCAAAACAGATGTTGAAAGAGTCCAGCCATCACAAACTGAATAACTGAATATGAGCCAACAATTTTGATGCAGTTGCGAAAAAGGCTAATATCATTCTAGTATTAAGAGGAATGTCACAGATAAGGCATGGGAAGTAATTGTCCCATTCTACTTGGCACTGGTGAGGCCTCAGCTGGAGGACTGTGTCCAGTTCTGGGTGTCACATTTTAGGATAGATGTGAATAAATTGAAGAGAGTCCAAAGACAAGCAACAAAACGATGACCTCTGAGGAAAGGTTAAAAAAATTGTTATCAGGTCGCAGCTCAGTTTCTGAAGACTACACATGCCCAATCTTTAAATATGTTAAGGGCTGTTAGAAAGAGGACAGTGATCAATTGTCTTCAGTGTCCATTGAAGGTAGGATGAGACATAATGGGACTTATCTGCAGCAAGGGAGATTTAGGTTAGATATTAGGAAAAAACTTTCTAACTGTAAGGGGAGTTAAGCTCTGGAATAGGCTTCCAAGGGTGGTGGTTGAATCCCCATCATTGGAGGTTTTTAAAGGACTGGTCAGACAAATACCTGTCAGGGATGGTCTAGGTTTACTTGATCCTGCCTCAGTGCAGTGGGCTGGACTTGGTGACCTCTTGAGGGCCTTTCCAGCCCTCAATTTCTATGACTCTATCCTCACAGAGAATTTGGTGAAAGAAAAAGCCTTAGAAAGCTGTAAAGTGCAAGTGTTACACTATCAGGTCGAAAAGGGACCCAGGCGGCTCCGATCAACAACGCTGAATGGGCAGTTAAAAGTCGAGTCAGAAGTGCAGTGGGGCTAAGGCAGGATCCCTGCCTGCCTTGGCTCCGCGTGGCTCCCGGAAGCAGTGGCATGTCCCCCTTCCGGCTCTCAGGCATAGCGGCCGCCAGGGGGCTCCGCACGCTGCCCCCGCTCCAAGCGCCCGCTTTGCAGCTCCCATTGGCCATGGGTCGCATAAAATGCCAGCCAACATTTATGGTCAGTGGCATACAAAAATCACAATTGTACCAATGAGTCCAGAGCACAGATCTCCAGAATATAAAGCTCAAAACAATGGGACCCATGGCCACTGGGAGCTTCAGGGATGTCGCCTGCAGATAGGATAGTGCGCAAAGCCTCCTGGCTGTGCCTCCACATAGGACCCAGAGGCGGGACATGCTGCTGCTTCCGGGAGCTGCCTGAGGTAAGCGCGGCCCAGAGCCTGCACCCCAACTCGTTGGCCCAGCCCTGATCCCCCTCCCGCTCTACAAACCTCTTGAACCCAGCCCAGAGCACCCTCCTACACCCCAAACCCTTCATCCCCAGCCTCACCCAGAGCCCACACCCGCAGCTTGAGCCCTCACATCCCCGCACCGCAACCCCCTACCTCAGCCCGGAGCCCCCTTCTGTACCCTAAACCCCTCATCCCCAGCCCGGAGTCTACACCCTCAGCCAGAGCCCTCACCCCCTCCTGCATCCCAACCCCCAGAGCCAGTCTGGTGAAAATAAGTGAGTGAGGATGGGGAGTGTGAGTGACAGAGGGAGGAGGGATGGGGTGAGCAGGGGCAGGGCCTTGGAGAAGAGGCGGAGCAAGGGTATTCAGTTTTGTGCGAGTATAAAGTTGGCAACCCTATTGGGGTCAGGAGTTCAAAAGAGTTCAGCTCCCAGCAGCTCCCATTGGGACACCTAGGGCCAGATTTTTAAACAATTCAGCAGGAAAGGAACAAACCATAGAGAAGCTGAGACTTTGGGTACAAGAGAAGAACTGTAGTGCATGCAAGTAGTAGACGCCGTGTCAACTTTAGGCTGCAGAGGACCTAATATGTTCAAACACACATACTTTCCCGTATCCTCTTATGGGATCTTGCAAGCAAGTTTTTAATATTTTTCAAAACCTTCCCAGTTCACCTTCAGCAGTGGGGATGGAGAACACTGGCAGAATTTGGTTTCAGTCTGAATGAATGTCGCTCACAGAAAGAGACATAACCTTGCTGAGAATTTAATTTGCTAATAGAACTTGGCCCTCAGCCCCCTGCCCCCAAAACATTAATGATCATCATTCCATCTATGGCATTAATAAAACCTGTGTTTGACAGTGAAAGTAAATTACTGATCCTGGTTACAAGCTGGAGGAAAGTGAATTGCACAAGACAAATGAATGCAAGAACAATAGCGAGTGTCTGTTTCTAGCCCTGTCTCTTGCTGACCTTGGCCAAATAATTTTACTTTGCCTCAGTTTATCTGACAGTACAATGGAAATAATCTTGCCTATCTAAAATGAGAGTGATGGGCAGATAGATAGATTAGTTAATATTTACAGCAATTTGAATACATAAGGTGCAATATCAGTGTTAATCTTATTGGTGCAAGGATTCGGGTTAAGAGAAGGGATGCTTGACACTGCTTATAAAGACATTTACTTGGTAAAGCTGATTTTTTTAAAATAGATTTTATGAGAGGGAAGCAATTTGACCATCACCTTGAAGGATCACAAATCAATCACCTGGAGCTTTTTAACAAATCAGCATTCCTGGTAGGAAAGGTTCCAAGGAGTGAGAGTTCAAGAACAGCACAGAACTTAGGCCACTCTGAAAAGAAATGGGAATCAACAATTAATTATTTCAAAATAAAAAAAATATAGACTCACCCCTAACATATCATTTGTATCCAGCTGACATTATATTGTGCCGCCCTCACCTAGATTTAAAGATGTTATTGAAAACAGAACACTACACACACATACATTCTTGTAATAGTTTCAATAAAAACAGTTTAAAAATAAAATATGGCCTGATCCAAAACATATTGAAGCCCAGGGAAATCTTTCAATTGACTCAAATGGTCTGTGATCAGGTCCTATAACTAAGGCTATGTTTTAGTCACGGGCATTTTTAGTAAAAGTCATGGACAGGTCACGGGCCATGAATTTTTGTTTACTGCCCGTGACCTGTTCAGGACTTGTAATATATACCCCTGACTAAAACTTGGGGGGTGGGGCAGCTCAGGGAGAAAGGGCCTGGGGGGGGGGCACAGGTGCTCGGGGGGGCATGGGCTGGGGAGCTGCGGGGCGGGTGCCCGAGGGCAGAGGCAGCATGTGGAGCTAGGAGCGGAGGGAGGGGAGTTCCTGTTGCCCTTCTGGGGTCCCCCCCCCAGCTAAGCACCACCCCATCTCCCAACCCCCAGCCTTAACCCCCCCCCGAACTCCTGCTGCTGGCGGGGCGGGGCGGGGGGGGGAGACTGCCCCACAGCAGCCGGTGTGAATGGCCCAGGGGCTGCCTGAGCTGCTCAGGTGGCTCCCAGGCCAGGCACACCAGCCACTGCAGAAGTCACGGAAAGTCACAAAATCTGTGATCTCCGTGACAAACACAGAGCCTTACGTATAACCTGTTAAAAAAGCCAGCACATTGCTCTGCCTGCTATCAAGTTGCTCTTTCTCACTGGGGAAGTTCTGTGGTCTGTGATACACAGGAGGTCAAACTAGATCAGTGATTCTCAAAGCCGGTCCACTGCTTGTTCAGGGAAAGCCCCCGGCGGGCCGGACCGGTTTGTTTACCTGCCGCGTCCTCAGGTTCGGCTGATCGTGGCTCCCACTGTCCGTGGTTCGCCGCTCCAGGCCAATGGGGGATGCGATAAGGGCGGCCAGCACGTCCCTTGGCCCACGCCGCTTCCCGCAGCCCCCATTGGCCTGGAGCGGCGAACCGGCATGCCTGGGGCTTTCCCTGAACAAGCGGCGGACCAGCTTTGAGAACCACTGAACTAGATGATCACAATAGTCCCTTCTGACCTGGAATTGATTAATTCTATGGCACACTGTAGAATATTAATTGCAATAGTGTACAATCTTTTGTCTATTCGCAGGTGTTTCTAGCCAACAGAAACATGGCAGCTCATGTGGACTCCAATTGTTCTCTTGCACACCTGTAAAACATTTCTGGATTCTGCTTTCTAATTATCATTATGTAGGATTCATTAAGCACTGACAGTCTCAAACTTGTAAAAGACACAGATCAAAATTTTCAAACCTACGTGCTTAAAATTAGGC
Source organism: Lepidochelys olivacea (assembly GCF_965140295.1). Classification (NCBI taxonomy): domain Eukaryota; kingdom Metazoa; phylum Chordata; order Testudines; family Cheloniidae; genus Lepidochelys; species Lepidochelys olivacea. The sequence continues at coordinate 11,945,189 of NC_140419.1, forward strand.
TTCTAGGGTAAAGTAAAAGGACCGAAGTAACTTAAAAGCCTACATTTTCAAAAATGCCTAAATCACTTAGGAGCCAAAGTCTCGTTGACTTTCAGTGAGACTTAGGGTCATAAATGACTTAGATATTTTTTTAAATTTTACCCCCAACTCCATATTGAGGCTCCAAAATCAAAGGAGGTGTTAAGAGGTGATGGTGTTATATTGACATGGATTAGCTTTAGTGGAGTGGGCGAAGTGCTGGTATCTTATTTCTATTTCAATGCCACAAATGCTATAGTTTCAAAAACTGGCAATATCCCTTTGGAAACAGAAGAGGGCAGCTGTTTTTGACAAGCAAACTGTGCATCGACTCTGTATTTTTGAGAATGAAACTGCAGCAGCTCAAGTCTAGACAAAATGACTTTTTTATGAATGAATAAAAACAACAGTATTCCAGGACCAGTATTAGTTTAATTAGTGTATAAAATAAAGCTGGACAGACCCTGCCAACTTCCGCAGAGTTCCCAGTTCTTCAGCTGGCAATGTATTCTCCTTAAAAATTAGATTAATTGCAATTTCGCTGCAATGCAATTACAGATTAGTCAAGGGAATTTAGCACCAGATCCTATGAGGTGCTGAGCTTCAGCTGGAGTGGAGGATGCTCAGTACCTCATAGGATTGGGTCATTAATGTTGAAACTGCTGGCAAATTGATGGTCTTGTAGACTGAAGTCCTCTCTTTAGCCACAGAACAGCCACAGCATAGGCAACAGCAGTACCAGCCTTCTATACACTATCCTGCCAATGTGCCTGTATTCTGTTTCATTAAGGTTTTTATATCACCTTGATCTCTGTATTATCTGAGTACCTTCCAGTAGTGTGTTAAGTGACGTGACTAACATCTGTCACTTGTGGTTTGTTTTCTCTCTGATCTCCTCCCCAGGGGGAGAATTGTGTGGGCAGTGGAGGGTTTTGTTTTGGTAGAGTTTTGTTTTCAGGTTTCAGTTTTCACCAAGAAAACCATCTCCAGGGGCAGGAGGCTCATTTACCTCCTGAGCGCCTCTCTGCTATGACAGACAACAAAGGCGTCCATGGTCCATCAGTGCCTAGTGGGGTGGTGGTGGTGTTCTTAGGATGTGGAACTTCTGTAGGAACTAGAGACGATCCGAAGTCTCTTCCACAGAAAATGGCTTGTGTATAGTGATACACAGGCAGTATATTACCCTGAGAACTGAACGCTTCTGCCTCCATTATTATTATTATTATTATTATTTGTAGTATAACACCTCTGATGAAGTTTGCTTTTCCAAATGGCAGCTGTTCAGCACTTAAGAATTGGCAAAGAGTGTATATAATTTTAAAATGTCCCCAGGAAAACAAAGCTTGAGGTTTGGCACGAAAGGGAAGAATCCTGCATTAGCAGAGAGGTATGCTGGGTAATCTGACAGGTCTTCTCCATTTGTAATGACAGTGGGCTAGATTGGGTTACCATTACTCACTTCATTTACTCCATGAGTAGTTCCATTGATGTCAACGGACCTACTTGTGAAGTATGGTACTACTCAGGGTGGTAGAATTTGGCCAATGTCAGAGAGGATGTAAGTGAGTTTAAGAAAGTCTGGGGAGTCAATGGCTCTGTTCCTGCAATGTTCTCCATGCTTGTTGACCCATATGCCTGCACAGGACCCTCTAAATTCAAGTACTGTAGATCCCAATAGGTCCTTTCTTAGGGCCAAATTCAGAGGTGATGAGGAACGGTGTAAGTCTAAGTAATTCTAAAGAGCATACTTGCACAGAGCTCAATCCAGGAGTGGGGCCTAATTTGGTGTAGCTCACCTTTTCTTCCAATCCAGTATTCAGTCCCTTAGACACTTACAATTTCTTCTTCTTCTCTCACCCACTGACTAACATATGGTTTACATAGCACCCCCTATACATCACCTCTGAATTTGGTCCGGCAAATCTATGAAATGAGGCAGTGTAGCACGGATGGGTGGTCATCTAATTTCTATGAAGCTTGCTGTGAAAAGGTGACCCTTGCTTTACATACCAGCTGCAGAGTTCATCCTGCAAGGTGCTGAGTACTTGAGCTGGTTGGCAATTTGTTGACAAAACTTTTTTTCCCCCACCAGAAAATGCTGATTTATCAAAACTTTTTGTGGGGAAAGTGTTGATTTCAATGACTTTTTCTACGTAAACATTTGGAAAAAGGTTTCTAACATGGCCTAAACTGTTTGTTTTGGCATCTTTGAAATGAAAAATTCCAGTTTTGCAGTTCAAAACAATGTTTCTTTGAAAAGATTAAGCTAGTTGTTGTAAAAAAAAAAAAAAAGTGGTTGAAATTGAAATGAAAGGTTTCATCAAATGAGATCATCCAAACAAAACCTTTTCTTTGCAAACATTTTTGAGATTTTGACTTTTCATCCCAAGTTGGGATAGAAACATTTTTCGATATCGCTCCCGGTTCTGAGGATGCATCTCATCTTCCATTGACTCCAATGGATATTGAGGTTGCTCAATATCTTACAAAGAATCAGGCCCTAAATGAGGAGTTTCTCTTGCTCTGTAATCCTTCCACTGGGGAGGGTAACTCTACCCCTATCCCACTCCCCTGACCACTAATGACTGGAACAGACTTGTGCTGTCAGGCTTGGATCCAGGCTTTTTCAAGACTCGTGGGTTTTATGGAAAAGAGACTTGCTACTAACAGTGGGCTAGTTTGTGCCCAGCCCCAAGATGGATACAGCCAGTGATCATGCAAAGAGCCTCTCCTCACTGTAGGCCTGATGCAAAGCCCACTGAAATCAATCGAAAAACTCCCCTTGATTTCAATGGGGCAGGGATAAGGCACTTTGTGTCCCTAGGGAGCTGCCAAGCAAATTGCTGTCCTCACTGGCAGAGAGGAGGTGGCCCTGTGGCTCCACATGGACTTGAGGACCATGGACTAAGGACATACAGGCACCAGTAAGTATAAAGGCATCCAAAGAGGGACCTATGTCTAAGGCTGCTAACTAGAGAGGGGCCTGAGCTACAAAGCTTGTATCTGAATCTGGATCTTTCACAAAGTTCAAGGACATTCAGATCTGGGTTATTTTGTGCTGGCTGTTAAAAGGCCAGCTGTGAAGTTTGGAACCTGATCCAAGTTCCCATTGTTAGTGGCATTCAGATCTGAGCTTTGAATATGGCTCATCTCTTCGACTAACACAACAAATGATACTGTTTGCAAGCTTCCTCCTATAGCAGGTCACAGATGAAAGAGACACAGAAACATCATTTGCTCCAGGCATCCTTCCATGATCCTGTATCTTTGCAGCCCTAGTGAATGAAGTTACTGTGATTCTGACCCTGCTCTCAGTTCCGTTTGAGATGGTACATAAAGCAGAAATTACCCAGTCTTGGTTCTCTGCCTCCCCCATAGACTGCATCTATTTATTCTAAGGAAAAATGATGAAAGAAAGAAGCAGAAAAACAGTGAGCAGGTGAGATGGTTACTTTATGGTGTGCTAATAGCCAAAAAGTCAATATAATAAAAATGACAACCCTCTTCTTTTGCACACTAGCATTACAGATCTAAGTGTCAATCTCAGTGAGATAGCTGAAAAGCTCATTCAGAGAACTAGGGGACTTGGAGATTTTCCATGTATCTGGTCAATGATTATAGATTCACATGCATAATGCTGAAAATGTTCCCAGGAAATATTTAAAAGGAATCAATGTACTCCATGGCAATAATGACAGAAGGCTTTTTATTATTGTATACAGAGTGATAGTGGGCATGCAATATTGATTTTGCAATGGAAAGATGATGACCTGTTTGCTATATGCTTTTGAGCACTTTCATTTCACTGTAACCTCCCATCACTTTCCTTTTTAATTGAGTCAGTTGGGAAATCGATCTAACATGTTAATGAAAGCAAAATCAAGACACCCAAAAAGCACCTCGTGTCCTCAATTGTATGGGGAAGGCAACAAGCATCTCTGTTATGCTTAGTGCTCAGTTCCAAATATTATTTAAAAAATTCTATTCTCTCCTTGCTTCCAACAAACTATATATCACAATTTGTGAATGCTCTGGAGGAGCACGTTATAACAGGCAATCTAAGGCTTGTTGCACACCTAAACTTTAGATTGACTTAGCTACATTGCTTTGGGCTGTGAAAAGTTTCATGCTTGTGCAATGTACTTAGGTTGACCTAATCTCCAGTGTAGATGCAGGTGGTCGAGAGAAGAATTCTTCCATCAGCCTAGCTACCACCTGTGAAGGTGGTGGATTTACTACAGCAATGGAAAAACCTCTTCTGTTGCTGTAGTAGGTGTCCATGCCATGGTGCTATGGCAGCATAGCTGCTGCTGCAGTGCGTGTAGTGTAAACATACCCTTATTCAGCTACCTCCATCTGTTACACCCACAGGGGCAGATTCCCTGCATGCAGAATAGTCATTTACACCAGTGCAAGGGGTGAGGGTGCAGCTGCCAAATCAGAGAGACAGCATTTTACGCTCACTTTGCCTAGGTATGGATGACCACTTCAAGGCACAGGGCAACAGAGAATCAGGCCTGTTGACATTAGTGGGTTGGTCTCATTGTTTCCTTGTGCTGCCCTGTCTCTGTCTGTATCCTCCTATTGTCTCTTGTGTTATACTTAGGTTGTAAACTCTTTGGAGCAGGGACAATCTTTTCGCTCTGTGTTCTTACAGCGCCTATGCGACAGGGTTCGACTCAGCGCTGTGGCATCTCCAGCTGGCTGTCCTGGGAATTAGCTTAGTTTGCCAGTGCACCCTCATCTGGTGATGTCTCGCCGGCCTCACTTCTGCTCCAGGAAGCAAGCTGTCCCAAAGAACACAGTGTCCTCTTCAGGACACAGCCCTCTGGCTGTGTCACACTCTGTTCTTTCCCCTTCCAGGGGAACTGTAGTTCACTCTCCAGCCACTTCCTCGGTGTCGAGTGAGGGCAGGAGGGGGGACCCGGGCTCACCCACTACTCCAGGTCCTGGCCCAGGGTCCCTGTAGATGGCAGCTACGCGCTGCATCCCCTCCAACTCCACAGTCTATTTCCCTGGACCACTTTCCCACAGCCCCAGCACCTTCTCTGCCCTTGTCTCAGGGCTCCAGCCAGGAGCTCGCTCTCACTCCCTTGATCCTGCCTAGCACTGCTCTGTCCAAAGTGCTAACTGCCCTCCACCTGCAAAGCAGCCAGTCCTCCTCCCTCCTTGAGCTCCAGGGAGTGACTCACTTGCTCTGGCTTGAGGCTCTTTTTATATGGGCCTGACTAGCCCTGATTGACTGCTCCTCGCAGCCCCTCTCCAATTGGCTGTCTCCTGCACAGCCTCCCTAGGGTCTTCTCCAATTGGCTGCCTGTTGCACAGCCTCCCTAGGGTCCAATTAACCCTTTATGGGCTAGTGTGGGGCAGATGCCCCATCACAGCCTAATTCAATGGGGTCCTGGCCCATGCCTTGGGCTCCTAAGTGCTACCACAATATACACAATAAATAATGATAATATATGTTTTAAAAGTAGCACTGGAATACAGTGTAGTAAACCAAAAGTGAATGAGTTTGGACTAAACTTTGCTCTTAATTGTAAACACACATATACATACACGTGTGAACATACACATTACATATATATATATACATACACTCAGTTCCATACATGTGTAACCACAAAGATGTCAGTGGCCTGGAGCCTGTGTAACTGAAAGCAGAGTTTGGAACCATAGCAAAACCTACTGTCCTGCAAGATGAAAAAAACGGAGTAAAATAATGCATTACTTTGACTGTTAGCTCTTCTGGGCTGGGACCATCTTTTACTTTGTGTATGTACAGCGTCTAGCCCTGCTCCTGACTGGGGCCCTTAGGTGTTCCTCGAACACAAAACATAAACAGCAGCAGCAGGTGATGGCCAAGGAAAAAGTAATCTTTTTGCTTTGTTAACATGAAGTTTTGGACTAGATTATTTACATTCCTTCAGTCATAGGCACCCAGCAAAGCTCCGGTACATTTGCAAAGGGGGAGTTCATTTTTTTCCAATACATTATTGTTGTTATTTCTTAAGCACGAACAGCATTATTCAGTAGATGAGTTGGAGCCTGATCTGTTGCTAAGGCTCTGTGTTTGTCACAGTGGTCATGGAAGACACGGATTCCGTGACTTTCCGTGACCTCCATGACTTCTGCAGCTGCCCATGCAGATGGCCTGGGAGCCAACTGAGCAGCTTGGGCAGCCCCCGGGCCAGTTGCACCAGCTATTGCTGGGGCAATCTCGGGACCCTCCAGCCCCACAGCAGCAGGAGTTTGGATGTGGGGGGGGGGGCTCAGGGCTGGGGATTGGGTGCAGGGTGGTGCTTACCTGGGGGGGCTCCCCGGAAGGGCCACAGGAACTCCCCTCCCTCAGCTCCTAGCTCCATGCACTGCCTCCACCTGCATGCACTGCCCCCGCAGCTCCCATTGGCCGCGGTTCCCAGCCAATGGGAGCTGCAGAACCGGGGCTTGGGGAGGAGCAGAGGCAGCACGTGGAGCTAGGAGCTGGAGGTCGCTGCTTCCCAAGACCCAGGTAGGGAGTTTGCTCCAGCCCTGCCATCCCCCCCTGCAACACCTGCAGTGCCCCCTGGGCCACATGCCCCCCGAGAACCCGTGCTCCCCCCAGCTGTTCCCAGTGCTCCCGACCACCCACGTCCCCCCTCCAGGCCATGGCCCCCATCGCCCATGGCGCCCCCCGGGCTACCCCCCCCAAGTTTTAGTCAGGAGTATATGGTAAAAGTCACGGACAGGTCACGGGCCATGAATTTTTGTTTACTGCCCGTGACCAGTCCATGACTTTTACTAAAAATACCCGTGACTAAAACATCGCCTTATCTATCGCCCATGAAAGTCAATACAAGTTTCCCTTAATTAGTATTTGAATGACTCAGTCTCTTAACATTATTATCAATTAGGGGTAGAATGGAAACATTCTTGTACTGCTATTCATTTTAATTCCTTGTTGTATTCCTTACTGAGGGTACGCCCAAGCTGCAGAAGGAATGGGGATCCAAACTTCCCACAACTTTGGGGGTGCCAGGTTTTGGTCTGGGCCCGTCTCAAATGGTATGTCATATTTTTCTGTTGAGTTTGTCTTTTATTTTGACCGTGGAGGCCCTTTTAAAAACTGAGCACAACTGTGCGGCACTGGCTAAGCTAAGTGAACCAGCTGCCAGATACAGTTTAGTCACAGTCTCAGTCAAATGAATAACTTGAAAGCATCAGAAATATTGTTTAATCCACAGAAAGCAGGGAGGGACAGTTCAGAGAGCCTTCCTTCTTATTCCTTTAGGGTTCCATTGGCAACAGCTGTAGTGACCTTGGCAAGCCAGTCCCACTTGCCAAGATCTGGATCGGGGCCCAAAAATGAAGATGCGGAGGTTCTAAGGCCAACTGTGGCACATGGGAGTGAATGATAAGTGGCTCAGATGCCACAGCTTAGAAAACTACAAGCTGGTGCATAATAGTGTTGGATTTACTCTTTCACATGTACAGTGCGTCAAGAAATTGACGTACATACAGAGGCGGGGGGGCTAAAGAATTTAACCTGTGCAATGATTGATGTGTCATCATTACTCCATCAAATTATCTGACATGCAATACACATAAGAGTGCCGTGCAGGTAACTGGTGCTGTGTTTGCTGTGCTGGATTACTGACTATGATTTTGACCTGATATTTGCAGTATTTTAGATTTAAAAAAAAACCAAAACGTACTTTGATGAAGTTAAAGCATTAAAGCCACCATGCTCCCTCCTGACTACACGAGAGGTTTGCTAAAGTTCAGATGATAGGCACATACTGATATTTGCCAGCAAGATGGACTAAAATAAAGCCTTGGCATGGAGTGCTGTTATAACCCCCTGGTGCCTCAGTGAGGAGGATCATCTAGGAAAGGGTTCTCAGACCTTTTTCATAGAGAGATTGTCTCACGGACACTTCCCCTCCCATTCATGAAAACACAGACTACCTGTTATCTATGATATTCATATGGCAACCATTACCATAGGAGTATCTGAGGGCACCTCACAGTCTTTGAAGTGCATAACCTCACAACACCCTTGTGAGGTAGGAAAGTGCTGTTATCCCCAGGGGAAACTGAGGCACAGAGAACAAAGTGACTTGTCTAAGGTCACTCAACCAGGCTGTGGTGGACCAGGGAATTGAACTTAGGTCTCCCATGTCACGGCCCTAACCACTGCATCATCCTTCCTCTCATCTCATTTGCACTTACATAAGATCGCTGTGGCAAGTACTACCATTGCTTACATGGAAAATTATTCAGTACACATTTAGCTTCTTTTAATGTAGTTTAGTAGTTAGAGCAAAGATGACAGCCAGAAGTGCATTATCTGCTGTCTCTGCGTGGACCATTAGCAAGTGCTCTGGAGCCCTGAGTTTGGAACCTCTGGTCTGGTATATTACCATTAAATTTGAAACCTTGGAAATAAAAGTGGATTGGGGAGAGCTGTTCCGACATTTTGGAGGTGATGCTCAACCTCACTTACTAACTGCCAAATACTATGACAAAACCAAGGTTATGATGCTGTCAATGTCAAATCAATGTAAATGTAGAACAAGGGCATTTCCTCGTGCCATAAAAATATTACCTGCTCTATTATGACTTTTCATTAAATATTAGCAATATCTGACATTTGTATGAGGTGATTGCTTTATCCATTAAAAATTCTGGACAGTCCTGTGCAGCAAAAAGCCAGATGGCACTAGCAACCTTCAACCTGTCTTTGCTATTTCTGCACAAATGTGAGCTGAGGTCATTTTGATTTCAACATGCCTTTCATGTTACTATGCAAGACCTGTGGTACTGTACCAGATTTCTCATCCATACCTTGTAGCTGGATTTAATTTATCTAGATGAGCCAGAATGCAGCATTTTTTTCTTAGCTTTTAAGGTGATCTTTCACCACACTATTTTTAAAAGCATTAGTATCGTCCTAACTAAAATTGACCTTTTTGGATGTTGAGCTTTACACATCAGCTCTTTTACGGCAGCCACACCATAGCATACTTCAGAACTTTACCTCAGCATCTGAACTACAGATTTCAATTTATGTTACTCTCACACACCAAAGCTGATTCCCTAATAACTGAGCATTCTTAACTCTCTATTTCTTGAGGTAAAGAATGAAAAAGATTCTAAAATAAATGCATATATTGTACATAATGACAATTTGCAGTGCAGCAAATACAAAGAACAAATGAAAGTTCTTGTGATAAAAAGTAGACAGGTCCCACTCTTTGGCTGTTAATTCTTATTTCACACTTTTTTATCCGTTGACTTTTTCAATTTTCTGAGCAAAATGAGAAAATTAAATCTCTTTGCTTCATGCTCAGAAACAGAAGCAGTCTTACTTAGCAGAAAAGAGTTTTGTATCTAACCTTGTGTAATTCACACTGTCTGCCTCTCACAGGTATGGGGGGGAAACAGACACAGATCCTGAATGTGGTTTTCCAGATAATCAAAAGCTAAAATATGATAAACCAGTTGCATCAGAAAGTGGGGTGGAAAGTATCTGAAGGAGAAGTTGAAATAAGAGGCTCTTTGAAAATAAAATTATGATGTATCTTCTGACAAAAAATCATATTATAATGTTTTTGAGCTTGGAAAACTGAAAAATAGCTTAATTTAATAGCTTGGTACTTAGAGCCACTGAATGTGAATGAAGATTAATGCTCACTCATGTCGAAAAGAACTTGGTTTGCAGTTACATGTTACAGATATTTTAAATTAGCATATAGAGCATGCACAGTCAATTCATTTCCTCTGGGTTTGCCCACACTAGGAGTTAATTAATTTCCAATTAAATCAAGGTAGTTAACACATTTGTAAAGGCTAGTCTGTACACTTCACAATGTTAATTACATTGAGTTAACTAGGAATCAATTAATTTGAGGTAAAAAGGTCTAGTTGAGACACATCAGAAACACACCAAAGTATAGATACTCAGAAAAGTGACTATGTCTTTACTGAAAATATCTGCTCAATGTGCAGTGATGGTCAAAAAAGCTAACACAATGTTAGGAACCATTAGGAAAAGAATAGCTAATAAGACAGAAAACATCATTATGCTGTTAAATAAATCCATGGTACGTCCACAACTTGAATAGTGCATGCAGTTCTGGTTGCCCCATCTCCAAAAAGGATATATTAGAATTGGAAAAAGTACAGAGAAGGGCAACAAAATAATTAGGGGTATGGAACAGCTTCCATATGAAGAGAGATTAAGAAGAGTCGGACTGTTCATCTTAGAAAAGAGATGACTAAGGGATGATATGATAGAGGTCTATAAAATCATGAACAGTGTGGAGAAAATGAATAGGGAAGTGTTATTTACAGATTTAACACAAGAACCTGGGGTCACCCAGTGAAACTAATAAGCAGCAGGTTTAAAAGAAACATAAGGAAATACTCCTTCACACAATGCATAGTCAACCCGTGGAACCTGTTGCCAGGGGATGTTGTGAAGGCCAAAACTATAACAGGGTTCAAAAAAGAATTAGATAAGTTCATGGAGCATAGGTCTATCAATGGCTGTTAGCCAGGATTATCAGAGATGCAACTCCATGCTCTTGGTGTCCTACGCCTCTAACTGCCAGAAGCTGGGAGTGGGTGACAGGGGATGGATCACTTGAAATAGCTCCGTTATGTTCATTCCCTCTGAAGCATCTGGCATTGACCCTGTTGGAAGACAGGATACTGGGCTAGATGGACCATTGTTCTGACCCAGTATGGCTGTTCTTATGGGAAAAAAGAGTGTGGTTTGTACATGGAGGTAACTAACTTCACGTAAATTCCTGGTGGTGACAAGGCACAGGGAGATTTTACCTCTGTATAGATAGTCAGATCAAACCTGGGTGGGGGATGTAGGGTTGACCTTGGCCATGTCTACACTAGTGGGAATCCAGCAGCATAGCTACAGCATAACACTGTAGTGTAAGCGCTATCTCCCAACAGAAGGGGGTTTTCCATCGCTGTAAGAACACTACCTGAGTGACAGTAGTTAGGTGAACAGAAGCGTTCGTCTGTTGACCTAGCTGTTGACCTAGCTGTTAGGTTGGCAGCTACAGCATACATAATCTTCTGAAATAGGAATGGCTGTTCTTAAAGTTATTGGGTCAGATTCTCCCTTACCTTGCACAAAGTGCAGTCATTTCCACCTGTGTAAAATGCTTTGCAGTCAGAACGGTGGACCTTTGCTTATATGTAAATGACACACACAAGTACCAGGCCCATTGAGAAGGAGAATCAGGCCCATTGTTTGGAAAGATTGTATACATTTGATACCCAGGCTGACGTTTTGCTTCTGTTCTGCAAAGTATTTCAGCTCCTGCAGAAAGATCACAATCCCACTCTGCATTTCTTCTGTATTGTATGATGGCACATTCAGGTCTTTGAATGGAGCCATGTACCTTTATGGGACCACACCAATGATAATAATGATAATGTTCTGCAGGTCTATTCAGGAGACAGGGCTTGGGGGCCTACTAGGTTCCTGTTATCTTATTGCTGAGAGCTTTAGTGAATAGAACAACAAAGCCACTAGCCTGCAGCTGTCTAGTGATAACATGTGATCTGGTCAGTTCTTATATAAGCTAGTAATTGTGGTTGAGCTAGGTCAATACTTGAATGGAAAAGAGGCAGCCATGGAATCTTTTGTTTTCCACTCATATTCTCTCCTTGGTCCCACCATGGCAGGTGACTCACTCTCTTAAACTGCATCCCCACTGCATTAGTAGCCTGAGTTTCAGGTGCTCTCAGGCTCCAACCACCCCTTCCCTGATGAGCTAGCTACCTCCAGCTTGCAGTCCTGTTACCCCTAACCTGACCCCGCACCACACCCCAGAGGTCACACTTGAGCTACGCATGTAGTGAAGGCATACCTGTAGATCCTGAAGAACATTGCAGATGGCAAGTCGCTAAGGGTGGAATGGTACCACCACTGTAGCGGGAGGTGTAATTTCCATCTTGAGTAGATGTACATCTGACAGCTTTGACTGAGCTAGTGTGCTAAAAACAGCAATTTGGGCGGCACCTCAGGCTAGCTGGCCTGAGTACAACCTACCCGGAACCTAGGTATGTATTCAGGGTGGCTAGCCCGAGCCACCGCCCACACCGCCCTGGCACTGCTATTGGTAGCACACTCGTTTGATCAAAACTAGTGTGCACCTGCCTACTTTAGCTGGAAATTACACTTCCAGCTGCAGCGTGGTCCTTAATATTAGTGCCTAGACACATTAGTGAGAGATGCCTTAGAAATCTTTGGGGCCTATGTTCTTAACAGAAGTGAAGCACAGAAGTCAGGAAATCTAAGTAGGTACTATGGGATTATTGAACACTCTGCTTCTTTGGATTTACATTTAAATACTTTTGAACTTCAGTGAATAGGTGTCCTGGGCCGATATTGACAGAAGAACACTGAATTCAGAGAAACTGCAGCAGAAGCAAAACATAAAGGCCTGTTCTGCAGACAGAAAGCTGTTAGCTTTTAGGCTCCAACCATGGACCATATTTGAAATTGCTCATGTTTCCTGAGTTTGTGTGTACTGGCATATGGGGGGGAGGGGTGGAGTGGGGAGGGCTTTGGGTGGAGTACAATACGGGGTGCTGGCCCTCTCCAGTGCAGCAACCTGGAAGATCTCTGAGGAAAACCAAAGTTATGTCAACTACCTTTGGGAAACAGGTGCAAAAATGGTTTCACCCTGTCTCTGTAAAGATTAATTTCAGTGGTGTGATGTTTTTAAAAGTCTCTACATATCTGTAGAGGTCAGTATGTCTTAAGAAATAGAAACCACTGCCAAACTGAAAAGCCCATGTACAAACATTTAAAATGGGTCTCTAATCAAGGTCAACAACGAAAATGGGGCTACACTGAAATTAATTAATCCCTCGGGAGGGGGGAAGGTTTTAATCTGGGTATATATTTTACTAATTTTTGCACTCAGGATTTTGCAATGAACCCAAAAAGCATCTTTGGTTGAAATGTTTTTGGAAATAATTAAATGGACCAAATATTACGCACCTCCATTTGAATGTAGGTCTTTTTTTAATAAAGGAGATAATTTTAGCTCCCTGAACTTGAAAAGACTATTACAGAAGTACAAATGTCATTAATGCCGAGGGGGATAATGCTGGGCATCAAAAGAGAGTGGGAGAGGAAAGGGGCTTGGTTGAACCAGTCCTTCTGCTAAGCAATTTACATTCTGAAATGTGAGGGGAAACAGATGTACTTAAATGTTATTCTGCTTTTAAAATGTGTATATTTTGGTCCTGCCAACAGACTAGTTTTCCACTTGACTATTCAGGAATTGGCCCCTAAGTCTATCATGAAATTAACCAAAGTACGGAAAGAGCACTGCTCCTACCTTGCATTAGTCACTGTCTTGACCTTATGCCCTCCCATATTCACTCCAGTATATATTTCAGCCAGTAAATTCTCTGTGTGCACTGTAGAATTCCAGAGTCAGTGGGGTCCCTGGTAAACAAGAGAAACAAAATTGGAATTCAAGCTGTGAGGAAACCTGTTTGGAGCTGCAGCTGTTTGTTTATTTAAAAGAAAACCTGCCTATTCAAGATGGACTGTGATTCCATATATCTTGACACCACGGGCTTTCACATCCTATTCCCCTTTCTTTGGCTGTCTACCGAGCTTGGCTATCCAGCAAGGATGCAACAGGCTCATTTCTTGCTTTTGCTATTTTAATACCTTCCTTGCCCTTGCTTTGTTCCCCTGTACTTTTATCCACCAAAAATTATAACATCCTCAAATCTTACACCTCTGCTGTCACTCCCTTCTTTGGATCTCCTCACTGAGTTTCCATTGTCTTTTGCATTAAGTTCAAGCTTCTCATCTTCCCCTTCAAGGCGCTTCACAACTCTATAGGCACTGGTGACTGAATAGAAGGACATTGTGTTCACATACGGAACCTGCCACCCCTTCTAAATATTACTTGAACCATAACACCAGGAGGGATTGCAGGTGCTCAGTACCACACAGGCCTTTTCAGTCAGGAAAGCATAAGCTTTTCTCACTAAATTATATGGGTTTGGTTTGCCTTTTAGGTATGTGGATCACGATCCACTCCTCGTATTTAATAATGGATTTGTCCATTTCTACGTCCATTGCCAATGATGAAGGACACAGGGCTCTAATACAGAAGGATCATCAGTGATGTCAAAAGCTCTGCACTTTGCTTGCAGGCACAATCTAAACCATTATAAGACTGACTGAGAGTGCTTTGGGTATGTCTTCTGCAAAGTCTGCAGATAGCTTGGAGAGCTTTGGCTGCGTCTCTCCTTGAAACACTTCAATAGCACTGTCCCTATTTGAGCGAGGAAGCACCAAACAACTAATTAGTGATTAATGTGACCTCTCTGGCCCAGGAACCTAACTCCCATGGATTTCATATAGGCTTAAATAAGGATGGTCAAACCCTCAGCTGGTGTAAATCAGTGCAGTCCCATTGACTTCTGTGGGGTTGTGACAACTTGTCAGCCAAGGATCTAGCCCTAATATTTTCAAAGTGTTTTGAGACTCTTGGATGAAAAGTGCAGTGAAAGTGCAGAATGCTATTATATTGGCGCTCAGCCTCCAACACATGCAGTCCTGCCTCTTACATAAGGAATTAGGAACCCCACCTGAGCCGTTACAAAATACATTCTCTGCAGCCACAGGAGGTCTCCACTTAACTGTGACAGCTGGTGGGCCTAGCGGGGACTTTGGATGAGCAAGTTCAGCATTTCTTCAGTCCTACATGCTCCTCCACCCGGCTGGTTTAAGGAGATGCACCAGTGCTTTTCCTAGCACCAGCCCCTGTCTGCAAGACAGGGCTAATGAAGTTCCTCTCTAAGGTCCCTGGGTGAAATGGGTGGCAATGAGATTGGGCTAGTCATTGAAAGGGATCTAAACATTTGTCAGACGCTGCCAGCAGTAGGAGCAAGGGGATGGAGTGCCCAGGTACCCTTAGTGTTTGCTTGTAATAGCCAGCCCCTCAGTTTTCAAACACCCTGGTCTTCATTAAATATTTACTCCCCTCAGTTTGCTGCAGGGCGAATTAGAGTAGATCTGAAAGCGCTTTACTGGATGGGAAGGTGCAGTGTGTGCAATTCCTGAAAGGCAAATTCTCCTCCACCAAAGCAGCCTCACACCCTTCAGGTTGAGCATAATCTTTCATGAGCTACAGCTCACTCCACTGCATGCATCTGATGAAGTGAGCTGTAGCTCACGAAAGCTTATGCTCAAATAAATTTGTTAGTCTCTAAGGTGCCACAAGTCCTCCTTTTCTTTTTGCGGATACAGACTAACAGGGCTGCTACTCTGAAACCCGTCAGGTTGGGGACCCCCCTGTTGGGGCAGGGGGAGCAGGCCTGGTGTTCTCCTCTAGCCACAAGAGGGAAATCTCCCCAAATCACATTAGGTTATGTGCACCAAGAAGCATTGTTCCGGGGAGCCACCCATTTAAGCAGAGTGCCGGGGCAGACAGAGGCAGGGGAATCTCTAGCAGCCGGCACACACTTCCATGGAGCAGGGGGACTCAGAGTCAGTGTGGAAGCACAGGGCCTTTGTTCAGAGAGCCTCGAGCTTCAGGCAGATCCCCTGAGATTCAACCATTCTCAGAAAGGCAGTATGGCTCAGGGGCTAGGGCACTTGCTGAATCTGTGCTGGGCTCCGTTGCTGTGTGACCCTGGGCAAGTCACTCTGAGTATCTACACAGCAGCTGGGAAGTGTGATTCCCAGCTTTGATAGATGTACACAGGCTAGCTCTGCTTGAGCTGGCATGCTACAGACAGCAGTGCGCCCACAGCCTGAACACAATGCTACCCAACCCCCTGGGTACGTACTTGGGTGGCCAGCCTGTGCCACTGTGGCCATGCTGCTGATTTTAGGTGATGGCTTGAGCAGAGCTGGGAAATGTCTGTTGTGTAGAGGTACCCTCTGGGCCTCTGATTCCCCTCCCACCTACTCTGTCTTGTTTATTTGGATTGTAAGTTCTTTTGGTCTCTGGCTATTTGTTTGTAAGTGCCTACTATGCTGGGCCTGTGCAGGCCCAATTAATCAATGTGCACTTGGCGCACTTGCACAGAGCCCCCATCTCAGGGGAGCCCCGGCCACAGCGGGAACAGCCTCCTCCTCCCCCAGACCCCCATCCATGGCCAGGAAGGGGGTCAGATGGGGTGTGGCAGAGGGAGGGCCTGCTTGCATTCTGTAGCGAGGGCCAGTGGACTGGAGTGGGGAGCCAGGCCAGCCCCACAGGATAGGAGTCATTAAGAGGTGAGCGTAGGGAAGGCTCGCTCTCCAACAACACCCCGTCCTGGGGTCTCCCACCCCACGGGAACAGGACCTGATGCTCTCACTACTTTTTACAGAACCTTTAAAAAAAATTCCTTGCCCTTGCGCGTATACACACAGCCACACATTTTACCTTGTAATTAAAGCCTCTTATCACGCCCAGCACCACTTTAAAAATAGTCCTCAATCCTCCACAGACCACAGAGAAGCAATAACCCTGCTTACACAACATTGGATGTCCTGCTTCTGAAACCCAGGCCTCACATGAAAAGAGAAAAGAAAAGGAGTCTGAAGAGAAAGGGGTGGGGGTGGGGGAAGGGACTGAGAGTGAGAAAAATGAAAAGGAAAAAACAAACAAACAACGTAAACATCCCCCCAAAACTCCATTTGGATCCTTTTACCCTCACCAGCATTTAAGCTGGCTGTGGGTGGGAAGATACTCACAGCACAGGGGAAAAGGAAGTGTGGAGATAAAGAAGCACAGACAGTCAGTGTGAATGGGGAACAAAAATCTCATTTAGATTCCTAGTAGTAACCCATTTCAAAGAGCTAGAAAAGAGAAAGCAGCATCTCCCATATCCGCAGGAGGAGGAAACCCTTGCATCCGTTAGGAAGAGACAGCTGATATTTTTCAAAAGCTCCTTTCTGGGAGGCCATGAAAGGGAGCAGGAGACCCTGCAACTGACATCCTGAGATACCCTTTTTAGCAAGGGGAAAAAAAAAAAGCTGCTCTGAAAGAGGAAACAAGGCTGGATACAGTCAGAGGAGAAACTTGCCTTCTGTATCGTATTCCCCCAGTCTCTCTCCCTCCCCGATGGAACTAAGTGTTCCTCTCAGTGCTGGTGTGAACAGTGTCTGCCCATTCTCAGTGGCTGATAAGCATCAGCATTCTTAATGTTGAGTAAGAATAATGCTGTGGTTAGAAATCCCAGTCCAAGCAGGTGATTAAGGAATAGAGATGGGCATTTATTTCTTCACTCTCCAATTCATTCTGCTTGACAATATAATAAGGGAAAGGTCACCCCAGATTACCGCATGGCACAGAAGAACCGTGCTTCAGGAAGGACTGTTTCTCCACCACCAAAACAAAATTCACCCTCCAGCCCTTTCTGTGTTACACACAGTAAACACCACAGAAATTACATGCACAGCTGTTTCAGGGCCAATTAGTCATGTGAGCTTTGAAACATCAATATTCCTTCCCTGGTTATCAACACTGTAATTATTGCTTGTCAGGTTTTTATGTTCTTCTTAAAATAAGCATCCAGGCGCTCAAAGTAACCCCTGCAGAACCTACTGGTGCAACAGCACACAAACAGCCCATGGAAGAGGGAAGGATTGCAATCCCCATTTTGCGAATGGGGAGATAGAAGAGCAGAGGAGTTAAGTGGTTTGCCCAGGATCACAGGGGTTATGGGTGTCAAGGCTGGGATTAAAACTCAGCAGTTCTTGACACTCAGTACTGTGCTCAAATTAGTGAGCTTCTTGCCCTCCCTGGTGTATGTCAGACCAAGGGTTGGCTGTAGGACTTTATGGGTGTAATGTGTTTCAGTGATGTCTGCCTTCACTTGATAGATTTCATAGCATTTCAAGTGGAACTGGGTCCAAAGCTTTCATTCAGAATGTGCCCCAGTGCAAAATGGCTTTTGCATCAAAATGGAAACTTCCATGGGAAATGTCCAGTTTTGAGAAAGTTTGTCTTGTTTTTCCATCAAATATTTTCAGGAAAACTTCATTTTTGCCTGACTAGCCATACTTTTTTGATTTTTGGTTGCTGAAAACAAAGAGTTTTTTGTTTTTTTTTGACAAAAACTTGAAATATTTTACAGAAAAGTAACAGTGAAAATGAATTGTTGTTCTGTGTTCTTTCACAATTAAAATCCTTTCCCAATCAGCTGTGAACCTGCATCCATGTCAAGTACTGGCCGACACTTGTTGTATGGAATTGAACATAGTACACTATGTGTTTTTGGTATGGACAGGGGCTACCAGGGCTTTACACAGCTCATTTCTAATAATTTTGCTGGGAGCTGCTTTTGAAGCCAAATCTCTGACAGAGAGAACTTGAACGGGGCACCATCTCCTTACCCATAGAGTGGCTCATAGGCATCCATAGAGCAGCACTGGGTAATCTTCTCCACTTTGCCCATCTGGCTGAGTTCTGGCTTGTATCTAGGAATGCTGGGGTAGCTAATTCAGTGTTTATACCCATTCACCAATGATCTCAGAGAGTTTCATCACTTACCCTTTGGATGCCCTGAGCCAGTGTCCTTCCCTGGGTGTGTGGCTTGTTCATATGTCTTGTGGAGGGAGATCATCTAGCTGGCTCTGACTCCTTCTTACAGCCTTTGGGGTGCCCAGAAAGTGGGACCCCTTCTCCCCAGTTCAGGAGAAGTTCTTTGGGTGCAGGTAGCCTACTTGCTGCCCTTCCCCACCCCTCGGTCCATTCAGTATTAATGGAACCCAAAAGGTTCCACGCAGACCTACTGTTGCTCTTTCACTGTTGGTAACCTCATACTGTGGCCTTCTGCATCCCAGAATAGGAATCACCCTTTCTGCCCCCACCAAGAATCTCCTTTATTTGTATGGTCCCCATTACTGCAGCATTTGAGCATCTCACAAATCTTTATCCTTACAACACCCATCAGAGGCAGGGAAATGCTATTATTCTCAATGTACAAGTGGGAAACAGAAGCACTGAGAAACTAAGTGACTTGCCCAAGGTCACGCAGGAAGTTTGAGGCAGAGCAGGGGATGGAACCTTGGTTTCCCAATTCTCAGGCTAGCATCCTAACCACAGGACTGTCTTTCCTCTTGGGCACCCTAGCTGGGCATATCTGACAAACCTTTTCTGAATCTTGGGTTTCTAATGAAACTTGTCTGGTTTTGTGCTTTGTTGCAAAACTATCATCCGTGGGTTATCCTGGGTTAGTCACCTAGGCTACCAGACCAGATGGTGCTGAGATGATGTTCAGCCATCTCCAGATCTGATTTGGAAACCTAAAGGTTAAAATCTCTCTCTCCTTACAAATTCCTGAGCAAACAAGCTCTCCAGGAAACAATTTATGATCTTTAACATGAAGGAAGGAAACAAATGATGTCACAGACGAATTTGGAAGTTCTACAGATGACAGACAAATCTAGACCACGATGTACTGCAGCATCTCCTAAGTTCTTTCCTAGACAGAGAAGTAGAACTGGTTGAAAAATTTCAAAATGTTTTGACAAAGAAATGGGACAGATTGTTCACATATGTTCCCATTTTCCAGCCAGCTGTACGGAGAAGCCAGGTTTGAGGGCTTTCATGGTGCAAAAGCTGGATGGATGTTTAGCTGAAGACAAAACCTGGATAGTTAACAATGTTCCACTAGCATTTAATTCTGTTCCCGTTTAAAACAGTCATAGTTTTGCTATGGAGTTAAATAAGGGGTGAGGCAGCTCTTCAGTGTCACCATGACAAGGCAGCATGTTCTGGATGAATCAGTACAGAACTGATTCTGTGAGCCAGGATCTCATGTGTTGTAATGGCATCACCTCTCTACATCTAAGTTTCTTCAGTTGTAAGATGGGGGAAGAATAACAATTACCTTTCACTCAAGAGTGTTGTGAAGTGGTTTTTTACAGTTCTTTAGTGAGGCTTGGTATTATTAAAGAAGCCAACAGTCTTTGACAGTGAGTTAGTATGCTACCTTTTTACCACTAAAGGCCTGGGTTTAAGTTACAAATGGAAATGAATTTGGTAGTCTCTTCAGATTGACTCCCATATCTCTTCCTGTGGTGAAGAGAGACCCCAGGCTGCAGCGGGTCAAGACCGAGGTACATTGGCACAGCTATGTCTGGGAAGCTTGTCCAGCTCCCACCCAGCAGTGGTTCTGTCTCCACTCATTTATTAGGGCTTTGCATTCATGAGCACTAAATTCACCCATGATGGTTTGTTAAATTAATGAACACAGAAGCTGATGCAGAGTTCCTGCATGCTCATTTGCTACGAGGGACAAATTTTAGCTCCTTGCTCTCCTCAGTGGTTTGAGCATTGGCCTGCTAAACCCAGGGTTGTGAGTTCAATCCTTGAGGGGGCCATTTAGGGATCTGGGGCAAAAATTGGGGATTGGTCCTGCTTTGAGCAGGGGGTTGGACTAGATGACCTCCTGAGGTCCCTTCCAACCCTGATATTCTATGATTCTATGATTCTTTCCTTCTCAGTGACCTTAGTAGGTTCACATTTTACACCTCAATCAGCGTCCCTGTTTGCTATGCAGCTTTTCGTTTGGAAACCAAAAATGATACAACACACTGCAGTTAATGCTAATGACGTGCGATCTTGTTTTTCTCATTACTCTCTATTGCTGCTTAATGACCTAAACATCTTGAGCACTTTTGATAAGTTGGCTGAGGTGTATTGATTTAATTTCTCGAGTTTCTTTTGTGAAGGGCTCTTACTGATGAGCACTGACGCAAGTAATTTGCAGCTTTTGGTGCCTGCGATGCACCGCAGCAGAACGGGGAACAAAATAAAGAACATTTCACCTGGAAGAAGTTCTGCTTCATGAACACTGCTGAGATTTCTGAATAGATCGGTAGTGCCCATTGCTTTAGCATCTGGGATAAATGTCAATATAAAGCGATGCAGAAAGATGACGGAGTGCTTTGGGTTAGCCAAAGGAATACCTGTAAAGATGAACTTTGCACCACACTGTCAGACTAACAAACTCTGGCTCAGATGGGCCCCCTGAGGAAGCAGGTTCCACAGTTAGGGACCCTGCAGCAGGAACGCTCTGCTTCCAGCCTCATAACAACACTGCATGAGATTTTGTATCTCTTCTTTCCAATAAGTAGTATCTTTCTAGGGTTTGATCTAGATGTAAATGAGCTAAAAAGTGCATCAAAACTAAATCTTTCCCTTTTACTCTCTCTGCCTTTGCACTTAGGGTTGCCAACCCACCAGGATTATCCTGGAGTCTCCAGGAATTAAAGATTAATCTTTAATTAAAGATTATGTCATGAGATGAAACCTCCAGGAACACGTCCAACCAAGCTTGGCAACCCTATTTTGCACTCTGAAATTTTAAAAATTATTGCCCCCGCCCCAGGATATTCACTGCTCACCTCCTTGTCTCAGGCTTTGAGTCAGAAGACATTGGAAGAGCAGCTTCTGCCTGGGACTATGTAGGAACAGGATTTTATAACTGTACTATAAGAATAGAGGTACTAACGTGCATCTTGATTTCATTTTACCAGCCACCCTTTTTGAATAGCAGCCATCCTTTTTGAATAGGACCCTCTGGGACATTGGTAGGAATGCATCTGACAGACTGCCAGTGTCTGTACTGATGTTAAGGCAGGGACAGACCAGAACAATCCTTATGACTGATTATGGTCACCCTTTTGTTTTAGGATAAGTTATAATGTCTACTGCATCCGATGAAGTGAGCTGTAGCTCACGAAAGCTCATGCTCAAATAAATTGGTTAGTCTCTAAGGTGCCACAAGTACTCCTTTTCTTTTTGCAAATACAGACTAACACGGCTGTTACTCTGAAACCTGAAATGTCTACTATGGTTTCCTTTATGTATTACAAATTAGGCACTCTAGTAAAATATACATTTCTTTGTTTTAAGGTTTAGTAAGTAAAAGACAGGATGTTGTATTGTGTCTATGTTAAGGAGATTCAAAATAAACTGACACTTTGTATTCTCAAAGGTCTCTGTAAAAAGACTGTTTGTGTGAATGAAGAAGGTATGCATCAGGAAAAGACAAGGTGTGAAGGCCATTGTTACAGCCAGATGGTCAAGAAAAAAGGAGTAAAGAGACTTAACGACACCAGAAAATCATCAACGCACATCCATAATGAAGGAAGGGCAAATTGACGACCCTGAGGTGAAGGCTGGCACCCCTAAAGACAGAACAACTGATTAAATCAGAACCAGGACAGGATAACCCTCTCGGAGGTGTATTGGAATGTTTACATCAAAAGATACACCAATTAAGAAGTAACCAGTTACAACCTGACACAGCAAAATCCATAGTCTTCAATGGAGAAAAAAGACTATAAGAACAGGGTGCTTGGCCATGGGACTTTGGGTTCGTTTTGCCACACTCCAGGAGCATCGGATCACGACTGACAGAGCCCTGCTCCCCTCTGCGACCAATCTGGCTGGTCACTATATTGATCCAGACTCTGGACTGGTAACTATAAACATCAACTGGCAGGACTGTGTGCATGGTGTGCGTGTGAGATTGAAAAGCATATGCTAACTGTTGTATTCTCCATAAATGTGGCGTGCTGCCTTCTTCCCTATAAAGATCCCGTGTGCTTGTTATAAGTATAACAACTAGGTTGGCATAACTTTTGTCTGATCGGCTGGGTGGAGGCTCCCTTTACTTAGTTCTGCTTCAATTGCAGTAACGTGCTGGATACCCATGCGCTGAGTCCAGACACCTGCTGGAGAATGCTGCTAATGACTGGGATTGGTTAATTCCAGTGTAATATCTAGTTGCTGGTTAGCAGATGCAGCAGCCCTAACAACTCAACCATTTTTTGAAACTGTTTCTCTCATACTGAAGTGTCCATGAAACAGTCATGACCAAATCTGCAAATTGGCTTTGGCCCAGCCTCTATTTGGCTTTAATATTCAGCCATGCTATTTTGGTCTTCCCCCCAAAAGACAGATTTTTGTTTATGTGGCAATAACATATCTGTGAGACCAAATGGGTACTTAGAGAGCTCACTACCTAAGCTGAGCACTGAAATACCATTTGCACTGCACTGCAGTTCACATTCTGGGACACTCATAAAACATGACTGCCCAAAGTTGCATAGGCAAGTTGGCACATACTTTTGAGGTCACACATTTAGAGGCTGCTTTTGGAAATTAGCCCCTGTACAAGTGATTTGTGTCTCCTTCTTTGGTCAGGTGTGGTCACTGCCTCACTTTCCCCTTTTCTGTATAGGTTAATTTAGCCCTCTTTCCCCTTTTCTGTATAGGTTAATTTAGCCCTCTGGCCAAAACAAGTCAACTCTTGCTCTTCCAGGGAAACAAAAATCCAGTGTCATTCACCAAAACCCTCAGTCCAGAGCTCACAAGCAGTCCTTTACCCCTAGACTTCAACTCCTGTTGAGACCCACAAGCAACTCTAGGTCTCCCCCTCAATCTCTGACTTTCAAGCCCAAAACATCACCTTTGGGTACTTCCTATATGTCTCCTTCCAGACACTTCTAAACCCCCATTCTGAGCCCTTTGCTTGGATTAACTTTATTCCCTTCAAGTTTCCCACTGTTTCTGAGGAAAGGCTGCTCTTAATATTTCCCCAGCAACCTTCCCAGAATGCTTTGCTTTGTCTGTAAATTCAAGGGTCCCTCCAAGTTGCAACTCCTACATCCCATTATTCTGGGCAGAAACCAGTAACAGTAATGTGCTATACCCGGATGAACTCTTATAGGGCCAGTACATTCTTAGAGCCCTTAAATGTTGCATCAAAAGCCAATTAAAAAAACAGCTACATGCATTTCTTAAACCTTGATTTGAAGATTTCACATGAAAATATTAAATGATCCTGCTCCACAGGACAAGTCCATGCACTGGACAGGGTGAGTAGGTATCCCCTAATGCCTACATATTATGCTACAGAATTAAAAAAAATATTATTTAAAAGAATGAAGTCTCTAGCCCTTATTGGTGCACAGATAACTTTAAAGAAAGTGAACCAAATGTAAATCAATGCAGTGACGGCTGTCTGCATCTGCAGGGAGACCAAAACTGTTGCTCTGAGCAGAACTGGTTGAAACTCAGAATTTCTGTTCTGTGGGAAATTCTGTCATTTTGAAATTTACCACCAAATGAAATTTCATTTCAGGTCAATTGAAACTCTGTTTCCATTACACTGAAATGTTTCATTCCAATTTTTACAATTTACACATTTTATCACATACATTTCAAAATGAATAATTTCAAAACAAGAAATTGAAATGGTCCCATCTGATTCAAAAGGTCAAAACAAAACATTACCCTTATCAAAACACATTTTTCCCCCATTTGTTTTTCAAAATGAAATTTCCTCAAAATTGACACATCCTTGTGGAAAATTTTGATTTTGATGATGTGGCATTTTCTGATGGAGTAACATTCCCTTGAAAAACTTTTTGACCAGCTCTAGCTCTGAGAGACACGTAAAATGCTCTCATTCATTTTAAGTAGTGGGCAAACTCTGAAGCTTAATAACGATCCCACGTACGCTAACATTGCAAACAACTGACCTGCCGCTCAAAGCACATATGAAAAAAGGAGGGGCATCAAAGTTGTAAAGATCTGCTCAATCTTTGATATCATGAGCAGGAGGAGCTTGGGACAGTACCACCATTTGCCCCACCGCAGACAAGTCCTGGCCCCTAAACGAGTCTCAGTTATGTAGTATTATAAAACTAATTCCCTGGGCCTGAACAACCTTTAAAATGCAATAATAAAACATAAACAGAAAACCATTTCCTCTTCCAGTGCTCAGAAATACTAGATGGGTGTAAAGCTGTTTTTCTGCAGTCAGGCATGCAGTATCTCTGTAGTTATAAATATTCAGGGGTTTTATTTAATCCAGTATAACAACACTCCAGGACTGCACCTGCACAAGTCTACTCTTGTTAATAGCATTAACCTGAAAGTTCCCTTCTGTTTGACTTCACTAAGAGAGCAGCATAGCAGTCAATTATCTCTGAAGGCACAGGTGTGACTGAAGCTTAGGTCATTAATAAAATGAGTTGGCTGATCAACTATGGACCGTTATCCTAATCGGAAATCCAGAATCCAACCTGGCAGAGCTAGCACCCTTAGCTGCCTGCATGTGCTTTGGAGGCACCCTAGGATAGCAGGGATACTACCAGGCAGGGTTATTGTTGGAGTTTGTTAAGTACTGGGAAGGGTGGAGGCAAACTCATTTGAGCAAATCAAACACAGGGGGTTGATATAAAATTTCCCTTGGAAATCAGAAGCGCTCCTTTGTGGGAACTGTACTGCTCCCCTTGGAATTAATTTTCTATTTCACACTGATGGGGAGTCATAAAATATTTAAGTACTTGAATACCAATCAACCATATAATTGCTGATCTGACTATAAGTGGCCAATCCTCAGCCAATGTAAATCAGTGTCACTCCATGGAAGTCAGACTCCATCTGAAAATTTGACTTGATCAGGGATGCTGTTGGATTCTCAATTCCACTTAGTGGAGAATGTGGAAAAAAGGAGTAGGGAAGAGACCAGGGAACAAAATCCAACTGCAAAAAAGTCAAATGAAAAATGGAGCAGAGAGAAAGCTATAAATGAAAAAATAACACACCTTTTAGAGTCCTGAATGCTGGACTCTTGATGCCTGATGCTGGCATCACTGATATCACTACATTACAAATTCTGCCATGTTATAGAGTAGGTTAATTCTCTGTAGTGCAATGACTTGTGCCAGCCCAGGCTTGGGCAATTCATTCTATCCCAAATTTAAGACTTACTTCCCTTTAGCTAGAGAAACCTGGTTACAAAAGTCAGGACTTCAATTATACACATGCCAAAGACAAAGTTCATGAAATGGAAATAGTTTCATGAACCCCATCAATAGGGACTGATCCTACAAGGTGCTTAGAGCCTCCTGGGAGTTGTTGAGCACTCTCACCCCCACTGTAATTATTAATCACTATTTCTAGTCATGGATCTAGACCCTGTTGTGCTAGGTGCTGTACAAACACACAACAACAAGAGAGTCCCAGACCCAAAAAGCAGACACTCTAAGTTGTATGTTCATTTCCCATAAACTACTCAGCACCTTACTGGATCAAGACCTGAGTTTGAGAGGTTTGCAAAAATCCAGAATTCTGAGACTTATTTCTAGTAAGAACAGTTTGCAGAGGGTGTACCTTTCATAGATTTCATAGATTCCAAGGCCAGAAGTGACCATTGTCACCATCTATTCTGACCTCCTGAATAATGCAGGCCATAACTTCCACAAAATAATTCCTAGAACATATATCTTTTAGAAAAACATCCAATCTTGATTTAAAAATGGTCAGCGATAGAGAATCCACCACAACCCTTTTTAAATTGTTCTAGTGGTTAATTATTCTCACTGTTAAAAATATATGCCTTATTTCCAGTTTGAATTTGTCTAGCTTCAACTTCCAGCCGTTGGATCTTGTTATGCCTTTCTCTGCTAGACTGAAGAGCCCATTATTAAATATTTGTTCCCCATGTTTGGACTTTAGAGACTGTAATCAAGTCAACTTTCAAACTTCGTTTTGCTAAGCTAAATAGATTGCTCATGCTCAAATAAATTTGTTAGTCTCTAAGGTGCCACAAGTACGCCTTTTCTTTTTGTGAATACAGACAAACACGACTGCTACTCTGAAACCTAAATAGATTGAGCTCCTTGCCTCTATCACTTTAGACATGTTTTTTAATCCTTTAATCATTCTTGTAGATCTTCTCTGAACTGTCTCCAATTTATCAACATCCTTCTTGAATTGTAGAGACCAGAACTGGACACAATATTCTAACAGTGGTTGCACCAGAGCCAAATACAGAGCTAAAATAACCTCTCTACTCCTACTCAAAATTCCCCCATTTATGTATCCAAGGACTGCATTAGTCCTTTTGGCCACATTGTTGCACAGGGAGCTCATGTTTAGCTGATTATCCATCAGAACCCCCAAATCTTTTTCAGAGTCACTAATTTCCAGGATAGAGCCACTACCATGTAAGGGTGGTTTGCATTCTTTGTTTCTGGATAGATACATTTAGTCATATTAAAATGCATATTGTTTGCTTGTGCCCAGCTTATCATGAGATCCAAATGGCTCTGTTTCAGTGACCTGTTCTCTTCTTTATTTACATTTCCCCAATTTTTGTGTCATCTGCAACTTTACCAGTGATAAGTTTATGTTTTCTTCCAGGTAATTAATACAAACGTAAAAATAGCATAGAGCCAAGAATCAGTCCCTGTGGGACCCACTAGAACACCCCCATTTGATGATGTTTCCTCATTTACAATGATATTTTGAGACCTGAAGTAGAGCAACATAATTTTGGCAAATAGTGGGTTAGCAGAAAAAAGCATTTTTTGGGGCACCAAAACTATTTGTGAATTTGGATCAAATTTGAAAAATGGTTTCAGCTGAAAAAAGTGGGGAAAAAAACATAGAAAGACTTGGAACATTTTGCTTTGACCATTTCAAAATATTTCATTTTGACTTTTTCATCTTCAGATGTTCTGTTTGGAAAATTTTGAAATGTTTTGACATTTTGTTTCAGCAGTAATACCTCCCATTATTTCCTTTGGCTTTCACAAACATTTCAGCAAGTGCTCAGTGGCAAGTGCAGGGCTGGAGTTCAGCTCTGAGTCTTTTCAGTGTGATTATGGCCTTGGAGACAATCCCCGTTAATTGTATAAAATTAGCACTCTTTCTAGATAGGGTTTATTTTATTTAATTTTTTCCTAGATAAATCTCCTATTTAAAAAAAGCTTAATGATCAATTAAAAGACCATCCATTCAGTTCTAATGGGTGGTGTACTATGCTGGTACTTCATCACTGACAAAAGATGAACATCATACAAATAAGTTATAGAGATAAGACACATACCAATTAAAATAAAAGGTGACATGTAAAACAGAAAAGAAAAATTAAAAAGAAAACCGTGGAAATATCCAACCCTTCTCTACTGTTACTTCAGTCTAGTTAAGCCTGACAAATAGTATTATATGCCTTTTCACTTGGCACACCAGTCTTGTTAATATATTATAAAGAGGTTTCTAAACACAGTGCTCTGTGCAGTTTCCTACTCTGAAGGAATTCTGCCCTGTGTCAAAACCACCCAGAGGCCGAGCTTCTAGCTACCCACGACAATAACTGCTAGCTCCTAGTTGGTGAAGCAGTTGCTTGCTAGAAAATTAACCATATAAGAACAAGTTGCAAGGACTACATAAATAGATTGGTGGATGTAACAAACAGGTGTATTATATAAGAACATAAGAATGGCCATGTTGGGTCCGACCAAAATTCTATCTAGCGCAGTATCCTGTCTTCCAGCAATGGCCAATGCCAGATGCTGCAGAAGGAATGAACAGAACAGGTCAAATTACTGAGTGATCCATCCCCTGCTGTCCAGGCCCAGCTTCTGGCAATCAGAGGTTTAGGGACAGCAAGAGCATGGAGGTTTGCATCTCTGACTATCTTGGCTATTAGACATTGGTGGACCTCTGCCCTGTGAACTGATCTAGTTTTTTTTTTTTTGGAACCAATTATACTTTTGGCCTTCACAACATCCCCTGGCAACAAGTTCTGAGCGTTGTGTGAAGAAGTATGTCATGTTAGTTTTACACCTGCTGCCTATTAAATTCATAGTGAGATTCCTGGTTTGTGTGTTATATGAAGGAATAAACACTTCCCTCTTCACTGTCTCCACACCATTCGTGATTTTATAGACCTCTGTATAGTAGTGGTCAGAATTTATCCAGCAACGCATTGATCTTTCCCTTTGCTCTTCGCCTGTGTATTGGTTTGAAAGGGTAGAGAAAAGAAATAAAACGTTCCTGTGGGCTCCCTCATTACTAAAAAATAGAAACCTTTTTTGCCTGGCTGTCCTTCTAGCTAAGGAAGACTGGGCACAGCTTACTTCATAGCCTCCAATGCTGTGAGCACTCTGGGTGCTCCTCTCAATTTCCCTCCAATGGCTTTGGAGAACTGCCTCTATAGCAATCCTAATCTGAAATGGCCCGACTGTTGAAAGAAGAGGCTGAATCTTCAGCTCAGCTCCCAGTGCATGGTATGGCTCTAGACCAGTGGGCTGGCTCCTCAGAGCACCAGTTGTTGAACCAGAAAATCTTGAATGCTTCAATATCCTTGCCCTCCCTCCCCATGTTACTGGTTGCTAAAGTGTATACTGATAGCAAGTAGCTCTTAAAGCCTCACAGGTAGCCATGTTGTCCTATGAATGCTCTGTCTCACAAGTGCGTTATGACTTGGGGCTTCTCATTCTCCCCCTTTCCTCTCTGCAGCTGACCTCTAAACAGCTGGTCCAATGTGGGTGGGTGGGGGGGGGGGCGTTTACTGGAGATGGGCCTCAACGAACACCCTGGATGCAATTACACAGTAACTGTGGGGCTCAGGTCCAACTTGAAATTCACCAGCAGAGAAACGGAGAGGGCACTGGAAGACAAACCATACCTCCTTTCCCATTGCTAACTTGTGCCTTATATGCTGAAGTTTGTACCTTTGTAAAACTTTGTGGTGTTTAGTAGGTAAATGTTATTCATGACTTTTTTTTTATTCATTCATTCAAGTTTTGCATCTTGCAGGTCTATTTTTCCCCACTGACAAACAGGAAATCCTATGCAGTAACAATGTGTTATGCATTGAGATTCACTAATTCCCTATTTTTCATATGCTCAATATATTTTTGAGTCACTGAGCATGAAGTCTCCTGGCTTCAAACCATATCTTTAAAAGAAATTAGGTGAAGACACTCAAAACAAGAGCAAGAGTGAGAGACACAGATGCATTTTCAGCTCCAGCAAAGTCACCAATGAGGAAAAAACCCCACCCTTTTTGAAATAATCCAGGTAAGTCAATTAGTTGTGCTTCATCTCCTCTTGATTGATGCTTCACCTTATCATCTTTTACCACATTTTGCTAGAATATGGAGGCTCAGATTAAGGTTACCGTCAGTTAAGAACTGGCTCTGTAAATCCCGGGTGGCCACCTGTAGCTCGTGTTAAGGAATTTTCTGGAAGTGACTTTTCTTGTCCAAAGGGGGAGGGGTGGGGAAGGAATAATTTGGTTGTCAGTGCTGATGTCTGATTTAGTCAACTATGGCTTTTTCTAGTGCATGTGAGCTCTGGTCTGTGTGATGCACGAAGTCAGACTAGATGTTAATAAAATGTCCTTTCTGGCCTGGGCTATTGATGGATCTCTGAGCTTACACTGTGTGGGGCTGGAGCTAGACAATCTATTTGGTGACCTCAGCCTCTGTTCTTTGTTTATCTGTCACAAAACCAGCAGCACGCACCTTGGCAATCTGTTCTCAAGAGAGCTTCTGGACTGGAATGAAAAAGGGGTTGCTAGTCTGTCTATATTACACCCATCATTGTGGCATGTGGGGGCGTAGCTGAACTGTGCGTCGTCTGGGGATCAAAGCAGAAGTGCAAAGGTGACTGTGTGCCTCTCCTGTGGTGGGGCTGTCAGGGGCAGGGAGAGGCCCTGTTGCAGAGAGAGCAGCCCTGGGGGTTGCTCTAACTTGTGTGCCAGCCCATATAGAGTTTCAGCAGCTGGATATAGCTGGGCTGTGAGGATGCCCCAGCCATGCAAAGTCCTCTATGTTGACCCTGGATTGGCCAAGGACTCCCTCTACATCAGAGAACTTCCCCGGTGGGCTCTTCCAGTGGCTTTGTGGCCCCTTTTCAGCAGGGAGCAGGCCTAAAGGGGCTGCACTTCCTCGAAAAAGTCAGCCCCAGGTGCCTGAGAAGGTTGGAAGCAGAGCTGATTGGAATTTCTGTCCCCTGGGAAATTCCCGTATTTTGACAGCGATTGGATAAAAAGTCAGAATATCGATTTTTTTGGTGGAACACAGAAGTTTTTGGTTCAGAAATGTCAGAATGTTTCATTTGGTCTCAGTTCAGCATTGCACCAACCTGGTTTGGCAGAGCTGTACAGGGAGCCTTGCCCAAAGTCTGCCTGCCCTGCACTGATCTCGTGTTACCTCTACTTCGCCTGCACCAGTGTTATATTCACTCCCATTTTAATGGATGTGTGCAGGGTGCCTGTGTCTCCATAACTCCCCTTTTATCCTCTCCTCAGCATCCTGGGACTGATCATGTAATTAAAGAGTGTAGCAGGTAGGAGCAGGTGATGGGGGAAGGGAGAAAGATCTGATGAGGAACCAGCGTGGGGAGGTGGGAGTGGGAACAGACCAGGTGCTGGGGAGGCAGTGAGATTGGATAAGGAATCTGACGAGGGAGATTGGGACCAGGAGCCAATGGAGATGGGGAAATGTGGGCGGGGAGGGCATCTGGAAGCCTTGGTTGGGGAGAGTGACAGATCCCATGAGGAGTTTTGAGGGGGGAGATTAGGACTTGCTCGGCAAAGAGATGGGGATGAGAAATCTGAGAAGTAGAGATTGGGGCTGGCTAGGTGAGGAGCCGGGACTGGGCCAAAGAGCAGAGGTGAAAAAAGACAGAACTGGAACTGGGACAGGTTAGAGGGGACAGAGCAGAAAGGCTTGTGCTTGAGGGGAAATGGGCAAAAGAGTGTGTTACAGGACTCAGCCTCATTCTGCGCATGGGATGGGCCTGGTCAGGGTTGTGAAGTGAAGGAGATTGTTGCCTCTAAGCCCCTGCTTTATTTGTTGCAGAAGTTGGATGGTGCGTCATATCTGAGGCAGTGGGTTGTAGGAAGAGAGAGGAGGGTCTCATGGTTAAGTCAGCTTAATGCTGCCCCAGAGAACTGGATTCTCTCCCTGCTTCTGCCCCAGAGTTCCTATGTGATGCTAAGCAAGTCACTGAAACCAAACTTTTTCACTAATGGTTTGTTCCTCATCAGGTGCCCCAATCTGAGACTCTGGGTATGATTTGCAGAGGTGCTGAGCACTCACAGCGAGGACTGAAGTCCATGGGGGCTGTGCTTTGAACATATGAAATGCGATCTAATGTTAAGTACTCCGAAAAAAATTAGGTGGTCCTAGTTTTCTCAAACTGGACCCCCCAAATTAGTAGATACTTTTGATCTTAATCCCTCTGTGCCTCAGTTCCCCATCTGCAAAGTGAGGGTAATACCCATTCATTTCACAAGTGTTGTGAAGATAAATTAATTAATATTTGACTAGCACGCAGACACCTTTGTGATAAGCGTCATAGTAAAACCCAGGAGGAAATTGATAATTCTGTCTTCAGAGCAGGCTTTGAATAGTGCGCAGTAAATAAGTCATGGGGCCACGCTCTGAACAATGAAATATTGAATAGCTGCTTG
The DNA here is from genome assembly GCF_965140295.1 of Lepidochelys olivacea. Classification (NCBI taxonomy): domain Eukaryota; kingdom Metazoa; phylum Chordata; order Testudines; family Cheloniidae; genus Lepidochelys; species Lepidochelys olivacea. The sequence continues at coordinate 11,977,484 of NC_140419.1, forward strand.
GTAAATGATGACTGCGCAATCTGTGCACGGAACGAGGCAAGGGTCCTATGGATAAAATAGTATGTGATCATGTAATTAAAGATAGTATCAGAATGCACATGAACAAGGGGGCCGAATTAAGACTGCACCTTAAGACTGGAATTGCCTAACTTTTGAGTGCTTGACTTTGCAACCCTAATAATGTTCTTTTAACGCAGGTTTTTTTTGGGTCAGTAATTACAAGCCTGCTCGACACAATTTAACAGCATCAGGGCAGTGGATTTTTATCCAAGGCTTGAAATAGTTGTCAGAATAGCTTTGTCAGCAGCTGAAACAGCTCAAGAAAAGAGGAATGGTTTCTGTGCACATTTTCACACAGAGATCCAGAAGCTGGAGCAACACACACCGAGCCCCTGCAGTGGAAGGAAATGCTTGTGAATCCAGCACAACAGTTCATGTTTGGTTGGAGAGCCCACAACCTGGGCCAGCTGTCACATCACACAGACTGGTTTGCCTATCACAGACCAACCAGCCTTTCAATCAACTTGCTGGAGAGAGAAGCAGGAAAAAGAACACAGTCCATGTGAGCCACTGTATGTGAGCTATAGTAGTACCAGAGGGGGCTTTGAGCAAGAGATGCTGAAGTGTCCTGGGAGACAATTTGGGACTGGAAAATCTAATAAAGAGGCAGTTCATTGAGTTTCATCCCCAGTAGCTGACCTGGTGCCCTTTATGTTGGATGAAAAGTGTTATCTAAATGTAAATTGCTGTCACTACATGGATCCTAGCAGGATTAGCTATGCAAGGAGCATCTTGCAAAAGCAAATTGTCTTCTCTCTTAAAGCCAACATTGCAAACCTTCACTCACAGCAGGGTTACCTACAGTATCTTCACCCTTCCTTGAAACCCAAGAAAGCCCAGGTTTCCTCTGGTGTTGCTGGCCGAGTGCGATTCGAAGTTGCCCATATAGTGGGAATGCAGGCAGCCAAGAGACCAGATGAGCATCAAATACATTAATTGAGGGCACAAATCACAGCCAGAGATATTCAAGCAGTCTGTCCCAAGGTCAGCTGTCTATGGTGAGATGGATATCCAATTAATATTCCAGCTCTTGGCTCCGGTTACTGCCCAAAATACACTTTTAAAAATCTGATTTTATGGCCGTGAAATAAATTTCTGGCCCTGTTGAATTGTGTTTAGTGTTTCCTGCTGGGTAGGTGCGTGCAGACAGCGCCTTCCATCTTATTCTCTGCAGGAAGCCCTCATCTAATGGTTTAAAAGAGAAAGAAGAAATTACAGGCCCACATGGATGATCTTATGAGCAGGTCAGCAGCACATAGAGGCAGGTTTTGTGGGCTCCCTTAGCAAAGGGGCTAGTGGACAACAACATTTTCACATCTGAGCCCTGCAGGGTCCCTTTATCAAGCTGCACTTTGGGAACACTCCTGTAGACCAATGGTCTAATATTACTGGCAAGTTAAGTACTGTGTAGACAAGCCCCCAATGTCAGCCAGTGTAGCTCTGGTAACTTCATTGTCAATGGACCTACACTGGCGTAACTCAAGGCAGAAAGTCCTTTTTGGCACTCCTTAGTCAGGCAAAACACCTGTGATGTTATCTTCACTTACACTGGCTTACAATTGATGCCTACATGCCCATGTAAGGCAGCAATAGGGTATAAAGTACCCCATTATACCCTTGCATGAGTGACCCACTTTGTGGGTTACAGTGACTGGAGCAGCCATCACTGGGTTCCTCCTTCATCTCCTGTGCAGATGGATGGGGAGTTAGTATGCAGGAGCAGGAAGTGGGTGGAGACTTGGAACCTGTCTCCCCTTCTCCTATGTGCTGACCAATACAGCTGAGCCACCATGCTGGGAGAATCAGGGAATGAATTGTGATTCGGGGCAGATCGCAGGATGAACATCTAGCCCTTAGTGCTTAATTTTGCAATTGTTGTCAGAACTTCATTTGCTGGAGATAAAGAACTTGCAAGCGGGTGAGCCAGGCTCAAGCAACATTGCCATCAGAAGTCCATGGATTCAGATAGGCTCAAGAGTTTTGCCTCCTTAAGACAGACACTTGATAGCCTCAGGTTTGTGGCAGGAAAATGGAGAATACAAAGCAGTGGGTTCCTTCCAGGCTCCACTCACAAATTGTGCTCTGCCTATTTGAAACACCCACAAGAAGTGCCAGAATAAGAGTCCACTCACTGTCGATTGTACAGATCTTCAGAGTCATGAATCCTCTTCTTTCTTACACGCTGTGCGTGGGACATCAGCCTGACTTGTATCTCTCGTCCATGTATGAGCAGCAGTGAAAGAGTTCACTATATTGACAGTTAAGTGGCCGTTGTAAGGGCACAGAGTTCAACATCAAAGCGAGTATGAACAGGTCTCACCTTTCAGCGCTGTTATGTCAGGCTATCTGCAGAATCAGCTACATCGGTTTACACTTGTCTCATGTTTGGAAGGTCACCTTTGCAAGCATAATCACTATTTATTTAATTGTAATGAAAGCTTCCAGTGTACCAGATGGCAGCTTCCCAATGAACGTACCAGCTCTCTGGGATGCCAAGAGCCAGCCCACTTCAACCCCTGCGCATTGAACTGCCTATGTGTCATTTCTATGTTTCTGTGCAACATGAAGCCTGCCAGTTCATGGAGATGGCTTTTGTTCACTCTGCTTCTATCCATCACAATAAGCATGGCCTGACCACGGACAGATTGTGGAAACAGTGTGTGATTTGCAAATAGAATGCTTTCTTCCCAGCAGTGTCGCTCTGTCATATTATATCCTTCTCTCCCTGCCATGCCATGCATCAGCATCAGGTTCTGCCACTGCTTGCCCTGTGCCAAGGCAAAGTCACAGTAGAAGTGACAAAAGGTAATGAGATTAGAGATGGGAAAACTAGTTTTAATAAAATAAGAGACAGATAAGCCTGGGAACTGCAAAGCTCAGGTAGCATTCATACCTCTACAGGGATGGGAATCCTGTAAGTACCTAGATGACAGCTAGACTGGTGATTTAAAATCATCACTGATAAAGTCTGCAGATGACACAAAAGTTAGGCAAGTGGTAAATGATGAGGACAGGTCACTGATACAGAACAATCTGGGTTGCATAGTAAGCTAGGCGCAAGGAAACAATATGCATTTTAATATGGCTAGATATAAAGGTATACATCTAGGAACAAAGAATGTAGACCATACTTATCTGATGGGGGACTCTCTCCTGGGAAGCAGTGACTCTGAAAGAGATTTGGGGTTGTGGTGGATAATCAGCTGAACATGAGCTCCCAGTGTGACAGTGTGGCCAAAAGGATAAATGCAACAATTGAATTCATAAACAGGAGAATCTCGAGTAGTAGAGAGGCTATTTTACCTCTGCATTCGGCACTGGTGTGATCACTGCTGGAATACTATGTCCAGTTCTGGAGTCCACAATTCAAGAAGGTTGTTAATAAATTGGAAAGGATTCAGAGAAGAGCCATGGGAATGATTAAAGTTTAGAAAACCTGGCTTATGTTGATAGATTCAAGTAGCTCAGTCTATTTAGTTTAACAAAGAGGAGGTTAAGGGGTGATTGATAATAGTCTTTACATACCTATATGGGGAACAAATATTTAATAGTGGGCTCTTCAGTCTAGCAGAGAAAGGTCTAACATGATCCAGTGGCTGGAAGTTGAAGATAGACAAATTTAGACTGGAAAAAATGCACACTTGTTAACTGAGAGTAATTCACCACTGGAACAATTTACTCAGGGTCATAATGGATTCTCCATCACTGGAAATTTGTAAATCAAGACTGGATGCTTTTCTCAAAGATATGTTGTAGGAATTGTTTTGGGGGAAGTTCTATGGCCTGTGTTACACAGGACGTCAGACTAGATGTTCACAGTGATCCCTTCTGGCCTTGACATCTATGAACCTATTAACCAACCATTTGTAATGGACTATTATCCACAAAAAAGGCAAAATCCTATGGACTTTACTGCAATAGTGCTCCCATTGACTTCAGTGGTAATTATGACCCAGCAAAGACTTGCAGGATTTGAGGGAGGGTCCTGAATTCCCTCTGGTGGCAGTCCTAATGATAATGCTTCTTAGTACAGGAAAAGGTCGCAGGACATCTCCGCCCAGAATCCTTAACAGGATGCGTCAGTGTAAGGAGAAGGAAGAGTAAAGCGTGGTGGATAATCAGCAGAAAAATCTGTCTTTTAAAGCAAGTTTATCAATTCTCCACTGACAATCAACTTAATCAGTAACTCTAACTTGACCCCTGTTGGTTTGATAAACCCTGTTGCATTGCAGGTGGATGCCAGTCCATTCTGAGATGACCTGAAGATACTTATCTCAGCTTTATCCAAACTTTCTGGCCCAAATTTTCAAATGTGGCTAGTGATTTGAGGTATCAAAATTAAGATATGTAAAAGGGGACCAATTTTCAGAGGATGGGTTCTCCGCACTTTCTGAAAATCAGACATCTCTACCTGGACACCCAAAAATGGAGACATCCAAAATCACCAGTGACTTTGGATATTGTGGTCTGTTACATCTCCAGAAGTGTTCAGGAAAAAATTCTGTTGCCATTTTATGCAGCTTATTCTTGATTTGAGGTTTACTTGCCACCAGTTTAAACACTTGGACATGGTGATTATTGATCAATTCATTATGCACATACAAGCTCCTTCTGCCCTTCCCCAGAACTGCTCTATCCCAGGTGCTACCTTTCAGCTCAGGAGCCAGTCCTCCTCCCTTGACCACCAGGGAGAGACTGCCTTGCTCTTTGCTCGGCAGCCTTTATATAGGGCCTATGCTGGCTCTGATTGTCTGCCTCTTCCCCTGCCCTGATTGGCTCTCCCCGGGCCATCTCTGATTGGCTGCTGTGGGTCTGTACAGCCTCTCTGGCCTGGTTCAGCCCTTCTTCTCAGGGGGTGGGGCACCACCCCACCACAGGGTGGTTTGTGTGTTTTGGGGTGCTAGGCAGTGGGGGCCTGTTGGGGGGTGCTGGGCGGTGGGGGAGATCTTTGTGTGTCAGGGCACTGGACAGTGGGGGTCTGTGTGGGGCATTGTTTAGTTGTGGTGGTGGGGTTGTGGGGAAGGGCACTGGGAGGAAGGGAGGGGAAACCTGTGCTCCTGGCCCAGTGGCTTCTGCTGGGGTCTGGAGCTGGGGCCATGAGTCCTTGTGTATGGGGAGACTTTGGCAAACCAGTAAAGTGCCTGAAACCACTATGGCTTATTGCTAAAAGCAGCCAAGTCAGCAGGCTGTAAATTAGCCAAGTCAGCAGGCTTAGCTTAACCAAGGCAGGAGGGGGTGCCACAGAGAGGACAGCTTGACCTTGCGTCCTTCCTGGTAAGAATTTTATTGAAGTTGCTGTTACATGCATCTTAGAAGAGCAGGATGTGCCCCAGGAATGTCTATTGGGGCCTCACGGCTGCAAACTCTGGAAAAATCCACACCTGGTTAATTGATAATCCGAAGGAACCTCTCGCTTGACCATTGAAACTGCTTACTTAACAAGTTTGCTTTAAGGAACATATCATTCTATTACTAATGTATAAATAAGGGGAAAAAGTTTGAGGTAGGGGGACTCTTCAGGACTGGAGTCTCTCTCTCTCTGGATGCATCTTGTGTTTCCCAGGGGCAGACGGGCTGCCGCTGTGCCATTCAAGAGCCACACTCAGCTTTGGTAATTATCAAGGGTTGGGGTTGTTTTACTAACCTCTTGCGGATGTGTGTATAAGTGCTTGAGACTAAGTAAAGTTTAGCTTTAAGTGAAAGCACTCTTGTGTTGTCCTGTGTGTGCCAGCCATCTATCGGTCGGACGGCCGTGTCTCCCCTTATTTATTTCCTGACACCACCTCGCACAGAGTAAAAGTTACCAAGAGCTTGGAGTTGAAAGAACCCCGGGTAACAGATGCCCGTGGCTTGTGGTGCGGGCTGCAGGAGGGGCCGTACACCCCTCTTGCAGCTTCCTAGGGCTGTGCACCCCCTCTCATAGCTCCAGTCAGGGCTGTGCATCTGTGGCTCTCTTTCTCCCCCCTCACCCACCTGCTTGCCCAATGTGTCCTGATATTTCACTCTTGCGATCTGGTCACCCTACTCTTTCCCAGGTGGGGGAGATTTAAAACTCAGAAAACCCAGAGTGATAGGATTTCACAACGCTAGCTGGCACGGCACGCGATCGCACATTTAACCAACCACTGGTGTCTTCCCCACCAACCCGTACCACAAATGGAGGTAACATTAATACTTTGAAAGGGAGACAAGCAGTCTCCACTGCTGCAGCAGAGGCAAACGAAGGAGCAGTCAGAGCAGCCGGTGGTGGGAAATGTTCTGTTGCGAACTTGCTTTCCCACCAGTCTTTAAGCATATGGTAAAGTGGTGCAGAGGAAGCGACATCAGATTTCACCAGGACCCCCTTTGTGTTGTGTTTTGCAGCAGTCTGCGGGTTTAACTAATTCCCATTATACCGTACAGCTGTCTCAGCATATTAATGGCATTGAAGTCATGTTTGAGTGGGGCTGATTAGGAGTGTGCCTGCTTAGTCACCATATTTTGCTTCCTACACTTAAACTCCCTTATATTCATCACAGATTATGTGCAGTGCATGGTGTTTACAACCATGAGTGCCTTCCACATGGAGGTGCTGCAAAGGGCACTTCCTTCTGCCCCACTCTATTTCAAGTCTGAAGTGGCCTGCCTGCCCTCAGATCAGCCTACATTTAGCTAGAGTAGGTTTTTCCTTTTGTGAAAGTAAAGGAAAGTATTTGGGTGGCTGGATATTGAAGCGTGATTTATAATTTAATGAGCAGTACTTTGTAATGAAATGCAATAAACTTGTAAAATTTGTAATTATTCATAAGTATAATCCAGTGTCAAACTTCGGGGTATAAATTGATCATACCTGCCATCGTCCCACATATACATATCACACAATATACTACTAAATACATTCTAGGAGATTCTCACTTTCCTTTGAAGATATTGGCTAGAGCTGGGTACAGTATGATTTTCCTGTCCTGCAAGCATTTCCATGATTTCAAAAATTTGTCCTGTCCCAAAACAAGACGAAAAGTCAAAATCTTGAACATTTTTGAGAACTGAAAATCCAAAAAGATTATTTCAATAATTTCAAAATGTTTTGTTTCAATGTTGTATGCAGTGTTGTTGTAGCCGTGTCAGGTGTTCTGATGCTGACTTTTTAAATTAAAAGTTTCCCTATAAATTTAACTTAAATTTTGGAACAAAAAAGTCATGTTGAGCCAAAAACTGGAACTTTATCAAAACATCCTGTTTTGCCCTTTTCAAAACAATTTCAAAACAGGAAATTCACCCAAACCGACCTTTTCCTGAGAACAGTTTTAGTTTTGATGAATCTGTATTTGCAGAAGAAAAAAGTTGAATAAAAAAATTCCCAACCACTGCTGATATTGGCTACTGATTAACACAGGATCCCAGACTGAATGGATTAATGATCCATCTACCACTGTAAATTCAATGTTCCTATAAACGCTCCATTGCTGGCTTATGGCTGTGTGGATGAGCCTAGCTCTCATTGGGTTTTCCATACAATTTGCAAGGTAGAGACAGACCCCTTTCTTTGTAAATGAGGATGTGATAAATAATTCCAGCTGCCTGGATGAGGTCCCCCTGTTGGGTTTTGTCTGTCTAGTTTCCCCTCCTCTGTGCTGTGGCATGTGAGCTGACTACTGCTCTCCACTGCAGTGGTGACTGCATTTCAGAGGTGCTTGGTACATATAATTTGCAAAGCATTTTGGGATGAAAAGCTTTATGTAGATTTAAAATATCATTACTAGCCAATCGTCACAGGGCATACCCACCGCCAGAGTGCTCTCGCATGCCACTCTGGTCTGCTCTAGCACCTGTTGTCGTCTGTCATTCTGCAGTTGTAGCAGTCTGCTGCTTCTGTGGCCTGGGCCTCCAGACAGGCCACCTTTCATTCAGTCCCCTTCCGGGATAACAGAAAAAGTACAAACAGAAACCCAGAGTCTTCATGCCAGACCTTCAGCCCCCATTTAGGACTCATCTGTCTTTTGCCGCTTTAAGTCCTTAGACTGGTCCTTCCACTCTTGCTATGGGAGAGATAAGGGAACCCAGGGCTGCCCTCTCCTCTGTGATCCAGCCCAAGAGCCTGGTGTCAGCCAGCTAGGGACTGCTTGTTCCAATCCCTTGCCCTGTCCTTGGGCTGTTCCTAGTTTTTCCCTGTTTGTCAGTGTCCTGCTCGTGGCTGTGAACTCCACTAGTCCTGCTCCGAAGTTCTGTCTCCTCATGTGGCTTCTTCCCAACCAACTACAAAGGAGCTTCCTCAAAGCCCTTTCCAGCCTCTTTGGCAGCAGCTGGGTCATACAGCAGGCAGGCAGTCTCTCTCTCTTTCTCTCTCTCTCTCCTCAAGACACAAGTCCCCCAGCTCTCCTCCTTGGAGCAGGGGTTGTAATTTAGCCCAGCTGCAGGGCTCTAGTAGCTTTACCTTCAGCTGCCCTCATTCCCCAAATTAGTCCTCTAGCTTGGATTGTTCAACAGGCAGCCTTCTCCTGCCCCCCTGCTGTGCCAGAGGAGGCAGCATATATGCTGGTCCTGTTCCCAAAGCTTATCCCAGCTGGCTGGGAGAGAGGGGGACACTGCAAGGCTTCTGGTCCAGGGCCCTTAAAGAGACAGTAATGGGTTTTGTTTCCAAACACTACTTATTCCCAGGACCTCTGGCACACCTCAGACCTCCTAAAATCTTAAAGGGCTGTGCCATGGGACAGGTGGGCTAACCCCTAGGCCACACAACCCTTAAATGGTGAGAAAAAAAGTTACCTAAAACAGTGTGGGACACATCAAACATATACGCATAGCTGCCAGCTCTGCATATGAGAACGGAAAAATGTAACATAAAACATATATAAACATATAATTGAATTTCATACATTACTCAACAAGAACAGGAGTACTTGTGGCACCTTAGAAACTAACAAATTTATCTGAGCATAAGCTTTCATGAGCTACAGCTCACTTCATTGGATGCATAGAATGGAACATATAGTAAGAAGATGTATATATATACATACAGAGAACATGAAAAAGTGGAGTAAGAGGCTAATTAATTAAGATGAGCTATTATCAGCAGGAGAAAAAAACTTTTGTAGTGATAATCAAGTTGGCCCATTTAGACAGTTGACAAGAAGGTGCGAGGATACTTAACATGGGGAAATAGATTCAATATGTGTAATGACCCAGCCACTCCCAGTCTCTATTCAAACCCAAGATAATGGTATCTAGTTTGCATATTAATTCAAGCTTATCAGTTTCTCGTTACATTACTTAGCATTCAGAGAAATCTGATAAATCTTAAACAAGCTGAAAATCAAAATGGCCACATTTACCTATTTAAAATAAATGGTTCTCTTTGTTCATTCTAGACCAGGCTTTTCCCCTGAAATTAGTTTTGTTTTACAATCCAGCAGCCTCAGATCCTGGCTGAAGAACCATTCAGAGAAGGGCTCTCAAATGGCTGGAGAACTGTCAAAACTGAGCTGCCGGAAAAGAGGCGGAGAGAGAACACTTCCTGTTATGCTTTGTTTGCTTTTAATCAAAGCACGCCCTGCTATGTGCACAGATTGGCGTGTTTAGCACTGTACTGGCGATTTAGTGGAGTAATGAATGGCTTGTTATCATGAGGCGCAAGGCATTAAGGATATAGAAATGCTGGGACTCGTGTTTAATACTGAGGAGATGGTGGCAGCTTTGGATGTTTCCAAAAAGTAGTAAATACATTTCTAAGAACCTTAGCACAAATGGAAGCATAACTATCAGCTGACGCTGTGTGTCTATTTCAAACACCAGAACCAAATCAGGCAAATAGTTTACTCCTTTGCTGCTGGAGCCTGTAGTAGGAGATCAGTGTAAGAAAGGATGGCCGTGCAGTTACAGCAGTGGAATGGGAAGCAGGAGAACTAGATTCAATTCTCAGCTTTGCCACAATTGTGACCTAGGGCAAATCATTTAATCTCACTGGGACTGACTCCCCTAGCTGTAAAATGGAGCTGATATTTAGACTGTAAATTCTTTGGGGCGGGGACTGTCTTTTTGTTCTGTGTTTGTACAGTGCCTAGCACAATGGGGATCTGTTCTAGGTGCCACTATTATACAAACAATACATAATTTCCTTTCTATTTCCTTTCATCTTTCTTGTCTAGTTAGATAGTAAAATACTGTCCCTGCCCTGAAAACTGTACAATGTGTTTGCACAGCACCTAACACAGTAGGGCCTTAATCTGCATTAGAGCCTGGAGATGCTGTCATGACTGGGGTTTACGTGGCCAGGCCTAGTGGTCAGGGCCAATGCCAGAATCCAGGGGCTTCAGTCAAGGGTCAGAACCAGAGTCAGAGTCTAAAAGCCTGAGTTTGGGACTGGTGTCAGGGCCCTAGGAGGCCGGAACAGAGCCAGGATTCGAGAGGCAAAGCCAGGATCCATAGACAGAGTCAGAGGTCAAACGCCAAAGCCTAGAGTCAGACCCCAAGTACCAAAACAAGGCGTCAAAGCCAGTGTCGGAGTCCAAGTACTGAAACCAGGGGGCAGAGCTGGAGCCAGAGCCCTGGTATCAAAGCCAGGGGTCAGATTCAGAGTTCAAGGCTGGAAGCCAAGGGTCCAAACTGGGGTCAGGCGTCCAAGAGCAAGCTGAGAGACAGGTCCATCGCTACTGTTGGCAGGGAAGCCCACTTCATTGCACAGACACTTCCTGGGTGATACTAGTACCTATACCAATCAGGGGGCCACGAGGGAAGATGTCAGTCTGGCCTTCCACAGTAGCACTTCCTGTGGTCTTTATCTTAACTGCATGTATAAGCATCGCGCTACCACGACGACTGGGGAATCCTGCCACGACGACTGGGGAGTCCTGCCACGACGACTGGGGAGCAGACTGGAGGCATCATACACCCTACAGCTCTGGGTTCTAGTCCTGTCTCTTTTGAACCTCAGACGTGCTCCCATGATACAAATAATAATAGTCAGTGATGGTCTCTGAAGTGTTGATCGCCGGCTCCTCAGTGCGGCCCTGGCAACATTTTCTTTGGGTTTCCATGGGACACAGAAGTGTGTTTTGGCCCACATATGTGGCAGATGAGGAAGAAATGGGGCAGCTGATGTAGAAGAGATTTTGCTACACTCAGATTCTTAGGCTTTGTCCACATGCAAAAATTATATTGGTATGGTCTCCCTAATGTGGATGTGGTGATATTACTATAAATGTGCTTTATGCTGTATAGGTATTCCCCTATGAGAAGGAAAATAAACAATACTAGTAGAAGGCACCTTTATACCAGTGTAGCTGTGACCACCCTAGGGATTGTACCAGTAGAATTATATTGGTAAAAAAAAATCATACCCCAACCACAATAGTTTTACCAGAGCAAAAAGTGCGTTTGAATGAAGCCATAGACTAAACATGGCTTTTCTCACCTGCCTCTTACATTTGATTTGTCTTCCTCAGTGACTTGTGCATTGGAAGCAGCAGCTAAAATGTTCAGTTCAGGGAGACGCACTTAATTGTGACAAAATGTTTTCTATGCTGCTTGAGGCACCTCCCTGACATGTTTGCTCAGCGTGTAAAGGGGCCTTCAGCTGCCTTGCGCCATTTGCTGGATTTTAAGTGTGGCAGATTAAAAAATGTTTATCTTTGTGCTGTTCTTGAACTGGGAGGGGACCAGAAGAAATTGGGGAATTCAGATGTAGACTCATGAAGGGATTTTGTACGGGGTCATGTATCAGCCGTGGCATTCACTAGTGACAGTGACAGACAGAACACTAGCCAAAAGCGGTGGCTGGGAATAAAGGGAGGGTGGTCGAGATGGTTGGAGAAGGGACCCAGAAATCCAAACTGGTAGATTCTAATCTCTGCCATTAGAATCATAGAAGATTAGGGTTGGAAGAGACCTCAGGAGGTCATCTAGTCCAACCCCCTGCTCAAAGCAGGACCAACCCCAACTAAATCATCCCAGCCAGGGCTTTGTCAAGCCGGGCCTTAAAAACCGCTAAGGATGGAGATTCCACCACCTCCCTAGGTAACTTAGTCCGGTGCTTCACCACCCTCCTAGTGAAATAGTGTTTCCTAATATCCAACCTAGACCTCCCCCACTGCAACTTGAGACCATTGCTGCTTGTTCTGTCATCTGCCACCACTGAGAACAGCTGAGATCTATCCTCTTTGGAAACCCCTTCAGGTAGTTGAAGGCTGCTATCAAATCTCCCCTCACTCTTCTCTTCTGCAGACTAAACAAGGCCAGTTTCCTCAGCCTCTCCTCATAAGTCATGTGCCCCAGCCCCCTGATCATTTTTGTTGCCCTGCGTTGGACTCTCTCCAGTTTGTCCACATCCTTTCTGTAGTGGGGGGCCCAAAACTGGACGCAATACTCCAGATGTGGCGTCACCAGTGCCGAATAGAGGGGAATAATCACTTCCCTCACTCTGCTGGCAATGTTCCTACTAATGCAGCCCTATATGCCGTTAGCCTTCTTGGCAACAAGAGGACACTGCTGACTCATATCCAGATTCTCATCCACTGTGAATCCATTGATTCATAGATTTTAAGGCCTGAAGGAATGATAATCTTGTCTGACATCCTGCACTACACAGGCCATTGAAACTCACCCAGTAATTCCTGCATCAAGCCAATAACGTCTGTTTGAACTACAGCATCAGTTTTAGAAAGGTATCCAGTCTTGACTTCATGTGATGGCGACCTCACCATGTCCTAGGTAAGTTATGTGTGACCTCCAGTCTCAATGTGACCTTGGCCACATTGCTAAAACGCTCTGTGCCTCAACTTACCTATGTGAAATGCAGGCACAGTTAATGCTCCCCTATTTCACAGGTGGGTTGTGAAGCTTGATTAATTTATGTTTGCAAAATATTTTGTGAGCCTCAGATGTATGGTCCTATAGAAAAACACATAGGAGTTTAGGCTATACCGGCTCAGCCCAAATATTAACAAAATTAGAAATCCCTATTCCCCAGGGACAGCTGAGCCATCTCGGTATAGCATAGTGTATAATACCCTAGGACCACCATTAAGGGTCAATTATGTGCTCTGCCACTAGCCTGCTGCATGACCTGGGGCAAGTCACTCCACCTCCCTTTGCCTCAGTTTTCCCATTTGCAAAATGGGAATAGTGATACTGACCTTCATACAGTACTTTGAGATCTATTGATGAAAAGTGCTATAAAAGCTAGGGATTATTTTTATTATTAAGAGCACTATCCTGGTTACACTGAAGCCTGGGGTAGTACCTCCCACTGATGGTAATTTCTACGCTACAATAAAACACCTGCTGCTGGCCTGTGTCAGCTGACGCAGGCTCCTGGGGCTCAGGCTGCAGGGGCTATAAAATCGAAGTGTAGATGTTTGGGCTCAGGCCGGAGCTGGGTTCTGGGACCCTGGCAGGGGAGGGTGGAGGATCTCAGAGCCCAGGCTCCAGCCCGAGCCTGAATGTCTGCACTGTAAGTTTGTAGCCCCACAGCTGGAGCCCCGGGAACCCTTGTGTAGACATGCCTGAGAACCATAGGAACAGTACTTAGTTTTTAGTATAACAATGTACTGTATATGGTCTGCTGTTTCATAAACACGTCTTTTGTTTATGGAAATAATTAGGAACTGTTAGTATGTTTGCAGAGTTGACTCTGGCTGTTTGCTTACCACACTGGGTAGCAGAGGCTAGGACTATGGCAGGTGGCTAGCTACCTCTAGAGTTGCTGAAGGAAGTGCCTGTCCAGTTCTGTGTTGTTACCATAATCTTGGACATGTCTGGAATAGTCCTTACTGCTTTTTCAGCAGGGCGAGTATATTTTCAGTTGACTTTATAGTTTATCTCCGTTCTTGGGGGCTGCTTCTGGTACCCCCACCACAAAAATGCAGTATTAATGGGCAACTGGAATTGTATTGGTGGGGGTTGGTTAGCTCTACCAGCCAGCGGGCCAAATTCTGCATCCTTGTGCAACTTGGTTGAAGCCAATGGGTTTGCACGGGGTGTAAATCAGAGTTGGCTGGTTCGGAATGACTATTATGTATTTGTCCTGAGAACCCTCAGTGGGTGTCAGAGTGAGTATTTAATACGTGGCCCCCATATTGGGGTGTGTGTGTGTGTAGTTATTTCCAGGGGATGAGGCCACCCTTCTTACAATGCAGCCTGGGAAATAGGAAGCCAGAGGAGAATGACTTTGTCTAGCGCAGGGATCGGCAACCTTTGGCACGTGGACCATCAGGGAAATCTGCTGGCGAGCCGGGACAGTTTGTTTGCCTGCAGCGTCTTCAGGTTTGGCAATCGCAGCTCCCACTGGCCGTGGTTTGCCGTTCCAGGCCAATGGGGGCTGCAGGAAGTGACAGCTAGCACATCCCTCGGCCCACTCTGCTTCTCGCAGCCCCCTATTGGCTGGAACGGCGAACCGCAGCCAGTGGGATCTGCGATCGGCCGAACCTGTGGATGCTGCGGGTAAACAAACTGTCCCAGCCCGCCAGTGGATATCCCTGTTGGGCCGCGTGCCAAAGGTTGCCAATCCCTGGTCCAGCTCATTATTACTACCATTTGTATTACAATAGCACATAGAGGGCGTAACCAAGATCAGGGCATTGTTGTTCTGGGCAATGTAAAAACACAAGCTAAGAGATAGGCCCTGCTCTGAGAAACTTACAACCTAAATAGACAAGATGGACAAAGGATGGGAGGGGAAACAGAGGCCAAGTGACCTGCTCAAGATTATAGAATGCAGGTCTCTTGCTTTCCAGACAAAGGCCTGGTGCTGTCTTCCAGCACTTGTGTTTTGGGTTTTAATTGCCATTCCCTCCCTGAGATTCTGGAATTGTTCTACTTCATTTTCTCACATTTGTCACCCACTGGGGTATGCAGGCTCACTCACTTCCAAGGGCCTGATCTCTGCCTTCCTTACACACCCCAAACACCCACTCCCTGAAACTCCGGGACATTTTCAAGGTAAAAAGTCATTCAGACAGAGTCTGACTTTGTTTTGCTCCTTATTAGTAAATACTCTAATGTTCTACTGTGGTGGCTTGTACCACTCTAGTAAACCTGCTGTAAGCAGTAGCCTTCTGGCAAAATACTGCGGGAAGGTTTGCAGCATAGTTTCAAGGTTGGGTGTTACAGCAAGGAAGTTACAAATTAAATAACCTAATCAAAACCATTGAAAGTCTATGGGAGTTAGGTGCCTAACTCACGTAGGGTATGTCTAATCTACAAAATTATGTCAACCTAAGTTATGTCCACATACAGCCACCCCAGTAATTAAATCACTTTTGCATGTCCACACTACGCTCCTTGGGTCAGCAGTGCACGTCTTCACCAGGAGCGCGTGCGCTGATTTAACTGTCAGTGTAGGGCATTGTGGGATGGCTTCTGAAAGGCAGAGAGATGTGAGCAATGCAGGGTCTACACTGACGCTGCTTCGAACTAACTACATTGACCTAAGCGCTACGCCTTTCATGGAGATGGAGTTATTAAGTCTGCGTAATGGGCGAGTTACGTCAGCGGGAGCGACATTTTAGAATTAGGTCAATGTAAGCTGCCTTATGTCGACCTGACTCTGCAGCATAGATCAGGGCATAGATGCTTTTGTGAATTCCTGTCGGCACCTATCTATATCTTACAGCATCTAAATACTTGTAAATCTGGCCCTTTGTCTTTATATAGCATCCAGTAGAGGATCTCAGGTGCCTTATGAGCATTAAATGTTCACCACATGCTTCAGAGATGGTCAAACTGGGGCACAAAGGGGTTAATTGAGTTGGTCATGGTCAGTGGAAGAGCCACACAGAACCTGTGAATCCCAGTTGCTTCCTCTTCCCACTAGATAATGTTGATGACGCTGTGTAGAAAGTCAATGGGGACGTTCGGCTCCAACTGATCTGCCCAGAGTAATCTCAGTTCCTGTTCATGGGAAATGAGCAAGAGGGGGTAAAATGAGGTAGAGAAAGAAATAGCTCAGGCAAATATTCTGACTGAAATTAATCTCTCCGGGGCAGCAGGAGTTGCCTAAACTGTATTTGAAATGCTGATACTTCAGTAGGGGGCTAACTGTGCCAGTGATCAGACTGATAATTCCTTTTAAATTATTGTTTTACCTCACTCCATTCAATTACTCAAGTTATTTTGTTATCCCACAGATCTGTCTGTTAATGTCAACAAAATGATTACAGGCTGCAACAGTGTCAAGATGTTTCACCCACAGGAACGCTGGTAAAATGTTTATGGCACAACATGTTGAAAAGTGCATTTGATGTGTAAATGTCAAGAGTAATCAGCTTCCTGTCACTAGAAACAAAAAGTGGCACAATCACTGCCCCTAAAATGTCACACACGGAACTAAAGAGCTACTCTATTGCCGATCACGTAAACCATCATGTAAATGGCCAGTGTTTGTGTCAGTAATTTCCTAAAGAATCCTGTGTTATTACAGCTATTTGCTAGATAGTGTTGGGCAGAATGTTTGATTTGCAACAATTTCAGTGGAGAGTGCTGAGTTCTTCCTCTGATGTAGGTAGTGCTGCAGAAGACACGGAAGTTTTTATATAAGAAAAGGGGCAATTTAGGATAGCAAATTTGAACACAAATCAGCCTCTTTTACTGGTGGAGCAAGCATCCACTTTTGAATGAACGAAAATAAAATCTCCCATGGCATGCTACATTTTAGACACCTGCCAAGAGGCCTTTGCTAAATGCCACGGGGTGGGCCTAGCCTGGCTACCTCCTTTGTTTTTGGACCCTCTTCTGATATGCTTTAATAATAATCATTAGTGATTACACTGTGTAGTCCTTTATATATTTAAACTACTGCGCAAACACTAGTCAATGAATCCTTGCACCGTCCCTGCAAGGTAGGTTCAGCAAATATCCCTATTTGATGAGGAAACTGCAGCAGAGAGGTGAAGTGACTTGTTCAAGGTCACACAGGTCAGTGGCAGAACCAGGAACAGAGCTCAGGATTTCTTGACTTCCAACTTTGGGCTCAGTCCTTGGCCCCACCACCTCCCAACCTGCTTTAAAAATGAACTGCAAAGGACTTCCTACCAGTCTGGGCCAAGCAAGTGCCTCAGCTCTCCTTCAGCATCTTCTGTAACTGGAGAAATCTCTGCTTGCCTTGCAGAGTCTTCTGCCTCCCACTACTGCACGTGCACTTACTTGGAATAGCAGTTGTGTTCACTCTTCCTCCTTCTGTTGTGATATTGTTGGGCACAACTGGCTCTTACCTGTGGCAGCTCCTGTAATTCAGATGCAATGGAGCTCTTGATAGCTCTTCTTGCGGTTTCCTGCTTACAAAATTCCGATTGTAACTCTGAGGATTTTCCTCCTCCACTTTGGGGGCACATATCATACCTTTTTGCCCTCTCTTACAGTATCTTTAGTAAAAGCCAGGCAATGTACCAACGGAAACATTCCCTCAGCTGCCCTTGATCTTGATTAATCCCTTTGCACCGGAGTGTTAGGATTCGTCTCCTCTACAGACTTCTATCTCCATCTATTCTATGTTGGAACTCTCCAGGGGAGAAAATAAAGCATCAATCAGATTTTCTGGCCTTGTACAAAATAATGTTGTGAGTTCTTTTGAATTTAAAAGGTGACTTCTTGAAGCCCACTAGGGGCTTCTCCACTGTCAATCTAAAAAATGTGAAAGTTGCCCAGATACCATGGTGAAGGGCTGTACAAAACCCTACAATAGATAGATAGCTTTCACAAAGAAACTTTTACAAACTCCCTCTCATGTTACAGATGGTTTGCAATCCTGTGTTTATGGCAAAAGAATCTTAAAAAAAAAGTCGTTGAAACAAACCAGTTCTGAATGGAAAAGGTATTGAAATCCTGAAGATTTAATTTAATATTTTTATTACATATTTTTGGAGCCCTGATTACACCCCCCACCCCCAGGAATTTATTTGCCTAAGAAAAATCATACCATGGATTACAAGATTGCAGGTTAAATCCACTGCTGTGAACTTATTTTTACAGCTCTGACTACACTTGTACAATTTGTAAAATCTTGTAACACCTTAAAGTTTTCAATACTACATCATGGAAGAAGGTACTGCTATATGGATGAGCTAGACAGAAGACTCTGGATTTTCTCCTTCTGCTATCTTTTTGGCAAAAAAAAAGGGAAAAAAAGTGGAATCTCCTTCTTTTGAATGTACCTGTAAATAATTTCCTATAAATATTCTATCGTAAGTTCATGGGGTAATCAGAGAGACTGCCTCAAATTTGTCCTTCAGTTTAGGTGCAAGGTAAAAAACGTTGAGATTGTCTGTAGAGTATAACAACATGGAAAGTTGTGACTAGGGAAATAAAAATAAATTATGCCAAAGATGTTCACATAGTGTGCATGGAATTACATCGGTAAAGCCCCCATGGAACATACATGACAGCTAGGACTACATATTAGTTTGCATCTCAAATTTTCCAATACCGCATATTACACTTGGACATTTTGGAATGAAAGTCACTTCAGCCAGCACAGCATAACGATCATAATTTCCAGAAATATTATGATTATTGTATAACAATTCAATTAATAGATCTAATGAAGTGGAGGAGATTTTTTTCAATACAAATGTCACAGTAAGAGAGACCTCCATCTGATTGAAATGTCAGTGTGAATATTGGATAAGATCCCACGTTGCTGCTCATTGATGTTATGGTCTTTTCCAGGGTTTGAATGTAATAAATACAGGAGTTATACTGCTCAGTTTCCAGTTAGTCAAAAGGAAAAAAAAAACATAATCAAGTTACAATACACAATTAGATATTATGTAGCCTTTTCTTTTTATATATCTATATAATCAAGTAAAAAAAGTTAAAATAGTTGGAAGTAAAAAATGAAAAAATAGCTGATTGTGTTTTTCTTTTTCTTTACAGTGATATGGTAGCAAATACAAGACAAATGCGTAATAAACCTTTACATAAGGTGTCTGGTCCCATCTCCAGCAATAGGGCTCAGTGCTCAGCTTGGAGTAGAAACTGAAATTGGTTGAATTTTCTTTGTTTTTGGCTGTAGCTTCTGTAGATGATGTGATGTGAGGAAAACATATTGCAAATATCCATCTCCAAGGTGTTTTACAAAAGACCTAAAATACCAGAGGGTGAAATTTTCCCCTTTGCAGGGAGAGCCAGCACAAGCAACATGCAAGTCCCACTTAAGCTGTCAGTAGTGTATGCATCCAGTCTATTCCCTCTTACCATAAAAAGACATAGGTTCTGTACTTTTCTTCCCCTCATTCCCTCCAGAGCCATTCGTTGCATGCCCTGAGGATTAAATGGGACATAAATGATGCCCAGGCCTTTTGCTAGACCTCTGCACGGGGTGAATTTCCCCCAGAATGTTACACTGAAATGTTGATGTGTTCATTGACAAAGCTTGGCAAATGGTCACACCGAGCCCTATTTTGGCTGTAGAAAAGAAAGAAGTACTCGTTCCGGCATAAAATGAGATCAGATAGACAACCAACACGAACAGTATTTCTTTCCTGTTGTCTGCATAATAATAACAGCATGTTTGCATATAGAACAGCTTTTGCATTATTGCTCTACTTATAAGAGTATAGTAAGGAACTTATAACAGACTTGCACGTTACAAACTTAAGGTTCTTTGGTGAAGAATGAAAAAACAGTATTTTAGCTGAAATACATCTCAGAGAAGTTTTTGCTTTTATCTGTTGATCCTTTGGATTCTCTCACAGAGGAGGGAGAGGTACTGAGTCAGCTTTACCATGGCAACGATGGCAACCCCACCAACCATCATGCATGTTGGCCAGAAAAGTGAGTGGAACAGCACGTTGGAACTGTAAAGTTTGGTTAATATCACATTCTTCTGAATGCCTTCTGGGTCGTAAAAGCACAAGAAGCGCTGGTACTTCCTGAAATTTTCCAGTACAACACTGACAAGTGACAGGGACTCTTCGTAGTTCTTGCCACACTTGGGGATGTAGGAACACTGGGAAGAAATTAAAAGGAAAAGAAATGTCTCTAACTAAATACTATTTCAGATGACAAACAGGAAAATCTCCAGCAAGAGATTTCATAAGACTACAGTACAATTAAATGAATAGTAAAATAGTCATAGTCATGGTCACAATTGTGTGCTCTTTTATAGCGGTTTCCATTTGAGGAACTCAAAGTTCTATACAGATATTAATGGAGTAATCCTCACCCTACCCTCTTACAGACACTTAGCCCCAGGGGAGAGGGAAGCACCAGAATGGAGCAAGCAGGTATTTCATTCCCCAGGGAGGTAGTGGCCAAACCCCTGTACATGACCACAAACTGGGAACAGGTGGAAACTTCTTATACATTTCCTTTTTGCACATCCATGCAGAATGTGTCCTGTAATTAGGGGCAGTGGTTTGTCACATGGCCAGAGGGTGATCCTGGGTTCCGTGATTGATTTGGTCTGTGGGTAGCTCTCTTGCTCTCTCAGACCCCTCTCAGCACTGCTGCATGGCTGAATCTCCCTGCATTGGGAGAACAGCTGTCAGTGGGTTTTGGTTATTAATTAAATTTTATCAAGTGAGATTTGCAAAGGAAAAAGACATTTTGATTAAAATCATATGACCTGTGACTTTTGATTTTTTTAAATATATCAACTTTCATAAACTTTCCCTGCTCTCTTTTATGACTATGCCATGACTATTCATAACGTCCTGCTGCCCTAATAACAACCCATAGATTAACCTTGTAACAGGATTTGATTGATTCATTGGTGAGTTTATTAGCTGAGAATCTGATTTCCAGTGCAGCAGAGATGCTGGATGGCATTAGCAGACTGCGGCATTAAGGGTACAGCACATCAGCACTTCTTTTATGAATATTTCATAGAGCAATAGAAACTAGAGATGGAAAAGACCAGAGAGGTCGCATCTCATCCATCTTCCTGCTAGAGAAGGTTTGTTCCCTCCAGCATATTCTCCAGTGCTTTGCCCGCCACGACGTTTCTCCAATTTCCCAGTAGAACCTCACAGATCACAGCCTGATAGGTTGCATTGTAAGGAAATGTTTAATTCGGGTCAGCCTGTGGTTTCCTTTATATCCCATTGCTTCAACTGGCAATTGTAACCTCAGCGTTTGCAGCTCTTGGGATTTTATTGCGAGTGTCGATATTCAGGTTTTGTTCTGAAAGCCCCCTGTGCTGGATTCCTGTGATTAGGTGAGCATCTAAGCCTTCATTTTTTTAAAAAGTAAATTTCTGGCTCTCATGGTTGTGGAGAAAAGCCTGACCCAAGTACAGCCTAAAGGCTCAAAAAGCAGATGGAAAATAAAGAGAACCCCAAATTTATTATTTAAAATCTCATGATTTTTAAACCGGTCCGATATTTTTAGGGGCCTGACTCATGATTTTTGAATATTTGAGGTTGGCAATATATCGCTCTCAGTAATTCCTTTGCATGCTTGGTGTTTACAGCCTTCCAGTAGTAGCCTGTCTTCCCCCTAGCTGCAAATGGAGCCAAGCCAGATGGTACATATTTGGCCTTTTTAATGTTATCAGTCCCTCTAATCATGGGCCAATTCTGTGTAGTTTGTTAGGACTCAATTGTTCTTTTCCAATTTGCCCTGTGGGAGGGGTGGTATATAGCTGCCCCAACACACCTAGAAAATCTCTAGGCCGTAATAACGCCCCAGAGAGTCACAATTCCTTCACTGCTATGGCCTTTGTCCGCAGGTAACTGCTTACTACTTCTGAGCTGTGCAGGGGAGAGGATGAGATTAAACAAGGCTCTGTCCATTCTCTGCCTTTCTTCAGCCACTCCCCATCCACTTGCTTGAGGCAAGAAATGGCAGGCACATAGACGCCTAAACATCTGTGAGGATCTGGGCCTATCTCCCATTGGGAGGATCTGGGCAATAGTGCCCACCTGACTACAGACTGCTGGACCCAAGGTCAAGGGAAGCAGCTCAGAGGCCCTACATAGCCAGACAACACAGGCCATAATCTAGCTCTTAGTTTCCATCCAGTGTTGGTCATAGACAGTGTATAAACACTCAGCCTGGGAATAACTGTGAACTGAATTTGCTGGACTGGATTTTGGTTATGGAAGGGAATGAGAGAGGTGTTGGGGGCTTAGCTTTGTTTGCCTTTTGCTTTAGTAATGCCTAGGTGCTTATATATTCTAGGAAGCCCAGACTATTAGTATGCAGATGAATTACAACACCAGGCCTCCAACTCTATGAGTCTTTTGATGCCAGGGACAGTAGACATACCAACCCAGGCGAGGCTATTCATGGCAAGATGATTTTCAAATACCAAGCCTCCCAAGTACAAAGCGGTTCTTGTGATGTTTCTAATGTGTTCACACACAGAATGAACTGGAGATCTATGGCGAGAACTCATTCTTGTAAGATTTGCTGTCCAACTTTTAAGATTCAAAGGTTTGGAGAATTCAGATAAGCGTCCAGATTTCTGAATGTCTCTCCAAACTGGAGAACTGAACCAGGGGCAAAATTCTGATTTCACCTCCACCACTTTCAAATGTGTGTTACTCTTGATTTGCATCAGTGTAAGGGAGAGTGGTGTAATGAGGCCTATGAAGTAACTAAACCTCACATTGTCTCTGTGAAATAGGCGATGGAAATACAGTCTCATTTACACCACCGTAAGGAGTAATTCCATTTATGCTAGTGGAGTTACACTAATGGAAAATTGGGGTCTCTGCAGCCCATCATTTAGGACAGGAAGGGAAGGGCACTGTCCTGTCCAGTGGAACTTGCAGGCTGTATAGGCGGTTGGAATGTCATTACTGGATGTGGAATTCAGCCTGGACACTATGGTTAATGATCCTGCTCTTCTAAAATTTGGTATGGGAACTTTAATGATCATATGGTCTGGTAAGGACCTCAATTTATGTCTCAGACAAACAGTGGAAGAGAGATATGCAGCATGGATCAAAGAAGAGAGCTTTGCCTCTTTGACTCATCATTAATTCCCAGAAAGCCCTTAGTGATTTGAAGAAATACTGTCCCCTGGAGGTGGGAAAATGGGAAAAGAGAGTGGAACATGGGTGGCTCACTGCTACTGTCTCTTTCCCAGTACTCATACGTCAGCAGGTTTAAAGGTAACTGAACTTTTTGTGGGTACCTGCTAGATCCCATTATCATTTCTGAATAACAGTTGATTCAGAACATTGGGGCCTTGGATCAGCACAGCAACCTTGGGCTGCAGCAGAGCTGGGAAAAACTTCACAACGGTGGGTAGACTTTTTGCTCTCATACTGCTCTACCAGTCACATTTGGCATTTAGCCAGCTGACCCCCAAAGAGAAGAGGATGGTCTACAAGGGAGAAGGGAAGGATGTGTAAGACAAGAGAATGGTAGCTTTGAGTTAGAATCCCAGCTCTGCCACTGAACTCTCCTTGGGCAAAATTTTCTCATAAGTTTAGCTCGTCATTTTTCTGATCATCCTGGCAGCCCTTTTCTGCAGCTGGTTCAGTTTGGACTTTTCTTTCTTGAAATATTTCTAGGAATCATTTTTGGGAAGTTTTATGGCCTCTGTTATACAGGAGGTCCAACTAGACCAGTGGTGGGTAAACTTCGGCCCGAGGGCCGCATCCGGCCCTTCAGACATTTTAATCCGGCCCTGGAGCTCCTGCGAGGGAGTGGGGTTGAGGGCTTGCTCCGCATGGCTCCCGGAAGCAATGTCACAGCCCCCCTCCGGCTCCTATGCATAGGGAAGACAGGGGGCTCTGCACACTGCCCCTGCCACAAACGTCGCCCTGCAGCTCCCATTGGCCAGCAAACAGGGCCAATTGGATCTGCAGGGGTGGTGCCTGCAGACGGGGCAGTGCGCAGAGCTGCCTAGCTGCACCTCCATGTATGAGCTGGAGGGGGGACATCCTGCTGCTTCTGGGAGGAGCTGCTTGAGGTAAGCGCCGCCCAGAGCCTGCATCCCTGGCCCCCTCCCACACCTCAACTCCCTGCCCCAGCCTGGAGCCCTCTCCCGCACCTTGAACTCCTAATTTCTGGCCCCACTCCAGAGCCTGTACCCCCCAGCCAGAGCTCTCACTTCCTCCTGCACCCCAATGCTCAATTTTGTGAGCATTCATGGCCCACCATACGATTTCCATACCCAGATGTGGCCCTCGGGCCAAAAAGTTTGCCCACCCCTGAACTAAATGGTCACAATGGTTTGTTCTGGGCTTGGAGGCTTTGATTACAGTGCGATATAACAGTGATTACTGATACATAGTGTCTGTTCCTGACATCACTTATGTTCTGTGGATATAAATCAGGAGTAACCCCAGTGGAGAAAAAGAATTAAACTGATATACAGAGAGATCAGAATCAGGCCTTTCCCCAACTGCTTGAAGTACTGCAACACTTCCAAGGCGTAACAGAATGACTCAGTAGTTTGAATAGAAGAGACTGCTGATCCTGTTTACTTTCCCCAGAGGCTGCTAGCAGCTGACAGTTGAGAAGAGAGTGCTATGGCTGTAGGATTGACAAGGAGCTAGGCAATAGTCTTTAAAGGCTAGAAATAAAACATGCACAGGGAGAGGAATGAAAAATCTTGTGTGATCTTCTGGGGAGATTAAAATAGCTCAATCGACACCCATTGACTTCCTGTTGATTCTGATCAGAAACTGACAGGAGTGCATTATATATCTCACTATAAATTGCATCTACTCCTTCCCTTAACCTTTTGGGAAGACAGCTATTTTAGACCGTGAGTCTTCTAGAGTAATCATTATTTCAAATCAAAGTGCATTTTCTTCAGTCTGAGCTAGGGAGAGAAGTGGAGAGCGTGGCTGCAGACACTGCACTGTGTGTGTGTGTAGGGGGGGTATGCAGTGAGCTGGAAAGATTATGCAGGTTTAGGCTGACCTTTGGAAGGTCACGTGTGTTGACCTTCTGGAATGTAAGTGCAGCTCTTGTCATAGTGTTGTCAGTAATGTTTGGGATCAGGGAGGCAGCTGCATGGTTTTTTTTGTGGGTGAGTGGTGGAGGTGGGTCTTAGGAATATGATGAGGTGGAAGGAAACTGACCACCAGGACCCTGTTGGCACATAGAAAATCAAGCACTCTCGTGTACACTTCCTCTCTCCTGTGCATGAGGCCCCTCTCCAACCTGTTGAATGGATGGCAGCTTGTCAGGTCTAGCAGCGGGGAAGTCCCATCAGCTATTCCTAGCCTGCCTCTCACAGCAGCAGTATATATTATTGCTTGCTAGGTGTCTGCAGATGAGGTTATAAATACAGAGGAAAAACAAGGTGGGAAGGGTACATAAAGAATTAGAGATAACAAGAAAGGGGCATGCCCCTTCATTTCAAAACCAAAACTAGTATCAGAAACATGAGGAATATTGCACATGGGGTGAACTGGCTTAGGATGCTTGGGATCCTGAAAGCACGTTGGCTTGTATTTTTCCTAGGCTGACGGACCAGTATACAGATAAAATGATGGGATGCCTTGAACCACAGTGATGGAAATTAATGCTGTTTGCCAATGCTGGAGTGTACAGCAGGGTCTTCTAGCCTTGGTGTTTCATAAGAGAATGGCTCTCCACTGGGCCAATCAGCACCCAAGACCAACACTGCGGTGGTAGTGTGCTCCAGTAGAGAGGGCATCAGTCTGGGAATCAGAAAACTGGGCTCTTGCATTGATTTCCTGTGTGACCTTGGGCAAGTCACAACTTCTCCAGCTGTAACGTGGGGATAACGATGCTTTGAAATCCAAGGGATGCAATGCTAAGTATTAATGTTACTTAATGCAGGTTTCTTCCAGCACTATATGGGAGAAGGAAGTGGCTTATATGCCTGCTCTAGGGGGAGAGTCGACACAACTTTTGTAAATGGACATTATGCCTCATCGATCTATTTGAATTCTTTGAGAGGCTGACAAACATATGGACAAGGGTGATCAGGCTCATATAGTGTACTTGAACTTTCAGGAAAGCCTCTGACAAGGTCCCTCACCAAAGTCTCTTAAGCAAGGTAAGTTGTCATGGAATAAGAGGGGAGGTTCTCTCATGGATCAGTAACTAGTTAAAAGATAGGAAACAAAGGGTAGGAATAAATGGTCGGTTTTCACAGTGGAGAGAGGTAAATAGCAGGGGCCCCCAGGGATCTGTACTGGGACCAGTGCTGTTCAATACATTCATTAGTGATCTGGAAAAAGGGGTAAACAGTGTGGTGGCAAAGTTAGAAGATGACACAAAACTACTCAAGATAGTTAAGTCAAAAGCAGATTGTGAGGAGTTACAAAGGAATCTTACAAAATGGAATGATGGGGCAACAAAATGGCAGATGAAATTCAGTGTTGATAAATGCAAAGCTATGCACATTGGAAAACATAATCCAAACTCTACATACAAAATTATGGCCTCTGAATTAGCTGTTACCACTCAAGAAAGAGATCTTGGATAATTGATAGTTCTCTGCAAACATCTGCTCAATGTGCAGCGGCAGTCAAAAAAGCTAACAATGTTCGGAACCATTAGGAAAGGGAGAGATAATAAGACAGAAAATATCATAATGCCACTATATAAAGCCATGGTACGCCCACACCTTGAACGGTGCATGCAGTTCTGGTCACCACATCTCAAAAACAATATATTAGAATTGGAAAAGGTTCAGAGAAGGGCAACAAAAATGCTGAGGGGCATGGAGCAGCTTCCTTGTGAGGAGAGATTAAAAAGACTGGGACCGTTCAGGTTGGAAAAAGGGACGACTATGGGCGGATGTGATGGAAGTCCATAAAATCATGACTGGTGTGGAGAAAAAGGGTTATTTACCCCATCATGTAACACAAGAACCAGGGGGTCACCCGATGAAATTAATAGGTAGCAGATTTATAACAAACATAAGGAAGTATTTCTTCACACAGGGCACAGTCAACCCATGGAACTCATTGCTGGAGATGTTGTGAAGGCTAAAAGAATAAGTGGGTTCAAGAAAGGAGGAGATAAATTCATGGAGGATAGGCCCATCAGTTGCTATTAGCCAAGATGGTCAGGGACACAATCCCATGCTCTGGGTGTCCCAAAGCCTCTGACTGCCAGATGCTGGGATTTGATGACAGGGGTAGATCACTCGATAATTGCCCTGTTCTGTTCATTCCCTCTGAAGCATCGGGTATTGGCCATTGTTGGAAGACAGGATACTGAGCTAGATGGACCATTGTTCTGACCCATTATGGCCATTTTTATGTTCTTATGAGGTGACCGCCAGGTCTACACTTAAAATGTAGGTCAATATAATCACTCCCCTGAGTGATGTAGCTATGCCAACCTAACCCCCAGCATAGATGCAACTGGGTTGAGAGAAGAATGCTTCCATCAGCCTACTTACTGTTGCCTGGGGAGGTGATGTTTCCACAGTGATGGAAAAACCCCTTCCATCAAAGTAGGCTGTATCTTCACTACAGGGCAATGCCGTCATAGCCCCCGCAGTGCAGACATGGCCAGCACGTCTACTGTGGCCTGTGGTTGTAGCCTAGCATTGTGCCTTGTGACCCAGACACCTCTCCCTATAGTGCATCTCAGTACCATAATGACTCAGACCTTCCTAAATATATCAGTCTGGCCACTACAGGACCAGACTCTGTTTTTTGTACTTCATTGTTGTCTGGGACCAAAGTTTTAGCTTTCCAGCACAGACTGACAACAAAAGAGGGAAGAAAATGAAGTGGTTACTGATCGCTAGATAAGAGTCACAGTTATATACTAACAGGATGTGTCAGTGTGACCCTGACCTCAACTGTAACTGCTATGACTGCACAGCTGTCAGCCCAGCAGGGGTGGGTGCGTGCCCTGGTTGTGGCCCAAATAATGTAGCCACAGAGCTGCGATGAGGAGAGGACTGCTAGCCTGGTAGCAGAGATTTGTTGTGCTGATTTGAGTGTGCTGAAACTTGGAGTCTATGTTAATTCCATCAAGTTTCAAGAAGTCTGGTATTTAAAAGACATTAATATTGAGGGCCAAGTCCCATTTAATACTGGATTTGGATTCTGATCACAGAACCACCAGCAAATCAGAAAAAAACCCTAGGAATCCTCCTGAGAGCAAAGTTTAACCTGTAAAACAACCTTGGGCTTGGGAAGTATTAACTGTGCCTACATTAGATTAAGGGGAGGCTGTGTTTGGGAGAATTTAAGAATAGATTTAGACAAACAAAAATCTTCAAACGGCAGAGTCTGGAGATCTATACAGAATCCTTTGATTTGTTTATACGCATTATAGGACCAAAATGTATTTGAGTTGCTGTAATCAAAATACAGCATGAATTTCACTGGAGTTTGCGCATACATCGCCAGCAAACCAAGTCTCTGCTGTTTACTGGCTAAACTGATCTCTAAGAACCATATTTCTAAAGTAATACTGGATAGAGAATTAGTAGCTGCTGGACTTTACAACAGACAGAAGGCTGGGGCATTATCCTTTGTTTCACAATTTGATTTCATAGGAACTAGTATCCCAACTACAAGAGTTAATTATCCAACCGAATAACTAGCCTTGTGAAACCATTAAATGCTTTGACTAATTTCAATATCACTTCATCTTAATACACAAAGGTAATTTGGTCAGCTGAACTGCTGCCTCAAATAGAAACACAATGGGTCAAATTCAGCCTGGTGTAACTGAATGGGATGTATTTGCAGCTCAGTTTGAACTGGGCCTCTGTTATTGTGTCCAGATGCATATCATCTGGGGTGTAGTGGAGGGCCCTGGGATGATTTTAACTGCATCCTCAAGTAACTGCAGGTGCAAAATTGGGCTTGCAATAATTTGTGCAAATAATTGTGGATGCCAAGATGAAAGGCAGCTCCTGAAGCTCTGACCTCAATCCCCTGCTACTTAAAAGAATACAAACAGCCATCTGCAGATGGTCACTCGCCACAGTCATGAACATTAACAAGCCCTGATACACATAGTAATGAGTCACCAGCACAAACGTACTCGTAATTTCTGGGAGACATTCGTTATAGTCTCCTGAAGATATTTGATCTGGCTCAGACCCACTGGATTAAATTTACTCTGGATTAATAGTGGTGCAGAGAACAATTTTTTGCTCAGGATTTTGAAATAATTTCAAGGTATTAATAAAACAGGTGAGTAAAACTGAGCTGGTGTAAATGGAGCTATGTTGATTTACACCAGCTGAGAATCTCAGCTGTTATTTTTATATGATTTTTATCATGACAATATCCCTTTGATACACTTTCAGCATCTTCATGGCACCCAGGGGACCAAATTGCACTCCTTGGTCCATGGGTAACACTCTCCTGACCTCAACTGGGCTGCAGCGGTGTAAGAGAGAGAGAGCAGAATTTGGCTGCCATGTCCACGATGGAGACCTGTCTACTGTCAGATATAGAGCCATCACCTACCTCTGTTGCCATGCTGGCTAGACTTAGCTCCACATCGAGAAGGCCACTTCTATTCTCACTACCATGGACGCTGTATTTACTTTGCTAGAGGTGTTAGAGTATAAAGTACAACCATACGAAAAATGTGCATTGACTTGTACACAGCTCACTTAGAATATCAATGTGACAGACACTCAGGGTGAGATTGTGTCATTAAGTCACTGCCCGCATTGGCAAAAGAAGGGGAGGACTGACAGCAGACCAGCAGCATCTCCCAGGGGGCACTTTGCCTCCGGCAGGTCCTAACTCTGCAGGAGAGACACACAACAGTGGTATGTGCTATACCTTTGTAACAGGGTGTAACACGTAGTCCCTCTGGCAATCAGCAACCAACTCCATAGCTATTCACTCCAGGCCAGGATTTGGGGGGACCCTGCATGGTGACACTAACCTTTTGTCTATACTGCATTTTGGAGCCTGCGGGAGCGAGCCTCCCAGCCTCGTTTGACAGCGAGTGGGGCTCACACTAGGACTCTAAAAATAGCTGTGTAGACAGACCTTTGAAGTCAGCTTGGGCTGGACTGTGGGCTCTGAAGCCCACCTCCCTCCCTAAGCTTCAGAGCCTGACCTACAACTTCAAAGGTCTGTCAACCCGGCATGGGAGGTTTGCTCCCACGGACTTCAAAATGCAGTGTAGACATACCTTAAGTTGCCAGGCTAACGCAACACCAGGGAGAACCACAGGGTTTGTCTGTATCCAGGAGCCTCAGTAAAAAATCCTCTATAATCATTAAAATCTGTTCTCTACCATGAGAGACTCTACATACCCGATGGTCTGTACTGATTCTACTCTACCCCTCTTTGGGGTTTCTAGCACTGTGTCTGTGCATGAATTTCCTAGGCCTGGTACCTCGGGAGTGTGAGGACTGAAGCTGTACCTGACTCCTTCACAGGAGGGAATGTTTGTGCAGAATAAGGCACAATCCACCCCACAGCAATTCAACAAAAGAGTTCAGCTAACACAGCTGATTCTGCTGCCCCTGCTGAACATTTATGAAGGAGGAATAGAGATCTACTGGGAGACATAAGGCAGGGGCTAGAAGCCTCGTTACTTTAAAATAGAAAATGGATACTGCAAAATGAACAGCCCTCTAGAAATCCATTTGAGATGGAATTTGTTCCATGTTCCTACCTCAGAATTAATTTTCATCGTCTCTTCAGTATGGTAAAGTAGGAGCTTTTGCCCAGAAGAAGTTAAGTTAACGTACACCTGTAGGCAGGGGTACTGAGAGATTTTCCAGCAGTCTGGACCACAGCTAAATGAGCAGTTAAATGATTCTGTGATGGATGCATTGAGGAGTGTGCACTGAGCCTCTTCTGTCCAAACACTAGGTAGAAAAGAGACAGGTTAGACAAATCACAGCAAAAATGGGCAGCAAAGTAGTAAACAGAGCCGGGTGTTACCTTCAGGGATATGATACTGTAAGTCGTTGGGGGAGAAGCTCTTTCATGAGACTGTTGCTTACAGGGTGGACTTACATTCTCAGTACAGCTCATCCATCATAGAATGGATTATTATTCTGTAGCATGTGAAGGTAATGTCTCAGGAATACAAATACAGTGGTTTCACATGCATGTAATGGCAACACACTTGGGTGGGTTGTTGGCAGTAGGGATTTAACCTGGTCTCTTAACCAAGGCTCTAGCAGATTAATCAATCTCTAATTGGCCTAGCCACTACTAGAGGGAGACAGAGCACCACACTGACTGGGCATGGGCACGTGTTATGTTCTTCCATAGACAAAAAGCAGACAGGAACTTTTAGTTTGTAGAACATTTATTTGAGATTAAAGGGAACAAAGAAAGCTAAGAACAAATGTAAAACATGCCTGGGAGAGACCATGGTCTGCACAGCTCACTTATTAATGGCAGCCATCTTGAATTAACTCTGAGAGTGCACTCCTCAAGGCAGAGTAGGAGGACCAATTCACTCTTAAAGGTGAAGTACTTAGAAAATACCTTCACGGTTTCATAGACACATTGTACCATATGGCCCTCCACCACCATATGGAATGCTACTTGTCAGAATACTTTTTCTTCTGGTACAGGTCTCACTAGGTTTTGAAGAAGATAAATCACTTTGAGAAATCATGCTGGAGAATTTCTGGTCTATCTTGGGTACATAAGAGCTTAACAGGGAGCAAATGTACCATTTGAACCTCCCTGATAGGTACTGCATCATGAACCTTATTTCTACTGAGATGGAAATAAGAAAATACAATCTATGACTAGGCTTTTCTTAGGGACAAAGGTCATTGGAGTATCACAACTGACAGCTATTCAGGAAATTCCATTAGTGTCCAGTGGGGGTCCCCCTCTCCCATTGATCTTCCTCTGAACCTTGCTGGGAGCCCAAACATGTTCTGGCACCTTTCATGCTTACATTGCAAAGGCTGTCCTATCTTTCTGCCACAGAAGGGTTGGGACATAGCTCATTTGAGAACATGTCAACCCTTCTCCCTGATATAGCAAAGTATTCCCAAACTCTGCAAGCTGTGGACCAAGTATGAATCAGGGTTTGTCTACACAGGGACACTCAGGAAAGTTAATCTGAATTAACTAAAGATGTGACAAGATTATATGTTAAGTGATTTAAATGATCTCCTGGATAATTCTCTTACTAAGTATTTTGCTCTGGTAACAATTATAGTTGTAGGTTCCATGTATTAAAAATGGTTGATAATTAAAGTTCAATTATGGCATGATAATTCTGTTAATGATTATGAAAAAGTGTAGGATTTTTGCCCATGAGGGCAAGATGTATTTTGGTGTGTGTGTGTGTGTGTGTGGGAATTGTTCTCTTTAAGGTGTGTGGCCTAATGGCTATTGCAGGAGAAATGACAGAGACTCCTGGGATCTATTCCTGGCTCCTTCACTTTTATTTCTCTGTACCTTATTTTATTCATGTATAAAAGGGTTATAATTACACCTATCTCACAGCTGAGTTTTGAGGCTTAGTTAATTAATATCTTCAAAGTGCTTTGATATACTTGGACAATATGTCCTATAGCTCCTAACATAACTGATCTTTCCAAAAAAGCAATGTTGACATTAACAGCCTCCATAATTGACAATGATATTGCTAAGGAGGTCTGGGAGAGAGAGTGATTTTGAAATGTAAACACTCTTGGATGTTTAAACAGGCTTGATCTCTGTCTCTAAAGTTTAAGATCTGTCTGGATTTAAAAAGGGATGAATAATTTTATGCCTGGGAATAAGATGCAGGGCAACTAATCCTCATGCATCACTGCTCATCCTGAGCATTGCAGAGGTCAGGAAGGGATAGTTTCCTGCAGGTACAGCATTACACAATGGATGTTTCCCCCGCTTCCTCTGCAGAATCAGGTATTGGCCACTGGCAGTGGTAGGATATTGGGCTTGATGGACTGATGGTCCAATCCAGAACGGCACATTCTTTGTTCCCATGTCTTCATGGATCAGAATAGAAAAGCACTGCTGACAGCTCCATCACAAGTCTAGAATGGAGTCTAAGTAGGGCTCATACTTGAAAGTTACTCTGAAGCACAGCCAGTAAATCAGAGGGCAAACCTTCTGGTCCTTAGCTAAGAAGGGAAGCTGTGGAAGGACATCAGAAAAATTACATGCAGTATAATAACGATGAAAGATGATGTCTCACTTCTAGCAAATTACTATATTTCAACAGGATTTTACTTGTTAAAATGAAGGAATTAGCTTACATGGGAACTAAATGCTATAAAATAGCATGATCCGTTTTCCAAATTAAATTTCCATTTTTCATTTGAAAGGGTATTGTTTCTCTAGGCCACTGAATATTACTGCTGCTCCCTGCTGATACTTACAGTATCATATCCCTGAATAGACAGGGGCTCTATTTTACAGCGATAGCCACTCCATAGTTTATGGACTCCAGGAGGCCACAGACCAGCTGTTAAAGATATTACACAAAATCTATATTGTGATGGAGAAGGTGTTTTCAGAATCCAAAACTGTTCATTTTCCTCCCACTCTAATTAAACAGTGACAAATCTAAAACAGGTGATCAGGGTTTTGTCAGATACCGTAGCACTGATTCTGCTCTTGCTTACACCAATACAACTCACTTGTCTGCAGTGGAGTTACTCCTGATTTATAACGGTGTAAGTTAGAGGAGAATCAGGCCATCCTGATCAAAGGGCAGCATGAGGAGAAGAGAAATCATTAAAAGGTCAAAGCAGGGAGGGAAATGAAATCAGCCGAACCAGAAATTCCAGGAACAGTGTAACCATAATAAATATACCTCTGCATGTATGACCGCAGCAGCGTAATTCCCAGGAGGAAGTACATCATAATGGAGCACACCATCATAGTCAGTCCTAGGAGTATGGCCCGATCTTCTCCTGCTTTCAGAGCTGTGACTGTTTTCCTTTTGTCCAGTAGATCGTGATCCCTGATTTTTTGGTAAATATTTCTGAGGTTGAAAATAATACATTCTTATGTGAAGTTCATATTTAACCAGTGAACCCTCTAAAGGGTGGGTGGTTCCACCACCACTTCCATCTCATGGGTGAGAAGGGTTCCTCAGATGTCTTTTTCAGTGGATTCATTCTGACCTGGCAGGGAATTAATTCACTTCCAAAATATTTTACAGTCATTCCTGAAAAGGTAAAATCCTTATATTGCAAATATAAACATTTGGACACTTGGGCCAGCTCAGTAAATCCATCTCTGATGTATCATCGACTCCAATAGAATTACTCCACAGTTGAATTTTGACCCATTAACTCCAGCTCTTGCCCCATTCCCCTGAACATTATTAGGCATTTTGCTGGGTATTTTCTTCAGGGCTAAGTTCATTATAGTAGCCAGGCCAGAAGACAATATTCACCCAGAAATGTCTGAGGGGACCTCATAACACATTCTTTCTCATTTGCCTGTGGGTTAGTAAAGGAGTCTGATTCAAAGCCCATGGACGACAATGGAAGTCTTTCCATTGACTTCCATGGTCTTTGGATCAGGCCCTTATTTTCTATTTTTGAAATGTAACTCATGGGAATACCTCTTACGCATTACAATTAATACCCTATCTGAAAATTATCCACCAAAGCTACTTTTCCCCTGCAATTAAGAAAAATACAATAAACTATTCTCCCCTCCAGCTGAGAAAGTCCTTTTCACTTCCTATGTCCTTTCATCTCCAGGCCTTTGATGATTCAAAGGTCATGGGGACAGAGTGACAGGGGAGGGATGTACTTGAGTACATTTCAAACACACTCAAACTTTTTGGGTTTAAAATGTACTGACAAACCTGAAGCTGATCATAAGCTTCTGTGTTTTCTGTTAAGATTCTTTTGAATCTTCCAGGCAGCACCCGATGCATGTAAGCCGCATACCTTTGAGCCTGGGCACCACCATAAAATGGCCATAGTAGTACCACCCGGAAGTAGTTCATCTTCTACCGTCTGCAAAATGGCAGGTGAGCAGCATCAGAATGAGCATTATTTTGGGTTCTAACAAACCTGCAACTCATCTACACTGAAACTATCACATTTCACTTGTTCTTATTAGAAAAAACCAGTCGCATGTAATCTACATTAATAGATCAAACAATGCAATTTCCAACAGCGTTGCTACTGCATACAGGGATAATACTGCAGTCATTTTAAAAAGAATGGTTTTGATGGAAAATCATAAATGGGACCTCCGTGTCCACTAGAAACAAGAAGATAATTTTACCACAGGTCCCCAAACCTTTGCAATACTTCTGATGAATTTAAACGGAGTTTGAGTTTATAGTGAGAACCAAAACTAGAAAAGGCACATGAGGCTTGGTGTTTTGTAGCAAAAGTTTTGCCCAGCTCTTGTTAGAAACGCTCAAACATTTCAACATACCTAAAATACAATGGGTAAAATCCTGGTTCCACTGAAGTCAATGGGTGTTTTGCCATGGACTTCAATGGGCTAGGATTTCACCCCTCCTCTCTACGTTTCTTCTATTACTACTGATATGCCAACTGTTTTTTCTTTGAGCTTTTCTAGTCATTACCTTCTCCAGATAACAATTTTCTTTCCCAAGCTTATGAGTTCACTTCTAATTTACTTCCTTATATTTCCAGGGTTTCTCTATAAAACCTGGCTCCTTAAAGACTTGCTACTATTTCCTTCATTGGAAACTAAACAGTAATTCAGCCTATTGAGATTTTCTGTGGTGTTGTGGGGAATCTTTTGTGATTTTATTGGATGCTGTTGCCTTAAAAAGCACTGATCTAAAATAATAGTCAAATGTTACACTCCTTCTATTATTTATCAAAATGTATTTAACTTTGATAGCTGCTATTAAGATATGCATTGCTTCCAAATGAAAGCAGGCAGTAAGGTACCAATAGTCATACAGTTCCAGAACATTAGCCAATCACACAGCTTGACTTATGTCAGTCTGTAGATGTAAACCAGGCACAGTGCAATCAGTCTCTAATGTCACCAGAACATAAAAGTGATTTAAATGGACGATTTCAAAACAAACAGCTAATTGAAAATAGTTACAAATGTTTCCCATGTGGCTTGTAGCCAAGAAGTGTGCAATGAAAGGTAAAAAGTTGGACTATAAGGTATGTTGTAGAAACAATCTACCTACAAGGTGACTGGAAAACTGAGCAGTGTGTGGGGAAAATCTGCCAGTTATGTTTTCAAGACCCCGGGGCCACGGAGAATAAGCATCTGCTGATGAGGTCATGCCAGAAGCATTGACAACTATTTTTCTGTTGCCATTGTTGATGAAAAGCCCTAAAAAAAGATGGAATTTGATGCATTTTATGTGATGTCTTCATCCCCTGAATTGCTGCTATAAGTGAGTGTGGGTAACAGTTGAACACTGAGCAAATATATGGCTAGACGGTGACTTGAGGCACGGATCTGAGAACGTGGTGGTGTGTCAGATGCACCAACTCATGCAGCAGTTCCAGGAGATACAGCACTAAGTATGCTCCCCTGCTTCCCCCTTGCTCCAGCGGGTTAGTGGGGGAACTTGCTGCTGGTCGAAACCGGCAGCATTTTCTGATGCTCTCCCTGCACCAACCAGAAAAAGTAAGAGGGGGTGGAGCCACGGATCTGTGCACTCCCTACATTCCTGGCCCATCTTTTGCAGTGAAAGCAGTCAGATGGTATGTAGCACCTGTTTACAGCTATGAACCCTCACTCGATGCCTGGGTAGCCTGCACAGTGGCATAATGGGAGATCTTACCCACATCTGACTCGCTTGTGTGGGTGTGTAGTCCAAATCACAAACTAACCCATAAGCCGCATGTCCTGCCACCAGCAGAAGCACCACTCCCTCATTTCAGCTGGAGTAGCAAAGTTATTTTACGGGGACAACTGTCCTTCAGGTCAACACAATGGACGATCCTACTAAAATCCACTCTGTAGTATGTGGCTGTGTGATGGAGTGGTTTGGGCATATGTGTAATATGTGCCTCTCTGTTGGGTGGGATTTGTCAGATGTGAACCATTAGCACAGTGGAGGAGCTGCTCTCACTGGGCCGATAGAGAGCTATGCTTAGGCAGCTGATTTCTGTTCCTGTTGCTGCTTGGAC
The DNA here is from genome assembly GCF_965140295.1 of Lepidochelys olivacea. Classification (NCBI taxonomy): domain Eukaryota; kingdom Metazoa; phylum Chordata; order Testudines; family Cheloniidae; genus Lepidochelys; species Lepidochelys olivacea. Next base: position 12,014,427 of record NC_140419.1, read on the forward strand.
ACAATGAGCTCACTACTGCAGTGTGTATAAATGGAGTCACAGATCAATGCATCCCGGCCATTACATCTTGATGATTCACTCTAATAACTGAGCTCATATGATAACTCTCCACATGTCTAATTGTTTTCTTTAAAGTCCTAAGCATGAGAACATGGGTTCTCCCAGGTCCTCTCTCTCCCTGTGTACAAAGGAACTTAATGTAAGTGAGCCCAGGTGGACAAAAGGTCTTTGCTCCTCCTACTGTTTCTCAGTTGCCATTTCCACCTGATAAATCCCCAGGTTCTCCTATCAAATGGCTCTCATCTGATGCAGCTCGGATGACTGCACATTCTGACGTGACTACTACGAGAGAAAAATTACACAGGGCTGTGTTGTGTAGGATGGGAGTAGAGCAGAGGGAATCTCTTCCTCTCAATTCCCAGTATCTCTGCAGTGTAGTCAGCACCTTATATGATATCTGAGTCCAGGCAAGAGCTTAGGGAGACCCTATGCAATGAAACTAGGCCGCACAGGCTATGTCTTGGCAGTCTGGGAACTAGAGAGACAAGGAGAACTTTAGGGTCTGTTCGAATCTAGTGGCTTGAATAATGAATCCTGTTTATGTTCATTACAGTCAAGAACTGTTCATTCTCTATCACAAAGGACACTACATCCTCTTAGCACCAGCCACAGTGATAGGAGGGGGCCTTGCCAAATGCATCCTTCTATACACTAAAGTCTCAGGGGTCTGGTCTTCTGACTTGAGGGTGTGGTCGAATCAGTGCTCCTGTGCATATGCTGAATTTGTCACATACATTAGAGAGGGGTTCATAATTATATCTTTTTAAAAGGAGAAGCAGGGTGTGCTAGAGGGATGAATGGCTCAGAGACCCTCTAAACAGCCAGCATTACTCCTCTCCACCCATCTTACATTTTATATGCAAAATCTTGCCCTTACTCAGTATAGCCATGTATGTGCTAATTCCTACATTCTCTTTGGCAGCTGAGAACTCGAGATCCCATCCTGAGAGGTGTTGATCGTCTACAACACCCAACACAGTCCTAGGAGCTGTGGATGGTCCCAAATAGGTCCCAAATTGGCAGGGTCTGGGCGCACTGAAGATGTGAGGAATAGGACTCTCAGGATTGCCTCCCTAATTCACGTCTCCCATAGAAAATCTACAATAATCTACCAGCCGAGCTAGAAGGACATACTTTGGATTTTGAAAACAACCACGAATCAGACCAAGAAGTCTCATCCTTAATGGGTTTAATGGGTTAGTTAATTTAGACACTTCCTAATCTGACAGCATGGTCATGCGGATGTCAGATGGGAATACACATGTGCTTGTATTATTCTAAATAACTTTGAATCCCGATTCAGTTCTCTGATATCACAGTTGTTATGTGGATATCATTCAAATTACCTCATGCCAGGCGTCTTTAGTACCTGAAATCCTTGAATATAGAGGTCAAATCCAAACCTCCCTCTCACCTGCAAGGTTCCCGGTGCTAAACGCTCAGTGACCTTTTGTGCTCAGCAGCCTCTGTCCCTTTCATTTATTTAAAAAAAAACAGCACATCTGTATGTGGTTGCATCATGTTTGTTGTAATGAAAACTGTAGTAACACAAGCAAACTCAACTGGGGGCCTGATCCAAAGCCCACTGAAGTCTATAGAATGACTCCCATTGCATTAGATCAGGCCAAACAAGGTCACATAAAACCCTCCAAAAAGACATTCCTCAGGTTTGCCAAGCAAAGGAACTTGGGCTAAAAATAATAGAAGACAATTGAGAAATGAGCGAGTGCTTAAACAGCCTTCTTTAGGGCTCCCAAAACTTAAAGGGTGACATTTGAAAAAAACAATCTCTAAAATGAGCATGCATTATATGCAGTTTCTGGCCTTAATCCTTCAGATACTTATGCCTGTGAGTAACTTTACAGGAGAGTAGCCTACTCATGTGTAAAGTTGCTCAGGTGCATAAAAATGGTTGCAGGATTGGAGCATTAGGTGCTTATTTTTGAAGATACGCCCCCTCAAAAGTCTGTGGTTGTGGGGTTTTGTTATGGGAGCATCTTATTGCTCCATCCCATAATTTCCCTGTATGATGCCTGAAAAACAAATTCCTATGAAGGGATCATTTTTGGGGGTTGTTTCTCTACAATTCACTCCTTATTTGAGATGGTGACCTTGTATGTACTAAAATCACTGCAAAGCATAGAGTTCCTCCTGTTAGCACTCCATTAACTCCTCTCCTTTTGTATTTCTGAGACCGTAGTTGAGATGCTCTGATTTCGGTTTTCTATTCCATCCCATTCACCCTCACAGAATATCATTTATTACTTGCATGGCACTAAGAGCACCTTAGATATGGGTGTACGGAGATGACTGGGAAATTAACCCAGATCCATTGTGTCAAAAGCAGCAATGGTAACTACTGTCTTGCCAGTGCAACGAGAGGTAGTAACTGTTGTATGTGTAATGGCAGCTGCTGATCACAGAAGGCCATCAACGGCTCCCACTGAAGCCAATGGCAAAACTCCCATTGATAGAGCGACCATATTTCCCTACGCTGAATACAGGGCACTTGGTAAAATTACTTGTATTCAAGCGAGTTCAACGGCAATCAATCAGAACTATGCAGTACAAACATTTAAATTAACATCAAGTTGACTGAGCCCCTGTGAAAAAGAAATACTGCGTAATTGGGTTCTTTTTATTTACCTTCTTATCTTTAAGGCTTTAGGGTTCACATGGGGAGAGGTGACACAAACACACACTCCCGTACACCTCTCCCATACGGGGGGGTGACCGACTGACCCGACCCTCCCTGGCCGACGCTCTCCGCCCTCCATGCCTGGCAGAGCCCCTGGGACAGACCCACCTCTCTTGGTACCTGGCGCCATGTCTTCCCAAGGCAACATGTGGCGGGGGTGTGTGTGTGTGTGTCACACATGTCCCCCTCCGATTTCTGCCAGGGTTCACACCAGAATGTGGCCAGCAGCAGCCTTTTGGCACTGTGCGGGAGGGAAGGGACAGGAGCTGCTTCCAGCCGCAGGGGAGTGGGGTTGGGGGAAAGGGATGACCTGGCCTATGTCTTTGAAGAGCTCATCTCTCTCCTCTCTGCCATCCCCCCAGCTGAAAGCAGCTTGTCCCTTTCTGCTCGCATAGTGTCGCAAGACAGCTAACACCTCCAGGCTGCTGCTGGTCACCAACATAACCCAGCTGCCTCCTGTGAGCAAGAAGAGGTTAAGCCCTAAGGATGCATTGTGCACCAGGGCCCAGGGAACCTGACTGCAGAGGCTTCAGTGAACCCAGCCAGAGAGGTGGCTCAGCAGGGGAGGGTGCCTAGAGGATGGAGCAGCCCCATGCTCCCTGGGGGCAGGATCCAGGGCATGCGGGGAGTGGGGGTGAAAAGGGTGCTAAGCCCCTGCTCGGGGACCTGCTGTGGAGCCTGCAGGTTCGGGGCATGACCAGGCTGGAAATTGCTTCCCCTCCCGCCACTCCAGAGCTTAGCTGAGGAGCAGAGAGGCTTCCCTGTGCCAGTGCTGGGCGGGGCTTTAGCACATTCAAGGCTCAGCTCCTCCTGGCCAGTTCCCTGGGCCAGAAGATCTTGGGCTTTCCTGGGGCACCAGCCCATCCTTAGAGGTTTTTAAGACCTGGCTTGACAAAGTCCTGGCTGGGATGATTTAGTTGCGGTTGGTCCTGCTTTGAGCAGGGGGTTGGACTAGATGACCTCCTGAGGTCTCTTCCAACCCTAATCTTCTATGATTCTATGAAGGAACCTGCCGGCCAAGCTGTTGGTGAGCTGAGCACTCCAGTCACAGGCTGGTTCTCTCCACAGCACTGGATGTGCCCCGCGGGGTGTGTGTGTGTGTGTGTGTGAGCAGGAATATGGAGGAGCAGCAGGGCTAAGGTGTGTGTGAAGGGGCAAAGCAGAGACAGGATAGCGAGAGGGGGAGCACGTAAAGGGCCGATGGTTGGGTAGCCGAGGTGACACGTAACCGGCTGACACCTCGTGCCGGCCTGCACTCACCAGCCACCGCAGCTCACTGCATGCAGCCAGTGCCAGCCGGAAACGGGACTGGGGGGGCAGGGTCCTGCTGGATGAGAGCCGGCACGCAGCGGGGGCTGTGCTGATGGACCAGCGGGGGAGCGGCCGGCTCCACGCGTTCGAGCTTTGCCCCGCCACCAGCCTTGCAAACCTACCCCCATTATCGGCCACTGGACCGCCCCCCCACTCACCGCTGGTGGGCAGGCAGCTGGCGAGCAGGGATCCGGCCGGCAGCAGGACCCACCAGTACTGATGGGGGGAGAGACAGAAAATATGGGAAAATTTGCCTATCTTTTTTTTTAAAAAAAGTCAGGACACCTGTAGATGGGCTTAAATATGGGACTGTCCCTTTAAAAATGGGATGTCTGGTCACCCTTCCCATTGAACTGAATAGAAGTAGCACTGGGCCCATATTGCTGCTGTTTCCTTACGAAACAGAATATAATGAATGTAATCAAGGCATACTGTAGACAGTGTCTCACTCCCTTAGACTCCTGAATTGTCTGTGCTGCTGGGTTACAGCGTATATCCGACACTGGATGCAGGTGGTATTGACTGCTGAATAACTACCCAGTGCTGGAAAGAACTGACTGTTTGTGTCTCTTTGCAGAATGGTACGAAGGGTCTGATTGTCAAAAGTGCTGAGCACTGACAACATCAGTGGGAGCCCGTGGGAGTTGTGTGGGGCTCATTAAATCAGATCTCCTGTAAATGTCCATAACAAGGCTAACCTTGGACAGCCCTTTCCAGTTCTGGGTATAAATACAGAAGAATGTATTTTTTCAGACCAATAAGCATTTAAGGGGGACATTTTCAAAGGCACAGAGGGCAGTGCCTTTGAAAATGCCATAATCCCACTGGTAGTCAATGAGAATCGGGTGCAAAACTGGCCTCTTTGCCTTTGAAAATCTCCCCCTAAATATTTTACAAAAATACAGCTATATAGGATCAGATTTTCAGAAGAGCACAGGCTCCACGTGGGGCCAGATTTTCAGAAGAGCTCAGTTCCCATTTAAGCACCAAAATAACTGGGCAGATTTTCAGACGAGCTCAGGAGGTTTGCTGCAGGTTGAGCACCTAACCCCACAAGGACATTTTCCAAAGCAGAGGCCAGCCAGCTGCAGTAATATCCCAGTAGAACCCACTAGGGTTGTGGATGCATTTATCTCTGTTTTTGCTTCAGCAAGGGCTGACTTTTTGTGATTACATTTCATAGCCAGTGCAAGGGGGATGGAGGAGAGAGAAAAAAGGGAAATGCAACTGAGTGGTGGCAAGAAAGGTCGCCTGGCAAATCTCACTACAAACAGGAGAGGTTTTGGAGGGGTGGGGCAGGGCACTAGCGAACAATTGTTCTCTCATCAGTGATATTTAACTTCTTTCATTCCCAACTGAGCAATGCCTTTGTCTATGGACTTTAAACCTCTCCCCTCCTTCCCTTTCATTCTCTTGTATGTAATTCCCAGCTGCTGAAGGAACTCTAGTAACTTGCACTGTTCCTTTGTCTCCGTCAACCAATCCCCTGCACCAGCATCACTCAGATGAGCTGGCCTTTTCATAATAATTAGCTCACTCTCATGCCCTAAGTGATTGTGCAATACCTATAGGCTTGGAAGGATTAGATTTGTATCGGTAAATGTCGGCAAACATTGATTTTGCTGCACACGCACAAACTGACAAAAATATTTCTATCTAAATTTACAGATAGGCAAGTAAGAAAAATTGTGCTTGAGAACTTATTACAGTTTGATTTCAGGATATTTACTTCGTATATTTTGACATGTGATGTGGACAATGTGTGTATTAATGGTTATAAAGCTTTAACTTTTTGAATCTCAGCTATTGCCATTACATAATTACTGTCTGACCACCCCCCATAAGTTCTGTGAAAATTTAAATTGATAAAAACTGAAAAAATGCTTGAAACCCATAATTTTACACAACCGTGAACATTTAAATTGGAAAAAAATTGAAAAATGCTTAAAAATTAATGCTGTTATCCGTCAAAATTACAAAACAAAATAAAAATCTAATACTGTACTGCATGTCCTCTCTATTTACACACACACACACATCTATGACAACTCTCTAATTTCAGCATGTGCATCGTATCAGTGAGATGCATGGAATTTATTTAGAGTGGCATTCTGGGTTGGACAGCAAAAGTGTTGGGGAGAGTGTTGCTTGAGCAATGGTAGCCGGAGGCATGATGGCTGCGGAAAACAGAATGTCGTTGCTAGCCTTGGTGGTGGGGTTGTGCTCATGTGTGGTGACTAGCACATCTGTAAAAAGGTTCAGGGTGTGCCAACCTCAGAACGGAACTCCAAGTGCTAGTGACCGGGGGGCGGGGAGAAACCAGAAGGACCTTGGACACACATCCAGCATGTCTGATCAGACCCTTTTTGGGGTGCTGCACCAGAAACCCCTTCCATTTATCAAGCAGTTCTATCCTAGAAGTCTCTGGCAGGGGAATACTGGGAGGCAATGGCCTCTTGCATCCGTCCCTCCCTCCCTCCTCCCCCTTCACAACCACCTGGGGAAAGCCAGGGGCTGATGCTTCAGAGAGACCCTGGTTTAAAAACCACAAAACACAGTGAGTGCCATTGCAGTTTACCTTTTCTCGTCATGTCTGTAAGATGTGGAGGTCCGGCCACTGGTCCAAATAAACATCTTAGAGGATTGCCCAGTGGTGCCTTTCCTTACTGTGGAGGTCTTGGAGGGATGACGGAAGGACCTAGAAGGAGAGGGATAGTCGCTGTCAGTATTCATTTGAAACACACCAAACCATGTTGTGTCCATCGTGCTAAGTTCCCGGGCCTGGATTCCTATCCACTTGGCAGTGCTCAGTGGGCTCTGGGCCAAGCAGGTGGGCCTTCTGATTATTCGAGGCGATATGTAAAATAACAGACATGCCCTCTCTGTACCCTTCCAGGAGCTTTGCTTGACACAAAGTTATCTTCTACTTTTTTCTCTCGCTCATTTGTTTTGCTAGCACTGGCTCACATCAGAGATAAGATGTCGTTTCCTTGCCTGTGCTTTACTGCCCGGACAAACGCTTGCTTTGCTGTTGGATCAACCTTGCACACACTCTGGAAAATGAAAACTTCACCTTGGGGTGAACTCCAAGCGCTGGCTAAACAATAGGCTGGAATCTTTTGCTGTTCCCATCACTTTTGTATGCTTTCCTCCTTGGCCTGAGACCTCTTGATACATTTGTTCTAAGCAGCCATAGATTTTAAATAATTATGTGAGCCCATGATGTATTCAGAATGCACTGATCTGTCACCAAACTCCTAGTTAAATCTAACTGCAGTTACAGTCCCTCTCCCAGCTGGCATTCTGATTGGCGCTGCTTGAGAGAATCATAGCAACTTGACTAGGTGCTCCATTGATGCATGCAGAATAAATGTTGAGGACAGTTTGTTTTCCTTTTTCTATTGCTCATATAATGGATTAACTCTTTGATTACCAGGATTCTTAGCTGGCTCTTAGGCACTAATATAATAAACATGATTAATAAGATCAGGCTAAGATCATCCATGGGCTGATCTTTCTGGTGAGTCCCTGCCAGCATTATACCTTTTCCCCAGCACATCAACATGATGTATATTAATTAACAGGTTATGTATCTGTTACAGTTCATTATGGGCTGAGTCCTGCAACCCTAAATCAGTCAAAATTCCCAGTTGGGTACCTTGCCTCAGTAAAGATGGAGTTGCAGCACCTGGAGCTATTTATTCTTTTGGAAGTCTATCTGATATCACTATAGACTATAAAAGGATTTATTGTTCCAAACCTGCTTAGCTGACAGAGTCATGGTTGTCTTAGAAGCAGAACCAGGATTTTGTTTTTTAAATGGACTCCAATTAATTTCCTCCTACTGTCCCCTTAATCTACACTCCCTTCAGCAAATTCTCCCATTCTTAAGATTTATGTTTTCTTTCATACCCCAACCCACTGCCCACCTGGCACAACCTCCCACTTCATGTCTGCCAAGCAGGCTCTCTATCCTCCGCCTGCCATAGCTCCTTCCTACTGCCTTCTAATTTACAGTGATTGCCCTAAACACTCCCTGAGCAAAACTGCTGCCCGGGGCTTTCTCTTTTCTATGGCAGGGCATGATACCAGTAGCATTTCATTTTCAGAGCTTATGATTTAAAGAGGGGAGAAATGTAAAGGAGTTTTGATCTAGGGTTTTGGTTTGGATTCACTTCTCCCTTTTAATTCATCTCTACCTAGGTTTGCCAGGATCCAATTTACTTTATAATTTTGATGGATGTTTATTTTTAAGCATTGTATTTTTTTATCTATTTGAATTTTCACCAAATTATGGGTTTTATGCATTTAACATGTTTTATTGCTTTAAATTTTCACAGTTGTGGGAAATTGTGGCAGGGGGGAGTCAGACAATTATTGAATGACAGTAGATGTTGAGATTGAAGGAGTTAAAGCTTTTTAACTGTTAAAGCACAAGTTGTCAACCTCACCTGTCAAAGTATACAAAATAAATATCCTTAAATCAATCCCTAATAAGTTCTCAAAAGAATTTTTCTTACTTTGCCAATTTTATTTATCATCAACGGAAATATTTTTTGTCACTTTGTGTGCATATGGTAAAATCAATGTTTACCGACATTCACTGATAAAAAGTTAATCCTTCCCAACCTAACTATATCTCAATTGGTTCTGAACACTCATCCTTACAAACAAGTGACTTAATGATGCTCAGCATCTCACCAGATCGGGCCCTTGATTGTGAAGTCCCTTTGGGCAGAGGCCATATCTCATTCTATGATTTGTAAAGCGCTGTGTGCATTTATTGCTCTGTGGAGCAGGACTCAATAATAAAAATGAAATAGTCTGGAATCTAAGTGCCTTAATGTAGAAGCTTCTCATATCTCAGTGGCCATTCCCTAGCTCACTGAGAAATAAACGCGGCTGTTTGTGGTTTCCACTGAGGATGCACATGCATTCCAGAGTGCTGTCTGTGTAAAAAAACATGCTGTAACGCCACCATCTACAAAGTCATACAAGGGCTGATTCATGAATTTGCGTAGCTGTCAACCTGACTGAGATGGATTTGGAGGGAAAAAAACAGAGCTAGATCTGAGTTGAAATTCAGCTTGGAGTGTGAGAGGGCTGGAATCCAAATCTGGATTTGGATCAGAATTTCACAGCTGGACCCCTATTTCAGTAATGGGGCAAACAAAACCCTGGGTCTTTTCACTTCAAACTTTGCAGAGGAGTGGGAAGGAGGCTTGACATTTAGAGAAACCACCACCAAAACATTCTGCCAATTTAGGCCTTGGGGTGACACCATAAAAAGCTACAATGTATATCAGTGAGTGGGCTTTTTGGCAAGTGCTCAGTGCCCTATTGTTAGCACTGAGCACCCTCAAAATCACACTGAAATTAATAAAATCCATCTGTTACTCTGGGGCAGGGACCATCTTTTTGTTCTGCGTTTGTACAGTGCCTGGCGCACTAGGATCATGGTCTATCACTGGGGCTCCTCGGCGCTACCACAAAATAAATCAGTAATCTGAGTATTTGTATCACACTCATCGGTGGACGCAGATTAGGCAGGAAGGAGAGCTCTTTGCACCAGCCAAAGAGGAGGGAGAGCACTGCTTAAACAAACGAGGAAGAAGGAAGGAAGCTGTGTTCTCCCAGTCTCCTTACTTTAACCCCTGATCATAGAATATCAGGGTTGGAAGGGACCTCAGGAGGTCATCTACTCCAACTCCCCGCTCAATGCAGGACCAATCCCCAATTTTTAGCCCAGATCCCTAAATGGCCCCTGAAGCAATCATTAAACTCAGAACCCTGGGTTTAGCAGGCCAATGCTCAAACCACTGAGCTATCCCCTGTCACTGTGGTAGCTGATCACCTAAACAGTCTTTTCTTTCCTTTTCACCTGAGCAAAAAACCGTAGTCAAGGATTAGGGGAACAATGTATAAGAAAAAAGAAAAGGTTCGTCTCTAAGGTGCCACAAGTCCTCCTTTTCTTTTTGCAAATACAGACTAACACGGCTGTTACTCTGAAACCTGTATAAGAAAAGGCATTTGTGACTAAAATAACTATGGCTTGGAGGATGAAATAGTAGCTACCAGCATCTAATCAATCTGATGACCCATTAAGGAGAGTTTTCAAGCGGTCAGCATAGGTGCTGGAACTGGAGGTGCTGGGGGTGCTGCCCCACCCGCTGGCTTGAAGTGGTTTCCATCACATACGGGGTTTACTGTTTGGTTCAATGGCTCTCAGCCCCCCCACTGTACACATTGTTCCAGCAGCCCTGGCCATAAGAGTAGAGAACTTGGGATACAGGACTCCTGGGTCCTATTCTTGGCTCGACTACTGACTCACTGTGCAGCCATGAGTAAGGCACGGTCTACACTAGAAAATTAGGACAACATAAATACGTTGCTCAGGGGTGCGAAAAATCCACATCCCTCAGTGGTGTAGTTAAGCTGACCAAAGTCCCTGTGTAGACAGTGCTAGGCAGACGGAAGAATTCTTCTGTCAATGCAGCTACCGCCTCTCTGGGAGGTGGATTACCTACGATGACAGGGGAACTCCTCCCATTGGTGTAGGTAGTGTCTACACTGACGCACTAAAAGGTTGTGGCTATGCTCCTGAAGCGTTTTAAGTGTAGACAAGCCCTGTGACACTCAGCTTAACTAAAATGGCCTCTAACATTGGGGGCCTCAGTTAGCAAACAGAAAATTGTGGCATCCAATACCATATTTAGTGTCCATTTTTATAAATTGAGGCCTGGCCTGAGCATCAGTTTACTCAGTCTGTTCATATGAAGCAGTTGTGAGGACTCATTGAAATCTTCAGGAGGAAGGCCTCTAAGGTTCTGTTCACACACAGTCCTATCACTCCTGTCGGTGTCACTTACTGAAAGGTAAAGTTACACACGGTGTGTGAATGGCTAAAACTAAAAGAACTGTAATAGGGCAGCTGAGTGACGCAGCTGGACCTACGCTGCGCTGATATAGCATAAACCACTGCCATAGTCATTGGGAGACCTGGAGGAGCTTGGTTATCACAGACGTTGCTCTAAACTAAACACAGCTGAGCATACAGTTGAGGTGATATACAGCCTTCTCAGGTAGGATGAATAGTAGCAGCATCACCACAGGTAGCTACACATCTCCTGACTCACCTAGTCAGAGTGAAGGCTTTGTGATGGCAGCCTTCAAAATGGAGAGAGGTGGCTACAATGCACAGAAGGGTGTATGGGAAGGAAGGAGAAGGTCTTTTTCTCTGGAAAAGTTTGAATGATTTCATAATGTTTCAGAATGCCGGTGCCTTGGAGCTACCCATATGTGATATCATTAATGCTGCCTGCTTCATTAGCTGCGCAATGCAAGCCACCCTTCACTATTTAACAGATAATTACATGCCTAATCTTGTGTAAAATTGTAACAGTAATGACATCACAGCAGCCACTCCAAAGGTCAGATGTAAGTGACTTGATTCAGTGTTTTCTTTAGCTGTAAGGGTCACCTATACATTATAATCCTTTCACAGGAACAATGGGGTGTGAAATCTCCAGGATCCTTCTTCTGAGGGCCTTTAGGGGAAAAGAGACATTTCACATGGAGGAATCTGAAACTAAGTTAATATATGCTGGTTCAGTGGTTTGGTTAGACAACATGTGCGTTTCCCTTGCACTAAGCTTCCTCCCCCTGCCCAAATTGTACTGCGAATGCCAGTCCTTATCCAAAACTGCAAAATAATTTACCCGTACTATTGGAGCAGCCCCACTGATAAAAGGAAATACTTTTTCACACAACATGTAACGCAACTGTGGAACTCATTGCCGTATGATGTTATTGAGGCTTAGAATGTAGCAAGATTCAGAGAGGGACTGGACGTTTATATGAATGACAGCCATCTCCAAATGTATAAAATAGTATCTACTAAAAAGAAAAGAGTTTTGAAATGGATAGAAACCCTCAAAATCACATCTTAAAACAATCTCTGATTATTAAGAGTTAGGAGAGACTTTCCTGTGAGGAAGATGATCCAACATCTGCCTACTGAAGCAATATCATGTACCTTTCTCTGAAGTACTTGATGCTGGCTACTCTCAGAGACAGGATTAGAAGGACTTTGGGTCTGATCCAGTATGGCAATTCTTATGTTCCTCTTTCAATGGGGTTAATATGGAGATTGGAAAGGGAGGCCATGTTTTAGTTTTTGCAAAATCCAATTGGTCTTTGGGATCAGAGTTCCATTTTATTTAAATCACCACTGTTCCAGGGCAGGGTCTGGGGAGCTCCAGGTGTACCGAGGTAAGCAATCTATCAACAGCATTAAAATGGAGTCCAACTCCCACTAGTGTTTTCAAGTACGGGTTACATTTACCCCCTTTCCTGTGCTGCATTTTCTTAGGGGTAGACTTTGGTATCCTCACTCATGATGAGTAGCAGCATTCTCCAGGAGCAGTCCTGCTGCTTTCAATGGCACTACTGTGGCATAAATAGATATGGGCGAAATGTTTTTTGGCAAATAACAAATATGACAAAAAATGCATTTTGGGAGGCGCCAAAAAATGCATTTGAGAGTCATCAAAACTATTCACTAATTTGGGTTGATTTTGGTAAATAAGTTTCAGCCAAAAAAAAAAGAAAGGGGTGGGGGTGGGGAATTTCAGAAATGTTAATGGTTTGTTTCATCATTTTTCAAATGAACTGTTTCAACATTTTGTTTTGAATCAACATGACATTTAGAAAATGTCATTTCAAAATTATGTGCAAATGGTTCATTCAACCTGAACAATTTTTTCTGGTTTTTCATTTGATGAGAGAAACAAAACAAACAAACAAAAAAAATCAATTTCATTTTGAAATGAAACAATTTCTTTTTTTTGGCCACTGACCCGAAAAACATTAATTATTTGCTCAGCTCTAGTCATAAGGTATTGCTTAACATGAGTGAAGGTGGCAGAACTGGGCCTCTGTGCTTCAGTTAGCTGTGGAGAAGATGTTTCAGATAAATGGTTTCAATTTTGGTCCACAACTATGTAAATAAAATGTCTTACTGCAAATTTGACTATGAAACAAAATTGCTCTGTGCTGTTATTAGCTCCTCTAGAAAGAGGAAACAAAGCACAGAGGAGCAATGTTTGCTTTCTATCAAGTGCTTAGCATCAAGAACATTAACTTTTTAGTTCACGTCTTTCAGATGTTTGTTGTCCTAGGGATGCAGCAAACTGTCCATGGGAGATTTGGCCACTGCTGAACATGGGGGAGGCAATACAGCAATTACACACACACTGTGGGTATTATCCTCACAGTTGTAATGTCACAGGGCTGTAATTCTTATATACTCACACTTCAAGGGAAATATTATGTTGAGTTCAGCAGTTTCTATCTCCATTTAAATGGTGTGCACAGGTACCAACATACAAATGCACCTCAGAAGTAGAAAATAACTTCAGCTTATATTTTTACACCCTTGGTTATAAATAGACTGTGAAACATCGGTAGCTGCCTAGAACTTAATTGTTGCCACTACGCTGCATACAATAGTCCTTTGGCACTTCCAGCTAGCATCAGGGATGGAACTCAGATCTTCTTGCCTCAGAAGCACAGCGAAAGGAGAATCTTTCTCAGCAGCATAGGGTCTGTGACACATAGCCGAGCAGCTCTGAATTAATCCATTAGAGGGAAATGGATATACATTCTAATCGGGTCATGATAGCATTTATGCACTAAAGCCCCACTCCTGCTGAAGTCAATGGCAAAACTCCCATGGATTTTAATGGGGCAGGATTAAGTTCTAATCTAACACTTCTGCCATTTACCATGACAGTAACTTGGAAATACATGCCCACTACAGCCCAGATCAATCCAACAGCACACAAGTCATCATTACAACCAATAATAACAGGTACAGTGCTGTAAATTTAATGGTGCTTTTGATGATCAGGCAGAAAGAGTTTAATATGAGACAGCCAAAGACAAGAAAAGATGTTTCAGAGTAACAGCCGTGTTAGTCTGTATTCGCAAAAAGAAGAGGAGTACTAGTGGCACCTTAGAGACTAACCAATTTATTTGAGCATGAGCTTTCGTGAACTACAGCTCACTTCATTGTTCCACTGAATGCATCTGATGAAGTGAGCTGTAGCTCTTGAAAGCTTATGCTCAAATAAATTGGTTAGTCTCTAAGGTGCCACTGGTACTCCTTTTCTTTTATAGTGGAGGATGTGGCCCCAAAATGCTATTTGTGTGTGTATTTGCACGGACTCAAGGTCATGAGGGTCTCCTTAGCATACAGAATACACTGGGAAGGTGACAAGGAGTAAAACAAGATTCAGAGAACTGTGACTCTTCCTCCCCCCTCACAAACAGTTTATAAAGAACAATCCCACTGTTTGAGTATTCCTAAGAATCATTTTGTTCCTGCAAGGCCAATGCCCTTCCCACTGTAATTCTAGGGAGCAGCCCTGAAAATCATTCGATAACTCACTGGCATATTACACAGGGCACTATATTCACGCCACATCACTTATCAAGGTTAGAGTTAAGTGTCTGGATGGGCTTCTAATGCCTATTACCTCTAATTCTTCACCTTTGTATAGAGTCCGAGAAGGATAGTACAGGTAATGTTTTAGGAAGGCGTGAGAGGCTGATGTTTGTCTGAGGTTTGCCTGTGTTCAGGTTTCTGACAACAATAGGCTCTTTTGAGGCCTCAGTGGGCCATTTATGGCACCAAAATAATGAGATCAATTCTCCTTATGGCATTTCACGTCTTGGATAGGGGGAAATTTGCAAAAAGATCAGCTCTTGTGTTAATTTGACACCATAAATGGTGAGGTATTAAAAGGCTTTTGAAAACCATGCATCCGCATAAAGATATAATCACTGAGCTGTTTGGGTTTGCCTGAATATGGCCATTTCCTTCATTATCTAGGCTGTGAAGTATTTGGATGCACACTCCTAATATTTCCCAACTGAACAAGTCATTTGCCTCCCAAGGGGAGTCTTCTCTGTCCTTCAAGCCTTGAGGATTCCCTACTAGGCCTCAGTTTAATCTTCTACTCCTCCCTGCCTTTCACTCTGTGCACTGCAATCATGACCCTTCCCGTTGAAGAGGCCATCAATACCACTTATTACTTAGACAGAATAGTTACTATTCAGTGGTGTGAGGTATTCAGTATTCCTAGTGGCTCAGCAGTCTGCTTTTGCAGTGTTCCTAGCCACAGGTACCCAGAGATAAAGCAAGAACCTGGAACCAGGAGTCAAATCCCACCCTCCCACAAACACAAGCTTTGAGGTGTATTAATTGAAGAGACAGGGACAGTCACTTGTGGCTGTGCTCAGTTCTGAGACACCAAGCAGGGAAGAAGATTATTCAGGATGGGGTATAAATAAGAGTAATAATGGGATACATTTCAGAGGAAAATATAGACTGAATATCAGGAAAAGTTTCTTAGCTATGAGGTTTGCTAGAGTGTGGAACCATCGCCCAGAGTGGTGGAATTACTGTTAATTAAGATCTTGCCTGCCTGATTCAAGGGATAGCCCAAAAGGAGTTTTCTAAGCCTAGCATCAATGATTCTAAGGCCACACAGCAGGTCAATAATAAAGCTGAGAATGGAACTCAGATTTTCTGACTCCCAGTCCTGTTCCTTGAAGACAAGACTGACCTTCTTCCTTGACTCAGTGGTAGTTTTGCCTGTGTAAGGGTAACCCATACACCTTCTGGGACTGGTGTTCTGTCCCACCTAGTGGCACTGAGTCTGTTTAAAGAGAGAGATAAAATGAGTCTGCTCTACAGCCTTAGCTAACAGCCAGGTGGCTTTTAGCTCATGCGATAGAGGCTCAAGCACTAAGCTCCAGAGGCCCCAGGTTCGATCCCACCCGTTAATGACCAGGGTCTGTCAGTGTTACATAAGGATGGCAGGTTCAGACTCACCTGTATACAAAGCACTCTAAAGTACTGTAAAGTACTTAGAGAAACTATTGCATTGTATATCAGAGCAGCAAGAACAAATACCCAGTCTGTGAGCATATAAAACCAGTGGCATTCAGGCGAATAGTGTTCACAGGAAGAAAGGCTTCAGAAGGTGGTATTTCTTGGAAAAATTCCCCTCCCCCCGGTTAAGTGGGTCAAAATACCTGCTCTTCCTGCAGGTCTTTACATTAATGCCAACATTTGCTGAGCTGGTTCGACTTGAGGCCATTACCAAAAATAAATATTACTGCAAATCAGGGATGCAGAGGAACAGAAGTAAAGCCAGCATGATCTAAGAAGAACAGCTATAAAGCAACTAGCTAAAGGAAATGCATCTGCATTAGTGGAAGACAGCTACCACTTAGGGAACATTTAACGCCCCGGTAGCAGCCACACTAAATCGTGCAGTGGCGAAGGCAATATCAAACGGCGTGACTCTACTTCAGTGCTGGCATTTACTGTAGGGCAACCAAATGGTACAGAATAGGAACAACAGACCTTAGTGCAAGACAATGACCTACATAAATAGCTCTTATTTATCTGCAAAATTTTATAAGCCACAATTCTGAATGCTGATTAAAGCAACTGGCAAATGACGGTGTACAGAACTCCATTGGTATATGCTTGTAGAGATCTCATGAATTACTCCCATGTAGAATGCCCCTCTGGCTATACATTTTTCAGCTGTGGGATTTGTCCTTTTGTTGAAGTAGCTGGGGTTTCCTCTCCAGCATGTCTCATGACCAGTGGCATCAATAAGCGCCATGCTAGCAAGCATTCCTGTCAGTCATTAGATCCTGTAAATCCCACCTCTACAGTGTGGGAGGGGGTCAGCATTGTGGAGGAGAAAGATTGGTGCTATCAGTAAACTAATGCTGCCTCTGAGAAGAGCTTAAGAAGGTAGATGGAGGATGTTGCTGCTCTATGACTTCTGCCTGTTCTCTGCCCTCCTCTTGCACCTTCCTAAGGTGTAGTTCCCAAACCCCAAATGGGGAATTCCACAGAGTGAAAGGCACCCTCCGTTTGAAATGTGGGGTTCACATGGCATGAGGGGTCACCAACATGAGGGTGGAGTTAGCTAGCTACAGAAAACAAGAGGATTTTGTTTTTTAAAAAGGCAAAATGTCTTGACTTGAGGTTACTGCCTATGATTTTTTCTACGTGTATTTCATTATTAATATTTCTCCTAGTGTTTGCAAGAATAAAACAGACCTATGAAGAAAGGGTGACACATTTATACCCCTGTGCTGCAGGCCTGCACACAACCTACATAGGCTACATGTCACTTTCCCCACACCTAAGTTCTCTTAACCTCCCAGTTCCCATCTCACTTTTTACCTACCATAGTTTATGCTCCTTCTCTAATACTGACCAATTTATTTGAGCATAAGCTTTCGTGAGCTACAGCTCACGAAAGCTTATGCTCAGGTAAATTGGTTAGTCTCTAAGGTGCCACAAGTACTCCTTTTCTTTTTGCGAATACAGACTAACACAGCTGTTACTCTGAAACATCTCTAATGCTGGATTTCCATGTTGGGCGGTGGGGAGAAGATACATCTGAACAACCTCTTGAGTCTTGCCACTTAACTCTGCTTTGTAACTTTCTGCCTTCCTGCTCCTTCTCTTGTTTAGGGAAACATGCTTACTGTGACTCTGTTTAAAAGCCTCTGTGCTGAGTGTATAGAATTTAAATGCCTCACTTTTGACTTGAGGGCTTTTTGGAGCAGCTTCCTCATTTGTGTTGATATCCCCCAAACATGGCCCCGAATGTTAGTGTCACTAGCTAGTTTTTGGTATGCTCCCTCTCCTGAGGATGCTGACTGAATTATACTGGTCACTATTACTTAGTAGATCAGTGATAGTGAGTTCTTCAATCAACTACCATATGTTCCCTAGATTATCAATAAGGGAGGGACTGCTGTGCCGTGGCTACTACCTGCGACTAGGAGCTGAGGAATCCTGGGTTCTATCCTTGGCTCTGCCTCTGGGTATGTCTGTGCGGCAATCATGGGGTGTGACTGCAGCTCCAGTTGACTTAGCTGAGCTAACTATTTCAGGTACTGGAGCAGTGATGCTACAGCAGCCCATGCTTCAGTATGGTTCGTACAAGCTTTCCTGGGACCCTGCGTAATTGCTCATGTGGCTAGCCCATGCCGAAGTACATTCTGCCACAGCTTCACTACTCCAGTACCTGAGCTAACTATATTCAAGTTAGCTTGGTTATGTCTACACAAGCTGCAGTCACACTCTGTGACTACAATATAGACATATCCCCTGAGTGACCTCTAGCCAGTCATTGAATGTCTCCAGGCCTCAGTTTACTCAGTTTACTCCTCAGTAGAATGGAGATAATATTCCTCCTCTGCACTTGTGCGGGCTATTTGTATGGCACCTTGAGACGACTGAATGACTAAAGAAAAGCCAGCCTTTATTATTCTCATCATCATCTGGTGATGATGAGTTTGCAGTCCCAGCACGTGGCAATCACATCTCTTGGCGCACTGCAGTCAACGGGGATCACTGTCCCTGGGGAACAGCCAGGGATAATTGTCACCTCTGCCTGTCAAAACTCAGTAAACATTTTAAAGCTTTCTGTGCCCTGTCAATTGTAAACGCATTTGCATTTATGTAGGAAATGACATGTTGGACAAGCACTATATTCATCATTTCAAAAGCTCCCAGAGTGCCAGGAAGGGCAGGGACTATAGGTAAAATGGTCCAGCTTTGTGTGGTGTGTCCAGCAGCAGGAACAATGGCAGCAGAAAAAGTCCGGAAGGCATGAGTCTCCACTGTCTTCATAGCACACAAAACCCCACTGGGACTTGAGTGGAGAAGTTTAATGTTTGGAATCTAGCCCTAACAGAGATCTCAGGAGACAACATTAAGGAGGAAGGATGTTGAAGGCAACAATGGTGGAAGTTCACATCTAACTGTTTGAGTCACACAGTCAGTGTTTGAATCTTACTGGCACGACCAGCATTGTCACATATAAACAGGAGCTGCATGGAAAGGACGGGACATAGGGCAGGCAAAATAAAAACTGTGGTTCTCTCTGGCATTAGCCCTCCATTTCCATCTTAAACCAGAACATAGACTGGTGGTGGTTTGCTTCCAGCATAGAGCTTGAGCTGGAGTCTTCATCCTACTTCTCAATGCCAAAAATACCTTCTCCTCTAGCCTTGCTTTCCTGGGCATATAATTGGCCAGATTTCAGAAGAGCTCAGCTTCTGTTTAGACACCAGATTTTCAAAAGAGTTGGGTGCACTTTGGGAGTGGATTACTTGTGAACCTAGGTTCATGAGTGTCACAATGGGAGCTGCTGGGAGCTGCACACTGTTGAAAATCTTCCCCTACGCTGGAGCTGAGCTCTTCTGCATATACTGTGTAATGGTCTACTGTGAAGTGATATGTTAAAGGGAGATTCTCTTTGACTGTATAAATGATTAACTCTTTACTGTATACAGGAATGTGCAGTTGGATCGATCTCTGGCCCCCATTACTGTAAGTATTCGAGCCACTCAAAACTTTCATACATTTATCCTCACAACAGTGCAGCAAGATAAGGAAGTGCTATTATCCTCCTTTTACAGATGGGGAACTGAAGTCCACAGAGGCTATGTGACTTGCCCAAGGTCACATAAGAAGTCTGTGGCAGAACAGGGCCTTGAACACAGTTCTTAGAAATCCTAGGCTAGGAGCCTAACCACTGGACCATCCTGTCTCTCTGAGAAGCTAGTACTCTGATTGAGAAGGTAGAAACAATGGCATAATTACCCTAGGATTAAGTTTAGTGGTTAAAATAGACTGAAACATGGGGGGAAGCCAACAGTGTGCTGACAATACCAGCCAAGGAGTAGGGAAGCCGGGGGAGTGCTGTTTATCCAAGTCAGAGAATTAGGGGGAGAGCTCACTGCTGCTTTGGGATCCATGATAAAGTTAAAAGGACCATGCGCCAAATCCTGGCCCTAATGAAGTCAGTGAGAGTTCAGCCATTGACTTCAGCAGGAGCAGGCTTTGGCCCTGTGTATTTCTGTAGCTCTTAGTTTCCCACATTTCTAAGTGTACATACTTGCTTGTGCCTTGTGAAAACAGAATGGAGATTTTCATTAACTGAGCAATACCTGGCTTTGAAATGTCACCCAACGGCACGTGTCACCTGGGGAAAGCTAAGATTAAAAAACTGATGGTGGCTGTGTTTGTGGGTGGGAGGCAGAAGGAGAATTTGTGATGTGATCTGTGTGAGGGAGAGGATTTTATAGAAAAAAAAAAAGAGGCCCCCCACCCCAGTGGAAATGACAAAGGAAGAGCAGAGATACACCAGGGAAGCGGGGGAAGGAAGGAGATAAACAGCAGCAAAACAACCCCCAAAGGAAAAGAGCAAACAGCAGGAGCAGATATGGCAGCAACTGTTCCTTCTCCCACTGCACCCATCTAATTCCTTTAGGGGGACAATCATTTCTTATCTCCTCTGTTTCAACCCCTGTGCCACAGAGGACTCAGCTGGAGCAAAGCAAAGGCAGAGGCAAAGCTAAAACTACCGTGCAGTGGGGATTGAACACTGTAGAATTACTTAGTTTTGAGTCTGGCGTTTGGATTAGCTTTAAAAAGAGACGTGCAGATAAGCAAGCAGGCAATTACAGCCCAGATGTGCTGTTTATGAATGGAAAGAGCTATAGTCTATGTGGGCCATACTGAAATTCTAATTCAGTTAGGTTCCTTTTGTCACACCATTCATCATGGATGCTATAGGAGATGGAATTAAAAAATAAATACAACTCTATATTGCTTTAGGCCTGCCTTTTTTTACTCTTTTAATTTTGTTGTTGTTGGGTTTCATTTCTGTCCAGAGAAATACAGCAGTTCAGTTTTAGTGGGTCAGTAAATTGCATGAGGAGCTCAAAATACATAGCTGACAAACACCTATAGTGCCAGATATCTGTTGATTTTTTCTGGGACACAGTTAGACATGAATAATAATAAACAGCTCTTCTATGAGGTGACCTCAACACTATTTACAATGGAGATCATTATCCCCATTATACAGATGGGGAAACTCAGGCGCAGCAAGGTGATGTGACTTGGCTAATGTTACCCAGCAGATCAGTGGCAGAGTTGGGAATAGAACCCAGATTTTTGGTGTTATAGACCTGAGCTAAGGCCACACTGCCTTCCTAACAAGCAGGTGGATTTCTTACTTCAAGTTTAGTTTAAAGACGTATTATCACTGCAGGCAACCTATCTTTCTGTGGAGTAACTGCCGGGGACTATAAAACCTGTAATCTAATGAATGATCAGAGCAGGGAACAGGGAATCTGGACTTCTGGACTTTATTCTTAGCTCTGCCACTGGCTCGGTGTGTGACTTCAGGCAAATCACTTACCCTCTCTTTGCATCAGATAAGAGTTACAAAGGGATCTCACAAGACGGGGTGATGGGGTAACAAAATGGTGGATGAAATTCAGTGTTGATAAATGCAAAGTAGTGCACATTGGAAAACATAATCCCAGCTTTATATACAAAATGATGGATTCTAAATTAGCTGTTACCACTCAAGAAAGAGATCTTGGAGTCACTGTGGATAGTTCTTTGAAAAACATCTGCTCAATGAGCAGCTGCAGTCGAAAAAGCTAATAGAATGTTAAGAAGCATTAGGAAAGGGATAGATAAGATAGAAAATATCATTATAATGATCATATATAAATCCACGATATACCCACACCTTGAATACTGCATGCAGTTCTGGTCGTCCCATCTCCTAAAAAAGATATATTAGAATGGGAAAAGTACAAAGAAGGGCAAAAAATATGATTAAGGGTATGGAACAGCTCCTTTTTGAGGAAAGATTAAGAAGACCGGGACTTTTCAGCTTGGAAATGAGATGACTATGAGGGGGCTATGACAGAGATCTATAAAACTGTGACTGGCGTGGAGAAAGTGAATAGGCAAGTGTTATTTACTCCTTCACATAACACAAGAATCAGAGGCCACCCAATGAAATTAATAAGCAGTAGGTTTAAAGCATACAAAAGGAAATACTTCTTCATATAATGCATAGTCAACTTGTGGACCTCATTGCCTGGGGATGCTGTGAAGGCCAAAACTATAACAGGGTTAAAAAAAAAAAAACTAAATAAATTCATGGAGGATAGATCCCTCAATGGCTATTAGCCAAGATGGTCAGGGATGCCACCTCATGCTCTGGTGTCTCTAGTCTCTCATTACCAGAAACTGGGCGTGGATGACAGGGGATGGATTACTCAATGATTCCCTGTTCTATTAATTCCCTCTGAAGCACCTGTCATTGGCCACTGTCAGAAGACAGGCTATTTGGCTAGATGGACCATTGGTCTGACCCAGTGATGCCATTCTTACGTTCAGCTTCCTCATCTGTAAAATTGAACGTGTAGCACTCTTTCTAAACACACTGGGCTATTGTGAGGAACAATTAATTGATGTTTGGAAAATGCTCGAAGATCCTTGGATGAAAGGAACTGTGCAAGTATAATCTTGTTTTGTGTGCTCAATGGCTGTCACAATTCCATCAGCAATCAGTCTCCTCTTTGTCCCTGCCACAGAATGATACAATTCTGCATTTAGGAGGGATGTATGCAAATACAAGCTATGAACAGTACCTCTTCTGGAACCCGACAAGGACTTTTGAGCAGAAATTAGTTGTCACCTTAGGAACTAAGAAATGGGTGGATTTGAATGATATTATCTTGAAACAGAGACACAGTCCTGGCTGGCAGACAATGGATAGGCCTGATCTGGAGTAATCATTCATTCATGAACAGCCAGGGGGATCAGGGCACAAGGGGATTGAACTTGCCTCTGGCTTCCTTTTTTTCCACTTGGTTAAATTGTGTGCATAAAGGTGCAGATAGAACTTTGGAAGAAAGCCACCATTCCCTCTGGTAGTTCTAGTTTAATAAAATAATGACAGTGAAAGCCTTGTTGGGCCATTGTATTAGAACACAGTTTTGTCTTGCTTATGGGGTCATTGTGTGTTACCAGCATGTTACAGAATTGTGCTACCGCCTGTAAAGTCCAGGGTTGTTGTAAAGATCCCATAACCCAGTCCCAACCAGCCTTGCAAGACCAAACCGATTACAGCATGGTACCAGGGGCTGTATTTACATCTACTAAGAGAGTGCCCCTGCTCCAGAGAACTTAAAATCTAAATAGACTAGAGAGATAAAAAGGAAGTATTATTACTCCCACCTTACAGATAGGGAATGGAAGGACAGAAAGACAAAGTGGGCTTCCAAGATCACATAGGAAGTTCGTGGCAGAAATTGAGCCCAAATCTCCCGAGTCTCAGTCTAGTGCTATAACCTCAAGACCATCTTTCCTCTTTGCCACATTGTAATACAGTACATTTCACAGAAGAGCACTTCTCAGGGCTGGCACCTTATCATTCCAGCCTACCTCCTGTCCACATGCAGCACTTTGCTATTTGAAATTCACCAGCCGCTAGGTCAATGTCCAAAACACAGTCTTATGGCTTAAAAAGCTGCCCTAGAAAGGCACCCGAGATATATTTTTATATATATTTATTGCAGTTTTTTACAGAGAATGTGAATGTTTGGGTCACATTGCACCCGCGAGTGCTAAAGGAGTTGGCGGGTGTGATTGCAGAGCCATTGGCCATTATCTTTGAAAACTCATGGTGATCGGGGGAAGTCCCGGACGACTGGAAAAAGGCTAATGTAGTGCCCATCTTTAAAAAAGGGAAGAAGGAGGATCCTGGGAACTACAGGCCAGTCAGCCTCACCTCAGTCCCTGGAAAAATCAGGGAGCAGGTCCTCAAGGAATCAATTCTGAAGCACTTGGATGAGTGGAAAGTGATCGGGAACAGTCAGCGGTGGACGTGTTATTCCTTGACTTCAGCAAAGCTTTTGACACGGTCTCCCACAGTATTCTTGCCAGCAAGTTAAAGAAGTATGGGCTGGATGAATGGACTATCAGGTGGATAGAAAGCTGGCGAGATTGTCGGGCTCAACAGGTAGTGATCAATGGCTCCATGTCTAGTTGGCAGCTGGTATCAAGTGGAGTGCCCCAAGGGTCAGTCCTGGTCTGGTTTTGTTCAATATCTTCATTAATGATCTGGAGGATGGTGTGGATTGCACCCTCCACAAGTTTGCAGATGACACTAAACTGGGAGGAGAGGTAGATACGCTGGAGGATAGGGATAAGATACAGAGGTACCTAGACAAATTGGAGGATTGGGACAAAAGAAATCTGATGAGGTTCAACAAGGACAAGTGCAGAGTCCTGCACTTAGGACGGAAGAATCCAATGCACCGCTACAGACTAGGGACCGAATGGCTCGGCAGCAGTTCTGCAGAAAAGGACCTAGGGGTGACAGTGGACGAGAAGCTGGATATGAGTCAGCAGTGTGCCCTTGTTGCCAAGAAGGCCAATGGCATTTTGGGATGTATAAGTAGGGGCATTGCCAGCAGATCGAGGGATGTGATCGTTCCCCTCTATTCGACATTGGTGAGGCTTCATCTGGAGTACTGTGTCTAGGTTTGGGCCCCACACTACAAGAAGGATGTGGAAAAATTGGAAAGAGTCCAGCAGAGGGCAACAAAAATGATTAGGGGACTGGAACACATGAGTTATGAGGAGAGATTGAGGGAACTGGGATTGTTTAGTCTGCGGAAGAGAAGAATGAAGGGGGATTTGATAGCTGCTTTCAACTACCTGAAAGGGGGTTCCAAAGAGGATGGCTCTAGACTGTTCTCAGTGGTAGCAGATGACAGAACAAGGAGTAATGGTCTCAAGTTGCAGTGGGGGAGATTTAGGTTGGATATTAGGAAAACCTTTTTCACTAGGAGGGTGGTGAAACACTGGAATGCGTTACCTCGGGAGGTGGTGGAATCTTCTTCCTTAGAAGTTTTTAAGGTCATGCTTGACAAAGCCCTGGCTGGGATGATTTAATTGGGGATCGGTCCTGCTTTGAGCAGGGGGTTGGACTAGATGACCTCCTGAGGTCCCTTCCAACCCTGATATTCTATGATTCATTATAGTACCCTGAAAAAACTTTTTATAATTTACTAAGTGGAGCTGCCTGTTGGCTGGTGAGCCAAAACTTGGGTACATTATGTTTTCATAGCAGACTTTTAGTCTAAAACCAATTTAGCATAGACTCAGGAAAGCCAACAATAAGAAAGAACAAAAGCCAAGTCTCCTTGAGAGACCACAATGTGCATCTCCCTTCTATACCGGGCAACAGAAGCAATGAGAACAAAACACTTGCTGTTTTAGCAGGGTTCTGAGAAATGTAAAGATGCAGCAAAATACAAAACAAAAAGCACAACAGTTTCAGGCTAAATACCCCAATACAGAAATGGCAACTATGCTAAGAGCTGGCACAGCGGCTGCAATTTTTCCTATGGCTGTAATCTCTATTAATTACAGCAAACGTACAGTTTGTAAGAATGACGCTGCAGTACTATTACCGTTGGACAACGATGGTTTATTTTTTTTATATAAGGAGGCAGATTTTTTTCACCCTAATCATGGTTCCTTGGAATAGAATCTAAGGGTCTAGCCTTGGTTCAGCTGAGATAAATGGACATTTCCATGAGTTGCACGGACACTAGTTAAAGCCACTATTAATCCTTGTTCAGATGATTTTCTTGCCTTCTGTGCTATTTTAGGCTGTTTCTAGATATCATTTGCAAGAAGGAACTTTGCAGGACCCCGTGGATATGGGCAAAATTTGAGGGTGGCTTAGGTTTTGCAAAACTAAAACCTGAGGTGATTCCTAGCCAGGTCCCATTTCATTTGAGCCCCCAAATCTGACAGAGACTAGGAATAAATGGTTCTGGTTTTGACCCATTATTTAGTACTGTTCTATGCTCGCATTTCCCCTAGATCAGCAAAAGGTTACAATGTGATTTTCTTTGGTCTTTTCACTCTCCTGAAACAAGAATGTCTGTGCCAAATCCTTTCAGACCAAGGCCTGGCACTGACCAAGGATCTGACTGGCTAATATGTTGTTTGATTTGGAGCCCCTATTTATTATTTCAGCTGAAGTGCCAATATTAGAAGTTAACATTCAGCACAGCAGATGGGGAACTGGCGGCAAAACTTCTGTCAGTGATAACAGGACTTTCATGCTTCACTTCCCCAGGGCACACTGAATGTTCCCCTTTTAAATAGTGCTGGGCAAGAATGCCTCAGGGAATTTGTGGCAACAAAATTGGTTGCAGCAGAAACTCATCATGATGCTCTGGATGCCAGACTGGACATGTAACACCTATTTCATTTTTAGGAGATTATTTTCTAGGAGCTCATGGAAGACACATGTCCAGGTACTGAAGTTCGAGTGCAAAATGCCCAGCAGAAAATTCCTTTCCATCAAAGAGAGGAGAAGATCTGGGGGTGAATAATATCATCCGAAGAGCAATGTTCTGACGTGACAGAGTTACATCTGACCACAGTATCATCCAGTGATCAGACCTTAGACTCAAAAGAGATACTTGTTGAGGGGTCTGAGTCTACAGACCTCATCAATTAGGAGGCAGCTGGATCTCTCACTGCCTCTGACTGGTGTGTGCTGGAAACTGCCACACTATAAATGTGCCTCTCTAGAATCCCCTTGCTGTACTGAGTGTGAGAAGAAGCTATGCAACATGATCACTGAATGACCTGGCTCTTCCTTCCTGTCTCTCCCCTGCGTTTATCAGTCCTGATAACGGGGGAGATGTAGCTCCTACAAGTAAAAGTGGAGGCTATGTGCTTGTTGCAGGCACTCTCCGTTAATCCTGATACACTGAGACTGACCATGACACACAAACGCTGCAATAGTTTGACCTTTTTCCTTTATGGCCCATCCTGTTTTGTAAGAGCTGCAAACATAAAAAAACTTCTCTCTCAGCCCTGCCCTGTCTCAATTAGGCAGCACCAAAGAGATAAAAATTTAAATGACTGCCATACAGGACATGCTTGGAGAACACTTGCACTGGTATAAAGCCATTTACACTTTAGGTGCTTGCTAGGAACTGAGTGGAATGACAGAATATACAATACCAGACACTCCCCAATATCAGGGGCATGGTGAGTGTGTCTTAGTCAGGCGTACTGGTGAAAGCAGTTTGAGTTATTGGCTTTGTCAACACAGTGCTGCAAAACGGTGATACTAAGGGCTAGGGGACTATGCATATGACAGCTGCTCAGTGAAGAATTATGAAAAATTGGACCACGTTAATGCATCTGTGACATGTTCTTGATGCCCCTGCCTAGCCACTTCCACATCAGCTTGTTTGGAGATGTGGGTTGGAGGAGCAGGGACATGCAGTGGTGAAAATTTGATCATAATGGGTCAAACACAATGTTGCTTCAGTTGTTTACAGTATTTGAGCACCTCATTATTTCCATGTAACAGAGTGGGAATCGAGGCATAGCAAGATGTTGTCCATAATTACACAGGAAGTCTGTGGCAAACCCAGATCTCCTAAATCCCATCCAAATTCCTTATATGCAGCACTACCCCTACCATCAAGAGACTTGCACAGCTACACAGCACCACAGAATTTGGCCCATCCTAACAATCATAGTCAGACAGTAATAACACCTGGATCTTACCTAGAACTTTTCATCAGGAGATTACAAAGTGCTTTACAAAGGAGATCAGTGTCATTCGCCCCCTTTTACAGATAGGGAAACAGAGGCACAGACCAGGGAAATGACTTGCCCAAGGTCACCCAGGAGGCCAGAGGCCAAGCTGGGACTAGCACCCAGGTCTTCGGAGTACCAGTTCAGTGCCCTATCCACTAGCCCACACTGCTTCCCACTAGTGTGCGGTCATGTAGTGCAGCCTGTATTTGGAAATACACCAAGACTCTACATTGTTCCCCTGTTTCGCGTGGACAAGAGAATTCTGTTCCTATCTGAGGAGAGGCAAATCTGAAGGGGATAGTTTGCCATCTGTTTGCTGCCTGGTATAAAGTGGGGCAAAATATTTTACTGAATCAGTAGCTGTTCAATGGACATATATGTGGTGATATATGAGACCAGACATGCCTTTTATTTCCTGCCTCTTCTACAAGCAGGCATTTCTCTCAGCCTAGTCATACGATCAGATCAGTCACATGACCCTAGTGGAGATTACACAGCTCTCAGAAACCTGGCCTTAAAGAGGGCAAGGCTGCAGAACAGGTGTTCTGGGTTGTGCCTACCTTTAAAGGGTCATCACACTCTGTTACAATCTCTAGCACCCAACTTCATATCTGGCATTTATGTCTACAATAGGCCAAACCAAAATCTCAAATCCCAACATGACCAGGATTTGAGGAAACTCAGACCTAGATACAGCTTTACACTGTCCCATATCCATGTAATGTAACAAACCTAAATCCAAGATCCAACACACCCCCATCCAAACTCTGGGGCTCCAGCCCAACTCTCTCCTTAATGTATCGAGATCCTGTAGTGGGAATTAATCAGCTGCTATGAGTATTATACTTTATGTCTGTGTATATGTAGTTACTAGGTAAGTTACCAGGAGATGGCACTCAAGAAAATACAACAGAGTTCCTGGGTTATGTGGGACCAGTTAAGCTTGTCGTGCAATGCAAGCAGCTGCCTCTGGGAAGCGCTTTTCCTCAGCTCTCAGCAACAAGTAAAACAAATCCTGTATCCAAAGTCAAATGCAAAGCAAACAGCCACAGTCTATACAAAACAAGGAAGTGAGGTTTCCTGACACCTGAGTATTTCAAAGGAAACTAAGGCTGGCTTACTGCAGCTAGTCCCAAAGTGTTCTCTTGCATCAGGACACAGCCACTTCCCTTTCAATTCAGCTTCTAAAGCCAATGAGTCCAAACACCTCTTCCTGAAGAGGAATCATCACCAGTAAGCCTAGTCCACCCCTTCTCACATTAGTTCCCATGCGGTGCCTCTGCTGAGGAAAAACACCTGCTAACTTCTTGGTCTGGAATAAGACTTTAACCCTTCCCTGGACAAACATGGGACAAGCTTCGTCCATCCCTCCCACATATACAAGGTTATGAAAGCTGTGATGCTTTATTGGCCAGCACCAACTGGCACCTGCATTTGCCACTCTTTCTTCTCGGGGCTGAATGTTGGAGAACTATGGGAAACTCACAAAGCAGGCAGCTAGTTAATCTGCCCCATAGGCAATGAGTACTCATGATCAAGGAATGAGACACAGATAAATGTCCCTTTACTGCTTATCGTATGGGGCACTTCCAAGTTGGAGAGCCACCTGGCCTCGCACTGGACTTGGTCATCGCAGTATTCTGATGGCTTTATTCAAGGCTGCAGGATTGCACCACTGATGCCCAAGGCTTCATGTGTTTGCAGGGCTTTATTGTGCTCATTATTTCCATTGGCTCACACAGCATTTGAAGCAATGGGTGTTGTGTATGTGTCTGCTACTCTGAATATTCCATGGCCCTTCAGGCTGAGAGACAGAGAGAGAGAGGGAGGTGGGGGATGGGGATCAGAATAGTTTGCTTACCGGGTCCTGAAACATCGCACAGGCCAGCTGCCATCCAACAGTTGTGGAATGACAGGAATGATCAGGATCAAAGGAAAAGTTCACCATCCAAACCTGCCAAATGTTATGCGGGAAATTACAACCAACTCAAAGCTGCGGAAACTCGCATCTACTGCTGCAGACCATGCAGTACCGTGGAAGCCTGGGCCTGCCCTCGAGTTCCAACGGGAACTGGTTCAGAGAAACTTCATCTGACAAATCCTGTCCTTCCTTTTTAATCTTTTACTCCACACTCCCAGTATTCCCCCCGGCAGGCGCTCATCCATCTTTCTCTCTTTCAAAAAGCTTCTACAATGAATTTAGTATTGCTGTTGATTAAATGAGGAGATGGACATTAAGAAGCAGAGAAAAGTGAGTTAATTTTGCCTGCTGAATATTTTAGGGAAGTGTAGCAGCCTCCTTTTCATTTTTCACCTTTCTGCTCTCTGTATGCAACCCCTTGCCCATGCCTCTCTAATATTCCCTTGAGCTCTGGTAATCACACAGGGAACGTTCAAATCAAACCCAAGTGATGCTGTTTTTCAACACTGACCTTGAAGGTTACTTCCACCGGGATACACACACACATTACAGATCTCTCATTGCAAAGCTGCTCCTGGGACATATCATTATGTTCCCCATTAAAAAACAAATAGAAGGAGAAGATAGATTTCACCAGAAATGTTGCTCTTCTTCAGGCCCCGTCTTGATAGGCAAAATGGTTCTTTTCTGCAATTGTGCTCATTCAATTGAGTTAGCTTAACCTGATTGAAAAGCCCTCTTAAAGCTAGTTAAGACAACAGCTAACATCTTTTAGATCATTTATGCTGGTCCTGTTGCATCCCAAGCTCCTCACAGCGTACAATATAAGTAACTCAAAGTATCTAAAGGTGTTAGTCTACATCTTCCTAAGCGAGTGTTCAGAGCATCTCCTCAGCAACACAGGCTACTATGAATACTTCAGACCTGTCCTTCACGCTGTGAACTGGCCTCTCATACAATTTCAAATCAAATTCAAGGTTTCGGTCTTTATCTTCAAAGTGCTCCATGGCCTGGGCCTAGGATATGAAGATAGCCAAAGGTGCTGTGATGAAGACCATGATCAACAACTGTGTTCATTTGGCCCAGTGGAACTGTTTGCAGTAAGAGAAAAAATTATCTGTGTGGGAGACAGAACTTTCTCAGGGGCCTGTCTGAGGCTGTGGAATGAGCTCCTCCAAGAACTAAGGACCATCACAAACCTCACCACCTTTCACTCCAAGTAAAAGTACATTTCTTTGACCTTGCCTTCTCTTGTATTAACACATAAAAAACCTAAAGCCCTACCAAACCGAGAGACGCCACTACATATGCTTCTATCCTGGGGCAGAGGGGAGGATGAAAGAACAAACAATATGGAAGAGATGTGAAGTCACATTGCTTAATGTACTATTGGAAGGACTCCGATATTATGGTGATGAGTGAGGTGTAAGAACCTATATAGAATAGAACAGAAACACTTGGGTTTGGTTCTGCCATAGTGACAGACCAAAATACTCATTTTTACCCTTTTTTATTGTAGTCCCATTGGAGATTTTAGCATTCGGACTATAACTGTGTGGGTACTTTTTAATTTCTATTAATTAAATTGAGAAAAGTTCCCAAAATCTGAAGCTGATTTCTGGAGAAAGATTCTAAAAACAGACCTCAAGACTGGCACGATGTGGAAGGAAACACCCTTTGTTCTAACCTTGTTAACATTTAAAACCAGAATTCATTTCAATGGGTATAGCAAGTCCATGCTGAATTTTGACCTTTACATAAAGGAAGGACCAGCTGCAGATCTTTGCACACTCTGGGCCAGGAAAGAGGTAAAATTTTAAGAAGTACTTAGACTGAAAACCAAAATTCCTCCTTGCGTTAAACAGAAACCTGGATTCAGCCAGATCCTTTCTTGTTTAACTCAGGTGCAATATCGCATCTCAACCATTTTATTCTAGGCAACAGTTGATGAATGTAATGTCAAAAGGTATTAGTAAACATCTGCCCAGCTCTTAGATTAATAGGGGGAAAATAATGGAGGTTTTAAAATGGTCATATTTTCTAATTATGGCAGATGTTTTTATTTATAAGCGTAATAGGGGGGAATGAAAATCATCCGTGACACCAAGTCAATATATACAATAAAATCCAATCATTTAATGACATAACACTTGGCTAAGGAATCACATTGACAAAAAGCACCCAACTCCTGAGTAAGGGCAATTCAGCTGCTGGTATGTACTTCGTGTAATAAAATGATTATGAATAATTTTACAATAAATCACTTGGAAAAGAAAGCACAGCCCCATTTGGTACATCAGAACGCCTCTCACATGCTAATGGAGAGCCTGATTATGCCAGCCCAACCTTCTGGGCCTTGGGTGAAATTTGTCCCTGTGTGGAGGGTCAACACAGGGTCTATGCAGCACTGAAGGCCTCAAAATAGGGCGTAAGTGGGACTTCAGTGCCGCATACAGTGAACAGTACCGTATGCCATGAGCAGCCCCATTGCTTTTAAGGTAATATTCAAAGGAGGAAATTAGCCCCTGTGCAGAAAGACAGTATGAGGCCTGTATGCCACCTAAGTGCTCCTTTCAAAAGGGCTTGACTGGGATTTTGATTGTCCCTGCTCTTAGTCAGTTTGGATAAAATTCACCCCTGTGCAAAGGTGTTGCCTATGCTAGAAAGTTGCATCACATTAACTATACCAGTATATCCCCTACTGTGGAAACAGTTATATCTGTATCAATGTACATTATTGGTATAGCTATTCCAGTACTGGAAGGGCAATAAGCTATATAAGCTGTATAAGACACTGGTATAATGGTAAAACTGTGTCTGCATTTGGGGTTATACAGGATAACTATATTGGTAAGTAATCACACCCCTAATTGACATAGTTATCCTGGTACAAAAACTGTGTGCAGAGCCTAAAGCCGGAAGGATCAGGCCCGTAACCCTTCGTGTAGCCGTTTAGTATGCACCCTAACATTCTGCCTTTTCAAAGTACTTTGCATCCATGCACCGAAGTAGCTGGGGTAATAAAATACGTCCAAGCTGAGGCTTACTGTACTTTTGCTGTCGTTAGCTGTGGCAAAACCAGCTAATGCTGTAAACTCTGCCTCATGACGGCTCCTTAACTTTACACCTACCAGTGGCTGTAAACTATCGTGAGCACTTCCATGGGAATTATAAGATCTTTTGCCAGAGAGATAAATAAAAGAAAATTTCAAACCTCTGCTATGTTTACTCCTCCTAAGAGAGAGGAAAATGCCCATAAAACTTCTATTAAAACACACATGTCTTCACTAGTCATTAGTGCTTGTTGGCTAAACTCGGAAGCTAACGATTATTCTGCCCTTACTAGAAGGTGCCAGTTCAGTCATTAAAGAGCTGCTGGGGATTAAACAAGCATGGGAATAACTGAGTCTCTTTTAAAAGGCCATTAAAATAGAACTCATCAACCCTCCGGATTCAAGGGGGAGATCAGAAATTTTATAACAAAGAAATTTCTCTGATGCGCTCCCTACTTCCCTGAAAAATAGGTTTCATAATCCAGCCAGGTCCTCCAATGCCATTGCTTTGAATACATATACATAGTAAAGCAAGTAAATGCTACTTTTTGTATGAATGACACGGCAAGGTCCTGTGCAATAAACAGAATTCGGCTCACACCTATGCATCTGTATGGCGCTGCATGAATAGTCATATCTGAGCTGTTTAGGTCAGAGCTATAGGGTCTTCACATTCAAATAAGCAAAGCTGAAATTGACAGATGTGTAAAGTGTGATGACATTTAGTTTAGCTGTTCAGGTTCTGATCTAATGCCCACTGGAATGAATTGACTTCCATTGACTTCAATGGGTTTTGGATCAGATTTTTAAATACCACTTTTCACTGTAATCTTGTCAGATTTTCCAGACTAAGAAGGTTTGGACCTGGTCAGTCGTTTTTTAATGGGAAACCTCAGAACATAGTGAAACTATAAGCGCAGCAGGAAGTAATACTGGTGTCACAATAGCTGACACTCTCCGCTAAGTCTTGGCTAAATCGTTGCCTTAGCAGGTGCTACAGAGCATGGTGCTACTGTAGATGCCATTTTGCAGATGGAATATAAATAAAGAGGATCCTAACTACTTGTGATCCCATGCTATTTTCCATAAGTCCCATAT
Organism: Lepidochelys olivacea; assembly: GCF_965140295.1. Taxonomy (NCBI): domain Eukaryota; kingdom Metazoa; phylum Chordata; order Testudines; family Cheloniidae; genus Lepidochelys; species Lepidochelys olivacea. Next base: position 12,048,134 of record NC_140419.1, read on the forward strand.
TTTCCATGTTAGCCCCAGACTCCTGGTCAAATTGCACCTTTACTTTTAATTGCATTTCACATGTCTCATCTTTGACCCCTTTGGCATGGTTCCTTTGGCACTGTTACAATAGTGGCTGTGTTCTATGCCCAAGGTGGCTTTACTTTAACAGCAAGCGAAGCTATTCCTCTGTGCATGTGAACATAATGGGCCAGCATCATACCCCAGGATCCACATGGAGTGGACTGTCTGGGCATGGACCTCCTCCTTCATGTTAAGGCAGGATCAGTCACCTCTGTGATGGGGTGGATAGAGGTGAAATAACTTGCCCAGGGTCATGCAACAGATCAGTGGCAGAGCCAGGACTAGAACCCAGGTCATTGGATCACATGGCCTCTAATAATAGTGTTTGCTCCTTAGTCCTTTATGACTGAGAATACTGCAGAGCCCCTGGGTAGAAGAGCATTTTCCATCACCCAGTGCTGATTCTTCCATCAGTTCAGGTGTGGCATGAACAAATGTCAAAGGAAATGCTGTCTCCTCCCTGTCTGGTGGAAGCATTGTGGTTATAATAGTGCCAGGGAATAAAGGGGATTTTTCAAGGAATGACACAAGATTCTTAGTGGTACAGAGAAGAGTTAACGTGCTGGACTGATATTCCCATTCTTCTGTAGCTTTTTAACTTCCAGATGAAATAAGATTTTTCTCTTTACAACATCAAAAAAGTGGCAACAAAAGGTTGGCAAACCTATTTGGTAGCAAGCCACAGACCTGTGCTGCAAATACAGAATTTTGTAATAGCAAACTGGCTTGACAGAACAGTGCTCTCCGATAGCTGCAAGATTCATTTTCCAATAGCTATAACATTGTCGTTAGCAAACCACTTTTGAAAGCCACATATTCTGATAGCCAACTGCTTCAGCAGGCCAAAGGAAAAAAAAACTTCTCTGGGACATAGTGCAAAAGGTTGATTTTTCATTTACTTACATATCCAGTACTCACAGAGCTACTGGTGATAAATTTTAAACATCTGGCTCAGGCAGTTGACTGGAAAAGCGATAAAATGCTCAGCTTTGACTGAATGTAAGACTTGAATTTCCATTGTGGCAAGAGGTAAAGTAAAATATAAATGCTAGGAGGAAATAATATGCCTCTCTTGGGCCAAATGCTCCAGACTGATCTTTATGGAACAATCGTGCTTATGGAGATTGGGTCAGAAATGGTGCTTTTACCTCCTCTTTGGTCCTTCGTCTCCTTCTTCTCTAACTCATCTTCCTAGCCTTTCCCACCTGCCTACTTCTTTCTTTCCCTCCCCTCACCATGCTAACCACTTCTGCTAGTATTTTCCACTAGACCATGTGACCCAGTTCTTCAGCAGGGTTAGATGCCGTAACTCCGCGGATTTAAATAGTGTTATGCAGATTTACACCAGCTGAACAACTGTCCCTGGGTCTTTAATACTACTGTGGATATCTGGCTGTTATACAGGGATTCACATTTTTTAAATGCAAAAATCAGTGTGCATAGGAGCAACAGGGATGGATCTAGCTACATTAAGACTCCATAACTGATGGGCCGTTCTCTTTCAGCCCTCTCCCTTGTGAGCCATGTAGTTCATTGCCACCTCCCCCCTTATCTACACCCCCTTCTTCTGACAAAAGCCCCACCTTGCTGAGATCCTGCTTTAGGTAGAGGATGGCTGAGTATGACTCCTTCTAGAATCCGTCAGTGCTACTCATTGCCTCCACCCGAGGTAGGCCACAGTAAGAGACACAAGCAGCTCCTTGACTCCCATGAAAAAGGCCACAGTCTTTTTGCAGCTCCTGGCAGCCAGGGAGCTGATTTAGATCCCTTCTGGGGCTGCACATTGTGTTGCCACCAGACGACAGGATCACAGAGCTGTGCAAAACTTTGGTTACAAACTGAACATCGGTCCAGATTCAGCAATATTGGCAAACTTGGGCCAAGTCACAGTAGAATCAGAGCCTGGGTCGATTTATGTTTGAGGAGTGGAAACCGTGCAAAACTTGGCGGCTTTGCATTGTGTCCATTAGAAATATGTGAAACATTTGCAAGAAATTTGAGCTGTGAAAATGTTACGGCATTCTCCTCAGTGAACAGTGGTTAATAACAGCTCATCACCCTTGAACAGGCGCTATCAAAAAGGTCTGGAAGAGCAGATGTGAGAGACACAGAAAGGGGAGGCCTCTGCTGTTGAAAGGCGCTGAATTCTATACTCAGGGATCATATGGTAAAATGTGAGTGAAGGCCAAACTGGAACTCTCTCTGAAGAGGCAGCATCATGCCCTAGGAGACAGAGAATTGGCCAGGAAGTGAGGAGACCAGCGTTCTATTCCCAGTTCTGCCAACAGCCTGAGTGAGTGATCTTGGGCAAGCCAATTCACGTCTCTGCACCTCAATTGCTTCATCATTGAAATGAGGATCCTTTGTAAACTGCTTTGAGATGTACTGTTGAAAAACACTAGCTAGGTAATATTTATTATTATTATGATAAGATTAATCCTTACAAGAAATCAAATTAATGGAAAAAAATCCTGCAGACCGTGACCATGTTTGGTTTTTATGCTGAGGTGTTGCCATAGTTCATAGCCCAGATGCAACAAATCACTTAAGGCACAAGCTTAACTTAAAGCATATGAGTGGTTCTATTGAAGTCAGATGCTCATGAGAGTAGCGTTAAAGTTAAGCATGTGCTTAAATGCTTTACTGGATTAAGGCCTCTAGGAGTATTTTCACATATTATGACAAGTTCACACTTGGTGCTGTTGCTTGCAAAAATTCTGTGACATTCTTTGTTGACAGACAGGACCCACCCTTTCAATTTAAAAGGTTACAACGTGAAATATTTTCAACCTAAACTTTTGCACTACAGAAATGTGGGAAACGGATGGTTTTGAATATTTGTCTGACATGTAATTTTCATAATATTTTTTGCAAAATTGCAGCATTCCTAGGGGCTCAAAATGAGATAAAATGAACCTTGTGGAAAGTTGTGTGAAAATTTCCCCACAAGTTTACACAACTCAAGTTTTCACCTGAAACCAAGCAAAATGTGGCTGTTTTGGTTGAATTTTGCTTTGAGACAAATTTAGACCCAGTGTAATAAGATACAGCCACTGAAGTCAAGAGGTAGCACCTGGTCTAAGTCTGGACTTGAAGCTAAAACTCAAAATGAAACTAACACTACTGTGCGCTCTTTGGGGCAGGGACTGTCTTTTCATTATGTGTGTTCAGCTCCTGGCAGATCGGGATCCTGACTCATGACTGGGCCTCTAAATGCTACTGCAAATTCAATAAATAAATCAATAATAATAAATAATGAGGTGCAAACCCTAAGATGTGAGATATGCAGGAACCAAATCCAAAAAAGGATTGTATGAGCCTTTGTGAGCCCGAACCACTGAAATCCATTCAGCAGTAGTCAGGATTCTCCTATAGGGTGCAATTCACCCCTATGCCAAGGGCCAGCACAGAGGCTGTGTGTTGCTTAAGCCCTCAAAATAGAGCTTGAGTGGGACTTAAGTGGGCCATAGACCTTGCTGTGGCCCTCTTCACCGTGGTGAATTTCACCATTGGGGCCCAATCCAGCTCCTATTTATGATCATGTTAAAATCCCCATTGACATCAATGGACGCAGGGTTAGATTGTCCAACTGTGAGCTTTCTAACTGGCTTCAATTCTGTAGGAGTGCTCAGGTCCTGGAGAGTTACTCATGCCAATTGTTTTGTTCTAAAACACTTTAGGGAACTGTCAGGGTTCCTTCCCACTCTGAACTCTAGGGTACTGATGTGGGGACCCACATGAAAGACCCCCTAAGCTTATTCTTACCAGCTTAGGTTAAACAGTTCCCCAAGATACAGACGTTGCCTCGAACCAGATGCTGCCACCACCAAGCGTTTTAAACAAAGAACAGGGAAAGAGCCCACTTGGAGACGTCTTCCCCCAAAATATCCCCCCAAGCCTTACACCCCCTTTCCTGGGGAAGGCTTGATAATAATCCTCAGCAATTTGTACAAGTGAACACAGACCCAAACCCTGGATCTTAAGAACAATGAAAAATCAATCAGGTTCTTAAAAGAAGAATTTTAATTAAAGAAAAGGTGAATGAATCATCTCTATAAAATCAGGATGGAAAATACTTTACAGGGTATTCAGATTCAAAACACAGAGGATCCCCCTCTGGGCAAAACCTTAAAGTTATAGAAAATAGGAATAAACCTCCCTCTTAACACAGGGAAAATTCACATAAAACAAAAGATAAACTAATCTGCCTTGCCTGGCTTACCTATACTAGTTGCAATATTGGAGACTTGGATTAGGATGGGTTGGAAAAGATGGATTTCTGTCTGGCCTCTCTCAGTCCCAAGAGAGAACCAACATATAAACAAAGAGCACAAACCAAAGACTTTCTCCTCCTCCCCCGCAAGATTTGAAAGTGTCTTGTTCCCTTATTAGTCCTTTGGGTCAGGTGCCAGCCAGGTTAGCTGAGCTTCTTAACCCTTTACAGGTAACAGGATGTTGCCTCTGGCCAGGAGGGATTTTATAGCACTGTATACAGAAAGGTGGTTACCCTTCCCTTTATATTTATGACAGGAACAATTTTTTAAAAGGCCTCATGTTTTTTCTTCCATTTCTACTACTCTTGCCTGTCTCCTTTGAGATGGATGATACTTGCCTATTTCTCTGTTCTCCCCTCTCTGAATCATTAATGGTTTTTTTTGTGTGGACTCTCTTTCTCAAAATTGCCTTTTTGGAGACACACATAAACAGCTATTAATTGAAATGCGAACTCCAACAATTTCACATTGCACATTCCCAGACCTATTTTATCATTGTTGTTATTTTTATTTAACCTTCTCCTGGGTGTTTGCCCTGATTCTAATCTCTCTCTATGGGGCTTATCTGTATCAATAGATCAACAGCTTCTGGAATCCAAACTTCTCAAGAAGTAGCCTAAGAGGCTTGCTTTTGAGTTGACAGCTTGTGCACCTAATTGATTAATATAGCAGGCCAGCAAAATGTATGATCTATAAAATGGCTTTAATTCTGTTTAAGAGTAAATGAGCTTCAACCCTTTTTGTGTGGGGCAGGGGAGAGGGGTGGTTGTAGTCAGTCTTCTACTTTCCCTTTTTAATGCAGAAATACTTAGTTCAGAGTTAGGAAGGAGGTTTTTGGTTAAACAAAGAAACACTTTCCAGAAGTTGATGATGAGTTGTGTTAATAGTGGGTCCTTCCAAGGAAAGGGGAGATCAGCCAGTACTCATGCTATGATGGGAGAGGAATGGTTCTGGGGCTTGATCCTAGCAGAGTGGGGGATCTGGTAGGGATTCTTAGCCTGATTCTGCCATCCTGATTCTGCCTTTCACCACAAGTACCCCCTATACAATTTGCCCTGTGAGGTTTAGTGACTAGAGATGCTGCCCTAGGAGCAGCACGGGGAAGGAATGGGGCTTCTCAGAACAATTCCTCCCTGCTTGCCCACTTGCTCCAGTGGGATAGCAATGTACAATTGTCCCTTACCAGAAAGGTGATGACTGGCACACTTGGGTGGAACCAAGGCTCTGCCTACTCCTTGCCCTCTTTGCCCAATCCCTGCCCTCTTATGCAGTGGAGGGGAGTAGGAGGTGGGCAGTTTCTCCTTATTCCTGTGCACAGAGGCATGTGTGTGGGAAAGTTTAATTTCTCCCATGATTGTGCACAGATGCATAGCCTGGGCCATGATCTGTGCCATTGGGCACCCCCATGGAATAAAGTACTACTCAACAGGATTACAGGTGGTAAAATCAGGATCTTCATTATTCCTGCTTACAGTAAAACAAGCCATCTTCTAAACTGACACCGAATTAAAAGTAGCTACAAACAAAGATTTAGTTTTAGACAAGACAGTTTCTTTCAGCCTGCTCAGTGAAAGCGCCCTTTGCCCTGACTTCTTCCAACCCAATTTTAGACTAAGTGAAAAATGTGGTACCATGAAATCTCAGTGCTAGGCCACCAGGAACACAGAGAGATAATAGCTCAGCAAAATAAAAAGATTACAATTACGTGTGGCTTTGTAAGAAATAAGAAGTGAAGGAGTTAATGGAATGCTTGACAGGGAGACATTGCTAAGACTTGTACAGAAGGATAGACTGAGATAGCTCAGTGCTTATCAGCTGCCTCCTGTGAAAGAACATTATATGCCTAATCTATTCCATATGCATGGAAGCCTACTTAATTCCACGTGGATTATGGCACTGGAATGTCAGAGACAGGTGTAATGAAGCTGATCATTCCAAACAGGTGTGTGTAATAAACAAATAGATTGAGTACAATGAACTGGCCATTAATGAAATGAGCAATACAATGGCTGGCAACACAATTAGTTTAAAACAGACTGCAGGTCACTGACCTTTAGATAATGGGACTGGGGTTCCTTTATAGCTTATCATCATAGTGGCCTGCACTGCGTGTCATCACATATACTTTAAGCATGTGTGAAATTTTCTTTCTACAGACTTGTGAATTTTTTGGCTAAATTGATTATGGTTTAATATATTGCAGAACATAATGAATATGACACTAATACAGCAATGAATTTAACATTCTGCTTTTAAGAACTGAAATGCGGTACATATTCGGAAACTGTATCATTCTGGAAATTAACAAATTAGCTTAATCACCATAACAAGTTACAATGGCATATTTTGTGAAAACAATCATGTTACAATAAAAGCAACTGACAAACCAAAAACCTCAAGGGATTGATCCAACTGCCATTGAAGCTGGGGGAGTCTTTCCATAGACTGTATATGCGTTGGACTGAGCCTCAAAAGAGTACATCACTGGTTGAACTATTCTGCTTTTGCAGAGATGGTATTAGAGCATTACCATTCTGTTAAATTACTTTTCAAGCTAATTTGTTCTTTTCTCTAAGGATTTTTGTCTTAAACCCTCTTACCTGTTTGGTTTCCACTGGATAAAAAATTCATCTTCACTTTCTGTCTTGAACTGCTATATAGTGTTACCATGAGCTATTAAACTGTGGCCTTGTTCTACCCACATGATGGGCTACATCTCACTGCTGAGTGGGTGAAATATTTCCTATGTATATTGAGCCAATTTTTCAAAGGAGAAACCTGAACAGGACCCTGAGATCCTGCAGCTGCATCTATTTATGTTTGTATTTGTGTGCACATAAATTATTAAGTGCTCAGGCAAAATGAGAAACTGAATTCTGGGTCAGATCTTCAAGTGGTATAAATTGTCCCAGTTCCACAGAAATCAGTGGTGGTTCTGGCCCTTACACAGGCTTTGTGCATTCCAGCTTTGGGGCACATTTTAAGAGAATGCTTTAGAAAGCACTACATGATTGTAAGTTATTATTCAGATATGAAGTACTAAAGATCCATTGATTCTCTGTTCTTTTAAACATACCTATTTATCTGTAAAAAGAAAAGGAGTACTTGTGGCACCTTAGAGACTAGTCTCTAAGGTGCCACAAGTACTCCTTTTCTTTTTGCGAATACAGACTAACACGGCTGTTACTCTGAAACCTATTTATCTGTGGTACTTATATGCCCCCCCATCACATAGTATCTCAGCACATCACAGTCTTTAATGTATTTACCCTTACAATATCTCTGTGAAGCAGGAAAGTGCTATTATCCTCATTTTATAAATGGGGAACTGAGGCACAGACAGACACTAAGTGACTGGCCCAAGGTCATACAGAAAGTATGCCTCAGAGCAGGGTACTAGCACCCAAGTTTCTCCAGTCGTAGGCTAATTCCCTAAACACTGGACCATTGTGCCTCATACCTTAAAGTGAGACTTTCATGTCATAGCACTTGGCTGTATTTTGCAAAAAAAAAAATTTTTTAATGAAATGGGTCCCTAAGAATTTAAGATATATTAAATTATTTGTATTATTTACTCCTCTAATGCCAGGAATGTGCGAAGTTCTTTACAGACATGTAGGCTGATCAAGTTCCTGCCCCAAAGAGCTAAATATTCATATGTGATTCAAAATAAAGCATACTCAGATTTTGATTGCAGTAATAAATCGGATTAGAAAGGATTACCTCACAGAAATACAGCACCGTGAGGGGCTGGAAGCAGGCAGCTCTGGGAGAAGGGGCAGCAGAAGCTAGAGCATACACAGTTTAAATCGCTCTACCTCGAGATGTACTTTCAGCCTCAGAAAAGAAGCAACAATGAACATAGCACGGCAGGAACAGAGGCACTAATTTAACGATTTTGATGTTATTATGAAGCTTTGGTTTAGTACCATAATCTGAACATTGGTACCAGATGGATGCTAATCAAGCTAAGTACCAGAACTGGGATACTGAGAACTGAGGCAAACAAATTGCACTAACTGAAAGGTGGGCCAAAAAAAAAAAAAAAAGTGAATCAAAGGCATAATCCTCACTAATTGTGGTGTTTATCTTTTATTTAGAATTTTTAAAAACGGGCCAGTTTCACCAAAAAAAAAAAAAAAAAAACCCACGAAATTTCCATCTGGACTTGAACATGGTCCTGTTCAAATGGGAGAATCTTAAAAACTTTGAGGGAAGTCAGTTCATGTCAAAATAAAAGGGGAGGGAGGAATTTTTAATTTGGCATATTTTTGATGAAAAACAGACCATTTGGGAGATTTTTCATCCAAAACAAAATTTCTGGGCTATACCTTGGGCCACAACATAATGATGAAAAATTTCACATCAAACTCTCAAAAAAAAAAATTGTCACTTTTCTCACAGCTCTGAAGAACCCTGGAGTGATATAGCCAAGGCTAAACCATAGTCATTTCTAGGGTTAATCATTTCTGAAACATCAGAGAGACACAAAGAAAGCCATACCAACATATACAATAGAAATAGAAAGCTGCGTACTAACGGCATAGCAGGGAAATCACTTATCAGCTGTACATTGAAGACTGCATTCAGAATGGAACCCTGGAGTATGCTAAAATGCACAAGACCCTGTACCGGGGCACCAAAGTCAAAAATCACTAAGCTATATGCGGTTGAAACCAGCCATGAACAAAGACAAAGTTGGATATTTTTAAGACCATCCCAAGTCCTTTGTTAATCAATCTCATGCAGATATTAAATGAATCTGAAATATTAAATACAAGTATGGAAAGCAATAAACATGTCAACATTTGTAAAAGAAAATGACATTGTACATAGTCTGAACACTACTTTGCACTTATATTACCCTTCATCCGAGGATCTGAAAGGTTTTTTACATTGGGGCTGACAGATAGGTAAACTGAGGCAGAGAGCCATTAGAGTGACTTGGTCAAGATCGCACACAACTGAGTCAGTATAAAACTAAGGACTTCTGGCCCCCAGTCCCCAGCTGTGAGTTTAGATCATGCTGATTTAATCAACAAGGACATCTCAGTGGCAGTACTTAATCTTAAAACTAGACTGAAATTTGTTTAAGAGATTGAAGTAATCTCTTTAAGTATTGTCAAAGTCTCACGAAATAGCATTCTCCCTACGCTGGCTAGAATACAAGGATTTGAGATCAAACGTAGGCCGAGGGTTTGTAAGGTAGTCAGGAGACAGAGAGAGAGACTTACTTAAAATGAAGCATCTTCAAGCTAGCTATTCTGTAGCGCTCAATGAGACTCTTTAAGGAGCCCAGCTGGTCACTCCGGGTACAGAGAATGGTAACATGCAGCTTGGAAACTACTTCAGAAACTCAGCTGGCCATGATTGGTTCTGGGGTTTGGTTGCCTGGCAAGCCAGCACTAACACAGGCTGTGGTGATATTGTAATGCAGATGATGAAATACACACAGGGCCTGCTCTAGGGGTTTTACCATCTAGACAAACATTCACCCCTTACACACCTGCAGTCACTAGCCAAACAATCACTGTATAGTTTGTTGCCTCTGATAGTTTGCTGCCATAGGCTACTGCCTATAAGGCAAAGCTAGGCTGGAATAAAGGAGACAGGATCTCACATTTATGTAGGAAAATCAATGGAAAAACTCACACTAGGAAAGCCATTGATGTAAAAATGGTCCAGCTGTTAAACTGGTGCCTTCAATCAGTTTTAGTGCCCAAATCAGTCCTCCCTTTTATTTAATCATTAACTAATTAATTGGTAGATCTAGGCCAACGTCAGATCACTGATTTGGAGCCAGTTGAGATTTTGTTGGGGTGGGGTACAAAGATTTGGCTTTGAATCCCTTCACTGAAACGTACACTTAGAATTTTGATTGTGAGTTGAATATGAAGCCAAAGGGGTCTGCTTATGGTCGCTCACTGAAATGTGGCTGAAATCCCACATGGTCAACAAACTATTCTATCTTATGTACTTATCTGCCCCCCATCACCGTCATATCTGACCATCTCAAAATATTCAATGTATTTATACTCCTAACACCCCCGAAAGGTTGGGAAATGCTATTATCCCTATTTTGCAGAGGGGAAACTGAGGCACGGAGCGGCTTAATGATTTGCCCTAGGTGTCACAGAAAGTCTGTGTCAGAACAGGGAAGTGAACTCAGGTCTTGCAAACCAGAGGATTGTTTTTCTTCTCTCATGAAGCTTTGGCCCAAGATGGCAGAAATCTCACAAAAGCAGCTGATCCTTAAGGTTTCTGCTATCTCAGACGAAATCTCATTAAATCAGCTTGTGTGATCTTGGTGCTGCTGAACCCTAGCTCTGATTCAACTTCAAACCTGAGCTCTTAAACCCTGACTCAACCTTATCCAGATCTAGATACAAACACCATCTCTCTGGCCCATCCTGGCATATTTCAATGATTTATACATGGTGCCAACTTAGTATACAAGACAACAATATATACAAATTTTCAAAACATGCGGCCCTTTGAATGAAGATTCACTAGCTGGAATCCCATGCTTTGCAGTGTGCTGGTCAACTAGATGCAGCTTCAATAGTAGAGATAGGATGCAAAACAAAACTTTAGGTATTAATAACACTTCCCTTATTTTGGGCCAGGGAGAGAGAGTTTGGAAATCTGAACCAAAATCCTGGTCCAGAACACCCCAAGCTTTGGAATACTTGATTCAGTATCTAGATCTGAATTTTGTAACTCAAGCCCATCTCCAACTAGTAGATATAGGAAGAGGATACAGGAGTCACCAGTTCTGAAGAACTGTTGTCGTCAACGGAGCAAAATAGAAAAGTCATCTAGAAAAGACTGTGTAGGCACAGAGAACAGTCTGGTGACATTTTAAAGTCAGAAGGCGATGGCTTTAAATAGAGAGATGAAAACCACCCTGAATATGCTGAGTAAGATGTATTAGAGCAAGAAAAGCTGTACATTGCCAGAGATTGGGGGGGGTGGTCCTTGTATCTGAGGAAGTTTTACAATGAGGCTAGATAACAGGTCTGGGATCCCAGCTGCAGAAAGTTTATAACATTTATATGGCTGATAAATTGCAACAATTATGATTTTACTGCAAAAGGGAAAACATACCTCCCCTTAGACCGGGGAAGAGACAGTATTAATCTCACACCTTCTTACTACTGAGATATTTCTATGAATCCCCATTAATATTTTAAAATCAGAATTAGTAATAGGGATAAATGGCAGCTTGTGTGATGAATGAACAACAGGAAGCACCAAACCATAGCATACATGCAAAAACCCCCCTCAAAACACGATCTTCTCCCACCTCTCCCAGACCCATACATTAAAAGGCAAAGAAGCCATTACAGACTACTGGACTAAAAGGGGTTAATGGAAGTACAATACCTAAAGCAGCCTGTGGACATGGAAAATATGAAAATAAAATGTCTACTAATTAAGTGAGTCTTGAACAGACTGCTAAGATTGTGAATCATTTGAGGGCATGGTCCATGTGTATTTACCTGTCTCTAAAGTACCTGTCACCTTTTTTGTGCGATATGAATAATGAGCCATCATCATTTTAAAGCAATATCCAAGCATGATAATAATGCATGCCTTAGTGACTGCCACAGGACCAGAAAAGGGGAGACACAACAAACTACATAGGTACAAGGAGCCACAAGAAATTGAAACCTTGGTGATAATGCAGGTCCTGACTGATCTTTGAAATAAATGATGAAGGCTTGCTGACGGGCAGGCCGACTGAAAGAAACATCTATCTATCTATCTATCTATCTATCTCAAAATGCCCATGACACTGTGGTCCAGAGGAACTGCATGCAAAGTCACTCAGAAACAGCACCAAAGGTCGCGTTCAAGACTCAGTCATCATTACCTATCAGGTAAACCAGTAGTACCATGCAACAGACATCCCGCAACAGATTGTTTGATGGTGCTTTCAACTAGTGTGCAAGATCTCCTGGGGTTAAATACTTACTTTTGATACTTGCAAACCTGTATGATAAAGCTTTAAAAGGAGACAGACAGCTGCTTCAGAAAACCATGATGCAACAATCAGACCGTGCTGCTTACACAGGCATTGAGAAATGAAGGTGAGGAAAATAAACCCTGACTGCTTTTCATAACTCCACAGCAGGAAGGTCAGGCTGCTGTGTCCAAATCCTTCCACAGTAATTTAGCTTCATACAACAAAACCTGTTCAGTGTGCCTCACCAGAGTCCCCCAAATGCCATAGCAGAAGGATGCAGTGTTGCTGTAGCTGTGTTGGTCCCAGGATATTAGAGATACAAGGTGGGTGAGGTAATATCTTTTATTGGACCAACTTCTGTTGGTGAGAAAGAAAAGCTTTTGAGCTTCCACACTCTGTAAGCTCAAAAGCTTGTCTCTCTCACCAACAAAAGTTGGTCCAATAAAATATATTAACTCACCCCTTATCTCTCTAATAGCAGTCGGGTAGCAATTAGACACAGATGTAATAAAGTTCCACACACAAAGTCCCAAGCCGAGAACTCTGGGCAGGCACCAATTGGCACTTCGGTCCATTTGCCAGACACCCCAGAGGGACCTGGGTCTTCATTGTTTTTTCTTTTCTTTCACATTGTCATACCGAAACAGGGATAGCAGCCTAAAACACTGAACTAAAATAAAACCTCTAATGCGGGAGTTGGGGTTATTTATGTAGGAAGAGGTAGCTAATATTTTCAGCCTGTGCAGTGCAATCCAGTAGCAGATGGTTAAGGATTTAAGTAATGGAGGTCATTTCTCATCTATTAGATATTTTCTTCTGTTGATGCCCGATTTTCCTACAAGCCTCGAAGTCCAAATCCACTCAGAAAATACATTATGGGGAGGTGTGGAAGCATTGAACAAGGCATTTATAATCCCATTTCTTCAGGGTAAATTCTGCTCTCATTGACATAATCTCATCAATAGAAACTCTACTTGTTTCCCAGGGTAAGAACAAAAGTTGGCCCATAATTTGGGGCTCATTGAGCTTCCAGTGCAAAACAGGGGAGATAGTATCTCAGTTACCAGTGAGTCAGAGAGTCTCAGTTGCCAGTGCCCTTTTCAAAATTTCAACCTGAACTTTAGGAAAGAGTAGAACCACAGCCTCATCCAAAGCCCACTGGAGCCCATAGAAAGGAGTGAATCATAAGTGCTCCAGTGCAATGCACAGACCCAGGAGGTTCTAAGACTTCAATCAGACTTTTGGGGGATAGTCCAAACTGAGCATTAAGTACAAACTCTGTGAAGTTGGCCAAGTACCAACCAGCTCGCTTTTATTAATCTCTCTGAAATAGCCATTTTTTATTTATATGATAGCCTAGAAGAACATAGTGCTGTACAGAATCCATCCCACTTCCAAAAGCAACTGAAAGACCAAGATATAATCATTTATAATCATTTATCTTACTGCTTTATATAGACACAATACATGATGGCGTGGGATGGCCGTGTAACTCACAAGTGGAGAAGCTTTGTAATTTGTCACGTGGGTATCACCTATGAATAGGCTCACCTTCATATGCACACCCATATATTTATAAAAGTTTTAGGTGCCTCAGTTTTGGGTGCCCGGCTTGGGACACAACTTAAAGGGCCCTGATTTTCAGTAGGCAGCTGCTCTGTGTGTGTGTATGTATGTAATGATACAGAGACATATTTCAAAACCTTGACATATGTGTCTATAGTTTTAGAGTCTTCATCGAGGTTTTGACGTGTGTCTCTATTTTATTACTTTTACATACACACACGGCTTTTATTAAAATATAGTTAAAGCAAAGAAAAGGGCAGAGGTTTGAATATTTTAAAAAGTAAAAATACAAACAAAGCAGAATTTTTTTAAAAAATAAACCCTATCTTTGCTCCCTGCCATCCCTCCAAAGCACCCACTAATAATTTGGTAGAATCATGTTGTGCACATCATTGCTATGTATAACTGTGATCTCATAATAGTTCCTCTTGTTTTCCCTCCTTCTCCCCTGACACTTTTTATGATATCTGTGCCTTGAGCCTACCATGAGCTCTAGGCAGGTGGCCACTCTGTGCCTGCCTGGAGCCCCATTGACTTCAAAATGGGGTCTACATGGGTGAGAGATTGACCATTAGATTATAAACACTTTGGGGGTAGGGTTTGTGGGTTTTTTCATGTGTTTGCACAGCACTTAGCACAGTGAGATCCTAACTGAGGCCTTTAAGCACAGCTACAATGTAAATAAGGTGGTCAGAACCTTGCAGCACTGGACATTTTCTTTGGTGTATTTTTTGCAAGCTTTCCCTTAATTTAAGTCATGTACTGCATGGCATGTAATATGATGATAGGTGTTTCTTTTAGCAATACTGATAATCATTAAAAACTGAATTTGTCCCATGGCTATTATATGGCGTGTGAGAGTGAGGGAGATTGTGCATTAAGAACATACTTTAATCATTTCTCCTTTCCCCATGAGTCCCCAAACACTAACTCATTCTCTACTCTGAGAGCAAAAGCCCAAGTGACCCAGATGTAGTGAACACAGATATCAAGGAGGTAGTTTCCTTAGCAACAGGAACCATATGAAAACATCCAGAACATCTTCTGTCCCCTGCTTGCTGTCCCTTGCTGTTGTGGCTACAAGCAGCAGAGGTTAAGGCTCCTCCTTGAATTTTTAAGGCACAATGTGGTATAGTAAAAAGCAGAAATAGCCTTGTTGTTTGCAAACTCATTAGCTGCTGCTGCCTCCCATTTGCTGAAATAAAGTTACTTCCATTGTATTGTTACTGAATACTGACAGCACCCGTAAATGAAGCCAAGGGGCAGATCCTGGGCTGGTATAAGCAGAAATTCATGGAGCTATGGTGATTTACACTACCTGAGGATCTGGCCCTTGGGCTATGATCCAAGGCGCTTCCAATCTAGACTAGATCAATAGTGGCGATACAGCTCACCAAGTGATGACGCAGCCTTGGAGTGGTGGGAAATTCTTGCAGTACTCACTGTCGAAACACTTCAAAGAAGATCATGTTTTAAGGAGGAATTGGAAGGAGCAGGAAGTCATTTAGCACATGAGAAGAGAGGCATTTTCAACCATTTGGCAAAGCACAAGGTCGATATGTAAAATAATGTGTACAGTAACTTGAAAGTTTTATGCCATTTTTATCTGTGTACTGCACTTTTAAATGTCCTGGTCCATTGACACAGCAGCCATTTTGTACAGAGTTGCTGCAGTCTACTATGCAGGAAACACATACGCTGACTGCACTCTTGTTCCGTATTGTTGTTTGACTTTTATTTTAGAATAAGGCTGTCAGACTGAACATATTGTGCTTTGCCCTTTGTGCACATGTAAGGCCATAGAAGAACTGGGCAGAAAAGGATGCCACTGATTTCAGTCTGTCAGTATATAACCAGAAGGCCCAGACCTCTGGATAGGTAAATTCACCTGATGGAGCTTATTAAACAAACCAGTTCTGCAGGCTATGAGATGTGAATTATTCTCCGCAGCTGACCCAGCCAGATCAGGTCTGAAGTGTTACCAGAAGCTGGTCCAGAGCCAGTTTTTACAGTCAGTTATGACAGTGCAGCAGGTTGAGCATATTTGGGGTGAACAGAGGCAATATGTGGAACATCCCAAAGTTAGCAGTGATACCTTGCCTATTGGAATGAGATAGAACATCAGAAAAAGATGAGGCATTCAGGAGGAAAAATTGAGAGCTGCTCAGCAGACCAAGGCAGAGAGACAGAGCAATCCCCAGCCAGCCACACCACAGACAGCATGAAGAAACCAGCTGACAGAGGACAACAACCTTGCAGCTCAAGAGGGTAGATAGGAGAGAACTGAGGTATGCACAGAGTCAGAGTAGTGTGAGCAGATTCAAAGAGGGAGAGAGTGACAGTCAGAACGGCAGGCGGGAAAGATCATTTTAGCAGTTGTGTTTTGTATGGAGAGCAGTGGGTGGAAGGGTGAAATGCCTGGAGATCAGCAAGGAGGACATTTGCAGAGGCATGAGGTGACCAAGGGGAGATGGGAAGAAAGGGCATATTTGGGAGACATTGTGAAGGAGGAAGTGATGGTGGTGAGGGGCCCCTCTGAGAGCCCTCTATTTTCTCTCCCAGACTTTACCCCCAGTTGAAAAGGCTTGGGTGTGGGTCCTTGTGAGGCCCATGAGTGCCACTGAAAGCACTGGCCACACAGAAAGCCTTAATCCCACCACAGGGTTTGTCACATTCCTATGTTTTGTCAGGCTGGGGAGCATGGGAGCCACAGCCATGCACTGTGCTGACACTCCCCTACCAGACCAGTTTATATTTTAATCTTTTAGCATCACCAGTGACAATGAATAATGTTCTACATTTAAACATCTAGCCCCAAAGTGCTTCACAAGCCACGGTATAAAGAATCTCCAGCAGGTAGTGTTTTCTAGGGTGTAAGATTGCAGCCAGTGAACACTGAACTCAAGAAGCATAGAATTTAGACCATGCTCTTAGGATAAGTAACAGGACATCATCCCAAAACCCTCAACATCAAACAGTTTAATCCTGGGTTTATCTGAAGAGATAAAATGAGCCTATCAGGATGTGCGCCGGTGGTACCACACTGTCTAGTTGTATTCAGACTCATGCTCAAACCACTAATCCTCTACTTGAATACAAATGTGTTCTAATAAACTTTATTGAATTAGAGCAGCTATTCAAACTAACACACAGATGATACGAAGACATATCACTAGATGAGTTCTGGATTACTCTATACCAACGTTTGTTAACGATAACCCACAGAAACCAATTTCCTGGCTATGAGGAGACTAGGAACCACTGAAATGAAAAGGAGGGTGCCTTTCATTTATCAGTGATCCCACACACAGGTCGTAATCTCTCTGGTTATTTGTGGCTTGAATCTACTGCAGAATATTACATTCTGTAATAATGAACTGAAATTTCAACTTTCATATTGTGAACCATCTTAAGTGTGGTGAAAATACCCACCACTATCCTGTATATTCATTCCACATGGCAAGCATTCACATGAAAGCTGTAGACACTTGAGTGTGACCAGATATTTAAAGCTAGTGCCCACAAGACTAGCAAATAATCATGCTTTTTTGGTGACCTCTTTGCAGGGTGTAAGAGGTGTCTTACTGGCCAGCCACGCTGGTAGAAGCAGTGTTCACATTTAGCTGGGGAGAAACTTTGATCTGTTTTCCTGGCTGGAGTTTGCTACTGCTAGTTTTGCGGGTCTGTTTGCGTGGGGGGAATGGGGACACCCTTATAATCTGAAATCGGATCCGATTCTGTGCACTGGGCTCTAGGCAGCTCTTCTGTTCAAATTCTGCCTGCTCTGTGGCTTCCTGTGTCAGACATGCTTTATTATACTCTGCCCCTCATCTTGATACCAGTTATTTACTTGTATCTTTCAAGCTCCAGCCTACAATGAAATCAAACAGTTTGGGTCCCAGATATAAAGAGAGATAATAGGTATAGGATTTGCTATGCAAATGAGAGGATGTAATGCTACAGTGGGCATGACTATACTACGGTCTGCTGTAAGTCACAGAGCTTCAAGCAGATTCAGAATAAGCTGTAAATTATGCAGGTAACCAGAAGTACTGAGTCTTTTCTTCTGACAAACTTAAATCGTAAGTGCTTATTTATTACACACGACAGCAGGCCTGTCTGTACCTCCAAGAGCTAGATCATCATACACTTCAATCCCTGAATGGAGGGTGCTCAGCCTCTTGCAGGACTGGACAGTGGAAGCAGGCAAACTTTATACAGACGTGATCCCACGCTTATTGTGCCCTGGTCAATTGTTGTGGCTTCAAACGCTCTGAAGCACTTACCATTTCAATAAAACTGAAGCCCTTCTTTTCAAGGGGTGGGTGGTTATTTTTTATGGATCAGGAGATTTTGCTTTTCACTATTATTGTTAGAGTTGATTACATTTTTAGCATGGTCGCCCAGTTATGAGGGGATGGATACTTTGAACCAAATCCTGAAAAAAAGAAAGATAGCCTTTTAAAAGTAGTATCCATTTTATAACCATCATTAAGGGATGGCATGAAGTAATATTTTCTACTTGTTCTGACCTAGGACTCAGAACATCTGGGTTCTATTTTCACCTCTTTCACTAGCTCATTTTATGATTGTAGGGAAATCACAACCTGTCTCTCTGCCTCACTTTACCCTCCTCCAGTGTAGGGATAATAGCAACTGATAGTGGTGTCACGTGGCTTGACATTTGTACAGCTGTTTCAAATCCTTGGTAAAAAGCTGTAATAGAAGACATTTTTAACATATGGGCCCAAAAACATTTATGAGTTAGCTTTTGGCCTTAGGGATGTTATTACATGTATGAGTCTACTAATAGATTATAATATCCTGATGTGCATGTTTTCATGATTAAAGATAGGTCTATTTTAATGGGGAATTTAAGCAGTTTGTAAGCCATTTAATCACATTGGACAAGAGAACAGCAGCAGTCACACCATAGTTAAAATTGAAGCTTGCTCTCCACTTGAGATCTGATTTTCAACCCCCCACAGCCTCTCCAAAAAAAGAAACAAATCTTTCTGAAAACCTGCAAGTTGTAATTCCCTCAGGGTAGAGATTTTATGGCAATCTTGGGAAAAGTCGGACAGAGTTTTAAAGTTAAAAGTGTTTTGAAAACATGACTGTAGGTCACTGTAACAGAGTCTGGTGTCACCTTAAAGACTAACAGATTTATTTGGGCATAAGTTTTTGTGGGTAAAAAACCCCACTTCTTCAGATACAGGAGAGTGTCTGCTTACTGAGCACCCCCTTGTGGCCAGAGGTGGCTATGCAGGCACCCTGCCACAGTGAGCCCCCTCAAGAATTCCACATAGTCTCTTTTGTGGCCAACAGCACCCCCTCCCAGGACTGATTTAACAGCAGAAATCGATAAAAATATCCTCAGGGTCCTTAATAACAGAAATGGTTCAAGCAGTCATCCGGGTCTCCCCCAGTAAAGTCTCTCACCATAAAAACCAGAAGTTCATACTCCACCCTAGTTCTTCTGTCACACACACAGAGTTCTTCCTCTATTCTAATCTGCTCCATTCAAAGCCACCAGTCCAGGCTCTTGCTAGCTGGAGCTCTGCCCTGAGTTTCCTTCTCCTTCCAGCCTCAGCCTACAGCTTCCAAACCGTCTTCCCCACAGGAACCTTTCTTAATCCCTGCAGTTTCCTGAACTTTATAGGGAATTAATTGATCCAGCTCAGAAGTGCCTCTTTAGTAATCAGAATTGGCTAGCTCCAGGCTCTCCAGCCCTTGAGGGGCAAGCCACCCGATACACTTTTTGTAAATACATTCTACTGCTAATAGCTTGGCTGAGAAACACCAACTTTGGTTTTGTTGACGTTGTGGAGAAGTTCCCTTTGGGAGGAGACGGGAAAGGGTTAAAATGCACATTGAATTGTTTTTAAGTGTATACAGAGAGGATCATTTATAAAAATTAACTAGCCTTATTCTGACTCCAGCTTCTTGGCTGAATCAGAGGCTGGATGCATGGATTGGAGGACAGGAGACCAAGAGGATATGTGGAAGGGCAGGAGTCCAGTAAGGTGTATGGAAATGGAAATAAGGGGCAAGGGAGTACATGGATTAGGGGTGATGGACTGGGGGAGGCACCTGGAAGGATGGCATGGAGTCTTACTTCCTGGTCTCAGAATGAGAAAGCTTTAGGGGACAAGAGAAGCAGATTTCAGGAGGTGGGGGCAGGACACTAGTGGGTCATGGAATGGGGAACAGAAGGGGATTGCTGGAGCATAGAGAAGTGGTGGGTAGTTGAGGCATAGAATGGGGCAGGTTGAGAGAGGGCATAGAAGGGAGTGCTGCAATCTACGGAACCATGGAAGGGGACAGGGAAAGGCAGAGTGCTTACCTTTATACATATGGATCTTTTCACCTCTATACCTTCCATAATCCCCTCCTTGTCCTGCTAACATCTGGAGGAGAGGAGCCCTGCTTTGGTGGGAATCATGAGAGCTGCTGGGAGCAGCAGAGTTCCTCTTTTCCAGACAGCACATCCCTCCCCAATTAAAACTTCCAGCACTCATGAAAAACAGGGAAATTCATAAACCCAAAACTTCATTAAGGAATAATTAAGGTGGAAAATGTGTATCAATGGAGACCACCTAATGGCCAGAAAGGGTCTTATAATTTCCACAGAATAATTCTTCTACTTCAAAAACATGAAAATCTGGAAGTGAGCATTGAAGGGATGCAGCCACTTCTCTTATGCTATATAATTTTCCTTCCTTTATTCTCATTCACATTATATCTTCCCACTTGATCCTTTATAATTTACATACGAGCCAGCATGACAAAATGGAGAATAACTGGCTAGGTGGTAATACTTCTGAAAAAGGTCAGGGGGTTATAGTGGATCACAAATTGAATTTGAGTCAACAATGTGGCGCAGCTGTGAAAAAGGCTAGTATCATTTTGGGGTGTATTACTAGGCTTGTTGTATGTAAGACATGGGAGGCAATTGTCCTGCTCTACTCAGGACAGGTGAGAACTCAGCTGGAGGACTGCATACAGTTCTGGGTGCCACTCTTTAGGAAAAATGTGGACAAATTTGGAATAATTCAGAGGAAAGCAACAAAAATGATAAAATGTTTAGAAAATCTGAACTATGAGTAAAGGTTAAAAAATGGACACATTCATTCTTGAGAAAAGAAGATCAGGGGTTGTGGGGGGATGCACCTGATAACAGTTTTCAGATATGTTAAGGGCTGTTATAAAAAGGATGGCTATCAATTGTTCTCCATGTCCACTGAAGGTAGGGCAAGAAGTAATGGGCTTAGTCTGCAGCAAGAGAGATTTAGGTTAGAGATTAGGGAAAACTTTCTAACTGTAAGGGAATTTAAGCTCTGGAATAAGCTTCCAAGAGCCGTTGTGGAATCCCCATCATTAGAGGTTTTTAAGAACAGGTTAGACAAACATCTGACAGGGATGGTCTAGGTTTACTAGGTCCTGCTTCACCACAGAGGGTTGGACTTGCTAGCTTCTCATGATCCCTTCCAGCCCTAGATTTCTATGATTCTATAAGAACATATTATACATCTGAAGAAATAAACAAGACTAACATGTTGTAAAATCCCATTTTAACTAAAACAAAACTGGTACATAAATTAATTGGTAAACATTATGGGTCAGATTTTCAAAAGTTCTCAGTGTTGGCCCAACTCTTCTCAGATTAAAGTCAATTGTAAAGCTCCCATTGACTTAAGTGGGAGCAGAGTTAAACCTCACCCTAAGTGCCAGTTAGCACAGTCCTCTATACTCCCATAAATATTAAACCCTACAGGCCAGCTCCTCAATTGAGGTAAATCAGCATAGCTCCATTGACTTGTATATATCCAAAGCACATTAAGGAGACAACATTAAGGCCAGGTAGGGAGAGATTTACTTGCCTGGAGTAAGTGGAGGGAAGGAGGGATAAATGGCATGAGTGAAGTGGATGCATCCTTTTGGTGTTTGTTTAGAGATTGATCCAGTAAAGAACTTAAGCATGTGTTTAACTTTAAGTCCATGAGCAGTCCTATTAAAGTCAATGGCATGACTCTTCAACTTAAAGTGAAGCATATTCCGAAATGCTTTGTTGGATTGGAGCATTAGACATTTTCATACTTTTGATTTTCACTGAAGTGTGAAAATTATTCAGTGGAAATTAAAAGACACTTTCTGGTGGCTCCACTGACACACACTTCCCACTTGAACTATTTCCCAATGTTGTGTTTTGTTTACAAATGACTATTAAATCCACACTCTACTTACAGTAGTTGAGACAGTCTTGTAACCAACCTATGACTAAAACCAGCAATATTTAAGCACTTTTAATGGACACTTATGGGTAACACTCAGGTGCATGGAAATCAATGGGTGTTTTGCCATCGACTCCAGTGAAGCCAGGATTTCACTCTAGATGTCTAAGACTAAAGAGATCCCAGTAAAATGCATTTTTACCTTTGTGTTTACTGTAATATCATCTGTGCTGTAGACCTTTAGTTTAATGCACAGTGAAGTGCAGGGTCAATCTACTTAGCAGTCAATATAATGATCCACAGTGTAGCAGCAAGGTGCACTGAGTTTGCCTCCGCTAACAGTTTGGAGGGTAAAGTGTGAGGTGGTGTTGTTGAGAGTGGCTCATATCCCTTGATTAATAGCTTTCAGCACTTGCAGCTGCATAGCAGAGAATGCTAGCTGCATGTCAAGAAGATTCACGAGCTACAGGGCACAATTCAAATTGCTCTGAGTGAGAGGTGATGTGGAGCTGTACTGCTCCAGTGGGAACACCAGAAACATTGTGTGGGGTACCCTTGGGAGCTTTCCAGTGCACAGGGGCAGCCTGACCATGACCACCATGCTCCCCTTTCTCCTCCCCGCTCCTCAACACCCTACTTGGGGAGTCTGGCAACCAAAGGGGCATTAGCAGTATGCCATCCTTGAACTCATTTGTACCTGGCCTTTGGCCAGGAGTTCAGGGGAGGGAAAGTCCTTTGTGTCTCACCTTCCTGCCTGCCCAATTTTGAAGGATCTAAGCGCAATCTGGCCTTTAGTATATTTATCTACCAATTGACTGGCAGATATAAGAAAAAAATGACAGAATGTTGACATCATTCACTCGGCATTTTTAAATGGAACATCCCAACAACACACAACATACTGTTGAAAAGGAGGTTACATCAGGGCTTCTAACAGTAAGTCTGCAAGGCAAAGTTTAATACTGAGCCACACAGATTCTCTCCATGGTCCTGAAACTTGGCCTATAGAGTCACACAGAGAAAGAGCAATTCCTCTCTGACCAATTAAAAAAGTTTACAAGGAAACAGAGACTTTTACCAGATTTGAGGGAGTAGGGGCTCTGGGGCCTTCCTGTTGCCTTTCCCATTCCCTTGTTCCTTTCCTCTCCTGAGCCACATGTTGAAACAACCATCCTTCCACTGGAAGAGCATTGGCTTTGGTCTCCCTCCACAGCCCATTGACGCAATTCTTGGGTCAGCCAGAGGAGGTTGTTCAAGAATGGACTTGCACCCCCAAATCATGCCGAGCATTGAGTCTGCTGCCTTCCAGAACAGGCGAGGGAATGAGTTTGGTCCCAAATTCAGATCACCAGCATGGGTATCCAACATGCTGCATCCTCTGGACTATTTAGGATGACTCTGCCACTTGATCAGTCTCAAATGATTTTTATTTGGGGTTAATTTCCTATTAAACTGAAATGTGCAGAGCGACCATTTTGTACAAGGATTCAGATTATTTGGTGAAGCAATGCAGTTGCATAATGTGCTGAGGCACCATAGTGAGGAGCATGGTGTAAACTCTAGTGTGAATTTAAACGATCATTAGGGCAGGAAAGAAAGCTCTGAAGGCTGAAGGTAGCAAAGTCCTGTCAATGCCATCTGCCTGGCAAAGTGACTGCCACCAAATAATAGAGTTCCTCTAAAAGTCACACTCCCTTCTTGCAGGACAGGTGGGATTCTGCAGTCGGACTGTAGGGAATATGATCGGGAGATATTTGTATGGCCGTTCCATAAGTTTCCCCAGCAGCTGGACTCAGGGCACAGCGACAGAAGCCAAATGAGCACAGAATAGCCACATTTCTCAGAAATTCCATTTTTAAACTGGATCTAAATTTATATTTACACAAAACACCATAATGAATGTATGTAGTTGTGCTGCAATAATCTATCATGTAAAAAATACTAATCTGCCATTCCAGAATCAGTACACTCTCTAACAACACACATTTCCCTGATAGACCTCAATGGCTCAGAAGCAGCTGCAATCTTTAATTGGCAACTGATTCTCTTAACAGTTCCTCCACCCCCAACTTTATTTGTATTAATCCTACCCTAGGGATTTACACAGCAGACCAGACTCAAGTGGCATCAACTTTCATTATCTGCAAAAAACAATTTTTAGACCACTGTTAACCACCCCACAATGCCCACAATGCTCCCCAAAATTCACAAGCAGAACCAGCATTCAGATAATGTTAAGGGTAAAGATCACAAAGCACAGCAGTTTTAGATACTAGTTTTTCAGCCACGGAGACTTGTTTTTTTTCCCGGTAAATGTCACCATGAGCCAATGAGTAGGCTAGGCCTCCTGGATAAATAGGCATGATGTTGAGAGTCAAGAAACCTGGATTCTAAACCTAACTCTGACCCTGACCAGGTGAATGATGTTAGACAAGGCGCTTAACCTCTCTATGCCTCAGTTTCCCCATGTAAAATGGAGTTTCCTCACCTAATGTGCTTTGATATTCTCAGATAAAAGCACTGTGTAGGGGCAAGGTATTATTTATGTCCCTGCAAGTTGTTCACCCACAGTTTAAAAAGAATGGAAAGCATTTGGTAGAATAACCAATCTCCAGGACAAAATCTCCAGGAATAGCAAAGCTCTTGTAGGATAGGACTGAGCTTTAGTAGCAAATGTGGGCACGGAAGTTTGTGCTTTGTTTGTAGTAAGTCTGCGTTTAGCTATTGCTCTCTCAGTCTTCTCTCTTTAACGTTCACTGTAGGCCGCACCCATTCAAAATGATAAAGCACATAAAAACTCAGGCAAGCAAGCTCCAGTAACCCACAATATCCATGAAACTGCAATCCTGAAAGTCTCTTAACTTGCTGCTCTGACACCATTACCTTGCCTGATGCACCTGAGAAGTGCAGCAAATCACTTTGTATAAATCCTTGCACTGATCTCAGAGTCTTTCAGCATACCTAGACACAAAAATATCAAGTTAAGAAGAGAGTTGCAGTGAATAAATGATGGGCTTTCAGCCAAATTCTGAAATTTCCTTGAGTTTGTCTCATGGTGCCAAAACCAGCTTTTTTGTCTATAAGTGCTTGTCAGAACACTTCATTATTCCATATGTTGTTTTCAATCACTATCAATCTACATATTTTGGATAATACTCTCTCCAAATGGGAGTTCTATAGTCTATTCTAATACGAAGACCTTTTTTAGTGGTGATAAACCTTACAATCTGCATTACTAAAATATTATTACCTTAAGCTTTTCATTTCAGCCCATAAATGCTGCCACCAGCTAATTTCATTCGTGAGATGAGAGAGTGTAATTTATGTAACAAAACGGTACTTGAAATTATTTGCCTATAAAATGTCCTTCACTTGAATCCCTGACTAACAACCTTGTTAGCATTAGCCTCTTCCCAAATGTTAACACTTCAGGAATTCTTCTTCCAAAACACACGTAACAGTAAAGCCTACATTTGTTCTAACACACTTTAATCTTCATTCGCAGACACGTCATGCTGGCCAGTCTAACTCTCAGATACATTCCTTATTTCATACATTTCAATATATCCTGCAATTTAAGCCAACTTTTAATTGATCAAGTTACCTTAGCAACAGTGGACTCTCTGTTCCCAGTATGGAGATTTCAACTGGATCTGACAAAAAGATTTTTCCTTTAATTTACATACTTCTGTAGTTTTCACCTTTGAGAAAATAACTTATTTTCAAGAGGGAGATTTCCATAAATCTTGTCTCTCGATGTCTGTCTTGGAATATTTTTCACTTTTCTTACAGTTCCAAGGGTGTTTAATTATTATTTTTTTAGGTGGAAAGGAAAAATACCAACATGTTCAGTAATTTTCCTAAAATGAGCAGTCAGAAGTCGCTGGGTGAGAAGACCCTCTGTTGAATAAAGTAAGTCTAAAGAACTGAGCTTCCCACATGCAAACTTTATTTTACAGAGCTCCTTATTTTTGCCACGTTTTTTAAAACTCCTCTTCTTATCTGCTCTGTTTACACATCTTCGGCTGACTGAACTGTTCACATGTTTCATGGACATTATGGTAATTCCCATTAACATCAGGAAACTTCGGGTTTGTGCTGGATAAGTGCATTTTATGTCACTTTGCAAAATTCTTCACTTTTGCCTGGTACTTGGAGAAAAACTGTGTAGAAGTCGGAAACAAAACCAAGGCTTATTGACAAAACTTTGGACATTGACGCATTAGGATAATTGACGAAAGCTGTTGATGCTGAATATAGTGTAGTTTCTGCATTCAGCCAATTTTGAACTGGTTTTGTGGAAGTTAGAATCCTGATCCATTCAGTCCAATGCCAGACATGCAGAGATAAATCGGAAGAAGACACCTTTTCTTCTGATACAATCTTTACTTTTAGAAATACCAAGGCTGCAGCAAAGCAGATATGCAGATGCTTCTCCAGTACTCGCTTGACACTGCATCTTCTTATTCATTCCTGTATGGAAATAGGGGCTTTTAAGTCTTTTCTTCTGTTGCCTCCATCTGGAGCCCTTCGTCCTTGGTTGGTATTTGTTTTTCTGAATCAAGAGTGCTCCAGAGAAATTCCCCCATTTGTCTAAATCTGTTAACTGATTCCACACAAAATGCACTCGCTAATTTGCTTCTGTGGCAAAAATAAAAACTGTCCTCACTGGCAGGAGAAATGCATGGTCCACAATTGGTTGTGATGGGATCTTTCCCCCTCTGTTTAAAATGTAAGGTCTCATGAATTAAGAAGATACAATGTGTCTAGATCTTATACCAGTCAGACTCTGATTCATCAGGGAGTCTCCTTGGTAACTAGCTGTTCCTCTCTGATGATTCGTGTTATAAAAAAACTCTCTCAATTTAAAGATAAAATACAGTGAAAGGAGAAAGAGGAACTATACTATATATATGCATTAGAAAGACACACATACATAATATGTATGTATCTATACTGTGCATTTTCTACATGCATGTGCGTGTGAGGGGAGGAAACACTCTTTCTGTAAAACAAAGACATATTATTTGCAGAGGGGAAATATACCCACACAAATTATTGTATTTTTGCTAGAAACCCTTGCTGTGATCACTGTCTTTGCAATGTAAATAACCTCAGAAGAAAGGGTGTTGCTGTTACTGGCATTTAATGAGAGGCGTAGCAGTTTATACTGTAGCAAGCCAAATGTTTAGTCTTGTGTGAGTCTGATCACCAGTTGTAAAGATTCAGAAACACAACAATTTACTCTAGGAATAACAGCCAGATTATTGGATACTACTTGTGATCCCTGCTTTAGTCATTAGAATAGTGGCTACTCTCCCTTAGATACATAAGATGCTATTATGTGTGGTTTCAGGTTGCTAAATTTGAAAGTGTGCTGCTTTTTAAGACTATTTTTCTCTGAGAGCTCATGTTATATGAGAAAGTTAGTTCAGGGTGAGGTTAATACACACTCTGTTTAGATGATAGTCATGTGTTTATAGTTAACAATCCACTCAAAACCATTTAGCACGCAGAAGAATAACCAAGCTGGAAAAATGTACAGTGGTAAGTACGGCTTACATTTCTCTAGTACCTTCCCTTTGAAGATCTCAAAGCGCTTTACAGACATTAAGCTGAATTCGGTAAATATTATTCCCATTTTACAGAAGGGGAAACTGAGTCACACACTGAGGCCAATGTTTTCAAATTTGGGTGCCTAAAATTAAGCTCCTAAATCTACATTTAGAAACATAAATATGTAGCCAGATAGTCAGCATCTTTGAACATTTTGGCTTAAGAGATTTGTCCAGGGCTACAGAGGGCATCTGTGACAGAATCAAGCCTAGAACTCAGATCTTTTGACACCATATCTTATGCCTTAATGACTCCCACTTGTACAATGCATAATATCTGCAGATCTTCCAAGTTACAACAAGGTTAGCTCTTTATGAGGCCAAGTTAAACAAGACACGGTAGGGATTAATTCATCCCATTCCTCCCAGGGGGCCAATAACTC
The DNA here is from genome assembly GCF_965140295.1 of Lepidochelys olivacea. Lineage (NCBI taxonomy): Eukaryota > Metazoa > Chordata > Testudines > Cheloniidae > Lepidochelys > Lepidochelys olivacea. Next base: position 12,076,238 of record NC_140419.1, read on the forward strand.
GAAGATGGTGAGAGGCTGAGAAACCTGCTTTCACTCCATTTTTCTAAAATAAATAAATAAGAAGCAGAAAATCACATTTCACTTTTGTATAAAAAGCCCTCTTAACAAGTTTTTTTGTAGCTTCTGACAAATAGGTGACAAAAGGAAACTTAAAACTCTGGGCCAGATCCTCAGCTGGTGCCAATCGTCTCACACCTCAAGTCTCTCTTCATGAGCCTCTCTCTCTTTCTCTTGGTGGGTTCTTATGCCTTTTCTGCACTGATTCCTGCTGCTCCCACAAATAAATAAAAGAACAAGCCATATTTCCATAATGGCTTTTATCTGAAAGGAAGCCAAAGCACTTTGAATGCTAGTTTCCGGTACGAAACTGCAGAAAAACCTGAGTGTCTCTGGATTAAGTTTAGAAGTGTGTGCAACAAGAGTGATGTAGTGGTGGGAGTCTGCTATAGACCACCGGACCAGGGGGATGAGGTAGATGAGGCTTTCTTCCGGCAGCTCACGGAAGCTACTAGATCGCATGCCCTGATTCTCATGGGTGACTTTAATTTTCCTGATATCTGCTGGGAGAGCAATACAGCGGTGCATAGACAATCCAGGAAGTTTTTGGAAAGCGTAGGGGACAATTTCCTGGCGCAAGTGCTAGAGGAGCCAACTAGGGGGGGCGCTTTTCTTGACCTGCTGCTCACAAACCGGGTAGAATTAGTGGGGGAAGCAAAAGTGGATGGGAATCTGGGAGGCAGTGACCATGAGTTGGTTGAGTTCAGGATCCTGACGCAGGGAAGAAAGGTAAGCAGCAGGATACGGACCCTGGACTTCAGGAAAGCAGACTTCGATTCCCTCAGGGAACGGATGGCCAGGATCCCCTGGGGGACTAACTTGAAGGGGAAAGGAGTCCAGGAGAGCTGGCTGTATTTCAAGGAATCCCTGTTGAGGTTACAGGGACAAACCATCCCAATGAGTCGAAAGAATAGTAAATATGGCAGGCGACCAGCTTGGCTTAATGGTGAAATCCTAGCGGATCTTAAACATAAAAAAGAAGCTTACAAGAAGTGGAAGGTTGGACTTACGACCAGGGAAGAGTATAAAAATATTGCTCGGGCATGTAGGAATGATATCAGGAGGGCCAAATCGCACCTGGAGCTGCAGCTAGCCAGAGATGTCAAGAGTAACAAGAAGGGTTTCTTCAGGTATGTTGGCAACAAGAAGAAAGCCAAGGAATGTGTGGGCCCCTTACTGAATCAGGGAGGCAACCTAGTGACAGAGGATGTGGAAAAAGCTAATGTACTCAATGCTTTTTTTGCCTCTGTTTTCACTAATAAGGTCAGCTCCCAGACTGCTGCGCTGGGCATCACAAAATGGGGAAGAGATGGCCAGCCCTCTGTGGAGATAGAGGTGGTTAGGGACTATTTAGAAAAGCTGGACGTGCACAAGTCCATGGGGCCGGACGAGTTGCATCCGAGAGTGCTGAAGGAATTGGCGGCTGTGATTGCAGAGCCATTGGCCATTATCTTTGAAAACTCGTGGCGAACTGGGGAAGTCCCGGATGACTGGAAAAAGGCTAATGTAGTGCCAATCTTTAAAAAAGGGAAGAAGGAGGATCCTGGGAACTACAGGCCAGTCAGCCTCACCTCAGTCCCTGGAAAAATCATGGAGCAGGTCCTCAAAGAATCAATCCTGAAGCACTTGCATGAGAGGAAAGTGATCAGGAACAGCCAGCATGGATTCACCAGGGGAAGGTCATGCCTGACTAATCAAATCGCCTTTTATGATGAGATTACTGGTTCTGTGGATGAAGGGAAAGCAGTGGATGTATTGTTTCTTGACTTTAGCAAAGCTTTTGACACGGTCTCCCACAGTATTCTTGTCAGCAAGTTAAGGAAGTATGGGCTGGATGAATGCACTATAAGGTGGGTAGAAAGCTGGCTAGATTGTCGGGCTCAACGGGTAGTGATCAGTGGCTCCATGTCTAGTTGGCAGCCGGTATCAAGTGGAGTGCCCCAAGGGTCGGTCCTGGGGCCGGTTTTATTCAATATCTTCATAAATGATCTGGAGGATGGTGTGGATTGCACTCTCAGCAAATTTGCGGATGATACTAAACTGGGAGGAGTGGTAGATACGCTGGAGGGGAGGGATAGGATACAGAAGGACCTAGACCAATTGGAAGATTGGGCCAAAAGGAATCTGATGAGGTTCAATAAGGATAAGTGCAGGGTCCTGCACTTAGGACGGAAGAACCCAATGCACAGCTACAGACTAGGGACCGAATGGCTAGGCAGCAGTTCTGCGGAAAAGGACCTAGGGGTGACAGTGGACGAGAAGCTGGATATGAGTCAGCAGTGTGCCCTTGTTGCCAAGAAGGCCAATGGCATTTTGGGATGTATAAGTAGGGGCATAGCGAGCAGATCGAGGGACGTGATCGTTCCCTTCTATTCGACATTGGTGAGGCCTCATCTGGAGTACTGTGTCCAGTTTTGGGCCCCACACTTCAAGAAGGATGTGGATAAATTGGAGAGAGTCCAGCGAAGGGCAACAAAAATGATTAGGGGACTGGAACACATGAGTTATGAGGAGAGGCTGAGGGAGCTGGGATTGTTTAGCCTGCAGAAGAGAAGAATGAGGGGGGATTTGATAGCTGCTTTCAACTACCTGAAAGGGGGTTCCAAAGAGGATGGCTCTAGACTGTTCTCAATGGTAGCAGATGACAGAACAAGGAGTAATGGTCTCAAGTTGCAGTGGGGGAGGTTTAGATTGGATATTAGGAAAACCTTTTTCACTAGGAGGGTGGTGAAACACTGGAATGCGTTACCTAGGGAGGTGGTAGAATCTCCTTCCTTAGAGGTTTTTAAGGTCAGGCTTGACAAAGCCCTGGCTGGGATGATTTAACTGGGAATTGGTCCTGCTTCGAGCAGGGGGTTGGACTAGATGACCTTCTGGGGTCCCTTCCAATCCTGATATTCTATGATTCTATGATTCTATGATGGGTTAACTGTTTGTAATCACCTCTGGGGTTGAATCCGGTAATCAAGTAGGCAGCCAGCACACTGCTTATTGTATGATATGAGGAGTGGGCATTTTTGGTAAAGCCATGGGGCAGGCCCTCTATACCTGCAAAATGGGCCATGGGATTTTTAACGTCCAGGCAGTACAAGAAGTATCAAATTATCTATGTTTGAAGGAAGAAGGGCTGAATCAAAGCTGTGGGGCTTCAGACCTTTAGTTCCAGAGAAACTAGGTATTTCAACCCAGAAGCGTAGACAACTGTGCCATCCCCTCCAGCAAGAGCCTAATACACTCAAACCTTCATTTACCAAGTCACATGGTGGACATTCATTTATCAGAATCAATTCAGTGTTCAGACAATCGAGATAATTCTCAATGCAATTAATACACGTTGCGGACATGACCTCATTTTGGATAAGTGAGGTTTTTGGATAACCATAGTTGGGCTAATCAAGATCTGACTAGACTTCCTGAATGACTGAGAACCCCAGTCAGCCCAGCACAGCCAGGGAGAAGGGGAGAGAAAGTGATAGGGGTGAGCTAATTATCTTTTCTCTCCTACTTTCTCCAAACAGACACCTAGGGACATCCCCCAAATGCCTTCTGAATTGGACAACAATCCTCAGATCTCACAGTGCTGCTGGGGCTACCATGGCAGGGCTGAAGGGGAGGGAAGGAGAACCCTCTCCCTTCCACCTTCTTTCCTTACCCTACTCTACCATGTCTTTTGGGCTGCAAGGAAGTAAAGCGTTTATTCTCCTCACATCTGCATCTGCATCCCTCGGTGGAGCCCAGGGGAGCTGGAGCAAAGATGAGTCCCTGACGGGAAGGAAGAGGAGAGGAAAGGAGAGTGGATGGGTGGGACTGATGCCCCATCTCAGTGAGAACGAAAGGGGTGAGCATGACCCGCCTCCGTGTGCCTCTGACTCTGCCTTTTTCATGCCCACTGGAGAAATCAGGAGGGCTTTCATTTTTCCAAGTGATTTATTTATGTAATTTCCCACAGTTTCCCCTAGATGGAGGTGGAGGCAGGCTGAACAGTGCCCAGGCTTGGGGTGCCAACACTCTTAGGGAGTAGCTCTGGCTCCCTTAGGCACTCATTCACCCTCCACCCCCACCACGGGAGCAACATTGGCCCTAATTATGTTCCTTTTAACTAACCTTTGTTTTGACTTGCCTGCTTGAACGATATTATACCTGCCTGTGTCTGACTGACCTTCCCCAATGTCACCCAGATTTCCTCTGGCACATGTTAAATGGCAATTTGAGCGAAGTTAAAGAACATGCATTTGGTGGCAGAAAAAATGCATTGTTCTGATAACATGGTGCTGCCTTCCTCAGCTCAGATACTCTGGCCTTCAGCTATTACATTGGTAATCTGCTAAAGGAACAATATCCATGGTGAGTTGTACACATTCTCATTAGTACAGCCTTTCAAACTGTCCCAGACTAGTACACCCACCACTGCCATGGGCTATGTCCCAAGTGGTACAGAGCCCCTTTAGTTCTCACTGCAAGCAGTGGGATGGAGCTTGGCACATCTAGCTGATCTGTCTCTCCAGGCATTTGTTCTAGGCTTACCACCATGAGCTGAGTACCTCTCAGGCATGGCACTACAAGGGGGCAAAGGTGAGAATCGAAAAGCAAATGATATTTAACTCACCAGTCAAAACAATGACTGCCAAGGGAGCAAGTCCAGTTTTGTGTGTCTGCACTAGAAAGGGGTGGGCATTCTCTTCTCCCGTGCCCAGCCGCTGTGCTGCCCTAGGGGGTTGGACACTATTTTGAGACATGAGGGAAGAATAAAGAACTCCCATTCATCTATGGACAGATGTGTCATGCAGATTTAACAGGAAGAGGGCTCCAAAGCTGCAGCAGGATCTCACACACACTTCACTGAATGGCCTGGCACCCACAGACCAATGGGCAGTTTTAGAAACACTCTTCATTAATGAGCACATGAGCAGTTAAGGAGGGTTCCCAGTCACCCACCCACATTTTAACCTGTCACTTTCAGACCTTATATTAAAGCCACAGATATCCTATTCATAGAACCATCTGGGGCAGGTGTCCGTTTGGATAGCATTGGCTCTGCGTTCGCTTCCAAGACCAACATTCTGTTGTCCCAGCAAACCAGCCTTTTCACTGTTCCACAAAGCAGCATGGTGGTGCCCTGAAAAGATGACCAATTGTTCAGGAACTTTGACAGCAAGTCAGAGGAGAGAAATCGAAAGCAAGGTGCTTATAACTTGGGCTGAGCAAAAAACAGTAATAATCTGAGCTGGTCTACGCTGGCAGCATGAGTGTCAAGGTGTCTGCCAAAGGGAACGCAAAGTGTTACAAGTTTAGGTGCTGTGGAATTGGATGCCCATCCACTGAAAACATGTTCTGTGCCCTCAGCCCTAGGTGGAAGGAGAGGGCTAAATCCAATGGGAGGTTTCTAGTTTCTTTCCTTCTCCTGGTTCTGGGCAATTGGCTCTTCCAATGATGGTTTGCAAGAAGAGGTGGTGAGGTCTTGACTGTCATCACAGGGCAGTTCACAGCTGGGTTGGGGCCAGGTTTACCGAACTTGGGGCTAGAAGCAGAACTTGAACATTTTCAGGTTTACCCAGCCTGGTTATATAGGTGCTTCAAAATCTTGAATGCCACACAGTATGCACCATCCTGAGACAAGACCTCCATGTTTCTGGGCTCCCCGAGGAGCCCCGAACTTGGCCTGATTAATCTGCTAGAACAGCTCTCCTGGACCTCTACGGAAGTTAAAAGCCTGACAATCACTGTCCTTATCGGAAGGTTGGCAGCAGCATGTACCCCCATGCTCACAAGCTCCCCATGCTTTCCGGGTGCACCGACACTGTTGGTTCATTCCTGGCCATCTTTACATTCCTTGTCCGCACCACACACCCATGAACCCTTTTATTCAGCAATAACTGAACCCACAGCAGTGACTCTCTTCTCAGACAGTCTGGGGAGGTTGGAAGCAAGTGGCTATGTAGTGGCCTTTCCCTGAGTGGGTAGATAAAGGAGGAGGAGAGCACAAGGAACCGCGGCCCACCTACCCACATCCACCCCTAAAAAATGAGAGGGCACAATTGCAGTCTCTGTGTTTAGGGGAGTGCTGGATCGGCTCCCTGGGGTTCAAACCACTCTGAAGAGCTGGCTGCATAATGGGCAAACGGCATTGTAGCTACTTCACTCTGGCCTGGAGAGAAGGCCAGGTGCTCTGTGGTGGGGGAACAGGCTGCATCGTGTACTGGGAATGGCAGAGCTTGCATGCGTTCTGTAAGCACTCTGCCCTGACCAGGCCAGGGCCTTGCCGGCTCAATACAGACCATAGAGACCAGGCAGAGTTGGGGTTGGTATAGCTATTGCTGCAGTGCAGCAGCAGAATGATTGTTAGATGATTTGGGAGTTGAATTAGTGGGCTAGATCCTGGAGCTAGACTGATTTACACCTGCTGAAGATCTGCAGCAATACTTTGGAGGGAGATTTAATTTCTTATTATACATTTTAATCATTGGGATGTGAATTAGGGCTTAGAATAGGCACTGGGAGGAATCAAAATAAGTAATGAAATCTCCGTGCTGCCTTTCATTTGTTAAAACGGGAGTTAATACTTAAACATTCCTCTATTTTCTTATTTTCTTTCCTGGGTCCTTTTGGGTAAAAGTTAATATTTTTAATAAAAATGAGCTTAAGCTCAACTTCATCTCTCTTCTGGCAGCTTGTTGCTTTTTGGGGAAATCAACCAAATGGCGAAGCTGTGTGAACTCATGCCGTTGACCACGTGGTCATAAATCTTGTGTGTGTGTGTGTTTTAAGCAATAGAAAGGGGTGTTTCCTGCCATTAAACCTGATTCCCTGCACTTGCTCAGTACAACACACAGTGAGGTTCTTCCATTTTCTTTCAATCTCAGGTCTAATCTGCAATCTGATTTAAACCAAAAGGAACATCAGTGGGAGTAAAAGGAAATGTGCGCAGCTTGTGTAAGTGTTTTTATGAATTGGACCTCTTGAGATGAGAGTTTCATTACCGCTGAAAAATGAGCCCACCGTGCTGTCGATATTATAAATGAGAATGGCCCATTTGTATTATGAAGACACAAGCTTATTATTTTTAGCCTGTTCGTATAGCATGAGGAAAGTTTAATGTGATAATCAATGTAATTGAAAAACTGAAAGTACAGAAAATTGCAACAAGCTAATAGGGGTGATAATGGCTACAAATGTAATATTAATAAATGGTCTAAAGGCTGTATATAGTATAGTTATAGGTCCAGATATAAATACATACACACATAGGATTAATTCCTGAAGGGCTTATCCAGCCCTTAGTCAGGCATGACTCCCATTCAGTGTAACTGGAGTTATGCCTGAATAAGGATTGCAGTGAATGGGTCATGCTAAAGATGATCCTGATCTAGACTTCCAAATATGAACCCTCCAATCTTAAAAATAAATATGCTCCAAGTTTGGATCTGAATTTTACTACTATGGCCTCTTTCTAGAATGAACTGAACTGAAACCGTGAATTTGAATAATCCCACACTTCGTGGTGCTTCAAAATCCAGACCTGATCTTGGATCTAAACTACGTGGCTTAAGCTCATCTCTGCATATTATGGGCCACATCCTCAGAGGATGTAAAGCAATTTAGCTTCATGGAGGTTACTGGAGCTACACCAATTTACATCAAGTGAGGATCTGTCCCTTAAATGTTATATACCATGAACACAAACTTAAATTGTGTGTAAACTATATATACATATTGTACACAAAAAGCTTTTGGGTACTTGACTTTACAACCTTAATATTCTTTTAACCTAGTTTTTATGTGTAATTTCCTAGATTTTTAAAAATGTTAAATGAACCACCCTCCCAGAAATTCCATCCAATGGCATTGTATTGTCACCCACATGGTTCATCAGCAAGGTTGGAAGCTTTATATCCACAGCAGAGACCTCTGCCGCTTGAGCTAATGGAGTAATGGATAACTGTAGTAGGTTGTCATCCTCTATTTAGACCAGCCACTAGAGGGAAAGTAGTCAGTGAGTTTCACAGATATCTGCTGACAAAAGAGGAATGCAAGACCCAGGAATCTTGGATGCAGATTCTGGAGGGAGTGTTCTCTTGTGATCACAAACCCTTTTACCCCAGTTCCCTTCTTCCTCTCAACCCTCCACCCTGGTCCTGTCTCTTCCCAAATTCTCCTCTCCGGCTCCTAGGGGGTCCCTGTGTGAGATCCAGTCTCCTATGCCTTTCCAGCTCATCTTACCAGGCCCCGCCCACACTTCTTGTTCCAGTCTTCTTGCTCAGCCAGTTACAGTCTCCTCCACTACTTCTTGCGCAAGCTCAATCTTCCTCACCCCATTTCTCCTCCCCAGCTCCCAGTTCCGGTCTCCTTGTCTAGCAAGTCCTCGTCTCTCCTTTCCCACACCCTTCCATCAGCTCCCTGGCCCAGTCTCCTTCCCAGACTCCTTGTCCCTGCTCCAAAGCATGGAAGTGCTAGAGGTATTAAATTAAATGGTTGTAAGAATTTTAAATGCACAGAACACCTTATTTTCCCCTAATCTTGTTCTTGGAAACAGGTGCACCATTTTTGCTGAAACTTTCCCCCAGAAGTTCAGCCTGAGGCAGACAGTCGGCATGGGCAATTTCAGCCTGAATGGTGAATTTGGCAAAGATAAGCAACTTAAAACAGGGGTTTATAATAGAAAGTGTTGGGTAATCTTAACTATAGGTGGTGCTACCAGCTCTGCCTATAAAACACACACACCAACATACATGCAGACTGCCTGATTTTCAGAAGTGCTAATCGCTACTGTATTGACTTTCATTGCTCCACTGTTTCTGGAAATCAGACCTTTATTCTATTGCCACTTACATCAGTTTCACACTGAAGTTAGTCTGTTGATCTCACCAAGGTAAGCAAGACTGAAATCTGGCCCAGTTTATATACGTATGCACACGTAGACATTCCTAGATATAACCATATATCTTTAGTGAGCCTGTGTTTGACCATTAAATGAACTCATTTTTTAAAATATGCAACATGTTATGTCATAAATTATATTTAAATATGTTAAAATGATTATTTTGTTCAGGGAAATTATTAAAGTCAAAGTAGAAGCTACAGCTGATACAGTATACATTGCCTACAGTGTTCATATTCACAATGAAATTACTTACATTATGAAGCAATTATCATGGTTTAAAATGCCAATAACATTCTGAAGGCATAGATGCCTTGGGTTTTCCATTTGCAGAAGTATTTCTTTTACTGCACATACTTGCCTAATAATTTTAACATTTTACATACCTATAGGTATTTTACAACCCTCCCATGTGTGATCTTTGTTAAAAAAGAACAATAACAACAAACTCCAGAAAGAATATTTACTCCATTAGAGCACACTTTTACTCCATTGGAGCCATGATTACTTATAGCCATTACTCCGTTACATCTGCCCAAAACACGATGGGTGAGCTCACATTTATAGTCTTTCCCCATGTAAATTTTTGACAGCAGATCCTCCAGCTGTGAGAGAGTAGATCATTGCATTCTATATCATTGTGAGTTCATCACCTCCTTTACAACCAATCTATACCCTTCAGGAACAGGATCCACTCCTGCAGTACCTTTCCTCCCAAAATGCTACCTATATCATTATCAGAGGCTGTTTCTATTGTTCCATGGATAGGGTAGTGGAGGGGGTCAGGATGTAGATAGCTTGAACTCCTTTCTTTTACCTTCTTCAGAAGCCAGGCATTAAATTCTCTGCTGGTACAGATCAGTTGACTTCGTAGAGCAGCACTAAATAACACCAGCAGAGAATGTGACTGCAAGCCACCGGTTATCTATTTACTGATTCTGGGCTTGATTCAATAGGCTTAGGATCAGGCCATCCATGTGGTTCTAAGAACCCCTTGTGTTGGGCTAGAACATCCTCGACTCCCATCAGAGAAAGTGGGAATTGAGGGTGCTCAGTGCCTTGTAGGAATTAGGGTCCAAGAGCACATGAGTCCTGAGGTCATTCTCCAGACAGAGTTCCCTCCACAGCTGCAGGACTCTGCTAGCTCTTTAAAAACAAAAACAACGGCTCAGTAGCCTCTGAAAAAAGATTTTGTGGTCTCAGTCTATCTCCTAGAGAAGCTGCCAGGCCTCTCAGGAAATCCAGCACCACAACCGGCACCTTTTTTAAAGCAGTCTCAGCAGGACAAGCCAAGGACTGAATGGGCCATGGAAACTGAAGAAAGGAATAATTTCAGCTAGTCTTTATACATTAGCATAGGAGAAGCTTCCTTTGCTTTGGCCCAGGCTCCCTCTGTTCACTGCATAAATGAAAAGGGACTTCAGCTTCCAGAGCTGTGAATTCACTACTTTTCACTGGCATTACATTTACTTCAAAAGTACACTGTGGACCTGATCAGCAAACGGCTATTGAATACGCATAAATGCTCATGAAATCATGTTACAAATGTCCACATTTATAGCTTAGGTATTTGAGTATGCAGAAGGACAGCTAGATGCATAATTGATAGGTTTACTTTTATGTAATCTATCTATCTATCTATGTATCATTTATTACTGTATTAAGCCACTGAGTGTTTTGTCCCTGGGCAACCTCTGCTGAGCCAATAAATATTTCCAAAGGCTTGACTCCCAGTATTTACCTTCATTTTCTGTAACATCTTAAAGGACATACCGAATTCCTTTTGCAATCCATTTTATAACCAATAACACAAAATGTCCCTTCCCAAACCTCGCTGTCAGCAAACAAATGCCATGAAGCAGAATGATTTTTTGTGTGTGCACCATTCAGAAGTCCATTAATTTGGTTTCTGTGGCGTTAGGTAATGAACGTTCCTGCAGCAAGGTCACAATTCCATTTTACATCAAATAACTATCTTTTCTCATGTATGATTCATTAAGCATATTTCTTGCTTGGGGCAAACTGTTTTATTGAAATTATTTTTCTTTGTTCTTTTGTACTGATTGTCCATAAGGACTATAAAGATTGTCTGCATGACATCTTTTTTTTTTTAAATTCAATACATAATTGTAACAATGGAAATTCATCTGATGCTACATTAATTCCCCCCCTAATTATCTTCTCTGAACAGGGGAACTACCTGTTATTATTTACATGACAACATAGGTTTCTTTTAGTCGCATGGAATTTTACCTTCAGGGATATACGCACAGGGTACATGCAGGGCAATGACAGAAATAATGTGAGGGCATATTGTTCAATCTAAGCTGCAAAGACAAATGGAAGCATGAATAGCAGAAGTGTTAAAGATCTGAAAGCAAGAACTTTACTGAAATAAATATTGGAGATGGGAACCCAGAAAAGAGGTTAACAGCCATTGCAGATACATCTAGCTGAGTGTTGAGTTGGGTTAATTTGCAAGGGCAATGGATGTCTTTGAAACTGAGAAGTGGTTAAGAGAAGACACTAGCCTTTGGGCTGGATCCTCAGCTGGAGTAAATTAGTGTAGCTCCTTAGAAGTCCATGGTTTACAGAAGCTGAGGTTTTGGACCCTTGTTTGTAAGGAAGATTATGAAATCCTAATAGACTTCCTTTTGTGATGAAAAACAACTGAAGACACAGCTGTCCTAACCCAGGACAAATCCAGATGCTTTTCCATCCCCTGTTACCAATGTGATTTTCACTGATGTCCATCGGTACACGGGCACTGTTATGCTGACAGATACGGGTGACTTCATGGGTCTCTTTAAGATTGCAGGTGAATACACCCCTCAAATAACATAATTCTGAGGATAAGTTAATCACAAGCCCCACACATAGGACTAAAGGATTGTAAACCCACCCAGGCGTTTAGACTGAGTGAGCAGAGGGGTTTTGCTGAGTAGTGTGTGTGTGTGAGAGAGAGAGACGGATGGGAGAACACACAAAAACTGAGAACAGGCAAGAAGGGCAGGAAAGACAGAGGCAAAAAGCCAGAAAGCCAAGCTGTAGCCTGTGAACACAGAGTGACCCTGGAAAAAGCTAGTGAGAGAGGTTTTGCAACTGGTGTTGGCTACAGGCTTGGGACTGTAAGCTGAGAAACTGCTCTGTTTGTTCTTGGTTCCTCCTGCCTATGGAGAAGCAGGACTTTGTACATTTCGTGTAAATACACAAGACTCCATCAATTTCTACTCCCAGCTGGAACATCCCCAGGGCCCCACACTTTGACTTGTCACTTGAGTCAAAAAGGGCAACAGGCATAAAGGATTTATAGCGGGATTTCCAAAAGTGCTCTGTGTTGGCCTAATCCGGCTCCTATTGAAGGCAAGGGGAGTTTTATCATTGACTTCATCGGGAATGGAGTTAGCAGCACAAAGTGCTTTTGATTATTCCACCTTTAATGTCTGTGTGGTGGAGGTTGAATACAGAGAGTGACAGCAGCTGGGCCACTGTTGGTGACAGTAACAGTCATGTGCAAATTTTAACTCAGATCTGCTAGGATTGAAAGTAGTTTGTAACATCTATGAGAAAAAAGCTGTATTTACACACACTAAATATATTAGACTAGGTCAGAGTAGCCTGTGTAAGTCTCAACTCACTGCTCTCCTAAAGGATCAAACCTCTGCTCCTGAATCCAACAGTTTCTGATTGCTCAGAAGCTGGGTCAAAACATACATAAGCACACACATATACTGATGTCTGAGAGAAAGAGATAGAGCTATATGATAGCCTGGTGTGGTTAATAGGTTTAATCAGCATGAGTTTGGGATGAAGGTATTACACACAAGCAGCATTCAAAATTCATCTAAGCTACACCGCCGAAGTGACATCAGCGATGCAAAAACTCACCACAGCGATCTCATTGTTTCTTTGTGGTTTGTTGAACCATTTTCTCACCTTGTCTTATAATTGTGCTTGCCCTTAAGCCAGGGGAAACTTTCTGGCCTGAGGGCCACATCTGGGTGGGGAAATTGTATGCAGGGCCATGAATGTGGGGCGGGGGGTTGAGGTGCAGGAGGGAGTGCGGGGTGTTGGAGGGGGTGAGGTGTGCAGGAAGGGACTCAGGGCAAGGGGTTGGGGTGCAGGAGGGGTGCAGCAGGGGGCTCAGGACAGGGGGTTGGGGTGCGGGGTGCAGGAGGGCTTCGGGCTCTGGTCCGGCACCGCTCACCTTGAGTGGCTCTGGGATGGCAGTGGTGCACAGCAGGGCGAAGGCAGGCTCCCTGCCTGCCCTGGCCCTGTGCCACTCCCGGAAGTGGCCAGCATGTCCGGCAGCGGCTCCTGGGGGTGGGGTGGGGCAAGCGGCTCCGCCATGTGCTGCCCTAGCCTGTGGATATCACCCTCAAAGCTCCCATTGACCAAGGTTGCCCGTTCCCGGCCAATGGGAGCTGCGGGGGGTGCTGCCTGCAGGCGAGGGCAGTGCACAGAACCCTCTGACCCCCCTCCCACCCCGGGGCTGCAGGGATGTGGTGCTGTCCACTTCCGGGAGTGGCGCAGGGCCAGGGCAGGCAGGGAGCCTGCCTTAGTCCCTCTGCGCCATGGGGCTGGCAATTGATTGAAATGCCTGATGGGCCGGATCTGGCCTGCGGGCCATAGTTTTCCCTCCCCTGTCTTAAGCTTTTCAGACCCCAAGCTGCCAAATACAGCACCACCAGTCCTATTACTTACCCAGGGGTCAGGCAGGGAATTTCCTCCCGCTCTGGTCCCATCATTGAGTTGTGAACCCATGTGAGACCTGCCCCCACAAGTATGGGGCACCTGAGTTGCTCATTCAAGGAGCCTGTCCATTCTTTGCACTGAATGGACAGGGGTCCTATGGAAAAAATGAATAAGGGGGACAAATTAAGATTGCCCAGGCAACCTTAATTCTGATATTTCCTAACAGTTGAGTGCTTGACTTTCTTAACTTAATAATGTTCTTTTAAGGTACCTTGTGTATGCAATTTCCTAGGTTTAAAAAAAAATAAAAAACTAGAAATTCCATAACATCATATTGACGCCCACAGGTTCAACAGCAGGACTGGAACCTTTGCCACATGAGCTAACATGGTAACTGATAGCAATAGTAGGATGTCATCTTCTATGTGGACCGGCAGTAGAGGGAGATGGGACACTTTGCCAGGTGGTTTCACCCATATTTACTGACAGCAAAGGAAGGGTGAGACTCAGGAATCTTGGGTCCCATTTCAGGCTCCGGAAGGTTGTGTGCTCCAGTGGGCACAGACTGTTCTGTCCCTAAGATTGACCCCTTCTGCCCCATCTCCTCCAACCCATCCCTATCTTAGGCCTATCTCTTCCCCATCCCTGCTTCCTTCTCCCAGAGTCCTCACCTAGCCAGTAACCATCTCCACTCCTCAGGCTTATCACCCCAGTCATCGTCTCCCCCTGGCTCTTAATCGGATCTCAGTCTTCCCCTCACGCACTAGCTCCCTGTCCTGGTCGCCTTGTCTAAGTGGTCCCAATCTTCCTCTAACTCCCAGTCTTAGTTTCCTTCTCTCCCCCACTCCCATAAACCTCCTCTGTTCTTGTCCCAATCTACTCTCCCTGCAGGTCCAACTCTTACCCCCTTGCTTTTGAATCACACAGCTTCCTCCTCCACATTGCCTGGGCCCAGCAGGGGGCGGCCACTGAGAGCACAGGAAAGATAGTCTCCCTGTTCTCAGTTCAGACACCCAGACCTGGCATGGCCCACAGCAGAGCAAAGCTGCAATTGTAGGGAAAATCCTTCTTAGCCCTGGCCCGGAGCATGCTCAGAGCATATGGAATCTTTGGGAATTTTAGCTGATAAAATCTAAGAATTCTCTTGAGCACGCGTGAGCAAGGTTTTTCAAAGGCTTATAACTGGGCCAGATAAAGGTGGATTTTCACAGGGGTAGCAAAGGGCACCCTCCTGGCACTGGTCAAGTTCCTGCTCCAAAGTACAATGGGAGGACAGTGGGCTATTTTAAAGGAAAGATTGCTGGGATTTTTTTAACATGGGCAAAACAACATATTTTCCCCTCGTCTCATTCTCAGCAACGGTCAAACTGTTTTGGCTGAAGTTTTCCAAAAATCCTGAGGCAGAAAAATTGGCATGAAGAATTTCAGCCCAGTTATAATTTGACAAAGTTATAAGCAACAGAAAATTGGGTGTTACAATGGTAAGTGTCAGACAATCTTAATAATATGTGGCATTACCAGTCCTGCCTATACTACTTAGTATCTATCAGTATTTAGGGCTTCATGTTCCAAGTGCTTAACTAACATAACTAATTATTGCTCACAACATAATTATTATTATTATTTATTTTTGTATTGTGGTTGTGCTTAGGAGTCTCAGCCCTGGACCAGGACCCTATCGTGCTAGGCGCTGTACAAACACAGAACAAAATGACGGTCCCTGTCATAAAGTGCTTACAACCTAGGTCCCTGTGAGGTAAGTATTACTATCCCCATTTTGCAGATGAAAAACAAGGAGCAGAAAAGAGTTTAAGTGATTTGCTCAAGGACATAGAGCCCGTCCCTATTAATCTCCTGATAAATCTTTCATCCCCAGCATAAGGCATCGTTAAGGGCTATGGTCTTATCCTTCAGCAAAAACTGAGATATACTTATCCTCTCAGTTTAGTCTAGTGGGGATATTTGCTCACACTGAATAAGAGGAAAATCATTAACTTTGCCTTTTGATATATATTTTTAATTCCTTTATTCATAATGAATTCCTTGGTGTGGCTGCGGGGGTGAAATATGTTACACTATAGGAATTTCCTTGCAATTTAGCATTAATTAATGTCCACTTCTTACATAGCGTTAACAATAACATGCCTGATATTTCGGAAACCATTGTGGGAAACTCTTTTCTTTTATTCTTTTTGAGCCTCTGAGTTGTCAAAAGTACAGTTCAATTTGCATTTTAGATTTTTAGTCAAAATTGTGTCTTGAGGGTTTTGAAGTGTTGGCAGACATTAAACATAGTGCCCTTGTCCTACTGTACTTTGTATAATTGAGATTCCAGTTCTTGTCTTTTCATGTTTGCAAGTCTACAGAGGAAAGAACACCTCATTTCCAGAGAGACAATGATAAACTTTGTGTTAGAACAACAGGTCTGTCAATCCCCATTTGTCTTATTCCAGTTAGAGTTTTAGTTAAATGCACCATGTCATTTGCCAACATCTATACTTCTGTTTTCCCTGCTCACCATCAGAGGGAATTCTATTCCTAAGGCAGCTTTTGAAAATCAACATCTGTAAGGTGTTTTTTGCATCTGTCCATTGCAATAAGAACTTACTGCAAGTTTTACTGCTCTAACAGCCTCTGGAGAATTAGATATGCTGTTTACCAAAACTGACTACCAGGTACTAAGGATAGTGCATTCACATTCAAGTCACTGTGTACTGTGCATTAAGAGGCTCACCTTGACTTCATCAGTCCAGAAAAACCCATTTCTTTAAAGCCTATAGGGAATGGCCTTAGTGGTCTAAGTTACAGGTTTGCAATATGTCCAGGGCCTCCATATATGGCTACAATTTCTAGCAAAACTTATCCAGTCCTCCTTGTGAGAAAGGAGAGATTAGAACAAGAATTGGAAGCCAGGAACTCCTGAGGTGCAGGCCTGGGAGGCAGTTGATTAAAGGTAGAAAGGGGCATTTTATGAAAATTGCACACTACTCTGTGTATTTAACAACCCCACATGCCATGGGTCACCAGCTGGGGTTGAAACCAGAATCTTCATCAACAAAGCACAGATCTCTACCATGAAAGCTAAAGGAGTAGTTCTATTAGCTGGCAGCAGCAACAGGTTATTTTCCTCTATGTGGACTAAAGGCTGACACAAAACATCTTTTGCAAGTGTGGCACACATATACCAGGCAAAGGGAGTCCCATGAAATTAATTAATAGGTAAAAGTGCACAGGGTTTAAAGCAAGAGCTCCTGCCCCTTCTCTGAGCACCTTTAAATGTTGTGCAGTGCCCTGTCCACTTGGCTACTTCTTGTAACATCAGTCTCCTTATGAGTTTTGATGGATGGGCCTGGGTTCATCTGGATCCTGCCTCCAGCTCAGCAGGCTGTAACTTCCTTATTCTCTTCCCAGATATATTTACTTGGCGGTGCCTCCACCCCCTCACTCCTTCCTGACAGGATCACCAGGGCAGCTTAGAAGGATAATTCTAATCACAGGGTAACTCTGAGTTAGTTGGAGATTTCCAAGGAATAACACAATCACACCAGGTGCCAGCTCATGCCAGCGCCCCTAGGCCTCACTGAACACTGACAAATGCATACCTGGAAGTCAGTCTGACTCACCGGTATGTTAGCATTGTTAAAATAGATATTTAGTTGATAAAAATGTGTTTAGTCATGATGAAATGCTTCTAGGATGCTATATGTATTGATCTCAATTATAACATCAGTAGCCTATGGTATACAGTTATATTGAGTGTTTGCGCTGTAAACCTCTGTAATTCTGTAACTCACCAAACAGGAAAGCAGCATTAATTAGTGTAAAGAACTGGTCCTGCACACAAGAAGAAGGCCCATTGAATCCAAACAAGCCATTGTGAAACATCAAAGGACAAAGACAAAGGGATCCGCAAGCTGCATGACTTGAGTTAGCCCTAAAGGTTATATAGTTTGCATATTACAGCAGCTACTATTACCTTTTGGAACCTAAGACTGTATCTTATTTGTGTGTATATGTTTACCTGCTTTAACCTTGTAAATAACTATTATTTTTGTTCTTTTTCTTAGTTAATAAACCTTTAGTTAGTTTATTATAGGATTGGCTACAAGTGTTGTCTTTGGTGAGAGATCTAGGGTGCACTTTATCTGGGGTAAGTGACTGGTCCTTTGGAACTGGGAGTAACCTGAATATTGACATGATTTTTGGTGTAAGGGATCCTCTGTCACAAGGGCAGGTTTGCCTGGGTGGTGAGACAGACTAGAGTTGACAATAGTCAACAGAGTAATTGCATTAAACAGGAAGTAAATACGACATAGCAGGGTAAACCAATACTTTCAGGGTTACTGATGCCCTCCCAACCCTGATAATACTTATGAATTTCCCCAAAACTCCTAGTCATGTGACTGAATGTAGCACGAATAAAATTTAGAGTCTGTGGGGGCCCTTGACAACTTAAGAAAGCTACATCTTCTATAGAAGCAATAAGTAATTTGGCTGATTTGGTTCAGTACAGCCCCAAAGACTCACACATGGGATAAGATGGTAAGTCCCTCCACCAGGCTTAATAGATGGTAAGTAATAAAATCCCCAAAACCTTACCCTGTGGCTTGAGGACACAGTTGGGGGAATAAAGGTCTCACAAACAATTCCCCTGACTGACTGACTAAAAGATGGTGCACTCAAAACTCCTCAAACCATCCTCAGGCTCAGAGCTGAATTCAGACTCCTCAGCAGCTGCAGTTGACAGGCATCCTCTTCAAACATGTCAGATGACTTCTGTTTTCGAGATGACTCCTCACCATAAAGGGATGCAGGGATCAGGTACAGATTATAATAACTATCCTCAAATGTCCTCATTCTAATCTCCTACCTTAGTGCTCAGATACAATCACAACCGATGGGTACGGCAACCCTAAACTAGCAGCAAGAGTAGTTAGCTGCCATGTGGTAACTGATTTACTGGGGAGATGAAGGAGTAACTCAGCCTGACTGGGGAGGGTATTTTCCCAACAAAATTCTATGAACTGTGAGTCACCTTGAACAGGGAAAGGAACAAGTTTAGGGATATTGTTTCCACATATCCAGAGGCAAGTTTTCAGGGGGGAACCCTGCATACAGGCCTGGGACTCCCAATCTCACTAGCAGTGGGCGCTACCCTGTCAGGGTACATCTATACTGCTAAAAAACCCTGCAGCAGCAAGTCTCAGAGCCCAGGTTAACTGACTCAGGCTCGTGCTACGTGTAAGGGGACTGTTGCCCCCTTACTAACATTCAGTGGGGGTGTTTTAGTTGCTAGCTCCCAGTACTCAAAGGGTAAGGGTCGATGGGGAATCAGGACCCCAAGACTGACAGTCCTCAGGAACAATGGGAGAGGCCAATGCTCCAGGTCAGCTTGAATGACAGGGTGGGCAGGCTAATCAGGAAGTCAGGAGACCAGGGAGGTCCTGTCCTCCGTGTGAGCTGGGTCAGACAGAGTGGGGTCAAGCTACGGAGAAAGCAGGGGCCCGAGCTGAGCTGGGGAGCAGAGCTGTGCCAGATCCAGAGGGACCAGAAAAGCAGCCCAGAGAGAGCAGACCCTGTCCGGGGAGCAGAGCTGCAGCCCCAAAGCCAGAGGCACAGCCCAGAGAGAGCAGACTTGGCCTGGGAGGAGAGCTGCAGCAACCACCACCAGAGGGGCCAGAAAAACAGCCCACAAAGCAGGTCAGTGCTGGGAGCAGAGTCACAGAAGCAGCATGCAGAGCAGACCTGTCCTGGGAGCAGAGCTGCAGCAACCAGAGCCAGAGGGGCCAGAGAAGCAGCCCATGGAGCTGGAGGCAGAGCAGCAGCCGTGCTGAGGTAGAGTGGAGCTAGAGCTAAGACAGAGTGGAGCTGGAGCGGAGCAGTCCGGAGCCGGGTGTCGTGAGCAGCTGGGGAGAGCAAGGGGGGATCCTGGGCAGCGGGCCCAGCACAGGGAGACGCCTCAGCCAGGAAGCTCTGCAGGCCAGACTCGGAGGGGGATATGTAACCCCGACAGGGCGGGGGCGACGCTGGGAAGAAGGGCCCTGCCACCTAGAGCCTGAGAACATGTGGCCACCACCAGAGCAAGTGTCCAACCCACAGCATCCCTGCAGCACAGCCAGGGCCTGAGCAGGAGGCCTGGGACTTACACGGAACAGACTGTGGACTGCCCTGACATTCCAGAGACGCTGTTTGTGATGTTCCCTGCCACAGAGCGGGGTGATGTGTTTCCTTTAACTTTCCCATTTCCCCTTATTCTTTTTAAAATTAATTGTTGATTAAATAACTTGCATTTGCTTCAAATTGTATGTAATGGTCAGTGGGTCAGAGAAGTGCCCAGTGCAGAGAGAGTACCCCGGAGTGGGGACACCCTAGCCCCTGTCCTAGGTGACCGCAGCAGGGTTAGGGGTTGAGCCCCCCAGGAATCCTGGGCCCAGCCTCGTTGGGGTTACGAGGACTCTGCCAGACAAGAGAGTGGAAGGGGAGTCCTCAAGGGCAGGGAGGCCACTGGGTAAAGGAAGTGGGAGCGAGGGCTCAGATCTTTTCCCTCGCCCACTTCATTGGGGTAGTGAAGAAGCCAGGAAAGTTCTCCACAATAGCGGGACTATTCCCCCGCTTACATAGGAACAAAAAATCACAGTCTGGACAGTCCCTCTCAGGCTCTGAGACTCTCCCCGCTTGCCAAGTCCCAGAGCCCAGGCTCCAGCCCGAGCGGGAACATCTACATTGCTATTTTAAGTCCCATAGCATGAGCCCCACGAGCCTGAGGCAGTTGACTCGGGCTCTGAGACTCCCTTCTGCAGGTATTTTTTTGCCCTATAGACGTATTCTCAGTGGCTGGCTCCAAGCACCCTGCAAAATGGCTTCTCTTTTCTCACAGTGAGAGAGGTGGGCATCTCACTGAGGACCTTCCTTATTGGTCAGGCTAGCTCTAATTTCCAAGGCTTTTTCCTATCAGTCATTTGAACTCTAACCCCCCCTTTCTCTCAGACATTGGCTGTTCCTCCTCTGAGCAGGCATGCTGGTGGCCATCAGGCGCACCTAATTCCCCTAAGCCAGCAGAGGCCCTATTATTCAAACTAGTGTCTCTCCTCTGTCCCTATCAGTTGCCTAGCAACCGGACTCTGAGTCTGCCTTCCCCCAGCTTCTTTCAGGGTCAGCGAAAGGTTGTCATTTCCATAGAACAGTGGTTTTCAATCTGTGGTCCACGGACCCATGGGGATCCTCAGACTATGCCTAAGATTTCCAAAGGGGTCCGCACCTCCATTTTCCATGCAATATATGAAATTCACAGGAAGGAACCTCTCCTGCACTCCTTTGAATCAGCCCAGAGTTTACCACAGCAGATGTTCAGAGACTGAGGCAAGGCCCGGGGTAACATACAAAATGTACATTCAGTAATACACACCCCTGTGCTGTGCACACTTTAATGAATTGGAAAGATGCATACACTATCAAGCATGTATGTCCTGGTGCACGCTTACAAGCTGTTCAGAGAATTAGCTAAGGCTCCAGCCTCACTTCCCACCCAAGGGCAATGAAGTCTGCCTTCACACTGCATGTTGCTTAATATTGCACACTGCACAGCCCCATCCACAAAGTGAAGGTGTCAAAGGCTCATAGCTCACACAAATCAAAACTGAATACCAAACTGAACCAGAACACTCTGAGTCCTTCTTCCTCAGTGAGGACTATCTCCCTGCCAAGTTTCAACTTAATACCCTGACATGCTTCCAGATAGATCTTTTCTATACTCACAAAGGTCACAGGAGGTTTCTGTTATAATGAGTAAAATCTATTTGCCCCACTCTCTGCATTCAAAAATGGCTCAACTGTTTTGTCTCAAACTCTCCAGGAAAAAAATATCACCTTCAATCAGAGACTGACCTTGGAAAGCAACAGCTTACAAGGTCAAAATTGGAAAGTTATGAGTGGGTAAAGACTGGGTCTTAGGGTGGAAATACTTTGCCAACCTTAAGTACAGTTTCTCTGAGAGTTCTGTCTACAATAAAGATCTGCTGAGAAACATGCAGTGAGTGCCTTGTTCTCTGAGTTCTGCTCACCTGAAGGGTTGACAGGGGGTCAAAGTCTTTGTTTCACTCACTGAAACTAAGATGCAGGTGGAAGTTAGTGGAACTCACTGCTGCATCTCTCATTTGTTGCTAGTTTTCTGTTGGCATCTGTTTCTCTTGAGATTTGAGCAAGGAGATGCGGCTTTAACCCTGCTATCAAGCAGGCCACCCTTCTGACTCTTCTCAGCTTTTAACATTCAAATTCACTCTGTTTTCAGAAAGGATAGGGGGGGAGTGGTTCCCATGCTGAATCCTGATCCAGTCTATGTTAGTTAAGTTACCCATGTCAATTTCTTCCAATGTCAAAATTGAAAATCTACATGCATTTCCAGCAAATAAAATGTGAATGATGAAGAGAAACATGCATAACGCCTGAAGGGTGTATCTCCCCACAATGTGCCTGTGTAATTCTCATTAGTGCTAATGAGAGCTAACCATATTCATCAAAGGCAGAGTAAGCCCTTAAGTTAGTAGTATACCGTATGGATTATAAATGGGCTTTGCAGAACAAAAAATAAACATATTTTATACCTTCCTCTTTATTACACCCATTGGCAATTACAGCACTGCTTAATATAATAATTTTTCTCCAAAGTTTCTGTGCAACTTGAATTTGTATTAGGAAGATACAAAGATATTAATTGTTATAACACCTAATGAATTCTGCTATCAAAGATGTCTCCCTAATAAAGATATGTCAATGAAGCTGACACAGTTTATACTGGAGCAATTTTTGATTGAGTCCAGAGTAAATGTTCTATAATAAATTTTGTAACTGCTGTCAGTCTCAGTCTTAATAGCATGAATAGTCACTTAGCTTGCTAAGCACTGGATCTAATTCAATGGCTTGTGGTTTTTGGCATCATGCACTAGTGTTCTCCAACCGTTCCTGTCTTTTGTTAATCTGCCTGTGACTAATTCACAAGTCTTTTTATATTGTTAGAGGGGGCTCTGCTAGTGCCTTCCCTGACCCCTACTGCTTACCTTTTTATGATTGATGCTACCTATTTTCACTGTGAAACGTGATCAACATACTCCAGTTTACCCTGCTGGATTACTGAATTGCTTGAGAAACAGCAGTTTTTCCATAAGCGGCATTAGCACATTGGTCTTATAGCAGCTGTAGGATTTTTTTTTCTTTAAACCCACAGAACAGATGCCATCTCTTTTCCAAAGGCTCCAGATCAGACATCCTTTCTGGCTTTCACAGCCAGGTTGCTGTAGCTCTGGGCCAAATTACAGTTAGAGATAAGCTTTGCAATGTTGTGAATAAACTAGTATTGTTCATTCATTACCAATGATGTCACTCTTTTGCTGAGCCATTCCCAGGCAGATGTAGATCTTCTAAACATGATCACAGCCCACTGTTTCATCAAGAAACCTATAGGCCTTGGAGTATGAGCTCACATTTGTGATATTTGCTTGTTGGTGGCGATGATTACTGAGAAGTACTAAATATTAACAAGAGCTGTGTATCTAATATGAGCAATGCAAACTTGGGGGCAGATCCCCAGCTGGTGTGCATTGGCACAGTGCCACCATAATCAATGGATCTAAGGCAATTTACACCAGCAGGAGACAGTTTACATGAACTGAGAATCTTGCCTTTTATATCCAATATTGCGAGACCTGCTGTTGGTAGCACATACAAAAATGTATATACTTCTGTGCGTATTCTCTCTTTTCTCTCATCTTATTGAAATCTAGGATGCATCATAAATATTTGCACCAATGCATAATTTGGACTTTCCAAACCTTTGGCCACTAACACTCTAACTAAAATGTGTGAGGGCAGTGGGAAGGCTATAGTGCTGTATATGTGCAGCTCAGAGTCAGTGTATGTCACCGTCCTTCCTCGCCACCTTATAGTCTCCTCTTTATTGTTCCTCTTTCTTGTTGTTTTAAATATACATGCTCACTGGCTTACAGGGCTGATCCTGCAAGGTGCTGAGTGCTTCATGAGCTGAGTAGTTCGATGGGAGCTGTAAGTGCTCAGGACTTTGCTGTATCAGGCACTTAATATTTTCAGAGCAACTGGTTGAAATCTAATGCACATCACTCATTTATCAAATCACATATCTTTGGGGAGCACACACTGAGCCAAACATGTTTTTGTCAAATTAATGTTAGAGCAAGTTACTGTACATTATCTTGCATGATTGTAGTAATTGACTTTACATTGAGCTAAAAAGCTAGCTGTTTAAGTGAAAGCCATTTAAAATCCCCTGATGGCTCTAATTACACCTCCATTGCAATATAGGGTGAAAAATCAAATGGGGAAATCAACAAAATAGAAAAAGATACAGTTAGTGAGAGGTTCAGTCAGAAAAAAAGTCTCTCGATTTCCAAACCTACTATATATGATATTTGCTTCTGGTTTTCCTGTGTAATAAATTACAGTTGTAAATGACGTAAAAAGCATTAAATTAAAAAGAGAGAGCTCTTAAACCTACAAGTACAGGGAACCATTCTTTCTGCAGTTATACTGATGTAAATCTGGAATCACTCCAACCGTTCTCCCCTCCCCACAAATCAATCTGGAAAAGTTTGTGCCTCTCTACAAGCAGCAGCAATCTTCCTTTGAGTTTCAGCAAAATGTTCACAGGCCCCAGGATGTTTTTCCTTTAACTCTCATTTCATTTCCATGACTAAACAGGAATTTCACATGGTGTCATTACAAAGGGTTTATACAGCTCTGAGCATGTTGCATTTCTGCAGAAAACAAACAACAACACAAAATACTGTGTATTGTTAAATTGCTTTAGACTCAAAATCTGAATGCTAATGATCCATCTGATCCCTCCAAATTTCAGCCTTAGGCAACTGGAGATGGTGAGGTTTCAAAACCTAGAATAATCGAGGTGGGACAGTGGAAACAACTGAGAGACTCTTAGCTCTAGTCATAATCCTGGCTGTTGCAACAATAGAGTACAAAACACGGCCAGAATTCACTAGCACATCAAATGTATTCCCATGAATTACTTAGCAAATCTAATTGAATGTTAATTCTGCTACTGAAGATAAGTAACAATTGAGTTTATGCTGAAAAATTGATTTTAAATATAAAGAGTCATATTCTTTCTTTCCCTCTGAGTTTGCCTGAGGTCATGGATAATGCCTCCTTTACAATGCAGTTTTAAGCTCTTCTGTTACAATCAGTTTGGTCTGACAAGTTGAACAGCACACTTGTCATCTTCCAGAGGTTCACATAAGCAATACACTGGGGGTGGGAGGGATTTTGAACACTTT
Source organism: Lepidochelys olivacea (assembly GCF_965140295.1). Lineage (NCBI taxonomy): Eukaryota > Metazoa > Chordata > Testudines > Cheloniidae > Lepidochelys > Lepidochelys olivacea. Next base: position 12,101,183 of record NC_140419.1, read on the forward strand.
AGGTTTTGTCTTTTTTAAAAATCAAAACTGCATTTGCCAAGAGCATCATGGAAAACAAGAGGTCCATAGAACAGGGTATGACGATGTGACTCAGCAGGGAGGGGGGAGTGTTGACCTGGGAATGTGCCCTGGGGATGGGAGACCTGAGAGCCTGTAACCTGAGCCAGGAGGGGGAGGGGGAGGTAACACCTCTGCCAGGAATGTGAAGACAGGCTGCAGGAGAGAGCCTGCTGGGGGGGGGTTTGGGGCTGGGTGGAGGAACACAGGGAACCCCAGGGCTGGGGTCTAAGCTCCCTGCTCCCCCAGAAGGATTTGACTGAGGGGTCCTGGGTGTACCCACAAGCTCTGTTTTGGACTGTGTTCCTGATGTCCAATAAACCTCCTGTTTTACTGGCTGGCTGAGAGTCTCAGTGAATCCCAGGAAGAGGCGTGCAGGGCCTGAACTCCCCCACACTCCGTGACACAGGGCAGCAGGGCCCTTCAGCTGGGATATTCTGACAGATATTTAGAAACCTAACTAAAGCTGCTGAAATTCTGCTGATTCAATGTGGTAAGTGTGGCTTGTTGATGCCCTCTGGGACACAAAGGAGATGGGAGTAGCTCTACAGAGAAGAAACTAGGGAGATAGAACAGAGGAGGTCATGCAGGGAAATCTCCAAGGACTGACGAGCTTAGGTTGAGATTTATGTTGAATTATTGTTTATGAGTTACCAATAAAGCCAAACCCCAGATCTGGACACTCAGGGTCTGTGTACTCTGTTGAGGATGGAGGAGTATCATTACCCATTCAACTTGCTGTTGTAGTGACTTTGTCTTGCAAGCCCCTGTGTGCAAACTTTCCATGGCAACTAGTGGTCCTGGTTTCAGATGGAAATGAAAGTAACTAGTGGAAAGGACAATTCATATCAGCTTTCCACACAGCCTCAGCATTACCTCCAGTTAATGCTGATGACAGTAGACATTTCTGTTGTAGGTACCTTCCTTGTTGAATCTGGGGCTTTATATATGACAGCTGGCCAGAATACAGAAAAACAATTGTAAGTTTTCAGCTGAAATTTCCTAGTTCTCCACACAACTCTAGAACCTGATTTTCTTTCTGAGTTTATTTTGTGTATTAAGTCAGGAGTCAAGCGTGGCACCCACAATGGGAGGCTTTGCTGGCTTCTTTAGAGTTGCTGCTGGCTTTATGGTTGGAATTCTAATCTCCTTTTCAGCCCTTGAAGCATCTAGTGATACAGTGTGTATTTTTCCCAGTACATACCATTATGCAATATCATAGCAAGCGACAGGATGCTACAGACTCAAGCCATTGCTGAATCTACCCCTGGAGATGATGGCCATGGCTGTCCACAAGGTAAAATTTAAAGATGTCGAGCAACTGGATAAGGAGCCTTTCCACTCTAGTTGACTGGTTTAAAAGAGGCTATGAGTGGTCCATTCTCTCTGGGGTTTCCTCAGGTCTGGAACACTCACCACACGCCCAAACTGAGCCCTAGTCTGCTGGCCTTCGGGGCGCACAACCCACATCTGTTTGCATGGGCTGCAGTATACAGAGGGGTAAGGAGCTGTATGTGGGGAGGAGAGTGTTATGTTTTGTAGGAAGCTGAGTTCTGCTTGCTGTCAGGGGGAAGCTGCTATTTACTAAGAGTTTTGTTCTTGTAGCTTGTGTCAGGGATGCCTGGGGCTTTGAATAGGTAACCCTTTTTATTCTTGCATAAATCCAAATAAATGCAAATAAGTAACAGTTGCAATCCTACACAAGCTGGTAGTGGCTTAAAGTCATTAGCTGGCAGCTTGTTTGTTGGCCTATGTGCAAACTGATTAGGTGACCTCAGTCCAGTTCTCAGCAGACAGATGTTCAAGTCCCAAAAATCCACCATTGCAAATGATACCCCCCAACAGCAGTCTCAGCAGAGACATCACCTACTGAACAGGGCCAAAGACTGAGATTTTCTTACACAGAGGAAAGATCATCCTAGAACGTGGTAAGAAGGGACACAAAAACAAGGCTGAAAAAAGCAGCTTGCACTTCCACTGTTACTGTGCTTAACCAGAGAAATTCAGTCTCCAGTGCCGTGCATCTGAAACCTTTCACAAGCACTTCCAGGAAGACTATAACTAGACCTTGACACAAAAGAAAGAAGAAACATTCAGTCATATCAATAGTTCACTAGGCTGTTACGTTCTGTCATGCCTCATGGAACAAGGCTTCCCCAAGTCATTTTTTTTGGACAGGAAGGTTCGATGTTTCAGAGGTACAATTACATTACATTAATTTTTACATAGAATCTTTAAAGCCAGAGCAGTAGGGGCCCAAACTGTGTTGTCCGCGTGTACCTTACGGGCTGCAGTTCTGATGCAGGATATTTCCTTCAATTTTCTTGCTTTTGCTGGTGCAACCTGCACTCCTGATGATTTTCTGTAGCTTCTTTAGTTGTTTAACCATTTATGATGATTAGCGTCCATTTCAGCGAGAGTGTTCCAGACCATAATGAGCACAGCCCACTTTGTATTCTGCAACTGTTGCCTTAGCGGCACTGCCCGGCATTCTGAGTAGTCTGTGCTACAGTTCATGCTCTGCATTATAGAAACCTTAATGGTAAATTAAATGCTCTATAGTTGAAGAAATCTGAGCCATGATCTTGGCTTTCTCGGTTTCCTTTTTTTTTTGTTGCTCAGATGACACTCTTTAACTCTTCAAGATGTTTATTTGAAAAAATAAATTTGCGCAAGAGCAAGACTCCTGCAAACAAAAAGCAAAATAGACTCGACTCCCATTGTAACCCCATCTGGCAGACGGAAACATTTTTTGAGCAGTATAAAAATGCAATCTGTTAACAAGGAGGAGGATTGTAATAGGCGATGGTTAATGTATTAGGCACCAAGATAAAATAGCTTTCTTTGTCTCAGACAGAATGTTCTAATAGCTAGCTTTGTAATGACAAAGATGCGTCTGTATGCACGAAAGCTCATGCTCAAATAAATTGGTTCGTCTCTAAGGTGCCACAAGTACTCCTTTTCTTTTTGCGAATACAGACTAACACGGCTGTTACTCTGAAACCTGTATCAGCAAGGAAAACAGGCTTAAAGAGATACAGTTAGTCAGCCAGTCCTTCTTTCTTTAAAATGATGTGAGGTGTATTTTAAGAGGAGGCTTCTGGCCAATTAAGATGCTGTTAATACAATCTTCCATTGGTTATTTTTCCACATTATTTTGTATCATATGGGAGATTTACAAAATCCCCATTTCACATGTTTACAGATTGCCTCTAACATTTTGCTGAAAGTTCAGACTTCACTTTTCCCTCTGGTGCCATAAAAATTCATACCTTTGCCCACCAACTGTATCCTTTTTTTTTTCTAATCAATGCCTTGAAATACAAGAGCAGCATATTTTATTACACTGGGTTCTGCCTCCATTTCACAGCTCTTGGTCTCTGCTGCGACAACTTGTTCAAATATAATGTTATCAGATGAGCATAATCAAAGTGGAAATAGCCCATAAAATATAGGCAAAGATACAGAGGTACGATCAGATGCTACACACCTGTTTTTTCCAGCATATAAGAAGAGATCAGATAGATAGTCACCATGGCAAAGACAGATAAGAAAAAGCCTTAAGGTAAAGGGAAGAAAATAGGAAACTATTTCCTACCCCCAATTTTAGTAGTATGCTCAGTATTCTAAAATACCCTCCACACTTATTTTTTTCAGCACACTATACTGCCTGGCTATGACACTTATTACTGCACTTATTACTGAATGTTACTTAACAATATTTTGTATTTTTAGAGTGCCTTTCATCCCAAATCATTTCACCACTATAGACATAAAACACCCCTGAGATGTAGCTGCCTCTGGAGTGCAGAACAAAAGAACATAAGAACGGCCATACTGGGTCAGACCAATGATCCATTTAGCCCAGTTTTCTGTCTTCCTACAGTAGCCAGGGCCAGATGTTTCAGAGAGAATAAACAAAACAGGGCAATTATTGAGTGATCCATCCCCTGTCCATCCTAGTCCCAGTTTCTGGCAATCAGAGGTTTAGGGACACCCAAAGCATGGGATTGCGTTCCTCCAATTCTAATATATCTTTTTTGAGATAGGGTGACCAGAATTGCATGCAGTATTCAAAGTATGGATGTACCATGAACTTATATAGTGGCATTATGATGTTTTCTGACTTATTATCTATCCCTTTCCTAATGGTTCCTAACATTCTATTAGCTTTTTTGACTGCTGCTGCACATTGAGCAGATGTTTTCAGAGACCTATCCACGATGACTCCAAGATCTCTTTCTTGAATGGTAACAGCTAATTTAGACCTCATCATTTTGGATGGATATTTGGGATTATGTTTTCCATTACTTTGCACATTGTGACAACCCATCAGTGAGCAGCGGTGGTGGGAGAATGCAAATTTCTGCTCAGGACAAATTTATGAAAAATGCAATTGGGATCTTTAATGTCCAACCAGGACTTCAGTTTTGAATGTTTTATGCAAAAGACAACCCTCTCTCCTACCATGGTTCTCAGCTTATCTCCCTTGGAAGAAAGAAGGTTGAGTAACCCTTGAGGAGATGCAAATGTGAAGCCCCAGAAATCTTGCAAGTTTCTAAACAAGATGCTTGCACCACTGTAGGCTTGATTCTGCAAAGACTTATGCATGTGCTTCATTTCAGACATGCAAGTAGTCCCATTGATGCAACAGTAAGTGTGTGCATAAGTCTGTGAAGGATTATGGCCTAAATCATACCCCAGAATATTTATACATGTATCTATATGCATGTGTGTATGTCTCTCTCTATATATACACATAATACACACATACACATAAACACATATGTTGTAATTGTTAGGAAGAATAATATAACTAAATTCCTTCTAAGACTTTGAACTCGACTGTTAAGAATTTCTGAGAATTAATGGGCTAAAAGTTATTCTGAATAAGGATTTGATCCCCAAAGCCTCGCTCAGTAATACGTAGTCCCATTATGGTCAAAGTGAGTGCAGTTGCGCATTTTGTACAAAGGAATACTGGGAGTCTGTGAGGTGTTTGGGCTGCAAATGACTCCAACTCTCCTCTTCGAGGTTGTTCCTGAAAAAGGTTGGAATTTCATCACTGATTTTCTTTTCAGAAAAAGATTTCATCACTGATTTTCTTTTCTGCTGCAGTTTCCACGGTATGCATCCGATGAAGTGAGCTGTAGCTCACGAAAGCTCATGCTCAAATAAATTGGTTAGTCTCTAAGGTGCCACAAGTCCTCCTTTTCTTTTCAGCAAGAAATTTAGAGAATCCTTTGGGTCCATTTGTAGAAAACATTATAAGGGCACTTTGGAAATGAGAAGCATCTGTTCTGAGATGACATTAAACTGCTCTACATTAGCTCAAGATTTGCTTCCCTGTGATTACAACCCAGACCCTCCAGGAACAATCACAGGCAAATAGAAAATCTAACGGCTAGAAAGAGCTGACAAGAGCCTAGAGCTGTGATCAACATCCAATGTGTTTTGCTCTGTGAATAGTCACAAAATCATGCTTAGGCAAAATGTCATTACTTTCGCTGACAAGTTCTACCTTTGCAGGAGGACCAGCCAAATTCTGTCCCTGGGCAAAACTGTGAATGTTCCATGGCTATAATTTTGATATCATCGTAGAGAAAGTTTGGCACCTAGCAATGTGGGACTACTTGCCTGGAAAGTCACAGTGCAGGGCCCAGATATGTTAGACTTGCCTACTGTGAAACCGCTAACATAACATACAGAAACCAAAGAATCCCAGCTTGATCATGACTACAGCCTTATCTATAGACACCGCAGTAAAGCCTGCAGTTTGCAAATGAGACTAGTGCACAGTGGTGTGTGAAAATTGTTCCTCCCTGTGCCGGATGGTGGAATTGCATCCCAGGGCTATTCACTCTTGGGGAGGGGAGGGGTATTGGCATGTTTACCTTCCTCAGGTGTTCCACTAGGAGAGGACAACTTTACTGTATGGCTGGGCTCCACAAGCTCCACTTAGGGTGACCAGATGTCCCGATGTTATAAGGACTGTCCTGATATTAGGGGCTTTGTCTTATATAGGAAATTATTAACCCCCCCACCCCCCAAAAAATAAAGTGTCTCGATTTTTCACAGTTGCTATCTGGTCACCCTATGCCCTCTGGTGGAGCCTCCTGATTTAGTGTGTCCTGAATGCCATGGCTATGCCCCTCTGATCAGTGCTGCCCACTCATGGGGTCGTGCTGGCTGCTGGCCAGCCAGGAGTTCCAGGCGGCTTGCACAACCTGGGTGCACTTTCCAGCACTGCAGGTCCATAGACTTCTAAGAGTGGAACCAGTGGATTAGCATCAGTAGATTAGCACCATTAATTCTATTAACAGTACAGTTCTTTTTCAACACACAGTTACCCTGGTCCATGAGACTAACGTCACAAACCTATCTGATTTTGGATGCTAAGGACCAGAAACCGGGGAGATCAATTGCAAATATCATGCTGCACATAAAGGAGTGTTACTTTGCCTTGTTACTTGAACGAAGCCTTGTTTGCAGGGTCATCATTCATTTGTTGCTTTTTCTAGTTACATTTCTTCCTTCAAACAGGAGATCACCAGGCTGAAAGAATCTCACTGTATAGATTCCTGGTACCAAATAAAAGAGGATGGTGGCAAAGATCATACTGAAATGAGGATTGTAGCCCTAGGGAGAATAAAACATTAGCCAAACAGGCTCCAGTTCGACCCACTGAAGCATTTGGGAGTTACCTGGATGCATCCAAAGGCAGAATAAGATCCAGGATGTTTGTCAATTACAGTGAGAAGGGGCACCCCTAAAATTTGCAAGGCCCTGACAGGAGAATGACCAGAGCACATTTGTTAGAAATCACTGCCAGAAATGGCATTCCAGCACCTACATTGTTTTCTGCTTCAGGAGCCCTAATGTGTGTCATGGCAGCGAGGATGGTGTGTTTGCTGTATCACTATATAAGTGAAGGATGACAATTCTCTCCCCAGGTTGCTTTGCATGTCAACTGCACTAAGAAAGAACCCTTTCCTGTGATTTCTCTGCTTGTCATGACACATGTGCTTGGTATTCGACTTTCCAATTTCACCTGAAAAAAGTATCAAGGCAGTAAAGTCACTTTAAAAAAAACAACCAACCCAACACCCACATGTAAAGCTGCTTTATTTTTCTTCATTACTGTGTTCTCTGGACCATATTCTCCTTTGATAGTGATGGCATTGGAGGTAAACTTTAACTAGACATTAATGTAATGGTTATTGAGCAGTACACTGAGTGTCTTTGCACCCATTAACAACATAATCAACATAACACTGCTAAGCTGCCCCACAATTATAATGAATCAGCGAGACAATGATGTTCTAACTGGCAGAAGAGCCCTTTCAGGACGTGATAAAAATATGTTATCAGTGAAAGGCATAATGAGGATAGATCCAATAAACACAGGGCGGGGGCACAGTTATGCTCTCCACATCTCCACGTGTGTTCTCTCCACGAGCCATTTCCATGACATTATCGTGTGCATATGCAGAGGTATGCTACATCTGGATGCGGAATTAATCTTTTTGAAGGTCTGGAAATCAAGTCCAGGCTTGGAAATTTTTTACTATCTCCTTTATTACCTCTATCTTAAACCTTAGGATACTGATGGGTCCTGGAGGCATATTTACACCATGGGGCTGGCCAGTGCCTGGGTTTGGGTGGTGGTGGTAACTACAATAGGGTAGGGAAGAAGGAGTGTCTATGGCTAAGGGTAAGAACAGGCCAACTTAAGATTCCAAGATGGATCCACTTCCATCCACTCTCCACTCCCTCTGTCAGCAACCTCCCCTTCCTACACGGTCCAACCTCCCCATGCTGTGGGTCTTGCCCTCTGCAAAATATCTGCAGTTTACAGAGGTGGCAGTTACCAGGGGTTGGAGCTTCCTGACACATAGTCAAAGCAGCTTTGTGCTGGAGGGAGAAGGAGAATGTGGCTCTTTGCCTGCTGAGATGGGAGAGGTGAGCAAAATATGATGGAGATGGACGGGAGTAGGAGCAGAGGGGAGGGGAGGCTGAGGGGCAGGGGCAGGGGCAGGCCGAGGGTGGAGGAGAGAGCAGTTCCAAGAAATCAATCCCCAGGCATTCAAAGAAACTGGATTTGTTTGGAAGCATTAACCTGAGGAACTGCTCCATCTACACTAGTTTTGATATGAATGGATGTTCATAGGGATTGACTTTTCGGGACCTGTACATTGAAGTGGATGTTTTCTGGATGCATGGTGCATTCCTTCAACTTGCCTTATGTAAAGAGGCATCTTCTGGGATTTCACTGAATCGGAGACATTGTAACTGAGATTCACCATCAGCAGCAATAGTTTGTAACTACCCTTTCCCCAGAAAGCCCTGAAGGAAAAAACAGTCAGAGTTAAGGGCAAGGAGGTCCTTTCTCAGAGGGGACTGCATTCCAGGATTGACCATACTCTGACTCCGAAGGGCAAACTTGACCTCCAATTATATCTATGCATGCCCCTTGGCTTCAATGTGGTTTCACTGGTGTAAACCATGGATTGAACCCTGAAACTTTCCAAAAGAGAGTGGCTATTTTCCACCCCAACACATTAACAAGTATTACAGGCATTGAAATACATGGGTATTTCATTTTCCAGATTCCTGTGGGTATCACAGAGTGGCAGCTAGGGATCTCTCTATATTCTGATTCTGATGCTTATTTCTCTACTCCCTGAGTGCCTCCCAAGAGTACATAAGTAAATTGAGTAATAAATAGAGAGGAAAGGGCAGAGCTGGGAATCATGAGAGCTGTTCTTTTTATTCCAGGCTCAGCCACAGGCTCCCTCTGTGTCAGTGTGGAAGCCACTTTAATCTCTCTGCACTTCAGCTTCCCCATCTACAAAATGAAGATCCTGCTACTTGCTGTGAAGGTATTTTGTGTGAGGCTGGATGCTTTACAACAAAGCACATTTTGATCCTTTCATGGAAGGCACTGTGTGAGCACCAAAACAGTGTAAATATCAGCCGTCTGTGGTTGAGCCAAATGTATCTGAATGACAGCTGGAAAACACACAGCAGCCAGACATTGAGGAGTGACAAAATGAGATTAAGTATCAGAGGGGTAGCCATGTTAGTCTGGATCTGTAAAAGTGGCAAAGCGTCCTGTGACACCTTATGGACTAACAGACGTTCTGATGAAGTGGGTATTCACCCACGAAAGCTTATGCTCCAATACGTCTGTTGGACTAGGGGTTAGAAGGATATTTCCAAATCCCAAAAGAGTATGTCAGCCAATCAGTGACTGATATCCCATGCTATGGGAGATGCAATCATTCTTCATTCATTTGGAAGTGGCAGGGAGCCCTTTGCTGCTCCTGAAGACAAAGGTGCTCACTATAGTCAAATTTCTCTATATAAATTCCTCTATAAACATTCTTATGTACAGTGGCCTGGAAGAGGAGTTGGAGGGTAGCACAGAAGGAGACAGCCAGGGCTTGAAACACAGTGCAGTTCTGGTGTATGAGAATTTGGGGACAGAGGGAAAGAAGCTCTTAATGAGATGATATTCTCTAATACACATATATGTCAGTTCCTGTGATGCTGCTGCCCATCTTCCAGCTAATCTAATTTGGTTGCTGCTATTCCCTGCTCACCCTGTATGTCTCTGCCTATGCTGCTGTGACTGTCTAGTGATGGGCTTCCAGAACTCTACATCTAATATTTATATTAATATGTTCTCAGTTCCCCTCCCCACTGAGCATTCTGCTGCTGCCCTCACTCCCTTGCCCCTTGCAGTTCATATTTAGTCCGATTATTTCCATGACAAAAGTCCTGAATCGGAATGAGAATATTCCCATATATCATCTAAAAAACAGGACCATGGCATATGTGTCTAAATATTGGTGGTATTTGTACCTTTCTAGCACTTATTTTCCACCTGGCACAGCTCTAGTTGCTTCCCTTCGAAGTTACATGCATAGCAGACAAGGGACAAATTACCAGTGGGGTACAAGTGCAGTTGAGTTTAGTGGAAGTTTTGGGTGTGCAAGGAATGCAGGATTAGAGTCTAGGTGGAAAAAAGGGGGTGCTACAAGTAACTGGTAATTAATAGTCGAGAAACAGGCTGGAACGATTTTTTATCATCAGAGGCCGCTTTCTAGAAATACCTCTCAGTGACACAAAGCTCTTTCCCTGACAAGCATCTTCCTTTTCTTTTTAACAAAGCAGAAAACATACTGCTATGGCTGGAAAATAAGGAACAAAGGATGTGACAACTCTTTTCAGATTCACAGGCTCAGAAAACCATCTACGTTGCAAAACTTTGAGAAACTCCAGCTGCCAAAGTACACGTACAAGCAAGCAGATAATTCACAGTGTGTTCTGAGAAAGGCTATATTTTGGGTTCTCTTCACTGCGTACACACGGGGAGAAGATTGTGGGAGTGCTTTCCTCCCATGCACTCCTGCATCGACACCCTGAGGAAAGGGAGGTCCTCAGCAAAGGGATGCGGCTTTGTGGGATCATTGTTCCTTCTCTTCCACGCTTGCTGGTAGCCTGGGACTGGCCCTTGGGGAGCATATGCTGCATCCTTCCAAAAGATGCATTCTTCTTATTCTTATTTATTTGTAAGGTCCCCAGTGATAGAGCAGGACCCCATTGTGCTAACCATTGTACTAACATAATAAAGCAGTTGTTATTCCCAATTGCATTTTCCCACTGTATACAGGGGCATTCTTTGCCTGGGCCATCATAGAATCATAGAAGTGTAGGATTGGAAGGGACCTCAGCAGGTCATCTAGACAAGTCCCCTGCACTGAAGGCAGGACTAAGTAATAACTAGACTCCTCCAAACTCAGTCAAGGTAGGTGGTAACTTACTCTGAGAGTAGATCCATTGTAAATCAATAGGACAACTTGCTGGATAAGTTACTAATCAACATAAAGGTGGCAGAATCTGGTCCTATATAATTTGTGCTTGACATTTATCGCGTTATCTTTGAAATCAATGAAAATTTTAAATATTAAGAGAAAAGTTCATTGGACACAGTGGACCAGTTCCTTAGCTGATGTAAATCGATGTAGCCTCATTGACCTCAGTGGAGCTATGTCCAGTCATTCTAGATGAGGATCTGTCCCAGTGTCTGGTACAATTCATCCTGCATAGAATTTAATCTAATAGCCTAAACAAGCTAATATTCCCAGGGGGAAAATCACCGCTTATAGCTGTGTATTTAGCCAAAATCTCTGCATTCACAACAGCTTCCTTAAGTGTTTTCTATGAAGATGTGAACTCCATACTACCCAATTAAAGGCGTGCCCTTAATAATTTATCAGGCAATTAAAGTCATCATCACTCTTTTATTCCAGAGAGCTCTACCAGCAATATGTAGTCAGGTCTTGAGTTAAAACAGTACCAATATAAGAAGAGTGACGCAATGTATCAACAATAATGAAGTTTTTAAGGCAATGAAGGTGGTTTGTCAAGAGTGGAGTACATAATCGAATTAGCAGAGGTTAAATCTTAATTACTGGAAATACCACTTTTCTTGGAGAAGGGGGAGAAATACAAGTGAGAGAAATCTCAGTTACACATCACAGGAAAAAATCCTACATATAAATTAGAGATGGAAAAGACCTATTAGTGTCCCTACCCAATATTAAGAAACTTCAGAAAGTAGTGAGCAGCTGAAAAAAAAGGACTATATTGGAAGTTGCATTTCAGTCTTAACTTTGGAGACTGCTCTTACTATAACAACACAACCACTTTTCATTTACATCCTGCCAAGTGATTTGCAAAAATAAAATAAATAAGGATCAAGGTTTAATTAACCCTGGCGGTGATTTCAAAGATTCCTGAGGGGATAGGTTCCAAATGCCCATGGATCTTCAATGGGATCTGGACCCTTAACTCCCCTAGATTCTTTTGATAATCCCAGCCATCACTGTAAAAATGGCAGAACCTGGACCAGAGCTTCCATTTGTGTTGCCACCAATTCTGGTGGGAATTCCCTCCCCCGCCCCCAATGGCCTTAGAAAGATCAGCAGGTAGACAAAATAGAGGCATGTTCTTTGTAAGATGTCGATCAAGAAAGAATGCTGGGTTGTTGTGTTGCAGGTTGCAGATTACCTTAACTTTCCATTGTTAGATCATTTCTGGAAAAAGACTTGGGGTCAAAACAACATAGTCTTGATGATGGGTATCTTTATTGTTACCCAGAATTTTTGAGAACCCTTTTGTTCCTTCTGCAGAATCAATTAAATGCAATGCATATGGAAAAGGTAGGGTTAGAAATGACAGCAATATAAAAATAAATGGCTCTACAAATAGAATGGTGATCTGTATCTGTCTAGGACTTTAATCCAGACCCTTCAGAAGTGTTCACAGACACATTTAAATGAATGTGTTGAAAACAGCCAGCATGATTACTGCGCTCTGACCAATAGTCGGGCTGAGCTTCACAATTTCTCAAGCTAGATTCTCTTGTGTGCCAGAGCACATCACATTTCAGTAGAGAGCTGCCACAATAAGGGTCAATAGGAGACTTCCTCACAGTCTCTTCTGTGGCAGGAAGAGGGATGCTGAGAGTCTCCATGGCCCACTTCTGATGACCTTAGAATCCATTTTAAGAGACTTCATCTCCTGATGTCTCACAAGAACTTTAGAACAACTCAAGTACTGACTGACTGGACCCGCTCCACCTCAGGTTCTACACCAAGCGTAGGACATGCTGAGACTGGCCTTGGGATTTGCCTTGATTTAAGGAACCATTCCAGAACCCTACTAGGCTCCCAAACTTATCTACAGAAAGTGCTTAAAGTGATCTGAAAAAAGCGTGTGTGTGTGTGTGGGGGGGGGAGCGTCTGTCATTACCCATACATCTGCTCACCTCCCTGCATAGCAATTAATTCTGTCTCTGAACCCCCACATTTATCCTGTCCCCCAAATCCTGCCATCACTTCTGGCCCCACATCTTGCTGCCCCCCCCAGCTCCTTAGCAATTCTTCTCCCTCCAACCCCTTCCCATATCAGTTCTCTCTCTCCTACACCCCAGTCTTATCTCTACTCTTCCTGCAGTTCCTGGGTTCTTTACCCACCCCCAGGCCTGTGGAAGGTCCCTTTCTGCCCCTTCCTAGGCAGGTGTTGCAAGGAGGGAGAGGAGAAGAGGGGAGGAGCAGAGAAGCTGTCCTGTTGCTCACAGGAGGGGAGGGGGAATGAGGGAATGGAACTGTGCTAAGGCGCCATGCTCTTTCTGGCTCCTCATTCCCTCCTGTGAGACCTCATTCCCTCCTCCCACAGTGACCAGCCCGCTTGTTAGAAATGTTATTTCTGACGTCTGTAGCCCTTTGCACTTTAAGCCCTGTTTTCAGACCATCACTTGCTTATCCCTACTTTAAAGTATACTTTGTTATCAATGCCCATTCTGCCTGGGCTAGGGGTATGTCAACACTGAAACTAGGCACCCGTGGCTGGCCCATGCCAGCCAACTCAGGCTCACAGGGCTTAGGCTGTGGAGCTGTTTCACTGCAGTGTAGACTTCCAGGCTAGTGCTGGAGCCCAAGCTCTTGGACCCTTCCACCTTGTAGGGTCCTAGAGCCCTGGCTACATCCCATGCCAGGAAGTCTACACTGCAGTATAACAGCACTGCAGCCCAAGCCCTGCGAGCCTGAATCAGCTGGCATGGGCCAGCCATGGATTTTTCATTGCAATGTAGACCTACCCTCAGAGCCTTCAGCTGTGGTAAGCGCTGACACCTACATCTCTGGGTGAGCTGGTGAAGAAGCTCTGCATGGCACCAAAAGAAGCTAGCAAACAATATTGGATTGGGCTAGGGACTGGTGCTTAGGAGACAGCGGTTCTATCTTGGCTGTGCCACTTGTGGGCAACTCATTTCACTTCTATTTCTTCTCATATGCTTTGTTTAGTTAAATTGCAAGCTCTCTGGAGCAGGGACAGTTTCTTTGTACATCTTTGTGTGGTGCCTAGGACAATTACTGTAATGCAAACCACAATAACAGCAGCAAAAGTGGATAAATGTTTGTGGGTGAAATATTAAACAATATGGAATGGACTGTATTGAATGGATCAGTGTAATTGGACGCAGGAAGCCAGATTCTCCCCCTCACTTACATAGCCTAATTCTGCTGATTTACACTTGCATAAGAGGAAAATTGGGCTCAGACTGCAATATGTTGCCACCATTCCCTTTACAGAATTTACAGGAAATCAATCAGAGTTTGGCATAAAATTTAGAGATGGGCCTGAACCAAAACCAATCTTCTGCTCTCACCAAACTTTGGAGAAGTTCTCAGCAGGATCTAGGTCCCGACCTAGAACCTGATGAGGTCCATATCTAGTAAAACTCAGTGTGAGTATACATAGCCAAACTGAGTCAATGAGGATTTCAGTATCATGTGTGAGAAGACAGTTTGATTTTTTTCCGGACTGCTATTTTCTGAATCCTCCCCATGTCATATAATTTATGTTAATTGAATGCTGATGGAGTCCAAAGAAACATATTGATGGGAGATGTAAATGAGATAGTGTTATTAATTCATCATTCAGTAACTAGTGCGTGAAATGCATTGCTGTGCATAGATTTAGGACACTTCATTTTCAGTATTACTGAGATGTCTCGCTCTCTCTCATCTACAGAAAGAACCCATCATTCCACTGCTTGTAAAAAAATAAAATTAATTTGAGACAGATTGGCTGAACTGCATTGTTAGAGTTATATTTATTTATACACTTTCAGATTTATATGATATCTCTAGTTCTATTCTCCAGGCACATGGGCAATAAAACATTGATATAAAAACATACATCATAACAATAATCTAATGTAAAAAGTGGAGTGCTTCATTTTCAACCCACTGTCTCAGCCTGAAGGAATACATGGACCTGGCAACTTGGATTCATAGAATCATAGGACTGGAAGGAACCTCGAGAGGTCATCTAGTTCAGTCCCATGCAATCATTGCAGGACTAACATTATCTAGACCAGGGGTGGGCAAACTTTTTGGCCTGAGGGCCGCATCTGAGTATGAAAATTGTATGGTGGGACATGAATGCCTGGTGTGGGGGGGTACTCAATGGGGTGTAGCATGGGGGGGCTCTATAAGGGATGTTACCAAGGTGAGGGGAGGGGGGACTTATGGGGTGTGGCGGGGGGGTTCTACAGGGGCAGTACCAGGGACTCCTAAGGGCCCTACAGGCAGTGACACCAAGGCGGCCGTACCAGGCACCGCCATGGGCAGAGGAACCCTAGCTGGGACAGATGAGGCCCCGGGCAGTTTTGAGGCTCTCAAGGGTGGAGCCGTAGGAGACCAGGAGGGGATTGGGCATGATGCTGCATGGGGGGAGGTGCTGCCACGAAGGGATGGCGTTCCGATCCCGGAAACAGCGCAGTGAAGTCCCGCCTGCACAGTGTGGCTCCGCGTGTGCCAGAAGATGGTGGAATTGTGAATCGGTGGCTGGGAAGCGCTGGGCGGGCGGAGCGGGGCAAGCCCATGATCCTGCTCCCCAGCGGGTGCTCAAGGGTCAGATAAAAACATCTGACGGTCCGGAAGCAGCCCATGGGCCGTAGTTTGCCCACCCCTTATCTAGACCATCCCTGACAGGTGTTTATCTAACCTGCTTTTAAAAATCTCCAGTGATGGAGATTCCACAACCACCCTTGACAATTTATTCCAGTGCTTAAACACCCTGACAGGAAGTTTTTCCTAATGTCCAACCTAAACCTCCCTTGCTGCAATTTAAGCCCATTGCTTCTTGTCCTACCCTCCGTGGTTAAGAAGAACAATTTTTCTCTCTCCTCCTTGTAACAACCTTTTATGTACTTGAAAACTGTTATCATGTCCCCTCTCAGTCTTCTCTTTTCTAGACTAAACAAACCCATTTTTTTCAGTCTTCCCTCATAAGTCATGTCTTCTGGACCATTAATAATTTTTGTTGCTCTTCTCTTTCTTCAATTTGTCCGCATCTTTCCTGAAATGTGGCACCCAGAACTGGACGCAATACTCCAGTTGAGGCCTAATGAGCACGGAGTAGAGTGGAAGAATTAGTTCTCGTGTCTTGTTTACAACACTCCTGCTAATTATCCCAGAATGATGTTTTCTTTTTTTGAAACAGTGTTACACTGTTGACTCATATTTAGCTTGTGGTCCACTATGACCCCCAGATCCCTTTCTGCAGTACTCCTTCCTAGGCAGTCATTTCCCATTTTGTATGTGCGCAACTGATTGTTCCTTCCTCAGTGGAGTACTTTGCACTTGTCCTTATTGAATTTCATCCTATTTACTTTAGACCATTTCTCCAGTTTGTCCAGATCATTTTGAATTATAGTCCTATCCTCCAAAGCACTTGCAACCCCTCCCAGCTTGATATCTCCACAAACTTTATAAGTGTACTCTCTATGCCATTATCTAAATCATTAATGAAGATATTGAACAGAACCGGACCCAGAACTGATACCTGCGGGCCCCCACTTGCCTATAAGATTAGCAGACTTGGGCTCTATCAGTCCAAGTAGAGTGGGGAGTGAATTCCAGATGGAAGATCCTCTACTCTGTGTTAATTGAGGGACTGCCAACCTGGATATCCCAGATGATGTCTACGGTCACAGTAAAGCACAGAAAGAGATAGGTGATCGCTAGATACCCAAGACTCAAATCTTAAAAGGCTTCATAGGACAAAACCAACATCTTAAACTGCACCTAAAACAAACTTTATGAAACAGCACTATGGGCCAGATTTTGATACTCTTCAGTTATGTTGGCGAGGAGTGTGAGAAAATTACTTCCCCAGTGAAGATGCAACTACGCTGACAGAAGAGTGCTTCTGTGGTCAAAGCGAACCTCACTATGTCTACACTAGGGGGCTCTGCAACCATCACAACACTTGTGAAGGCTCTGCAGAGTAGACAAACCCGTATTCATGTTGGGTATCATCTTACTTCACAAATAGTCCCAAGGGAGTCAATGGGTCTATTTGTAGAGAACAATGCTACAGTACTTGACACAAGTAAGGATATTGGGATATGACCCTAAAAGTCTGACCTGGAGCCTACTAAAGTCAATGAGAGTCTTCCTCTTGATTTCAATGTGGTTTGGATCAGGCCCTAAATAAACAGCAGGTCTATTCTGCTCTTCTTGAAGTTCTAAGCTGTCCTGGATAGTTGGGGACAAAGGATAAACTCATAGGACTAATTTTTCCATGATGCTGACCACCTGTAGCTCCCAGTGCTTGAGCTAGGGGTGCTGAACCCTTCTGGCAGTCTACAGTGTCCCATTAGACTATTTGGCTGGAAAGTATTCTGATTAGAAGAGCCCTGGAACCTAACTGGTTCCACTAAGCTGAGGCCAACCCAGAAAGAGTTGCCATATCCTAATACTGAACAAGGAGCTTTACTAGAATAAGGAAAACAGTATTATCCCTAAAACAGCTTTCTTTGCCTGCCACTGCTAGAGGTTCAGTCTAGAATCTTCCCCAGGCCCTGCTTTACTTCCTGTTACTGTTAAGTAGAATAAGTATAGATGTCCTCAGACTGCACCACTGGGGGCAACTGGGAGTCACACTTCTAGTAAGAGAAGGTGATGAGCTACCCCCACAGAGGATACAATTGTAATATTCTACTTGAATCCTGCAAAAAGGTTAGGTGAAGCCCTTAAGTGGCTTTCCCCCTTAAGTGTAATGAATTGATATATGTTAGATTTTTTTGGTTTGTTTCTTTAATGGGATTTGAATCAAAGCTAATTTTATACTGGTTCACCCCTAACAGTTAGGCTATGCCTACACTACAGACCTTACTGCGGTACAGCTATGCGACTGTACGGTCTCCTATGTACCCTTCTTTGCCGGCAGCAGAGAGTTCTCTTGTCAGCATAATGCAATCACCCCAAATGAGTAGCATTAGCTATGTCAGCAGGAGAGCATCTCCCACCGACATAGTGCTGTCCACACTTTTATCGGTGAAACTTTTGTCTATCGGGGGGTGGGGTGTTTTTGACAAAAGTTTTACCAGTAAAAGTGCTAGTGTAGACATAGCCTCAGACAAAGTGGCTCAAATTGGCTGCTTCTGTTTTCTCTTCTGGTTTACAAGTCTTACCATTTCAGAAGTTGCAAGTAGGCTGTGTGTTGACACCCCATTCTGCTAATGAATGAGAAAATTCACGCGTATGTATTTGTTATTGCTTTCAGTCCTAGGGAGCAGGCTCATACACAAAAGAGAAACCTAATGATAGGCAGGTTTCAGAGTAACAGCCGTGTTAGTCTGTATTCCCAAAAAGAAAAGGAGGACTTGTGGCACCTTAGAGACTAACCAATTTATTTGAGCATAAGCTTTCGTGAGCTTATGATAGGCAATTACAAGTTCAGGGCTTGTGTACGCTTATAAATGCCATAGTGCTTCAATGTAAATATTTCTCCTCTCAGCATAGGTAATCTACCTCCCTGAACAGACAATGGAGGAGTCCTTGTGGCACCTTACAGACTAACACATTTATTTGGGCATAAGCTTTTGTGGGTTATAACCGACTTCATCAGATGCATGGAGTGAAAAATACAGTAGGCAGGTATAAATATACAGCACATGAAAAGATGGGAGCTGGGAGGTGGTATACCAACATAATTACATCAGTTAGGAGTGTGATATTTTTACCAGATCATTATCAGTACAACCCCTAGGGCACAGTTATCCCAATATAAAAATAACTCATTCTGGGATAGGTTATTCCCCTTCCCACATGGCAATAAGTATACCACCAGTATAAAAGCAGCTTTACACCACTATAACTGCATTCACATGAGGTGGGAGAGGGCATACTGCTTTAACTGTATTGATTAAAGCATCCTGGTGTGTAGGTAAGGCCCTATGGTGGTGAAAAGCAAGACAAACTCCACTGAAGGCAATGGACCAATGTCTGCCCTCAGTAAAACCAGTGTAAATCTGCAGTAATTCCACTAGCCTTAGTTCTGAGTTCTGTGAATGAAGGTGGAATTTGACCCAGTGCTAGAATATACTAGATATATCTTAGATAGAACTGTTTGAAACATAGAAACAGGAAAAAAATATTTTTTTCTTTCACTTTTTTGTCAAAAATTCAAAATTAAAAAAAAAACCAACCAAAAAACCAAACCAAAACAAAAAAGACATTGTTCACCTCTAATCTTTGATGTTAGAAAAGTTTTGCCACGTTCCTGTATGGGCACTTAACTGAAAACAAAGCATAATCAGATTCTGAGAACACTGTCATATGACTGGAAAATGGGTTGACTGACAGCAGATCAGACAACAAGTCATTAGTGCACTGTGGATGTTTTGGTCAGCCTGGTGATCTAATGGCTGCACCACAATGAGGATCCAAGGTAGGGTTCAAAGTCAGGCCTATGGCTCCCTAAACTCTATAGGCGAAATTCACCCATGTGCAAAGGTCTGCAGTAGGCCTACATGCCACTTATGTCCTCAAATGTGTATTGTTCACATAGTCACTTTTCAGACTAAAAAAAACCACATTTTAATGGCTGGCAAAATCTTAGTTTTTGTCTCTTCCATACCCCCTCGCACTATGGTTGGTGGCAACATGCTTAATATGTGCATCACAATGGAAAGTATTTTTAATCAACTCGCTACAGCAGCTGGAAATGGAAACCATTGCAGGATTCCCAAATGCGAAGCAAGTTAGTAAAAAAATATTTAAACTCTTTCCATAACTGAAAGGGTAATAGGAACGCCTAAGGGAAAGTAGTCTGTTTTCTTCTCATGCTGCATTTAAGGGCCCATCTGTTGGAGATGGCTCCCGTCTGAATCTCCCAACAAACACACATATCCAAAAATATAAATGACTGTATGCACAGTAAAACCTGTTTGTAACAGACTTTAAAGAGCCATCCAGATCTTCTTGATGCTCTTAGAGTACAGTTCTGAAGTCACAGGACAGTCAATTAATTGCCCTAGATCTCTAGTGTGGAAAGCATTCCATGGACAAGGGTGGAAATTAAGTGTGGCCCCACTCAGTGGGACACAAAGTTGTAAGTTTATGATACAGACAAGGGGCTTGATCCCAGGTATCTGCCAGCTTTCACCTGCAGAACCTAGGATGCAGACCCCTGTGATGGACTGCCTAACTAGGGTGAGGCTATATGGGTCTCAGTGGTGAAAGGCTCAGAGATAGCCATCACAGTCCCAAAAGTGGGTGTTAAGGGCCAAGCATGGGGCATGGCCAAGGTGTACAAGAGACAAATTGATTCAATGCATCTGTCATATAGTCCCTGTGGGTCAAACATCCAAAAAAAGTCCCAGTCACAATTTAAAGCTGGCCTTTCCTGCAGGAACCCCTAAATGCTTCTACTCTCCCCAGAGGTGAATGTTCTGCCCCAGATGCAGTAGCCCCCACTGGCACCTGGGTGTATGTGTGCCAGGTACACCCTCCTGTGCAAGTAGGGATGAATCAAGCCCATCATATTCAGAAGCAACGGACAGAACAGACTATTTGCATATCAATCTCCAGGGACCTATGTACTGCACTATCAAGAAAGAAATTAAGAACTCAAAGAGGGTTTTTTGGTGCATCTGTACAGAAGTGATGGAAACATTCCAGACTGTAAATGGCCACTACCCTCGTCTACTCCTTGGAAGAAATGAGGGAAGTGTCTGCAACCCCAGTGGTAATTCTGCATTCTTACTCATGAACATTTTAGGTTGTTGGCTTCTTTTAAATGTAATTCCTTTAGGTTCTTAAATTGCCGCTGGAAAAATGCATCAGTTAGAAAAGAGGTCTCAAAACCATTTTGTTTTGCTAAGCTATCTGAGTTATTCAAGAACAAGTATGTCTTAAAGGTGTTTGCTAAGCAATTTATTTTGTGTGTATGCATGTGGTTGGCTGAGGGTAATACGCTTTACCAAGTTTGCTCATTATTTTTGCTTTCATTCCAGATAAATTTTGTGCTTAGGAAAGGTGACAGACTGTCTGGAAGATCGAAGTCTTCCATTTATTTCACCTGCTCTTTGACTGCCTTCCCTTGATGATGTCTGTCTCAACAGGGATGGCCAAATATTATTAATGATCGTTAGAGGTATGTGGTTAGTTTTGTTTAGGAGTGCCAGTTCTGGACATGTTCAGGAATGATTTTTGAATTGCCAAAATATTCGAAGGTTGATTTTTTTCCTTCAGAGGCACTTTGTCAGAATGATCTGCACCTCCACGACCTTTAGGCTGGATCAAGGACCTGAGAATAAATGACACCTGAAATTTGTGTGATTGTGTTACGTATTATAGGAGTGGGTTTTACCTTTAGTATTTAAATCTTTAAATAATATAGGATAAATTTATCTACCTTTACCCTACCTCTTGTTGCAGTTTCCACAACTGTACAGAAACTTTAGGTCCCTTCAGTTTCACCCCTGGAACCCAGATGTATGTTTGCTTTAACCATAACATTCAGTTTTCATTGGTTTAAATTTTGTAGACTATCTTTGCAAGGAAAAGGTTTAGAAACCTTTTTAGAAATTAAATCTGCAATTCTTCTTAATTTCTATCTTCCCCCAATTTCATGGGACCCAAAAGTCAGATGCTATGGGGCCCAAAAACCAGCTCTTGCATCCTGCAGGGCAAAGCTCAAGAACTTTTAGCTTCCTTCTGAATGTTGTGTGAGTTCCTTTGTGTTATTTAGCACTGTTATGGTTTTATCTACCTCCACTCGACTCGGGACTTGCTAACCTATTTGTAATCTATTGTTTTAATTATTTTCTGTTCAGATGCCCAAGGACCTTGGGGCATTGAGAGACAATAACACACATTATTTATTCATTAAGTATTCATTATAATACTTTATTATTATATTACATATAATACAATATAAGTATTATTATAACTATGTTCTTTAGCACAGGTGATGAATGTGCAAGCTTCTTCCAGACAACTGCACTATCATGTTCTGGAAGAACTAGCACCAGGCATTAAAGGGTAGCTCACTTTATTTGCCCATTCGTTTCCTAGTGGTCTCTGGTAAGACTGACAAAAAAGTGTCAAAAATTGTTAGTTCTGGTAATTGATTTTTTGTGATATGTCACTAAGAACTGGACCAAGACCATCAGATCATTTCACATAGGCCACTAAACCCATGTAAAAAGGTGACAACTTTCAGTCATTGCTGATCTGCCCTAAAATTACTACTATATTTAGACATAATGGTGCATATGAGAACCCAAAAGTTAGGCTAGATACTACATACTTACTGGTTTACCAAATGGGTCTTTCTTCTCACCTATTACCTGTACATGTGCATGTATATTTGGAACAAAGCATCCACAGTTTCCTTTACATCATTATGAATCAACCCTGTTCTGGAGGGAGCACCTCGAGAAGATAGGTTGCTTCCCATGCCCATTCAGTCCTTGGTATCTCTACTAAGACTGCCAGCAAGAGTACTAACAGATACCAGCTCTGGTCATGATAATACTCTTTCCATTCCACTATTGTCTCTGGAGGATAGTAAACAGAAGCTACTAAAGTTAGAACTTTTTAAATCAGCAGGTCCAGACAACATGCATCCAAGAGTTTTAAAAGAGCTGGCTTAGGGGCTTGCTGGACCATTACTGTTGGATTTCAATAAGCCTTGGAGCACTGGGGAAGTTCCAGAAGACTGGAAGAAAGCTAATGGTGTTCCAATTTTTAAAAAGGGTAAATGGAATGATCTGAATAGTTATAGATCTGTTAGCCTGACATGGATCGTGGACATGATAATGGTGTGGCTGATATGAGATTCAATTAATAAAGAATAAAAGGAGGATAATGTAATGACTGCAAATCAACATGGGTTTATGGAAAACAGATCTTGTCAAACTAATTTGTTATCCTTTTTTGTTGCAATTACAAGTTTGGTTGGTAAGGTGTGAGCTAGTGAGCTCCCAGAGGGGACACGTTACCATAACTCACATCAGGATTGACCTTCTCATTGCCCCAAAACACTGTTGTCATAATATGTGTCTAAAAGGTGTCATCTGAGGTATCTTGCAACCTGGTAACATGCTGGTCATTAATATTATTGAATGATATATGTGTGGGTGGTGTATAAAGAATTATAGATGTGTGCTGGAAATATGCTCTTAAAAGGTGTTTTGCAAGCAGTGTATAAACCCAGCTTGTCCTAGACAATGGAATGTTGTTTTGCCAGTTTTTACATGTCTACAGTGTAAATTGAGCCAGAGCTATTTAATACCTCAGAGGACAATGAAAAGTACATCTACATATAAGGTAAACAAAGCCATTAAGCTAACTGGGTGGGGGTGTGGGAGAGACTGCTCAGTGATCACGATGTGGGATGGAGTCTGCACCATCAGGAAGCCTTCCTGGTTCTTGAAACAGAGACAATAGAAAATACAAACAGAAAGACAAAGTCATTTTGGAATGCATTACCTGGGTCACAAAATGGGGAGCAGCACCCTTTGAACTCATGAGAAATGGATCCTCTGGGTCTGAAAACCAAGAGTAACTGGAATGGACTATAGGTGAGAAACCTGCTTAGACAAAGATTGTAACTTGCTGAAGTTAGTTTTAGTCACTAGAAAGTGTGCTTTGGTTTGTTTTACTTTAACCATACCCATGTCTTCTATTCTACTTATTATCACTTAAATATCCAGTCTTTGTTAATAAACTTACTCTTGTTTTATTGCAAAATTATCTCAGTGCTGTGTATTAAACAGAGTGGCGAAGTCCTCAGCCAAGCTAACAGGCAGGTCTGGAGGCAGTGAACTTGATAACATTGGTGAGTGTCCAGTGAGAGGGACTGGATGTCGCCGAGAGACATCTCTGGGGAACTGGGATTCTCTGATTGTTACCTGCAAGGCAATGTTTGGACTGACAGAGACCTGAGGAGTTTGTTGGCAAGGCAGACAAGCTGTTGCGTCAGGACACGTAGCTTTGCCTCAGCCAGAGTGAGTTTTGCTGCTGTGGAGCGGTTACACGGTGACTCACAGTTCTGATTGGCCTGAGCAAGACGTCACAAAAGGTAATAGTGTTGACATAACGAACTTAGACTTCTGTAAGGCATTTGACTTGGCACCACATATTTCAATTAAAAAACTAGAATGATATAAAATGAACATGGCACACATTAAATGGATTAAAAACTGGCTAAATGATAGGTCTCAAAATGTAACTGTAAATGGGGAATCCTCATTGAGTGGGTTTGTTTCCAGTGGGGCCCTGCAGGGATCCGTTCTTGGCCCTACACTATTTAACATTTTTATAATAACCTGGAAGAAAACATAAAATCGTCACTGATAAAGTTTGGAAGTGACACAAAAATTGGGACAGTGGTAAATAATGAAGAGGACAGGTTGCAGAGTCAGAGGGATCTGGATAGCTTGGAAATCGCGGCACAAGGAAATAATGTGTTTGAATACAGCTAAATGTAAATGTATACTTCTAGGAACAAAGAATGTCAGCCACACGTACCCGATAGGGGACTGTATCCTGGGAAGCAATGACTGAAAAAAGATTTGGGGGTTGTGGTGGATAATCAGCTCTCAGTGCAACGTTGTGGCCGAAAGGGCGAATGCAATTCTTGGATGCATAAACAGGGAAATCTTGAATAGGAGCAAGGAGGTAACTTTATCTATGTATTTAGCACTGGTATGACCACTGCAGGAATACTCTATACAGTTCGTGCGTCCACAATTTAGGAAGGATTCGAGAGTGTTCAGAGAATAGCCTTGAGAATGATTAAAGGATTAGAAAACGTGCCTTATCATGATAGACTCAAGGAACTCAATCAATTTAGTTTAACAGAGAGAAGGTTAAGGGGTGACTTGATTACAGTCTATATGTACCTACATGGGAACAAATATTTAATAAAGTAGTCTTCAATCTAGCAGCGAAAGGTATAACATGATCCAATGACTGCAAGTTGAAGCTAGCCAAATTCAGACTAGAAATAAAACATACATTTTTAATAGTGAACATAATTAACCATTGGAACAGTGTACCAAAGGTTGTGGTGGATTCTCCATTACTGGCAATTTTTAAATCAAGATTGGATGTTTGTCTGAAGGATCTGCTCTAGGAATTATTTTGGCGAAGTTCTCTGGCCTGCGGTCAGACTGGATGCTCACAATGGTCCCCTCTGGCCTTGAGTTCTATGTGAGGGGGACACATCCACCAAGAACTGAACTGAGACCAGCTACTCATTTTGCTACGTTCTGATACTGAACAGGCATCAGCTGGTGATGATTTCAATCACTACAAGAGAGAGGTCTGCACAAAACCCCCAGATTCCACCACCCATGAATGCTGCAGGGGAAGACAGACAGACAGAATCAAAACTTGGCAGCTGTGTTTTAATTCTCAAACCAAAGCTGTGTTTCCCACACACCACTAAAATGTGGAGGATAACTATGTGTTTGGAAAGCAAGGTCCACCTTTAATCACTGCCAGCTAGGGCTGGATTTGAACCAGCAATCTGGATGAAAAGCTCCCTACCCCATCAGTGCCACCACCAGTCCTCCTTAGTGTGTGCAGCAGCTGATTTTACAAGCTATGCAATCATGCTGTCTGAGATCAAGGTCAATCCCTCTCTCTGGAAGAACACTGCATGCTTTTTTCTTTTACAGTGGCTGTTGCAAGATAAAGCAGCAGAAAGCGTCCCTTCAAAGCCCATTATAAATACGATTCCTAATGAGCTTTATCTATACACAAGGTTTTTTGAAACCTAGGGTAAGTTTTAAAAGGTTGCATGAGGTTTGGTTTTTTTAAGAATAACCAACAAATGTTTAACACTTGATTTTACCTTCAGAAGAAATCCCATTAATTAGTTAATTGATTGCTAGTGGGTCAGAGAGGGTGAAATTCCTCAAGTGGAGCTGTTAGAGAGCCCAAATTGTTTTCAGAGAGAGGGATGCAGGCTGAAAATTAATTACAGTTAACTCACCTGATTAACTTAAAAAAAACAAAATGTGATTAATAGCACTTTAATTGCGCTGTTAAACAATAGAATACCAACAGAAATTTATTAAATGTTTTGGATGTTTTTCTACATTTTCAAATATATTGATTTCAATTACAACACAGAATACAAAGTGCACAGTACTCACTTTATATTATTATTTTTATTACAAGTATTTGCACTGTAAAATGATAAAAGAAATAGTATTTTTCAATTCATCTCATACAAGTACCATAGTGCAATCTCTCTATCATGAAAGCACAACTTACAAATGTAGATGTTTTTTGCTACATAACTGCACTCAAAAACAAAACAATGTAAAACTTTAGAGCCTACAAGTCCCCTCAGTCCTACTTCTTGTTCAGCCAATCGCTAAGAGAAACAAGTATGTTTACATTTACAGGCGATAATGCTGCCCGCTTCTTATTTACAATGTCACCTGAAAGTGAGAACAGATGTTCACATGGCACTTCTATAGCCAGCATTGCAAGGTATTTACATGCCAGATAGGCTAAACATTCGTATGCACCTTCATGCTTTGGCCACCATTGAAGAGGACATGCTTCCCTGCTGATGATGCCCATTAAAAAAAAATTTGTTAATTAAATTTGTGACTGAACTCCTTGGGGGAGAATTGTATGTCTCCTGCTCTGTGTTTTACCCACATGCTGCAATATATTTCATGTTATAGCAGTCTTGGATGATGACCCAGCATGTTGTTTGTTTTAAGAACACTTTCACTGCAGATTTGACAAAACGCAAAGAAGGTACCAATGTGATATTTCTAAAGATAGCTACAGCACTCGACCCACGGTTTAAGAATCTGAAGTGCCTTCCAAAATCTCATCGGGATGGCATGTGATACATGCTCTTAAGACTTCTGAAAGCAACACCCTGGTGCAGAAACTACAGAACCTGAACCACCAAAAAAGAAAATCAACCTTCTGCTGGTGGCATCTGATTCAGATGATGAAAATGAATGTGCATTGGTCTGCACTGCTTTGGATCATTATTGAGCAGAATGCATCATAAGCATGGATGCATGTCCTCTGGAATAGTGGTTGAAGCATGAAGGGACATATGAATATTTAGCACATTTGGCATGTAAATATCTTGCAACGCCAGCTACAACAGTGCCATGTGAATGTCTGTTCTCAGTTTCAGGTGACATTGTAAACAAGAAGCAGACAGCATTATCTGCTGCAAATGTAAGCAAATTTGTTTGTCTGAGCAATTGGCTGAACAAGAAGTAGGACTGAATGGACTTGTAGGCGCTAAAGTTTTACATTGTTTTATTTTTGAATGCAGTTATTTTTTGTAAATAATTCTACATTTGTAAGTTCAACTTTCATGATAAAGAGATTGCACTACAGTGCTTGTATTAAGTGAATTGAAAAATACTATTTCTTTTATTCTTACAGTGCAAATATTTATAATAAAAAATAAATATAAAATGAACAGTGTACACTTTGTATTCCATGTGGTAATTGAAATCAATATATTTGAAAATGTGGAAAACATCCAAAAATATTTATATAAATGGTATTCTATTATTGTTTAACAATGCGATTAATCAGGATTAATTTTTTTAATCGCTCGACAGCCCTACTTTCAGAAAGAGGCTATAACAAGTGCACAGTATATGGTGCTGAGTT
Source organism: Lepidochelys olivacea (assembly GCF_965140295.1). NCBI lineage: Eukaryota > Metazoa > Chordata > Testudines > Cheloniidae > Lepidochelys > Lepidochelys olivacea. The sequence goes on from NC_140419.1 coordinate 12,128,785, forward strand.
CTTTTCCTCCTTGAAGAGAGATCATCTTAAGCAGTTGCCTCTGAAGTCCTATTTGTTTTATGAATTTCTGGAAATAGAGGGAATCATTAAGCCCAGGAAAATCAAGTTCCAGGCTGCTGGGCACCATGTTAACCACCAGATTCGCTGGAAGTGTTGAGATAGCTTCTGGTGCCTTGGGAAAGTCTGTTGGTACTGGCTCTATGTTCCCACCTAGGGATCCTGCAGCCACCATAACATGATCAGCTGGAGGAACTCTGCATCCACTTGACTAGCGCACATGATTGCTACAATATTCAAAGAAGTTAAACCTCTTGATACCAAGAATAGGATTTTTTCTGCCGACAAGTCCTAATGCAAAGTCCATTAGTATTGGCCAGGAGGCAAGAGTGGAGTGGGAAATTCCAGCCAACCGGTACTCAAGGTTAACTTGAGCATACTGGATGGCTAGCAGATGTTCTAATGGAAGACAATTCAATTTCCGGGACAATATGTCCCTATAGATTGAGCCTGAGGTTACTATTGACTTTTTCTGTGCCCCTGTTGCCGGTGAAATTCATTCTCTCTCTCTCAACAACAACTTGAAATGAACGTCACAGAGAATACACTCAGCAGAGAGGAGACCAAAATGCTTCCCCTGCAGTGCTAGAAGTGCATGTCCCTTCCGCATAGAGTTATCCTGCTGGAGTCAGCTTTACTCTGCTTCTGCACTCCATGCCTGCTGGTTTGCAGTCCTCACCAACCTATTTCCAAACACAGTCACAGCCCACTACAGTTGTGACACACTTGTATCCACACCGTACCTGGTTATAAAATCCACATTACAAACATGTAAAGAAATCATTCTCAGAAAGATTGTAGCTCATTCTGTACACTTACTGGGTAGCCTATGGCTTAGATTCAACTACTACTGTTGTCTGAAACAAATCCTTGTGCAGGTAGGGTGTGAATATCTCAGACATTTTTGAGGTAAATCTCCCATTCTTAGTCTAGCTCAGATGCAGCTCCATCAGTGTTGGGAATAGTAGACTGCTAGTGTAGACAGGGCTCAGGTCTTCTTATTGCCTTACCTTCCAGACCTGCTCGGACATGGCTAGGCCAGTGATCTACACTGGTGTTCTTATGGTTGTTAGCGCTTGTGGAGTTGCACTGGTGTTAAAGCAACTGTAAATGATTCTCACAAACAACTCAATGTAGACAACATCGTAATGTCCTTCAGAATGGAAACATCTTCTCAGGAGGTTGGGGGACAACATGCGTCTGTGAGGACTATGTTGCCCTGCCTTGGTTGATGCTGGGGTAGAAATGGCTCTTAGCTGAAATTGAAGTGTGTCAGAAAAAGTCTGCCTAATGGAAATGATGACCATAGCAATAAAGACATGAAAGGTATTTTTTGCTTTAACACTCTCCCTGACACTCATCATGTTAATTTCACTGGGCCCCCAATCTGTTTGCTTGTGCGTGTCTGTCTCATACAGCCCCGTGTCTGTTTCACATCAGACACAGGTGGGTAGCCAATGGCTAGAAGGCACTGGAAATGGGATTAACCAGAGCAGCCCCTCCACCAAACACCTGCTAAACTTGGTTTAACAGAACACCAGACAGCTGCTCATTGATTTTTTTTTAAAATTACTATTCCAGTAAATGCTGAATACTGAAAGCTTTACTGTGCGCGATTACATAGAGCCTCCATCACTGTATAGAAAGTGATAAAGTACAAGAGTGTTCCAACATTTATGTGAATGAATTACCTATATCTTATCATCTTAAATTATCATATAAGCTATCACTTTCACTAAACCTTCCAATAATCCCATTTTTTAAATAAAACCATTGCTAGCCGTATACGTTTGTTGCAACTCAGGGAAACACAGTACTACCCAGTGCTTTTCATATAAACAAAGTGCCACATGATTGTGGCAGCTTTTGTGTTTGATTTCCCAATGCTTGGAATATATCCAGCACAGTCCATCTTTCCTGCAACTGGGAGACAAGCAGACCTAATCTAACTGTACATCTGTCTTTTTCTACGTCCAATGCATGTCACAAATAAAGAAGCATTTCAGACTAACATATGCAGAAACTGGTTTTTACAAGCATCTCTGATACAGATATTTAAATCTCTTGTTTAGAAGAAAGGAAAAACAAAGTCAAAAAGATCCTACCTTTGATGCATGGTTGCCATAGTACAAACAAACTTCGCCCACGAAAGGGGTGTGAGAATGCAGAAGTTTGTATTGACTCTCTTTTAAAAAATGTAAGAGCCTTAAGGGAGGAAAACCCTTTTAGAAATTTCACCATAGATCATGTGGGACAAAAGAGCCATTGGAAAAGGTTTTAGTGCAATCTCAATTATGATGATGATGCTTTCAACAGGTCTTGCCAGAGTGTAAAAACCACAAGCCCTTTTAAACTTCTATAATTGCACAAAGGGGAATCATCCATTTTCTGTTTGTAGAAACACAAGTGATGGAAAGTGGCTCTGGTATGGGGAGTTTGCTGGTGATGTTGTTTTGAAAAACAATGGCTCTCTCTGAATCCTCCCTCTTTCTTAGTCTGTCAAGAAAATATATGTGCTGGATGCAAAAAGTATTGGTAGAGAGACATATCACCAGCGAATAAAGAACTCAGTAGGATAGATATGCATGGATATAATACACAGACAAAACCTATTGCTTGTTGTATTAATGTGTATTATTTTGCTTCCTGGTACAATCTTTCAACAAAGAAAAATAACAGGTACTGAAAACAAACAGCCTTTTGTCAATAGGGTATCTGCAGTTACATGGAAGGTACTAAGTTAATATAATTATGGGAGAAAATGTAACTAATGATTGGAAAGCAGTACTTACATGAGGGTGGTTTTTTTCACATCCGTGGTGTTACAAACATTGTTTGGTCACTTTAGATAGTGAGAGACTGACAGTGCTGGATAGAAACAGGTGCCGTGCATGCTTTTCCAACCAGCTCTCTGCATCTAAAGGACCTCAAGCTATTTGTGTCTCCTCCTTTCCTTTGGCACCCCTTTGCAGCCATGTCACCTGGCAGCACATCTCACAATCATCCCAAACGGTTTTGGGATAACACTAAGTTCTAGGTTTGAGACCATTATTTTTTCAGAAGAGATATCAAAACACAATCCCCGCTGACTTGTAATGATTGAAAATCTTATAAAAAGAAAAGGAGTACTTGTGGCACCTCATCGGATGCATCCGATGAAGTGAGCTGTAGCTCACGAAAGCTTATGCTCAAATAAATTGGCTAGTCTCTAAGGTGCCACAAGTACTCCTTTTCTTTTTGTGAATACAGACTAACACAGCTGTTACTCTGAAACCTGAAAATCTTATGGCAGTTGGGCAACAATAAAGGTGGGCTCAATTGGGTAAATCCATTCTGCCTACTGAAAATTTGCCTTTAGTTTCAGTGGTATTCTTCACACACTGTCCTAAGGCTCAGGGGCCATTCTTCAACAGCTGCTTCCTTTCGTGCTAGAGGTGACTACGTGTTAGTAATGGCCGAACTGATTCCTATATACGTGGCATATAGTTTGTAAATCAGTTTGTGAGGTGCTTGGAGATCCTTCTAGTGGAAAGCACAATGGATGAAATCCTGAGGAACCATGTCAGTATGAACATATTTCAGAGTAGTAGCCGCGTTAGTCTGTATCCGCAAAAAGAAAAGGAGGACTTGTGGCACCTTAGAGACTAACCAATTTATCTGAGCATATGCTTTTGTGAGCTACAGCTCACTTCATCAGATGCGTATTGTGGAAAATACAGAAGATGTTTTTATACACACAAACCATGAAAAAATGGGTGTTTATCACTACAAAAGGTTTTCTCTCCCTCCCCCCCCCCCACCCTACTCTCCTGCTGGTAATAGCTTATCTAAAGTGATCACTCTCCTTACAATGTGTATGATAATCAAGGTGGGCCATTTCCAGCACAAATCCAGGTTTTCTCCCCCTCCCCCGCAACAAACCCACTCTCCTGTTGGTAATAGCTTATCTAAAGTGATCACTCATTGTAAAGAGAGTGATCACTTTAGATAAGCTATTACCAGCAGGAGAGTAGGGTGTGGGGGGAGAGAAAACCTTTTGTAGTGATAAATACCCATTTTTTCATGGTTTGCGTGTATAAAAATATCTTTTGTATTTTCCACAGTATGCATCCGATGAAGTGAGCTGTAGCACATGAAAGCTTATGCTCAAATAAATTGGTTAGTCTCTAAGGTGCCACAAGTACTCCTTTTCTTTTTGTGAATACAGACTAACACGGTGGTTACTCTGACACCTATACAACAGGTAGAAGACACAAAATGTGGGAGGGCATGGAAGATGAGATAAACAGTAAGATGAGCATGTTTTGCATAATATGCACCAGTCAGCTCATCACATGCCTAGTAGGTCTCTGCTCAAATGCAGCATTTTTTGATATTTCAAATAGTTTTTAGTAAATTAGTTTGGGAATTTTAAACTTGTATAAATGAAGGAGGAAAAAAACAAGCTCGTCAATTGCTGATACCCCCCCACCACCCGGTTGTGTAACTCAAAACCCATTTTTATTAGAGAAAATGAAATTTGGCAAATGATTAATATACAAAGGTAATCTGATCACTGAGGATGTTTGGAAGATGAAATTAAAGCCATAGTATTCATATTTTTAAAAAGCCGATTACTCTGCATGTATAATATTTTTCTTAATGCTTTCTACCACACACAGTATGTGCCCTAATTCGTATTAATGTCTCCAAAGGAGCCATCACAGTTTATCAAGAAAGTAATATGCATCTTAAAAGTACTCAGAGATTTACATGATAAACCTGAAATGACTCCAGAGTGTATTATCAGTTATCACAGACACTCAGAAGCATTCACTCACTTCTGGCAAACTAGATAATTCAAGGAAGAACTTGAAAAACTTTAGTTAGGTAGGAAGCTGTTACTCAGCTACTCTCCATAGGATTTATTTAATGCACTTAGGAATACTTTCCATCTTACTCTATCTAGTGGAAGTGAATGGCCCATGAACAACAAACATCATATGGCCCTGTCTAAAGAAAACAACTAGCTAAACATTAAGGCCCATCATTTATCAGTTACATTAATACAGTCTTATCTCACTGGCAATACTTTACAGCTATTGTCCTGCCAACCAGGAGCTAGTTAAAATATCAATACAACCAGGGCCTGGTTGGGAGGGCAATATCTGTGAAATATTGCAAGGAAGATAATAAAGTTGCCAAGATGATGTTTTTAAATCATGCCCAAAGTCAAAGGCTACACCAAGTGATAACGTCCTTAAAGTCAGTGGAAGAAATTAATACAGTGACAAAGTGAGGCTAACAATTACATTTCTCCCAGCAAGATGAGATCAAAGGGGAATAGGAAGAAGGACAATTAAATGGTTTTTAATTATGCTGCAGACTTTCCTCTAATGGGACCCTACTCTGCAATGAGTTGCTTAAAAGCAAGAGAAAATGTACTCTTGGGATTAAATTCGGTACCCACAAGGGGATGGACAAGATGACCTAAGGGTATGTCTACACTGGAGCTGGACGTGGAATAGCTGGCACAGGTAGACCCTGACTCAGCTCGCACACTAAAAATAACAGTGTACCTGGGACTGCTCAGGTGGCAGGACAGGCTACTTGCCCAAGTACAATCCTGCCTGAAACCCTAGGCATATACTCAGGGGAACTAACCCATCCTGCCAGCGCTACACTCCTAAGTGGGGCCCCAACCCAGAGATTCATTCAGACATGAACTTAATTTCAAATACATGACTAGTTCCATTGACTTCAATGGGACTGCTTACATGCTTAAAGTTAAGTATAGGCTTACATTTCTCACTGGAATCTTCCTGCTGTTACTCCTGCAAACAGTAGTTGATAGGCTGTATTGTTTACACAATACATCAACAGGGATACAGTTAAGGAATATACTGGTACAGCCATGATCCTGCAGTCTGTCCTGTGTAATTGGACTTCATGTGGGACCCTGCCGTGCAAAAATCTGTCCAAATTAAGCGTGTAAGAGTGCTTGATTTTACATTGCTAGCTAGCCAGCCACACACAGAGCTTTTGGGGAACAAAGCCCACAATATTTGGAAACCAGCGAGGGAGAGCCAGTGGTCAAATTTGTTAGTTATGTCAGTATAAATCCGTAGTAAATCCACTGGAGTTGCCTGACTGGTGTTAGTCATTTCTAGAGCTTGTCAAAAAGGTCAAAAATTGACAAACATTTCACTGATTTCCCCCCTATTTTTCCTTGAAAATGCAAAGCTTTCAAAATTGCCCAAACATTATTTATTATTATTATCTTACTGTAGCACCTTGGAGCTCTAGTCATTGACCAGGAAGCCACTGTGCTGGGGACTGTGCAGAGAGCGAACACAAAGATGGTCCCTGCCCCAAGGAGCTTACAATCTAAGACAAGAGATGGATATAGATATATGAGAGAGTACAAGGAGATAATATTGTGATAGGCAGTGGCCAACTCTAGAACTTGCTTCCACCACAGGCTTACAGCTCTTAGAGTTCTGAGTCATGGCTGGACTCACCACACTTCTTTAAAACTTTGGAGGAAATTGTCCCGAAGGAAATCTGAAGAGCCTAGATAGTCTCATACTATTCAGAGCCTCCTCCCTCCATGTACAGCATTTGCTGCAAGCTCTTTAGAAGGTTATGATATGTTCCACAGTTCTTGGTCTTGACTGTGAGTACAGAATTTGGGGCTGCATATGTAGAGACATCCCTTCACAGTACAGGGAATTGGTGACACTACATTTCAGATTCCGACAGACATTTGTACAAATTGGAGGGGGTTCAGAGAAGAGCAACAAAGATGGATGACAGCTTGTGAGGCCAAGTTGTAAAGAAAGATGAAAACAACGAAATGTATTCAGCTTGAACTGACCGCCGTGGGGGATGGGATAACCATCTTCAAATATTTGAGGAGAGTAAATGCCAAAAAGTGAGAGCAACTGCTTAGGGTGGTCTGGGGAAGGGACATAATGAGGAAAAATGGGATGAAACTGAGTGAAGGATAATTCCATCTGAATATCTGACATGGCCCCCTAATAGCGACATCTGTTTCCAAGACAAATGGTGGGACCCCTGCTGTAAGTCATTTACAACCAGACCGGACAAAGCCAGGAACAATCCCATGCTGGCAGGCAGCTGGCAAGGGTCTGATTCTAGCAGTACCATGGTTTCCCTCAGGCTGACAACCTGGAAGCACAATGCAGTGGAAGCACTGCGAGCATTACTTGCGGCTCCGATGAACAGCTCTATCTATCTATCTCACTAGCTCTTGAACTGTTGAGTAATTATGATGGCAGAATCATATAGAACTGATTAGCACATCAGCGAAGAGCACCTTGGGGCAGACTTATTTAACCTTCCTTGTATTCCGTGATTCGGTTTGTGCAGAACGGCCACACTGGGGTAGAGAATTAAAGGGAGGAATTAAAGGAGAGTTTACTGAGCCTGGTCATGTTTATATCACCAGCTGGATGAGGCTCCAGAAGGAGAACTCCCGCCCCCCTTGGCTAGTTCCCATAGCAATTGACCTCTGAGCTAGTGCTTTAAATATATCATTAAACATAAAACAAAGACAACAACAAAAAGCATTGCTTGGATAGCAGGAAAGGAGACAGTATTCACACCACCTTGGTGCTTCATAATGTCTGCAAATATATTCTAATAATAGCCCCTGCCCCAACCGTGAGGAATAAAATATAGTGTCCAGGGCACGAGAGAATGCACTCAGATGAGTTTGGAACACAGCGTTGATCACCTCACACCTGGGCTTCAAAGCAAACAGGCAGAACAAGAGCCATGCACTGAATCCAAACTGCTGCTGTGCTGACTAGCTCAGCGGTGGGTGGAAATCTCAGTCAGGCTTCACTGGCACCAGGCAGCTGCTGCCGAGATGCCCAACACTGAAATGAAAGCTGGAAAGATCAGGTGAGGGCTTGTTTTTTCCCCCCCTTTAAAGTACTGCATGGCACGGCATGAATGAGCAGTCAGGTTACTGCCTCTGTGGAGTGAATCTGTGCCATCTTTATTCTTTTTAATTAAAGGTTGTTGTTTTTGCCCAGATACAATAGCCCAGTGGTTCTCAAGACTACTGTACCTCTTTCAGGAGTCTGACTTGTCTTGTGTACCTCAAGTTTAACCTCACTTAAAAACTACTTGCTTACAAATCAGACTTAAAAATACAAAAGTGTCACAGCATATTATTACTGAAAAATTGCTGACTTTCTCATTTTACCATATAACTATAAAATAAATCAATCGAAATATAAATATTGTAATTACATTTCCGTGTATAGTATATAGAGCAGTATAAACAAGTCATTGTCTGTATGAAATTTTAGTTTGTACTGACTTTGCTAGTGCTTTTTATGTTGCCTGTTGTAAAACCAGGCGAATATCTAGATGGGTTGATGTACCCCCTGGAAGACCACTGAGTACCCCCAGGGGTACACGTATCCCTGGTTGAGAACCACTGCAGTAGCCCAATTGACAGTTACAAGCTTTTACAGTGCAGAGTCCTTGAACTAGGGTGGATGTACAGAATATAATAATACTTAATTTTCACATAGCACTTTTCACTCAGAAATCTCAAAGCACCTTGAACAGGAAAGTAAGTATCATTATCCCCATTTTACAGATGGAAACAGAGGCACAAAGTGACTTGCTCAAGGTCACAGAGCAGGGCAGTAGCAGAACAAGGAATACAACCCAACTCACCTGATTCCTAATCCAGTACTTTATCAGCTAGTCCTTACTGCCTCAACACATATGTACGCATACAAATACAAATAAGGATAACAGCATTTCCTTTCTCCCAAGCTTTGTCTGTGAATCTTTCTGAGCAGGGACGGTCTCTTACTCTGTGTTTGCACAGTGCCTCACTCACCGGAGCCCTACTCTCAGTTATGGGCTCTACAATCTGCCATAACTCTGCTTTCACTGGTGATGAAGAGAATGTCAGCCTTACCTTTAAATTTTCTGCATTTAGTTGGTTTCTGACATTTTAAACTTTTTTAAAATGTTTATTTTTCTTGCCTTTTAAATAATGAATCTTTGTGCCCTGGTATTATTTTTAAACATGAGGATGGATAGTGAGGGGAATATGGAACTACTTTACGGTGTGGGCATTTGGACAATGTCACCGTACTCTGATAGGATTAATTTACGATGAAATGCTTCTTTCACCAGCTATGTGATTTGTCAGAAAAGATAACATGAAGCAGGAAGCATCTGAATCTCAGGCGTTGGTGAGCTGCTGTCAGATACAATTTGTAACTGTTTTCTCATGTCGGAAAATAAAAGACGGATTATAAAGGAAAAAGAACGCTATTCTGATAAACACCCATGACTAACTATCCTTGTGTAAGGGTTAGAAATATCAGATCTAATCTTGCATACTGGGGGAACAAAAATCTACCCTGGGAAATATATATTTGAGGGTCTGAAAGGCACAAGCAACTTGAGAGTGAAGATTTTTCAGTAGTTAGCATGAATATTTATTAATGAAAATGTCATACCTTGGGATTTGTAATATTATACACTGCATCCTAACTGCAAGTAACAATCTCTCTAGTTAAGTCCAGTGACTCTGTAAACATATCCTTCTGCCACCCCAAAAGAAAGAAAGAGAGAAGGAGCTAGGAAACACTAAGGTCTCTAATTGCCTCCTCTACCATTTCAGTTACCCAGCCAGATTAATATTGGTCTGTTTACCTCTAGGATATTAGTTATCACACAAAAAAGTTATCAGATAGCTAACAAATAAACCTGCAGTATCTTGATATGTTAGTTCATTTGGAGCTTCTACTTTCCTACTCTTTCATCACTTTCTGCTGTTCACTCTAAACAGTTTAAAAATATGGATAAAGCCTCCAGGAGGCTGAAGCAGCCAGAGAGAGTATGTGTGTGACAGTGCGTATGCAGCGGATACAATGCAACCTGCTGTCGAAAGACACAAAGATTGCTCATTGGCCAGCATACTCTTAGGATATTCATAGTGCTGGGTCAAAGCACTTGACTCTGCAAACTAAACAACAGCCTGCCTAGAGCAAAGGACCAAAAAAACATGGCTAAGAGGTTACTGTTTTCATAACCGCATACAGTATTTCATTTACAGATTTTACAGTTTCATATACTGCACACTGCCAGATCTCTCTAGTGGTATCTCCTCTTACTATTTCTGTTTTATTTTGTAAGAAATTCTGGAGCTGTCAGCAGAATTATTAATAAAATACTGCCTGGTAATTATTGCCCTATTGTATCTTCTGCTCATCTTAGGTGTTTCCAACACACTACTAACATAATGTACAATGTAAGCTGCAAACATACATACACACACTCACGTGGAGTTACATTCCTGCTTTCAAATATATAATCAAGTCTGTCAATCTAAAGTGGGATTGTGACTTTGTCTACATGCATGTTCAGGGGAGCAAGAATAAGATTCTGCCTCCCATGACTCAGGGGAGCCTTGAGAGAGGAATCTGGTGTCAGTCCGATGCCTTTCATTATATCCACACAACTTTTTTTTAAACTGAAGTCTGTGGTTTGTACAGAGTCTGGCACAATGAGATCCAACCTGGCTGAGGTCTTTAGCTGTTACTGCAATATAAATGTTAATTTATACATATATGTGCCAATTAGGGGAGAGTATGCAAAGTAATTAATGGGCTATTGCATAACACACAAAGCTGCACAAAACTTGACAAGCTATATGCATGGTCTAGTAGACTGAAATTGAGTCCCTCTGTCACTTAGACCTGTGATTTAAAAAAATGTCCATCAATTTTGGATGCTTCAGTTAAAAAAATGGAGGCACCCAAAATTAGTGGATACTTTTTAAAAAATGGGATTTTGTGACTGATCTGGGAAACTGAGGAACTCTCAATGAATAGAACTTAAAAATAATTGGTCATAGTGTCTTTGTATCTCAAATTTCTCACCTGCAAAATGGGGATGATAAAAATAATGCATTAGGGGGCTCTTGTGAAGATGAATTACTTATGGCATGATTTGCAGAGTGCAAATCCAGCTCTCACTAAAGTCAACTTGAGCTGCAAGTGCCCCTTTAAAAACAAGGCTGTTAATGTTGGTAGGGAACCCTGAAGAGTAAAAGTGTTATTATTTCTGGTTTCAGAGTAGCAGCCGTGTTAGTCTGTATTAGCAAAAAGAAAAGGAGTACTTGTGGCACCTTAGAGACGAACCAATTTATTTGAGCATAAGCTTTCGTGAGCTACAGCTCACTTCATCGGCATCACGAAAGCTTATGCTCAAATAAATTGGTTCGTCTCTAAGGTGCCACAAGTCCTCCTTTTCTTTTTGTTATTATTTCTAGCATTTCAAGATTGTAGCTGACCCAGAACGTGTGATCTCATACTTTTGCTCACCACCAGCCAAAAGGAGAAATTTAGCCAGAGAAAGTTAACACTTCAGAGCTGTGGAGAAGTGTTTGAGTTTGATTTTTCTGAATGCTGGGCAAAGGCTCACAGTGGTTTTTATTCAAAGCAGTTTGCTCCTCTTAGCTGAAGGACACTATTCATTAACATATGATCTTCTTAGGGTAAGGCAGTTTCACATTTGATGGTAGAATTCAAGATAGGGTATTTTAAAGCAGTAAAGTTTATTGCCTGATTATCTTTAATAAAGTATTTAGCACAACTAGGCATACTTAGTTGTTACACTGTTTGACAGACATGTAAGAAATGGAAATCATCATAGTAAAAAGAAATCTAAAGATCATTAAAGATGCAGTTAGATGTGACTGTGATATTTATTCATTCACACACATCTTGGAGACTGCTGAGGCTTCCAGTGTAATTCACTAGGTCACCATATTTGAATACAAATTATAGGAATACTTGGCATACTTCAATAATTCTAATACCAAAAACATTTTGATATTAGAATTATTGAAGTATGCCAAGACTAGAGAAGACTGTGGGGAACTTCTGAGAGTACCTAGTAAGTTTAGTGAATGGGCAGCATGATGGCAGATGAAATCCATTACTGACAAAAGTTAGGTAACTTTTATTGGAAGAAATCATTTGAACCACTCACACACATTCCTGGGTTCTAAACTGATTGTACTGTAACAACTCAGGAACAAGACCTGGGTGTAGTTGTGGGGAACCCCATGTAAATGTCTGCTCAACACGCATCAGCACATGCAAAAGCAATCAAAATGTCAGGACATAGGATGGAATAGAAAACAATTATTATGATATTATGTAAATCAACTGTCTGCCCGTACCTAGAATTCTGTGTTCACTTCTGGTAATCCAATCTCATAAAAGGCGATAGCAAAAATAAAAGGGGTTCAGAGATTGATAACAAAAATGATTGGAGGAGAGTGAAGGGGGACTTCCATTAGAGGAGAGACTGAAAAGATTGGGACTGGTTAGAGAGGAGATAAAGAAGAAGGCATATGACAGGGAAATACAAAATAGTAGTATTGAGATGGCAAACTGGGCACCCTATTTACCCTCTGTCATAGTACAAGAGAACATTCAGTGAAACTGAAAAGCAACACATGTAAACTTGTTCAAGGCAATGCTTTTTTACATAGCACATGGTACTCATTGCCACAGGATAGGATGGAAGCCAAGTGCTTAGTGGGATTTAAAATAAATAAATAAATACAAATGTATATAGCTAAAGAGAACATCCATATATTAGACATGATAAACTAAGGGATATAATCCCTCATGCTTCAGAAGGCATGAATCAAACACTCCCTTAGGGAGTTAGGAAAAAAATTCCCTTAGCTCACACTGGACAATTACACAACAGCCTTTCTTGCACTTTCTTCTGAATCATCTGGTACTGGTCAGTTAGAGACAGGATACTGGACCAGATGAGCCAATGGATAGGGACGAGATTCCTATGTGCCTATTTTTTGGGTAGGATTTGCAAATGTACTTAAGTGAAATTCAATGGGACCAGTGCTCCAAAGTCATTTAGGTGAAAGGTGGCTTGTGATTCAAATTCACTTAGGTGCTTTTGAAAATCTCATGCTTTCTTTTTAATTTTTTCAGGAGAACAACAACAAAAAGAGACAACTAATGTCTTTTATTGGGATAAAAATAGTGGCTACTGTGTGTGTGTAGGACTAGAATAATAAAAGAACTCATGACCTATCAGCACTTAGATCCTTTTGGTAGCTGATTTAGAACCAAATCCTGCTTGCCTTACTGATGCAATTAGCTTGATTATTATCAAAGGGATATTCATATGATTAAGATGAGCAGGTTTTGATCCTTATTATAGTAACCAACAATATATACAGAACCAGACTACAGAATATACACACTGTGCTTGATGCTATGGTGATGGGCACTATGGAAAACCCATTGACAGGGAGACAGACAGACAGGTAACACAGTAGTTTTCTGACTTCTAGAATGAGGATCAATTTGACATTATTTTAAATGGAAAGAGAAAACATGACAATAGGGGACATGTTCTCCAATATTTTATCTATGTAACTGTATCTATTGTTACTTTCTCTAACTCAACCCCGACAGATTTTCCATAGAAGAGAATAGGGAAATTAGCTGCACTCAATTTCCATTAATCAAACAAAACAAAAAAATCTGAAATTTTCAATTGTGCAGTGGTATTTCTTGCCTATTATTATGGTACATAAGTGCCATCTGGATATTTGCCCTGTGACCAGTGGGTTGATATATGTATGTGTGTGTTTGTGAGAGAGAGACACTGACTTTTAAAAAGAGCCAATTGGAACAGAGATTCTGCATATTCAGAAATATAAGAAAACATCACAAATCTTAATGCAGGCTGAAGAAATTGCAAGTCATCCAGTGAGCAAGAGGGTTTAAGAAATCTATTTCTCCACCTGCCCATGAAGAGTTGGATGATTTCCCAGGCAAGGAATGGAGAAGAGCAGAAGACTCCATGAAGTCCACAAGGGATCTTGCTATGTTGATGTAATTCACATGGGAAGTGTGTGTAGATGTTAGAGAGATGGATGCAATTCAAAATCCATAGACAGATAAAGAGTGAAACTGTTTAATGGCTGGAAGCTGTAAAAGGGTTATCAGTACTATTGCTGGCAGGTGAAAAAACTTCTGCTTTTAGTTATGATGGTCCCTGGTTCTAGTTTGCATTCTTAATATGGGTCAGTTGGAATTATATTAGGGATGGGCACAAGCCACAACATTGAGATCCAGATCTGAATTTCGTAGCACCAAAGTTCAGTGATGTTGGCTTCATCCATCAGAAAGCAAAATGACATCTATGAAATTTAGTTCTAGGTTTGTTTTTTGAACAACCCTCAAGCTTAGGGGTGCTTGGATCCAGGGTTTTAGTTTACATATGTCTATATGCATATGAAGTACCACTGTGCATCCTTGATCAAATCCAAGTTCATGGATGTCAATGGAGTTTTGTCATACTCTTTAGAACTGGTCCCAAATTGGAAGTCCCCTATAATGGGACTTAAATTTAGTCCTGTGTTTGTATATACAAAAAGAAAAGGAGTACTTGTGGCACCTTAGAGACTAACAAATTTATTTAGTTTTAAATCTGTTAGTCTCTAAGGTGCCACAAGTACTCCTTTTCTTTTTGCGAATACAGACTAACACGGTTGCTGCTCTGAAACCTGTTTGTATATAGCAGTTAATTCAGTGCTAAAGGAAGAATGGGAGGTTTCAGGAATGCATCCGATGAAGTGAGCTGTAGCTCATGAAAGCTTATGCTCAAATAAATTGGTTAGTCTCTAAGGTGCCACAAGTCCTCCTTTTCTTTTTAAAGGAAGAATGTTATGCCTGATGAAATATCCCTGTTACTAATACTGCTAAAGTCAATTAACGGAGATTTTCCTTCAAGTCAAGTGATCAAACAGCAGAATTAGGACTTCTAATGTTTAGACAGAACTTTGCAAGTTTTTGGAGGGCTTTTGACAGTTCAGGTCCCAGCTAAATCCATCACTCTAAATCCATCAAACTCTCAGCAAGAGAGAAAAGAGAGACACACACATATCAAGTTTGTGTTTCTGAGTGAGATCTCCTCTGCTTGACTTGGAACACTCTAAATATGTCTACTAATAAAAGTATTCACTCAGAAGAACACAAAGGTATGCATACCTGAAAAAGAAATCCTATTCACACCTAATACATTAGATACATTGCTCACAAATACCAGGGTTCTTTTGTGAGCTCTCATTGAATAGAAGCAGCCACATGTGCTTCCCAGTCAAAAAGTTTTAATTAATTGCTTTCAGTCATTTTCCTTATATGAAATTGGAATAGTTATAGAAAGGACTGGCTGTAGATTGTTTTGGTCGTGGTGGGATGGGGGATGTGTGGGGGAGTATTATACTGAACTACTTGAAATGTCTAAGGCAGAAACCAAAAATAGATAAAAGCAATTTCTTTGAGGCTGTTTACCTGTAACAAAATTCTTCAAAATCAGCTTCATACAAAATGATTGGATCTTCTTAATTAAGACCTGATTTGGTCATGGACGTCCTGAAAAATACCATGACAAGACAGATAGGTGCAAGTGACACTCTTTGGCATGGGAAAATATAGATCTGATAAGATTAACTATTGGGAGATCAACAACAGATATGAAAGAGTGGAATGTCAAGATAAAGCAGCAAATACAAAGGGAAAAAGTTGTCAGAAGTCTGTGCTCTGCCCAGACGTGTTATTAACCAGGGTTTGCAACAAGTCAGCAGGCCTATCCTTTTTATTTGCTGACTCTTAAGTTAGTTCATCTGTAACCATAGCGATTTATTTTCTTTGCTTAGTGTTTCAATGATTGTCTCCCATGCCTGGAACTGCCTGGGCTTTGTTAAATGGATTGAAAAGTTGCCTAGTTTTCATTGATGCTTTTCATTCAGTATCCTTTTCTGGAATGCTACGTTCCTACATTAGCAATCCTTAGTAAATCCCAACAGATATCATTACACCTTCTGTGCAAATGTGCAGTACAGAGGCTATTTTCACAACAGCATCAGTTTCCTACTCTCCTCTACAATGTCACCACTGATAGATAGCTCTTCCAGTTAAGCAGTTTTCAAGTTAGTGCTTTATCAATCGATAGATAGGTCAAGATGACTGAAAACCAAAGCACAGACATTCTGTTGACTTCTATATTTTCTGTCTTTGCTCATGTCTGTTGCTCAGCAAGGCTTTCCCAGTTTCAGGATGGAATTATTTCAACTGCATCCTCAGGTCATCAAGGGGACAGAACTGTGGACCTTCAGCATCAAAAGCACAGGTCTCTATTATCTGATCTGAAAGAACAACTATTACCTAGCAGATACAGAAGGCTCTTTTCTTCTGTGTACAAAGAGAACCCCTCCCCCCCCACAAAAAAGCATGTAACATTTTTTTCTTCTTCCTGCCTTTGATTATACCATAGGCTGTGGTATTTAAGCACCAGACAGTAATTGGAGACAGCAGTGAATATGCCCCAAAAGGCACATTCGCAGTCTTCCCACCATTCCCAATTTGGTCTTTTCCAGGTTCTCTCTCTGGAACATTATTTGCTCATTTCTAGAGCCTATCTAGTGTATGTGAGGTGTGACATTTATAAGCCGCAGCTCCACTTGTAGATAAGAAACAGGGGTCAGCAGTAGCTGTCACTACACTCATGTGGGACATGGTTTGCTGGTTGGTGAGGATGGGATGAAACCAAATATACATTGCAGTAAGTGTTCTGCAGGCTGGGTGATTTTGTTCCAGCCACCCTAGCTGGTAAGGAGTTCTCAGCACCTATAAAAGGAACGGATTGTCAGCAAAGGATCCATTTGTGACTGGAAATGGACTACAATAGTCTTGACATTCTAGAATGTTGATCTTGGACGAGTGAGTTCCCCACACCTTTGGGACTCACCTCCCTTCTTTGTCTGTAACAGAAGTTGTTTGCCAACCTTCACATTGCTCTGCAGAGCCCAGCTTTTCTCCCTTGCTCATAAGGAGATGAGTAACGGGTAGCTGAGGTGCAATACTAAGGTGAGGATTTGGAGGGAAGGTTGGGCTAACTGACTTTTGCTATTCTCTGAGTTGTTGCTGGCTTAATTGATCTTGGAGCAACTGATTAGTATAGTTTTCAAAGGTTGTTGAGGACTCGTGGAGCTTTGGAAGGATGCTCTCTTCTTGCAGAGAAATAAACCCTTAATTAATAAACAGGTCCCAGATCCTCAAGCATTTTAAGAACTTTGCTGTGGCCTCCCGTCTAGGCAAAAGAAGGCGCAGCAGCTCCAAAATGCTCCTGGGTGTTTGTGCTGAGTTTGATGGTGGGTGCTCAGCTCTGTAAGTCTCTGCACTACCCCAGGCACCAGAAGTAGCCAAGCACTGACCAGATAGCCTATCCCTGCAGCAGACAGTATGAGATATTTGAGTCAGTTTGACCGTTTTTGTATTTTCCAGTTTAAAAAATTACTAAAAGTTTTTTTTTGTAAAGCCAAAATGGTCCACGCAAAATTACCCCACGTGGTACAACCAGTATTGGTGTCCACCTAGATTATTCATAATTTAAATATTGGTCTATGGGGGGAGCTTTACATTGAGAACCTGATGGTTGAAAAAAACCGGGCCAATAGGATCTGAACTTTAATAAAAGGGGAGTTTGGATCCAGAATTTCATACCCACTTAAAATGATTCAGTCATTTTTCTAGTCACATCCTCTGTTTTTTTCAGTTCTGCTAATTCTTCTAGGGTTTTTTTTTTTTTTTTTACACTCTCCCAATACAATATATAAAGGTTCAGCACAATGAATGCACTGGCAAAATATGCTCACACAACGACTGATTGTACAATCTCCTGAAAGTGTGTGTGTGCAAACTGGGCAACTGCCATCATGGCACCTTGAAGCCTATTTATTGCACTGATCTTTGACATCTTTGGCGTCCATCGGACAAATACGGGGCATCTATGAATGACTAGATCCAAACTTCATCAAAAGGGTTGATGGATCTTTTATCCTGAAGGGTCTATCAACTGACAGCACAGCATTGCTGGTTTGTATAGCTACAAGAATCCTGTTAATTCACAGAATCCTTGATTTTTATTTTACCCTGAGCAGAAGGTGGGTTGGAAAATAAAATCCAGTCTCTATGAGATTTAAGTTTTCCTCCAACTTGGTATAAGCATAGAGCAAATGTAAATCAAAGTCAAATATATTCCTGGCCTCCTGTTTTATAAACTTCTTTTCCTCATTTGTCACAAAGTCAAAACAGCTTGACATTTTGACAGCTGAATTTTTTTTCCAGGAGAGAAGCCACTTGACAGAAGTTCTTACACAAACTCATTTCTCACTGCCTTTTAACCACACGCCAGTGTTCCTTTTTTCTTTTAGTATATTACTGTCACAAGATTTTCATATTTCCCAGGTACAAGGTTCCTCCCACGGATTATGAGGGCTGAGGCTTATAACACCCCTGGCTTGCACTGTACTTAAAACGTGTCCATGTATTACATAGAGAATAAAAAACAGGGCTGGGAAATTGTGAATTATGGAGCTCTATTTCCATTGACAGGGTGTGGTGATAACATAAATCATCAGGGAAAATCTCCAATATCACCAGAACTTCAAGTTAGAATATTGATCCATAATTCAGAACTGTCCAGGTCTTTTATTGAATATCCATAATTGATCCACATCCCCAATCCATGCATTTCCTCCCAGCTCCCTTTATTGTTACCTCCTCTACCCCTTCTCCTTACCACTGTTGCTGTCCTCCCTCACAGCCTCCTCTATATTGTGGTGATGATGTTCTTCCAATCTCCTCCCCAGATGCTCCTCTCCCAGCCCCAAGCTTTTCTTCTTCCAATGTACACGATAGACACAAAGAAGATGGGATGCAAGGCGAAATATAGCAATGGAGATGACAGTGTGTTTTTTTGTTTCAGTTACACATACACACACTTCTTGTGGGCCTCCTGGATTTATAAAAGGGACTGAACAGAGGGAGGGTGGGGACTTGGCACATGTGGCTGAAGAAAGCATTCCGTACAATGTATGATGCTGAAAATTAATTTTAATAGAGCTGCAAGAATTAAACGATTTTCCCATGAACCTTCATATGAACCTGATGTGATTATCTTTGTGTAGACATCTCAGGAAAAGAAAAGCAGGTGAAATTAATTAAATACATTATTCAGTTTTCAGACAAGTTGTGAAGTAGAGTTGTGTGATGTCATTTACCTAAAAATAAGCTATATTTTAATGATGATGGGGAGGGGAGGCTGAGAATATGAACCGCCATTTGTACAGTGTTTTCTTTTTCTTTTTGTTTTCTCAAATCTCAAATATTGGGCACTTGCATGGCCCCCCAGCACCACAGTATCTGATCCCCTCACAATCTTTTAGTGTATTTATCCTCCTGTGAGATAGGGATTCATAGACTCATAGATATTAAGGTCAGAAGGGACCATTATAATCATCTTGTCTGACCTCCTGCAAAATGCAGGCCACAGAATCTCACCCACCCACTCCTGCAATAAACTTCTCACCTATGTCTGAGCTATTGAAGTCCTCAAATCATGGTTTAAAGACTTCAAGATGCAGAGAATCCTCCAGCAAGTGACCCGTGCCCCATGCTAATGTGATATTATCCCCATTTTACAGCCCAAGTTCCCACAGAAAGGCTGTGATGGGGTAGGGAATTGAATGCAGGTCTCCCAACTCCTGAGATAGTGTCCTAAGCACTCAACCATCCTTCCCCACAAAGTGCACAAAGCAAAATTGGAAATAAAGTTAACTGAACATTTCTGAATCTTGCCAAGAGGTCTGGTTCGGTTCGAGGAGGGGAAAACCCCCCCAAACACTTTATTTCCATAAATATCTGCCCATCCCTAAAATTTATGTGGCATTTCTCATCTATGAATGAGGCCTTTGATGCCTATCAGAAAACCCTAGAAAATGTTTTTTAGGAGAAAGTTTCCCCTATTATTCTTATTTTCTGACTGCTATCCATGACGCAAGTAAAAATAATCCTTTGCCCAATTTGTAACTTAAAAGCAAAACATTTAGCTGAAAATGTTGCCTATTTACTTCAGATGCCAAATATTTATGATTTATATTTCATAAAAGATGATACAGATATAGAGAAATGGAATTCTTACTAGGCTAGACCTACTCTTGCATCTCCTTAGCAAAGACGGCATTTACTGTCACCAAACAAGTTTAATACTTTTGTCATTAAAATGTCACCTGAAAATCACTATCAAATGAATTGCATCATGACCCACTTATAATGTACTCTAATGTAATGAAATTCTCCTTAAAGGAAACATTTGATATGATGACTGAAAGCAAATTTTTTTGGTAAGTTCCTGATATACTGAACTTTTTCTCGTAATGAAGATTTCATGAAAACAAACAGTTCTCTGAGTTGTGAACTTTTGACAACAGGACTGTAAAGTACATCCAACGACAACCACATTACAGTAGATTTAAAGCAGTATCCTAACCCTAATTTTATTATTTAGCAGAGCAAGTGGTACTGTACCTTTCACTGCAAAATGTGACTCTCTGTTCCTTTAAGTGCATTTTTTAAAAGCCCCTTGAGAAGCATTTCCACAAACAGAATATCTCTTGTCACTAACTACTGCTCATCCCAAAGTCTCTGCATTATTGTCTGGATATGAAACTTTAATGCATCAGCAAGAGTAATTTATCAAAATAGGAAGCAATAGCTTCAGATCAAAGACACTGAAAGGTCCAATGATAATGATGCTGCATATGCATGTACATAAGGTATTCATTCATTCATTAAGTTCCTGCTACTTATCTTGGTGAGGGTCATATACAATGACAAATACCCAAACTTGGAACCTGCCTCCAGACAAGGAAGATGCATAATCCACATTGCCTTGTTTTGCCTCAAAAATCCCAGCCTGTGATTTTCTGATATTTCCCTGTCTAGTTATGCTAAACCAAGCACATAATGAAGTGTAAAAGGCTTATAACTTTGCATAGCACCTCATATTCCTCTGGACTCTCTCTCTCTCTCTCTCTCTCTAAAAGATAAAAAAGCCCTTTGAAGGAGAATATTTCTTTTGATGTTGCTTATTTTGAATGTACCCCACTGCCCCCTCCCAAATCATTCAACATCTAACTAACTAAATATCGTTTACATCTCTAGCTACAACCCTTGCGGGGTGGGGGTGGGAAGAGGCAGAGAACCTTTCCTGTCTGAAACCAGAGTTCTTGTCTAGCAAAACAATTAAATGTAAACAGTGCAGCTGAGGCTTTCATTATGCAAAATGGATGGACACATTATGCTGTCCATGGCAATAGGTTGTATTTTAAATAGTTCTGAATCAGGGAAATCACCCCTTAATGCTCCACTTCCCCTTTTCACATGACAGCAGGGACATTCAAGGCACATTTTACATATTAATAGCATATATTCCTCATCTAACAGGTTTCAAGTCTGTCACATCTTCTCCCTCCTATTTTAGGACCCCCCCCCCAACTCCCAACCCAACCTTAGAAACAACCTAGCTGGCATGGTAGATAAGAGGTAAAGTGTTTTCTTCATGACCTCTATGCATCGTACTCCATGGGAAAAGCAACGTGGAATGCACACTCAGCAGACTATGAGATTCGAACCAGTTTGTCCTCAAGGCATTTCTGCCATAAAACATAGTCCTACCAACGGTATTTTTATTATAAGCAGCCTGGCTTCCCTTACCCCCATCCCCACCCCCTCTCTGCTTACTGCTTCTCGCTGTGCACCTGGCTGCATTTGGAAACCCACAGAGCAAAGCATAAACAATAAGCCTCAAACAGCAACAGACTCCTTTGTTTTACATGCAAATCCTACCTCTGGTAGTTGTCACATCTTCCTCAGGAGCAAAGCCTAATTATTAGCAAACAGAGATCCAGTGGAATCCTCCAAACTGCCACCAGTTGTTAAAGGCTGTCATCCTTACCTCCTGGTGCTTGAGCCTTTTTGGACCATTAATGTCACAACCCCTGCTAACTCATAGCTTAAGACTCCCTGCTCAAAATGTCTGAAATAGTTTGGAAGGACAATAGGAATGACAGGCACACTAGACAGCCATGCTTGAAATTAGTTATCTGAAGCTCTGCTAAGGCTGTTTCATAGTGTTTTAAAGCATGCATTAAGTAGGATTTATTAACCTATCATAGGCATGCTATTTCTGTTTTCATTAAATGCCGTAGCAGGATGTCTGTTAGAAATGCGGTGATAGGTCTAACGCCTTTCCCCCACTGCTTTTAAATCCTCATGTTAGAGGAGAAAAAAATCAGACATCCTTAAACTTACTAACGGTACCGTTTCTGCAGAAAGGAGTTTCACACATTATTTTGAAACTAAAGAGAAATTCACTCCTTGGAATGGAAGGTGCGGTAGCTCCCAGGACTAATGTAAATGAAAAGATTAATCTTCATGCCACAAAATCCCTATCCACCCCAACCCTCTGCTACAGAGTTAGTGAAAGTATTGATCAAAATCTGAAACTTCCCAATGTTAACTAAGGCACATATAGTATTAAGTCAGTAAGGATGAAGCGTCTACACTATCTTATTTTCAATCGCTTATTTAGTGCCATAGGTGTTTGTGAGGTTTAACCAAAATTAGACTATGATTCACAGATAGCAGCATCTCAGTTTACAGTCTTAATGCACTAGTTGCTACACTACAGAACAAACAGTGATAATGAGCAGAATAAACAGAGTGCCCTTATGGTCTTTACAGCCTCAATGGTTTGTGGAAAAGTTGGGGTTTTGGGAGGGTTCTTTCCTACATCTGTTTTAGATATGATTTATGTGTAAATATAAATCTGAAATCTCAAACATTAGAACTAAATTTAGAATATTTGACTCTGGAGCCTTTCACTCCTAGGTGACTGGTTCAATATCAGCCCAGGTCAGTAAAGATCCAAGGTTGGCTCTTTAGTGTTGCTGGTCTGGTTCTGTGTGAATAAACATCCACTTTTCAAAAGCCACCAGCACAGAAACATCTTTGCTGGTAGTAGCAGTCGAGAGGCCAGAGGACTGAACATGCAGATCAATGCCGAGACTGACTGGTAGGAATGGGTGGGGAAGCTACTACTTCTGGTGTCCACAATGTACTGTTCAATGATTAACAAATGGACTACAGTGTCCAGGGCTCTCAATCCAGGGCATTTCACAAGCATTAATTTACAATGAAAAAAAAAATCACAGTGAGCAAGCAGGGA